>NW_026526666.1:3002598-4273954 GCF_024362965.1 Panthera pardus | reverse complement strand
CAAGACATCGGGCCTGTCTTTCTTCAAACAGCCAGTGTCCACAGCACAAATAAGACGACAAAAAGGAGAAGAGATATCTTGGGTTCCAAAGGACTCAGAAGATTGTGCTATCGTAATTGTGTAGTCCTTTCGAACCCCAAACATCTCCTCACCTTTCTGTGGCTGTCTCTGGTGGTGGTGACGCTTCCTTGTCTGTAGGGGACAGGCCAGATGTCTGGCTTGATGGTCTACATCCTGAAGGTGTCTGATCACTTCCTCCTGATTAAATTCAGGCTAACCCTTTTCCCGGGGGGTTCCCTAGTTAATGCTGTGTGTGTCCCAGCTCCGCCCACCCAGAGACCCAGAGCGTCCAGTCTGCCATCACCATCATTGTGAGAGCAGCACTGGTTGCCTTCTATGGGGGGCCTATCAGATCGTTCACGGTCTCCTGTTTGGGTGTGACATCTGAGAATGTGCGAAGATGCTCTCTGTAAAGTCTGTCTCTACAATGTTACCATCTTTTAGTGATCCCTGCAGTGTGTCACAACCGTATCTGTATGTTGGAAAAACTCTAGTTGTATCATCCTTGTGTATGTGTATTTGCTGGCATTGTGCTGTGGAAAAGAACACTCCCTCCCCGTTCTATATCATTAAAGTGTTTATTTTGACAATCACTGGGGACTGGTGAATTACGTTTCCTTCAGGGCTCCAATCCATCACCATCGTGATGTAAATGTTCTTGGTTCTCTTCTGGTATTTACTGCTGAGTCTCTGTATCTTTTAGGCTATATTTCTTTCCCCTACGGGCAAGAGTACATATGTGTGTCTGGATGTGCATTAAAATATATTGCCTTGCTTTGTATGTTTGGTCGGGATGTAGACTGTAAGTTGGTTTTCTCTCCATGGGATGTAAATTGGCTTCTTTTGGTGGTTGGGAAGGCGTATGCAGCATCAGAGGTTTTGCTCTTTTTCTCGAAAATCTATTAGTTCTAGGGTGCCTGGGTGGCTCAGTCAGTTAAGCGTCAACCTTTGGCTCAGTTAATGATCTCGCCATTCGTGATTCGAACCTCGATTCGAGGCGTCTACTGCCAGCACAGAGCCTGCTTAGCACAAAGCCCACTTCATATCCTCTGTCCCCCTCCCTCTGGCCTTCCCCCATGCACGTTCTCATTCTCCCTCAAAAATAAACATTAAAGGGGCGCCTGGGTGGCTCAGTCGGTTAAGCGGCCGACTTCGGCTCAGGTCATGATCTCACGGTCCGTGAGTTCGAGCCCCGCGTCAGGCTCTGTGCTGACAGCTCAGAGCCTGGAGCCTGCTTCAGATTCTGTGTCTCCCTCTCTCTCTGACCCTCCCCTGCTCATGCTCTGTCTCTCTCTGTCTCAAAAATAAATAAACGTTAAAAAAAAATTTAAAAAAACCCAAAACATTAAAAAATAAACAAAATTTATATCTTTGAGGGTGGGTCTTAGCATTGTCTCTTCCCCTCTGTCTCTCCCAGGCATCTGTAACTCCCTCTCTGCTCCTTTCTCAATATCTTTTATTCATTTCCATTCTGTTTGATGCTTTCATTTCTGTACTCAGTGTTTCCTATGATTTGGGACAAATGTTGCCCTTATGAACCTTGTCGATCAGCCTCTTTATCAGAGAATTTCCTTTCTTCAGGGTTTTCCTAGTTCTACTAATTCTGGTTTCTCATTTCTTATTTCTTGCCCATTTCTCTTTTAAGTTGTGGTTTTTTTTAAAGAAGAACTTTTTTTTTTGTTTTTAAATGTTTTACTTATTTTAGAGAGAGTACAGGTGGGGAAGGGCCAGGGAGAAGAAGACAGAGGATCCAAAGCAGGCTCTGTGCTGACAGCTGCGATCCCGATGTGGGGCTTGACTTCGTGAGCCATGATATCATGACCTCAGCCCAAGTCAGACACTCAACTGACTTAGCCAACCCAGGTGCCCCTTGAGTTGTGTGTTTCTTGAGTGACAGTTCATATTCTTCATATCTACAAATGCTTCATTAGGTACATTAAATTCAGGCCAGAATGTCATTTTTTATAGTTTTCCTGGGTTTTGTGATGGCTGTAAGCTGAAATCTTTGTTTCTGTTTCTGTTACCTTGGAATACATGTCTGCTATGCCACTTTCCCTTTCACGTGTCTGGGCTTTCTGGAAGGAGCAACAAAGTTCCCTGTAGGAACGAGTGAGTGCTCTGAGTGGCTTAGCGGACACCAGTGTCTGGATCCCTCCTTTGGTGCAGTCATTCTAACAGATGTAAAGGTCTGAGGAGAGGCAGGGTGTGCCTTCTGCTCTTAGGATCCTGTCTTCTCCCAGTAGTACCTTTCACATCTACCAGTTGCTTCATTCTTTCTCTTCACCACAAGCCTCCACAGGATGCTACCTTCACCCAGGTCTGCCCCCTTGCAGTGGTGACTGTGCCTCCCCCAGAGCCCCTCCTCTGGCGCTCCACATCTTGCCACCTTCCTTCCAATCCCAGGAGCCCAAGCTGTCCTCAGCAGGCCTCAGGCACATTCTGAGCTATCCCCACTCTCTTTCTGCCATCATTCACCTGGGTTCCCTCCTGAAAAGCCCTCCCTGCTGTCCTCTCCTCTAAGTGCATGGGCTGTGCTGACCCCTCTGGGGCCTCTGGCTCCCACACCTGGCTCAATGCCAACCAGCTGGAGTCCACAGTATTCTCCGGCCCCTGGCTATTTAGGGGCCAGGTAATGAGCGGTGTTCCTGACTCTCTAGGTTAATCCCTAAGCTTGGAAGTATGTGTTGAGATATTCAGCTGCCCTTATCCTGGGAAGGCCTGTGTGATAAAGATCCTTCTTTCTCAGATGCATTTCCCAGTCTCATTGTTACTTTGAATGAAGGTCTAAGAATGTTCAAAATTATCACTCCTAATTTCCTCATGGCATTTTATTGCTCTTTTCTCAACTACCAGGCAGTATTAAATCTATGCTTACAATACTCATGCACTTGCAGGAGAAAAGGGAAAACATTTTATCAAACTTCTGAAGTACTGCCCAATATAATTAGTTTGGCAGGTGGGGAAAATCCCTGTATAAAAGATGAGTTTGGAATGTAGGTTGTGATTCAGCTGTTTCTCCAAGGCTGGTCCCTGTGCAGGGAGGATGGGGCACGGCAGCACTCCTGCAGCTCCCCTGTGGAAATCACAGCCCACACACACTGTTCCCATGTTCTCACCAGAACCTGCACCAGGGACGGGCTGTGCATAATGGAGACGCTGCCTTCATTCATCTCTGCCCATCCTCATAGCCTCTCATGGCCCAGGCTTAATGCAAGACCATGTCACACACATCACCCTCCTGAGATGCGTCTTAACCTGTCCCATCCCTGCCCCCATGGAAACCCAGACCTGGCTGTCAGTGTCTCTGACACAGAGCTCTGCAGGGTTACCGGCGTGCTAGGCAGCCAAGTGAAGAGCCACCATGGGACCCCTAGTGAGAACACAAATCGTCTGGGACCTCTCAGCCCTGATCGCTTTTCATGGAGCGTCTCCTGGAGACCTTGAGCTCCTGGAGGGGCTGGATGAGCCCTGGCTCTGCTCACACCACAAAGTGCACTGACAGGGTAGGAGCTGGCACTCCTGCAGGGTCACAGGGGTCTTTGGGGCATCTCACAACTGTTCTCTTTACATTTATAACTGTTTCAAATAATTTGGTACAAAAGCAAAGAGGAAAGGGTGAGCACCATCCCCATTTAGCCCCTGACAGGACCGAGTGGAGAGCAGAGGACAGAGCCTGAGCTGGTGAGGGTCTGATGTCCCACTGTGCACTTGCCGGGGGTCTTGGGAAAGTGGAGTGACCTTGCTGAGTCTCAGCACTCTCCGCTCTCATAGGACATGCACACCTGTGGGGAGTGTCCCTGTGAGGACTGAATGGGTTCCCACACACAGCTTGCTGGTAAGCCCCTTGTGATCAATTTTGTTTTCTGCAAATAAGCTGGAGAAAGAGTTCCATTAAGCAGATTCCTCTCCACAAATGCTCACTCATGTAGCACAGGACAGAAATATAAGCAGAGTAATAACAGGTAATTGTGAGATAAGTCATTCAGGAGGGATTCAGTAGAGCCCTGGAAAAAATCACTGGGATTGATTTCTTGAGCAAATAAATGTCCCTGATATGACAGGCCGTCATCACAATATCCTAAGACAGATCTACACACACAGAAAATGTATCCCTTTTCCCAGAGATCCTGGGGAAGGACCTGGCTGCTTCCTAGAGCATTGCTGCAATATTCAGGCTTTTTGCATCTGAAATGCCGAAGGTTATTGGTTTTGAGGAATCAGCCATTGAGATTAAACTGACGATTGGAATCTATACACCATCAAATCAAAATAATCTTCAAAGCTGCAGAGAACCTGGGGCTGTTCATGGGGTCGGGAAGTTCCAGGGCCCTGCCTTGCTGCAGAGAAACATACAACGTACGATAGAAGTAGTCCTGTTCTGGTTCTCAGCTGACTTGAGACAAGAAGAAAAGGAAGAGACAGACCAGGTAGAGACAGTGAACCTGGATCGTGACACTTCCTATGATATAGAAAAGGCTTCCCACAGCCTTGGGTGGCCATATATTCAGAAACATGGTTCAAGGATGGAAATCAGAGCCTGGCAAGAGAGATAAGAGATTAATCCAAAATTTGGAGGTCTGATAGCCACCTCCTGTGCCAGGGGTAGAGAGGTATAGGAGTCTGGCAGGACCAGCTTGAGAGCAGCGATGGGCAGTGGCTCAGACCTAAAAGTGCCATGGCTTAGACATGAATCGAACAAAGCTCACTGACTCATGGAATGTCTTATTTCAAACTCAATCCTAGAGCCTGGATGGAAACTGTCTGTGAGTACATGGTCCACTTCTGCGGATTAAATCTCTTGGTCTACACAGGGTGTGTGCAACAAAGATTATGGACACTACCTGGGGAACCGGGTGGAGTTTCATCCCTTTTGGAATGGGAGCATTCACAGGCTACATCCAGAGCAGAGCTGAATTCCTGTTCATCTGATGGGAATGTGCCGTCCCTGTAAGGCTGGTAGCAGCCACGCCCTTCTTGGCCAATGGAAGGAGTCAAAACACATTCATTCAGCATGTCTTGGAGGACTTCCTTCTTTTCAGCTTTCGGAAGCTCCATGCTGTGCCAGGTGGGGCAAGAACGACAAAAGATGAAACCAGGAGGATCAGACACCATGGCTTGCTACCTAGCTGGTGTTGATGGGAGGCAAGGGAGTGGTCGCAGAAAGCAAAGTAGCTGTCCCCTTGGAGGGAAAAATCTTTCCTCCTGTATGAGGAGTAGAGAGAGACAGAACAGCAGATACTCTGTGTACTGGCCTCAGAAGCAGGTGACGGAGGAGGAGACTAACCTCTCCCTGTGTGTTAAAGTTATGACTCCCAGGACACAGCAAATAGTGGCTTCAACCCTTCTGCTTACATTGCATTGACTTTCACATGGAGTGTCCAAGTAAAGTTCCTGAGGCCTTATGGACTCTTAGATATTCTGACTACAGGGACCATTTTCTCAACATGTGATATAACATGAATTTATTCTTCAATTTCCACTCTTGCTATCAAAAAACCTGCCAGCATGATGATGCCAAACAGACATAATGCTGATATGCATCTCACCTGGGTCTTACCCACGCAGGAGAGAACACCTGATTACAAGAATCCCTGGGTTGGGTCAGTTCATGTGTGTCCACTGTCTGTAGGTTACTCAACAGGAGAGAGAGTAAGAAATAGAGACCTACACAACTACCACGTGAACATAGATGATATGTTTCAAAGGGATATTCTGCCATTGCTGAATGGATGGAATAGTTGTATGCAGTACTTTCTGTTTCTCCCTGGATCTAAGGTCTCCAGGTGCCACTAGAAAAATTCACAGCCCAGAAATCCTCAGAGTTACCTGGGGCATATTGGGGGTTGTCCATTTCCTTCCTCAAGACCATTTTGATTTTCTGCAAGTAAGTTCAGAGATACCAGGTCACATATAGATGTTCTCATCTACAGATAACCAGGGCTACCTGGGAATAGTCATCTTTAGGCTCTCTTTGGGAAGCTATGTATAACTTCCCTCTGGAGCCCCCAGTGTAATTGGCTTTGCCCTCAGGGGCACCGTAAGTGCACTCATGGAGCTCACCTAATTCAGGTGCCAAGTTGTCTGGATAAACAGATTTGTTATAGAAGAGAGAAATGAATGGGGTACATAGAGGAGCAAAACAGAGGTACTATTTTATTGTTTCTAAGAGTATAAAAGTCATTGTGTTCATCAACCACGAGGAATCAGAAAGCAAGGAATTTAGCCCCAGGCCCCTTCCTTCTCCTCATAAACTTGCTTTGCTCCCTCCTACTTTAGTTCTTGATCTACAATTTGAGGATAAAATTGCCCACTTCTACAATTGTAGGAACATGGGCAATATTTACATTATTTTTGATGAGAAGAAAGAATATTGAAACCTGGAAAGCATTTAACTTAGAGGAAATGGGTCATCACTGGTCATTATGGAGAGGATGACCCTGTAAGACTTAGGGAAGTTGCCTCTGTTTCTCCAGCTGGCCAAGACATAGTGGGTAGTAGCTACAGATACCAGCCGTTTCCTCTGGAGACCTTGGCAGTGTTGACTGGTTTGGACAACGTAGAACCCAGGTGTTTGTTGTATCCCAGGAGGCTGAAATCTGGCTGAGGCCCTGGGTCATTGGGCAGGACAGGTCACCCAGCTGTTGGAAAACACACAGGCAGACCAGGACAATCACCGAGGTCATCGACAGGCAGCTTTGGCCATTTCCTCCAAGGAACCCACCACCACTACACTTCTCATGACTTCCTGTTGACTAGACTGAGAGCCCCAGGACAGTTGGGAGAATGTGTTATTCACCACTGTATTCGGGGTTCCTAGCACAGAGCCAAGCACTGAGGAGGCCCTCAGGGACTTCCTTTCACTGATCAAATACAAGTTGCTGCCAATCTCTGACCATCTCAACTCCATTCCAGTCACAAATGTCCAGTCAGGGGTCCCCTGCTTTCTCCCAAGAGGTAGCGAATCCCCTCCCTCAGAGAGGAACCTGCCCTACCCTCTCCATGTCCCAGGACACTGCCCTGTGGTGAGCTCTGATGAAGACGGGGATTCTCCTCGGGGATTCCTCTCAATGGCTCACTCTGTCATTGGGAAGAGATATCCTGCTCCTGGCCCCCACTCCAATCCTCTGCTCTGCCACAACACAACACCCCAGTGTAGGAGAGCTACCACATTGTGTTTGCATCGTTCTCCCACTGCTTTGTCCTCCTCGGGAAATCGTATTGATTTCCAAGTTCTGAACACAGCCTCAGGAAAATGAAGCACTCAACCAATAGTCAAGAAAATCACTGGTCAACAGATATTATGTGTAAAGCCTTCCACATTCCTGACCAGAAATTCAGAAGAATATTATTAGTATTACGACTTCAGATGCAAGGGTCCCCTGCCCTGGCCCCTCCTCGCCTTAGGGCAAAACGATTTGTGGTAAGAATGGACATCTCCAAATCTGATCCAAAAGCCATTGATCCCTCCAAACCCACACTTCCTTGGAGGCCATCCACTGTCAGGGCAGCTCCAATGTCGAAGCTCGGGGACTGGGGCAGAGCCTCATGGTCACACCATCCTACCCTTAGAAACGGTGCTTCCCGGCAGTGCAAACCAACCCCTGTCCGTCCTGTGGGGCTCCCTGGCAGGTGCACCGTTCACTGTGGAGTGCGTTACACCCCCAGTCCTCACTGCTCGCCTCAGGCTGCTCCTTGCAGGGTTGGATGCTACTGTACGCATTCCTCAGTTTCTCCAGATTGTTCTGAGCTCCACTTGCCCGTATTCTCAGGTCCTTGGGCAGCCACCGTTCCACCATTACCTTGTCCTTCTCTGGGTCATTCTCATGCTCCACACCTGCTGATTTTCTGTCTTCCATCGGCTCCCTCGGTCCTCTGTTTCTAGTGTGGGCTCAGCCGGGCTCCTGCAGGAGACACACAGACAAGGGACCAAGTCAGGTCTCAGCTGCAGTCCCCAGGACATGTTTAACAGGCACCTCAGTCCCTCGTGCTCTCAGAGAGATGGAGCAGCAAGGGACTTTGGAGAAGTTGAATGACAACCTTATCTTACAGACGAGGAAACTGAGGCCCAGAGAGATGAGGAGATTTTCCCAAACTCCCTCATCCCTTGATGGCAGCAGACACACCACACAGGCCTTGGCTACAAGCTTTCCTGTGGAGTCATACCCTCCAAGAACCCACATCTGAAATTCAGGGGAAACTGAAATTAAAAGTTCAACTTAAAGGGGCATCTGGGTGGCCCAGGTGGTTAAGGGTCCAACTTCTGGTTTCAGCTCAGGTCATGATCTCATGGTTTGTGAGTTTGGGCCCCATATCTGGATCTGCGCTGACAGCTTGGAGCCTGCTTGTGATTCTCTCTCTCCCCATCTCTCTCTGCCCCTCCCCTGCTCATGCTCTCTCTCTCAAAATAATTAAATAAAAGTTTTAAAAAATGTTTTAAAAGCTCAACTTAAAAATAAATTAATTAGTAAATTTCAGAGGACTTTGGATCAAATGTAGATATTTCCACTGTTAAATATACCAGAAGGGCCTTTCTGGGGACAAATCTTTTATCCCAGTTCTATAGTTCTGTTATTTATATTCACTTTAGTTTTTTTTTAAATGTTTATTTATTCATTTTTGAGAGAGAGCACAAGCGAGGGAGGGGCATAGAGAAAGAAGGAGACAGAGAATTCCAAGAAGGGTTCAGGCTCTGAGCTGTGAGCACAGGGCCCGACATGGGGAGCCTGATGGGGGAAGCCAGACGCAGGGCTTGAACCCACGAGCCGTGAGATCATGACCTAAGTCAAAGTTGTATGCTCAAGTGACTGAGCCACCCAGATACCCCTATATTCTCTTTTAAATCACTGACTTATAGATTAGGATCACAGAACACAAAAAGTATTAAATAATACTTATCATAATCACAAATAAAATGTACTTATGTGATTATCTATAAAAAACTGGCTCCTGGGGTGCCTGGGTGGCTCAGTCAGTTAAGCCCCTGACTCTTGATTTAGGCTCAGGTCATGATCTCATTTTTCTTGAGACCAAGCCCCGAGCTAGGCTCTGGGCTGACAGTGAGGGGCCTGCTTGAGATTCTCTCTCTCCCTCTCTCTCATATGCACACTCATATGCACACATGTATGAGAGCTTTCTCTCTCTCTCTCTCAAACATTAAAAAGTATCCAGATATATATATCTAAAGATAGATAGATAGACAGATAGATCTGGCTCTTGGGCGGTTTTATTTTCCTGACAGCGGGCGCTCTGTCTGCCTTGTTCACCCCATCTCTGCAGCGCCTCCATTAAGAGCCTGCCAGGGAAAATGTTCAGTAAATACTTGTCAAGCTGATAAATAACATTTACCAGGAATAACTACCTTTTAGCGATCTCTAGTTCCAAACACATCCTATCCCGAATCTGTGCCAAAGCAATAAAAGTACAGAATTAAAAAAGCAGTCCAGGATTCTAAAACCAGCTTTACCACACGTCACATACACTTTGGCGGATGATGTAATTATCTCTTTGAGCACCTTTTCCTCGTGTAAAATAGAGAACGTATACTGTAAATAGTTAGAAAACAGCATGAACCACTGGGGTGTTGGATATGAAATGTGACATCATGCAGCAGACAGGGCTCCAGTCCTTGGGCACCAGCTGTGGGGCTGAAGATCACCTACATCAGAGTCACTGTCGTGCTTGTTCAAATCCCATGGGGATAAGAAGCTGCATCTCAGACAAAAATTCCAAGGAGGTTCCCAGGTAAGGAAGAAGCCCATTAGTAAACAATGAGCATAGGATGCAGACTCTGAAAGCCCCAGTGCTCACCAGACTGACTCAGCTTTGAGCAGATCAAGTCCCTCATTCAAGATGGCTTTCAATGGGAAATGGGGACATTTCTGGGAAGTGGGTCCCGCTTCCGTGATCTGGGCTTTTAGCACCTCCACTGCCCTATAGTTTCCTCCTCTGTTCCATTCGCTGGGGGATGTCAGCCCTCATGGGGGTCATTTCTTTATGAAGACCTCTGTCCTTTTATTCTCTTCCTGGAGGAGATGGCAGAGATCAGTTCTGGGACCCCACAGATCTAGCCTTCCTCCTAAGCCACCTGGGTAAGTGGAAACAATCATGAGAGATGCAAATCAGATCAGGGAATTGGACCCCAGAGGAGGGAGATGGTGAGGGCAGCCCCTCATGAGAGACAGAGCCAACATTTCGTCTACGAAATCACATCACAGCAAGCTGATGCCTGGATTTCAGACTTGGGAGATTCTGAGCACAGAACCCACACACATTATTCTAGACTTCGGAATCTACAGGACTGTGATATAACAAATGTATGTTGTTTTAAACCACTCTTTCTGTAATCTGCTCACATGCATCAATAACCAACTAATTCAGACGTCTATCTCTATATCTCTACTTTCCTGATTTTTTTAATTTTCAGAAACATGTATGCTAATTCCTATAAGAGAAAAAAATCAAAGAAGTGCAGTAAAAATCTTATGCTCACTTTCACATGACTCTTCCCAAGCCCTTTTAAAATAAAGGACACTGTGAAGGGCATTTCAGGTGCTGGAGAAATGTCTCTCCAATGTTACCAACCAAACTTTTTTTTTTTTTTAATTTTTTTTAACATTTATTTATTTTTGAGACAGAGAGAGACAGAGCATGAACGGGGGAGGGTCAGAGAGAGAGGGAGACACAGAATCTGAAACAGGCTCCAGGCTCTGAGCAGTCAGCACAGAGCCCGACGCGGGGCTCGAACTCACATACCGCGAGATCGTGACCTGAGCCGAAGTCGGACGCCCAACCAACTGAGCCACCCAGGCGCCCCGCCAACCAAACTTCTTTACGAATAAAGATGGTATAATACTTAGCTTCAGGTAACATTATCTGTGATTTCAGCATTTATCACCATTTCCACAGCACATAGTTTTTGTTGTTATTGTTGTTTTGTTTTGCTTTTTCAGTTCTTGTTCTCCTGATCTACCAGACAAGATTTTATAGCAAGTACCACTTACTCGCACAGGCAAACCATTTCAAGGAGAGCAGTAGAACAGCTAATAGGTTAAGTTCCCCCAAACAAAGTCCCTATGATGCAATCTCTCTTCTAGTTATCACCAAAGAAAATGATCCATTGTATAAAGTCCCAATATAATAAACATTTAAATTTAATGATGTCTGTTTTCCAAATTGTTCTTGTGTTTAGGTATAGGCATGGTGAGTAGGGATTAGGGACTGACTGCAAAGAGGCTGGAGGGGATTTGGGGAGGCAAAGAAATTGTTCTAAAACTGGACTCTGGTGACAGACAACCCTATAAATATACTAAAATCATTGATATGTACATTTACAATTTTGTAATATTGTATAAGTGTTCTCCAGAAAAACATGACCAATAGAGATGTATTATGAGGAACTGGTTCGTGCAGTTAGGAAGGCTAAGAGCCCCCATGATCTGACATTTGCAAGCTTGAGACCCAGAAAGCAGTGGTGTACTTTCAGTCTGTCCAAATGCCTGAGAACCAAGGGAGTCAATGGTATAGATCCCAATCTAGGAGCAGGAGAAGCTGATGTGCCAGCTAAAGCAGAAAGGCAAAATGGAAAAAGGATCAATCTTTCCACTTTTGGTTTTGTTCAGGTCCTCAAATAATTGGATGATGCCCACCCAGATGATAGGAGGCAACACTGGGTCCATTGATTCAAATGCCAATCTCATCCCAAACACCCTCACAAACACACCCAGAAATAGTGTTTAATCTGAGCACCCCTTGACTCAGCCAAGTTGACAAATAATATTAACCATCACATATATGTTATTTACTCAAAAAAAATCAAACTAGGTTTC
Source organism: Panthera pardus (assembly GCF_024362965.1). Taxonomy (NCBI): domain Eukaryota; kingdom Metazoa; phylum Chordata; class Mammalia; order Carnivora; family Felidae; genus Panthera; species Panthera pardus. Next base: position 4,262,069 of record NW_026526666.1, on the reverse strand, counting down.
TACTCCAACATGAAAAGAAGTTGGAAGTCACCACTCTCATCCTTACAATAAAAAATGCGGATGCAACTGAAAATTAACAACTCTTCTTAGACCAGAGAAGTGAGGTCATAGGGTACGTGACCCCAAAAACTAGAGGGACAAGCTAATTCAGGAAATCACAGCTTATTGGAACAGCTTACTGGAGTCAGCAACTGATAGAAATCTTCAAGTTGCTGGAAGCTGAGTGTGGAATAGCTTAAGAGTTTAAAACTCCCGGGGCTCCACATTTTGTGAGGTTTTACCTCCATGAACCTATGCATGTTCTTGTGCTGAAGTAGAAAAATCCCCAAAGGATCGACACTACCAACTTCAAGTCTTGCTATAAATCTACAGTAATCAAAACAGTATGGAACTGGTGAAAACGCCGACAAACAGATCCATAGAACACAATCAGAAGTAGGTCTACATAAATAGAGTCAACTGATCTTGGACAAAGGAGAAAAAGCAATTTGATGGAGAATGTATAGTGATAGCCTTTTCAATAAATGGTGCTGGAGAAACTGGACACCTACATGCTAGGGGGAAAAAAAAGAATCTAGACAGCAACCTTACACTTTTCACAAAATAGATCACAGACCTAAATGTAAGGTGTAAAACTATAAAACTTCTAGAATACAGCATTGGAGAAAATCTAAGTGGCTTTAGGTTTGGTGATGACTTTTTAGCTGTAACACCAAAGGCTCAATCCATGAAACAAGAACTTAAGTTGGATTTCAATAAAATCAAAATTTTCCACTCTATGAAAGACACCATCAAGCTAATTAAAGACAAGACATAGACTGTGATAAAATCTTTACAAAATGTGTATCTGATGAAGGACTGGTATCCAAAACATACAAAGAACTCTTAAAACTCAACAGTAAGAAAGCAAATGACTCAATTAAAAATGGGCAATGGATCTAAACAGATACCTCATCAGAAAAGATATACAGATGGCAAAGAAGCCTATGAAAGATTCTCAGAATCATCTGTCATTAGAGAATTTAAATTAAAACAACAATGAAGGGCACCTGGGTGACTCAGTTGGTTAAGTGTCTGACTCTTGATTTTTGCACAGATCATGATCTCAGGGTTGATAGGATGGAGCCTCCTCAGAGGGCGCCTTGCTGACAGCGTGCATTCTGCTTGGGATCCTCTCTCCCTCTCTCTGCCCCTCCCCCCACCCTCAAAATAAGTAAATTAATTAAAAAAAAATAAAACAACAATGAGATACCACTACACACTTATTAGAATATCTAAAATCCAGGGGCGCCTGGGTGGCGCAGTCGGTTAAGCGTCCGACTTCAGCCAGGTCACGATCTCACAGTCCGTGAGTTCGAGCCCCGCGTCGGGCTCTGGGCTGATGGCTCGGAGCCTGGAGCCTGTTTCCGATTCTGTGTCTCCCTCTCTCTCTGTCCCTCCCCCGTTCATGCTCTGTCTCTCTCTGTCCCAAAAATAAAATAAACGTTGAAAAAAAAATTAAAAAAAAAAAAAAAGAATATCTAAAATCCAGGGCACCTGGGTGGCTCAGTCGGTTAAGTGTCAGACTTTGGCTCAGGTCATCATCTCACAGTTTGTGGGTTCAAGCCCTGTGTTGGGCTCTGTGCTGACAGCTCAAAGCCTGGATCCTGCTTCAAATTCTGTGTCTCCCTCTCTCTCTGGCCCTCCCCTCACTTGCTCTCTCTCTCTCAAAAATAAATAAACATTTAAAAAATTCTTTAAAAAGGGTATCTAAAATCCATAACACTGATAACAACAAATCCTGGAAAGGATGTGGATGAATAGGAACTCTCATTCATTAGTGATGGGGACACAAAATTGTACAGCCACTTTAGAAGACACTTTGGCAGTTTCTTACAAAAAAAAAACATATTCTTAAATTTGATCCAGAAATCACAGCCCTAGGTATTTACCCAAGTGAGAGGAAAACTTACATTCAAACAAAAACCTGCAGTTTATAGCAGCTTTATTCATAATTGTCAAAAAGTGGAAGTAACCAAGATGTCCTTTGCTAGGTGACTAGATAAACAAACAGTGGTACATTCATAAAATGGTATTTAGCAATAAAAAGAAAGGAGCCATCAAGCCATAAAAGACCTGTGCAAACCTTAATAATACATAGCGTTAAGTGAAAGAAGCCAGTCTGTAAAGTCAACATACTGTGTGAATCTAACTACAGGACATTCTGGAAAAGGCAAAACTGTAGCACCAATAAAAAGATCAGTGGTTGCCATAGGTCTGTGAGGAGAGGAGGGACAAACAAATAAGAAGAACCCTGGGATTTTTCAGATAGTGACACTATTCTGTATGACACTGTAGTGGTGAATTCACAACATGCACGTGTCAAAACCCACAGAACTGTATGACTCAAAGAATAGACTCTAATGTAAACTATGGGCTTCAATTAATAATGTGTCACTTGTAACATCACTTGTGACAAATGTACCACAGTAATGGAAGAACGTAGAGAGGAAGTTTATGAGGGAGAACAGGGTGCATGTGAACTCATTTATTAATTTATCTGTAAATCTCAAATTGTTTTTTTTTTAATTTTTTTTAACGTTTTTATTTATTTTTGAGACAGAGAGAGTCAGAGCATGAACGGGGGAGGGTCAGAGAGAGGGAGACACAGAATCTGAAACAGGCTCCAGGCTCCGAGCTGTCAGCACAGAGCCCGATGTGGGGCTTGAACTCACGGACCGTGAGATCATGACCTGAGCCGAAGTCGGCCGCTTAACCGACTGAGCCACCCAGGCGCCCCTCAAACTGTTTTTTAAAAAATAACATCTATTATTATCTACTACCTACTAGACAATAGATACTAATATTAGATACTAATATTAGATAATAATAATGGATAATAATATAGAATAGATAATAGATAATAATATATAATATATAATAATAGATAATAGATAATATTATCTAATATATAATAATAGATAATATTATCTAATAGATAATAATAGATAATATTATCTAATAGATAATAGATAGATAATATTATCTAATAGATAATAGATAATATTATCTAATAGATAATAGATAGATAATACCTATTATCTATTATCTATACTTAATAACATTATTATCTATTGATAATAATAAAAAAGTAAGGACGTGACACCCTCAACCCAAAGCATTTGTGGCATCCTGTGATGGTGCGGTTAATACTGAGCGATGAAGTGCACCAACCTAGAGACTGACCAGTGGGTGATTCTGATGCCTGTGCCTTCAGCCTCTAGGCCCAGCAGTCCCCCTGGAATCCAAATGTCCTGTCAGATAGGTCAAGGTGGCCTCTGGTCTTCAGATGGCACAGAGGGACCAGAGGCATCTGTTAAGGATGGTGAGAAACCATCCCACAGGACAGAACCAAGTGAATTCAGGACGACTGAGACTCCACAGTTGCCCCACCTGCACCCCAAAGCAAAAAGGAGGGTAGGGGTGAATCAGAGCTGCTGAGAGAGGTCGCTGCCTGAAGGATAAAAGCAGCTCAAGGGCACCTGGGTGGCTCAGTCGGTTAAGCATCCGACTTCAGCTCAGGTCATGATCTCACAGTCTGTGAGATTGGGCTCTGTCGAGCTCTGTGCTGACAGCTCAGAGCCTGGAGCCTGTTTTGGATTCTGTGTCTCCCTCTCTCTCTGCCCCTACCCTGTTCTGTCTCTCTCTGTCTCAAAAATAAATAAAAACATTAAAAAAATTAAAAAAAAAAAAAACCAGCTCGAGAAGCTCTGATAAGTTCTGAGAACTGAAAGCCAGAGGAAAATAAGGGTCAGTGAAGACTAGAACTTCCCACGATTAGCTGGAACCACCAACCTTTCCACTGCCAGCCATACCCGCTCATTATACCACTGAGACCGGGTATTACAAAATCTCAGCGTTGCCATGGGTGAGAACGTGCTCCCCATCCCCTCCATCCTCTGCCAAAAACACACTCAAAGCCAGCTGGTGCTGGAGACGCTGAGTCTTAATACCGGGCGTATTTGGGCACTGACACTAGCAAGTGGCCACTAGATGCCGCATGCCAGGCCCTGGGTCCTGCCGGCCTGCCCCTTGCCTCCCCCACAAGAGGCCCCGCTCCACGTGACGACCACAGCTTCTTGGGCCAAAGTCATCCATTTGCCATTCTTCGCTGCACGCCACCCGTCGCGCTCACCGCGAGTCCCTCGACCTGGACCCGGACTGTGGAAGGACAAGCCGGCCTGTGTCGCACAACGCGCTGCCGCCTCTCAGTGCCTCCGGACCAGACCTCCATCGGACAGGACCTGGGGTCTGCCCACCATGCAGCCCCTTGCGCACTGCAGGGTCTGGTACCTAGTAGGCGCCCAATAAATGCTCGGTGAAGGATGTATTCCGCGGCAGGGTGCTGGGAGGGACCAAAAATGTCACTGTGGACTATTAGGTTTTAGTCCTAAAAGGGACCCCAGAATGGGAGGATGCGAAAGACTTTAAAAGTGATTGTTGCTTAAAACTTTTACACTGGTAGCTGAATCCTGCAAATGTCCTGATAGTGGAAATGTCTAGAAGGCACCACCTGTAATCGCACTGAGCCCTCCATCCGGGCCCTTGCGGCGGCCTCAAGTCTGCGCGGACACTTGCGGGTTGGAAGGAGGGGTGAACCCGAAAAGTTGAAGAAGAGGAAGGTGAAGGTGGGACCACCAAGTGAGGGGAGGGAGAGACAGGGAGAGACAGGGAGAGAGAGAGAGAGAGAGAGAGAGAGAGAGAGAGAGATGCAAATACAGCCACCGAGGAATAAGCCAAGGGAAAATGCTGTCACCTACTTACACCTGACCACACCACCGCAGGTCGTGGGTGGCGAACCTTGCTCATGGGGTGGTGTACAGGGGCCCTGGCAGCTTCCGTTTGAATCTGATTCATAATGGAGAGAGGACCCTGTCCTCGAATGAAGCCGGCAACGCCGTCTGATTTGACTCTTTGGACCCTGGAGCTCTCCCTGGGGCGAGGCTGCGCTGGGCGCACCACACACAGAAGATAAAGTGTTGCGCGGCGCTGGGACTCGGCCCGAAGCCCTCGTGCGGGCACTCGGCAGCGGCTCCACGACGGAGGCCAAGAGTGGCCGGCTCTGCGGCTACCGACCCCTCCAGGAGAACAGGCGGGGACGGTTGCTTGGTAAGGGCTCGGTTCGAGTGGACCTTCTACGTCTAACTGAGAAGCTTGGATTCGTTTTCTTCCGACAAGAAACTGCAGCATCCTAGGTGATGTCAACCCCAGGTCCCCCTGAAGGGACCACAAGGAGGTGCCGTGGTCCTTTCACTTAAAACGGGTGGCAAGGAGGGTGCCTGGGTGGCTCAGTCGGTTAAGCGTCCGGCTTCCGCTGGGGCCATGATCTCACAGCTGCATGGGTTCGAGCTCCGCGTCGGGCTTGGGTTCGAGCCCCGCGTCGGGCTGTGCTTCGGATTCTGTGTCTCCCTCTGCCTGCCCCTCCCTCGTGCTCTGTCTCTCAAAAATAAATAGACATTGATGGGAAAAGAAAAAAAAAAACTTTTTATTTATTTTTGGGACAGAGAGAGACAGAGCATGAACGGGGGAGGGGCAGAGAGAGAGGGAGACACAGAATCGGAAACAGGCTCCAGGCTCCGAGCCATCAGCCCAGAGCCTGATGCGGGGCTCGAACTCACGGACCGCGAGATCGTGACCTGGCTGAAGTCGGACGCTTAACCGACTACGCCACCCAGGCGCCCCCCCCCCCCCCAAAAAAAACTTTTTTAACGGCTGGCAAAGGACGCGGTCGCCCGGAGGTCTCCATTGCTTATTTTGGGTCGCCCCCGGCACCGAGTCGCCTTCAATCAGCCCGTCCTGCCCAGGCCCTGGAGGACCGGCTGTGGACCCTCGCCATTCCGCTGGGACCACCTCACTCCGCCTCCCCAGCACAGACCCCCATAAAGTCCTGACCAGAGAGAACTGCCTTCCTCATCGTCCTCTCAGGCCGGGCAGCCCATTCCTACGTTGGCCTGGGCCGGGGTGGTTTGGGGAAGGGGGAGCGAAGAGAAGGAAACGGAGCAGTGGCCAAGGAGGAAGGAAAGGAGACTGAGATTGCTGGAGAAAGGAGAGCTGAGAGAGCTGGTGAGGAAAGACAGCGAGAAAGACGGGAAGGAAATAGGATCCGGAGTGGAAAGGGAGGTGTTGGAACCCCAGGACGCCCCACGTCCGGTTCGAGGAGCACCGGGGTTCCCGGGACAGTGGGAAGAAGACGACAACGGCAAAGCAAAGGAAGGGAACACTTTTTTCTGGCGGGAAACTGGTAATCCAGGCAAAGCAGGTGCACTCGGGGGAGGCCCCCAAAGCCCATCCCTCTCGCTGATTGCATCCCCCTAACCCCCCCCCCCCCCCAAGGGACCCGATCTCGGTCCCCGACACGCCAGCCGACAGAGCGGCAGCAGAACGTGGCCCGGGGCGACCCCTGGCGGGCGGGGGAGCAGAGCTCGGACCCCCGAGGCGAGCAGAGCCCGGCAGGAGGCGCGGCCGGGAACGCCGGTGGGAGGAAGGGCCTCCACACACCTCGGAGAGGCAGCCGGTCGCGTCCCCGGCGGTTCCATGGTGTAATGGTGAGCACTCTGGACTCTGAATCCAGCGATCCGAGTTCAAGTCTCGGTGGAACCTGTCCCTTTGGGCCGAGCCGCGGCCACATTTTACTCTCCGCTCCAAGGCCCCGCGAGGGGCACGAGCCTCCCAGCTCCCGCTGCCCTCGGGCCGGGGAGGCAAACTCCGGGGACCACGCGCGCCGCTCCCGCTCCCGCCGCTGCGTCCCCAGCGCTCCGCCGCCGCCTCCGGACTTGGGGACCTGCGAGCCCGGTTCCCAGAGCGGCGCGCCCCGCACGAGCATTGCAGCCACGGCGAGGAGACCCGGCCAGCGCCGCCCCTCGTCAGGCTCACCCTCGGGCCTCTGGGTGAAAGCCACCGGCCGAGGCCACTGAATCCTGCACCGCGACGCACGTCGCGCGGCGCGTCCCGTACTGGCACCGATCGGCCTGCACCCGTAGAGGGCAACTTACGTGCTAAACGGCGTGTCTTACCTCAGCCGGGCGGTGGTGACACTGAAGTTTCGGGTCGTGGGTTCTAGCAGAAGGTCGGGTGCCATTTCATTTCAGTTTCCGCGGCTCCTTTCCTACCAGCTACCAGAAGAGTCCAGAGTCTCTGCTGAGGCCAGTAGGGGTCGCAGTTGTCCTGAAATATGTGCTTCAGTCCGTGGCCCTCGTGCGGAAAACCCTCAACTCTGCCCAAAAGGGAGATTCTGGCCGGGGATTCTTGGTGCCTGACCCGCCGCCTCCCACGGGGCTCCTGCGGGGGACAAAAGTGACACGAGCCGGAGCAGCTCCGAGTTCTGCCCCTCCGTCCTGCTGCGACTCTGCTCCACAGACTGAAGGCGCCTTAGGATGGTACCGGATGGAAACACGCTCGTTCTCCTCTACTCGGTAGAAAAAATCTGGGATTTCTGAAGGACGTCATAGTTAGTGAAAGTGTAAGCCGCCAGATCTCTCTTAGTTTTGGGGATTCCACCGGTTTACAAAGGACTGTAAAATGCTACTGTTTTTCAAGGGCTCGCTTTGAGGGTCTGAAAGGCAAGGGGGTGAGGCCCCGAGGGCGGGTGGGGAGAAACGGGAAAGCGTAGACGAGAAAAGGAGGTAGGAAAGAGAAGGGGCGCCCTCCGAGGGCGAGTTCACGCACTGGTTCGGTTGCCCCTTCCAGCTCCCTCTACAGTGCTCCCACGTGTGGGGGAGAGAATTTCAGCTCTACCTGGAAAGCCCGAACCTGCTTGGCTGGCGTTTGTCCTTGCAGTTTCTTTTCATTAATTGTGGGGGTCAGAGTAGGAGGGTAAATAGACCTGCAAGTTATTGGGAACCAAATCAGGACCTTGTTGGATTCCTTGGCATTAACTGGCAAGTAGACTTTCCCTCCCTTTTCTCGCCTTGCAAGACTACTGCTGGCAGTAGCGGGCCTGGAGAGGGTCATGGCACCCAACACCATGAAGACTGCCAGGGAACAGTCCTTGCTGGACATGTGGTGGCTGAGCAGACTGTGCCCTTCCAGAGCAGGGAGTCTGAGGGCCTGGCCAGGAGACTAGGCAAGGGGACCAGAGTCATGGTTACTCAATGGGCTTTCTCCATAGGATCGCAGACATTCCTTTTAGATCCCCTCCTCCTTTACTAGAGCGATTCTTTTAATGGAACTGCATTTACACATAGATTTTAGTACCCTTATCTGACCAACCATAGCCTCACTCCCTACCAAGATCCGAGCTCCAGACTTTTCTTCAAAGAGAAGATCCCCTTCCCTTTCTTTTCCCACCTGAACTGTTCTAACTCAAGCTGAGTGACCAGGACAGCCCCTCACCAGTCTCCTTGGGTTAGGACGGGCAGATGCTCCTCAGCTCCCCACCCCTCGGCAGCCCCACATAGGTGTGTATGACTTCAGTCCATACAGCATACCCAAGGCTTACATCTCTCAAAACTCCTTCCCCTCACCCTGGATCTGTATTCTGCTACATATACCCATTACAGAGTGATACAGTTTTCTTCTTGTCTTTGCTGTTGCCTACCCAGCACCCCAGCATTTTTCTTCTTTTGTTCTTGGAATTATTGCTCTTTCTTTGGGTAACGTCTTTCCGGTACTGTTCATGAAGGTCCTCTGCCTTCGTTTGCTCCAGGAGAGGGCATTGACCCAAGCTGAGCCAATCAGACCTAGATCCTGTACTTCCCTGGAATATGAAAAGGGGGGGGCGGGGAGGGTGCTTGACCAAAGAGCAAATAAACTTCAGCTTAATCCACTAAAAAAAGAGTCCTTGGGGGCGCCTGGGTGGCTCAGTCAGTTAAGCATCTGACTTCGGCTCAGGTCATGATCTCGCGATCTGTGAGTTCGAGCCCCGCATCGGGCTCTGGGCTGACAGCTCAGAACCTGGAGCCTGCTTCGCATTCTGTGTCTCCCTCTCTCTCTGCCCCTCTCTCACTTGTGTTCTGTCTCTCTCTGTCTACCAAAAATAAATAAATGTAAAAAAATTAAAAAAAAAAAAGAGTCCTTGGGGTGCCTGAGTGGCTCAGTCCCATTAAGTGTGGGACTCTTGGTTTCAGCTCGGTCATGATCTCTTGGTTGGTGAGTTACAGCCTCATGTTGGGCTCTGCCCTGACAGTGCAGAACCTAGTTGAGATTCTCTCTCTCTCCCTCTCTCTCTGCCCCTCCCCTGTTTGTGCGCTCTCTCGCTCTCTCTCTCTCTCTCTCTCTCTCAAAATAAATAAGTAAACATGGAAAAAGTTGAAAGAAAAAGAGCCCCTGAAGACACTGGTCTTTTGTTTCTGCTATTTGTATCCTACGTGGCTCAACTGAATATAGAGTTTACACAGTTTAAATAATATAATAATTGACCCATCAAATTATGATACAAATATATTGGAGGATAAGGCCAGGGGAGGTGTGTTGGGTGTGTGGGTGTTGATGGAGGAGTATGTGAAAGAGAGATAATGTCTACAATTTAAAAGTCAAAGAGTAGTAAAGGAGGATTGCTGTTTTTCTAAATAAACTTATGAGTATATATAACTTTGATAAAGCTATGTCCCAAACACAAAATAATTCTTTTGCCACATATGTACATGTATGTAAATTTAAAGTTTATTGTTTGTACCCTGAATATAAGTGTATATATAGTCATATTAATAGCTCTTTTCATGGAAGTATTCTGGGTTTGGTGTCATGCACAGAATGCCTTCCCACTCGAGGTCTATAAAAATGTTAGCAAAAATAGGTTCAAAAGAAATGGTAGGTAAGTACTATCCAATTTTGGCAAAACAGTGGAGAAAAGAATGTTCTCATAAAACACGGGGAATATGACCGACTACATTTTCTTTCAGGGTAACTAGGCAGGAATTAGCAAAATTAGAAATGTGCAAATATTTTGATCTGGCAGTTCCATTTCTGGGACTCTATAGAGAGGAAAACAAGTGATGACATATTTGTGTAATGCTGTTTCCTGCAGTAGCATTTTTTTTTTTTACATTTATTTATTTTTTGAGAGACAGAGCACAAGTTAGGGGGGTGGTAGAGAAAGAAGGAGTCATAGAATCCAAAGCAGGTTCCAGGCTCCGAGCTGTCAGCACAGAGACTGACGCCGGGCTCCAACTCACAAACCATGAGATCATGACCTGAGCGAAGTCGGACACTTAACCGACTGAGCCACCCAGGTGCCCCTCCCTGCAGTAGTATTTGTGATAATAAGTGTTAGAACCAATTGCATGACCATCAGTTAGAGACTGTTTGAGTAATGACTCATTTACATCAAGAAGGGTATTAACTAAAATGAACAGTGTGGGTAACAAAAACACTGATGGCAATGGCACTAGTAAGAGCTAATCTGTACTGAAACATTTGCTACGTGAGAGTAACTGGCTACCTGCTTTCCCTACACATCTAAACTTTGGACAACCCAAGTACTCCATTTGGCTCATTTTACATGTAAAAATGGAGGCACAGAAAAGTCAAGTAACTTTTTTGCACAAGTTAGGTTTCCCATCCAAATCATGCACCTCAGGTTCTCTTGTTCTTCATTTGAGGGATTTATAATATTCCAAATACGCTAAGCTGTAAAAACCAGCCTCAGAAAAGTAGGGAAGATGGATTGCCGGTGTAGATTAGGTATGCTCTGGAACCCCAAAACTTTGCTCCCAAAGGGGCACTCTTTGCTTGTGGTGCCTGAGGACAGGGCCATAAATTCAATATCCCGGGTAGAAAGAGGAAAGGTAACACAGCCAGAAACACCAGCGTCCCTGGGTGGGCTCGAACCACCAACCTTTCGGTTAACAGCCGAACGCGCTAACCGATTGCGCCACAGAGACACCCGGTGGAGGTGGCTGTGGGTTGTTGTGAGTCAATTGTATTATATACATAATAGTCTGACGTTCGTGGTCGGAATCTTAGGATTTCCAATCATCAGATAAATGAATAGATATAATGCACGATATCTCTAGTTAGCCCTGCTGTGTGGTATACTTGAAAGTTCTTATTAAATAGTTAAGAGTTCTTATCAAAAGGAAAAAAAATACATTTAAAAAATTTTGTATCTGTATGAGATGATAGATGTTCACCAAATTTCACGATATATGGAAGTCAGGTCATTATGCTGTACACCTTAAACTTCTACAGTACTGTATCTCATTTCAATCTCAAAACCGGGGAGGGGGGCGCCTGGGTGGCTCAGTCGGTTGAGTGGCTGACTTCAGCTAGGGTCATGATCTCGTGGTTTGTGAGTTCAAGCCCCGCATGGGGTTCTGTGCTGACCTCGGAGCCTGGAACCTGCTTCGGATTCGCGTCTCCTCTCCCTGCCCCACTTGTGCTCTGTCAGAAATAAATAAATGTAAAGAAGGGTTTTTTTTTTTTTTTAATAAAAAACTGGGGGGGGGGGAGGAGTATATTACACATAATCACCTCATTGTACAAACTTACAGAGAAGTGTTCTTTATCCCCGAGCTAGGGCACAGAAGCCTGAGGGCGCAGGCGCATTGAGGCCCGGAGTCGTGTGGCCAGTTAAATGTGGGTATATTGACGTGGAGCTCCGAATGAGTGCAGAACTCCGACGGTCGAACAACAGGCCCCCAGGTGACAACCGCAGTCTCTCGGTCTGATGTCATCCATTTTCCAGTTCTTTGCTCCACTTCCCCTGTCCATGAATCGCCCCGGATCCTGACCGGCGGGCGCGCTCGCGAAGCACCAGAATCGGCGGTGCCTCCACCGCGCTGCGCCCCCCACCCCCCGCCCCCCTGGGATGCCCCTGATGTAGACTCCATGGGGCAGGGACCTTGGGTTTGCTCACGGTGCAGTCCCTCGCTTACAACATTGCCTGGCACTTAGTAGGAGCCCAATAAAATGCTCGGTGAAGGAGTTCATTCCGCCGCAGGGGCCTGGAGGGGACACGAAAGGCACCAAGAATTTCACCTTGCACTGTCAATTTTAGTTTTGGAGAATACCCCGAATGGGAAGACGTGAAAGGCAGCCATTCTTTAAAATCTTTATACTCGAAGCTGTTTTAGAACCAGGTCAAGGTCCCGATCGTGGAAACGTCTAGAGGACACAACCTAGAATGTCACTGAGTTCCCCACCCTGGAAGGTGCGGCGGCCTCAGCCTAGGGGACGCCGGTGGGCGCAGGGAGAAAGGTGAACGAGAAAAGCTGAAGAGAAGAAAGCGGGTGGCAGTCTGGAGAGCAAGGAAGAAAGGGCAAAGGGAGGACAGGAGTGAAAAGAAAGCTGAGAGGCACCAACACTAGCAACTGAAAGAAAAACCAGTTAGAAAACGTTGCGGCTATTGAGGTCAATTAATAGCCCTCAACCACAGCACACCCAGTCGGTGGCGTGCGGTGATGGTTAGTGGTTAGTACTCCGCGATGAGACCCTAGTAACCTTGGCTTGAATCCGAGTTGTGACGTTGTCTAACTCACTGTTTTCCTCTTTAAACAAACCCCCAGTAAAGCCGGAGATATGGTGCGATTTCCCGCTTTGAAACTGGTGACCGTCGGCAGTTAGATCGGGCTCTCGAGGTCCCCCGTGGCGGTGCTCCCAGCCTGAGCCCTCCACCCGCCTAACCTGGGGTAAGGCCGCAGGTCGCCGCGAGCCAAAGTCTGCAGCGCCCGCATTCGGCACCCCTATCCCGGCTCCCGCCCTCGCCCCCCAAGGGGCAAGGCAAAGACTGCAAAAGGGCCTGACGGGCTGTGAGAAAGGAAAGAGCGTGCATCTGGAACCACTAACTTTAATTTATGCGTCAGACTCTGAAGAAAAGCATCCAGCATGGTTGGGAAACGAATTCTTAGAAGTTTAGGCAACCGACCTACTATTAAGTAGAAGGCATCCCAGCTTTTCATCATCTAGTTTGTTCAGTTCGTAATGTATGGTTTCCGCTGTCTCAATTATCATACAGTGAAACTGACTTTTTCTTTTGGTAAGAATTCTCCATAATTAGAATACATAAGTTTCATCTCACCAAAAATCTTAGTGCTATCTTGTTACAGTGTTACAGTCACATCTCCCCGGCAAACATAAGCCCTTGGGATCACTGATCTGTTCATCACTATAGTTCTGTCTTTTTGAGAATGTCCTAAGAATGGAAGTATATAGTATGTAGCTGTTTGAGACTGGCTTCTTTTACTCAGCACAGTGACTTAGGGATTTCTTTAAGTTGTTGTATACATCAAGAATTCCTTTTTATCGTTGGGTATTCCATCCAGTGGGTGAACCACTGTTTTGTCTATCAATTAATCCCTTGAAAGATATTCGATGATTGTACTTTCAGCTCTTACAAATAAAGCCTATGAGAATTCCTGTACAGGTTTTTCTGTGAACATAAATTTTCATTTCTTCAAGGCAGATTGCTGGGATTGTGTTTACTAGATTATATAGTACTTACATGCTTAACTTTATGAGAAACTGCCAAATCTTTTCCAGGGTAGCTGTGCCATTTTGTATTCTCACAAGCAGCGTATGAAAATTCTGCTTACTTCTTATCTTAGACACTTGGTACTGTCATTCTAGCAGGTGTGTAATGGTATCTCATTATGTTTTAATTTGCATTTCCCTAATGTCTAATGATGTTCATGTGCTCATATCCTCTAGGGAAGTGTCTGTTCATATCTTTTGCCTTTTGGTTGTTGTTGTTGTTGTTTCCTTGTTAATTTTAAGATTTCTTTATACATCTTGTCACCAACCTTTTTGTCATCTTTATGATTTGTTGATTTTTATTCTCTCAATCTGTAACTGTCCATTCTCTCAGCTATTTTTTTAAACTAACATTATTAATTTCAATGAAATACAATTTATTGATTTTTTTTTCTTTTACTGGATAGAATTTTTGGTGACATATCTAAGAACACTGCCTAACCCCAGGTCATGAAGACTTCCTTCTATAAATTTTTGAGTTTTACATTTTACATTTAGTCTGTGCTCCATTGTGAGTTAGTTCTTGTATAAAGTGTAATGTAGGTGGAATTTTCATTCATCTAGATGTCCAATTATTCCAACACAATTTGTTGAAAAAAAAAGTCTTCATCAAATTGATTTTACACCTTAATCAACAATCAATTGGACATATTTCCGTAGTCCTATTTCTGGACTCTCCATTCTATTTAATTGGTCTGTTTGTCTATGCCTTTGCTTATTCACAATATATCCCTAACTGTAGCTTTATAGTAAGTCTTAAAGTTGGGTAGTGTTATTCCTATACCTTTATGCTACTTTTACAAAAGTATTTTTAGCTCTTTTAAGGTCTCTCTCTCTCTCTCTCGGCCATTCCAGGCCACCAAAATGAGAATCTGTTTATATCTACAAAAAACTTTAAAACTACAAAGACTCTGAATAGAATGAAAACACAACGGCCTTCTTTTCCTGTGGTGTCTTCTTGGAGTAGATCCAGGCAGGAAGAAGGGGGAGCCCCGTGGGAGGCGGCGGGTCAGGCACCAAGAATCCCCGGCCAGAATCTCCCTTTTGGGCAGAGTTGAGGGTTTCCGCACAAGGGCCACGGACTGAAGCACATATTTCAGGACAACTGCGACCCCCACTGGCCTCAGCAGAGACTCTGGACTCTTCTGGTAGCTGGTAGGAAAGGAGCCGCGGAAACTGAAATGAAATGGCACCCGACCTTCTGCTAGAACCCACGACCCGAAACTTCAGTGTCACCACCGCCCGGCTGAGGTAAGACACGCCGTTTCGCACGTAAGTTGCCCTCTACGAGTGCAGGCCGATCGGTGCCAGTACGGGACGCGCCGCGCGACGTGCGTCGCGGTGCAGGATTCAGTGGCCTCGGCCGGTGGCTTTCACCCTGAGGCCCGAGGGTGAGCCCGACGAGGGGCGGCGCTGGCCGGGTCTCCTCGCCGTGGCTGCAATGCTCGTGCGGGGCGCGCCGCTCTGGGAACCGGGCTCGCGGGTCCCCAAGTCCGGAGGCGGCGGCGGAGCGCTGGGGACGCGGCGGCGGGAGCGGGAGCGGCGCGCGTGGTCCCCGGAGTTTGCCTCCCCGGCCCGAGGGCAGCGGGAGCTGGGAGGCTCGTGCCCCTCGCGGGGCCTTGGAGCGGAGAGTAAAATGTGGCCGCGGCTCGGCCCAAAGGGACAGGTTCCACCGAGACTTGAACTCGGATCGCTGGATTCAGAGTCCAGAGTGCTCACCATTACACCATGGAACCGCCGGGGACGCGACCGGCTGCCTCTCCGAGGTGTGTGGAGGCCCTTCCTCCCACCGGCGTTCCCGGCCGCGCCTCCTGCCGGGCTCTGCTCGCCTCGGGGGTCCGAGCTCTGCTCCCCCGCCCGCCAGGGGTCGCCCCGGGCCACGTTCTGCGGCCGCTCTGTCGGCTGGCGTGTCGGGGACCGAGATCGGGTCCCTTGGTGGGGGGGGGGGGGGGGGGGGGAGTGGAATCAGCGAGAGGGATGGGCTTTGGGGGCCTCCCCCGAGTGCACCTGCTCTGCCTGGATTACCAGTTTCCCGCCAGAAAAAAGTGTTCCCTTCCTTTGCTTTGCCGTTGTCTTCTTCCCACTGCCCCGGGAACCCCGGTGCTCCTGGAACCGGACGTGGGGCGTCCTGGGGCTCCAACCCCTGATTCTGTTCCTGATCTCCTCTCCCCGCGTTCCTTGCTGTCTTCTCAGCTTTCCCGCTTGCTTCACCTCCTTCGCTACCACCCCCTCACTTTCCCCGCTCCCGGCCCGGCACACACTGGGAAGGGTTGCCACGGTCTGACAGGAAGCAGAGGGAATGTTTTCCATGGACGCCAGAAGCTCGACTGCTTCTCGGCTCAGGACACTTTAGCGTCTTTGCCGGACACCCCGAGCAGTGGAGCGTCCCCAGCCAGCGCTCTAGGTCTGGGAAGCGTGGGCCTTCAGCCGGCTCGAGACCATCCCGGGGCTGGGGCGACTGCAAAGCAAAGAACCTGGGGTCCGGCACAGCTCACGGCTGGCTGATCAAATCCCGCCAAGTTGAACCTGGAGCACGGGTTCTCTATGGCGCGGGCTGGGGAAAGCCATGGGTCGTCGTATCGCCCCCGTGTGGCCACAGAGCTTCACGCCGGGCCGGAAGCTGCCGGGGCCGGAGATGCCAGAAAATTCACAGAACGAGGCTACTCAGGACCTCGAAAATAAAAAGTCCGACAACCACCGACTAAAATAGATGTATAGAGAAGAAAACAGGTATGCTTCTCTCTCCTGGCTACAAGCGGGTTTAAAAAAAACAAAACAAAACCACTTAGTGTTTAGGACCGGATAGTCCCCCCAGTTGGAACCCGGGGATCATTGCCAGGCAGAAGACTGAATCATAGAACCCCCAGCCTTCCGCAGCCAGCCCTCCACTTTTTAAATTTCCTGTGGCCCAGAGACTCGGCCAAAGCCCTCCTGCCACCATCTTTGCGCGACCTAACATCCGAGAACCCGGACATTCATCACCCTTGAGCGAGGGAGGGGAGGGTGGACGCTTTGTGTGAGAAAAGGGAAAAAAGGTTTCACCCCTTAGACTGAATGAAGTATGCTAGTCAGATTCAGTGGGGGAATTATAAATGAGCCAGAACTGTAGTGTGTATCCTGTTACCAGTAGTTATTCTTGGGGAAATTAGTGTGGAGGAGACGAATTGAATTTTTCCCCTATGCATTCTTTTATCATGTCACTTAAAGATAATATATCAATGTGTTCCTTAGGTTTAAAAAAGAAAGGATGAAAATAAGAAAAAATGAAAGAAAGACGCCTCAGATGCCCATGCAGAGGCAGTGTAATTGAGGAGGGAGAAATGAGAGCCTCTTTGGGGAGAGAACTCTGGCGCAGAGTTCTTAGAAGATCCCAGGGGATAAAGCTGGAGCCTCACCCAAGCCAGTTGGGGCAGAGGGCCTTGGACTGAGCAGCATTATCCTATAGGCGTGTTGTTTGGGGTTTATCCCCACCCTCTTACTTTCCTCTAAATGGTTCGCAAAACCACCTTCCCCCCCTAAGGCTTGTCTGTGTTTCTAAATATAATTTTCCAGGAACGTAAACTCCTTGTATAAATGCCTGATTTGAGGTTGGGAGAATCAAAGGACAAAGTGAGCTTGGAATATTTTGTGCTCAAAGATTAGTCGAGGGGCGCCTGGGTGGCGCAGTCGGTTAAGCGTCCGACTTCAGCCAGGTCACGATCTCACGGTCCGTGAGTTCGAGCCCCGCGTCAGGCTCTGGGCTGATGGCTCAGAGCCTGGAGCCTGTTTCCGATTCTGTGTCTCCCTCTCTCTCTGTCCCTCCCCCGTTCATGCTCTGTCTCTCTCTGTCCCAAAAATAAATAAACGTTGAAAAAAAAAAAAAAATTAAAAAAAAAAAAAAAAAAAAGATTAGTCGAGACAAGTCAAAAGAAGCCAGCTTGAGGAGCTCCCCTGTCAAATTGAAGACCGTCACAAATTTAGAACAGCAAATGGAATAATGACTATAATGGATTATAACATATTGAATAAGAAAGGAATCCATATAATATGCATGCAGTAATCACAGAGTATAATCCGTGTAGAATACTTGAAAGATGGAGGAGGGAAGGCTGTACTTTATAGAATAGCAGCTAGTAAATGTGGAAGGAATAATGAGGTTGTTTCCATTAGAGAGTCCAGGCTTATGAGAAATGTTTAACTTTTTTTATCTTTTGGGGAGGATCAAAGCTAAATAGGATGACCCTGTTCTTTTGTGTTTACCTCGGGTTTTAGATGTGTTTATATTCTTGACTGAGGAGCATGGTGTAAGTTTTTATTCATAATGGTAAAAAGGCAAAATGTCAGTTGTACCTCACTTCCTCCCTGTAGACAAATTTTCCACCGTAAGTCATGGTTTCATTCTCCTGAGTGCTTAGAAATTTTCTGATTCCATACAATTGTTTTACATTTTTATCTTATTTGACAAGTTTTGTTTGCCTAGCTGTGAAAAAAAAATGTTAACCAATGCTGAGAAACATTCTTATTAATATATAGTAATATATAGTTAATATAACAAGATACTAGTTGTAAGTAAGCCTGGGAGTTAACTTCTTTCTGGAAGCTTTATAAAACCTCCAGGGTTGTAATTTATTTTTAGGGGTGCACAAAGTCTTTTATTTTCTTAGCTTTAAGGAGATAAGGATTAATAATTATCCAAACCACGCCCACCAAGATTTACCTGCTACACCTAAAACTGTATGGTCCTCTTTCCCAGAGAGCCCCCTATTTGTCAGGGTTGCTGGCCTGTAGGAAGGGACGCCTTTCAGTATGTGTAAGTCTGGGATTCCATAAGCTATCCACCAGGTAAGAGGCCATTTTCCTGAGAGGACTTCATAGGCATCATTTCTATAGGTGAAGCATGGCTTCACCTTATTCTATAGAATAATCTGTAGAGTGGGGCTGCACACCAAATTTAACAAGATTTGTGGTAAGATCAAGGTTACAATATTATATATTTAATTATGTTCTAGTAGGAAGAGTAAAGATTCTAATTTAATATTTATAAGTAACTACAAGATCATGAAAGTAAAGGAATTTAATAAAGGCACTTCCCAGTATGTTTAACCCTTGTTACCTTATGCTGAGTAGTTTTATAGGCCATTCAATCTGTATTGTTTTATGTAAAATCATTCTTAAACTATTTTGGTGATGAATTCATTTATAATCTGTAGTGAGATTTCCACAGAATGTTTTTTCACTAATGCAAAGATTTAGTTGATGCAAAATGCCATTTAAACAATGTTTCATTCCAGTTTGTATATATAGACTCTGTTAAATTGAGGAGGCAGGGTATCATAAAAAGAAAAGGGGTTTTCTCATGTGGACACTAAAAAAATATTAACCGCGATTTGACAGTTGTTTCGGTCCATTTGTGTTTTGTTGATTTGGGGGTACATAATCTACTTCTGCAAAGTCATCTGCTTCTGGGTAAGAGTCCTGAAAATCCTTGCAGGAATCTTACTACAAGTTGCAGTCACTTGTACAGCCTGACAAATGTCCACCTGAGGCACTGTGTTAACTTACACTGGGAAGTTGTACCCATGAGTCTGTTTCCTGTACTATTAATAGTTAAGAATACTAGATACAGGGGCGCCTGGGTGGCTCAGTCGGTTGAGCGTCCGACTTCGGCTCAGGTCATGATCTCACAGACCGTGAGTTCAAGCCCCGCGTCGGGCTCTGTGCTGACCGCTCAGAGCCTGGAGCCTGTTTCAGATTCTGTGTCTCCCTCTCTCTCTGACCCTCCCCCATTCATGCTCTGTCTCTCTCTGTCTCAAAAATAAATAAACGTTAAAAAAAAAAAAAAAAAAGAATACTAGATACAGTCTATTACTGAGGCTCTTGATGTTTCTTTCAGGAGTCTCAATTTCTAATCCATAGTTTGTAGAAAGGCATTATGTAAGGAAAAGCAGAATCACCGTATAGGATAAGAGTAAATGGCTCTGGATAATTCTCCATCATAACCAACAATCTCAGCATGACCAAGAAATACACATAAAACAAATGGATGTGATCAGTGATTACCCTGAGACTTGTACCAGTTAAGCCATTATGTGTACGTCATCCTTGCTAACATAGGGAGTTTGAAAGCATTCATCCTTGGGGTCATACAGATAAAATGACATTAAATCATTTATTCATTCCTTCTCTCTCTCTCACTCTCGCCCTCCCTTTTACCACCCCCCCCCCACACACACACACAACTGCCTCATTCACAGAGCATTAGGCAGTTAGTAAGTTATAGGCCAATAAACTCAACTAATTAGTTGAAATCTAATGTGCACTAGCTTTTGAAACCTTAAGAATGAGTGATCCACAATGTTTCCAACATGTCTTCCACTGGTTAAGGAGAGTAGAGTTGACCTTTGAACTGCATGGGTCTATGTATGTGTAATTTTTTCTGATACATGCAGTAAAGTACTATAAATGTATTTTCTCTTCCTTATGAGTTACTTAATAACATTTTATTTTCTCTAGCTTATTTTATTGTAAGAATATAGTATATAATACATTTAACATACAAAATATGTGTTGACTATTGATGTTACTGGTATGGCTTTCTTGCCAATGGTCGGCTTTTAGAAGTTAAGTTTTGGGGAGTCAAAGGTTATACACAGATTTTTGACTGTGTGTGTGTGTGGAGTCAGTGTCCCTAACCCCCTAGTTGTTCAAGGATCAGCTGCATTTGATTTCCTCCTTATTTCAGCCTTCAAACTAATAAACTCTGTTATTTGACTAGCTGACCAATGAACATATCTCAAGTCGTCTTTTTCCATTTTTATGCTTGCTTTGGGATCAGAAGCAACATGATTTGCATACACTTAAGCCCAGACAAAGCTTTCATGTTTCTGTTGAACAGTTTCAATTCCTGTGCAAAATACTCTCCCAAAAGGTCAAGATTTTTGACTCTGCCTTGGTTATATTTAACTTCAGCATCCTATTGACAGCATCCCTGGATCTGACAAGGTAAATGTGTGAATTTGTCACCATGAGCTCCTGTGAACAAAAGGCTTCTCTGCATAGTTGTGGTCACTGACATACAGTTCTGCAAGTTCAGGCCATGCTCCTTGGTTCCCAACACACTGCTATACCTACTCATTCGTGGTAATCTTCAACAGCTTCTATATTTCTCCTAGGGCTTTAAAAAAAATTTTTTTTTGTTATTAGTTTTCTTTATTTTTGAGAGGCAGAGAGAGACAGAGCATGTGGGAGGGAGGGGCAGAGAGAGAGGGAGACACAGAATCCGAAGCAGGCTCCAGGCTCTGAGCTATCAGCACAGAGCCCGATGCAGGGCTTGAACTCACGAACCGTCAGATCATGACCTGAGCCGAAGTAGGTCACTCAAGAGACTGAGCCACCCAGGCGCCCCTCTCCTAGGGCTTTTTGAATGTCAATTTTACGTTTTCTTGCAGTAGTTGAATCTTCTCATAAAATTGGGTTACATGGCTATAGTATAGCATTGTTATGTCTTTCCATGGCTTCAGATTTCACTTGTCTCTGTGACTTTCAGGACATTTCCAGGAAAATTCAACACCTGAAGGTCAAAACAATGCCAAGCCATACTGACCATAGCCTCGGGCTGCTATCATCTGACCTGTTCACACATTATCCAAATATCATCCCCAAGCTTAGAAGCATAGTCATGAATTAACTCTTCAAATTCTAGCATTTGGTCACTATTTCAAGATTTTTCTTCTTTCCTTTTTCTCATTTTACTCACATTTCTTCCCAAGTGACATTGTAAAGCTCTGAGACCTTTGCTGTTTTTCCAGAATCTAGAGGCAGCCAGGGGGGAGGATGAGGCAACTCATTTGTTTTTCAGTGCCAGGGACCAGATATTGAAAATTTAACAATTATGAAGATGACTTTTTGTTGGTACACAGCACTGGAAGTGCTCTAACCTCTACTTCTGTGCTCTGTTGTCTCACTGCCTGACATGAATTGTTTAAACTTCATCAAACCACAGGATAATTCTGGGTTAAAAGAAACTTAGAGGTCATTTACTTACTATCCTCATTTTATAGCTGAGAAAACTGAGGTAAAGTGATTGATCAAATTTGCACAATGTCTATGGCAGAAATAATGCTAGAACCCTGGACTCTCAGTGCACAAAGCTGACATTGCTTTCCCCTGTAGCATGTGTTTTCTCTGGAGGGTTAAAAAAATTATAATTTTATGATCATTTTTTTTTTCATGTCATAATTCCTAATGCTAGTCCTTTTATCCTGAATCATCACAAAATGGCTTGCCTGGCTTAAGCTCCTAACAAACTTAGGTGGGTGATACTTTGGGCAAGTAAAATGTAGCTTTGTTCTCACATTCAAACCTACAATTGAACCATATCAAGATATTATGATGGATTATTTTCTCTATTTCCCAGAGTTACTGACCTGAAATGCCCATTTGTTTAATTTTTCCCATGGCCTTGACACTCTCTGATAATGCAAAAGATAGAACCTTCCCAATGCACAGCCTTCCCTGTCAAGGAGCTGTCATTGAACTTTTCTTTTCTATAGTCTGTGTCATGAAAGTAGTGAGGTTTTGTTAAACATAAAATTATAATAATGAATATCCTTTCTCAAACAATACGTGTGCCTCTTTTTCTCCCTCCTCCAGCCCCTTGTTATTTCAACAGCTGTCGTTTCTTCTTTCTTATTAAGAAACCTTGTACTAGTTATTCTCTTCCCCATTCCCATGTTTCAAAGTATTTTTCCTTGATGTCAAGGAAGGGGCTGAGCCATCCACTGATCATCTAAGAGGTGATTCTTCAGATTTTCAACTACCTATTTACTTTGCTTCTTCAGTGATTGTGTAAGAGTGACCCAGGAAATTGTGGGGAAAAGGGGGACTCCTGTGCTTTATCCCTATGCCCTGAGATTTTTAACAAGTCCTCTGTGTGATTTGGTGTAAGTGATTCCTATGTCTGCAACTAGTGCACAAAGGATTGGAGAACGAGGAATTCACATTAATTGAGTGACTTAGACACTGAAGTTACTCTCCCTCTCTCTCTTTCTGTCTCTCTCTCACACACATAATCATCCAAATGTGTACTGTTATATTCTCCATTTTGTAAAATGAGATAATGAGGCTTGAAAAGATTAAAGATGTTATCTACTATTCCATATTTAGGTTAAAAAATTTTTTTTAATGTTTATTATTCATTTTTGAGAGAGAGAGAGACAGAGTGCGAGTGGGGGAGGGGCAAAGAGAGAGGGAGACACAGAATCCGAAGCAGGCTCCAGGCTCCCAGCTGTCAGCAGCACAGAGCCCAAGGCGGGGCTCGAACCCACAAACCGCAAGATCATGATCTGAGCCAAAGTCAGACGCTTAGCCGAGTCACCCAGGCGCCCCTCCATGTTTAGTTAAGTGGTGGATCTGGTATTCAAATCCAATAATGTCTTTTCCCAATCCATGGTTTTATTGCTTTACTCCAGCTTCAGTAAAGGACTGGGTGAAGAATACACTTAGAACTAAGGAATATTGGTAAGAATTAGTTGTTTAATAATGTAAATAATGACTTTATTTTTTTTTTAATTTTTTGTTTTAACGTTTATTTTTATTTTTGAGACAGAGAGAGACAAAGCATGAACAGGGGAGGGTCAGAGAGAGAGGGAGACACAGAATCTGAAACAGGCTCCAGGCTCTGAGCTGTCAGCACAGAGCCCGATGCGGGCTCGAACTCACGGACCGCGAGATCATGACCCGAGCTCAAGTCAGATGCTCAACCGACTGAGCCACCCAGGCGCCCCAATAATGACTTTATTTATTCAACAAATATTTATTGACTATGTGGCAGGGGGACAAGACAAGTCCTGCTCACATGAAGATTATCTCTAACAGCCAAACATTATACGTATAATTACTAAAAACATTATAATTGCGAGGAGTGTTAATTATTACTTAATGTATTCCTTGGTTCAATATCATCAGCTAAGGATTGAAAGTTCACTGAGCATAAAAAGTAGACCTATAGAGACCATGAGAATATATTGTTCCTGGGCAAGAATCTTCTGATGTATTTGTCTTAAAAGTGAGAAAACACTGTTTATTCTGCAGGCCCCTGACATTCTAATATGAGGTTGTGTGGCACCGCGTGAAGAGCACAGACTAGGGAGTCTCGAAGCTCCTGGATTTATAAAGGTAGCTCTCCCACCAACCACCTGTGGGAGCTCTAGCAAGTTCATCTTTGTTAACCTTTGCAAGTCTCAGTTTCTTCATCTATAAAATTAGGTTATTATCCTTAATTTTTCCAGGTTTCCAAGTTTCTTACAGAGGAACAGCTCCACCATGGTACCCTGGAGACCTTATATGTTTTCACATAGTCACATAGTCACATAGGCACAGGCTTGAATCAGTCCTGGTAGAATATCTTTTCATCCGCTAGAGCATGAGAGGATGGGAGGCTTGTGAGAAGTTGCCCTGAAGATTTCACTCACCTCTCTATTTCTCCTTATAAGCTGTCATGCGATAGGCTATCAATACCTACCAAGTTTTGGTGAGATATGATGCTTTGCCTGCCCCTTCCCCACCTCAAGGTATGGCTGAGACCATAAAACCATTCAGCTGCAGTCCAGAACTGGCTCCTTAGCAATGGGTGTTCTGCAGCTCCCATTGCGGTTATCAGCCGCTGCCACGCCACTTTTTTTGGTGTTGTATGTTTTGGTATATAGGACAGTGGTCCAGGAGGATGGCACATTTGGCTACTCTCCCTTTCACTGTCTATGAAAGTAATGGAGTGAAGCTAAAAGTGGCTCATTGTATTTTTGCCAGACAAATCAGGCAGGCCTTGGCCTTATCTTGTATACTAGACAGTTCCTTCCTGCTCCGGTGTTCTCTGTGTTTATGATGAACTGAGATGTGTGTTAAAGGGGTCATTAGGAACTGCAACCAAGACCAGGCGATAGTCCCTGGTATGTGTGTTTGCTGAATAAACTTTGTGCTTAGCCTATGCCCTGAGAACACATAGATAAGAGAGTAGTTCGAAGAGTGTCTACAGGTTTAGAGAATGAGAACAGCATTCAGAAGGGTATGCTGATGGTGTCTTGATAGCCAAAGGGAATGAGAATGAAGTTCAGGCTAGCATCAGAAAGCTTGAGGGGAAACTGAGGGGTGCCTACAACAACATCCAACACCTTAAGGAGGAGCCTGGGCTGAGCAGTGAGGACTGGAAGAGTAACTCACCTGACAGTGAACTTGTGTACCTGGCCAAGAAGAGCTACAGGTGGACCCAGGGTTCTATACTGCTGGGCATAATCAACTCCGAGGGGAGGAGGATATAACTATTAGGCTCTGCTGCACATCCCAGTGCTTGACCTTGGAGCCGCCTTCACAGTGATGCCCACTACATAACTGTTGGATTAACAGGAATGAAATGCTTGAAGTGTTAGAGAATTTTATCTTAATGGTTCTCTTAGGAGGGGCTAAGGAAAAAGGACCATTGCACGTAAATAAATAGGAATAATTATATTTTTCTGTACTTTCAGTTTACAAAGGTTTTTATACACATCATATCATGAATACTCAATTGAGTAACTAATTTTCCTGACACCATTCTAGGCACTGGAGGCATAGAGGTCAGTCGCCTTCTCTTTGAAGACTTTAAATTGGTAGGGAGTAAGTACTCAAAAACAGATGGTTTTGTCAGAATGTGGCAACTGTCCTAACCTTTGGATATTATAGCAACATAGAGGAGGGGCATGTAGTTCAGGACAAGAACATCTCTTGCTAATGAAAAGGTAAAACAGTGAGAATTTTCAACGACGATCTAATTCTTATCAGAGCTCACCACAGGAGAATGTCCCAGAGAATGGATGGTATAAGTCAGGGTCTTCCCTAAAGAAAGATCTTTGCTGCATCTTTGGAGAGTGCCTAGAATCCCTCAGAGGATTCGTGGAATAAGAATGCAAGTAGCTAAAAGACATCCAAATTGGAAAGGAAGAAGTAAAATTACCTCTGTTCACAGATGACATGATCTTATATGTAGAAAACTCTATAAAGATTTTACACACAAAAAATCTGTTAGAACCAATAAATGAATTCAGCAAAGTAGCGGGATATAAGATCAATGTACAAAAATCATTTGTATTTCTATACCCTAACAATGAGCAATTGAAAAAGGAAATTAGGATAACATTTCCATTTGCTTCAGAAAGAATAAAATACTTAGGAATTAACCAAGGAGGTAAAAGACTTGTACAATGAAAACCACAAAACACTGCTGAAAGAAATTAAAGAAGACATAAACAAATGAAAAGACAGCCTATGTTCATGGATTGGAAGACTGAATATTGCTAAGATGTTCACACTGCTCAAAATGATCTACAGATCCAATGCATTCCCTGTCAAAATCCCAACAACGTTTTTTGCAAAAATAGAAAAACCCATCCTTAAATTCATATGGAATCTCAAGAGACCCCAATTAGCCAAAACAGTATTGAAAAAGAACAAAGCTGGAAGACTCCACACATTTTGTGCTTTCAAAACTTATCACAAAGCTATAGTAGTCAAATACAGTGTGGTACTGGCATAAAGACAGATAGATATATAGAGTAGTGGAATAGAATAGATAGCCCAGAAATAAACTCTCACATATATCATCAAATGATTTTCACTAAGGGTGCCAAACCATTCAGTGGGTGAAATTTTGGACAGTTTTTTCAACAAATGGTTCTAGGAAACATGGATATTCACCTGCAATAGAATGAAGTTGGACCCTTATTTAACACCATATACAAAAGGTAGTTCAAAATGGATCAGAGACCTAAATGTAAGATGTAAAACTACAAAACTCTCAGGGGGGAAGCTTCATGATATTGGATTTGGCAGTGATTTCTTGACTATGACACTAAAGGCACAGGCAACAAAAGAAAAAAATAGATAAATTAGACTCCATCAACATGAAAAACTTTGTGAATCAAAGGACTTTATATCATAAAAGTAAAAAAAAAACGTGAAAAAAGTAGAAAGTATTTGTAAATCATATATCTAATAAGGGATTAATATCCAAAAGATTAGAGAATTCCTAAAACTTGATAACAAAAAACAACCCATTTAAAAAATGGACTCGGGGGTTGAATAGACATTT
Source organism: Panthera pardus (assembly GCF_024362965.1). Classification (NCBI taxonomy): domain Eukaryota; kingdom Metazoa; phylum Chordata; class Mammalia; order Carnivora; family Felidae; genus Panthera; species Panthera pardus. The sequence goes on along the minus strand of NW_026526666.1, from coordinate 4,235,524 downwards.
CTCCAAAGAAGATATACAAATGGCCAATGAGCACATGAAAAGATGCTCAACATGACTAATCATTAGGGAAATACAAATCAAAACCACAATGAGACACCACTTCACACCCATTAGACTGGCTGTTATAAAAAAAATTTAAACCACCAAAACAGAAAACCACCAGAAAATGACAAGTATTGATGAAGATGTGGAAACATTGGAACCCTTGTGCGCTATTGATGGGAACCTAAAACAGTGTAGTCACTAGGAAAAATACTATGGAAGTTCCTCAAAAATTAAGAATAGAATTACCAGGGGCGCCTGGGTGGCTCCGTTGGTTAAGCATCCGGCTTCGGCTCAGGTCATGATCTCACGGTTCAGGATTTCGAGCCCCGTATCTGGCTCTGTGCTGACAGCTCAGAGCCTGGAGCCTGCTTCGGATTCTGTGTCTCCCTCTCTCTCTGCCCCTCCCCTGCTCATGCTCTGTCTCTCTCTCTCAAAAATAAAATAAACATTAAAAAAATTTTTTTTTAAAATAGAATTACCGTATAATCCAGCAATTCCACTTCTGGATATATACCCAAAAGAATTAAAAGCAGGGACACAAACAGATACTTGTACATCCATGTTTAGAGCAACAATATTCACAGTAGCCAAATGGTGAAAGCAGCCCCAGTGTCCATTGATGGGTGAGTGGTTAAACAAATGTGGTGTTTGCATACAATGGAATGTTGTTCAGCTTTAAAAAGAAGGAAAGGATGATACATACTACAATGTGTGTGCATATTGAAGGCGTTATGCTAAGTGAAATAAGCTGGTCACAAAAGGACGAATACTGTATGATTCCTTTTGTACTTAGAGTACTGAAATTCATAGAGACAGAGAATAGAATGGTGGTTGCAGGGGATTGGCGGTTAAGGAAGGGGGAAATGAAGCATTGTTTAATGGGAACAGAGCTTCAGTTTTGCAAGGTGAAAAAAGTTCTGGAGATGGATGGGGTGATGATTGCATTCAACAAATTCATAAATGAATGAATGGCATGAATGCCATTGAACTGCATCCTTAAAATTGTTAAAATAGTCAGTTTTATGTATAATTGACTAATTTAAAAAGAGGGGGAAAGCGAGTTACACCTTTCGAAACAAAACAAAAGAAAAACCAGTGTTATCCCAGCTCTTGAGAAGCCCTTTTTCTTGGAGCCATTATTTGCCAAACGGCATGAAGAGTGCTGTTACAGCAACATGGATAAAAAATGCAGAGTGTGAAAGGAGAAGTGCCCAGTGACCGTATTGATCTCCTGATCTCCATAGCTGCTTCTTCTAATAGCTGAATGATTTGTCTCAAGCCAGTGACTGGGTCTCAGGAGGATTTCAGCCTCTGTAGATTCCCCCAGCACTTGAGCTCCTGGCTGGCTCAGTGTAGACAAGATTGCCAAGATCTTCAGAAGCTGCCGATAATAAAACTAATGTACCTGTCCTAGCCAATCAGTTGAAGGGAAAAAGGCATATGTAGTGAGTCATGTAATTTGAGCATGCCCACAGTGATGAGTGATAATGTATCTCCTTTCTGAGAAGCTGCTTTCCAGATTTCATTCTCATATTCCGAATATCAAGTAATTGCAATCTTCACCATTTTCCTAAGATAGATCTGTTTTCAGTTTAAAAAAAAAAAAAAAAAAGCCTGGAGTCACCTGAGTGGCTCAATTGGTTAAGCTGCCTACTCTTGATTTCAGCTCAAGTCATGATCTCACGTTATGTGAGATAGAGCCCCACGTAGGGCTCGCGCTGACAGCATGGAGCCTGCTTAGGACTCTCTCTCTCTGTCTCTCTCTCTCTCCCCACCTCCTCTCTCTGCCCCTCCCCCACTTGTGCACATGCGCTCTGTCTTGCTCTCTCTCTTTTTCTCTCTCAAAATAAATAAACTTAAGAAAAAAAACCTGAGTTTGCATGCAACAACGTGGATGGAACTAGTATAATGCTAAGCAAAATAAGTTAGAGAAAGACAAGTACAATATGATCTCACTAATATGTGGAATTTAAGAAATGAAACAAGGGGCGCCTGGGTGGCTCAGTCGGTTAAGCGGTCGACTTCGGCTCAGGTCATGATTTCGCGGTCCGTGAGTTCGAGCCCCGCGGCAGGCTCTGTGCTGACAGCTCAGAGCCTGGAGCCTGTTTCAGATTCTGTGTCTCCCTCTCTCTGACCCTCCCCTGTTCATGCTCTGTCTCTCTCTGTCTCAAAAATAAATAAACGTTAAAAAAAAAAAGAAATGAAACAAAAGAGCAAAGGAAAAAAAAAGACAAACCAAGAAACAGACTCTTAATTGTCAACAACAAACTGATGGTTACCAGAAGGGAGAGGGGTGGGGGGATGAGGGAAATAGGGGATAAGGATTAAAGAGTACACTTACTGATGAGGAGTATAAGGCAAACTGATGGGCTGCAAACACCCCCCACCCCCCCCCACTCCCTCCCCCACCCTCCCGCCTCCAGGTGGGGGTGGGACATGTGTGATACTCCTGGGCACTCCTGGCTGCCCAAGAACAAAGGAACGGGGGAAAAGAAGGTTAACTGATAGAGATCATGGTCCTGCAGGACCTAAGTCTCCATCACCCCTCCATAGAGATGCAGGGAAACAAAGGCAGAAGGAAATGACACATAGAACTAAATCTCCTTATATCCTGCAGTCCACTGACAAATACTTGAGGCCAGCAGAGTAAGTTTCTCCAGGAACTCCCTGCTGTCTTAATGCTAATGTTTTGCTAGAGGGAAAACAACCCTAGCTTGACAATAGGCAGGCCTCCACTATCCTGTGAGTCTTTAGCATATGAAAATCTCACTGGAAACTTCCCCTGTACTTTACCTGCCCGCCACCTCCCCGCAACTCTATAGTATATAGCCAGTCTCTCCTCATGGTCCCGGGCAGTTCTTCCTGCCCACGGGTCCTGCTTTAATAAAACCACCTCTTTTGCACCAAAGACGTCTTCAAGAATTCTTTCTTGGCCGTCGGCTCTGGATCCCGCTAACCCTGTCATCCCCAAAAACCTCATCACTTACCAGGATGAAAAATAAAAATAAAATGAAAAAAAAAAAAGAATACAAGTTAAACAAGTGTTTAAAAGGCCTGAGATACAAAGGAATAAAGTACTGTAGGGTAGAAGTGGAGTCAAAATCCAAGGATACTGATTGCTACTACAGACGCTCAACCGCCTTCTAAGGAACGTGATAAACTCCACCCGTCTTTCTGTTCTTCTATGTACTGCATTTGATTCTGCAAACATAGCATTTCTGATGGTCTAGATGTCTTAGGACTCTACCTTAGAACTCATTTCAGGCGTTTACTGAGATCCAGTGGGTAAAGTACTGTTCTGGTTACGTCCGGGGACACAGAGGTGACCTTATACAATGCATGACTTAAGGGATCTTAAAAGTGTTGTCAACTGTATTTGAGAACAGCAATGTCAGGCAGAGACCAGCTTATCCTGCTGAGGGGAAAATAAGATATCTGGAGAAAATTATCTCTTCTCTCACAAAAGTCAATCTAACATTCTCTGGGTCTGACGCTCTCCTGTTTCTCATATGGATCAGGGTTTGTGCTTCTGAGCTTGCGAATGTTGCTGGGAAAATAAAATACTCTATAATAGCTTCTCTGTCTCTTCCTGAGCATGTATATGAAGTTATTTTCATATAGAATAGCCTTCAAACTAAACACAAATCCTTATGTTCTCAAGGACAGGGTTTTTGCTTAGCTAGTCTGCCAATCTTAATATTTTACTTGAACATTTTAGTTCATTGAAATTTAATGTAATTACTATTATAGGTGGGTTTATATCCACCACGTTACTACTTGGTTTCTATATATACCATCTATTTCTCCTCCTTCTTTGCTTTCTTTTGGATTAGACAAATATTTTATGTTATCACATTGTTCTATTAACCTGCTAACAATTACGATTCTTTAAGAGCTTACCTTAGAAATATCAACATGTATCCTTGATTTATTACATTTTTATACAAATGATTACTTTCACAGTACCGCTACAATCTTAGAAAACTGTAACTCCCTATACCCACTTCTACCTTTTGCATTGTTGTTGACAAGCTATTGTTGTAAAGTCCTGAAGTCACTAAACTTTTTATATCCATGTATCGACCTTTTCCAATATTCTTCATTCCATTCTGCATTGCTGTGTTTTCAACTAGGAGTTCATCTTTTCATTCTTTCATAAAAATTGCTTAAAAAATTTTTTTAACATTTATTCATTTTTTGAGAGACAGAGAGAGACAGAGCATGAGCAGGAAAGGGGCAGAGAGAAGGAGACACAGAATCAGAAGCAGGCTCCAAGCTCTGAGCTGTCAGCACAGAGCCCTATGTGGGGCTCCAACTCACGAACTGTGAGATCATGACCTGAGACGAAGCTGGACACTCAACCAACTGAGCCACCCAGGCGCCCCCATAAAAATTACTTTTTATATATTTGTAACATCCTCTGCTGGTGTTGAATTTCCTTGATTTTTGTTGGTCTAAAAACATTTATTTCACCATTTTTTTTTTACTTTTTAAGTTTTTTTCGGCTTTACTGAGGTATAATTGACATGTAATTAACTACATATATTTAAAGTACACACTTGATGTTTTGATGTATGTATATATGTGTGTGGAAACATCACCATAATCAAGATTGTGAACATAACTATCTTCCCCCAAGTTTCCTCTTGCTCTTTTGTAACCTCACCCTCTCTCCTGTCTCTACCATTCACACCTCCTTCCCCAGGTAGTCACCTGATCTGATTTCTGGATCATATGGTATATGCTCTTTTTCTGTCTGGCTTCTTTTGCTTAGCATAACATTGTTGAGTGTTAACCATGTTATTATGTTGTGATGGTTAATTTTATGTGTCAACTTGACTGAGCTAAGTAAGGGATGCCCAAATAGCTGGTAAAACATTATTTTTGTGCATGTCTGTGAGGGTGTTTATTAGCGTTTGATTCGGTAGACTGAGTAGACATCTGCCCTCAACAGTGTGAGTGAGAATCATCCAATCTTGTGATGGTCCAAATGGATCAAAAAGGGCAAAAAGAAGGGAGAATTCACTCTGTTTTCTTGGTCTAGGATGTCTGTCTTTTCCTATCCTTGAGCATTGGAGCTTCTGGTTCTTGGGCATTTGGACTTGGACTGAATTATATAACTGGCTTTCCTGGCTGGCTCTCCATTATTCAGAGGGCAGATTATGGTACTTCTTGGCCTCCATAATTATATGAGCCAAATCCCGTTTTGTATGTATGTGTGTGTCATAAACACACATATATTTATATTTCCTATTGGTTCTGTTTTTCTGGAGAATCCTCACTAATACTTGTATGTGTCAGAAGTTGTTTGTTTTTATTGCTGACTAGTATTTAATTGTATGGATGCACCACAATTTTTAATCCATTTATTTGTTGGGGACATTTTTTGTTTCCCGTTTGTAGCTATTACCAAAAAAGTTGCTCTGAATAAGTTTTTGTGTGAATGTATGCTTTCAATTATTTGCCTTCCATGAGTGGAATAGTTCATATAATAGAATATTATATTCTTATTCGTATTTTCATATTATATGGAATAGCTCATATAATAGTTGAAATTTTAAAGAAATTACCAAACTGTTTTCCAAAGTATCTATCTATACATTTTACATTCCCACTAGCAGTGTATAAGAGTTCTAGTTGCTTGACACCCTCTTCAATACTTGATGTGGTTAAGTTTTTAAAATTTCAGCCGTTCTAGTGGGCATGTACTGGCGTGTCATCATCCATTTTCTTAATGACTAGTGATATTTTAGCATCTTTCCACATGCTTATTTCCCATTAGTATACTTTCTTTGGTGAAGCATTTGTTCAAATCTGTTGCCCTTTTTGTTTGTGTTACTTGTATTCTTATTATTTAGTTGCAAGAGCTCATTATATGCTCTCTGTATAAGAACTTTGTCAAATACATGTTTCGCAAATATTTTTTCCTAGTCCGTGACTTGTCTTTTATTTTCATAAAAATATCCTTGTAAGGGGTGCCTGGGTGACTCAGTCAGTTAAGTATCTGACTCTTGGTGTCTGCTTAGGTCATGATCTCATTGTTCATGAGTTTGAGCCCCATGTCTCAAAATCAATAAATAAACATTTAAAAAAATATATCCTCTCAAGAGAAAAAGGTTTTAATTTTGTGAAATCTAACTTATTGATTTTTTTCCTTTATGGTTTGTGTTTTTTAATGTCTTATTTAAGATATCTTTACCAAACCCAAAGTCATTAAGTTTTCTCCTCTGTATTTTTCTAGAAATATTGTAGTTTTAACATAATTAAGTCTATGAAAAACTCTTGAGTTAATTTTTGTAATGTGAGGGGTTTTGGGGGGATTTGGTTTATTTAAATGTTCATTTATTTATTTTGAGAGAGACAGAGGAAAGAGTGTGAGTGGGGGAAGGGCAGAGAGAGAGGGAGAGAGAGAATCCTAAGCTGGCTCTGCTCTGTCAGCACAGAGCCCTACATGGGACTTGATCTCACGAACCGTGAGATCATAACCTGAGCTGAAATCAACAGTTGGACTCTTAACTGACTGAGCCACCCAGGTGCCCCTGAGGGGTTTGGTTTTGCTTGTTTTTGTTTCATTTTGTTTTCCATATGGCTGCCTGATTGTTTCAGTACCATTTGTTGAATAAATTATCCTTTCCCCCAATTAATTACCTTGGCACCTTTGTTGAAAAGCAACTGATGGTGGATGTGTGGGTCCATTTCTGAATAAATAGAATTATTCTATTCTATTTATCTATTTGTTTATTTTTAGACCAATACCACACTGTTTTCATAACTGAAGCTTAAGTCTTGAAATGAGGTAGTGTTAGTCTTCCAACTTTGTTTTTTTTCAAAGTTGATTCAGCCGTTCTAGGTCCGTTGCATTTCCATATAAGCTTTAGAATCAGTTTATCAATTTCTCCAAAAGCCTGCTGTGTTTTTAAAAAATGATTAGAAACCCACTTTAAATATAAAGGCGTATATGATTAAAAGTGTAAGAAGCATCAGGGAGGTACAAATAAGAACCACAGTGAGATTTCACCGTATACCTGTCAGAATGGCTAAAATAAAAACCATAAATAACAAATGTTGATAAGGATGTGGAGAAAAAGGAACACTCAGGTGAATATAAATTGGTACAATCACTGTGGAAAACAGTATGGAGCCTCCCCCAAAAAATTAAAAATAGAAATACCATATGATACAATAATTAATTCCACTACTGGGTATTTACCTAAATAAAATGAAGACACCAATTCAAAACGATATATACACCCCTATGTTTGTTGCAGCATTATTCACAATAGCCAAGATATAGAAGCAACCTAAATATCTGTAGATATACATGAGTGGATAAAGAATATGTGATGATGATGATGATGATGATGATGATGATAATGTGTGTGTGTGTGTGTGTGTGTGTGTGTAATGGAATACTTATGCAGTCATAAAAAAGGATGAGATCTTTCCATTTATGGCAACATGGATGGACCTAGGAGGTATTATGTTAAGTGAAATAAATCAGACAGAGAAAGACAAATACCATATGATTTCACTCTTATGTAGAATCTAAGAAATGAAACAAATGGGGGCACCTGTGTGGCTCAGTTGGTTAAGCGTCTGACTTTGGATCAGGTCATGATCCCACGGTTCATGGGTTTGAGCCCTGAATCGGGCTCTGTGCTGAGAGCTCAGAGCCTGGAGCCTGCTTCCAATTCTGTGTCTCCCTCTCTCTCTGCTCATTGCCTGCTCACACTGTCTCTCTCTCTTTCTCAAAAATAAAGAAACATTTAAAAAATTTAGAAATGAATAAACAAGTGAATAAACAAAAAGCGGGATCAGACCTATAAATGTAGAGAACAAACTGATAGTTTCCAGAGGGAAGGGGTGGGGATGGGCAAAATGGGTGAAGGGGAGTAGAAGATACAGGCTTCCAGTTATGGAATGAATAAATCATGAGAATAAAAGGTACAGCATAGGGTATGACATGGCCATAGTGTTGCATGGTAATAGATGGTAGTTATACTTGTGGTGAACATAGCATAAGGTATAGAGACGTTGAATCACTATGTAGTACATCTGAAACTGATGTCACATTGTTTCTCAGCTATATCCACCCCCCCCCCCCCCCGCCAAAAATGAAAAAAAAAAGTATAAGGATGGAAAAAGATAAACTATGCTAACATTACTAAAAAGAAAGCTAGAGTGGCTATATTAAAATCTGACAAAGTAGATTTCAGACCAAAAAATATTACCAGGATTAAAGAGAGTCATTTAAAATTGGCAATGGGGTCAATTTATTAAGAACCCATAAAGTTTATTCGAAATGTTTAGGCGCTGAATGATAGAGCTTCAAAATACAGAAAATTAAATTGATAGAACTGCACAAAGAGATAGACAAATCTATAGCCATCATCAGAGATTTCCACAGCCCTCCCTCTGTAACTGGTAGAACAAGCAGACAGAATATCAGTAGGGATAGAGAAGACTTGCACAAAACTATCAACTGAAATTCCTAATTGACATTATAGAATATTCCACCCAAAAGAGCAAAGAACGTATTATTTTATTTTATTTTATAAAGTTTACTTATTCATTTATTTAGGGAGAGAGAGAGAGTGCACAAGCAGGGGAGGGGCAGAGAGAGAGGAAGAGAGAATCCCAAGCAGGCTACACACTGTCAGCGCTGAGCCTGATGTGGGGCTCAGACTCACCAACTGTGAGATCATGACCTGAGATGAAACCAAGAGCCAGAGGCTTAACCGACTGAGCTACCCAGGTGTCCAGAGAACATATTCTTTTAAAGTACACATGGAGCATTTACCAAGTTCAACCATATTTGGGGCCATGAAACAAGTCTCATTAAATCTAAAAGGATTCGGGGTGCCTGGGTGGCTCAGTCGGTTAAGCGTCTGACTTCAGCTCAGGTCATGATCTCACAGCTCGTGAGTTCGAGCCCCATGTTGGGCTCTGTGCTGACAGCTCAGAGTCTGGAGCCTGCTTCTGCTTCTGTGTCTCCCTCTCTTTCTGCCCCTAACCCACTCACATTCTGTCTCTGTCTCTCTCAAAAATAAATAAACATTAAAAAAAAATTAAAAAAAAAATCTAAAAGGATTCAATTCATACAAAGTACATTTTATCAAAGTAAATAAATAATGTCTTATCACTACAATCGACTTAAATTAGAAATCGATAACAGAAGACATATGACACATGGCAAATTCTCAAATATTTAGAAACTAATAAACACAGCACTTTTAAGTATTCCATGGATCAAAGAAAAATTAGATGGAAAAGTAGAACTTTTTTGAAGTGAACGAAAATGAAAACATAAAATATAAAAGTTTGTGAAATGCAGTATTGTTTTCACTGGATATATGATTCTGGGTTGACAGTTCCTTTCCTTTAGCACTTGAAAAATGTGCTGCTTCCTCTGGACTCCATGGTTTTGATGAGAAGTCTTTTGTCATTCGAACTGTTTTCTTTCTCTAGGTAAGGTGTCCTTTCTTTCACTGGTTTCAAGTGGTTTTTGATTTTTTTTTTTGTTTGTTTGTTTTTTGTTTCCCTTTGGTGTTCAGAAGTTTGGTTATGATGAATTTCGTGTATTTATTTGGATTTATCCTGTTTAGGGTTTGATCACCTTCTGGAAGCTGCAGATTTATGTCTTTGGGAAGTTTTCAGTCACTACTCCTCTGAGTACTTTTTAAACCCCACACACTTCTTTCCTGGGACTCCGATGATAGGCATGTTAAAATTTTTTTCGTTAAGACTCACAGTTCTCTGAGGCTGAATTCATTTCTTTTTGGTTTATTTTCTCCCTGTTGTTCATTCTAAGTTCTGTTGTTCTATTTCCATTTCATTCTTTTGTTTCTTCTGTTCTGCTATTGAGTTAATCTACTGAGATTTTATCTTATTGTATTTCTCAGTTACAAAGTTTCCATTTGTTTCTTCTTTATATCTTTTATTCTTTACTGAGATTTTCTATTTCTTTGATGAGACTTTCTCCTTCATTTGTTTTGAGTGTGTTAGTAGTTGCTCTTTAAAGCATGTTTACGATGACTTTAAAACCCTCGTCAGGTAACTCTGACATCTGCGTCATTTTGTTATCATGTACTAGTTGTCTTTTCTCATTAAGTTGAACTCTTCCTCATCTTGATATGATAGCTGATTTTTTATTGAAATCTGGACAGTTTGGGCATTGTATCATGAGACTCTGGATCTTACTTAAATCTATTTTCACTAGCTTCCTCTGACAGTATTGAGATGAGGGTGTTGGTGGGTAGATGTTCAGGTTCCCCACTCAGCCTTACTGATGCCCAAGAAGGGTGCTTGTTAATTTGGCAGGGATGGGAGTTCTACTCCACACTAGGTCCCCCTGATGTCCTCCACCCCAGGCTGGGAGGGGTAGGAGTGCCTCCTTACTGTTCTCTGCATGGCCTCTATGTCTTTCTGGGCTGCCCCTTTGCTGGCCTAGAGAGATCAGGGAACTCATCACTGTCTCATTCCTTGCATCCTGAGGTCCCTAGTCAGCCTGCCTTTTCTACCTCTCAGTGTCTTCTTATGTTTGTTTTATATATAATGTCCAGGGTTTTGGTTGTTCTTAGGGAGAGGAATAGGAAACAGTATGTCTTAGCTGTCTGCCCAGAAGCAGAAGTCACTCTTTCTGCTTTTTAGTATAAGAAAAAGTCCTTATTTCACCTTCATTTTTTGAAACATATTTTCACTGGGTAAGTAGTTCAAGGTAGCAGGGTTTGTTTTTTTTTTCCCCTTCTTCTTTTTGGTACTTTAAAAATGTTTCCCCACTGTGTTCTAACTTCCATTATTTCTAATAACAAATCTGCTGCATCCTTATCTTTGTTGCTCTCTTCATAACATCCCCCCCCCCCACAAGGTTCTTTTACACTTTTCTCTTTATAACAGGTTTTGAAAGATGTGGTTACTATTTGCCTTAGTTTAGTGTTTTGGGTTTTGTTGTTGTTTCTCATGCTTGGGTTTACTGAGCTGTTCAGATCTGTACCTTTATGGTTTTCATCAAATTTGGGGAAAATTTGCCACATTTCTTCAAATATTTGTTCTGTTCCTCTTCCTGTTATCTCTTTTGGGTACTCTTAAGTTATTATGTCACTTGAAGTTTTTCCACAATTCACTGATGTATTATTCATTGTTATAAGTCTTTCTTCATCCTGTTTTATCTTGTGTAGTTTCTCTTTCTAGGTCTTTAAGTTTGATCTTTCCTTTGCAGTGTCTACTCTAATGCTTATTCCACCCAATGTGTTTTTCCTCTCACAATTTGTGGTTTTCATCTCTAAAGTTCAATATCATATCGGATATGTTCTCTACTTAAAATGTTTAGTCTTTTCTCTGAGTTTTTGAACATGTGGAATAAAGTTATAATAATTGTTCCAGTGTTCATTGTCTGCTATTTCTAACCTCTTGTGTAATTCTGAGTCAATTTGAGTTGATTTTTTTTTTTTTTTTTCTCATTATGGTTTTGTCTTGTTTGGTACAGGGTTTTTTTGTTGTTGTTTTGTTTTTTTTTTGTAAATACTCTTTAGCTTTGTTCTGGGATACAGCTAAATTACTTGGGAACAATTTGATCCTATGGCTCTTGCATTTGCGATGTTAGGTGAGACCATCACAGTGTTGTATTAGTTTCCTATTGATGCTGTGACGAATTACAACAAACTTAGCATCTTAAAACATCACAAATTTATTAGTTTACATTCTGTAGTCCAAAATGGACCTCACTGGCCTAAAATAAAGATGTCTGCATGGTTTTGTTTTGGTTTTTCTTTTTTTGTTTTATGGAGGCTCCATGGGAGAACCCATTTACTTGTCTTTTCTAACTCCAGAGGCTACCCACATTCCTTAGCTACGGTCTTCTTTTTTCCATCTTCAAAACCAGCAACAGTAGGTCAAGTCCTTTTCACATTGCATCACTCTGACCTCCCTCTTGCACTTACTAGATTGGGTCCCTCCACCTTAATAACCCAGAGTTAATCCCCCATCTCAAGGTCAACTGATTAGCAACCTTAATTCCATCTGCAATCTTTGTTCCCCTCTGGCATGTAATCCAACATACTTATAGATTCCAGGAATTAGGACATAGACATCTTTGGAGGGCCATTATTCTGCCTATCACAAACATTTTGTTTGGGGCTAATTGTTCCCCACAACTAAAGCAAGACTCTTCTGAATACTGTACTCATTATTCCTCAGATTATGAGGTTTACCAGTCTGGCAGGAACAGGGGCTATTTCTGGCCCCGTGTGAGGTCTGGGCACTGTTCTTTTTATTCTGTCTGGTGGTTCTTTATCTAGACTCAGCAAGTTTCCTTTCTCACATGTGTTGGTCGGTATGTTGCTGAATACCCAAGGGAAACTTCTGCTGATTTAGCTCTGTGTGTAGCTCTCTCCTTAGTACTCTATGCTGTGCTTCTAGCAATGTTGGATTCTGAAGACTCTTAGCTCTGTGTCCTCAACTCAGGCAGTTCACCCCACTGGAAATTTTCAAGAAAGTCAGCGTAGGCAGTTAAAGGGCTTACTTCATTTGTTTCACATATTTCAGGGATCACTGTTCTTCAAACCATTGTTTCAAATATTTTGTCTGGCTTATTAGTTGTGCACCTGGGTGGCTCAGTCGGTTAAGCATCAAGACTTTGGCTCAGGTCATGATCTTGTGGTTCGTGGATTCGAGCCCTGCATGGGGCGCTGTGCTGACAGCTCAGAGCCTGGAGTCTGCTTTGGATTCTTTGTCTCCCTCTCTCTCTCTGTCCCTCCCCTGCTCGTGTTCTTTCTCTTTCTCTCTCTCAGAAAATAAAGACAAAAAAAAAAAAATCTAGTCCCTTTTATTTCATTTTGACCAGAAACAAGTCTCCTGGTAATTTTTGATTGGATATCAAACATTGTGACTGTTTACTTCGTTGAGTGCTGCTTGTTTTTTTTTTTTTTTTTTTAATTCTTTTAGGTATTCTTGAATTTTGTTTTTGTAAGCAGTTCTCTGGAAACCATTTATTTTTAACTAAAAATTAAAAAGAGGGGTGCCTGGGTGGCTCAGTCGGTTGGGCATCCGACTTCAGCTCAGGTCATGATCTCACGGTCCATGAGTTCAAGCCCCGTGTCGGGCTCTGTGCTGTCAGTTCGGAGCCTGGAGCCTGCTTCGGATTCTGTGTCTCCCTCTCTCTCTGCGCCTCCCCCGCTCACATTCTGTCTCTATCAAAAAATGAATAAACATTAAAAAAATTTTTTTTAAATTTAATTTTTCAAGAATTTTTGATATAGTTCTTTTGTGTCCTACCCCACATCACTCAATACTTGACAAATGTCTTGGGACCATGTTCTTCAGTCAAGCCCACTTGCCATAGTTTATCACCTCAGCACCATGGGACTTTGGGAGATTTCACTCTTTTATAAGCCTTTTGTCTTCACTCTTTTTTTTTTTTTTTTAATGTTTATTTATTTTTGAGAGAGAGACAGAACACATGTGGGAGAGGAACAGAGAGAGAGGGAGACACAGAATCTGAAGTAGGCTCCAGGCTCCAAGTTGTCAGCACAGTCTCGGTCATGGGGCTTGAACTCACGAATCGCGAGATCATGACCTGAAGTTGGGTGCTTACCCGACTGAGCCCCCCAGGCGCCTCTGTGCTAGCTCTTAAGCATCCCATGCAGTTCAGCCTCAATAAGTGTCCTTTGGGGAAAACCAGGCACATGGCTGAAGCCCTTCAAGTTTTCAAGTCAATCCCTTTATGGCCACATGCCACTAAGAGCTTAGTTGGTTTTACTTTACCAACCAACTTCAGGTGCCCTCTGCCCAGGCAAAGCTAGGTCCTCAGCCCATGCCCAGAATCAGCAAATGGCTATAGGGAATAAGAGAACACGTGATCTCAATTCACCTTGGACAGTTCTACCTTGTTTCATGAACTTGAGTTCATCTAGACCTAGTTGCTACTACAGTTCTCTAATAGCTAAAAGTTGCGAGCTCAGATTGGCTCCTTATCTGGTAGATTCCCGGGATTGTCAAATTCTTCTACTCTGCCCCCAGATATCCTAACTCTAGGTCACTCTCCTAGATGACCTTCTGAACCAGATCTGCTAATTGGGGGAGAAAAAGAAACTCCATCTTCGGGGTGGCAGAATATTTCCATTTGTGGATAAAACAGAAGACCCCAAACATCCAAGATGTCCTCAGCCTGACCCCCAGAGATATTTTTCTGAGATCCAATTGAGTGTGCAACACCTCTCCCACTACCCAGTCCCAACACCTAACTTCTACTTGTGACCCAGAACTACTGTAATCTCTAACAAAGATCCCTGAAAACAAGAACTAAGTTACAGTACAGGTCATAGTTTTGAGGAATCAGTTGGCCTGGGGTAAAGACTTCTCCCATGATCCAGGGGTGCTCTGTATTCTTGCCTGATGTTCTTATCATAAACTATCACTAGCAGGTGCACTTTGGAAGCTATAGTGAAAGGAACACTAATTCAGAAGAAGTTGAGAAGTTTGTGAAAACCTACTTTTGGTTTAAAAATACCATATAGTGTATGGACTTTAGGTCTTCTGACCTCTGACACAGAGCCCTGCCCTCTTCCCTAGAAGTCAGTGAAAAAGAGAAAATTCACAAGACAGGAGTGTCCTTTAGAGCACAACTGAATGCCTGAGGAATTCTAACTGGTGGGAGAGAATGGGGAAATTCATCTTCAGCCGGTGTAAGTGCCCTGGATTCAAAGAATGGGTTTGGGAAAGGGGGGAGGGACTCACATATGTGCGGCTGGATGACCACTGGCCACACAAGCCATGGGTGTAGGGGAGAGATTCATGATGTCTTTGAACAACCTGTGTTATGAGTAACTGTCGGTGCAGAGGAGGGGGGTGGGTATCGAAGGGATCCAACAAGACCCTTAGCCAAGTGAGCCAGAGAAATGCTTTAGGAAGCACACACCGATGCAAGTCTGGGCCTTGATAGAATTCTGGTGCCATGCTGTTTCAGTGGCCAGAGGGCATGATGTTTAGGAGAGCATGCTGTCAGAGGCTGAGTCCACATCACATCTGACACTGTACCTTATCTGCAGGTAGTCTTGTGACCTGCTGTGGGGGGGCTGAGGTTGACTTTTGTTGTGTTGCCGCAATCCCTTGTCTTCATCACCTGCCCCACTTCACCCCTTCACATTCACTTCTGTCATCACCTCCCCTCCTCTTCTCACCTTCTGGTCACTCCCAGTGGCACTCTCTTCTCTCCCTCAAGGAAGTGTAACTCACTTTAGATACTTTGGAGTGGCGTGTATAAGGGAGTCTGACTGTGTTGTTTCAAAGTCCAGGGGTCAGCTTTGTAAGAACTCTGTGAAATAAGGGATGGAAGACAAGAATTATCCTGCTACCACCATGACCCTGAGCAAAGCCACTTGAGGAGAGTGATTTGCTGTCAGAATGAAGCACATAATCTGCTTCCATAGAAGTATCTAACAGTAAGAATAAGTAGAGAGGATCCTCATCCTTGGATGTGCATTAGACTCATCTGGTAATGTGCTAATTTACTCACCTGGTAAAGTAAATCAAGACAAAGCCCACATTTGAATCCTAGAGGGATTACAGATACCTGGATTCCATACCAGAGATTTCTATTTAAATGGGGATGGAGGTAGTGGATGGAGCACCAATATTTTTATAGAATCTGCATAGGTGATAAATGTACAGACAGGGGTGAAAACCCATGGTCTAGGGTCTCAGCAAACCCAACACAAGACAATAGCTAACTATGCAGTTTTAGAGTGCTGCATTTCAAACCACTGAGTCTGCATTCCTCTAGTTAATGACAGCATAGCCTGGAACGAAAAGAGGAAAAGTGGCAGATGGATGGATGACATCACTTCTGTCCTACACCTACACCTTCTCTCTTTATTCAAATGTGTGTGGCAGTTCGCATTCTTTAGGTTCTGAGACTACTGAGGCAGATTTTTTTTTTTTAATTTTTTTTAACGTTTATTTATTTTTGAGAGAGAGAGAGACAGAGCATGAACGGGGGAGGGGCAGAGAGAGAGGGAGACACAGAATCGGAAGCAGGCTCCAGGCTCTGAGCCATCGGCCCAGAGCCCGACGTGGGGCTCGAACTCATGGACCGTGAGATCGTGACCTAAGCTGAAGTCGGATGCTTAACCGACTGAGCCACCCAGGCGCCCCTAGGCAGATTTTGATAAGATAATCAGTGACCAGCGAAAAACTCAAATATTATTGCTGTGTAATATTTTTTATTCAACAGTTTTATGGGAAAAAATGTCACATTTCTGTTACATCACATAATTTTCAGACATGTCAAAGTCCAATGACAAATTACATTTGGAGAAAAGCTTTAAAATCCATTTTCATATGCCATTCCTTTGTGGAATACAGCTCTGTACCTCGGCACTAAAGGTTACAAAAAGCACCATTTAAAGGAGGACTTGCTTATTTAATTCCCTTCCAAATTATAGTCTTATTCCCCCTTTATGACAGAGCTGCACTCATTCAAAATGCTTCAGTGAAATAACAACCAGCATCCTCCCATTTACCAAAATTCAAACAAGTCTCACATATGGGCCCAGTGTGGAGATTAGGACCAATGGACATCAGTGAGCTTTGGCTGTTCTAAAACCACAAGCTAGGTAAGGTAAGTTTTCTGTAGGTGGGAACAGAAAAGATGATCAAATACATAATACTTACGGTAGGTAGATACCCCTTGACCATTTAACCTGACTACAAAATCCACAGAGCGTTTGGTATTTCACAGCAATCTTACTGCAAAAGCACTGTGCTACACCCAATTAATTGAACTCCAAATAAGGATGGAACTAATACATTAATTTTTAATGAAATTTAATCACTTCAAAGCACAATCGAGAAAAATAAATCAAGACAAAGCCCACATTTGAATCCTAGAGGGATTCCACTGCTAAGAATTGGATTTCATAAGTAATAGACTCTTAAGGTTTCTCTTTCTTTCCCTCTTTTCCTCCCTTCCTTCCTTCTTATAATTTAAAAAATAAATTTGGCCCTTTTACTCCAAAAGTTTGGGTTCACTGAAGAAATGATAGGCCTTCTACCTTCTGCTGTGATGGGCACCTAGGGAGAGACAAATGCCTAGATCCGGGGTTGTGAAAGACCCTAACCCCACCCCTCCCAGGTGCTCTATCCCATGCGTAGCTGGAGCGAGCTAGCAGTCCCTGGTAGAAGACAGCAAGGCCTTGGTTTTAAGGATGAGTCAGAATAATGTGTGAACAAATTGTGTATCTGCTCGTAGGCCTGTGCCCCAAATCACTAGAACGTGAGGACTTAGAAATCTCTGAGATAGAATATTTTTCAAACACATACAACATAGACTATTGCATATCATTTTTAGTTGAGGTCAAAATTTTAAAAGCCCTATTTCCCCAATTAGAAGCAGGGGATTCTATCATTATTATGTCTCCTTCATTTATACTCAGATTAATATAAGCCCAGCCTAGAGGTAATACTTCTTTCCAAACTTCATTTTAGCAGCATGCATGTAGTATTGACACTTTAAAAAGGCTTTTTTCAGATCTATTAGGTCTACAAGAGACAAGAAATAATTGGAGGCCGAGGTTTGTACAATCCTCTCAGAATCTTCTCTTGGATTCTTCTTTTACAGGGTTTCTCTACCATGTAAGCATTGTTTTTAAAAAAGCCAACACTGTAGAGGCCAGGTATGCCCCTAGGGGGTGTTACTTGCAGTGACCAAATCCCATTCATTTCTAAGCTTAATGCAAGCTAATAACCATGACCATACCAGCAAGAGGACTAACATTTGTTTTAGGTAATGTTTGACCTGAGACTCTGGTAAAAGTCAGCTTGAAGGTAAAGCAGAATTCAGAAAAAAGGGTAGAGAACAGAACAAGAGACGAAGGGATGTTTTATATAGTAGGTTCTGTTCAGTGAGATCCAAGGATTCCAGTATGTCAGGTCTCATGTAATTAACAACAAAAAGGCTACTTTTAGTTCTGAGTTATGGAAGCCTTTAGTTTCCTAGTATCCTCCTTAGCTCAGTCACTCTTCCTTTTCCTCACAACCCCCAAACCACGATGCAGTTCTTAAAGGGTGAGCCCTCCTAAAAGAGTGATTTTCTAACTCTTCTAACTTTGACTCTGTGAAACTCCTATAGGTTAAAAAGAAAAAAAAAAAAAGCTAAAAACGTGGGGTGTTTTTGCCTTTATTCATTTTCAAAATCTGCCAAGCTCTCTCTTGCAGAAAATAAACTATCCCTTTAACCAACATAAAAGAATGAGTGGGGTGTACTCTGGGCTACCTTCCTCCTTTCCTCTCTACCTTCTAGAAGTTTCTTGGAGACAGACTGTGTGTGACAGGCTTCTCAGAGCCAGAGGTGTATGAGCAGTGCAGAGAAGGGACAGTGCTGAAGGGGGCATCGCCCAGCTCTCCTTGCCTGTCCTCTTCCATACCAGCTGGTGGGCTCTCATGTCGCATTTGGCCAAGAGATTACCTCAGAACTTGGGAAACTGACACTCTACATTTCCAGATCGGGAAGATCTCAAGGCCACCAGCACCAAAACCTAGCGTCACTGGAGTCAGAAGCCTCTGGCTTGAAAAATTAAAGGGATCTCTTTTCCTGCCCCACTCTACTGATACACCTGTGTAGAGTAAAAATTTTTATACACGAACACATAGGCAATCACAATTCAATACTGTTGACAAGAAAAAGGAGTGTAACAAAATCCTCCATTTAACAACCAGGATTTTGAATCCTCCTATGTGGCCCACTTATTTAATGGGTATTGGAGAAAACAGTACTATAACTGAAGACAATGTAGATCCTGAGAGCTGGTAATAATAGGATTTGGCCTGGATTTTTTAAATGACACACCACTCAACAAGTGGTTGGGACCATAAAAGGTTTCCCACACAAGCCTTTTGCTGCAGAAGGCAGCCTTGAGTGGCTAAAGCAGTATTTACTATCGGCAAGTAACCACCAAAGCACTTAACAATTTACATTCCCAGCAAAACCACCACCCAATGCCCTACTGCCTCCCTCCCAGGATCTAACAGGTCTACATAACCCAAAGACAACTGTGTCATCAGCTTTGAATAGGAAAGACAGGAGGTAGCTAAACTGACCTAAGGGCACCTATGGGTGCCCTTTCAGTGCGGCTGGACACATCTTAACAGTGAAGGTGTCTCTCAAGCAACAAGTTTGGCCTCCTTCAGAGTTGAATGTTTAACTTGCATTTATCTGTAATGGAAGAGCCACAGATATTTGAGGGAAAAAAGTTTTATCTTTGAGCAACATTTCAAGAGTGGAATGAATAGCTACTTTTCATTCCACAAATGAAAGTCACTGACCTCACTTCATCATCAAACACTTTTAAAAAAGAGAAAGACAAAGTGATTTTCCATTAGCACTTGGTACAGGGAAGCAATACTATTCACGGTGAGAACACCAGGGCTACTTTCCTGCTTCTTGGTGTAATGGATCTTGAAGTTAAAAGAAATTTTTAGGTGCACCCAGTGAACCTGAATCTGTATCTAGAACAGTGTTTAGTGCAATGATGTGCATGGGGTTGGTCACATTAATGTAAGACTATAGAGGAGTAGACTACTACTTTCTTGTTGAAGAAAATCTTGGGAACCATTTATCAAGGGCCTAAAATTCTCCTATGTAGTCTCTTAAGAACAATGAAAAGGCATTTTTTAATTAAAGAAAAATGTAGGCACATAAAAAAATCTCCCAAGGATGAAAGACATTAAAGCATTCCCTGGTTCCACTCCCATCTTCAAAGGTGTCTGCTCTGTGAAAGAAAATATGGAAGCAGGGCCAGGCCAGGTGGGAAAACCGATGGGAACGTGCCAAGACAGCCTAAGCCGTGGCACTAAACTAACACAAGAAAGTAGACCTTCCGCGTTCTGCCTTCCTTACAACGCTGAGACCTATTTTCTTTAGTAGAAGTTAAAACAAGTGGTAACAAAGTGGCCTGGGCCTGTGCTGGGCTAAAAAAGGAGACTTTCTGGCAGCCCTAGTCTCTGAGGTGGGTCAGGTCTTACGTAGCCTTTGAAAGGGGTCACCTGCCAGTGAGTTTTGTTGTTAGGGAAGGGTCAGGTATAGGATCAGAAGGAGGTTATCAAAGCAAGAATGTGAAATGAGAAGAAAAAGGGTTCCTGTGGGGCATCTGGTTATCATAAAAAGCACAGACTGTGCCACACACTCTAGGAATACAGAGAACCCATGCAAGGAAAGCTGCCCCTGCCAAGGAGGCAGCTGGAAGTAGGGCAGAAGTCTGGCACAAGCCCATTCTTTGGAGAGCCAAGGTAGCAGTGACAGAATCTCTACCCAACAAGGATCCTGAGAGTTGGCTCTTCGTTCATTTTAGGAAACAAGCTTCCTGTAACGGTCCTTCCTGCGGCTCCCCCAAACAGGTCTTGGGGAGTCCCCATAGGCAGAGAGAACACATCTAGCTAGGAGGCTTCCATTAACCTTCCTCTCATATATGTATATGTATATATATATAATTTTTTTTTCTTAAAATAAATTCCATGAACTCATAAAGCTCTCATCTGCAATCAGATGCAAAAGCAGAGCATCCTACTCAAAGGCTCTGAAACACACACATCAGCCTCAAAGCAAGTTAGCCTTCCAGTCTCCGGTGAAGACTGGTCCAGTCCAGAAAGGCAAGGGAGATGCTTCTCTTGAATCCCGGAGGCAGGAAGGGATCCCTTCAGATGGGCTTGTACAGCAGAGTAGTGACATACTTCTTCTTGTAGCGATGGGTTGCGCTAAGGACCATCACACTGTCCTGCAAGGGAAAGAAACATGCAGCTAATTCATTAGTTTAGGCAACAGGCGGCTCTTCCCAGCCATCAGTGTTTCAGTCACTCACTTTTAACAGAGATAGTTGGAAATTATAGAAATAGGTTGGTTTTGGAGTCCGTTCAACTTAAGTTCCAATCCTGACTCCTCCTGTAACTCTGTTTGTGGCCTTGAGTAATCTACTTGATGCCTCTAAGCCTTTTCCCTCATTATTACAAAGGATAACACCTACCATTAAGGTGGCACTGATGATTATATGAGAATATCTAGCACGGTACCTGACACATAATAGGTGCCGAAGAAATATTAGTCTCCTACCTCACTCCTTTCCCTACCTCAGATTTGAATATTGGGCTTAATTAAAACTTGCATGGAAAAAGAAAAAAGAAAAAATATTTTGACATTCAGTTTTAGAAGAAAGTCTAAAATGCACTGAGAAGAAAGGGCAGTGATCCCCCACCCTGACCTTTCCAAGCCCCAAAGCAGGTCTAATTTCCATTTAATACCAGGAATGAACTTAAAAAGTTCATTCTAATCAAGAGGAAAACTCAGGAATCCCTCTCTCTGAACAAAGTGGACCCCAAAATCTTCTTTGGAAAGATATTCAATCCAGTGGATCCAAACAGCCTAAACAATCTGACAGAACCAAGAATGAATGGGTCAAGGCCAAGCAGAACTACAGTAATCAAGACACTGACCTGAGTCAGAATCAATATGAAGAGTAAGAGGTACTCTTTCCCCGGCTGTGTTGCAGCCTCAGGGCATGCCATAGGAGGAGAGGGCAGGCCTGTGAGCATCAATTGAGAGCCAAACAGCAGTTACAGGAGGCAAAATTCAGTCTAATCCCAGTGCATCTTCCTATTTTCCCGTATGCTGTAGTATCTACAATGAATACTTCTCAGATTAACATTCTGTGACCAGAGTGTGCTGATCACAGCCTAAATATGACAGAAGCGAGGCAGGTTAAAAAAATAAAATAAAATAAACCAAAACTCCGCTCCAGGAAGGGTCTGGTAAAAATGAGGAGCAGGTGACAGAAAGACCTACTTGGAAAGACCTGGTACAGTGACCACTAGAAAAGAACATGGAATGAGGACAGGAGGACCTCAGTCCTCTCGCCGGTACTTACTGGCAATATGACCTTCTCTGAGCCTTAGTTTCTTTATCTATAAAACAGGGGTTAAAAATAATACTTACCTCACAAGGTTATTATAAAATTTAAATTCAATAATATATATATTTGAAAAGTACCACATAATCTGTTAAAGACAGCTGTATCAGTGATTTCCTTAATCTGGCTGCACATCTAAGAAATAAAAGCAGCTTAAAAAACAATTACCGGGGCTCTATCCTAGACATACTTATTCGGAATCTTTGGGGATGCAGGCTTTGAATCTGTATTTTTACAAACTTCCCCAGGTAATTCTGACAATGAGCCTAGTTTGGTAACTACAGAGCTACCTAAAACTTTACTCCAGTAGCCAAACCACAAAGATGTGATGGGACTGAATGGATAATTTTCAACACAGACTCCGAGGCAGCAGAAAAACTAAGGAGAACGCTAAGAGTTGGAGGTGACAGAGCAAATCTGGTCACATTTCCCCTTTACCTAGTGTAGAGGAGAGATGCAATCAGTGGGTATATGTGACTGAAGCACCCGACAGCAGCTCCTATCCACCTTTAGAAAGCAAAAGCCTTAGTCATATTTGAGGATTCTCCAAACTGGTAAGATAAACTTCCTTGTCTGCAATGAAATCCTAGTGCTATGAACTCTAATTTAATTAAGTAGGTGGTACAAAGGTTATAGCTATCCAAAAAGAAACCAGGAAGGAAAAAGGTTCATTAAGTCACAGGGCAATTCAGCTAGCCAGAACGTAGGATAGGGACTAAGATTTAAAATAAACAACCAAACAAAAAAATCCACCTACTAGTTAAGAAACTTCTCCTACAATTTGACCATTACGGCCTGCTTTAGCTTCAGTGAGGTAGCAGGGCAAATTACCACTGGAGAACATGTGTTACCCCTTCCCTCTCATTTTGGGGAAGAGCCAGGCCCACTACTCACCTTAATGGATAATGCATAGAGATGGTTCAGCATAACATGGTTGGGCTCGGGAAGCAAGGCTGGGTCACACTAAGAAAGAAAAAAATCACTAAATGGGATTAAATGCACAGTTTTAAACCAGTTTACTCTTCCTCAGAGCTCTTTGGAAACTTCTGAGGGGCGGCTGGGTGGCTCAGTCGGTTTTTGTGTCACGTTTAATAAATAATTCTCGGGGCGCCAGGGTGGCTCAATCAGTCGAGCATCTGACTTTGGCTCAGGTCATGATCTCACGGTTCGTGAGTTCCGGCCTCATGTCGGGCTCTGTGCTGACCACTCAGAGCCTGGGGTCTGCTTTGGATTCTGTGTCTCCCC
This sequence comes from Panthera pardus, assembly GCF_024362965.1. Classification (NCBI taxonomy): domain Eukaryota; kingdom Metazoa; phylum Chordata; class Mammalia; order Carnivora; family Felidae; genus Panthera; species Panthera pardus. The sequence continues at coordinate 4,212,284 of NW_026526666.1, read as the reverse complement.
CTCTCTCTGCCCCTTCCCTGCTCATGCTTTCTCTCTCTCAAAAATAAATAAACATGAAAAAAATAAAAAAAAAAAAACTGTTGAGAAACTCTAAACTAGAATGTATATTTCTTTTAAATGATACTATATATCAATCATTTGTTCTCATTACAGAGAATTAGGAAAATTCTGAGTCCAGGGCAAACCCTAAGCCTTTGCATCTATTTATCTCCCTTAATAAGAGTGAAAACAAAAATCTTGCCCACAACACGTACAGAAGATTTGTGTTAGGAGACAAAAACCTTAGTGGGAATCAAGTGAACTGACTAGAGATATCAAGTATACGGGGAAAAAACACAAACCCAAACCCCTTATACTCCTTTTGTATACTCCCAAATGATAAATATGCCTTATCTTCTGTTGGAACAGAAGTCCCAGTTTCTGGGACTTCTAACAATCTATGGTTCTGGGTCTAATTTATTACGATCAGAAGGTAACTATGAATTTTGATATCAATAGCTGGAAAAGTAACAACTCAGCCCTGGAAAAAAGGATCTGTAATGCTATTGATATACACATGATTTATATTCTCAACACAGCTTTGTAATAATCCTGACCTCTATGATTACTAACTTTGGATCAGATGGTTCTAGTAACCCCCAGATGCCCCAGCAATCCTTTCAGGATACTCACAGATATATTAGTGTCCTTGTTAAGAATAACTTGAAGAAGGTGAGGAGGTAGGATGGGTGGGGATTTGAATCTCTCCTCGGATCGAAACACGTACATTTCTTGACCATAAGGCCCTGGGGGAGAGCTGGAAAGGTCTGGAAGATATTTACCCAAATATAAGGGAAAATTGCAGAACTAGTAAAAGTGCGTGAAAAAAACTGTCAATACATGGCAGCTAATATTAAATATGGTAGAAATCATAGATCATAAACTTATAAGCTGCTGGCTCTACAACTGTAAGGCAAAGAGTCTGAGTCATCCTGAACATGAAATTCCTCAACATGGCAACATGATGGGGAGGACAGAAGAGGGGATGAGGAGTCAAAGTTGTAGGTTCAGAGAAAAGCTACTCTATTTGTCAGTTGTATGACCTGGGACAAATCCTCCTACTACAGTCAGTTTCTTCATTCATAAAATGAAAGTAATATCTCTACCCTATTTCACAATGTCTTTATAGCAATCAAATGAGATAACAGATGTTTCAAATGAGAAACAGATTGTTTGTGAACTGTCAAACAATGTGAAAAAAATTAAGATTTCTTTTCTTTTCTTTTTTTTTTTTTTTAAACACCCAAGCAACAGACAACAAGGATATACACTCTTAAGATTGCTGATGCTACAATGATTGCAACAGTGAGGACAAGATTACTAACACTGAAGTAGTTGTTAGGGAAATGTAAACCAAAAGCAGAATTAGATACCACTTAACACTCATTAAGATGGCTATAATAAAAAAGACACAATAATAATTGTTGGTGGGGTGCCTGGGTGGCTCAGTCTGTTAACTTCGGCTCAGGTCATGATCTCACGGTTCATGAGTTCAAGCCCTGCACTGGGCTCTGTGCTGACAGCTTGGAGCCTGGAGCCTGGAGCCTGCCTTGGATCCTGTGTGTGTGTGTCTCTCTCTGCCCCTCCCCAGCTTGTGCTCTCTTTCTCTCTCACTCTCAAAACTAAATAAACATTAAAAAAAAATTTTTTTTAAATAATTATTGGTGAGGATGTGGAGAAATTGGAACCTTTGTACCATCCTGTTGCCGGAGGGAATAGTACAATAGCTTTGGAGAACAGGTGGCCAATTCCTTCAAAAGTTAAATGTAAAGTTATCCGATGGCCCAGCAATTACACTCTTAGGAAATGAAAACATGTTCACACAAAAACTTGAGCACAATGTCCAGAACAGCATTGTTTATAATTGACAAAAAGTGGAAATGATCCAAATGTCCATCAGCTAACAGGTAAACAGAATGATATATCTATACAATGGAATTTTATTGTCACAAAAAGGAGTGAAGTATTGGAGCGCCTGGGCAGCTCAGCTGGTTAAGCATCCAACTCTTGATTTTGGTTCAGGTCATGATCTCAGGATTCGAGAGTTCAAGCTCTGCCTGCTTGGGATTCCCTCCCTCTCCTTCTCCCATTCTCTCTCTCTCAAAAATAAACTTAAAAAAAAAAAAAAGTTCTGATACACATTAAAACATGGATGAACCCTGAAAACCTGCTAAGTGAAAGAAGCCAAACATCAAAGACCACGTATTGTGTGATCCCGTTTATATGAAAGGTCCAGAGTAGGCAAATCCATACAGGCACAAAGGAGATCAGGAAACTGGAAACTGGGTTAAAGGAGGAAGAGAGAATATCAAAAGTATGCCGGTCCTCTTTCTGTGTAATAATGGGTATATGTTCACTGGCTGCTTTGCCAGAATCCTCTAATGCAAAAGTGGAGGGCTGCAAGCAGTCTCATCATTTAATTCAGTATTACTAAACTCTTTTGGTCACTGCCTAACCAGTCAAGAAGAATGTCCAACTTTATGTTCTGAGATTATATAATAAAAACAATATTTGTATGATTTTCATAGACAGACAATTATGGTACCATTGATTGGTCTCTTAGAAGCTACATAAGCCACCCTTGTGCCCTGATATTCTAATATACTGCACTTACGGAAAAAGGTTGAAGGACCTGTCCATGAATTCAAAGCCAGTGAGTAGCAGGGGCGGGCTCTGAACTCACAAGGGAAAACTGCACTCACTGGGAACACAGTGCACCGTTCTTTAGACCAGTACAGCCTTTGTTGTAATGTAATAAAATGGTAACCCTGAGTGTGCTGAGCACATCACTCTTCTGATGCTATAGTCAATGTGATGAAATCCATAGAAAAAGTAGTATTAGGAGAAACAAAAAGATACAGGTCTTTTCCTCTACCAAGGAATTTATTTTTTAAATGTTTATTTTTGAAAGAGAGAGCGAGAGAGAGAGAGAGCATGAGTGGGGGAGGGGCTGAGAGAGAGGGAGACACAGAATCTGAAGCAGGCTCCAGGCTCTGAGCTGTCAGCACAGACCCTGACGTGGGGCTCAAACTCAGAGTGTGAGATCATGAACTGAGCCGAAGTCAGATGCCCAACCGACATAGCCACCCAGGTGCCCCTAAGGAATTTTTTTTTTTTTAACCCAAAACTTATAATGCAGTTAATATACACACAAAAGAACTGTGGGGTTTTTGTAACCCTCCCTCCCTTCACCCCCGCCTGAAGACTGCCATACTTGGAGGGCCCTATAAAACTGCCAGCTAAGCTATCAAACCAGCAGGATTAAGCTAATGCATCTAAACAAGGCAAACCAGACACAACTAGCCTCAGCTGGGTGATACTGCCAAAGGGTCAATGAAAACTTGAAATATTACTAGAAATAGGCTTTTATTTCACTATTTATTTTTTTATGAAAAAAAAAAAAATTTTTTTTTTAATCTTTATTTTGAGAGAGAGACAGAGTATGAGCAGGGGAAGAGCAGAGAGAGGGAGGCACAGAATCTGAAGCAGGCTCCAGGACCTGAGCTGTCAGCATAGAGCCCGACGCGGGGCTCGAACTCACGAACTGTGAGATCATGACCTGAGCTGAAGTCGGATGCTCAACTTACTGAGCCACCCAGGCGCCTCCACTATTGATTTTTTTCAAAGCCCATGTGAAAGTCTGTGAGCGAGGGAAAAGCAGAGGGAGAGGGAGAGGGAATCTGAAACGGGCTCCATGCTCAGTGTGGGTCCCAGTGAGGGGCTCGATCTCATGATCATGAAATCATGACCTGAGCCAAAATCAAGAGTCAGACGCTTAACTTAGCCATGCACTTACTTAACCATGCACTTAGCTACCCATGTGTCCCTAGAAATAGCTTTTTAAACTATAGGCCTATGAAAGAAAGGATAAAACAGAAAATAGAGTACATTGCATGTAACAAAGGCACACATTCTGCTATGAGACTTGTGTTACAGGTGTGTATGTGTATGTGCGAGTGAGTGAGCAAGAGAGAGAGAGAAGGAGGGAGGGAGAGAGAGAGAAGGAGGGAGGGAGAGAGAGAGAAGGAGGGAGGGAGAGAGAGAGAAGGAGGGAGGGAGAGAGAGAGAAGGAGGGAGGGAGAGAGAGAGAAGGAGGGAGGGAGAGAGAGAGAAGGAGGGAGGGAGAGAGAGAGAAGGAGGGAGGGAGAGAGAGAGAGAGGAGGGAGGGAGAGAGAGAGAGAGGAGGGAGGGAGAGAGAGAGGAGGGAGGGAGGGAGAGAGGAGGGAGGGAGGGAGAGAGGAGGGAGGGAGGGAGAGAGAGAGGAGGGAGGGAGAGAGAGAGGAGGGAGGGAGAGAGAGAGGAGGGAGGGAGAGAGAGAGAAGGAGGGGGAGAGAGAGAGAAAGGGGGAGAGAGAGAGAAAGGGGGAGAGAGAGAGAAAGGGGGAGAGAGAGAGAAAGGGGGAGAGAGAGAGAAAGGGGGGGAGAGAGAGAGAGAGAGAAAGGGGGAGAGAGGGAGGGAGGGAGGGAGAGAATTGGGTTACAATGTAAAACAAATGTCTTGCTGTAGATCCTCATTAAAACATTTGAAATGAGGGCGCCTGGGTGGCTCAGTCAGTAAGTATCCAACTTTGGCTCAGGTCATGATCTCACGCCTTGTGAATTTGAGCCCTGCATTGGGCTCAGAGCCTGGAGCCTGCTTCAGATTAGGGGTCTTCTCTCTTTGCCCCTTCCCTGCTCATGCACGCGCGCTCTCTCTCTCTCTCTCTCTCTCAAAAAATAAACTAACATTAAACATTAAAAAAAAAAGTTTGAAATGAAATTCACTAGACTGAGGTTTTTCTTGTCTCAGAGGAGACCTAAATGTTTACAGGACAAACACGTATATAGACAAAAATATATATATTAACAAATTTTACATATATACATATATAAAACATATATACGATTCATATATATGTTGTGTGTATGCATATATATACATATATACATGTGTATTTGTATATATACATATGTATACACACACATATATACATGTATACGTAAATATATATACATATATACATATATATTTACGTATACATGTATATATACATATATATTTACGCATACACACACATACACTCATCTAGGACCAAAATGGACAAATGGCTTATGCTCAAGGGTTGCCCAAAAATTTATACAAATTATATATATATAAAACATATATATGATTCAGAAGATTCCTGAGGATAAAAAAAAAAAAAAAAAGAAGATTCCTAAGGAGAAAAGGAAAAAACAAACAAGGGGTGCTTAGGTGGCTCAGCTTGTTGAGCATCTGATTTTTGCTTTTTGGCTCGGGTCATGATCTCACAGTTCATGGATCAAGCCCCACATCGGGCTCTGCACTGACAGCAAAAAGCCTGCTTGGAACTCTCACTCTCTCTCTCTCCCCCTCCCCCATTCATTCTCTCTCTCTCTCTCTCTCTCAAAATAAATAAACATTAAAGCAAAAGAACGAAAACTACCCTTGGGAAGGAACATGCGTTATAAGAAGAACACATCAAGAAAGAGCAAATACTACAAACTTACCTCGACAAGATGTCTCTGAGCTTTCCATTGAATCTAGCTTTAAAGCATCAAACACCTCAAAGTCAGATTTCTTGACATGGATCAAATTGTTAATTGTGCCAAGCTGACTGGTAACCACAGGCTGAAACAATGGATGGAAACAATTCATAAACCCGGTTTCAAATTCATCTCTTCCATCTAATTCTCCTATTTTAAAAATGATCATACTCAGCACTTCCATCTTTAATCAAGAGAGAAATCCTCCAGTGTAGGGCCCCATCAATCCTGACAGCAATGACATTTGACACCAAGGGGAATAATAGCCAAAAGGACACAGTTAAGTTAATGGTTACCCTTGGAAATCAAGGCCTTACCTCTGACGGATCATGAACCCATTGTCCATCCACAAAAAACTTGTACTGGTGCTCTCCCTCAGGGAGGTCTAAGATGGCAACAAAGTCATTATGGCTACAGAAGAAAACAGAAAGTTAAGCAGGCCAAGTTCCTATTAGAAGACAGAATGTTAATGTAAAAACCATGAGACTTTCACAACATCATACCAATGGCCTCCCACATTCCTAAGCAATTGTCCCCCGGAATAGAAAATAATTTATAGACCCATTCTCCTTTTCTGTATTACCTTGAAGACTTATTTACCAGCCCCTCCCAATAACTTTAGTTCTTAACTAATATCTGGAAAAGAATGATAGAGATGTTAATCCCCAAAATGGTTTGCCTTAGCACAACTAATATGCTTCAGTAGGAACAGACCCCTCACAAGTATAAAGAAGATAGCAGGTAGCCTCAGGATACAGAAATGCCTCAGGCACCCTTTCCACATTTTGGTGAGCATTTTCTGAAAAATGATCTACATGTAAAGGGCCATTCTGATTACCAAATAATTCATTACTGCTCTGCAAGCAACAACTCACATTAGTAACTAGATGTCATGTTGTACTTTGTTTTGATGCAGAAGTCAGAACAAGTGGACTCAGCCAGTTACAAATGACTTCCCACAAGCATAGACAGGATTTGTGTTAACAGTCCTAAAGAATGTACCCACAAAGCTGTTACGCTAAGTTCCTCTGAGGCAGTGATATTCTAATGGGTAAAACATCTCTGACTCACTACAAGGCTTAAAAAAAAAAAGTCACAAATGTAGTCATTGGTCACAGAAAATGTTCTAGAGAGAGTCCCTAGCAGGTGGAGAGGAGCAGTACAGCCAGGTCTCTCTCCTGAGAAAGGAAATCAGGTCTCTGGTTTCCTTTGTAGACTCATGTAGACTCAACCAAGACACTTGTCTTCACCTCTTAATCAGTGGAATCTTGGTGCTCCAATTGTTGAAGGACCCAGAGATGAAGACCTCCTTGCCTCCTTCAGACCAGCGGATAACAGTGGGCCGGGCCTGCTGTGTATGCTTTACGGAGTCCTCCAAATCTTGTTGCCATGATACAAATTCTTTGTCCCCAGGGAGCTGTAAGAAGGATTAGGTCATCCCTAAATTGTGACCCAGGAATTCTTAAAAGGTCACTTTCGCCCCTAGCTTACAGAGGGGTGCTAGGTTTCTACTAAGGATCAGTAAGCCTTGAAATTGGCAACTAAATCACATTTTGAATAAACTATAGATAAAGAACTCATCGAGGACCAAAATAGTCAAATGGCTTATGCTCAAGGGTTGCCCAAATCACAGCCTAACTTTACAGGCTGCATACATCACCCACCCTTTCAGAGCCTTAGGATCTCCCTTTAAAAAAAAAAAAAAAAAGAAAGGGGGATTGGGGCACCTGCGTGGCTCAGTCAGTTAAGCATCCGGCTCCAGCTCAGCTCATGATCTCATGATTCGTGAGTTCGAGCCCCACATCTGGCTCTGTGCTGACAGCTCAGAGCCTGGAGCCTACTTCCAATTCTGTGTCTCCCTCTCTGTCTCTCCCCTGTTCATGCGCTCTCTCTCTCTCTCTCAAAAATAAAAAACATTAAAAAAAAAAAAAAAAAGATGGGGGGGAAGCTTACTGGCTGTTACCAGATTAACTCACAGGCAGGCAATTATGACATGCTTCTGAGTACCTCTTAAGAGAAAAAATATGAAAAAAAAGTATGCTTCTATAAAAAGCAATAAAGTTAGCCATGTATTTTTCACATGTAAATAGGAACAGTTTTCAATGATCAGTTGTAATGGAAGTTAGAAATACTGAAATTCATAAATAATTCACAAACTTCATTTTAGCAAACAGGTTACAAAAAGGACACTAAAAATATAAAAAATCATCATCATTGGTTTCTTAAATTTTGGGAAGTGTTATGAAATCTTGACTTGCTCACTTCTGCCAAGTTTATACTAATTATTTCAGGAGTAGGGATGAAAATTCTGGACTCTCAAGAAGTAACCCAACTGGTTAAAGTAACCCAGCTTCCTTTAACAAAAGTGGTTCTAATATCAAATGAGGTCTGTAGGATTCTAAAAACAAATGTCTCCTTACTTAGTTTCTTTTCATTTCCATCCTTTAGAACAAGAGTTGGCAGATTATGGCCAGTGAGCCAGATGCTTTTATAAATAAGCTTTTATTGGAAAATAGCCACACACATTCATTTATATATTATCTACAGCTGCTTTCACGCTGTAGTAGCAGTATTGAATGTTGTGACAAAACCTATATGGCCACAAAGTCTAAAATATTTACTGTCTGGTCCCTTGCAGAAAAAGTTTGCTGATCCCCACTTTAGACCGGCTTAAATGACTTTGTTAAATAGGTAAACAGGACTGTACTGTATCAAGTCAAAACATTTAGCAAATAAAATAATGTGGGTTAAAAAAAAGGATTAACTTATTCATTTGGGCTTTACTTTCAAAATGGCTAAGGTAGTCTACCTTACATATTGTCTCTCAATATTCCTCAAAACTACACTATGAGACACCAGTAGCAGCATAAACTGAAGTAAATTGAGAAACAGAATTGAAGGGACTTTCATATTACATAAGTGACTTAAGTGAAAACCTTGATCTCCATATTCTGAAAGCAATGCACTCTTGCCTAACTGGCTGCATTAAAATCACAGAAGTTTTTACACATGCCTAAGAGTAACTCTCAGATTCTGATTTAGATACAGGGCCTAGGAATCTATTTTTAAAAAGGCTCACAGAGAATAATAACAATACTGTGATTAAGTTAAAATAAAGAAAAAAACCTCATCTTTAGAGATACATCCTAAAATATTTACAGACAAAGTAATATTTGCTAGGATGTCTGGAATTTGCTTCAAAATAATTGGGGGGGGGAGAGTGGATTGGGGTATAGATGATATAAATTTGTTCACAATTTGATCATGATTTAAACTGGGTGATGGGTATATAGGAGTTCATTACACTGTTCTCCCTACTTTGAAATGTGGAAAATGTTTCCAATTTTCCATATAGTGTTTAAACAAATCTCAAGTGATTCTAATGTGCAAATAGGATTGAGAACTAATGAACTGGTCCACCGAGACTACTGGCATTTGAAGGAATGCAGGCCCCACTGCCACTGTTCCTATGAGTTACCTTCATGATTTAGTATTTTCAGTTTAGAGTTTGAAAGCTACAAACTATTAATATGCCTAGCTTTGGAAGAAAGCCCTCCCACATATGACATGACATTTCTGAGGCAGGCCTTAGTGCAGCTGACTAGCGGAAAGACCATTTACTCCAAGTTAAATAGTCAGCAAGATCATCAGGAAAAGAGGCAAAACAATGAGAATTATAGTTTGAAAATGTTTAAGTGAAACACTGAAGGAAGAAGTAAAGAGACTAGCTTGAGAACTATACAATTTTAGATGTAGAAGAGACCTGAGGAATTATCTGAACCGATTTTCTTATTCACAAATGGCAAGACTGAGGCAAAGGGAAAGAATGACCCCAAAAAGGTTCCATTTCAGATGGAGGAACCTGGCTTTTAATCAGGACACCGGTTACTGCAGTCACAGTTTGACAAACACACTCACTGTACTTAAATCCTGAGTCATCGATGTAGGAAAAGGGTTAAATTACGAGATGGACCACCTTGAAAAAGCTTTGAAGAAGTAAATTCAAGTGACTGGGTAGACAGCTCATATTTTGAGGAAGAAGTCCTGGAGTGGGAAAATGAAGAAAGGAATGGAGAAGAAACACCAAGAAGTGGTCCTTTTAATCAACTTGACTTCTTTTTCTGTGGTTATGTTCTCAATTGGGATTCAAGAAAATAAACAGAATCCAAATTTCACGTGCCACCGACTGGGCAAGTCATTCTTTACTCTGTAAAACTCCAGTTTGGTGAAAGGTTTGTAGTGATAAAGACAAAAAAAAAAAAAAAAAAAAATCAAACACACCCCAATCTCCTCAATCCCTCCATTTTTCTACTTCACCCCACTCAGACTGTCTGGAGGAATTATTGTTTATCATGCTGACAGCTCTCAATGTGACTAGGAACATTCGTTTGGTAATCACATTGCTGTCAGCTCCATCTATCTCTACTGGTGAACACAAGTTGCCACTTTTCTCAAAGTCCTTGGATTTGAGTTCAAGGTCCCGGGGACAGCTGTGGGCTGTCTGTTTTCAGCGATGGTATCGTTATGAACTACTAACAGGAAGTGGAGAAATCCTGGAATCATCTGCTCTCCCACTTGAGGAGCAGCTGGGCATGAAAGAAACACCACCTGAACTACCACAACTATAAAGTATGAGATGAACACTGAGCAGTCAACCAAAGAAGGTCCTTTATTGATCCCCAAGATTAGGAGATTGTATCAAATAAGCAAGTGGTTGCATGGCTCACAGCCATGCAAAGGGCAAGAGGATCAGAAATGCTGAGTTCTTAAAGCCAATACTACACTGTATGTTAACTAACTTGAATTTAAATAAATAAAAAAAAGAAGTGCTGAGTTCTTAGAAGGGCAAAATGATACTGATACATATAAGTTGTCAGGAAAAATAAAGTCACTTACCCACCTCAGGTCAAATTTGAGAAACTGCTGCCTATGGTCAGCAACTCAGGCAACTTACAACCTATAAATTCATCAATACTCTAGAAGAGGGCACCTGCCTGTTAGGAAAACCAGATATTGGGGGTGGGGGTGTCTACAGTCCCCATCGTAATCATGGCCAACAGATTAGTCGAAAAACAAAAACTCCGCCTCTATTCTATTTTGAGGCAGCACCGCAGGAGTAGTTACCATCTAACATCTCCGTGCCCGAAAAATCCCTTTAATTCAGAAAACCGTAAGCTAGGTCAGCGTGCTAAGAAAGAACCAAGAGAGGAGGAGCGCTGACACCCAGCCCGCTGCGGCAGCGCCCGCTGGGGGCGTGGGGAACGCTCACCTTGGAGTCCGGCAGGCTGAAGACGCTGGGATCGTCGGTACTCCCCACCATGATTTTGTGCTCCTTACCCGGCGCATGGCCGCCGGCACCCTCGGAGCGTGCAGCCTTGGCGCCGTGGCGCTCCCCAGCCACCCGGTCGCTGGTGGTGTTTCCCATGGCTGCAGCTCGAGTCCAGGGCCACCTGCCGTGGGGAACAACACCGGACTAGGAACACCCCGGCGGCCGCGTCAGGGGCGCCCCTGGCTCCGCCCCTGCGCCTGGGGATTCGGGCAAGGGAATCCCCGCCCCAGGGAAGCCGAGCCCGGGGACCCCTCCTCCCCCAGCCTCCAGGGGCGCCCGGAACCCCCCCCCCCCCTCTCCAAACCCTCTGGATGCCTGCTGCTCAGGAAACCCACTTTGGGGAACTCCCCGCATCCCCGCGCGCACTGCCCAGGCGCGCCCCCACCCCAATCACCTCCCGCGATGCTCTCCCTCCTCCCCTAGCCACCAGTGCGATGGTTGTTCTGCGGATAAGGCCACCAATAAAGTTATTGAAATTGAAGCCGCGCCCCGGGCTAGCAAACCTGATTTCCTCCTAAAATGGCTACAAGGCCAGTGGCGCGAGGCCCGCCCCGCGCGTTCCCTGCGGCCGCGCGGCGACGGCACCGGGAGCTCGCCGGCCTCTCTAGCCGCCAGCGCCTCGGTGGTGGGCAGCCTCCTGCGCCAGGCGGGGGCGCCAGCTCCGCAGTTAGCCTCGCGCCGGGGCTGGGATGTCCGCTCGGGGGCCCTGGACCAGGAATCATTGTCGCGGTCAGCCCCCTGGCCTTCCTTTATGGGCGTGGTCTCCAGGTGACACTTAGAGCCGCCTCGCTGGGCTCGGGTGTCCTGTACCCGGAGAAGCGGCGCTGCTGTCTTCCCGGCCGCCCGACACGGCTTCAGGTTCGCCAAAACGTTTTCTGGGCAGGGTTCTTAGGATAGGCCCGAAGAGGTGGGTTCCGATGGGGAATTAAAAACCAGACTTCCTACTGGAGTCAGAAGGAAGTAGCGGCAATCGCTTGGGGTTCAAACTAACTGATGTGGGGAGCAGTCAGCCTCGACTGGGGCCCAGGGAATAACGGGTGATTAGGAGATAAACCTTGACAAATTAGTGAAACGTTAGTCTGAAGAGGCGGAGAAAGCTATTCTAAGCTAAGAGACAGCATATACAATGAGCAACCCCGGAAGAAATAAAATTTGAGAAAGAGCAACAACAAAAACAAGGAAGACAGAAGGCAGAAAAGGACAAAGATAGTTCTAGGATTGGGACAGATCTAGGTTTTTACTGATAATTAATGGAACTTCTATGGTATTTACTAATTCTTACCTTGTATAATTATGTGCATGCCTAATTCCCTACGAGAAACCCTTATCACTCAGTATGTGTTAACCCAGCCCAGCAACATTGGCATCACCTGGGCACTTGTTACAGGTGTAGAATCTGAGGCCTTAACTACACAATCAGAATCTGCCTTTTAACAAGATCCTCAGGGGAATGTGTATACATACTGGAGTGTAAGAAGCACTGCTTTGACAGCTGGCAGAGAGCAAATCTGGATGATTCCTCTTCATATTCTGCATGCGCCTTGTACAGAGTAAGCTTTTAATACACATTTACCCAATGAGGGATACATGAATACTGTTTACTACATTTCTAACAAGATAATACCACTTAAACAACCGGTGATGGGGAATCCAAGTTGTACAAAGCCACCCTTTATTTTCTTTTTGAAATTTTTAATGTTTATTTATTTGGGGGGGAGGGGCAGCAAGGGAGGGAGACACAGAATCCCAAGCAGGCTCTAGGCTCTGAGCTGTCAGCACAGAGCGGGACTGGGGACTGGAACTCACAAACTGCAAGATCATGACCAGAGCTGAGGTTAGAGGCTTAATGGGCTGAGCCACCCAGGTGCCCCAAGACCACCCTTTCTGAATGAGTAGCTCTGTTTGTTGAAAAGTTTATTTTAAATTGAAAACCCATCCACTTAAGTTCAACAAATCCACTTCTCTGCCCTTTGTCTTTCCTCTGCCTCTAATGAACTCAGTTATTCTCTGGCTTTTAACCAAAGACAATTTGCAGAAAAAAAGGTACATTTTTACAGCAGCCTTTTGCTCATCCCTCCAAAATCTTGACTTCCTGGCTGTCTCCTCTTTGGTCCCTACCATTTCCCTCCCTGCCAGTTCATTTTATTCTTTCCATGGGATGTGAAGCAAGGCCCTTGAAGGAGTAATACATTCAACCTTGTGCACTATTCAGCTCTCTAACCCCAGGGTGGTTTCTCTATGCCAAATAATATGTCCCTGGTGTGTATTACTTTACAACAGTCAAATCAGCATAGGAGAAGGAAACCAAGTGTTATACTGGACAAGCGAAACTTATTAAGAAATAAACTTGTAAAACTAAATAGAAGTGATTTTTGGGTTTTCTCCTTTGGGGAATTAGTCCATGACACTGTTCTGCTCTAGTAGCATTTATAAATCAGGCAATAGTTAACATTAAGTCAACTCTGCATATTGCATATTTAGACACAGGATGGAAGTAATTGACACCATAGGAAGGATTAACTGCTTCTTTCTAGTCCCAAGTTTGTTTTCGTAGACTCATGAATGACTAGGTAAAGAAACAAGATCTCTTAACCAATACGAGTATAATTTCTCCATTTAGTTTTATTGTTGGTGTCCCGATGTTCTCTCTTTCTTTACAGAGGGAAGGAAAAGGAGGTAATAGGCAAAGTAGTTGGTGGGGGTTTGCTGGATGTTACTGTGTCTCAGATGTCATTGCCACTGATCTCTTCAAATCAGCCATTCTGCCTGATAAACAGAGGAAAATAACAGCCTGGGACACCTCATAGCACGGTAAACTTTTATGTGCACTGCTAAAGGTGTCCTTCCTCTGAGAGGTGAGGACTTGGGAATGGGAGAAGAGTGTACTGATTTTACAGAACTTGATGGCAGGTTAGATGGAGCATCTGGAGGTTTACATCCCCATCTCCCCTCCCATTTGTGATCAGGGAGGGGTAGGACATGTCATCTTGGTGATTTCCATTTCAAAAAACAGCCTGATGTTTAAAATTTTTTTTTAATGTTTATTTATTTTTTTTTTTTGAGAGAGAGATAGAGCACAAGCAGGGGAGGGGTAGAGAGAGGGAGACACGGAATCTGAAGCAGGCTCCAGGCTCTGAGCTGTCAGCACAGAGCCTGACCTGGGGCTCGAACCCACAAACCGTGAGATCATGACCTGAGCCAAAGTCTGGCGCTTAACCGACTGAGCCACCCAGGCGCCCCAACAGCCTGATTGATAGTTTTTATAAAGTTAAACATTCACTTAACATGTAGTTTAGTAATCCCACTCCTAAGTATTTATCCAGGTGAAATAAAAATAAGTTCACACAAAAGCCTGTATACAAATGTTTATTTGTACAAATATATGTTGCTTTATTCTATTTATCCCCAAATGGAAACAACACAAATGTCCTTCACCTGGTGAATCAATAAACAAAATGTGGCAGAACTTTAAATGGAAAACTACTCAGCAATAAAAAGGATTAAACTCCATGCACACATGGATGAATTGCACATGTGTTATGGGGTGTGAAAGAAGCCAGACTCCATTTACATGACATTCTGGAAAAAGCAGAGGATCAGAAACAGAACCCTGCCTTCTAGGAGTTGAAGATGGGAGAAAGGGTTGAGTACAAAGGAACACAAAGGAATTTTAGGGGATAGAGAACAGTTCTAAATCCTGATTGTAGTGGTTGTGTGCATCTGCCAAAGCACAGTATGGTACATTTAAAAGGGTGAGTGTTATGGTATGAAAATTATACCTCAATAAAAAATAAAAAAGTTTTTAAGTGTTTATTTTGGAGAGAGAGAGAGAGCAAGCTGGGAAGGGGCAGAGAGAAAGGACAACAGAGGATCCGAAGCTGGCTCCCTGCTGATACAGCCTGATGTGGGGCTCCAACTCAAAAACCTTAAGATCATGACCTGAGCCGAAGTTGGATGCTTAACCGACTGAGCCACCCAGGCGCCCCCAAAAACAAAAATTTAATACTATTTTAAAAATCGGCTTTAGCAAGAGGAAAGATACAAGTTTACACACATAAGAGAATACTCAATCATTGTGGAAACCAATTATTTTTAAAAACAAATACCATTGGTTTTATTTAAAAAATTTTTCCAGCTTTATTGAGGTATAATTGACAAAATTATATATATTTAAAGTGTGCAACATAATGACGGTATATATAAACAGCGTGGAATGATTATCACAATCAAGTTAATTAACACACCCATTGATCCACAGTTAACTTTGTGTGTATGTGGTGATACTTCTTAGGATTTACAATTTTAGCAAATATCCTAATAGTTACTATTTACTATAGACACCAAGCTGTGCATTAGATATTCTTACTCATAACTAAAAGTTTATACCCTTATAGCAACATCTCACCCTTTTTTCCACCAATTAGTCCCTGGCAACTACTATTCTATCCCTGTTTCCCTGAGTTTGACTTTTTTGTTTTTGTTTTTTTTTTTTTTAGATTCTGTGTAGAAGTGAGATCGTGTGGTATTCGTCTTTCTCTGTTTGACTTATTTCCTTTCTCTGACATTTCACTTAGCATAATGCCCTTAAGGTCTATCCATGATGTTGTAAATGGCAAGATTTTCTTTTTTCTCATGGCTGAATAATTTTCCACTTTATGTAACACATTTTTTTTATCCCTTCATCCGTGGACACTTAGGTTGCTTCCATATCTTGGCAATTGTAAATAATGCTGCAACAAATACGGGAGTGCAGGTACCTATTTGAGATCCTGGTTTCATTTCCTTTGGATATATACCCAGAAGTGGGATTGCTGGATCATATTGATGAGGGAGCCAAAAGCAATCTGAGGGCAAAGCACGAGCTAACACCCACAACCCCACCTGCCCACCTCCCTCCCCCTGTGGTAGGACATGTGTGACATTCCTCAGGCACTCCTGGCTGCCCAAGAACAAAGGAAAGAAAACAAACAGTTAACTGATAGAGATCACAGTCATGCAGGACATGAGTCTTCATAAGTTTACAAATGTTTTAGTAAATTACCAGAGAAATGAAATTTTATCAATAGCTTAATCTCCAGTGGTGGCTGCCTGCAAGTCTGTAACCCAAACTTGACCTGGTTTAAGAAAACCTGAGGGGCGCCTGTGTGGCTCAGCTGGTTAGGCGACCGACTTCAGCTCAGGTCATGATCTCACAGCTCATGATCTCACAGCTCATGATCTCACAGCTCGTGAGTTCGAGCCCCGTGTCAGGCTCTGTGCTGACAGCTCAGAGCCTGGAGCCTGCTTCGGATTCTGTGTCTCCCTCTCTCTCTGCCCCTAACCCACTTGCATTCTGTCTCTGTCTCTCTCAAAAATAAATAAACATTAAAAAAAAAAAAATTAAAAGAAAACCTGAGGAACGGTTCTGTATGGTTTTGCTCCACTTGGGACTGGGGGCATGGGAGCTGATGCCCTTTTCCTCGTTTCCCAAGAGGGATCCTCCTTCCTTATCAAATTTAGATCGGCGTTGATTTGCCCAGTGTTTTCCTTTTCTACATCTGGGACTATCTTTATTGGATAACTTACTGGTTTGTCCCCTGTTCGTTGGTGACCGTCCTTTTGCATGTGCCCTGGTTTTCCACATTTAAAGCAGGCATGAGAGGCTGGAGATGGCCTCATAATAGCTGCAAGAATTTGTGTGCTATGTGTCTCAGTTCCCACATTTTGGCACGCCCTAATGAATTCAGGGATACCTTTGGCTTGAGTACGTATGCCAGAGAGAGCGGCCTGCCAGTCCGCATTAGCATTTTCATAGGCCAATTGCTGCAATAAAACTTGAGCAGTTTCTTCATTATCTATGTGCCTGGAAATACTGTTGTAACCTATTCACGAAATCAACCTAAGGCTCAGTGGCTCCCTGCCATATGGTGGCAAAGAAACCTGTTTTTGTTTTTATGTCAGGGACTCGGGACCAGGCAGCAACTGCAATAGTAGAGCACTGTTGGAATAACCTATGATCCGCTTGGGCATGATATAATGGTCTGGAGCATTTCCACTCCTATCAGAATACCTAAATCTTGATTATGAATTGCCTGTGTTGTGCAACCCACTTGATATTCTAAAGTCCATACAGTTGCCAAGTGGCTTTTGCACCACCTCCCAGTTCTACTATACTAGCCAAGGTTTTACTCAAAGACATACAAGGTGATAATTCATGGAAAGGACTTTATGAATTGATAACTTGGGGAAGGGGATAGGCATGTGTTCTCCCATTAGGATCATGCTGGGCACCTGCCTGTCTGATTAAACCATACCATGAGTTGGAAGGATCAGCCCCTCAACCCTCCTCTCAGATGGCCAGAAAGCAGTGTAACACGTTCCCTATAATCTCCTTTACCAGGACATAGCTATTTGATTTCCCACATGTCCTGAGAATTGTTTGTTGGTATGCCAACGTTGGAATTGGTGACCAGAACCCTAAGGACCTTTGCATATATTTTAGTTGGATTGTTTTCTTGCTGTTAAATTGTCTGAATTCCTTATATATTTTGGATATTAATCCCTTATCAGATAGATTAGATATATCGTTCAATATCAGATAAATATTTTCTCCTACTCCAAAGGTCACCTTTTCGTATTGTTGATGGCTTCCTTTGCTGTGCAGAAACTTTTTAGTTTGATGTAGTTCCTCTTGTTTATTTTTGCTTTTATTACCTTTGCTGTTGGTGTCCAGTACAAAAAATATCACCAAGACCAAAGTCAGGGAGTCTACCCTCTATGTTTTCTTTGAGGAGTTTTATAGTTTCAGGTCTTAATTCAAATCTTTAATCCACTTTGAGTTAGTTTTTGTGAGTGGTATAAGGTTATAAGGTAGAGGTTTTTTGTTTTTGTTTTTGTATGTGGATATTCAGTTTTCCCAGTACCACTTATTAAAGAGACTCTCTCAGAATTTTGTGTTCTTTGTGCCCTTGTCAAAGATTAGTTGACTGTATATAGGTGGGTTTATTTCTGGACTCTATTCTCTTCCTTTTTTTTTTTTTTTAATTAAAAATTTTTTCAATGTTTTTACTTATTTTTGAGAGAGAGCGTAAGCCAAGGAGAGGCAGAGAGAGAGAGAGAGAGAGAGAATGAGAGAGAGAATGAGAGGGTGAGGGGCAGAGAGAGAGGGAAACATAGAATCCAAAGCAGGCTCCAGGCTCTGAGCTGTCAGCACAGAGCCTGATGCAGGGCTCAAACTCACGAACTGCAAGGTTATGACCTGAGCTGAAGTGGGAAGCCCAACCAACTGAGTCACCCAGGTGGCCCTATACTCTCTCCTTTGATCTGTGTATCTATTTTTATATATGTACCATACTATTTTGATTATAGTAGTTTGAAATCAGGAATATACCTCCCGTTCTGTTCACCTTTCTCAAGATTCCTTTGCCTATTTGGGGTCTTCTGTGGTTTCTTATTTTTTATTTTAAAATAATTTTATTCTGCCCAGAAATGGTGGTGATATTCTTACATTCTGTCCACCCAAAGGAAGAGGAACAAAATTAAAGGGTCCAGAATTTTCCTCACCATATTGTCATAATTCTTTCTTTCAGATTCCAAAGAATTTGCATATGAATTATACCATGTGATCTCAAAACTGCCCCATGAGGGTAAGCTGAATGAATAATTATATCTCATTTTATAAACAAGGCTCAGGTTAAATATTTAGCCAGTATTTCCAAAAATGATATGTGTACCTCATTCATTTTTTAGAACTTGACAAGGGCCTAGTACTAAGTGCCCCCTGCTCTTCAGTTGCTCACAACCTTGACATCTTCAAGGGAGTGACCATGACTCCAGCTAGGTATGACCCCAAACCTGGCACTTAAAGGCACATAAATGTCTATAGTGATACTTATGACTAAACACTTACTGAGAATTTCCTTTTCCAAAAGTATAAACTTAGATTATTTGAAGAATTAGTATTTCGATTAGCATCTTAATTAATAAGCATATATATATATATATATATATATATATATATATATATATATACAGACACACACATACACACATGTATATAGTATCACCACATGAGTACTGATTTGGTACAAAGAGACTGCTAACTGTGAACTGTTTGACTTAGGATAAGTATCTTTATCTTTCTAGTTATAAATTTTCTATCTGTACGATGAGAGGAGTGTGCATGTCCATCTCTAAATCCTGGGTTAGATTTGAAGACATCAATATGAATTCATGTTTACCTTACTCATAGATACAGATGGACAAATACAGAAATAATTATGAATATGTGTGTATTCATGTGTTAGTATATGCACATGTATTTTCAAGTTCTGGCCTCTGAAGGGCCTAGAAAAAACATCCCAGTAGCAATGAGCACACCTAGCACCTAGTTTTTGGGTTCTAATATAATTCTTGAATAAGAGGAATCAGGACTCTTGGGAGAAATGGCCCCTCCCCTGCTCATGCTCTGTCTCACACTGTCTCTCAAAAATAAGTAAGTGTTAAAAAAATTTTTCTTAAAGTGTCAAGGTACTGAAAGACATTTCAACATGTTAAGCATCCTTAAGCTCCTCAATCACTTTTTAATAAAAGTATTATTATTTTATTTTTATGTATGTGTGTATTGAGGTATATTCACAATTTTATTTAATCCTTTAAAAACATTCCTATTTTAAAAAATACGTTGAATTTATTCATTCAATTAATTACTAATTTACTGAGGTCTTACCGTGTTTTAAGCAGCCCTGGGAACATACAGAGTAATTACAAAGTCTCTTCCTCCAAAGAATTAGTAGTTCAAGGAGGAAACAGGGGAAAGAACCAATTGATATTACATAGGTGCCAAAAATATTCACCAAATAAAATTAAGCAACATACCGGGTACGATAAGGGTGCAAAAGGTCACCTGTTTCAAATTGGAGATCAGTGAGAGATTCCTGGAAGATAACAGATGAAGTGAATCTTGAGGGTAAAAGAAGTGCTAGCCATTAGGGCAAGTGGAGAATTTACCAACAGGAGGGTACAGCAAAAGAATGTTTAGACAAGCATGGAAAAACACAGCACTTCAGAAAATTCCAAGTAAGCAGTATGGAGGATGTTTATATCCTATTGTATATTATATTGCCATTGACAAAAGTAACAGGGGCGCAGACTCAGTATTAAGCAAAATCATCTCATTTATGAATGTACTTACCATTAATATACCATAAATCTTGCTAGTGGAGACTATTAGCTCAATCTGCTCAGCTACAGGAAAGAACTTATCTAAGTGATTTCAAGAGGTCTCTTTTGACCTTATTTCACTGTTTTCTCCTCTCTACAATTGTAGTCTATATTTATTCAGCAAAGAAAACAAAATTGCTAAAGTAAGTTATATTATGCTTTATTAGAACAACTTAATATATAATTAAGGGAAAACATAGTAATTTAAATGGATGATACTATCCAATATTCTTCCTCTCTCTGAGAAAGTTTCACTACAGTGTGGCTCTGGGTCAAGCCCTGAACCAAAAAAAAAA
Source organism: Panthera pardus (assembly GCF_024362965.1). Taxonomy (NCBI): domain Eukaryota; kingdom Metazoa; phylum Chordata; class Mammalia; order Carnivora; family Felidae; genus Panthera; species Panthera pardus. The sequence continues at coordinate 4,191,876 of NW_026526666.1, read as the reverse complement.
TGTATTTCTTTATTTTTTTAAATAATTTTTAAACTTTAGAATCATTTTAGATTTAAGAAAAGTTGCAAAAATAGTAGAGTTCCTATATACCCCACAGCCAATTTCCTTTATTGTTAACATCTCCCATTACTATGGTATATTTGTCACAACTAATAAACCAATAATGGTACATTCTTATTAACCAAAATCCATACTTTATTAATATTTCTTTAGTTTTTTTGAAAATGTACTAAAATTTAATCATTCATAAAAGCTGTCATTTAATCTGATGGTAAAATACCAAAAGCAATATTAGAGTTGATTTATTATATATTTTAGCTTTGAAAACTATAGAAATCAGTTATCCCAGTTTTTTTCCTATAAAAGACTCACTTTTGCAAAAGATTATGCACAATTTTAATTAGAATATAATGACAAGGGTATTTCATAATTTAGTTTTGAGAAAGAGACCGACCACGAGTGGGGGAGGGGCAGAGAGAGAGAGGGAGACGTAGAATCCGGAGCAGGCTGAGCTGTCAGCACAGAGCCCTATATGTCGCGCTCGAACTCACAAACTGTAAGATGATGACCTGAGCTGAAATAGAATGCTTAACGGACTGAGCCACCCAGGTGCCCCCATAATTTTTTAAATACAAAATGAAGCCAGTGACTCAAAAAGTTATCTGGTGCAATGGGTTTGAGGGGAAATTTCATAATATGTATCATTACAGATATGAAGTATAATGGTTCAACTTTTTTAGTGCTGGACAGGGAAGAATCATGATAAAGAGGTCAATATGAAATCATTTGATTACAGTAGTACTATTTAACATTTGAAATGCATCCATGCTCTTTTTTTGTAATCATATTAGAGTCAAGTATATTTATTTTCACATCTGTTATAACTGCTATTACAAAGGAGACATACTATTATTTTCCAAGTGATAATACAGAGAGCAATTTTTTTTTTTCTCCAGGGAAATTGTGCAACCCAATACAAGATTTAAATTCTTCACCTAATATATAAAACAGGAGAAGCCTCTTCAGATTTAATTTCTGAAGTCTGGAATGCTCGTATTTCCCAGTTAGGCCACAGTTCATTCCTGTAATCTGGCCCAGAGCTGCTGCTTACTGCGGGTCTAAAGCGGCAGACAGTATTTCTTTTTGGGCTTCTTCTTTTCCACTGGTGTTTTTCTTTTTTCTTAAAAAAAAAATTTTTTTTTGATGTTTATTTTTTAGAGAAAGAGACAGAGAGAGACAGAGTGTGAGTTGGGGAGGGGCAGAGAGCGAGAGGGAGACACAGAATCCGAAGCAGGCTCCAGACTCCCAGCTGTCAGCACAGAGCCCGAAGCAGGACTCAAACTCACAAGCTGTGAGATCATGACCTGAGCAGAAGTCAAACACTTAGCTGACTGGGCCACCCAGGCGCCTCTCCCCACTGGTGTTTTTCTATTTATCTGTCTGACCAGGTCATAAAAGATCTTATTAATGTTGATCTTTAACTTTGTAGTAGATTCTAAAAAGGCATGGTCATACCACCATCTTCCTAACCCTTTTTTCCTTTTTTTTTTTTTTTTTTTTTTTTTTTTAACCATCTGGCTAAATTCTGACCCTGTTCTTTGCCAACTACTTGCTCATCTTCCAGGTCACATTATTGCCAGCTAAAATCATTGGACATCTTCTGCATCCTTAACCCATACAATCAGTTCCTTCAGGTCCTATAAGTCATGAAACACGGACTGAGCTGTAATAGGATATGCTAATGCAAACCTTTGGCCGTTGTTCATACACAAATCCCTCATTGCTATAAATTCCTCTGTCCTGCTGTGTCCAGGATTTCAAGCATACACCATTGGCAATCTACTTTAGCTTGCTTTCTGAAGAATTCTGGAGGAATCTTCTATTGTTGGGTCATATTTTTCAACAAAAATTCTGGGAACAAACTGAACTGTGAGATCAGATTTCCCATGCCTCCTGAACCAAGGACCACTAGCTTATACTCACACATGACCTGGTCTGTTTGAATCCTGACAATCTACTCAATACCACTGAAGTTACAGTGACACACACACTGTTATACACAGAGTAAACACCCTCTGATCCAGTCATCCCACTTCTGGGAATCTATCCCCCACTTGGGTCTGGGCCTCCTCCTCCCTCCCCTACACAGTGGCTGTGCTGTGGCTCTGCTCAGGCTCTGGGTGGTGGTGGTGCTGGCAGTGGTACCTCCAGAACACACTCACATGCCTGATATTTCTGTAATTTTTACTTGGTGTCCTTTGTATGTTCCAGGATCCTATCCAATGTTCTTATATGCAAATGATACAATGGGAAAGGGATATAACCTTTCAACATTATTACAAACGCAAAGGATGGTAAAGTGATGAATATTAGTACACATTCATCAGCAATGAGGGCTTTGTATCTTGAGTTGTTTTTAGATACATTACATTTAGATGTCAGGTCTCTTTAGGGTCCTCTGTACTATGACAATTTCTCAGACTTTCCTTGTTTTTGATGATCTTGATAGTTTCAACATGGTTAGCTATTTTGTAAGATATTCCTGAACTTGGGTTTGTCTGACGTTTCCTTATGATTAGATGGTGCTATCATTTTTGGGGAGGAAGACCACAGGGATAAAGTACCCTTGTCATCACATATTAAGGCTGCATGACTATCAACATGACTCACTGGTTATGTTCATTTTGATCATGCACCTGAGGCAGTGTTTGTCAGATCTCTCCACTGTAATGTTATTTTTTTTCCCCTTTCCATACTGTTCTCTTTGGAAGGAATATACTCTCTGTAGCCTATACTTAAGGAGTGGGGAGTTGTGCCCCATTTCCTTGAGGGTAGAATATTTATATAAATTGTTTAGAATTCTTCTGTATGGGAAATTTGTCTGTTCTACTCCACTTATTAAATTACTCATTTATATATATCTGTATGGATTCATTGATATTTTTTATACTTTATTATAATCCAATATTAGGTCATCTGTTTTGTGGCTCAGATTGTTCTACCTTTGGCCATTGAGACCACTTTAGGTTGGCTTCTGTATCCCTTTGACATACCCCCATCAGTTTGTTTTTTGAGCACTTTCTTACTTTCTTGGCATAATAAGACTCTGTGTGTGTGTGTGTGTGTGTGTGTGTGTGTGTGTGTGTGTGTGTGTGTGTGTAATATGATGGGAAAGTGATATAATGGGAAAGTGATATAACCTTTCAACATAATTACAAAAGCAAAGGATGGTAAAGTGATGAATATTAGTACACATTCATCAGCAGTGAGGGCTTTGTATCTGGAGTTGTTTTTAGTTTGGTTTCCTATTCATATCTTACTTTTAGCTTGGTTTACAAGTTAACCAATGATTTTTTCTGTAACCTTGCATATTATAAATAAAATGAGAGAGTCAATGAAGTTATAATTACATACTTTTATTTAAAGAGGAAATTGGGGTACTTATTGCTGATAACTGGTAATTACATTATCAAAGGGCTGTTCATTCAATAAGCTTACATGTTAAAAAAGGCAAATTTATATGTTAAAAGAAGGAAATGAAAAAGAAGTAAGCAACCTTTACTTTTGGACTAGAATAATCTGCAGATTGTAAGATATTGAGTCCATTTTTAAAAGATGATAAATCACCAGTATCACAAGTTTTAGGGAAGGAAAAAGACCTAAGAAGTAATACCATTTCTTTGTTCTCTAATTTTCAAAAGACATTTCTACCTGTAAATTAGGCCAATAGTTAAACAGCAAATAGTCAAATGAGCAAATAGTTAAATGATTAGGAGCAAGTTGTAGTTCTTACATTTCTGGTTCTCTTATGTGCATTTACATTGGGAAATAATGATTTCTAATGTTTCTTTAGCTGTTCAGATTTGTCCTTTGGTTATATGACAGGCAGCAATGTGAAAATGTATTGCATGACAGCTTATTTATGAATACAAACCTGGCTGGTACATCTAGTCCCATTGTTGATGAAATTTGGTGTGCCCAATAGCTAACGCTTGTTTAACTCTGTGAGACAAGAACAGAATAGAGCTTCTACAAATGAGAAAACAGGATCAACAGCAGTCCTGGGACATAAACGGGAGTCTCTGCTTTTCATTTGCTGCTTTTCAGAACTACATTGTATGCCATTAAGAGAACTGTTTTTTTTTAAGTTTTTTTTTAATGTTTATTTTATTTTTGAGAGAGACAGAGACAGAATGCGAGTGGGTTAGGGGCAGAGAGAGAGGGAGACACAGAAGCAGAAGCAGGCTCCAGGCTCTGAGCTGTCAGCACAGAGCCTGATGCGGGGCTCAAACTCACGAGCTGTGAGATCATGACCTGAGCCGAAGTCAGACACTCAACCGACTGAGCCACCCAGGCGCCCCTAAGAGAACTGTTTTAAGCAGACTGCCCCTGTATTTAGTTAGTATCAATCATGTTTTAATACATAAATAACCTCTTTGAATATTGACTACTTAGACTCTGTGTGTGTGAGGGAGTGGAGAGGAGAAAGTAGGAGCGAGGGGAGACAAATGACATTTGTAGGCCATACCACAAAAGTTGGCAGCTATGGATCATATTTTCTAAGGCAAAGTCTTGTTGGATCCTAATATGGGAACTAAGAGATCAAAAGAAGATCAGACAGCTAACTTAAAATCCCAAGTTTTTCAGCCAAGTCAAATCTATTCACAGATGCTGGATTATTAGGATGACCCCTGAGCATAGAAAGTTGAAGGTAGTTTCTTCATTGAGAAAATAAAGACAGATTGCTTAGGGGAAAAGAGTAAAAAGAACGAGGTATCAGACACACTAGTGAATCACTAGTGAAATAAAATGTTTTAAGTGTTTATATATCTTATCTTAGATGAATATAAGACCATTAATTCTCTGATCTCTCAGGAAACCTACATTTAGTTACAGTATTAAAAACAAAAGATTGAGCTATTTTTTTTTTTCCTTAGAGAGAGAGAGAGAGAGAGAGAGAGAGAGAGAGAGCAAGAGCACACTCAACAGAGGGGCACAGGGAGAGAGAGATCTTAAACAGGCTTCACGCTCAGCATGGAGCCTGACACTGGGCTTGATCTTACAACCCTGGGTTCATGACCTGAGCTGAAATCAAGAGTTGGATACTGAACCGACTGAGCCACCCAGGTGCTCCAAGATTGAACTTCTAATAGAATATCAAATCCTATCAGCAGCAGAGTTCCATGCAGTCACCCAGTGTACAGATATTGACTTCTCCCCACCATAATATTGACAACATTTATTAAGCACATACCACATGTCAAGAAGTCTGCTAAGGACTTACAAAGATGACTGAAAGGATACTTGAGCTCATAGTCCAGGGGTTATTGAAAGGAAAAAGTGGTGGGTCACAAGAGGACGGGAGGGAAATCAATATGAATGAAAAGCTAGAGTCTCACTGTAGGGAAAAGAGGAAAGAAGATTAATGCTTTGGCAAGAGAAAAGTAGATTCCTGAACAATGTGAAGCCGAGAGCTGTTCAATCTCATCAGATTCTGAAGGCATCTCTAGATGCAGCTTTCCAAAGAAAACTGGGGCAATGACAAATGGGACAGCTAAAAGTAGGTCATAATTATAGCAAAGAAAACAACAGCCAGCATACACTTAGCCATTGTTATTGTTGAAGTCGTGGAATTAGTGTGTTCGATAACTCTTGTCATCAGTGGCTTCCTGATACGATCTTCTGTGGTGAGGATAGCTTTTCGGGCTCCATCCCATTTTCCAGGGCCTTGCAGACGATACTGGATTGGAGTGCAGGGTCCCCAGATGATCTGTATTGCCAATTTGGGGTCAGTGAAGGCCAGAGACAGCAGACTGGGCCTGACACCCACCAGATCAGCCAGCTCTTCCATGGTATCTATATAGTCTCCCTGAATGGTATGGCGTTGGCTCTCCACATACCTGAAGCAGAGAAGACAGAAGCCATGGCCTGTCAATAGTTCAGTCAATTAATCAGTGCTTTCTGATTGCCTGTTATTGGCTCCGTATTTGGCTAGGAGCTGTAGAAAACAAAGAAGAAAGGAAAGACATTGTCTTTATCCTTAAGGACCTTATAATCTACTGGAAGATAGAAGATAGATACACATAAAGCACAAGAGAATATAAGATTTTTGGTATATTGTGTGGTTTTAGATTGCTAAATAGAAATGTTAGAAGAGGGTAGTTAAAATAGAGCAGTATGTCCTTGAAAGATGTGGAAGACATATCTGTTAGCAAACAGCAAAGTGTTACAAGTCAGGGGAGCAGCAGAGTAAAGGAATAAAGCAGGAATGAGTGTGGAATATGAGCATAGAATATCTGTGGGTGCTACCTACAGTAGAAGAGGCATGTTGTGGAAAACAAAGATGGATAGAGAGAGGCAAATATAGCAGATTCAGAGAAGACTGATGTTATGAGAAAACTCACCACAAAAATTCTCAAATTTGGGATCCTCAATTGTTTTATGAGGCAGTGGTAGTGGAGTCCACAGAGCAGGACTTCCCTGGGCCAGTGCTAATTTGGAATCCTGAAAGGAGTGGGGGGATGACTTATCCCACAAGAGGTAGTGGCCGTCCAAACAGAGCCAGGTGGAGGCATTACACCAAGTGCAGATTTGAAGAGCTAGAACTTTTTAGAGGGAAAATGTGGTAACAGATACTTGTGGCAGGAGTGGGATTTAGAGAGCTCACTGGTAACTTTTCTTCCTATAATGAAAATAAAACAAAGAAGAGTAGGACAGAAAGGAAGGAAGAGAAAAACCCAGTCAAACTAATTGAGATTAGATGGGATTGCTTGAGGAATCCAAAAACAGGGACAGGAAAAAAAAGATAGAAAATAAATTTGAGGTAGAATTAGTGAGGTAGAATTTCAGAGGAACTGACAGATGGTCAAATAGCAATTTCCTGAAATGGGACTAGTTTCAAAGAGAAGTGAAGACAGGAAAGAATTTGAGAGCTTCCCCTTATGGATGTTATGTTGGCTGAAGGGTCTGTAGGCATACATTTATCCTTCAGTGGTGGGTGAAGAGCTGAGTATTCATAAAGGTTTATCAAAAGGGATTCACTTGTACCAGCCTTGTAGGGTTGTTGGGAGGATTAAATGAAGCCATGCATATAAAACACGTAGTGTGCATACACAGTTGACCCTCGATAAAACGATAAACGTTAAATTGTATCTTTGGGGACTGCTCACAGTCAAAAGGTAGTTAGACAAAAATAAGTCAGGGGAAAGAGAGGCGGGAAGTTGAAATAGGATATTTACTGCCAGAAAAGCAAGGAAAGAAAGCACTCCAAGAAGGAAGAGACATTTACAAGCACCAAACTCACCAGTGAGAAGAAAAATGGAATTGGTCATAGATGACCTTCAAGAGAACAGTTGCAGAAGGATAGAAGTTACAATACAGGAGGCTTAGGAGGAAAAAAAGAATGAGAATTTAGAGCATATAATGTAGAATATTTATTGTAGAAATCTGGCAGTGAAAGGAGAAAAACAGCAGAATACCTGGAAAGGCTATCAGGGTTAATTAAAAACTTTCTCCTCTTCCCAGACAGGGGAGAGTTATGCTAGTAAAATCAATGAAAGAAAACCACCTCTTTGGGCCTGGAATGATTATACCCCTAACTTTTGCACAAAAATTTAGGAACTTACCATCAACTTCCACTTTGTCCAAATAAAAATCACCTAGTGTATAAACTCAAGTTCCGAAATTCAGATTGCTAAATTACCATGTTGGCCCAAGCACTAAGCAACTAGCTGATGTTATCACCTTCCCAAATCACAAAGACTGTTCACACCATGAGCTGCTGTGACCTGAGGGTGCTGTTACATGATGACAGCTGACAAGGTAGCCTATGCTGGTTTGTTTTTTCTGTTTTTCTTTAAGGAGTCTCTATGCCCAGTGTGGGGCTTGAACTCGTGACCCAGAGATCAAGAGTCTGATATTCTACCAACTGAGCCACCCCTGTACTCACCTGTGCTGATTTGTAGATATACCTACAGATTTGTGACTGGGCCATATCTTCTTCCCATTAAATCATTGACCCTCTTCCTTTGTCTGGCAGCTCCACTAGCATTTCAAGTAATCCTGCCAAAATTAATATACCTGATTTTCCCTCCATGTGCTTTTTCCTATCTTTCTTTCAGGTTCTAATCGTAGGATTTTAAATGCCTTTCTGTTCTTTTCCATGCATATTCAAACCATTTGGTGCTATTTCCCAATTTTATTGCCACACAAACTATCATTTCCCTTCCCTTCAAAATATAATCTAAATCCTGGACCACCTGGGTGGTTCAGTCAGTTAAACATCTGACTTCGGCTCAGGTCATGATTTCACAGTTCATGAGTTTGAGCCCCACATCAGGCTCTGTGCTGACAGCTCGGAGCCTGGAGCCTGTTTCAGATTGTGTCTCCCTCTCTCTCTGTCCCTCCCCCACTTGTGCTTTGTCTCTGTCTCTCAAAAATTAATAGACATTAAAAAAATAAAAAAAATATAATCTAAATCCTTAAAATAACATGAGGAAGATAAACATAGTCCAATGTTGCTCTAATTAAGAACTAAGAAGGAAATTACCACACACTCTTACCTTTTTGCCATTTGCTCTTGAGTCTTAGCTATCTCTGCTTTCATTTTGCTTTGTGAGGGCAATGTCTTTAGCCCTAAAGAGAAAAATCAAAATTTTAAGTGTAAGATTACCTCACTGACAACAATAATCCTATTAACAATTACTATGCCATGGAGAATTCAAAGAAATACAAAATAATTTTTTGTACTCGAGTAGGTTACAATTCACTGGATCACCTTCCCCTATCACCACCACAATATGATGCCATTAAGGACAGTAACTTACTCTATTCTACTATCTCTTTGGGAGAGATTTCTCTGATTCTGTCTTCCAATCAATATCTTCCTCCTCCATCTTCCAATTGGGAAATGAAATATGGACATAAGGAAATGATAAATGGCCCCAAAAGTATGTGAAAAATAAAGAGCAAAATAAAGGGCAGGGTACATTTGTACTCTTAGTAACAAACAGGCTTTACCACAGAGAGAAGGAAGTAAAAATGAACTCTTGATCCCATTTTATGACTAAAGTCCTATGAAAGATAAGGCTTTCCTCTTCTGTTTGGATTTTTCACAATTTCAGAGGCAGCCCATTTCATCTTGAAATGGCAACAGCTGACAAAAAACAGTTGGCATAGTTGTTTTTAATTTTACACTGATTTTGCACAGCCCTCAAAGTTTCACTCCTTTGGTGAACCCTTTGAAGTGATACTGAGCAAATCAAATCCTTCTGCCATGGGCATTCTCTTTTTTTTTTTTTTTTAATGTTTATTTTGAGAGAGAGGGAGAGAGAGAGCATGGGGTGGTGCAGAGAGAGAGAGAGAGAGAGAGAGAGAGAGAGAGAGAGAGAGAGAGAGAGAGAGAAAATCCCTCTGTGCTGATAGCACAGAGCCCGATGTGGGGCTCGAACCCACAAACTGTGAGATCATGACCTGAGCTGAAACCAAGAGTTGGATGCTTAACCTACTGAGCCACCCAGCTGCCCCTGGCATGGGACATTCTTGAAATATTTGAAGGGAACTCTTCTGTCTCCCCTGAATCTTCTGTAGGTAAACCTCTCCAGCTCCTTCAGTTGTACTTCAAATGGTAGGTACATTTTCAAATCCCTGAACCATTCTTGTCTCTCTCCTTTTCATGCACTCCAGTTTCACTTGTAAAATATGTCTTTGGGTATGGGCTGACCAGTTTAGAGAAGAATAGTTGTAAATTATAGGATATTACAATTCTTTAATGATGCTAGATATAATTAGGCCGTTTAGAAGCCATATCATTCTCCTGATTCATGTTGAGCCTACTATCCCAAATCCTAAAGTTTTTTCTCATGTTCTCCTAGCCAAAACTGAAACAGGGGATGTTAAAGGGGGAAAGTAAGAATTTGAGAGGTTGAATCTTATACATTCTGGACTAGTCTTTAACCAGGTCTTAATTTTTGGCTGAAATCAATCACACCATTTCTATATTTGCTTTTCTCTATAATGACTTTTGCTTCACAAATATCTATCTATCTATCTATATATATATCTATATATATATCAGTTGTCTAAAATATAGATGAGTGGATTCTAGTCTGGAGTGCACATTGGAATCCACTGAGGAACACTTTCTTAGCAATCTATGTCTGGCCTACCCCAGACTTTTAAAATAAACATCACCAGGCAAAGCATGCCTATTTTGGGCAAGATTTTCCAGGGGATTCCAATATATGTCTATGGTTATAAATTATTACTTTATATTCACTCAAGAATAATTTTTGAGCACTAATTTTATGCCAGGCACTATTACAGTCATACATACTTTCTACCTATTTAAAAGCAAGAACATAAACATAATTAAACATACCATTAAGTAATTAGTCAACTTGTCTGGTCACTTACCTTTAAATACTTGAGTGACCCAGCGTCCTTGGAGCTCTGAAATCGGCATAATGGCACCCAAAGGCTGGATCAAGCCTATGATTGCAAGAGTTGGCTTTTCCAGGTTAGGAGGGAAGACATTTTTATATAGGGATATCTTGTTTTTGACTACTTGAACAGAATCTTCAAGAAAAGGAAAGGCAAAAGTATAGCCTGTGGCAAAGATAACAGCATCAATGTCATCCTCCCTGGAGCCATCTTCAAATAGGGCGGCTGTCTCTGTGAACTCCTTCACATTTCCTTTCACCTTCACCAAGCCAGAAATTATACGATTTGGCAGTTCATCATTCACTGTTGGATGCTGACTCAGAGCTCTGTGAGTGGTGATAAAGATCAAAAGGAGAAATGAGAGATAGAATGTTAGTAACATGTAAGTAAAATTCTACTTTGATGGAAGTAGTTAAACAATATGTCAATGGTCTCTCTCTTGGTCTATCCATGAAATGTGGGAAAGGTCTAACATATACCAGCTTGGAACAGATCTGGATCTCAGAGCAGAAGTTGGGCCCTAGATGGCACTGAAAGAGAAGACGTTGGAGAAGTAAAAGAAAAATGGTCTTATTTGAAGAGTGTATCTATGGTTGCTCAAGGAATAGTAATATGAAATGGCCACAGGCCTATAGTTTCTATCCATATATCAATAGGTCTGTAAGACTGGACTATCAGCATTCTTTTGAGTCTCATTTCCACTTTCAAACCACCACGAGCTAGAATTAGACCATCATTTTGCAAGCTGTATAATGAATTACATGTATTTAGCAATTTGTAAATGGATTATATATACACTCATTTATTTGAGTCTTACATAAACTCAGTGAAAGACCCAGCACAGGTGTCATTATCCAGGTTTTAGAGATGAGGAAATTGAGGCCTAAAGAAGTTAAGTGACTTGCCCAAGGTTACATACAGTCTAGGATTTGAAATTTTATATCAAAATGGTTTTTTTTTTTTTATTAATTCCCTTGGGATCCCCTGGGCCTGCCTGTTAAGTAATATTTCCTAGAAACAGCATTTATCTTTCTCTCCAAACTTATTCTTTTTCACAAATAGTACCACAATCCACATAGTTTTCCAAGCCACAAAACTGTGAGTCTTCTACCTGTTCACATGGGCTTTCCCTTTCTCCTCTTAATATCCTCAGAATAGTTTTATCTATTCTCTGTGTTACCTGGACTGTTACAAGGGCCTCCTTCTCCATTCCCCTTCAGTTATCTTCTACATCATTTTCGGAGTAGTTGTTCCAAAATGTATTTATTATTAGGTTACTCACTTGTTTAAAATCTTTCAATGGCTCTGGACTGTCTTCGCTTCAAAAGTTTTATTTAGCAGAGGATACACAGGTTTTAATGTACCTGTTCAGTGAGGCTGGAGAGGTACTCAATCACTCTTTGATCTTTGCCATTTTATTATAGTCCAGCCAAACCAGGCTACGTGCAAGTCCAAGAGCAAAATGTATTTTTCATTATTCTAAGACCTTGTACTTAGAATGCTACTTCCTTACCCTATTTGCTTGACTATGTCTTATTGTTCTAAAACCCCAATTCATTTTGTAATCACTGAAGTCATGGATGCTACAGTTTCCATAATTGGGTGAAATAAATGAGTGAAAAGTTGTTGAAGAACGTAGTCTCAAACTATCACCCAACTGATTAATTTCAAAGGAAGAAAATCTTTACAAAGGAGAAACCTGGTATGTGCCACCTTATTCAAGGCATCAAATTTAACATCATTAATACGTCATGTGGCTCCTGATGTGATCTACCAAGAAGGCAAAACCTGTAAATATTTGTAGCAAAAATGTTTCCCTTGAATATAGTAAAGGTAGAACAACTATGCAAGCCCAAATTTTGAGACTTTTTATAAAACAAGTGGCTCGATTCTTTTAAAAAAAATCTATGTCAAAAAATGGTGAATTATTTCAATTGAAGAGATTAAAGAGATATGACAATAAAATGCAATGGGGTAATGGGAATGCAAGCTGGTGCAGCTACTCTGGAAAACAGTATGGAAGTTCCTCAAAAAAGTAAAAATGGAACTACCCTACAACCCAGCAATTGCACTATTAGGCCTTTATCCATGGGATAGAGGTGTGCTGTTTTGAAGGGACACATGCACCCCCATGTTTATAGCGGCACTATCAACAATAGCCAAAGTATGGAAAGAGCCCAAATGTCCATCGACAGATGAATGGATAAAGAAGATGTGGTATATATATACAATGGAGTATTACTCGGCAATCAAAAAGAACGAAATCTTGCCATTTGCAACTATGTGGATGGAACTGGAGGGTATTATGCTAAGTGGAATTAGTCAGAGAAAGACAAAAATCATATCACTTCACACATATAAGGACTTTAAGACACAGAACAGATGAACACAAGGAAAGGGAAGCAAAAATAATATAAAAACAGGGAGGGGGACAAAACATAAGAGATTCTTAAACATGGAGAACAAACCGGGTTACTGGAGGGGCTGTGTGGGGGGGATAAATGGGTAAGGGGCACTAAGGAATCTACTCCTGAAATTATTGTTGCACTATATGCTAACTAATTTGGATGTAAATTTTAAAAAATAAAAAATAAAATTAAAAAAAAAAACAAACCCACACTTACATGATCAATTAATCTGTAACAAAGGAGGCAAGAATCTGAAATGGGGAAGAGACAGTCTCTTCAACAAATGGTACTGGAAAATTTGGACAACTACATGCAAAAGAATGAAACTGCACCACTTTCTTATATCATAAACATAAATAAACTTAAAGACCTAAATGTGAGACCTGAAACCATAAATGTCATAGTAGAAAACATGGACATTAATCTCTTTGACAGTCTTAGCAATACTTTTCTGGATAGGTTTCACAGGCAAGGAAACAAAAGCAAAAATAAAGTTTTGGGACTACACCAAAATAAGAAACTTTTGCACAGTGAAAGAAATCATCAACAAAATTAAAAAGCAACCTACTGAATGGGAAGAAATACTCATAAATGACATATCCAATAAAAGAATAAAATCTAAAATATGGAAAGGACGTCTATGACTCAACATTAAAACAAAAACAAAAAATTTTTAATTAAAATTAAATTAAAAATTATTTAAAAAGGCAGGAACCTGAAACAATTGTTTTACACAATGTATAAGTAGGAAGAATTTCAGGAGCAGCATGGTATGATCAATTGCTATTTAAAATATAATTTAATGTTTAATGTTTTATTTTAATATAATTTAATGTTATAATTTATTTTAATGTTAATATAATGTTGCACAAATATATATGCAATGCTGTATATTTAGACATGAATGCGGGTGGGGAGGAGCCTGGGAATCTAATGTCAATGTGTGGGGTATAATAAATAAAACTTGAAAGTTAAAAAAAAAATGCAGTGGGGTAATACCCGAAAGGATCCTGGATTTAAAAATAAAAGAGCTATAAATAGTATTATTGGGACAATTTAGGAAATTTGAATGTGATACATTAGATAATAGTATTTTATTAATGCTGAACTTCCCATGTGATCATTGTATTATGTTTATGTAGGAGAATGCCCTATTTCTTAGGCAATATATGCTAAAGAATGTAGGGTAAAGTGTGTTAGAGTGGCTGTAACATACTCTCAAATGGTTCAGGAAAGAATATGTAGTATTCATCTATGGATGGATGGATGTGATATAATCAGATGGATAGATGGGATTTACCTATCTTCAGAGAAAGGGAGAGAGAGAAAGCAAATATAGCAAACTGTTACTAACAGGTGAATCTAAGTGAAAGGTGTATGGGTGCACATTGTACTTACTGTTTGTAGGAAGTAAATCTGAGCATTTAAAAGGATAAAAAATTGGAGGGAATATATCAAACTCAACACCCAAAAAACAAATAATCCAGTGAAGAAATGGGCAAAAGACATGAATAGATGCTTCTTCAAAGAAGACATCCAGATGGCAACCGACACATGAAAAAATGCTCAACATCACTCATCATGAGGGAAATACAAATAAAAACTATAATGAGATACCACCTCACACCTGTCAGAATGGCTAACATTAACAACTCAGGCAACAACAGATGTTGGCGAGGATGCGGAGAAAGAGGATCTCTTTTGCACTGCTGGTGGGAATGCAAACTGGTGCAGCCACTCTGTAAAACAGTATGGAGGTTCCTCAAAAAGCTAAAAATAGAACTACCCTATGACCCAGAAATTGCACTACAAGGTATTTACCCAAAGGATATGGGTATGCTGTTTCAAAGGGACACATGCACCCCAATGTTTATAGCAGCACTATCAACAATAGCCAAAGTATGGAAAGAGCCCAAATGTCCATTGACAGATGAATGGATAAAGAAGATGTAGTATATATATACAATGGAGTATTAGTTGGCAATCAAAAAGAATGAAATCTTGCCATTTGCAACTACGTGGATGGAACTAGAGGGTATTATGCTAAGTGAAATTAGTCAGAGAAAGACAAATATCATATGACTTCACTCATATGAGGACTTTAAGATACAAAACAGATGAACATGAGGGAAGGGAAGCAAAAATAATATAAAAACAGGGAGGGGGACAAAACATAAGAGACTCTTAAATATGGAGAACAAACAGAGGGTTACTGGAGGGGTGGTGGGAGGGGTTGTGGGAGGGGAATGGGCTAAATGGGTGAGGGGCTTAAGGAATCTACTCCTGAAATCATTGTTGCACCATATGCTAACTAACTTGGATATAAATTAAAAAAAAATAAATTAAAAAAATTGGAGGGAATAAAGCATTCAAAATCAGCTTCTAGAAATGCTTTCATAGTCTCTACCTCCTTGACTGTGTGGACTCCCATCCTTCATAACCCCATAGCACTCCATGCATTCATCATATTCTATTGTCTGTCTCCTCCTTAGAGTATTTAAGGTAAAATCCATTTTTAGAGTCTGACATTTATTGTGTGACCTCAGACAAATTAGTTTCTTTAAGTGTCAATTTTTATAACTGCAAAATGGAAATGAAAAATAGTACTAACCTTTAGGGTTGTAATGAGGATTAAATGAGATAATGTATTTAACTCCAGTCTAGCACTGTGCTTGTCTTCTATAAAGTCCTCAAAAATAAAGTATTGTTATTTGTATTAGCATTACTATTAGGTCTTTAGTCTCTGTGTTCTCATGCCCGGTATAATGCTTGGCTCATTACGCGTGTTCAGTATTTGTTGGATAAATGAATGAACACTGCCCTCTGCTCCCATTTTGTTGTTTTTACTGGGCATCATGTAAAAACAACTTGTGGGGTGCCTGGGTGGCTCAGTGGGTTAAGCATCCACCTTCAGCTCAGGTCATGATCTCATGGTTCGTGAGTTCATGCCCTGCGTTCAGCTCTGTGCTTACAGTTCAGAGCCTGGAACCTGCTTTGGATTCTGGGTCTCCCTCTCTCTCTGCCACTCTCCTGCTCTCTCTCTCTCTCTCTCTCTCTCTCTCTCTCTCAAAAATAAAATAAAACCTTAAAAAAATTAAAAAGAAGTTGTGTCTGAGGAAATAATAAAATGGTTAAGGTCAAGGAGAGTCATAGCTTGAAGATTACAGATGAGTAGATCTTGGACTCCTATGAGGGCAAAATACAAATCTGATCTCAGATCTGTGGGTTTTCTTTCTTTTTCTTTTTCTTCTTTTTAGGAATCTTTGCACTCAATGTGGGCCTCAAACGCACAACCCTGAGATTAAGAGTTGCATGCTCTTCCAACTGAGCCAGCCAGGTGCCCCACAGATCTATGGGTTTTCTTAATGTATAGGTAGGGGTAGTTCTGTTAACCTGTGCCAACAGTCCTTGTTCTTGTGCCTTGGCTATTACTGCCCCACCCCCATCCTGGTAACATACCTGTGTTTAGGCTTTAGGCCAAACATTTCATGGTCAAACCTTTGGTTCATCTTTTTCTCCAAAAAATTGTTTGCTAATGATTGACCACAGATATTCAAAAGAAAATGTTTAAATCGAGAAGAGACTAACACATCAAGGGGATATCCATAGTCTGCTACACGATTCAGGATCCAAGACCCTCTCCTGGTGCTGAGGAAAACCTGGGGCATGGAAAAAAAAAATGGTTTGCTTTTGCCATTCTGGCTCATAATCCTTTGATAGCACCTGCTCTCTTCAAGATTAAGTCCAGACTCATTCATCTCTCTTTTTAGTCCCTGCACGATCTTTGTTTTATTTTCTGCAGTTTTCCTTCTCAAACACTATGTGTACAATTAGATTAGGGCATTCATTAAGAATGTGTCTTGCTCTGAACCACCACTGCATTTCTGCTTAATGGTATTATGCCTCCTTGAAAAGTCGCCTATCCTCTTAATTCTCCAAAGCCTATTTATTGTTAAGATCCAGATCAAATCTGCCTCCTCCATAAGACACTACTGACCATTCTGGCTGACAATTTTCTCTCCATCCTCTGAGCTACTCTAGCACTTACCACCTGTCCAACTCATTTAAAATTATGGAGCAGTTGAGCTGAAAGCAATTGCACATCATTTAATCCAAAACCTTCAGCCTTTTTTGCCTTTGACATCGTTAGCACTATTACCAACACAAAACAAAACACCCCCAAAAACCCCAAAACAAACCCACACCTGGTATTTATCATTTATATCCATATTAAACTTTTTACACTCATTTCTGTCTCTCCAAATGTGTTTCCTCCACGGTGGGGGGTCTAGCACACACATCTTCTAGTCTCCCCAACACATCATCCTCATTGTTTCCATTTATTGTTTCCATTTATTGAGAATTATGACCTGTAAGTGATTGTGCCAGGGCCTTTATCTATATTTTATTTAATCAATACAACAGTCCCTTGAGGTAGTTCTTCTTATCCTCATTTTATGCATGAGAAGATGAATAACTTGCCTGAGATCATACAGCTAGTAAATGGAAGGGCTGAATATCCAACTCAGGTCTGAGTCACCCCAAATCCTGTGCTGCTGAAGAATTGTTTCACTGACTGCTTAAAGGAAAAACTGTAGATTGCTAGTCAAACAACAGGAAGCTGATAAAGTTTTGATATTCAGTTACTTGGCAAAAGTACCTCCTTCTCTACAAGACTCTCTGGGGATGTAAGTACCTGCTTTATGGTCTTTTGTCTAAGCTCTTCCATAAAACGGTGACCTGTCTACAGAGGGATGATAATGTACTTCACACATACCTTCTCACTGATGGCAACCGCATGGGCTCTCATTATTGAGCACTTTGACATATCATAGTCTAAAGAGTATGCGTGGTCCTAGGAATCACACAGCTTTATGTGCAGTCTGTATAACTTTTGTTATAAAAGTATATGAGTCCTATAAATGCTCAGAGTCTCAATTAAAAGGCTCCCTACATACAAAATTGTGACAATAATGCATCGCAAGGCTGTTGTCAGAATTAGTGTTTTTGCAAAGGGTGTGGCATATGGTAAATATTCAATAAATGCTTAATGGTTATCATCATACTTCTTATTTCAGTTTTCTATCTATACCTTGTTTTACCACCATATTTATAAGAAAAATGGATTTATAAGAAAAAATGTGAGGAAAGTTGTTTTATAAGAAACAGATATGTTCTCTTCACAAAAGCATTTTACCACAAGAATTATTATACCAAAACTTCCTTGATATACTGAAACAGATCCACTTAAATTTTTTGATTTACAAACAAATTCTAATAAATACAATTTAATACATAAAGCAAAAAGTTAGAACCTGGCAAGTGAGTGTCTTTGGCTTGCTTTGTGGGATGTCGGCACTGCCCCTGCCACGCAGACATGGTTTTGCTGTGCATTGTCCCGGCCTTTCTCAGACACAGCCACCTTATCTCCACCCGCTCTAGATGCTTTGTTCTTTGGCAATCTACAGTTCCTCAGTGCATGGAAGTCTCAGCGCCCTTATAACTGACCATTCAACATGTTTGGATCCCCACCATATACCTTGCACAATCTTTCATCATTACACCTACACACATTTTAACCCTTTTTTTAATACCAATTTCCTGATAAAGCTTGTTGAATTGATGCATGGAATAACATATGAAATTACTTTTGTGGTGATGGATGGGGATAGTACTGAGAAGTGTTATTGAATGGAGTTTCTGAGTAAAGGTCACTTAACAAAGTTGCAGCATTAAACTTCTATTGAAAAATAGTAATTTAAAACATATTCGTGGAGAAACACAGCTTAATTAAAGTTACTAGAAAACAACCAGACATTCCCCTATTGCCAATAAAGTTATGATTCGATAAAGATACGAATAACAAAATGTAACAACGACACATCTTTTTCTAGGAATTTACAATGAAGGGACTCTCTTCCTAGTTCAAAATCTATGATAAAAAACAAAACAAAACAAAACAAAAAAGACCTCTAGGACATAGAAATTGCTTTAGGGTGAATGTCCTTCTATTACTGAACTGTATGCAGAGCTGAGGCGAACTTGCATGTACCACAGTGTGGATGCTTTCCATACTGATATCCACGTTATCTTCAGAAAGATTAGACTGCTTCTTTTTTTCCATTTGGGGAGAGAAGAGGAAAATTCCCCCACCATCCTATGAGCACAAAGCCTTCAGCTAAACCAGTGTGCTTTCCTTCACGTAAGACTGTGGCACTTCTGCTGTCCTAAACAAGAGCCACACTCTGAAGGCTGCATTCGACCAAACTCCCCAAGGAACTGCATGGTCTTTAAAGTCAGAGGCACATTCAGAAGAGACAGCTGATTGGGATCACTGGGATTCTTTAGTGTGAGGTCAACTGAATGATGGGAATCTAACAGGGAATGTTGGCTCCCTCATATCATCAACATAATGTTGCCAACTGAGGTCACAGAGCCAAGCCCTGTGTTTGCTGCTATATGGGCTATATGAAGAGGTATTTATACTCTATGTTGGGTCCACACACAGCTTCTTTGGTGAAGCAAAGTAATTTACTGATTCAAACCTGCTTGGCTGTGTGGGAAATTTCCACAGCCAGATCCCCTCCAGAATTTCCAATGCCAATTACAATGACTCTCTTTCCAGTGAAACTCTCTGGATTCTTATAGTCCCGGCTGTGGAAGTACTGTCCTTTGAACTTCTCAATTCCTGCAAGGGAAGGGAAAAGAATTATCCGATGAGGTTTATCTGCTATCATTTGTCAAATCATTCATTCTGTTAGCGGTGTGTAGAGTTTAAGCACACATCTCCATATAGTCTCCCTTTACACAGCCGCACTCTTGCCTTTCTGAATATATTTGCCTATTTTCTTTTCTCACAGTCTCAGAGCAGAATCTTGTGATTTCCTTATCATGAATAGTCGGCTTAACTCAGGATCTGTTTATATTTTGGACTTGTGGACTCCCAAATCCAAACTCCTTCAGAAAATCTCCATTATCTTTTGTCTTTTCATCCTCTTTAAATACCTATTTTTGGGGTGCCTGGGTGGCTCAGTTGGTTAAGCCAACTGACTTGATTTCCCTCAGGTCATGATCTCACGGTTTGCAGATCAAGCCCTGAGTCAGGCTGCTCCATGCCGAGGGTGAGGAGCCTGCTTGGGGTTCTCTCTCTCCCTCTCCCTCTGCCCCTCCCCTGTTCATGTGTGCACACACACATGCTCGTGTGCATTCTCTCTCTCTCTTTCTGTCTCAAAAGAAATAAAATTAAATACTTCCATTTCAATTGGAGTTATATGTTTTCATATACTCTAGAATATAATAAATAGAGTGCTTTGTTTTTTTCAAAATGAAAATCCAGGTCAAAGACTATAATTAACTTCTTTCTTGAAGTTTTAATTTCTTCCTTGGAAACTCAATATTCATTTGTTTCCTCAATTGCTGAAAAATCCTTCAACCTTCAAGTTCATGTTCTTTCTTTTGATCCTTAGAAAAACTAAGGTTGTTGTGAAACCAAAGATAGAGCCTTCTAATTTTTCTCTAGTCCCCGAAAATAATGTTATTTCTGCCTCCCAAATGGCAATAATCAAAGTCACCCCAACGTCTTTCAGGGGAACATGTAGAATTATTATAAGCCCTTTTTTCATCCCAAGGTAGGAATCACTTAGACCACCATTTTCCCATTCCTCAGAGATAATCATGGGCATGGCACACAGGCTTCCCTCCTTGTAGACTACTCACCAGGGAAGCTTTCCAAGGGTAAGTGAGCATTGGTGTGATGGCCGGTGCAAACCATGACTCCATCAAAGACATTTACCTCCTTTTCCCCTTCAGATTCTGTAACTACCTCCCATTGGCCTGAAGTGGAGAAATCAGGCTGCTTCTTCACACTGCACACAGTGGTCTGAAAGAAAAGTGATAGCTACGGGAGACTGTAACCATAGCCTGTACAGTGGACATCTTCCCTGACATGTCTCTCTTTGCAGGGTATTAACACATATGATATCACATATGATATCACAAGTATGATATCACGTAATAGAGCTAATGCAGGAATATTTAATTTTCATATTTCACAAATAAGAACTTTTTTGTTTGGGGCTGGGGTCAGAGTGAGAAAACTCCCGTGAGGCAGGCGAAATAAAATGGCAGGATAATGCCGCACTCTCCCCTGCTTCTAGAAAAGTGCAAATTACTAGTTCTCTTAGACCAGTACCTAAGATGTCATGCAACACTCGAATAGAACTTCGGCTTCTCCAGTGCTTCTGAGACACCCCATGCATTAAGTGCCTATTCCTCCCCTGACCTCCAGACAAGTCCTATTTGAAAGTTGTTGAGGGGTGCCTGGGTAGCTCTGGGGCACCTGGGTGGCTCAGTCAGTTAAGTGTCTGATTTCTGTGCAGGTCATGATCTTGCAGTTTGTGAGTTCGAGCCCTGCGTCAGGCTCTGTGCTGACAGCTCAGAGCCTGGAGCCTGCTTCGGATTCTGTGT
Source organism: Panthera pardus (assembly GCF_024362965.1). Taxonomy (NCBI): domain Eukaryota; kingdom Metazoa; phylum Chordata; class Mammalia; order Carnivora; family Felidae; genus Panthera; species Panthera pardus. The sequence goes on along the minus strand of NW_026526666.1, from coordinate 4,170,562 downwards.
CTCCCATTCTCTGCCCCTCCCCTGCTCGTGCTCAGTCTCTCTCTGTCTCAAAAATAAATAAAACACTAAAAAAAAAATTTAAAAAAAAAGTTGTTGAGAGAGTAGATCCAAATAGTTCTCATCACAGGGGGAAACAAAAAGGTAGAAGATTTAGGCTTTTTGCCAGTTGTCAGAAATATCTGTGTTGTTGTTGTTGTTTTGTTTTTTATGGCCATGGTTAAAGATGACAGAAAAATCATGGAAGACTTAACAGTAAGGAACCATTGGAGTGATCTAGTACAACCATCTTGTTTTACAAACAAGAAAATTTTTACAAACAAGAGACATCAAAGTTTAGGAACTTACTTGCCTGAGGTCACAAGTTGATTAGTGGTAGAGCAAAGACTAGAACTCAAATTTTCATTCCCCATTTCAGTGTTCTTTCTTCTACACCAGAGTTAACTTCTTGGCTTCCTCAATAAGTTCCCGATAACTGCTTCACTGGGTTGTTGTGATCACATAAAACTAATGCATTGGCAAGTACTTCAGAAAGTATAAAAGGCTAAGCAGTAGCAAGTAAGTTGTGGCGGACTGAGAAGGTTTTAAATTCCCATATCTGTCAGTTCCCCTCTCTAACTGGGAAAGCATTTCCCCTCATTTGTTTTATTGCAATTAGATAGTATAAAATGAAGGAATGGAACCATTCTGGCAGGTGGCTTCCAAGATCTGAAGCCCAAAATATACAGAAAAAGGACCTTTCCATGGATATATTTCAGGCACAGAGAAGACATAAGAATAGAGTTGTTGTCTGGATAGGATAGATATGTGGGCATATTAAGCCAGTCTTTACTTGTAAACACTGGTAAATGAAACCACATTATTCATTTATTTGACAACTTCAAACACAAAGACATTCACAAAATTTCCTACCTTCAATCGAATATATTTTAGAAGATCAAATTCTTTGGCATACATCCTGAAATACTCCAGGACCTGGGAGTTGTGCATGAAGTTAGGATAATGATCTGGGATGGGATAGTCACTGAAGCACATCATCTCCTTAGAAGTGTTGATGATCACTGATTTGTAAATGCTGGCCCTTCCTTCTTCAGGATTTTCCTACAGTAAATAAGAAGCATTCATAGCAACTTGAGAATTAACTTTATGGTTTATAAACAGTCACTAAACATTTGAAAAAGTTTTCTGAAAGAAATGCCAATGAAAAAGTTATACAGACACATACATCCCTTCACACCTCCAGGTATTTGTGCCCTTGGGTAGTCTCTTCCCCTTGAATCTGAGTGGTCTCTATGACTTGTTTTTGACCAACAACATGAAGTTGGAATGATACCCAATAGCTTCCAAGACAGTCCTAAGGAGTCTTGCAGCTTTTGGCCTCTGTCTCTTAGAAAGCTTGATCTGGCAGGATTCAGCAGTTATGTAAGAAGTCCAACTACCTTAAGCCACCATTCTGTGAGTAAGCCCAAGTCAGCCACATGAAGAGAATGTTTGGGAAACAGAGATATGCAGCTAGCCCTTGGAAATTCCATTTATCCCAGCTAAAGTTCTAAATATGTGAGTGAAGAGACCATAGCAGAAAATGAATTTGGAGACATCTAAACTATAATTTTCTTTAAAAAATTTTTTTAATGTTTATTTATATTTGAGAGAGAGACAGAGAGAGAGAAAGAGAAAGAATGTGAGCAGGGGAGGGGCAGAGAGAGATGGAGACAGAACCTGAAGCAGGTTCCAGGCTCTAAGCTGTCAGCACAGAGCCTGACGTGGGGCTTGGACCCATGAGCCGTGAGATCATGACCTGAGTTGAAGTCGCACACTTAACCAACTGAGCCACCCAGATGCCCCTAAACTATAACTTTCAAATCTATGTAGGAACACTGAAAATGGCCTATGATATGATTTTTAGTTAAAAAGGTAATATTACAAAATTAAATTCACATTCTCACCACCAAATGCATAAAACTATGTATGCATAGGGCAATTGTATACCTATGTCTACCCACATTTATATAATTATACATTGTATAAGTTCTCTCCTGTTAGGTAGTTCTCTCTGAATATATTTCACTTATTTATTTATTTTTAATTTTTTTAATGTTTATTAATTTTTGATACAGAGACAGCACAAGCAGGGGAGGGGCAGAGAGAGAGGGAGACACAGAATTGGAAGCAGGCTCCAGGCTCTGAGCTGTCAGCACAGACAGGGCTGTGCTGCCCAGCACGACGCAGGGCTCTAACTCACTGACCGCAGCTCATGACCTGAGCTGAAGTCAGACACTCAAATGACTGAGCCCCCCAGTGCCCCTATTTCATTTATTTTTAAGTCAGTATAGCCTGAAAATAGGAAAAACAAGTTGATTTACTAAGGAGGTAGTATTTTTTTCTTCTGTTTTTGTGAAATGTTGTTTATATAACACCCATACATGACTTTAAAAAAAAAAAAGCCTTCAGCAAACTAAGAAAAGAGAAAATTTCTTCAATTTGATAAAAACAACTGACAAAATACCTACAGCTAACTTCATAACTTAATAGTGAGAAAATGGACAATTTCCCCCTACAGTTGGGAACAAGGCAAAGATGTCCTCTCTCACCACTCATGTTCAACACTATACTAGAAATCCTAGTTGGTGCAATAAGACAGGAAAAGGAAATAGTGGCTGTACCAGATTGCATTCCCACCAACAATGCAAGAAGGTTCCCCTTTGTCCACATCTTCACCAGCACCTGTTGTTTCTTGTGTTGTTGATTTTAGCCATTCTGACAAGTGTGAGGTGATATCTCGTGTAGTTTTCATTTGTGTTTCTCTGATTATAAGTGATGTTGAGCATCTTTTCATGTGTCTGTTGGCTATCTGTATGTCTTCCTTGGAAAATGTCTATTCATGTCTTTTGTCCATTTTGAAATTGGATTGTTTTTTGGATGTTGAATTTTATAAGTTCTTTATATATTTTGGATACTAGCCCTTTATCAGATATGTCATCTGCAGATATCTTCTTCCATTCTGAAGGTTGCCTTTTAGTTTTCTTGGTTGTTTCCTTTGCTGTGCAGAAGCTTTTTATTTTCATGAGGTCCCCAGAGTTTATTTTTGTTTTTGTTTCCCTTGCCTTAGAAGACATATCTAGAAAGAAGTTGCTATGGCTGATGTCAAAGAGGTTACTGCTCATGTTCTCCTCTAGGATTTTTATGGTTTTATGTCTCACATTTAGGTCTTTAATTCATTTTGAATTTTTTTCTTTAAAAAAAATTTTTTTAAACATTTATTCATTTTTGAGAGTGAGAGAGACAGAGCATGAGCTGGGGAGGGGCAGAGAGAGAGGGAGACACAGAATCAGAAGCAGGCTCCAGGCTCCGAGCTGTCAGCACAGGGCCTGACGCGAGGCTCGAACTCACGAACTGTGAGATCATGACCTGAGCTGAAGTCGGACGCTCAACCGACTGAGCCACCCAGGCACCCCTTGAATTTATTTGTCTGTGTGGTGTAAGAAAGTGGTCCATTTTAATTCTTTTGCACATTGCTGCCCAGTTTTCCCAGCACCATTTTTGAAGAGACTTTTTCCTGTTGGATATTCTTTCCTGCTTTGTCAAACATTAATTGACCATATAGTTGTGGGTTCCTTTCTGGTTTTTCTATTTTGTTCTATTGATCCATATGTCTGTTTTTGTAGCAGTACCATACTATTTGGATCACTATATATATATATATATTATATTCAATATAACTTGAAGTCTGGAATTGTGATGCCTCCATTTTTGCTTTTCTTTTTCAAGATTGCTTTAGCTATTTGGGGAAAATAGTATGGAGGTTCCAATAAAGTTAAAAATAGAACTATCCTATGATACAGCAATTGCACTACTGGGTACTTATCCAAAGAATACAAAAATACTAATTCAAAGGGATACATGCACCCCAATGTTTACAGGAATGGTATCTACAGTAGCCAAACTATGGAAATAGCCCAAGTGTTCATAGACTGATGAATGGATAAAGAAAGCATGGTATGTATGTGTGTGTGTGTACACACACACACACACACACACACACACACACACACACTGGAATAATAACCATAAAAAGAATGAAATCTTGCCATTTGCAACAATGTGGATGGAGATAGAGAGTATTATGCTAAGTCATAATGACATAATCAAAGAAGCCAGAGAAAGACAAATGCCATATGATTTAACTCATATGTGGAATTTAAGAAACAAAACAAACAAGCAAAGGGGAAAAAAAGAGAGGTAAACCAAGAAACAGATTCTTAACTACAGAGAACAAACTGATGGTTACCAGAGAAAAGGTGGGTAGGGTGATGGGTTAAATAGGTGATGGGGATTAAGGAGTGTACTTGTCGTGATGAGCAATGGGTGTTTTATGGATGTGTTGAATCACTATATTGTTTACCTGAAAGTAATATTACACTGTATGTTAACTAACTGGAATATAAATAAAAACATAATAAATAAACAAAGATAAATAAAGTGGCATTAAAGCAAAAAAAAAAAAGGAAAGGAAATAAAAGTATACAGATTGGGATGAAGAAATAAAACTATTTTTATCCATAGGTGACATCACCGTTTATGTAGAAAATCCCAATGGATTAAAAAAACAGAAAAAAAACCCCACAACAACCTGGAACTAATAAGCAAGTATAGCAGGGTTGGAGGATACAAGGTTAATATACAAAGCCAATTACTTTCCTATATGCCAGAAATGAGTGATTGGATTTAAATTTACAAAAAAAATACTATTTACAATTGGACCCACAAAACTAAATACTTAGTCATGAATCTAATAAAATATGTGTAAGACTTATATGCAGAAACTATAAAACACAGATGAAAAAAATCAAAGTTCTAAATAAGTAGAAAGATCTTTGGTGCTTGTAGATTGAAGGACTCAACATTGTTAAGATATCAGTTCTTCTTAAGGTGATCTATAGGTTCAGTGCAATCCCAACCAACATCCCAGCAAGGTATTTTGTAGACAGTGACAACTTGATACTAAAGTTTATATTGAAAGACAAAAGGCCTAGAAAAGCCAACTTTGTCCTTAAGTGTATACTGTGCATAGTGACTTTCTTTCAAAGAGTAGAGTATGGGAAGGAGTGTATAGTATGGCAAGGGAGAAAAAAAGACGAGGGACTTTACAGTGGCAAAATCTGACAAACACAAGGTCATCAAGGTTAACATCAATAGTGGTAAGTCATATTGAGAGTACATACTACTGATGTGATATGATGAGAATGTTACTTTACCTCTATGGTCTTCTTGCCCCAAATCCATAGCCGCAGTCTAACGGTGATAAAAACATCAGGCAAATCCCGACTGAGGGACATTCTATAAAATAACTAATAATCCTCAAAACTGTCAAGGTCATCAAAACAAGGGAAGCCTGATAGGGTGCCTAGGTGGCTCAGTGGGTTAAGCGTCCGACTTCAGCTCAGGTCATGCTCTCATGGTTTGTGAGTTGAAGCCTCGTGTAGAGCTGTGTGCTGACAGTGTGGAGCCTGCTTGAGATTCCCTCTCTCCCTCCCTCTGTGTGCCTGCCCTGCTCATGGGAACCCATGTGCATGCACTGTCTCTCTCTGTCTTTCAAAATAAATAAATAAACATTTAAAAAAAGGTACAATGTCATCCTCATTTATCACCTGGGAAAGCTGGGGTAAAAACTATAGGGAAAAGGTCTCCACATCAATTGCAATGAGAAATAAGTAATGGAGAGCTTTATTGAGACCACAGACCAATAAAAGAAGAATCTCTGGATGCACTGACATCAGTATTTGTTAAAGTTTCCCAGGTAACTCTTCACAGTACAGCCACTGCTGAGCACCACTGCTCTATACCCTCTTTGGAGTGCTTCTGTATTCATTCATCTTTTTTTTTTTTTTTTTTTTTTTTTTTTTTTGGTGGGAAGAGAGTTAATAAATTTAAGAATTATTTATTTATTTATTTTTTAATGTTTATTTTTGCAAGAGAGAGAGACAGAGCGCAAGCAAGGTAGGGGCAGAGAGAGAGGGAGACACAGAATCTGAAGCAGCCTTCAGGCTCTGAGCTGTCAGCACAGAGCCTGATACAGGGCTTGAACTCATGAACTGTAAATTCGTGACCTGAGCCAATGTCATGGGCTTAACTGAGCCACCCAGGTGCCCCTAAATTTTTTTAAAGCTACTCATATAAGGGTATTTATTACTTAACTTTATATTTTAGGGATGCCTGGGTGGCTCAGTCAGTTAAACACCCGACTCTTGATTTTGGCTAGTGTCATGATCTCACAGTTAATGGGATTGAGCCCTTCGTAAGGCTATTCACTAACAGCGTGGAACCTGCTTGGGATTCTCTCTACCTGCCTTTCTCTCTGCCCTTCCCCTGCTTGTGCTCTCTCTCTCTCCCTCTCAAAAATAAATAGGGGCTCCTGGGTGGCTCAGTCAGTTGAGCGTCTAACTTTAGCTCAGGTCATGATCTCACAGTTCGTGGTTTGAGTCCCACGTTGGGCTCTGCACTGACAGCTCAGAGCCTGGAGTCTGCTTCGGATTCTGTGTCTCGCTGTCTCTCTGGCCCTCCCCTGCTCACGCTGTGTCTCACTCTTTCTCAAAAATAAATAAACATTTAAAAAAAATTTTTTAATTAAAAATAAATAATGTTTTTATATTTTAAATTAACATTTATCAATACACCACATTTTACATTATATTGTATACACATGGTATCTTTCTTTATATTACATATATATATACTCTGTTTTTTAAGATACTATTTTTAAGTAATCTCTACACCCAACCTGGGGCTCAAACTTACAACCCTGAGATCAAGAATCACATGCTCTACTGACTGAGCCAGTCACGCACCCCTACATATGCTGTTTAGAGCTTTACAACTGGAAATGTAGTTCTCAGATTAGCAGCATCTGTATAACCTAGGGGCTTATCAGATATGCAGAATCTTTGAAGGAGCACATGCACCCTAATGTTTATAGCAGCACTATCAGTGATAGCCCAAGTATGGAAAGAACCCAAACTGATTCATCGACTGATGAATGGATAAAGATGTGGTATATATGTACAATGGCATATTACTCGGCCATCAAAAAGAATGAAATCTTGCCATTTGCAATGACATGGATGGAGCTAGAGGGTATTATGCTAAGCAAAATTGGTCACAGAAAGACAAATATCATATTATTTCACTCATATGGAATTTAAGAAACAAATGACGAACATTTGTTTCTTAAAAGGGGAAGGGAAGGAAAAATGAAATAAGATATAAAAACAGAGAGGGAAGCAAACCCTAAGAGATTCTTAATTATGGAGAACAAAGTGACAGTAGCTGGAGGGGAGGTGGGTGGGGGGGATGGGCTAAATGGGTGATGGGCATTAAGGAGGGCACTTGTGATGAGCACTGGGTGTTATATGTAAGTGATGAGTCACTAAATTCTACCCCTGGAACCAGTACTACACTATATGTACACAACTAACTTGAATCTAAATAAAATTTTGGAAGAAAAAATTTAAGAAAGAAATGCAGAATTTTGGCAGCACTCCAGTTTAATGAATCAGAATCCATTTTGGCAAAATCTCCAGTGATTCATATGCACATTAAAGTTCGAAAAGCACTGCTTTGGTATGCTTTAAGGATTTAGAAAACTCAGATTGACTAAAGACTCTGAAAAAAGTATTTTCCAGCATTAAATACGTATTAAATCCTCAGCATTCATAAGGAGTTTATCATTTTAAAGCTATTTCACTCCTAAAGTAATATTAAAGTGTGAAGAATCAAAAAGATACATCTCCCATTAGCACCTACTTTCCACTATCAGTCTGATCTAATGTTAATGAGGACACCAAGAAATGACTGAAATTAATGTCTTGAGAACTTATAAGTAATTATTACTGCAAAGTATTCAGCAATAACAAGAAGAAGGCAAGTGGAGACTGAATCCTACTCCTGTTTTGCAAGTGGAATGGAGACATAGGAAAAGAGATGGGAGAGTGCAAGCAACAGTGTCTGAGAAGAAAAACATGTATGCTGAATCTCTAAGACCTATCACAAGAAAAAGAAAATGGCAGCCCTCAGTGCCCGATGTCTTACTGGACACGTGGCAGCAATGGTAGAATTCCAAAGTGCTTGGGATGATCCTATGTGTGAAACCCCCAGTGAATCACAGAAAGGTTGTGGGGGCGAGGAAGCAGGACTCCAAATAATAAGCAAGGGGGTGGTAGAAACAGATCTCAGAGGAAATTCTTGACAAAACAACATTGGCATGTAAGAGATGTTTATTTCCAAATTAATGGATGTTTATAATACCTCAGGACCCACAACTGTATAACTGTGGAATATATGAGAATGAAAGTCTCTATTTCCATAAGCATTCTTTTTTTTTTAAATGTTTATTTTGAGAGAGGGAGAAAGAGAGAGAGAGAGAGAGAGAGAGAGCCTGCACGCTCATGAGTGGGGTGGGAGCAGAGACAGAGGGAGACACAGAAAATCCCAATCAGCTCCATGCTATCAAGCGCAGAGCCTGACACAGGGCTCGAACCCACAAATGGTGAGATCACAACCTGAACTGAAATCAGTTCACCACCCAGGTGTCCCTCCACAAGTATTCTAAGCAGCCAATCAAGACATTGTGCTTCTCGAGGAATTTAAAAAAATTTTTCTTAATGTTTATTTATTTTTGAGAGAGAGAGAGACAGAGCCAAGCAGGGAAGAGAGAGGGAGACAGAATCTGAAGCAGGCTCCAGTGTCTGAGCTGTAAGCACAGAGCCTGATGCGGGGCTCGAATTACAGACTGCGAGGTCATGAGCCGAAGTCAGAAGCTTAACTGACTGAGCCACCCAGGCGCCCCAAGGATTTATTTATAAAGCATAAATATATTTGACACTTAACATGTGCCAAGCATTACACTTGGCTCTAGAAATATAGTGTGAGGCGAACGTGATAACCACTACACTACGGAAACCCACTGTGTGTGTGTGTACATGTATGTATATGTGTAAGTATACTACATTCAATATAATAATGGGCACAGATGTAGTCTGTCTTAACAGAGGTTAGAGAGTTATGATGAAATATAGCTTATTTATTTTTAAGGAAGCAAAGCTCGATGCAGGACTTGAACTCATGATCCATGAGATCATGACCTGAGCCAAAGTTGGACGCTTAACTGACTGAGCCATCTAGTCGCCCCTCAAGTTAAGTTTTTAACAGAGAACAAGTTTAAACCACTTTGGAATTAAAAGCCAGAAACCTGATAATCAGGTAGAATGGGGTCCTGAAGTGATTTCATGCCTGATCAGTCATTGCCAAACCTGGCTGTGATGCTTGCCAAAGACACCAAAAGCTTGGGCCCCACTCCAGGGTCTCTGAATAATAATAATAATAATAATAATAGGGGCACCTGGGTGCCTCAGACATTTAAACTTCTGACTCTTGATTTTTTTCTGCTAGTAGGTACAGACACAGGATTTGAACGCAGGCTGTGATTTTAACCTCTATACTAAGTTCTGGCTGGATTTCAAAAGTATGATTTTCTACTAATTACCAAACACTAATTAACAGCCTTTTCAGCTTGTGCCCAAAACTAAGGCATGGGGGTTCTGCCAAGGAGTATTCACTCTAGGTCTGAATAAGGACTATTGTCAAATAGAGTTTGTTCCTCAAGACAGAGTCAAGATGGTATAAAGCCATTTTTAAGCAGTTGGTCAACATTGTCTTCTTTTATGAAATCTGAAACACATCTGGACACCTTAATGCCATTCATTGGTTTAGAAAGTGATTTTATTTTATTTTTTAATGTTTGTTTATCTTTGAGAGACAGACAGAGACTGAGTGTGAGCAGGGAAGGGGCAGAGACAGAGGGAGGCAGGCTCCAGGCTCTGAGCTGTCAGCACAGAGCCCACCCAATGCAGGGCTCAAACTCACAAACCATGAGATCATGACCTGAGCTGAAGTCAGACGCTTAACCAACTGAGCCACCCAGGTGCCCCTAAAAAGTGATTTGAAAAGCAAACCCAAATGCATGCCACTTTGAAGATCAGTAAAGGAGGTTGGTATTCTTTGGCATATAATTATTTTAACTATCTTTTAAGTAGATGATACCTAAACTTAGTAACAAGTTGTAGGACTGGATGTACATATTAATAACTCAATTTTAAAACTGAATATATGCAAGGACAAGAAATCCCAGTTGCAGGCACCCTCTGCCCTCTTAAGACAGGCCGTGAGTTTGAGCCCCGTATTGGGCTCTGTGCTGACTTGGAGCACACAGCAAATATATTTATGCTTTATAAATAAATCCTTGGGGCGCCTGGATGGCTCAGTCGGTTAAGCTTCTGACTTCGGCTCATGACCTAGCAGTCTGTGATTCGAGCATCAGGCTCTGTAACATCGGGCTCCGTGACATCGGACTCTGTGCTGACAGCTCAGAGCCTGGAGCCTGCTTCGGACTCTGTCTCCCTCTCTCTCTCTGCCTCTCCCACTGCTCATGCTCTGTCTCTCTCTCTCAAAAATAAGTTATAAAAACATAAAAAAAGTTTTTTACATTGAACCAGAACTGAAAGAAGGAGAGGGGACGAGAGGGGAGTGGAAGGATCATAAAGTTAGAGAGGACTGAAAAGGGGATCCCTGGAAGGAGTTGTAAGCAGGTATTTCAAGATCACTTACTTATTAATGCAGACCAGGAGCAACCACTCTAAATTTTCTAACTACTTTACATTTTCTTTTCTTTTCTTTTTTAAAAATGTTTATTTATATGAAACAGAAAGACGGAGAGGAAGTGCAGCAGAGGGGCAGAGAGAGAGAGGGAGACACAGAATCTGAAGCAGGCTCTAGGCTCCAAGCTGTCAGCACAGAGCCTGATGTAGGGCTTGAACTCAAGAACCGTGGGATCATGTGAATGACCCTTCACCAACTGAGCCACCCAGTCACCCCACCACTTTACATTTTCTAATATTTGTTATTTTTTTACACTCCACCCTCACACTGCCCACCCGCAACATTGTTACTCTCTTTCAGATAGCAGCAAAACTCATTAAATGAAAATGATCTCTGGGGCATTTTCATAGACATCAGTAAAGAAACCTGTGTCCTATTTTGCTGCCAGCATAGGGAAAGAAGAACCTGAATAGCACCTGAGGTGGTAGCAGCTGAGAAGAGGTCAGCAGGTTGAATTCTTCCAAGTTTAATCATTGTTAAACCCATCATACATTTCCTGATGAAAGATAAAATATCTTGTTGTTGGAGGAGGTCATCAAGAGGTAATGATCACTGGTTGAGTAAAAGGCTAGGCTTAGGCAATTGGAGGCTCCTCACCCCTTCTCCTATCTTTGGGCAAATCTCCATTGAATTCTGGGTAAATCAAACAAGTGCTGAGGAGAAGGGTCAACTGGCAACCAGTAAGCCTGTCATCCTTGCAGACTGGTAACTGTGAAACAATATAAATTGCCTGTGGGGCACAAGGAACTAGGAGAAGCAATCCAAAACTGCAGTAAGTGACCATAGTGCTTTCAACAGCCCAACATTGCCAGTGGAAGAGTCAGATGGCTCATGGTGAATGCACACTACCTAGAATTGAACAAGGTAGTGCGTCCCCATCCAGACAGCGGTGCCCAACATTGCCACCATCTTAGATACCTTGGCCAGAGTCCTAGGAGTGCACTGTGCTGCACTGGACTTAGCAAATGCCTTTTTTCAGTACACCCCTGACCACTGAGTCACAAGACCAATTGGCGTTTACATGGGAGAGGCAACAATGGCCTTCCAAGTGCTTCTCCAAGGTTACCTGCACAGCCCTACCCTATGTCATGGGATGGGAGCCTGAGACCCACCCTGGTCTCCTTCTCCATATCACTAAAATGGGCCCATTACATTGATAATACAATGTTAACATGGGAATACTTGCTTCTGCTGCAGGACACCCTGGAAGCTTTATTGGAGAGAGAGAGGATGGGCAGTGAACCCACAAAATTCAAGGCCAAGACATCACTGTAAAGTTTTTGGGAGTTGTCTGGTCGTATAAGACTTCTGTTGTCCCAGATAGGTGCAAGCCTATCCAACCCCTAAGAATGTGAATGAGATGCCAGTCTTTGTAGGGATTTAGGGGCTTTGGAGGACTATATCACCTGGTAAAGAACAGTAAGACACCCCCCCCCCCAACTGGGGATCAGAGCAGTAAGCTGTCTTTGAAAGGCCAAAATGCTAGAAGGCAGGTTAGTTCTGAGCATCGCTCAAGCAAGACTGCCATTTGAATTAGATGGGTCTGTGACTCCGGAATATATGAGCTGGACACTGGCAGAAACGAGAAGGGGAGAGTACTCCTAGGATTTTGTCTCAGCTCTGGAAGCAGGCAACAACCTGACATACCACCATAGAGCAACAGCTCCTATCAGCATACCAAGGTCCCCTTCAGGTTAAGCCTCTCACTAAGGAACAGCACATTGTGGTAAGAGCTTCCCTACCTATGAAGGGATGGGTTGAGAATACGTTCCATTGACCCACCTCTGCTATGGCTCAAACTCCCACTGTGATTGAGTGGCATGCCTGTTTGCAGCAGAGGAGCGCCCTGTCCACCAGCCTACTAGAAATGCAGGTACAGTTAGGACCTGTGGGGTATATCGATCCTCCAAGTGCCCCTGCCCCTATACCTGTTGTGTCCCTGTAGCCTGTGGGGAGGTAGTGGGGAAATTTTGGCTGATGTCTGGTACACAGATGGGTCTAGTCCAGGAAATCCCTCTGTGAGGACTGCTGTCACTACTTAACCCAATAATGACACCATCTGGATGGAAACAGGAACAAAGAACAAAGTTCAGCAGCCAGTGGGCTGAACTCAGAATGCTTGGCTGGCGATCAATCGCTCGTAAGTTCTAGCTGTTAATCCTTTGTTAACCCTTTGCACTGACAATTGGATTGTTTTAAAGGGATGAGACCCATGGCTTGGACATTGGGAAGCCGAGGGGTGGATGATTATAAATAAGCCCTTGTGGGGATCAGGATATGTAAAAAGACGTTTGGGTCTACCTACAAGGGGCTGTGGTACAGGCTGTCTTCTACATCCCTGCTTATAAAGTATGACATCCCCTGGCAATCAGGAAGCTGATACCTTAGCCCGTATTGCCCTTGAACTATAGTGACTCATGTTTTGTGTGTTCTAAACAATGCCAAAGGTAAATACCAAAGGAATCTTGAGTCACCCACCAGCATTCTCAACCAGTATGGGACTGGCAAATTGATTATATCATCTCCGTCCCTCTGTGTGAAGGTTGTACATATGCCCTGGTTTGTGTGGACACTGGCGTCTGGCCTAGTCCAAACTTTCCCCTGGCACTATGCAAACCAGGCTGTCACCATTAGGGGATTATAGAAACTGAATATCATGTATGGATACCCTCATCAATAGATGTGATGGTCGGGGGGAGGGTCCCATTTCAAGGGTCATGATGTGCAAGACTGGTCAAAGTTATGACAGTGAGGAGTGCCTGGGTGGCTCAGTCAGTTAAGCATTTGACTCTTGATTTTGGCTCATGGTTTGTGAGATCAAGTCCCACATCGGGCTCTGTGCTGACAGCATGGAGCCTGCTTGGGATTCTCTCTCCCTCTCAAAATAAATAAACATTAAAAAAAGAGTCTTGACAGTAAAAAGAGGTTCCTGCTCCCAAGCAGCAGGGTTGGTAGAAAAGAAAAATGGAATATTAAAGGAGCAGATGACATTGCTAACAGGTAAAACCACCTTGGCCAAGTAGACTAAGGTACCATTCCAGGCATTAACACATTTTCATGATCAACCAGTAAGACCTGTTGCCCCAACTCATACCAAGAATCAACAAGTTATGCTGCTGAAAACACCAAATCCCATCACACCTGGGAAAGGCATTATCTACTGGAATTTGCAGTGGGAAGTTCTGCTGGGATTGGTGGGTTATTTTGCACTCCTGGGTGAGGAGGAACTACTCAGTCTCCTCTGGGATCCCATTGTTCTGCTATAAGCTTAACCTGTTGTTGAAACATACTATACCTGCAATGGAACAGGTACCATTAAAAGAGGGGGAGAAGATGGGGGTCTTGCTCTGGCATAACCCACCCCTAATCCATCTCACGCCTGACAGTGCCGCCTCCCCTGGCCAACATGTATGGTATACATGACTTGGTCAAAGTCCTAAAACTGTAGCCACACTAACATCTAAAGATGAGGCCTTGGCATTCTTGTAGCAGGGAAATACCTCCCCATACAATTTCCTACTAAACATCTGTTTGACCTTAGACTCTGCTGCTCCTTTGGTGTCCAGTTGCAGGATGGGCACCTGATGGAAATACCTTTCTACAGTGGGCCCACTCCTATGTCCAACAAAGAAGTCAATCCAACCGATGGGTATGTGGGCAGCTGTCCCCCTCTAGCTCCTCAGGCTTGCCACGGTGGGTATCGCCTTTCCAGGAAAGGGACTGAAAGGCCCTAACACAGTACATTAAGAAGGATGAGCTAGGACTAGCACTCTTGATTTCATCTGATGTTACCAGTACTAATCTGGAAACCTGGCCCATGGCACACACGATCAATAACACTGGGCATGGGTCTTCTTTTTCTATGAATTAAACTACACATTTATTGAACTGCTGAATGGATTGGTTCTAGAAATACCACCACTGAGCCAGATCTGGGATGAGTTTATGGACATTCGAACACCTGGGCACCCCTTTATTAGTAAGAGAAAAGTTATTCTAAACAGAACCAACCCAGCTGTAACAGGAATATGAGACAGACATCATGGGAACTGTGTAATCATCCTGTCATATTAAGGGAAAGTGACTGGTTTGGCACTGACTGGTCACATCACCTGGGCATTTATTGGGCAGCCACCCAAAGGGGCTCAGTGGTACAAATCTTTGGCTATGGCTCCCACCTGGGTGGTGGGACCACTGCACCGTGGGTTTTCCCTTGGCACAGGGGAGAATCGCCCCCCTCCCCACCACCATGGTAACAATAGTTGCCAATTTCTCTCTTCTCAAGACTAGGTAGGTACACCGTGTCTTTCACTGACATGGATTATTTGGCTGTGGCTGTTGTCTTTGTTTCCTCCATTGGTTCGGTGGATGTTATAGCACATATAGATGCCCTTACTAAATTCATCCAGGAAATATTAAATGATAACCAACAAAACTTGTCCTTACTGAATACTGAAATATCTCTAGTGAGAAGAATTGCCCTCCAAAATAGAATGGCTTCGGGCATTATTTTTGTCTCAAAAGGAGGCACCCGTGCCATTATCAGAACAGGTATGCTGTGTGTTCATACCTGATGAGTCTGCTAATGTATCGCCTTTACTAAATCACATGAGAACACAAGTGAATCCCTGAAGGAGCCACCCCCAAGCTAGGGAACTTAATAAATCAGTTGTTGGAATCATGCAGCTCTTGGTGGAAAAAATAATTGTTTTGAGAATCATTATCTTAATCTGTGTTTTCTTTTGCATGTAACCGCACTGTTCCTATGGTATCTGCCCCCCAGTGCAGACAGACACCAAATGAACCACCTCCGTGATACTGAAACCCCTTGCTGACTGCTTAGGGGACACTATGGAAGAGGGGGTTGTGTGACACTCCCCCCCCCCCCCCCGTAAAAGCTGGTCAGGAGAAGTGGCATGTTGGGAGGAGGTCATCGAGAGGATGTGACCACAGGTTGACCCAGGAATTGGACCCTCAGAGACTTCTTGGGATGTGTATTCTGCTTGCCTTCCTAGTGATGTGGTTTTGAGACCATGTGCATGGTACTGATGGAAGCCAGTTGACGCCTCTATATGAATTTTTAACATGTGGTGGGTGCAGAGATCTACGTGTATTACTGCTGCCCAGGACAAGCCTCATATTTAAGGTCCCTTGCTTATTTAAACCTGCCACCTACCAACCTGGAGTGGCCTGCCACTTTTTTGGGTCTTTCTGTGTGCTCAAGTTTCAGATTGCACCTGGGGAGCTCCTGAGGTTGCAGACTAACACTCCTGTGGGGCCCTTAGTGGCAGAGAGGTTTACAAGTATTAAAGAACCAGGAGACTTACCTGGAACCTCCAGAGTCCTCCGATGTCATGAGTCCTTTCAAAACAGACTGGTTCCAAGCCTTCTTCCAGGCAGCACTTGATAGAAGAGAGCCCGCTTGCACCTCCTCCAATCACAGCAATTCTTTTCTTGGTCATGGTCTCCAGATGTCTTCACCAGGCTGGATCAATGTAACCTGTCCAAAAACAACAACAACAACAACAACAACAACAACAACAACAACAAAAAACAAAAACAAAAAACGGACAAAAGACAGAAAGCACACATCAGTTAACACATTTCGAGGAAGAGAGACCTTGGTCTCCGCATCCAAATAAATGCTGCCTCAACAGGTGCTTTGGGGGAAGCCAGATTCTGCCTTCCCTTTGGCTGTAGGGAATGGCTGCGCAAGGGATATGGGAGCCCTGCGTTTGCAAGACCCAGAGCTGAGAGCCCCACTGCGGTAACCCATCTCACTGTCTTTTGCAGCACTTGGCCGATCTTTCAGCTGTCATGCAGGGGCTACTCTGCACTTCAGCTGTTATCAAAGACATATAAAGCAACTGAGTGCAAACAGCAACAGCCAATGGGGAGGAGCCATTCCTCTCCACCTCCCTCCAGCCAAAGCCCAGCCACTCAGCGGCACCCACTCCCTCCTGCAGCGAAAATATAACGTGGGCCAACCCTGCTTTGGGCAGAAAAAAATCCTACAACCTTTATTTTTCAGCTGTGGCCGCCCAGACACGCAACTACCCTCCCTGGAGACAGAGTGGCCCTGTGTCTCTATCCCTCCCCGCCCTTCCACATCCACTTTTAACTTCCTGGTATCTGCCTTAAAGTGACAAACTCCTCCTGGTGAAGGGAAACCAGCGACAACCCCAAAGCAAGTCACGCTCTAAAGGCTTGAGTGGAGAACGCCTTTCAGGAGATCTGTTAAAACAGACCCCAGCACCCTCCTTCCCCCTCCCACCCCACTCTCACCTCACAGAGTGGCTCTTTAGTTCCCCGCTGGTGGTAGAAATTTACTTACAATACCTGTGCACTGAGCTGGCTGCTGGGGTTCAGTGAGAAAGGGATTGTTTCCTCCTTAGAGAAGCTTATAGTTTAGCAGAGAAGTCCAAACATAAACAGAATTTCAATAAAATAGAAAAACTTTTTAAAAGTGGTTTCTCTCACACAGTTACATATGTGATTAAAAACATAAATATCCACTTTGAAAATAGAACTTGAGGGGCGCCTGGGTGGCTCAGTCGGTGGTCAAGAATCTGACTTTGGGTCAGGTCATGATCTTACAGATCGGGCCAGTGAGTTCTAGCCCCTCCTGCACGTGCATCCAGCTCTGTGCTGACAGCTTGGAGCCTGGAGCTGCTTTGGATTCTGTCTCTCTCTCCCTCTCTACCTCTCCCCTGCTCATGCTTTGTCTCTCTGTCTGTCAAAAATAAACATTAAAAAAAAAATTAAAAACAATTTTTTTCAAATATAAAATCATGCAGAGGAGGCCAGTGTAAGGGATGTAGGATTTCACACACCAAGTCAGAATCAGCGCCTGTCCCACCCAGGAGTCTGCTCTGATAGATGTGAGGGGTTGTTGGAGATAAGCAGTGGCTGATGCCATCCATCTGTTTACCTTCTACTTACTCCCTCAGTCAACTTGGCTTAAGATGGTTTGATGTCAATAATGTCAGCCCTGGGTTTTGACTTGCTGGCCTCCCCCAAAGCATCCTCCATGGACCAATAATTATCATTTCTCAAGGACTCACCTTGTGTGTTTCAAAAAGCCCGATGGGAATGAACCCATGTAATTTCTCAGCAACCCCATGAGGCAAGCATATCATCACCCTCATCTTCCCAGTAAGTGGAAAGGCAAGGATGCAAACCACACAGTTTAATTTACAAATGAGTTATTCATAAATTGGATAATTTTGAATGTACTAGAGATGCCTAGGTTCAGGAAAAGAGTGAATACTTTTACAAACTGCATATTAATCTCTCCCTTATTGATTTACTTTTACAATTTCAGAACAATGCAAGAATTACTTTTAAAACTTAATATTTTAAAATGTAATTTTACTTTAGTTCTTTACTAATTAGTGTTTTGCAGTCAATTACAAATAATTAGGTCAATTACTCAAAAAACAATTTTTTTTTAGGAGCACCTGGATGGCTCAGTTTGTTAAGTGGTTAAGCGTCCGACTTCAGCTCAGGTCATGATCTCATAGTTTGTGAGTTCAAGCGCTGCCTTGGGCTCTGTGCTGACAGCTGAGAACGTGGAGCCTGCTTCAGATTCTGTGTCTCCCTCTTTCTCCGCTCCTCCCCTGCTTGTGCTCTTTCTCTCTCAAAAATAAATAAACATTTAAAAACAATTTTTTTAGTTTATTTATTTATTTAGAGACAGAGACAGCATGAGCGGAGGAGGGGCAGAAAGAGGGAGAAGAGGGAGAATCCTAAGCAGACTCTGCTCTGTCAGCACAGAGCCCCACACAGGCCTCAAACTCAGGAAACTGTGAGATCATGACCTAAGCCAAAACCGAGAGTTGGATGCTTAGCCAACTGAGCCACCCAATTACTTTTAAATTTGGAAAATACGTTTTGTATTATTTTTAAATTACTTGTAAAATGTTTTAAACCTTGACTCAAATTCTGTTTCATCTAACTGCCAGTCTGCAAATGAGAGGATTTCTTCACTGGGCTGTAACAATACGTACAAACTAAAATACGGGTAGGTTCTACCCAGTTACTCATGCTATTGGGAAAGAACAGTAACACAAATAACAGGATAGATGACAGTGACTAATCCCAAGGTAATATATATGAGGCTTTTGAAGGAGTGTGTGTACATGCATGTATGCATGTGTGTGTGCATACATGTGGAATTGTCCAGAGGAGTTTCTGCAAAGGTCTAACCCAGGAGGGGCTTTTGAACAACATAGCCTTACCTCTAGTCAGAGGTTCTCCCATGTCCTAATTCTTTCTGTTAAGTCTGCATTTTACATTCATTCAATAAATATTGCGCTTTGGAGGCCACTTCTTTTAAGATGGCAGCCGTAAAAGAAGGAGCTTAGCTTAGATCTTGTTTGAAGAACTTCCAAGGAAAGCTGCCTGATCAGCACCGGACTGTGACAT
This sequence comes from Panthera pardus, assembly GCF_024362965.1. Classification (NCBI taxonomy): domain Eukaryota; kingdom Metazoa; phylum Chordata; class Mammalia; order Carnivora; family Felidae; genus Panthera; species Panthera pardus. The sequence goes on along the minus strand of NW_026526666.1, from coordinate 4,151,428 downwards.
GAGTGAGAAATATACATTTGTTGAATTAACACTTGGAGATTTGTTATGGTAGTAACGCCTGCATCAATTAACCCTGGCTAGTACAGGAGTCACTTACAGCATAGCAGCAGCTATTCTACGCCTGCTGTGGGCTAGGTTTTTTGTTAGGCACAGAAGAGGGAGGGAAAAATCATACCGAAAGGACCTGAGGAGATAAAGCACAGGCATTGTGGTAGACTGAAAACATGGTCCCAAAGAGGTCCATGTTCTAATCCAAAGAACCTGTGGATGTTACCTTATATGACAAAAGAGACTTTGCAGATGCGGTTAAGGTAAGGATCTTTCAGATCATGAGATTATCCTGGATTATCCAGGGAGGCTAATGTAATCAGAGGTGTCCCCATAAAAGGGAAAGTGAGGAAGGTTTGATTTTTGAGACAGAAGGCCACGTGGATGGTTGAAGGCAGATGGTATGCTGCTGACTTTGAAGACGGAGGAAGGGCCCAGGAACCACAGAATGCAACTCTAGAAGCTGGAAAAAGTAAGGACACGGATTCTCCCCTAGAACCTCTGGAGGGAGCACAGCTGTACAGACACTGTGATTTGGGGCCCAAAGATACCATTTTGGGTTTCTGGTCTCCAGAAATGTAAGAGAATAAATTTGTATTGTTTCAAGCCACTAAACTTATGGCAGTTAGAGCTGCTCTAAGAAATAAATTCAGATGTGGTAAACCCTTGCACAAGATGCGGATATAGAGATTCGTTCAAGCGTAATCTGAAGGACACATTCTGTGAATCAGCTTACTTGAGATGAAACGTGGGGCAAGCAGCCATGCTGTGTTTCCCATGGCTCCTGGCTGCATGCCATACTGTTATAGAACGAGCAATGGAAGACCCTGCCCTTCGTGATTTTCAAAGATGGTTAGAAACACAGACTATAAATCCATTTAAAAGATTTAAAGATATTTTAAAATACTATTAATGGGGCACTTGGGTGGCTCAGTTGGTTGAGTGTCCAACTCTTTTTTCTTTTTTAGAGACAAAGTGGGGGAGGGGTGCAGAGAGAGAGAGAGAGAGAGAGAAAGAGAGGGAGGGAAGGAAAATCCAAGTAGGATCTGCACTGTCAGCATGGAACCCTATGCGTAGCTTGATCCCAGGAACTGTGATATCATGACCTGACCCAAAATCAAGAGCTGGGTGCTTAGCCAACTGAGCTACCCAGGCATCGGACTTTTGATTTCGGCTCAGGTCCTGATTCCAGGGTTGTGGGATGGAGCCCCGCATCAGGCTCCACACTGAGTTTGGAGTCTGCTTAGGATTCTCTCTCTCTCCCTCTGTCCCTCTCCCCTGCTCACTCTCTCTCGAATAAAAAAAAAAACAAAACTATTAAAACAAAACAAAACAAAACAAACAAGGGACAACTCCCCAATGAGGGAATGATTGGGTTCTAAAAAGTTTTCTAAACAATTGTTGAAAATCAAAATGCATTTTCCCCTAGAAACAATGTTACATTCTATGCTTAAGGCTCCAGAAGAGTCATAAAAATCTTAAAGTAGCACAAAAGACAATCAGGTTAAGTTAAAATCCTGAATCAATAGGGAATGAAAGTTTTGTGGTAATGGCTCCAACTCATTCACATAGAGAACACCATTCTTACCTAACGAGTCCTCTCATTTACTCCTCAGGCAGAAGGGTCCTTTTTCTGGCATATACATCAGAGACAGTTGAGACTTGGACTAGGGTGGGACCAGTGGAGATCAGGAGAAGTAGAGGATCCTGGGTATGGTTCAGAGATAGAATGTGATAACGGATGTGGAAGAGAGGTGTCATATAGAGCATTTTCTTGTGCACGTTTCCAGCCAATACCCACCTCCAGATGTAAGAGATATTCTTATTTCTATTGCCATAGTCTTTTTAAAAATTGAGGTAGAATTGACATGTATTAGTTTCAGGTATGCAGCAGAGTGACTTGATGTTTATATATTGTGAAATGATCACAGTAAGTTCAGTTAACATCCAGGAGTCTTATTTGTTCTTGAACTTTATTTAAATAGAATTATACAGTATGTACTCTTTGTGCTCAGTATTGTTATACAACTTAATGTTTTTAAGATTTATCCAAGTGGTTTGTATGTAACTGTAGTTCGCTCTTTTTTTTTCTATGAATATACAATTTGTTTATTCATTCTCTTATTAATGAGCATTTGGATTAATTCACTTTTTGGTATTATGAAGAAGGCTTTTTATTTTTCTGTAAGTCTCTGTGTGTGTGCATGAGTACACGTGTGTGTTTGTGTGTGTGTGAACATGTGTTCTCATTTTTCTCATGTGCCCGAGTGGAATTGCTAGGTCATCACGTAGGCATATGTTTACATTTTTTTTTTTTTTTGAGAGAGCGTGCAAGCAGGGGAGGGGCAGGGGGAGAAGGAGAGAGAGAGAAACTCAAGCAGGCTCCATGCTGAGCCCACAGCCAGATGCTGGGCTCTATCTCACAACCTTGAGATTATGACCTGAGCAGAAATCAAGAGTCAGACGCTTAACCGACAGAGCCACTCAGGCGCCCCAGTATATGTTTAATTTTAGCTGAAAATGCGAAAAATTTTCAAAAGAAGTTGTACTATTATACACACCTACCAGCAGTATATGAAAGTTCCAGTAGCTACATAGCCTCTCAGCCCTTGGCAGTATTACCATTGATGTGGGTGTGTGATACTATCTCATGGTGTTTTAATTTCCCTAATGACTAAAGATGTTGAAATTCTTTCCATTTAATTTTTTGGCCATTTGTGTGTATGTGTGTGTGTGTGTATTTTTATTTGTAATATTTATTTATTTTTTAGAGAGAGACACAGAGTGAGAGTGGGGGAGGGGCAGAGAGAGAGAGGGAGACACAGAATCCCAAGCAGGCTCCAGGCTCCAAGATGTCAGCACAGAGCCCGATGCGGGGCTTGAATTCATGAACTCTGAGATCATGACCTGAGCCGAAGATGGACGCTTAACAGACTGAGCCACCCAGGGACCCCAGTATATATATTTTTTGCCAAGTGTTTGTGAAAATCTTTTGGTCATTATTTAAAAGCTGGGTTGCCTTATTATTGATTTGAAAGACTGCAGTCTGCTTACAAACCCTTCACATAACTATACATTTCAAATATTTTCTCCCAGTCTGTGACATAACTTTTCACTTTGTGTCTTTTGATGAGCAGAAGTTTTAAATTTTGATGAAATTTATTTAACAGTTTTTCTTTTACAGTTAGTACTTTTTACTCCTATTTAAGAAATTCTTGACATCCGAAGCTCATATAGTGTCTTGTGTTTCCAGCTAGAAGATTCATAATTTTAGATTTCAAATTTAGATCTATGATCTGTTTTATTTCTTTTTTGAGAGCGGTAGAGGCAGAGGGAGAGGGAGAGAATCTTAAGCAGGCTCCACGCCCAGCATGGAGCCTGACATGGGCCTCGATCTCATGACCTTGAGATCATGACCTGAGCCTAAATCAAGAGTTGGATGCTAACCATCTGAGCCACCCAGATGCCCCTATGATGCATTTTAAATTAATATGAATGGTATAAGTGTAAGGGTCAAAGTGAATTTTTTTTCCATCTGGATATTGCATTCTTCCAACAGTATTATTCTATGAATTTTCTTTCCCCTTAAATTGTATTGGTGTCTTTGTCATTGGTCATATATGTATGAACCTATATCTGGACTCTGTTCTATTCCATTGATCTATTTGTTTATCCTAAACCTATACCATATTGTATTAATTACTTACCTTTAATCTAAAATTTGAAGAGTAGTTATATATATCTTCCATCTTTGTGCTTATTTAATTTAATTATATATATATATATATATATATATTTTAATGTCTATTTATTTTTGAGAGATATAGACAGAACATGAGCAAGGGAGGGGCAGAGAGAGAGAGAGAGAGAGAGAGAGAGAATCCAAAACAGGATCCAGGCTCTGAGCTGCCAACACAGAGCCCGATGTGGGGCTCAAACTCACAAGCCATGAGATTATGACCTGAGCTGAAGTCAAACACTTAACCAACTGAGCCACCCAGGTGCCCCATATTTTATTTTATTTTTTAATGTTTATTTATTTTTGAGAGAGAGAGAGAGTGCATGAGAAGAGGAGGGGCAGAGAGAGAGGGAGAGAGAGAGAATCCCAAGCAGCCTCTGTGCTGTCTGCACAGAGCCCAATGTGGGGCTGGAACTCATGAACTGTGAGATCATGACCTGAGCCGAAATCAAGAGTTGGATGTTTGACTGACTGAGCCACCCAGGCGCCCCTGTGCTGATTTTAAATATGATTTTGACTCTTCTAGGTTTTTTTCAATTCCACATAAATTTTAAATTTAACCTATCAATTTCTACCAAAAAAAGTCTCCTCCTGGCTTTTGATTAGGATTACATTGATTGTGTAGACCAACCTGGGGAGAACTGACATCCTAACAAATAAGTCTTCTAATCTGTAAAATAGACTCTTTTTCCTATTATTAGGTCTTCTTTGATTTTTCCCCATGTTGTTTCATAATTTTCAGTGTGGAATCTTGCATGCTTTATTTAGTCCTGTGCATTTTATTTTTAAAATCCTATTGTAAATGGTATTGTTTTTACATTTTCATCTTCCAATTGTTTCTTGCAAGTATGAAGAAATACAATTGATATTTGCATATTGACTTTATTTCACATGGCTTTGCTAAATTCACCTATTACTTCCAGTACTTTGTAGATTTCTTGTATAGTCTATGTACACAATCATGTCATTTATGAATAAAATGCTACTGTTTTCTTTCCAATTTTTTATTAAAATTTTTTTTTCTGTCCTTATTGCACTGGTTAGGACCACTAATACAGTATCGAATAGAAGTGGTGATAATAAACATTCTTGTCTTGTTAGGGGGAAATATTCATTATTTTATCATTGAGTGTGATGTGATTTGTATATTTTAGGTAAATAATCTTATCAAATTGAGGAAGTTTCTCTCTATGCTTAGTTAACTAAGGCTTTTTATTATGAGTGGGGGTTGAATTTTATAAAATGCTTTTTCTGTGTCTGATAAGATGATCCTGTTGTTAAAATTATATTGAATGATTTTTTTAATGTTAAGCCACCTATGTCTTTCTAGAATAAACTCACATAACCATAATGTGTATAGTTCTTATATAACGTTGTATTTTATTTGTTAAATTTTCACTTTGAGTTTTTTTCTGTCTATATTCTAAAGGAATATTGCTCTAATTATTTTTCCTTGTAATATCCCTGATAGGTTTTGGTATCAAGGTTATGCTGGCCTGTCTGAAAGATTTTGTATAGCATTGTTGATCTTTTTCCTTAAAAGTTTGGTAGCATTTACCAGTGTAGCCATCTGGATCTAGCATTTTGTTGTTGGAATGTTTTGAATTATGGATTTAATTTCATTGAAAGATACGGGATTGTTCCAATTTTCTCTCTTCTTGTGCTAATTTCTGTAAGTTATGTTTTTCTAGGAAGTTGCCCATTTCATCTAGTCTGTCAAACTTATTGGCATAAAATTAGTCATGACATCCCCATATTATTCTCTTAAAGTGTGTGGCATCTAGAGTGATGTTGTCCCTGCCTTTCCTAATATTAGGTATTTCTGTTTTTTTCACTCTTCCTTTTCCTTGATCAATTTTGTCAATTTTATTAATCTTTTTAAAGAACCATCTTTTGGCTCCATTAATAATCTCTGTTTTATATCTATTTTCTATTTCATTAATTTCTGATTTTATGTTTATTATTTCTTTCATTCTGCATTCACTCTTTCTTAAGCTTGTAGAGATATTTACTTAATCAAATCTCCATCTGAGAACTACTATATCTGCATCCCACAAATTTTCATATGTTGTATTTTCATTACTATTACTTTCAACTATTTTCTAATTTCCACTGTAATTTCATCTTTGATGAATGGATTATCTTCTTTGTTTTTATTAAAAAGTTTTTAATGTTTATTTAGTTTTGAGAGAGAGAGAGAGAGAGAGAGAGAGCCAGCAGGGGAGGGACAGAGAGAGAGGGGGAGAGGATCCCAAGCTGGCTCTGTGATGACAGCAGTGAGCCCAAAGCAGGGCTTGAACTCATGAACCGCGAGATCATGACTTGAGTCAAAGTCAGACACTCAGCCCACTGAGCCACCCAGGTGCCCCTAGAAGTGACTTAATTTTCAAATAATTGGGGATTTTCTAGATACTCTATCATTAATGATTTCCAACTTAATTTTGTTGCCTTTAAAGAATGTAATTTGTATGATTTTAATTCTTTGAAATTGATTACTAGTTTAATGGCTTAGCATATGTTATATCGTGTTCAGTGTTTCACATACATTTGAAGAGACTGTGTAACCTTCCGCAACTGTGACTTAGGTTAAGTTGTTTGATATTGTTGCTCAAATATCCTATAACCTTAGTGATGTTTTGTCTGCTTGCCGTATTGATTATCAAGGAGGTATGTTAAATCTCCATGTGTAATTCTAAATTTGTCTTTCCCATATAGTTCTGTTAATTATTTGCTTCATAAATTTTGAAGTCATATTACTAAGTACATACACACTCAGGATTATGGCTTCTTTCTATGGAATGTATCTTCTAATTATAAATTTCCTTCTTTTTTCTTTCACTTCTTCCTTCAAACTTACTTTGACATTTATTAATATAACCATATCAATTTTCATGTGGTTTCTATTTGCATGGAATATTTTTTCTCATTTTATTTCCAGTTACTCATATTTAAATCAATTGCTTATATTTAAAGTGTGTTTTTTTGTCGGCAGGATATTGTTGGGTCTTTTTTTTTTTTTAATAGTCTGACAATCTTCTTTTCTTTTTTTAAGATTTATTATTATATTATAAGTAAGCTCTACACCCAAGGTGGGGCTTGAACTCATGGCCCTGAGATCAAGAGCCACATGCTCTACCAACTGATCCAGCCGGCACCCTGACAGTCTTTTTTTTTTAAAGAGTAATTAGTGCTGTGGTGCCTGGATGACTCAGTCAGTTAAGTGACTCTTGATTTCCACTCAGGTCATGATCACATGGTTCTTGAGATTAAGTCCTGTGTCGGGGTCTGCACAGACAGTGAGGAGCCTGCTGGTGATTCTCTCTCTCCCTCTCTCTCTGCCTGTCCCCTGCTCACACAAGTGCTCTCTCTCAAATGGATAAATAAACTTTAAAGACTAATTAGTCCTTTTAAATTTATTGTGATTACTGATACAGTTACTGGAAATTGATTTATTTTTATTTTTAATTTATTATTATTATTTTTTAAATGTTTGTTTATTTTTGAGAGAGGGAGAGAGACAGAATGTGAGTGGGGGAGGGGCAGAGAGAGAAAGAGACACAGAATCTGAAACTGGCTTCAGGCTCTGAGCTGTCAGCACAGAGCCCAACAGGGGCCTCGAACCCACGAACCATGAGATCATGACCTGAGCCGAAGTCAGACGCTTAACCGACTGAGCCACCAGGCACCCAAAACTGATTTATTTTTTAAATTTTACATCTCTTCTTTGTTCCTCCTTTCCTTTCGCTTAACCAAGTGTGTTTTAGTTCTTAGGGATGCCTGGGTGGCCCAGCTGGTTAAGCATCTGACTCTTGATTTTGGCTCAGGTCATGATCTCGTGGTAATGAAATGAATTCCCATGCTGAGCTCTGTGCTGAGCATGGAGCCTGCTTAAGATTCTCTTCTACCCTCTTACTGCCCCTTCCCTGCTTGCTCTCTCTCTTTCTCAAAGAATAACAAGTTAAAAAAAAAAAAAAGTATGTTTTAGTTCTTCATTTTTCCTCTTTTATTATCTTTTTAAATCATTTTTTTTACATTTTTAGTGGTTATTCTAATGATTACAATAAGCATCCCTAATTTATTACTGTCTATCTTGAATTATTCTTTAATTGCTCCACAACATAAGAGTATTACAACAGTATGCTCATAATTTTATTTCCCCCGAATTTCGTTATTATTGTCATATATTTCACTTCAACATGTTATGAAACCTACAATACATTGACAACCTTCTTGTTTTACACGGCAGACAGTCTTTTAAAAGAATTTGAAATGAAAATTTAAAAAATGCCATTTGTCTCATATCAAAATATTACATTCCTGGGGATAAACCCCCAAAGATGTGCAAGTTCTCTAGGCAGAATGTAGAGAAAAATATTGGAAAAAATGTTAAAAACCTACATTGATGGATGAGACACCATGTTGGTGAGTTGTAGGAGTCAATATTGTAAAGGTGTCAGGTCGCTGCAACTTAGTCTTCAAATTCAATGCAATGCCAATCAAACCTCAACATGTAGGAGAGTGCGTGTGCACATGCACATGTGTGTGAGGCTGATTTTAAAATCTTGGCCAAGACATCCAAAAAAGAACAAGACTCACTAAAGAAGATGAATAGGTGGCAAAGAAGCATATGGAAAGATGTTCCACATCATGTGTCATCAGGTAAATGCAGATTAAACTGACAATGAGATAATGCCACACATCTATTAGAATGGCCAAAATCTACACCACTGACAACACCGAATGCTGACAAGGCTGTGGCATGACAGGAACTCTGATTCATTGCTGGTGGGAATGCATAACAGCACAGCCACTTTGGAAGACAGTTTGGTGGTTTCTCACAAACTGTATATGCTCTAACCATACATGCAGCAATCATGACCCTTGGTATTTACCCAAAAGAATGGAAAACTTATGTCCAGGGGCACCTGGTTGGCTCAGTCAATTAAGCATCTGATAGCCAGCAAAGGCAGCCAACGAAGGAGAGACACATGGATCCGAGAGCTCCACTCTGGTAACTAAGGACTGTATCTATGGACACAGGTCACTCTGACCCCTGGGCCCACTTGGCCCCCAGTGGCCAAATCTGGAGGCATTCCAGATGATGATTGAACCTAGTCGGTTAAAGTACAGAATGGTTCATTGGTTCCTAGGTGCATTGTCTCTCTGAGAATGTATAAGGTGTGGGTTTCTAAGGCCCTCTTGGCCCCCTTCCTGGCACCTTGGACCCAAGCGAACACTTTTGTTCTTCAAAACCATGAATGGTTCAGGGAAACAACTAAGAGGTCATGTCCCTGTAACTGTTCCACTTGAGGTGTTGAGAGATAAATGGCCTTTCATGAAAACAGCAAAGCAAATATTTTGTAAATATAAATAAACATAGATACATAATAAAAACAATAAAAGAAATTAATCAATAAGCAAAGGGCAGGAGGGAACGTTATGACAAAACAATCATGTTATTCATTGTTGGGTGATTATACAAAGGAACAACTTTAAAATTGGGTAATGTTAGAAAAACATAGATGACGTATGTTGCAAGAAAATCACTAGCATATATAATGCCACGTTTACTGCAATAAATCGGCCAGTTCAACACACTGCTGTTGTCTGTGTCTGTTTTATTTTAGTTTCAGTTTTTTATTTTCCAGTTTTTTATTTTAGTTTTATTTTATTTTCACCGACGCTGTTCTTCCTTCGGGAACCCCTGGTTGCTGGAGCTGGTCTTCGGCACTGCTTGGAATTTTCTGTCTTTCTCTGTCTTTCAAAATAAATAAATAAACTTAAAAAAAGAAAAAAGTCTCCCCTCCCACTGCCATTGTGAACAGCTGCGCCTTGAAGAGCTTGAACATCTGTGGGAGCTCTTCTTTGGAGGTTTGAGTTTTGAAACAACTAATGAGCATTTTGAGCAATGGAGAATGCTTACAGACTGTGTGGTAATGACAGATCCAAACACCTCACACTCCAGAGGCTTAGGTTTGTCACATATGCCACTATGGAGGAGGTGGATGGAAGAGTTGTGGAACCAAAGAGGGTGGTCTCAAGAGAGGATTCTTGAAGACCTGGTGCCCACTTAACTGTGACAAAGATTTTTGTTGGTGGCATTAGAACATCATCTAAGAGATTATTTTGAACAGTGTGGGAAAATTGAAGTGATTGAAATCATAACTGACTGAGGCAGTGGCAAAAGAGAGGCTTTGCTTTTGTAACGTTTGATGACCATGACTCTGTAGACAAGATTATTATTCAAAAAGCCATTCTGTGAATGGCCAGAGCTGTGAAGTAAGGATATCTCTAAGCAAGAGATGGCTAGTGAAGGTCGAAGTGGTTCTGGAAACTTTGTTGGTGGTCATGGGGGTGGTCTTGGTGGGAATGACAACTCTGGTTATTGAAGAAACTTCAGTGGGTGAGGTAGATTTTGTGGCAGTCAAGGTGGTGGTGGATATGGTGGAAGTAGGGATGGCTATAATGGATTTGGTAACGATGGCAGCAACTTGGAAATGGCGGAAACTTTAATAATTTTGGCAATTACAACAATCACACTTCAAATTTTGGATCCATGAAAGGAGGAAATTTTTGAAAGCTCTGGCCCCTAAGGTGGTGGAGCCCAAAACTTTGCCAAACCATGAAACTAAGGTTGGTATGGTGGTTCCAGCAGCAGTGGTAGCAGTGGTGGTGGCAGAAGGTTTTAATTACTGCCAGAAGACCAAACTTAGCAGGAGAGGAGAGCCAGAGAAGTGACAGGGAAGCTACAGGTTACAAAAGATTTGTGAACTCAGCCAAGCAGGGTTGGCTTTAGTTGTGGTGGCAGGGCCTAACTGCTACAAAGAAGACATGTTTTAGGCAATTCTCATGTGTATGGGCAAAAAAACTCAAGGATTGTATTTGTAACTAATTGTATAATAGGTTATTTTAGTTTCTGTTCTGTGGAAAGTATAAAGCATTCCAACAAGGGGTTTTAATGTAGATTTTTTTTTTTTTTGCACCCATGCTGTTGATTGCTAAATGTAATAGTCTGACACTGAATAAATGTCTTTTCTTAAATCAACTTGCATTTCTATATACCAGCAGTAAAAAATTAGAATCCAAAAGTTAAAAACAGTACCATTTATAACAGCTCTTCATAAATGAAATAATAGGTATAATAATAGTAGGATATGCAGGATCTATATTTTGAAAATTTAAAAATCCAAATGAAAGAAATTAGAGAAGACCTAAATAAATGGTGAGACATATCCTTTTCATGGACTGGAAGATTCAACATGGTTGAGATGTCACTTTTCCCTAAACTGATATAAAGACTTAATGCAATACCAATTAAAATTCTAGCAGAATTCTTTGCAGATGTAGACAAGCTAATTCTGAAATTCTTATGGAAATGCAAATAAACTAAAGTAGCCAAAACAACTTTGTAAAACAAGAACAAAGTTGAAGGAACACATTACATGTTATTAAGACCTACCATCAAGCTACAGAAGAGAAGACCATGTGTTATTGGTGAAAGAAAAGACACTTATATCAGTGGGACAGAACAGACTGCAGATATAGACCTTAATAAATTTAATCATTTTAAAAAATGAAAGTACAAGGGCAATTCAATGGAGAAAAGACAGTCTTTTTAACCAATGGCCCTGGAAAAAGTAGACATCTAGACACAAAAAGTGAACACTGACCTATATCTGACACCATACGCAAAATTAATTCAAAATGGACGGAAGACCTAAGTGTAAAATATAAAACCATAAAACTCTTAGAAGAAAATATAGGAGAAAATCTTCATGACCTTGAGTAGGGCAAAGATTTCTTGGCTATAAAACCAAAAGCATGATCCATAAAAGAACAAATTAATAAATCCAACTTTGTCAAAAAAAATTTTTTTTAATTTTTTTTTTAATGTTTATTTATTTTTGAGACAGAGAGAGACAGAGCATGAACGGGGGAGGGTCAGAGAGAGAAGGAGACACAGAATCCGAAATAGGCTCCAGGCTCTGAGCGGTCAGCACAGAGCCTGCCGCGGGGCTCGAACTCACGGACCGCGAGATCATGACCTGAGCCGAAGTCGGACGCTCAACCGACAGAGCCACCCAGGCGCCCCCAACTTTGTCAAAATTTAAAGCTTCTCCTCAAAAAACATTAAGAGAATTAAAAGACAAGCTATGGATCAGATAAAAAGTTTACTAATCATATATCTCACAAAGAACTTCTACCTAGAATATATAAAAAAACTCTTAAAATGGAAAAAAAAAACCACCCCAATTTAAAAAAAAAAGTAGGCAAAAGATTTGGACAGATACGTCACCAAAGAAGACATATGGATAGCAAATACCACGAATGAACTCATTAGTCATTGGGGGAAATGAAAATTAAAACCAAATGGGAAACGATTACATGCCTATTAGAATGGCGAAAATGAAAAATACTGACAACATCCAGTGCAGGTAAGGATCTAGAACAACTGGATCTCTCATACATTGCTGGTGAGAATGCAAAATGGAGCAGTCATTCTGGGAATCAATTTGGTAGGTTTATATTATATAAAGTTAAACACCAACCACATGACCCAGAAATCCTGCTTCTACATACTTAGTCTAGAAAAATGAAAACAGGTCCATACAAAAACTTGTACATGAAGGTTCATAGTTGTATTACTCATAACTGCTCAAAACTAAAAATAACCCAAAATATTCTTTCACATTTGAATGGATAAACAGTGTGATGTATCCACACAAGGGAATGCTACTCAGCAGTAAGAATGAATGAACTATTAATACATAAACAACATGGATGAACCTGAAATGCATTATACTAAGTGAAAGAAGCCAGGTTCAAAAGCCAGTATATTTCCATTTATGTGACATTCTGGAAAAGATAAAACTATAGGGATGATGAACAGATCAATTGTTTCTAAGGGTTAGAGATGGAGTGAGAGACTGATGAAGGAGTGTTAGAGTTGTTCTGTATCCTGTTTGTAGTGGTGGTTATAACAATCTATGCAGTAAGACTGATAGAACAGTAAACCAAAAAAAACCCCAAACAAACAAACAAACAAACAAACAAAACCCAACCCACATGAATTTGCCATATGTAAATTTTAAAACAATAAATTAGTTGAAATATATTAGAGGTTGGACTCATCTTGGGTCAAACTGAAGGTCCACACAGCCCACAATTCTATGTCTCTTAGTGCCATAAAATAGGATGGTTGCTATTTATCCTTTCTGGTCTTATATATACAAGCATTTTTTTAATGGTTATCTGTCATTCTATTAGGTATAATGGACTCATTCTTGCGCTGAAAACACATTTATCTTACCTTTTTAAACCACACACTTAAGGTCACAGTAACATTTAGTAACATTTCCTTATAAGGGGAAATTTCAAAAGTCCAAAAGAATCAACTGGGTAACTATTTGTACTAAAAACAGAGTTCAATAAAGAAGCAAAATATAAGATTAACATACACAAATCAATGTCTTTCCTATATGCCAATTAAAAAAAGTAATGGAATACAGGAGCCCATTAACAATAGCACGGAAAACTAAACATTTCCTAAATAAGAAAGTAATATGCAAGACTTATATGAGGAAAACAATAAAACCTGACTGAAAGACCTAAAATATGACTTGGATAAATACCTTGTTCCCAGATAGAGTGCTTTAGTATTGTAAAGATTATTAAGTTTCCCAGCCTTCCAACATTAATTGGTAATGTCAAGGCAATTTAAATAACTCCAGTTGCATTTTTTATGGACCTTGACAAGTTGATTCTCAAATTTATTTTCAATACTGGAAAAGAAAATGTATAAAAAATTAAAAGGAACACAAAAATTGGAAAGAAATAAAGCAAACTAAAACATTATAATGACTGAAATGGTGTGATATTGCTGTAGACAGAGATGGCCTCATATTATATAAAGGAATTTAGTTTGTAGTAAAGATGATATTTGAAATCCTTGGAGAAAAGGATGAATTATCAATTATTACCTATTTAGGGAAAAAGTTAAAGTTAGGTCCTGACTTTCTAACGTATTGAAAAATAAATTCCAGAGATAAATGTAAAAACAAACTGGAGAAATACTAGGAGAAAATACAGGGAAATATAATCTGAGAGAAAAGGGAGGCCTTTTAACTAAGAACAGTAAGGGAAAAGTTTTACACATGGAAATTCAAAACTTCTGTACACAAATAATACTAAATGAGGGATATAGAAAAGCTACAAGCAGGAAAACATATTGCAACGTTTTAAACAAAAGATTAAAATTACAAAAAAAATTTTTTTAATGTTTATTTTTGAGAGATAGAGCATGAGCGGGGGAGGGGCAGAGAGAGAAGGAGACACGGAATCTGAAGCAGGCTCCAGGCTCCGAGCTGTCAGCACTAACTGTGAGATCATGACCTGAGCCGAAGTTGGACACTTAACCGACTGAGCCACCCAGGTGCCCCTTCAAAAGATTAAAATTTAAAATGTGGGAAGAGCTGCCACACAACTGTAAGAAAAAAGGCCCGTGTGCCTGAGTGGCTCAGTCAGTTAAGTGCCTGACTTCAGCTCAGGTCATGATCTCTCAGTTTGGGAGTTTGAACCCTGTGTCAGGCTCTTTCTGTCAGCACAGAGCCTGCTTCAGATCCTCTGTCTCCCTGTCTCTGTCTCTCAAGAATAAATGTTTTAAAAAAAAGAAAAAGACAGGGGCGCCTGGGTGGCTCAGTTGGTTGAGCATCTGACTTTGGCTCAGGTCATGATCTCACAGCTCGTGAGTTTGAGCCCAGCGTCAGGCTCTGTGCTTCTGCTTCTGTGTCTCCCTCTCTCCCTGCCCCTAACTCACTCGCATCCTGTCTCTGTCTGTCTCAAAAATAAATAAACATTTTTAAAAAAATGAAAGGAAAAAGACAATATAATAGAAAAATAAACAAAGGATATAAATAGGCCATTCAAGAAAGAAGAGATTAAAAATGGCCAATTAGTTTATGAAATAATCTTCAATCAGATGTGTAACCAGAAATTTAGGCAATGAGATAGCTGTTTTCTTCATCAGGTTGGAAAACAAAACAAAAAGACTGGTCATGTTAGCTGGCGTTAATAGTGAACAATTTGAAATAACTTCTTATGTATAAAATATTATATGTTGATATATTAGAACAATCTGAGCCAGTACATTTAAAGCTTTGGCTCATGTACTAGATTACCTCGTATCCACTTGCATTGCAGTGGTCAAAGCAAATTAAACAGACTCAGCCTATTGGAAGGCACTAACGTCAAATGGATAAGGACATAGATGTCTAATCATTTTATAGGATGTCGATAGTCACATATAGGGAGAAAGGTAACAGTTGGGAACAGTAGGAGAGTCTACCAAAGCTGGCTGCCCATGTCCCCACCATTGAGTAGAGAGGCCACACTGTAGTGTATGTGTGTGTTCTGTTTACTTTCAGAACCTGTATCTGTGGGCCACACTAATGAGAAAAACACAATGGAACATTTTTTGGTGGATTCCTCAAGCAAATGAGGTTATGATGGGACCTCAACAATGAGGGACAATTCCCAATTTCTTTGAGTCTCCATTGGTGAGATGTAGATACTTCAGCGATCACCAGGCTAATTCCTAACTTAAGTTTTTTGGTCCTTCACAATACCCTGGAGATTCAAATTTGTGTTTAGTTCCTTGTAAAAATTATTTCGTTTACTTTTCACAACATCATGGGGTAGTTGTTATTATCCTCATTATAAATTATTCTGTATCATAGACCTTGCAGAAGCACTCTCTGATTGTTAAAACTGTGATTATGAAGTTTTTTTTACATGCCAATTTTGAGCATTTTTGGGGGATAGAAGTGGGAGAACTCCCTTGCATCAAAGTTCTAACAGTGCTTCAGGAATACAGATATGTGTGCTCATTTTTTAAACCTGAGACCCAGGCTTTATGTAGTCAGGGTGAGAAGAAAAGCTAGTAAAAACAAGATAAAAGGGTCCAGCCAGATGCCAGAGGGTGGATACTCCCCTGCCTACTTTTGGCTTCTGTAATCTTGTTTGCCTCCTGTCCACCAACTGCCCAGATAGCACCACTGATAAGGGCCCCTCCCCTTTTTCTTTTGTCTCTCAACCCCCTATAGTCCCAGCCGTAAAAGGAGGCTGATGCCAAGGTTCCAGGCTCAGCCTTTGGAGATGATTCCGCTGGGCCGACACCAGTGCGCACAATAAACAGTCTTTTCTGGTTCCCTGAGTGCATGTGGTTTGTCTCTTCCTGGGCACCAAGTATTTGCTGTAACAAGGGCATAGGATAGCTTTGGGCTCTGGTCAACCAGAGCAGGAGAGAATTCTTAGGATTGTAACCTCTGGTAGCAAGATTACACCACTGAAAGATATTTTAATTGTAGGCCGAGTCATGAGTAACATTTTGGCTTCACAGTTATTATGGAGACTTCTTTTGCTTTTGTGGAAATATGTCAACCAGTTAAATTCCAGAGTTGGGAAACTCAAAAGCTTTCTGTGATTAGCTGTGTGGATTGCAGAATTATACTGATGGATGAGGAACACTGTGTGAAACTCCATGTGATTAATTTAAAAAAATGTTACATTTTTATTTATTTTTTTATTTTAGAGAGAGAGAGAGAAAGAAAGAGAGAGAGCATATATGAGTGGGGGAGGGGGCAGAGGGAGAGAGAGATCCCATGACCCTGGGTTCAGGAGAGACACTCAATCTACTGAGTCACACAAGTGCCCTGCATGTAATTAATTTGATGGCGAGGCTTGGGAGTCAAAAGGCATTCAAATAAAAAGGGGAAAAAGAACCCCACAGCACTGTAAACCAAAATACCCATGGACAAATTTTGACCTGGGGCCAGTTTACAACCTCTGTACTTTGTCCTCAGAGATTTACCTGATAATATTCCAGTGCTTTGCTAATACTGTATTCTTAATATGCTAACCAGGTTTGTTTCCTTTGTAACCTTTGAGATTAAAGAGCAGTCAGTTTTCTAAAGTGGCTGGGCAAGAGTCCTGTAAACCAGATTTACCTAGTTGATATACTTAAATGTGTACTCTCTCTAGTACCTTTCCTCTGATTTTCTGGGTTTTAAATTTATTATATGTTATTTGATGCAAAAGATGTATAATAATATCAGGAATCTCCTTTCTTGGGAAAAAGAAAACTCTTCTCTTTCATCCCAGTAGAATGATTTTTCCACTTGAGGGCCATCACCTAAGCCTAACGTGAACCCAAAGATCTAGGTCCGTGTACTTAAGAAGAGGTCTGTATGAATTTTCCTCCACGTGACAGCTTTTATTCAGGCTCCATGACTGATTCACTGGATGCTGCCAGTGGGTATCCTGCTGTTACCCAACAGGGACATAGGGACAACAAACAACTTGTTTGCTAACTTGTGCTTGATCCTGCTTGTTTTTGTAGAGGGAGCAGATACTAAGGCCTATCACAGGCATGATCTGGTTACCATTAATCTCCCTGAGTTGCTATTTCAAGAGGATTTATCATCTCTGTGGAATAATAAAACAAAGAATTAATATGAAACCATGATTATGTAACCTGAGCAATAAAGGAGTTGAGTTAGATTTTATTATGGCAGTTAGCATTGTCTTACTAAAAGATATTGGACCAAGTTGCCTAAACTTTCTGTGCCTTAGTTTGCCCATCTGGGAAATGTCTTCTCTGTGCCTCGTGTTTATAACAATCATGGGTCCTGAACTTTAGAACTGTTCTATAGGCAACCCATTTAAACATTCAGCAATACTTACTGAGTGCATACATGTGCCAGACACTGTTCTAGGTACAAATTCAACATATCCTTTCTTTTTAGGGAGAGAGACAGAGAGTGCATGTGGGTGAGCAAGGGAGGGGCAGAGAGAGAAGGAAAGAGAATCTTAAGCAGGATCCATGTCCAACATGGAGCCTGACACGGGGCTCCATCTCACAATTGTGAAATCACAACCTGAGCTGAAATCAAGAGTCAGACACTTAACAGACTGAGCCACCCAAGCACCCCCAAATTCAACATATCCTAAAAGTGAAATCCTTATCATCCCTTCCTCAAATTAGCTGTTATTTCCTGTGTTCTCTGTCTCAGTGCTGGCATCAACATCCACCCAGTTTTCCAAGGCAGAAGCCCCCAGAGTCAATGTCAACATTTCTTTCTTCCTCAGTGCTATATCCAATCAAGGACCGAGTCCCCTCAAGTGTACCCTCATCAATCTAAAGAATCTTTAGATTCTTTGCTAATCCTGCCTCCGTGCCTTTTCCCTGTGGTTTCTGTCTTGAACACTCTTCTTCCTGACTCAGACAGCTGGCTTCTCGTCATTCAGATCTTAGCTCAAATGCCATCCGCTTGGTGAGCTGCTCTTTAATCCACCCTATTCACAGCTGCTTCTCAGCCCTATTCTTAATCTCATTACCCTGTTTTGCTATCTTGTCAGCACCAATACTACCTGATAATTTACTTATACCCTCCCCCCTTTTTGTTTTTCTCCATCATTAGAATTTAGGCTCCATGTGTACAGAGACTTTTTTCCGCCTTGTTCACCCCTGTTACAGACACTGCAGATATGGCCAGTATAATCATTCTCTATTCTCATTTAGCAAAAATCCAACCTTGGTAAAATCCAGTTCTCTAACTATTCCCCACCTGCACTCAACACACACTGGTTGACCACACCATGCTGGCTGGTCTCAGGACCATCAGCCTTGCTGCTGCTTGGCAACGCTACCATATTTCTCCAGTCAATTCACTATCCCACTTCCCAGACAACTATTTCACACATTTTCCTCTTGAAACCTCCCAAATCTCCTTCCCCTTCTTTAAGCTTGTCTGATGACCTTGTTTCTTATTGCACTTAAATAACAGAAACAATCACAAGAGACCTTGCACATACTTTTCCCCACCAGACCCGTTTACTGTGCCTTTGTGTGTTCCAGCACACGAACGGTCTGTGCTCATCCAGGTCGGCGCCTCCGCTGTGCACTGGTTCCCACCTCCTCTCCCTCAAGGACATCACTCCTGCAAGATCAGTTTTTCTCTCTACTGGATCATTCCCATCAGTGTTCGACATGTTCTAATATCACCCATCTGAAAACAAAACAACCCTCCCCTGGGCCCCACATCTCCTTTCAGTTACTGCTCCCATTTTTCTGGGAAAACCCTCTTACAGCAAAACTACTTGAAAGAGATGTGTGACATTCTGTCTCCATTTTCTTTCCTCCTCTTCTCTTTTCGAAACCCACTCCAATCAGGCTTTTGGCTTCATAATATATAGAAATCATTCTTGGTGGGGCATCTGGGTGGCTCAGTCAGTTGGGTGTCCTACTTTGGCTCAGGTCATGATCTGACGGTTCATGAGTTTGGGCCCCGCGTCGGGCTCTGCACTGACAGTGAGGAGCCCGCCTGGGATTCTCTCTCTCTCCCATTCTCTGCCCCTTCTGTACTCTCTCTCAAAATAAAAAAAATACAAAAACTTAAAAAAAAATCATTCTTGGCAAGGTCATTGATGACCACCATCTTGCCCAATCCAGTGTTTCTTTCTCTATCCTATCTTTATCCCACCTCTCAGTTGCATTTGACACAGATAATCACTTCCTTTTTCTTGAAATTCCTCTTTATTTGACTTCAGGGATACCATGCTTTTAGTTCTCCCATTATCTCATGGGCTGCTGCTTTCAGGCTCCTCTGCTGGTTCCTGCTCCTCTTCTCAACTTCTCAATATTAGTTATCCAAGGCTAAGTTTCTTTTATAATTCCAATCATCCTCTAAGAGGTCCCAACTATACCAAGTTTTAAGATCCATCTGAAGGGGCGCCTGGGTGGCTCAGTCGGTTGAGCGTCCGGCTTTGGCTCAGGTCATGATCTCACGGTCTGTGAGTTAAAGCTCTGCATCGGGCTCTGTGCTGACAGCTTGGAGCCTGGAGCCTGTTTCGGATTCTGTGTCCTCTCTCTCTGCTCCTCCCCTGTTCGTGCTTGGCCTCTGTCTCTCAGAAATAAATAAATAAACATTAAAAAAAAAAAAGATCCATCTGAAAATGATGACTTCTGTATTAACACATTCAGTTCTATCCTCTCCTGTGAACTCCAGACTAATCTACCTGATTATTCAAAATCTCTACTTGGATATATCTCAGAGAAGTTCCATACTACTGTGTCCAGAAATGAATTCTTTTTTTTTTAATTGAAGTATAGTTGACATTAAAAAATGAATTCTTCTTGTTGCTCAAACCTCCTCACTCTGTCTTACCCCCTCCATAAGTGGAAACTCCATTCTACCATTTGCTCAGGCCAAATTCCTGAAATCATCCTTTATTCCTGGACTTTTCTCAGATGCTCAATCTGTGTACCTTATGGACTCTACCTTTTCAATATATCTAGTATCTGACCATTACTCACCACTCCATTGCCACCATGCTGGTCCAACAGTTATTATCTCTTGTCTCACAATGGTCTCCTAACTGGTCTCCCTACTTCCGCTCTGCCCCCTTCTATAGACCCCCTTTCATAGACCATCTAGAGTAAAACTTTTATAGGTGTCATCTTACTAGCTGACGTGGAGTTTCTCAGCTACCTTTCTTAGCTGTATTTTAGATGTCAGACTCAATCTACCAACAGAAATTTTAGCTGATAGCTAGGACCCTATTGCTGGTACTATGCTAAAACAAATGTATTTTAAGTTAAGAATAATAAATCTCTTTTGTTTGAGTGGCAGGTGGTTGATATTGCTGCTTTAGTGGATAAGTCTCCCCACAGAACCTGGAGCAGAGGGAAAAAGTCAAACATAGAGATTAGAATGTGAAAATCACTCATAAGCAACCACAAGGGGCAGAAGCCCCTCCAGAGAAGCCAGGAAAGGATACAAATCTAAGTATGGTTTTGAGAAAACACAAGTAGGAAATCAGTGTAGCCCCATTATGTGACTCTCTTTCATCTTAACATTGATAACTACCTGATTTTTATTTGCTTATTGTCTGTCTCTTCCTTTTAAAATATACACTTAATTTAAAATATAAGTTTAAAATGTTTTACTTAAATGTTCTGCAGGTGAGATTAGTGGCCTCTATCTCCAGTGCCAAGAGTGCTTGACACATGGTAGGTGCTCAATCAGTATTAGAGAATGACTCCACACAAAATTTGCTACACATAACAGTGCTTTGGGTTTTTATGAATAAATCAACCCAAAGTCATCTTTTTTGTGGCTCAGAACTAATTTCTCCCTTTTATTTTAAGGGTGGGTGATATGGGGGAGGGAGCGCAACTTTGATCTGAGTTTACAGAAGATAGAAGCACCAAGGTTAACCTAAATGGGACTAATTTGGGACTAATGATAGCCTAATGACATTACCCAGAGAATAACGTGGTTCCTATTTAAGATTTCCTCATCTAAAGTGGGAACAATTCTAGTGCCTATTTATAGGGTTACTGAAAGGGTTAAATGAGAAGCTAAATACCTGTAAAACCTTGAGGGCAGCACCTCTAACTGCATCATTAACTGCAGTTATTTGGTTATTATACTTTTGTATCGAGGGTACACTTTTTTTTTAAACACAGATGAAGACTTAGTTTTATTTTTTTAATGTTTATTTATTTTTGAGAGAGACAGAGACAGAATGCTAGTGGGTTAGGGTCAGAGAGAGAGGGAGACACAGAATCCGAAGGAGGCTCCAGGCTCCGAGCTGTCAGCACAGAGCCCGAGGAGGGGTTCGAACTCATGAACTGTGAGATCATGACCTGAGCCGAAGTCGGAAGCTCAACTGACTGAGCCACCCAGGCGCCTGTAGGGGGTACACTTTTAATTATAAATTACTACATCACAAATCCACTCAAAGCTGATGTTGTCATGGTGACCCCTAATCTAACACGTTGCTTCAATTTGCTTCCCATAATTCACTTGAGAAATGGTAATGGTAATGACAATTTTCATGATTTTAATTTCCTACAGAGTTTCCTAACTTTGATCGACAGCCAACATGGAAGATTAAAAGGATTTCAGGGCTCAAACTAATTTATCCCTGGTGCAAACTGAAATGAGCACATTATCCTTTACATTCTTGCTGTGAGTCGCTGGAGGGCAAGGACCATGTAGTATTGAATTCTGTAATCCCACAGCCCAGCAGTTATGCATGTACCTGGCGCAGAGTCAATGTTGGTAATAAAAGAATGGTGAGCACTGTCTGAGCTTCCCACCAGTCAAGAGCATGCAGAGCACAACCGGAACAGGCAGAACTGAGCCTGAAGGTTAACTCCGAGCACTGCTCTGGCCACAACTCAGCGCAGGACGCGCCCTCTGGCGGCCGCTGCCCGCCGGGGTGGGGTGGTGAGCGTCGGGAAGGATGCGCGCGCGCGCCGCAGGGCGGAGCCTCTCTGGGCTGGATTGAGCGTGCGGGCGCGGGGCGGACCCTCTCGGGCTGGATGGAGCGTGCAGCAGCCGGGACGTGCAGTGGCCACATGCCCGGGTTCCTACTGGCCCTTCAGACCCGGAGCCGAGCTGAGGCGGCGCGGGCTCGGGTGCAGGAGCAGGACCTCAGGCAGTGGGGCCTGACAGGTCAGTGGCGCCGGGCCGACTTCCTCCGGGGCTTGCCAGCTTGTTGGGACTCGCCTCTGCCGGGCCGGGGACTCCGCGCCCGAGTTGGACTCCGCGGGTGGGCAGTCCTGTGGGTTCTTTACCTGCTTCCCTTCCCGCCTGAAGTGGGCTGGGCACAGAGGAACCCGGCCTAGAGCCAGGCGGCCATTGCCCCCGCCTGCGCAGCCGAGGGTGGGGGGGCGGGCTCTCGATGTATGGGATTCCGTGCGGGGAAGTGAGGCCTGCCCGCCGCCCCGGCGCACTGGCCCCGGGGAGGAGGAACTCGGTGAGACCCCTGTCCCGAAGGTAAGACCTTTCTTTCTGAAGAAGCCGAGGCCGTCCTGGCGCACCAAGCATGTGGGTTTAAAGTTTCTGTTCTGGTGGGTTTGGAGGCCTGTCCTCATGAATTTCATTAGTTGTTCCTGTAAAACTACCAGAATTGGTTTCCTTGCTACAGCTTTCTTTTTCGTTTACAGTGTCCGTGCAGTTCTTTGATAATTCTCCGTTGGCCAATTCTCCCCCAATGCTCTGTTTTAAAATATCCAGCTAAACAAAGTTTATCGGTCTTTACCTCAATAATTGTATTTTATTGATACTAATCCTTCCCTAGAATCTTTGAAGCTCAGAACTTGTCTACAGACAGCGAGGGTGACGCCATCTCCTGTGGATGGAAAGACCCCGTCCCTAATTTTCCAGCCTGGCTACGCTTGACTCAACACCTAACCTCTCCAGTCCTCATTTTTAAAAATTATAAAATGGGGAACACAGTGCCTGCTTTTTAACTGTATTATAGAAACTTGGATTAATAATAACAGTGGTGTAGTCGTTCAATCATTTATTGAGTGCTACTGAGAGCCACATACTGTGAAGTGTTAGGTACAGAGATGAGCAGAACAAATACAAGGGCCCTCCCCTTATAGAGTTTCTACACTGGGGACTGTGAGTGCTTCCAAAAGTACAAAATAGTATTTATTGAACTCTTATGTACTAAATGCCAAGGAAGTGTGAGGTTTTGTTCGTTCTCCGAGTGAAACAGAACATGGCAGTTCAATGTGCAGCTTAGAAGAGAGGTGGGTAGAAGATGAATGGGTAGGATACAGACAGGAAAGAGAAAAGACCCCTCCTTTCCTGAGTCTCTAAGAATGTGTATCTCTGTGTCTATAAGGAGTATGTATCTAACCTAAGTAGGAATTCATGGACTGGTGTTAACATGGGTATTCTGACTGAAATTTACATGTTTGTGTATGTCTATTTCCATGTTTTTTTAAGGTAGGATGCTTTGATAACATTTGTGGGAGAAAGGTAGATTAAGTATGCACATTGATACTGAAGAAATGTCTACATGGATGTGTACTATTTTAGTAAAAACGAGAAGATAAGTGGTTGCACCTTTGCTTAGATGAGTTGGTGAATGAGGAAGGAAATAGGTGGAAACTTAGTGGTGGCAATGGATAAATTGGTAGTGGAGGGAAAGAAAATGATAGAAAACAGGTATAGTCACAAGAATAATCATTAAATATTTTAACTTGAAATTCCCATTTTCTTTTTTTTAAAAGTGTGTATGTGTGTTTGTTTAAAGTTGATTTATTTTGAGAGAAAGCACAGACATGAACGAGGGCTGGGCAGAGAATCTCAAGCAGGCTGTGCCACTGTCACCACAGGGGCTTGATCCCACCATCCGTGAGATCCCGTGAGATCCTGTGAGATCGTCACTTGAGCCAAGATCACGAGTTGAACACCTAACCCGCTGAGCCATCCAGGCGCCCCTTAAAACTCCTATTTCTATTTACTAGAATTTTTATTCTATGAAATGATTTTTTGTGAGTTGGTTAAAAATCCTTAGTGATTTTTTCTTCTGATTACAGAAGTAGTACATATTCTCTATAAAACATTTAGAGTAATATTCTTTGCATAAAGAAAACAAATTAATTGCCATAGCCTCATTACTGTTGATATGTTACCGATTTTCCTGCCAGTCCCTTGATGTGTGTGTACGTATTTTTTCTCCTTTTCTGAGGCAGGGTGTGGAGCAAGGGAGAGGAGCAAAAATGGGGTTTCATGTGCATGTTTTTTGGAAACAACTTTTTTATTATCATTTAGTGTTTTTAGTCATTTGTCTTCTTCAATATCATATTTAGTGGGTACAGATCTTCCAATGAATGGATGGATGTGCCATAGTTTAGCCAGATAATATGTAGGTATTTAGGCTCTTACTTTTTTTGCTGTTATAAATACTAATAAATGTCTTTGTAACCAAGTATTTATTATGCTCCAATATTTTTCATTCTTCTGAGGCAGCGTTTCTAGGCCAAAGAGTATGCAAAATTATTGCTCATTTTCCCACATTCTTACCAACACTGCTATTTTCTGATTTGAGAAGTTAAAAATGGTGTTTTGTTGTTTAATGTTTGTTTCCTAATATTGATGGATACTTGGATATTTGTCTTCTTTTTGTTCCTTGTCTGTTTATGCTCCTTGCCCATTTTTTAACTGTTTGTCTTTTGCTTTGTTGGATCTTTCTTGCATTAATATTAAATATTTGCCATATGTATTGGAAATATGTTTTCTAGATTGTTATTTGTCTTTTGATTTTGAAGTGTGTGTGTGTGTTTCATTGGTGAAGTTTAAAAATTCTTTGTAGTCAAATCTTTCGGCCTTTTTCTAAATGATTTTTGTCTTTAGTGTTCTGCTTAGACGGGGCTTTACTACTATGAATTTATCGTTGTTGGCTTAATATTTTTATTCTAGTACAGTTGTGATTTCTTTATATTTAAATTTTTATTTCCCCAGAAATTTATTAGGAAGGAACTTGACTATCTTTTTTTTTCCTTAAAATACAGAATTAATCACCCACTTTTTGAAAACTGATGAAACGAATATTTTGTTCAGCAGCATTCTTCCCAGTGAGACATTTTTAGTTTATCTTCTTCCCCTGAATAGTGTGACAGATGTATCCCAGACATTTCAGTGAATTTCGGAAACCCAAAATACATTGGATCATGAATGTTAGGACAACTTGTTTTTGGAATATGCAGACCTATTCTTGCTTTTCCCCCCCCTGCTTTTCCACTACAGACACACCTGAGAGATATTGCAGGTTCATTTGGTTCCAGACCACTGCAATAAAGTGAATATTGCAATAAAACCAGTCAAGTGAATTTTTTTGTTTCCTAGTGCATATACATGTTATGTTTATACTACACTGTAGTCTATTAAGTGTGTAATGACATGTAAAAAAAAAATCCCCAAATGTACATACCTTAATTAAAAAATACTTTATTGCTGAAAAATGCTAACCATCATCTGAGCTTTCAAGTAAGTTGTAATCACTGATCACCTCACCATAACCAATACAATAACAACGAGAAAGTTTGAAATATTGTCAAATTACCAAAATGTGGCACAGAGACACAAAGTGAGCAAATCCTGTGGGAACAATGGTGCTTATAGACTTGCTTGACTCAGGGTTGCCACAGACCTTTAATTTATAAAAAATAAACAAACCAACTATAGCATCTGTGAAGGGCAGTAAAGTGAAGCACAATAAAACCAGGTATGCCTGTACTCATCCTCCTGAGAGGTGGGAAGAGAATTCAAACAACTCTGTGATGGATAGAGCTGATGGACATTTCTTCAATCCCGAAGCCTGCCTTACCATGTCCTGGAGGCTATAAAGCAAAAGACTACATTTCCCAGACTTTGTAGTTCTATTGTGCATGATGACTGTGGAGAGATTTGGAAAGGGGATAGGAGAGAAGCCACAGCCTGGGAGGAATTTGGGTTTTCAACATTTCTCTTGGAGCCTCGTCCTAACTTTAGGATAGATTGTGGCCGAGGTGGGTAGGGTCCTGGAGCTGACAGTTGGAGTATGGTCTTGTGAGATAATGGAAAATACACTTTTGTCTCTGCCCCCTGATTCCCAGAAGAGGGCTCCTGAAACTCTTGGGTGATAGGAGTATCTTTTTTTCTAATGAAGTGACTCTGTATAGGTTTCTGGATGGCTCTTGGGTGGGGACTGGTCACAAGAAAGGCCAAGCCATAATTAGAAGCTTGGAATTGCCAGCTCCATCCCCCATTCTCTTGGGAAGGGAAAACGGCTGAAAATGAAGTTAATGATTGATGATGCCTGCATGATGAAGCTTCCATTAAAAATCCCAAAAGTACAGGCTGGGAGCGGATAAAATAGAATTGTTTTTTTAATTTCTCCGATAGTTTGTTATAAGTGTATAGAAATGTAACAGATTTCTGTGTGTTGATTTTGTATCCTGCAACTTTACTGAATTAATTTATTTTAATAGCTTTTTGGTGGCATCTTTAGGGTTTTTTGTCTATAATATCATGTTATCTGCAAATAGTGACAGTTTTACTTCTTCCTTTCTGATTTGGATGCCTTTTTTTTGTCTTGCCTAATTACTGTGGCTAGGGCTTCCAATACTGTGTTGAATAAAAATGACAAGAGTCACTTTGTCTTTGTCTTGTTCCTGATCTTAGAGGAAAAGCTTTTAGCTTTTCACCATTGAATATGTTTGCCGTGGGCTTGTCATATATGGCCTTTCTTATGTTGAAGTATATTCCCTCTATACCCACTTTGTGTAGAGTTTTTATCATAATTGGGTGTTGATTTTTGCCAAATGTTTTTCTGCCTCTAGGAGATGATCATATGATTTTTATCCTTCATTTTTTTTAATGTTTATTTTTTATCCTTCATTTTTTTAAATGTTTATTTATTTTGAGAGAGAGAGAGAGAGAGAGAGAGAGAGAGAGCGCGCGCAAGCAATCATGAGCAGGGGAGGGGCAGAGAGAGAGAGGGAGACAGAATCTGAAGCAGGCTCCAGGCTCTGAGCTGTCAGCACAGAGCCTGAGGCGGGGCTCGAACTCACTAGCTGTGAGATCATGACTTGAACCAAAGTCAGACGCTCAACTGACTGAGCCACCCAGGTGCCCCTATCCTTCATTTTCTTAATGTGGTGTATCAAATTGATTAATTTGTGGGTGTTTATCCTTTTATCCCTGGAATAGATCCCACTTGATCATGGTGTATGATCCTTTTAATACATTGTTGAATTCAGTTTTCTAATACTTTGTTGAGGTTTTTGCAGCTATGCTCTTCAGGGACATTGACCTATAATTTTCTTGTGTGCTTGTCTGGTTTTGGTATCAGGGTAATATTGAACTGGTAAAAACAGTTTGAGAGTGTTACCCCCTTTTCTTTTTTTTGGAGATTTTGAAAAGAATTGGTATTAATTCTTCTTTGAAAGTTTAGTAAAATTTACCAGTGAAGCCATTTGGTCCTGGACTTTTTTTGGGGAGGGACAGGTTTTTGATTACTGATTCAATCTCCTCATTAGTAATTGCTTACTCATCTATTCAGATTTTCTGTTTTTTCATGATTCATTCTTGGAGGGTCATTTCTAAAAATACTGATTTCTTTTAGTTTGTCCAGTTTATTGGTGTATAATTGTTGACAGTAGTCTCTTATGCTCATTTGTGTTTCTGGGGAATCAGTTGTAATGTCTCCTCTTTTCATTTCTGATTGTATTTATTTGAATCCCTTTTTTTCCTTGGTGGGTCTAGCTTAAGGGTTGCCAATATTGTTTATCTCTTCAGAGAACTACCTCTTAGTTTCATCGATCTGTTTCTATTGTCTTTTTAGTCTGTATTTCATTTATTTCTGCTCTGATCTTTGTTACTTCCTTCCTTCTACTAGAGCTTCATTTGTTCCTCTTTTTCTTGTTCCTTGAGGTGAGACGTTAGGTTATGTGAGATTTTTCTTGTTTCTTGAATTAGGCATTTATCTCTATGAACTTCCCTCTTAGAACCACTTTTGCTGAATCTCATAAGTTTTTATATGTTGTATTTTTACATTTTCATCTGTCTAAAGGTGTTTTTTCACTTTGCTTTTGTTTTTTTTTCATTGACTCATTATTCAGTAGCATGTTGTTTAATCACATTTGTGAATTTTCCAATTTCCTTCTTGTAATTGATTTCTAGTTTCATACCATTGTCATCAGAAAAGATGATATGGGGCGCCTGGGTGGCTCAGTCGGTTAAGTGTCCGACTTCGGCTCAGGTCATGATCTCACACAGTCCGTGAGTTTGAGCCCCGCGTCGGGCTCTGTGCTGACAGCTCAGAGCCTGGAGCCTGTTTCGGATTCTGTGTCTCCCTCTCTCTCTGACCCTCCCGCATTCATGCTCTGTCTCTTGCTGTCTCAAAAATAAACGTTAAAAAAAAAATCCACTTTAAAAAAAAAGAAAAGATGATATGACTTCAATCTTAATTTGAGACTTGTATTGTGGCCTAACATATGATTTATAATGGAGAATGTTCCATGTGCACTTGAGAAGACTGTGCATTTTGTTGCTTTTGGATGGAATGTTCTATATACATCTGTTAAGTCCATCTGATATAATGTGTCATTTAAAGCTTACTAATTTTTTGTCTGGATGACCTAACCATTAATGTAAATAGGGTTATTAGAATCTCTTACTGATACTGTGTTACTGTCTTTTACTGTTATTGTATTTCTAACTACTATTACATTCTCCTTTTAGGCCTGTTAACATTTACTTTATATATGTAGGTATTCCTATTATGGGTACATAAATATTTACAAATGGCCTATCCTCTTGTTGGATTGACCCCTTTATTATTAGGTAATACCCTTCTCTGTCTATTATTACAGATTTTGTTTCAAAGTCTATTTTGTCTGATATAAGTATAACTACCCTCAATTTCTTTTGATTCCCATTTGCATGGAATATCTTTTTCCATCCCTTTACTTTCAGTTTGTTTATATCCTTCGGTCTGATGTGAGTCTCTTGTAGGCAGAATATAGATTGGTCTTGTTTTTTTAATCCATT
The DNA here is from genome assembly GCF_024362965.1 of Panthera pardus. Classification (NCBI taxonomy): domain Eukaryota; kingdom Metazoa; phylum Chordata; class Mammalia; order Carnivora; family Felidae; genus Panthera; species Panthera pardus. The sequence goes on along the minus strand of NW_026526666.1, from coordinate 4,122,241 downwards.
TAGCCACTCTGTCTTTTGACTGGAGAATTTAGTCTTTTAACATCTAAAGTGATTATTGGGGTGCCAGGGTGGCTCAGTTGGTTAAGTGTCCCGACTTTGGCTCAGGTCGTGATCTCACGGTTTGTGGGTCTGAGCCCCACATCAGGCTCTGTGCTGACAATGGGGAGCCTGCTTTGGCTCCTCTGTCTCCCTGTCTCTCTGCCTCTCCTCTACGTGTGCACATGTGCACTCTCTCTCAAAAATAAACGTTAAAAAACGTTTATTAATTATTGATAGGTATGTGCTTATCTCAATTTTATTAATTGTCTTCTGGTGGTTTTGTAGTTCCTTTGTTCCCTCCTCTCTCTTGTTCTTCCTTTGTGGTTTGATGACTTTCTGTAGCAGTATGCTTGGGTTCCTTTTTTATTATCTGTTGTGTATCTATTAAAGGTTTTTGTTTTGTAGTTACCATGAGGCTTACATATAACAATATATATTTATAACTGTGTTTTAAGCAGATAACAACTTAATTTTGAACTCATTGTAAAACTCTACATATTTACTCTTCCTGCACCAGTGTGTTTTATGCTTTTCATGTCACATTTTACAACTTTTTATCTTTTGGGTAACTTAATTATTGTAGTTATATTTATTTTTACTATTGTTGTCTTTTAACTTTCCTACTATTGTTATAAGTGATTAATCCTCTCCCTTTAGCATATATTTACCTTTACCAGTGAGATTTATACTTTTATATGTTTTCTTGTTACTAATTAGTGCCTTTCTTTTCAACCCAAAGAAGGCCCTTTAACATTTCTTGTAAGGCTGGTTTAGAGATGATGAACTCCTTTGGCTTTCGTTGCCTGGAAAATTCTGTTTTTCTTCAATTCTGAATGATAACCTTGCTGGGTAGAGTACTCTTGTTTGGAAATTTTTTTTCTTTCAGCACTTTGAATATATTGTGCTACTCCCTTCTGGCCTGCAAAGTTTCTACTGATAAATCTGATTGTCTTATGAGAGTTCCTGCATATATATCAAATTTTTTTCTCTTGCTGTTTTTAATATTTTCTTTTTGTCTTTAGCTCTTGACATTTTAATTATAATGTATTTGTTGTGGGTCTCTTTGGATTCATCTTATTTGGAACAATTTGGACTTCCATATTGGAAGTTTGTTTTGGATGTTTGTTGTTTGTTTTTTTCCTTCCCTAGGTTAGGGAAGTTTCCAGCCATTATCCCTTCAAATGAGTTTTCTCCCTCCTTTTCTCTTCTCCTTCGGGGACTTCTGTCATGTGAATGTTAGTGTGCTTCATGTTGTCCCAGAGGTCCCTTTAAGCTATCTTCATTTTTAAAAAATTTTTTGTGCTATTCTGTTTGGGTCAGTTCCTCCATTCTGTCTTTAGGTTCACAGATCTTTTCTTTGCTTCATCTAGTCTGCTGTTGAACTCTGTTGTTGGGTTTGTTTTGTTTTCTGTGTTTTTTTTTTTTCTTTCAGTTATTGTGTTCTTCAGCTCTCTGAGTTCTGTTTGGAACTCATATTTTCTGTTTCTTTGTTGAAGTTCTCATGTAGTTCATCCACTCTTCTCCTGAATTTGATGAGTGCCTTTATGATGGTTACTCTGAACTCTTTGTCAGGTAAATTAACTCGATTTCCTTGAAATTTTTCCCCAAGGTTTATCTGTTTTTTGTTTGGAACATATTCATCCTCATTGTGCTTTTGACTCTCACTCTGTATTGGTTTCTTTTTTTGTTGTTTATTTACTTTTTAGAGAGAGAGAGAGAGAGAGAGAGAGGGCGCGAGAGCATGCAAGTGTACCCACACAAGCGGGAGAGGGGCTTAGAGAGGGAGACACAGAATCTAAAGCAGGCCCCAGGCTCAGAGCTGTCAGCACAGAGCCTGATGCGGTGCTCGAATTCACAAACCATGAGATCATGACCTGAGCTGATCGGATGCTTAACCCACTGAGCCACCCAGGCACCCCTCTGTGTGTTGGTTTCTATGTGTATGATGAAACAAACACCTCTCCCAGTCTTGAAGGGTTGGTTTTGTGTAGGTGATAAAGTAGGTAATAAAACTGACTTTCAACCCTGTTAAGCTCTTGGTTATCTCTTAGATCTTTGTGATTACCCAAGCAGCCTATTTTATTTTTAATAGTTCCCATTAGTGGAGGGTGTGCCAAGACCAGTCAGTTTCCCAAAGGTGAGGATCTTAGCATTTAGATTCAGGCTGATCGGAAGCCAGACCCTTACAGCTTTTAATGTTTATTTATTTTTGAGACAGAGAGAGACAGAGCATGAACAGGGGAGGGGCAGAGAGAGAGGGAGACACAGAATCTGAAACAGGCTCCAGGCTCTGAGCCGTCAGCACACAGCCCAATAAGGGGCTCGAACTCACGGACCGCGAGATCACGACCTGAGCCGAAGTCGGACGCTTAACCGACTGAGCCACCCAGGCGCCCCGATTACAGCTTTTGTCACTGGTCAGCAGTGACAAAATTGGGGTTCCAGACAAGTGTATAAGCACCTTTCTGGGAGACACTGGCAAGCCGTGGCAAGAAGGCAGAGTGAGAGTGCAAAGCTGGCACCCTCTGGCCTACGTTCCCTGAGAACACCTCCGTAGCCTCCAGATCGTGAGAAAGCTGAAGCCTGCCTTAAGGCTGACGTTCCCGGACAGGTGTTTCAGTCTGGAGTCTGTTTGGTTCTCTGGGGGTGGCAGCATGCTGAGAACCATCTCTCTGGTTGTTACAGACCTGTGGGACCCAGGAACGCAGGCCCCCCTAGCCACCAGAGCCAGGCAGTCACGGGTATCAATCACAAAAACCAGGGCACCAGATGTAACAAGCAGGCACCGGACATGGAAAAGCTCCCCTGCAGAGATTCTGGCACTCTGGAGTGTGGCAGAGGGACAGTGTGAAGATGGTGCCCTCCCTCCAAGGTCTCAGGAAAGGCTTATAATTAGCTCTTAGATGTGTGTTTAATTAGAAGCTAATAAGCCTCATTTATAGAAAGATTGAGCTCTTGGGTCTCTTGGCTCTTGCTGTGCCCTGGGGGTGGTAGCTGTTTAAGAACTCTTTCTTCATTTGTTAACATCCTGTAAAGCCATGACTATAAGCCCTGCTGGTCACCAGAGCTAGGCAGTGTAGAGGTATGCCCTGGCAGCAGCTGCAAAACTCAGGGCTCACCAGGGAAGGGTATAATCTCCTTTCTGGAAGATACTGGTGAATTGGAATGAGGCTGAGGGAAAGTACAAAGATGGCGTCCACCATCTTCCATTCCCGGAGAGTACCTCCGTAGGCCCCTGTACGTGTACCAAACCAGAAGTTTGCCATTCAGGCCAAAGCTCATGGACAAGCAAATAGGCCTCTTTCTCAGAAAGACTGGGGGTGTGTTTTGTCTGCTATTTGTTCAGTGCCCTGGGTGTGGTAGTCTGCCAAGAACAGAATTTCCCAATTGCTACTGTCCCATGGGACCCAGCAACACAAGCCCTCCTCACCTCCAGAGGCAGCAATCAAGGAGCATCCCCTGGGTAGCATTTATAGAAACCAGGGCACCAGAGGTTAAAAACTAGGGCATCAGGGGCGCCTGGGTGGCTCAGTTGGCTGAGCATCCGACTTCGGCTCAGGTCATGATCTCACAGTTTGTGAGTTCGAGCCCCGCGTCAGGCTCCGGGCTGACAGGTTGGAGCCTGGAGCCTGTTTCGGATTTCGGATTCTGTGTCTCCCTCTCTCTCTGCCCCTCCCCTGCTCATGCTCTGTCTCTCTCTCTCTGTCAAAAATAAATAAAAAAATTAAAAAAAACCCAAAAAACAAAAAACAAAAACTAGGGCATCAAGTGTTTGTAGAAGCTCCCATCTGGGAGATACCGGTGTTCTGGAGCACACAGAGGGATAGTGTGAAGATGGCACCCACTGAAGAAAGAAAAAAAGGGGCGGTGGGAGGAGAAAAGGAAAAAGGGAAATGAAAAGAGAAAAAGAGATGGCATAGCAAGGCAGAGAGAGCGCAAGAAGATGGCGCCACCGGCTTCCACCCCTGGAGAGTGCCCAGCAGGCCCCAGCCCCCACACCAGTGCTTTACAGTTTGGAAGGGGGTCTTTTTCACATAAAGTGAAAGCACTTTTCAGAGGGTTACTTCTGTGTAGGTGAGTCTGTGTGTGGGTCCTTTTACAGTTGTTCCTCAGTTTACCACAACCCTATGGATTTTGCGGATGCCAGCCCCATTGGTTTTCAAAGCCACATATTTTGGGTGCTTGTCTCTCAGGTGCTGGTATTGAGAGTTGGGTGCCCACTGTGGGCACTCCTTGGCCCTCTCCCGATTGTGGGTCCAGTCTTGGGGTGGGGTTTATGGTGAGATTGTGTCTCATTTTTTCCTGCCCTCTGCAGTGTGGTTTCCCTCTCTTGCCCAAGGTGGAGAGGTCACTGCCAGTTTTTAAGTTTTTTTCAGAGGAAATGGTTCCATATATGGCTGTAGATTTGGTGTATCCATGGGAGGAAGTGAGTTCAGGATCTTCCTACGTTGCTGTATTTTTAAAACTTTTATTTTATTTTATTTTATTTTATTTTATTTTATTTTTTTATCTTATTTTATCTTGTCTCTAATTTTGTTTATTTTTAATTTGAGTATAGTTGACATGCAATGTTACGTTAGTTTCAGGTGTACGACATAGCAATTCAGCATCTATATGTTATGCTATGCTCACCACAAATGTAGCTACTATCTGTTACCACTTAATGCTATTAAAATATCATTGACTGTATTCCTATATTGTCTACAGCTGGAAGCCTGTATCTCCCACTCCTCTTCACCCATTTTGCCCATCCCTTCACCACCACCCCCACATTGCCATCTTGAACTGGAACCTCAGCTGAATTTGCTAGCCTACAAATGGGGATAATACCTAGTGCATGACATTGTGGTAGATATTAAATGAGACAGTTTATGTAAAGTGTTCACTGCTCTTCCTGGTATTTAGGAAGTGCTTAATAAAAATAGCTTGTTCATTTTTTTTTAATGTTCTACAATTATTATATACCATCTACTTTATTTTTAAAGGTTATTAGTTCAAACCAGAAATTTATGTTCTTGTTAATAGTATGTTTGGGGTCTTCCCTTTCCCCTAGATATGGTTATTGTCTGAAATTGGATTTCTTTTTTCTTAAAGGAGAGAGAAATGTGGCTCCATGTGCATTTCAGATATCTTCTGCTGTCCTTGTGCACTGTTAAACATTCTCTATGCAATATCATTTCGGTTCTTAAGTGCTCCTCCTCTGTTGAAACAAAATTTAATCCTGTCCTGTCTTGAGTTTTCCCTTTAGCACAGATAGCAAATTTAAATGGTTGCAATTAAGCAGACAGACACATGTACCCTCCATGTGTTGTTGTTTGTAGTTATGTTGCATTAGTAATGCCTCTTTCCTAGAATGGACACTGGCATGAGAGCTAGGCACCATACAGGCCAGCTCCCAGGTTGACTTCCTCATCTGTCAAGTGCATCCTGTGACACTGACAGGCTGTTTAGGTCTTCAAATGTAACAGTGACTGAGTCTGCTCAAAAAGCCATTTGGGGGGAAAAAAAAGTCATTTGGAAGTCAGCAAATGTTTACATTTCTATGACTTCCGAGCAAAGGATATAGCTATGGTGTTGTTTAGTTGAAGTCTTTAGGAGATAGCTTAGCTTGTGAGTATGCTGAAATGTCTGCTCTTCAGACTTGCTGTATTTTTTATTTCTAGGGATTCATCTACGTCCTTATCAACTGGAGGGGGTCAACTGGCTAGCCCAGTGCTTCCATTGTCAGAATGGCTGCATCCTGGGAGATGAGATGGGCCTGGGTAAGACCTGCCAGGTATGTTACTGTGAGTGACCAGTTTTCATCTCCACTAAGATACCTCCTCACATCTCATTATTTTTAGCTGCTAGCTACTAGTAAGTGTTTTTATATTAGGAGGTGAAATGCCTGAACCTTTGTTAAGAGATCATGTCCTTGGTATTGACTTTTCTCGTTACGAGGATGGTTTTGAACTGTCACTAAGCTTATCTAACCTTGACATTGGATTGCAATTAATGGGCAAAGTTTTTCTCTATGTAAATCAAATATACCTGTCCCAGGGATCAAATTGACTCGGCCCTCCTTTGTAGTAAATACTTCTGTCTAGTTAACGGGATTACTTCTAATATTTCTCTCTTTTCCTTAACGGGTGGTAGAGCTACTTCTCATTTCTGTGCCATGCTAGGGAAGTTCAGAGGAAGTATCGTGTCTTCCAGAATGCCTGGGCCACCTAGTGGTAGGACCTAGTTTAGAGACCTGGAGAACGAGATGTGGCCTCCTTGTGCATTGATAAGCAGACGGTGTTGAGATCAATTATTCTGGTAGGGTGATCACCAGCACAGCCCTGTGTTGACAGATGTCAGTGGTAGGGTTGAATTGATTGAAAGTTCAGATACGGACATCCCTTCGGTTAGTCACACAAGGTTTACTCATCTATAGAATACCAAAGAAAGTCAGTGCAGTCAGGATATACAGCAGAGGCCACTTGATCAGAAACTATGGAAGTGTAAGTTTCCCCATACCAAAAAGGTTTTTGCCAGTAAACACACAGAATGAGTGAAGGTCTCATTGTCCTTTTAGAAGCTCGACTGGCCCCTGCAAGCCTGACCCTCCATACATAAACAGTCCAGTTGGAGCAGTTCGGCACATAGCCCTGCACATTGTGTGTGACTGTGTGTGGGAGACTACTTTATCTAAGCCAGGTGTAGCTCATTGATCTTGGGGCTCTTCAGAATACAAAATGATCTAACATTGTCATTGTAGTTACCCATTTGATTATATTCTTCACAGTCATTTTCTGCTGGCTACATAATACTTCATCAAGAGAATTCATAATTTACTTAAATATTCTGCAGACGAGGAATGACCAGTTCCCCTCCTTTTGTGCTACTTAAATTAACTTTACTGTGAACATCCTTGGGCATATAACCTTTTCAGGATTTTGGATTGTATCTTTAGGATAGATTTTCACAGAAATGGTTCAGCATTTGGGAATGGGCTCCTTAAACATTTTGCTTTATAAAAGCAAAAATGTATTTTCTCTGTATATCACAGCAGACATTTATTTATTTATTTATTTATTATTTTTTTAATAAACTTTTTTTTAATTTTATTTTTTATTTTTTAAAATTTACATCCAAATTAGCATATAGTGCAACAATGATTTCAGGAGTGGATTCCTTAGTGTCCCTTACCCATTCAGCCCATCCCCTCTCCCACAACCCCTCCAGTAACCCTCAGTTTGTTCTCCATATTCATGAGTCTCTTATGTTTTGTCCCCCTCCCTGTTTTTATACTATTTTTGCTTCCCTTCCATTATGTTCATCTGTTTTGTATCTTAAAGTCCTCATATGAGTGAAGTCCTATGATTTTTGTCTTTCTCTGACTAATTTCACTTAACATAATACCCTCCACATAGTTGCAAATGGCAAGATTTCATTCTTTTTGATTGCCGAGTAATACTCAATTGTATATATATACCACATCTTCTTTATCCATTCATCCATCGATGGACATTTGGGCTCTTTCCATACTTTGGCTATTGTTAGTGCTGCTGTGTCCCTTCGAAACAGCACACCTGTATCCCATGGATTAATGCCTAGTAGTGCAATTGCTGGGTTGTAGGGTAGTTCTATTTTTAGTTTTTTGAGGAACCTCCATACCGTTTTCCAGAGTGGCTGCACCAGCTTGCATTCCCATAAAAGTTTTTTTAAAAATATTTATTTATTTTTGAGAGAGAACGAGAGAGACAGAGTGCAAGTTGGGGAGGGCCAGAGAGAGAGGGAGACACAGAATTTGAAGCAGGCTCCAGGCTTTGAGCTGTCAGCACAGAGACCAACCCAGGGCTCAAACCCATGAACCTTGAGATCATGACCTGAGCCGAAGTTGGATGCTTAACTGACTAAGCCACCCAGGTGCCCCTATAGTAACCTTTTAAAGAAACTTTTAAAGGCTGTGTGTACAGCCTTATCCTAAAATGTGCCTATTTGGCTTTACAAAGATTTTTGTTTTTTAAGCCTACTTAAGCTTATGAATTATTTATTGTTTGTTTTCCTCAGTAGAAATACGTTCCAAGAGAACTAGGAGTTTTGTCTGTTTGGTTCAGTGTTATATTCCAGAACTTAAAACAGTGCTAGCAAATAGAAGGTGCTCTATAAATGCACATGGAAGGAAGGCAAACATTAGGGAAAGGAGGGAGGGAGTTAGGAAGGAAGGCATCCTCCCTCAGGAGAGTGTGGCAAGCAGCGGAGGCCACCTCGTGGTAGGTCATCTTTAGTCACATCTTGGAAGTCCTTGCCTTAGGTTTTTGGAGTGTTCTTGATCTTGTGCATTATTTGTATTTTTTCATTTATTTCTGTTTGTCTTTCCTGATTTTTTCCCTTTGCATTGCAGGGTTAATTACATAAATACTGAGCTTCATTGCTTGTTAACTATTGATGTAATTGAGTACCATGAATTTCTTTGGCAATTATATTTATGCTTTAAAGGATTTCACTCTAGGATTGGATGACTCTCCCATTGTGTGGAAGATTGTACATTATTGTTTTGTACACCAAGTCTTCTGTAAGAGTTTGTGTTCCCTACAAGGTTGTGGGAACTTTGTGGTTGTTTCTCACAGAAAAGTAATAAATGTTATAAAAATTGCCTTCTTTTTGTGTATTCCAGACTATTGCTCTCTTCATTTACTTGGCAGGAAGATTAAATGACGAAGGACCATTTCTGATTCTTTGCCCCTTGTCTGTTTTGAGCAACTGGACAGAAGAGATGGAGAGGTACAGAGTAGATGTAGCTGAAATTTTGTTTTTTACATTGAGTATGATTTTTTTTTTCTGGTGATAGTGAAATGTGATAAAGCAACATATTGTCCTAAGCAGTGATTTTATTTCTTCCAGAATACTCTGACCTGAGCAATAAAGGTAGAGACAGAATCTGATGGGGGGAGGATTAAGTGGCTGTTATTGTTACTCAGTAACAACACAGAACTGGTACTCAGTAAATTTTGCTGAACTAAAGGAGAAACTATCTTTTTCACAGTGACATAGGAAGTAACCAACATGGAAAAAAATAGTTTTTTCTTTAGAATTAGCACAAGGCCTTTGTAGATGTTCATCTGATCCTTCCATCTGTTCACACAGAAACTTACCTATAGGTTTACCTGTTACCATAGATAAGATTTCAGAGTTCAGGACTCTTTCTGGTTGCAGGACATCTTGAAGTCTGCATGTCAGTAATCCTTCCATGAAATGTAATTTTCTAGATATGCACACCCTTCCCTTTGGCTGTACATTGGTGTTCATCTACCTCTTTTCTTGGATCCAGATTTGCTCCAGGGCTTTCCTGTGTAACATACGCAGGTGACAAGGAGGAGAGAGCCCACCTACAGCAAGACCTGAAACAAGAGTCACGTTTTCATGTGCTGCTAACTACCTATGAGGTTTGAATTTATTTCTATCAAGAACTCTTAACCTTGGGACCGTAGAAGTTGGAGAATCTACTGGAATTAGGTTTAATTTTTTGGAGAGCATGCATTTTTCTGGGAGAGAAGTCTACTTTCATTAGATTGTCAGAGAGGGATTGTGACCAAAGGAAGTGAAGGACTACTGTGTTCCAAATTCGCTGAATGTCTCTTCTTTCCTGGTGCGGCAAGAGCAAAGGTGCCCCAGTGAAGGGGGTGGCATTTGAGCTGCCTGTTGGCCAGTGAATAGGAGGAAGGAGGAGGCAGGCAGGGGAGAGGGTTTTGTGGGCTGAGGGGTTGCCTGTTACTGCAGGACGAGAGTAGAGGGTACTCAGTTCCAGTCTCATTTCAAGTTTTTAGTCTTAAAGTGAAGGCAAGACCTTCCACTTACTCCTGCCTAGGTTTTGTTTTTTTCAAGATAGTGCTACTTAGAAGTTATGCTCACAACTTTTTTTTACTTAGTGAATGATTAAGACTTAACTCTCCTAAAGTATAAGATTTAGCTAACAAGAAACTAGTTTATTAATATCAGTTGTGTTAATACTAGCCTTTATAATGTGTCTTTTTCCTTAATTTTTCAGATTTGCTTGAAAGATTCATCATTTCTAAAATCGTGAGTATGTTGCGGTACTTCAGAAACTGTTGAATATATCATGAGAGTCACGTCTTTCCTTTACGTTTTAGTACTTTATCTTTCATGTCATGTCTGGCACATCTTCCTGGTATGTCTTCCGTGAGTCTTACTTACAGATTGGTGTGGCAGAGAGTAGTCCTGCAGTCTAGCCCTTACTCATTAGCTGTGTGTCCCTGGGTTACTTAACCTTAGTGAACCTCAGCTTCTTTGTTGGTAAAAGGAGGATAATCTCTACTTTGGATGGCTGTTGTGAGGATTAAATAAGGTGTCTGTGATGGGTGGTTAATAAATACTAGATTCTTTACTTTGCAGACTGCGCAGATACCTTTCAGGACTGCTATTTAGAGATTTTACTGCAATATAGGAGGTGAATTATTTGAGCCTTTTCCTGGAAGTATCTTAAAGTAGCAGTCAGTGCTATGAAATTAACTTTTTAGGAAGGGAGTTTTAAATATACTTTTAATTAGTTAGCTTTCAGGCTTTCACATCAGCTCATGATGCATAGGAAGCTTAGATTTAATTCTTCCATACCACCTAATACCATGGGTGATATGTTGCGGTATAGGGTTGAGACTACAGTTACAATGTAAATTCAACACTAGCTAGACTTTAGGTACATAAGAAAAGGTACGTTGACAGGGTTTCATTCTCCAAAGCATGTGTAGTTTTGATGTGGTTAGGTGGGGAGAAACTTCTGTTTTCAAAGTGCTTCAATATTTTAAATGTTCTCATCTAGCTTCTGAGTTGGATTTCTGTTTTCATCTTATTTTGAGATACTGAAGGCCCAGTCATAGATTTCATGACTTCCAACCCATAAGTTTCCTTTAAGTAAGCGTGTTATCTTACTCTTCTTAAGAAGAAAATAGGCTTGAGGTGCCTGAGTGGCTTAGTCGGTTGAGCGTCAACTCTTGATTTCAGCTCAGGTCATGATCTCAAAGTTCGTGATTTTGAGCTTCGCATTGGACTCTATGCTGACGGTGCAGAGTCTGCTTGGGATTCTCTCTCTCTCCCCTCCTCTCTCTCTCCTTCCCCTGCACGCTCTCTCTCTAAATAAATAAATAAACTTTTTTTTTTTTTTTAAAGAAGAAAATAGGCTTCCCTCTCTTTTTCTTTTTTCTATAATTAGTATCTAATGTAATATTTGTTGAAGATCTCTTCTCTGGAAAGACACTGTTTGGGAGTTACCAGCAGTGCCAGGAAAGTAAACTGTAGAGCTCCCTAAGAAGACATAGACTCCAGTAGAGGGAGAGGCACTATACAGATATTCATAGTACAAGGCAGGATGTGGGAAGTCTCAAAAGGCGAGAAAATTGGGACATAAATGGTTTTTTTTTTTTTTTTTTTTTTTAAGTTCATTCATTTTTGAGAGAGAGACAGAGTGTGAGCAGGGGAGGGGCAGAGAGAGAAGGGAGACACAGAATCTGAAGCAGGCTCCAGGCTCTAAGCTGTCAGCACAGAGCCCGACATGGGGTTTGAACTCATGAACTGAGATCATGACCTGAGCTGAAGTCAGACACTTAATCAACTGAACCACCCAGGCACCCTGTTACATATATGTTTTTGATTACTTAAAGTATCCTAGGTGACCTTCACGAAAACCCTAGTAGGCAAGTATAGATCTTCTAAATGAAGAAAGCAAGGTAACTCAGCTGAGGCCACATTGCTAATAATGGCAAAGAGACATCCAAATGTACCACTTGGTGTTGTGGAGACTTTTTCTTTTAATTTTTTTTTTTTTTAATGTTTATTTTTGAGAGAGAGAGCGTGAGTGGAGAAGGGGCAAAGAGAAAGAGGGAGACACAGAAACCGAAGCAGGCTCCAGCCTTTGAGCTGTGAGCACAGAGCCCAATGCAGGACTCAAACCCACGATCCATGATACCATGATCTGAGCCGAAGTCCGATGCTTAACTGACTGAGCCACCCAGGCGCCCCTCTTTAAAAAATTTTATTTATTTTGAGACAGAGCGAGTGCGGGAGGGATAGAGAGAGAGAATCAGAAGTAGGCTCTGTGTGTTGTCAGCATGCAGCCTAATATTGAGTTCAGTTTCATGAACCACAAGATCATGACCTGAGCTGAAATCAGGAATCCAACACTAAACCGACTGGGCCACTTAGGTGCCCCATGTGGAGACTTTTGAAGAGCATCTCAAAAAAAATAAACATCTTGGGGTGCCTGGGTGGCTCAGTCAGTTAATCCTCTGACTCTTGATTTTGGCTCAGGTCTTGAGAAATTGTTGTTATAATTTACTATGCTACAAAATGTGCTTTGGAAGTAGCCACCAAAGACCTCCATACTAGTGTATCCAACAGATGTATCTTCCTGGACGTCTGTAACATTTGATCTTATTCACTGCTTCCCCATTTTTTTAAATTACGCTTTTTAAGCTACTGTGACACCAATTTCTCATAATTTTTCTTCTGGGTTTAAATCTCAGCTCCACTGCATTCTAGCTTTATGACCTTGACCTAGTTACCTAATCTTTCTGAGCTTTAGTCTCCTTGTTGGTAAAATGAGCACAATAATGTCTACTCACCATATTCTTTTGGATTAAATAATAGACATAAAGCTCCAAGCACAGTGTCTGGCACATAGTCGGTGGTCATAAATGTTTCCTTTTGCTTTCTGTCTCCAGCTCCTTCTTTTCTGCCTTTATGCACAGGTCTTTCCTGTCTTGGGAAAAAAATTCCCTTAAATTTACTGCCTTATCCAGATGTTGTCTCATGTACATGGCAGGCTTTCAGATAAGAAAGAAACTTGAGTGTGTTTCTAATAGAATGGGCTTAATATTAGTCTTGCCAACAATAGTTATTTTTATGGTAAGACTTTTTGGCTATAAGATATATGTTGGAGTTTTTACACAAAACTGAAAGCTTGGATTTTTCTCTCACAGCTTCCCTTGGAGTGTTCTTGTTGTGGATGAAGCTCACAGGTTGAAAAACCAAAGCTCCTTGCTGCATAAGACACTTTCAGAGGTAAACTCACAGGATAGTCTTAGTTTTTGTATAATCTCCTTTTGAAAAATACTATTTTAGGCTTGTGTAGAGTTAGTTAAGTTGAAACATTTTTTTTTTCAGTCCCGATTTCTATAGGGCTAAATAAACATTTCGTGAGTGACAGAGGTAGTACTTATATGGCCTCACTGCTCCTTCCTCTCATCTTTTACACAGGAAATAACGTGTACTGAAATCTGGTTATCAGGTAATAAGATGCTATCCCAGTAAAATACATTGTAGTTTTAGAAATGTTTCAGCTCTCTTTTGATCTTCTTCAAAGGGGTAGTTCTTTAAAAATAATCTTATTATAACTCTTCTGTCTGCAATAGCAGTTACATCTGACATATTGTACCCTTCCCCCCATTTACCATCTTAAAAAATTTGACAGTTCACATGGAGTCATAAAGAGACCATTGCATGCCATTGACTATTAGCTGCAGTCTCTCTTGTCTTTGTCATACTTTTGAGTGTGACACCCTTGATCTCCTTCCCTTCTCTTGATCTTTGCCATCATTCTGGCACAGTGAGAAATGAGAAATGTCAGTGTAGCCCTAACCTTGCCCTCTTTTCTGAGGAGCCAGTGGAACAGCTTGTGAGTAAGAAGTGCCTTTCTGTTTGCTGACCTCATAAAGGCTTATTCATGAGACCGCATGTGTGAATTCCTGTGACCATCACTGAAGTTTGGTCCCTGTCCTATAACCAATCAGATAATAAGATTAGAGGTGACTTAGAGGAAAGTCTTAGGTCTGAATTCTGTATTTAATGGCTAAACGTTGGAGTTTTTGATATTTTGATGAAGATATGGTCACTGTTATTGGTCCAGTCTCAGAGATTGCTATCCCCTGGTGGGGCTGACTCTGCTCTGTGTTTGCCTTCATTTTGGGACTCTGAACAGTATCTTTTTCCCAAAGGATTGTCATATTCTGGCACCTTACTCTATAAGACACTGCGTCATAAACTACCATGCCAGTTTACTAAAATATAATGGGAGAGGAGAAGCGGGTGTAGTAAAGGAACCCCAGGTTTGGAGTGAGGAAACTAAGTTCTATTGCTGGCCCCAGAGCCTTTCCTTGTTCATAAGGAAACTAAGGCTCAGGGATTATGTGAGGAAATTTTGTGTGTCATCTAAGCATTCCTTTTTAGGTGAGGTTTGAATCGCAGACAACTTGTTGGTTGGAGAGAAATGCATTTATTGATAGGGCTGAGAGGTGGGCTAATACTGTTTTCAGCTTGTTTGTGAAAGTTGGAAGCAGTTTGTATTGAAACATAGGGAGTTGGTTCTACAATTTATGCTACGCCTCGTTTACGTTTACAAAGTACATTCACAAAGTAAGTACGGTACCTCGACAGTGTAAGGCTGCTGTGGAAGATTATGTAGAAAAGTTTATAAAATACTGTATACAACGAGATCAGCTCTGGATTTTTTTCACCCAGTGATAAAATGGACACTACTTTGAATAAGTACGTGAACTCATGTGACAGTCTAAGTTGACTGTAGTGACCGGCAGCCCTCATCTTCTTCGGTCACCCCAGCTCTTTGCTTGGTGAACACATATTATAAAAATTTGAGTTGGTTATTGGAAGCATTTATTTCTGACCAGTTCCCATACTTGAAGTACTATGAAAACATTGTCCTACAAGCAGAGCAGGCATGAGTGGATGGACATTGATTAGACAATTTAAAAAGAAAAAAAATAAAAGAGATTGCAAAAAAAAAAAAATAGTAATGACATTCTCAAATCAGTTTTAATTGCATTTCATTTGTTACCTTACTACAAAGCTGTATCATCTTATGACCCTTTCCCAAACCTAAATACAGAAACACAAGAATAAAAATAAAAGCCATTAGGGGCGCCTGGGTGACTCAGTCGGTTGGGTGTGCTTATAGCTCAGAGCCTGGAGCCTGCTTCAGATTCTGTGTCTCCCTTTCTCTCTGCCTCTCCCCTGCTCATGTTCGGTCTCTATCTCAAAAATAAATTAAAAAACATTAAAAAATAAATAAAAGCCATTAATAATTTACTCCCCTGCATGCATTAACATTTGACATATCTGCTTCCATATCCTTTGCTGTGCATATGAACACGTAAACATATAAGTATGCATATTGTTATTCTAGAAATCAAAATATACTGTATTTTTGTATTTAATAAGTATGTCTATATACATAAGGGTATATATGTACATATACACACACTGTATTTCATTTTTTTAAATGAAATATATAAGATATGGCTTTCCAGTTTTGCTTCATTATTTAACTCAAATGGTATAAGTTCTTATAAATGTCAATTTAGAGCTTGTCTTTTGCTTAACCTAGTATCTGTTACTGTTTTTCCTAGCCTTTTATTTCATTATTCTCTTACTCTTGGTGTTCTCATCACCTGCTCAAAATTTAAAGACTTTCTTTCATTTATGCTGTATGAGGCTCAGAAACATCCAGAAGTCTTGATGTTTTGGATGTGATACACTAACATTTTACAAAAGGACATTCTTTTAGTCTAGATCTTTTTGCTTCCTGCTTGTAGTGGTGGGCCTGATGCTATAGCTTTTTCAAACTCTTGAGTATATACCATGTGCTTCTGAAGTCTCAATAGACTCACCATGTGGGTAGTAACATACTGCTTAAATTCTCACAAAGATTGAACAATAATAATCATATTGAATATTCATGTAGTACTTCAGAGTTCACATAGTGATTTTACTCACCTCCTTGTAACAGTTTCTCCTTCCCAGGATTATTATCCCCTTCTTACAGTTGAAACTGAAGAAGTATTATTCCTACCATCAAACAGCTGGCATACAACTTGAACCTGAGTCCTCTGATTTCATGTCTTTATTGTCAGCCCATTAAATCATGCCTCTCTCTGTAAAGGTTTTCATGGGTAACTCAGTCTTGCTTTCCGAGGTTATGGATTTTTAATTTTTATTTTATGTATTTGAGTTCTCAGTAGTCTTCAGTCTCCTGTTGACCGGAACTCCCATCCAGAATAGCCTCCAAGAGCTCTACTCCCTCCTCAGTTTTGTGGAGCCTGATGTCTTTCCCAAGGAGCAGGTGGGAGATTTTGTTCAGCGTTACCAGGATATCGAGAAAGAGTCCGAGTCAGGCAAGTTCCCTTCCTACAAATCATGCCAAGAGGTCTGGGCCCAGAAACTGGCCTGGTGCATAATAGACACTGGTTATAGATAGAAAAGAAAGAGAATTGATAACCAGACGACACCTTCTAGGAAGAATGAGCCACCCAAAACTAAGGTGGTGCTAGATCCCCTCATGTCATTCCCAGTTGTCTGCTATTCATGATTCTTATTTGTTTGTTACGTGATTCTACAGCGGGGCTTCATGGGTCATTTTTGGAAGAAATGGAAAGTGTCTGCTGGTTTGCAGACTTTTTTTCCCCCTCACCTGTCATTTCTATAATTTTGTAATCTGTTAACTTTCTATGCTATTTCCCGAGGCAGAAAAGTATATGGGGTGCCAGAGTCCCGAACTACTCTTCAGCATTCCACAGCACTGGTGTTTCTGTTCGCTGTGCACCAAAATCAGAAGTCTGGGATGGATGGATGGTGGGAGTGAAGCAGGAAGCATCCTCGTTTGTACAGCTGCCAGTTGCGGTCTTCCTCTTGCACCCTTGCCCCTCTGCCTCGTAGAATTCTCTGTCCCTATAGTATTATCCCGGGACGAGTGTTCAACACCAATGCTAGGCAGGCCTGCCAGTGGGTATGCATGTCCTGGGTGAGTAGGAGTTGGAAGGGCTTCTCACATCTTGCCCATCCTGCAAGCCTGCTCTCATTGCCCCCATGTTTAGGGTCCAGATAAAACACACGACAGCCCGTCAAATATTACATGGGACATACTCCTATTAAAAAAGTGTCTGTTGTTTATGTGGAGTTTATATTTCACTGCATTCTTGTATCTTGTTTGCTGAACCTGGCAACCCGACATGGAGCAGAATGCCAGCTCAGGCCAGTTTTTGAAGTTCATGACCCCTGGGGAAGGAGCAGGGGCATTGAAGTGAAAAGAACTAAGTTTGAATGCAACATTAATATCCAGCTGTGCGACTTTGGATAAGTGTGCTTAATTTCACAGAGCCTTCCTCAACGTAGCTATAAAAATGGGACAATAGTCCTTGTCCTACACTTACTTGTAAACCCTTATGCTAGTCAATCAAATTAAGTGCAGAAGTATCCTGGAAACAGTACAACTCCATGCAAATGAGATTATTAATAAAAATCAAGTTCTTTGCGTGTTCCTAGTTCTTGAGTTGAGAGCCAGGAATAGTTTCAGAAGGAAAGAGGAAAAAGAACCCGGTGAAGAAAGAAACACAGTTGATCCTTCAGTACAGGGATAGGGTGCTGACTGCCCTCCCATGGTTGAAAATCTGCTATAACTTTTTGACTTCCCAAATTTAACTGCCAATAGCCTGCCGTTGACTGGATGCCTTACTGATAATGTAAACAGTTAAGACATATTTTGTGCATTACATGTATTGTATGTTGTATTCGTACAATCAAGTGAGCCAGAGGAAAGAAATGTTAAGAAAATCCTAAGGAAGAGAAAATACATTTACAGTACCATATTGTATTTGTTGGGGGAAAAAAATCTACATTTAAGTCAACCTGCGTAGTTCAAACCCACGTTGTTCAAGCCTCACCTGTATTATGAAAAATGACAAGACCGGTCTAGCATGTGGAATTGGTATGGAAATTTTGTCCTACACTTCTTGTGTTGTTGGTTTCTTTCCTTACACAGCAAATGAACTACACAAGCTCTTGCAGCCATTTCTGCTGAGGCGAGTGAAAGCCGAGGTAGCTACAGAGCTTCCCAAGAAGACAGAGGTGGTGATATACCATGGCCTGTCAGCATTGCAGAAAAAATACTACAAGGCCATTCTGATGAAAGACCTAGGTAATCAGAGGGCACTTTACTGCTTAGAAACTCAGGATGTGACTTTCATGGAGGGGAATATTTTATTATCACACATGCTTCGTATAGCACTATGGGATGGGATTTTGTATTCTGAATATCGTTCAGTCAGCTGCAGTGAAACTGTGCAGGTATCTTTACTATAACGCAGACTTTACTGGTTGTTGCACTGGTGAAATTTCCTTTTCTTCCTCCACCCAATTGTCCATACTGTGTAGCAGTTAGTTAAGCAAACATTCTAGGTTGGCCAGTCACACCTTTCATCTTTCCACCCTGTCACATATTTAACATATTGCACACCTTTTTTGTTGAATAAGATTCACTGGGAGGAGTTGGGAGTGGAAACGGAGTCTGTGGCTTTGCATTTTTTTTAGAGAGAGCATGCACGCGTTGGGGAGAGGGACAGAGGGGGAGGGAGAGAAAATCTTAAGCATGCCCCATGGTCAGTGTAGACCCCGATGTAGGCTCGATCCCATGACCCTGGGATCATGACATGAGCTGAAATCAAGAGTTGGATATTCAACTGACTGAGCCACTCAGGTGCCCCAATATGCTGCTAATTCTTAATGCAATTCGGTGAAATTCAGGAGGTTATTATAGGTTTGAGAGATATATACTGAAATAAATAAGGTTATTTATGGAAACGTAGAGTTTTTGAGTTTTTTTGTTTTTGTTCAAAAGTCCATTTCTCCCTGTGTCTCTGTTTACAGCTGCATTTGAAAATGAGACAGCAAAGAAAGTTAAACTTCAGAATGTCTTGTCCCAGCTTCGGAAGTGTGTGGATCACCCGTATTTGTTTGATGGTGAGACAGTGCCCTTTTTTCTCACATTGCTTTTCATGAATATTTCTGTGGCCAACATCATAGCAAAATTCTTGAAAAGAATTGCCCATATTTACTGTCTAGTGTTCTCCCCATTTTCTTTCTAATTTTTCTATGTTGATGTAATTTAGTATACTGTTCATATTCAACTTTCTTCATTTGTCCCCTTAATGTCTTCCCCATGGCTTTGATTTTTCTTTTCAAATTTAAGATCCAGCCACAGATCCTGAATTATATTTGGCTGTCTCCTTTGCTTTTTTTTTTTTTTTTTTTTTGCCTTTTATTTTTTGCCTTTTTTGGTCTTTCATGAAATTACAGTTTTGAAGAATCAAGGCCAGTTGTTTTATGGGTTGTCTCATCTGGATTTAGGGATCATGTCTTTGTGTTTAGATGTCCCATTGTCTTAAACCCACTCCATGGCCAGCCTTTCATCAACGCCATTGAACTTTGCAAGTTCACCAGTGATACCTTCAATGGTTGTCCGTTCACATTTTAATTAACCTCTTAAAACCTTTGACACAGTTGATCACTTCTTTCTTGAAACACTTTCTTCCTTTGGCTTTTGGAATGCTTTCTATTACTTCTCCATTTGCCTGTATCCACTCCTTCTCAGCCTCCTTTGCTGCTTTCCCTGTACCTTAGAGATGTCTGCAAATTTCCCTCTAAATGCTGTTTTAGCTGCACACCGCACATCTCAATATGTAGTGTTTTCATTTTCATTCAGACTAGGGCTTTTTTGAGTCATTCTGACAGGTAGCCTTTGGGACACTTCCAGGACTTTTGTGGCCTTGGGAGCACTAGAATGGGTAGGACCAATGTGGAGGGTTTGCTGCAGTTCTTTTAAGGGAGTGTTTGCCAGGTAGTACTATGAATTGCAGAGTCTTAATCAGGTGCATTTCAGAATCTTTTTTTAAGGCAGGGGGGGATTGGGAACTTGTAGATTTTGAAAGAAGCCCTCTAGGTTATTCTGACTGCCATCCCCCAGCTTGAGAATTACTAGTTTATACATCTAAGCTGTATTTCTTGATTTGTTTTCTCAAGTGAGAGTCTCAAATTTTCAATTCTCTGGACTTTAGCATGTCCCTGTGCCTCCTTTTCCTAAAGAGTGGGCTTGTTCCTTGAATGGACATTTTTTGTCATATTGGGGGTATTGGCTCTGTGACTGATGTTAAGCAGCACTGAGATTATCATGCAAACACATAATTATAAAATGCCTCAAAGAGAGATGAGACATGGGCCCATTATCAGAAGGAGCTTGGCTTCTTGCTATAGCCTTGCCTTTGGCTTCTCTACTCAAGGAGTCTGCCCTGACTGGGGACACATTTTTCAGGTGTGGAACCAGAGCCTTTTGAAATTGGAGACCACCTGATCGAGGCCAGTGGGAAACTTCATCTACTGGATAAGCTCCTGGCATTTCTGTATTCCAGGTAGGTGGTTGGTTCACATTTTCTGCTCTGAGCTGGTGATTTTTAAAACCAGAATAACGAACAACTCATTGATTTCTTGAGACTAATTCCAGTTTTCCTTTTTTTTAAGACCCCGATTCTGGTTCCATCTTCTCGCCAACTACACCCACAGCCATCCCCATCCCACCCCATCCCCTCCATAATCATCCTTCCTTTTCCTGAATTCCTATAGGACCTAGAATCCTAATCTAGCACTTGGCAATGCACTGCCTTAATCTGTTGTCTGATTAATTGGTATTAATCTTATCACTCCAGCTATATTGTTTAGTTCCACAAAGAGATAACATCAAGCATTTCTTTTTTAATTACTTGCTGGTACCTTGCATTAATTGGCACCTAATGAAGGCTTAGTAAATCTGCACTTTGGTTAACCTGTGGCATTTGGTTCAGGGCGAACTTGGGGGATTCTTTCCCGGAGACATGAATTGGGTAGCAGAAGACTAAGTCACTTCTGGAGCCTTAAAATGTTCAGCTAAGTGTTCAGGAGGCTGGTGGCCAGCCTCTACCTGATCCTTCTGGTCCCCAGTAGGACAGAGGAGTCTAGAAAAAGCCCAGCTTCCCAAGGGTTTCTAAGTTGTCCCTATGGGACAACTGCCCCAAGTGGGCCTGAACTAACCTCAAAACCTCAGATTTGGCAAAATCACCCAACATTAGGAATGTGCAAATCAAATAATTGCATGTCTTACTATATTTTATTGGCTGTGATATATCTACTATAAGTGTGTTTGAGGTAGAGGAGGACCCATAAACATCTTCTGTCCAACCTTTTCATTTCATAGGTGATAAAACAGGCCCAGAGTGGTCATGACTTGTCTAAAGTCACACAGCCAGCAAATGACAGAGATGGGGTTAGAATTGAGGCCCTTGGCTTCAGGTTCAATGTCCTTTCCAATTATTTGGGGCTAGAGTCTTGAAAGGGTTCTTCATAATTGTTCCTTTATATGCATCACAAGCTCAGATTAAATTAGTTTTCCTAATGAGACTCTTGTTTTGATAGTGCCATATTTCTTTATGAAAACTTAAATAATACCTGATAACATAGGACTGTAGGCTCATCTTCATTCTTGACTTAATTCATTTTTCCTTTTCCTTTCCTCTCTTCTCCCTGTACATAAATAAGTTTTTTTAATGTATTGTAGGGGATATGAGATGCCACCTGCCCCTTGCTTCTCTAAAGTGATACTTTGCAGACTTTTCAGCTAACATAGCTGGAGATGAGAGGCTAGTGATTTTATACTCCCCAAGTAGAGAATGGCTATGGATGGCTGACCCCAAGTTCTTTGAGGTTTCTGATTTGGGCTTTTGTGCATTTGAATTTTGCATTTTATTCTTCCTATATCTTTCTTTATTTTTCTATTAAAAAGAAAGTGTATTTTTCTTTCCATTAGTAAATTGACATTCTAAAAGAGGTTTCTTGGTTATACTAGGACTTTCTATAGCCTCTAGTGCATTGACATTTGCTCCTGGGAATATCCCCACTCCAGTTTGAGAACTTGTGCTCTGCAGGATATGACTACATGTGGAGCTATTTATGTGGAACATTTAGCATGTCTGAGGAAGTCTCTGTAAATATAAATGATATTTATATTTCCCCTTTGGTAATTGTATTCTTTAGTAGGTTTCACCTGAGGGAAACTCACCTTAAATACCTAGAGTTGGCAGCCTTTCCTTTTCTCTTTCTTGCCAGGGGCCATCGAGTTTTACTTTTCTCCCAGATGACCCAGATGTTGGATATTCTCCAAGACTACATGGACTACAGAGGTGACATCCCTTGGCCATTACGTGGCTTAAGCCTTTTTAGCAGTCCAGTAGGTCCATGACAAGTAATCTGGGGTGTGGGGATATTACAGAGGAAAGTAGTGAAAGAACATTAGCCTGAACCAAAGGAAGATTGAAAGTAAGGAGAGAGGTGTGTCACACAAGGAGTGACAGCTGGGTAGAGACACATGAGCAGAAATAAACACACACATTCCCACTGGCGATGTGATTTAAAATTACGGGTACTGGAAGAAATGTGAGTTGCAGAAATGTTGAGTGATTTGAAAATGCTTGCTAAAAAAGAACTTTCAGTGTCCTGTAACATTTGACTCAACATTTGAGCATTTGTTCAGGAGCAGTAGAGAAGATGAAATTATAGAGATCCCACATATCAGCCAAGCGAAAGGAATTTTTTTTCTGTATAAACAATAGGGAATGTAAGTTATTACCTGGGTATCCTGTTTAATATATAATAAAATTATTGTGGAGGGCTTCTGGATGACTTGGTTAAGTGTCTGGCTCTTGATCTTGACTTAGGTCATTATCTTACAGTTTGTGCGTTCAAGCCCTGTGTCGGACTCTGCGGTGATAGAGCCTGCTTGGGATTCTCTCTCTTCCTCGCTCTCTGCCCCTCCCCCACTTGCATGCTCGTGCTCACTCCAGCATTCTCTCTCTCTCTCTCTCAGGATAAATAAACTTTGAAAGAAATTTATGTGGGATGATGGGAAAAGGCTGTAACATTGATTGTTCATGAGATCAGTGGTGAAGGAGTATCAGCTTCAGACCGTACAAATTTAAAACATGAATTCAGAGTAGGTCTCTCAGAGCCACTTGATGCCCTCCCAAGTACTGTAGTATACCTGGTCCATTGGACCCTTGGCAGGAAATGCCATAGGCATGTTGAGGAATCTCTAGATTCACAAACAGCGCTTGAGAGTAGGATTCCCCTTCTTGACAGGGTTCTGTGGTGATGGGTGGAGAATCTGTAGCTTCATTGAAGGGTAGCTGCTGGGCCATTGGGCAGGCTCACTGACCAGCTCCCAAGTGCTTGTCTTACTGCTTGCATAAGTTAAGAACTCTGTCGAGGCACATTTGGAAACTGCCATGCAGCATGGTTCACAGTGTGCTTCAGGGTTGGTTGGGATAGTCAGAATTGACTGTTAACTCCACGACTATCAGATGACGTCAACTGCATGTATTTCAAAAACCCAGAGAGCTATGTTATGTTGAGTTCTTTTGTTTTTAAATGTTTTATTATTTATTTTTGAGAGAGAGAGCATGAGCAGGAGAGGGGCAGAGAAAGAGCGAGACACAGAATCCGAAGCAGGCTCCAGGCTCTGAGCTGGCAGCACAGAGCCCACCCTGGGGCTCGAACTCACCGACTGTGAGATCATGACCTGAGCCAAAGTCAGATGCTTAACCGACTGAGCCATCCAGGCACCCCTATGTTGAATTCTTTTGTAAAACAATGAAATGTCCCCTAAATTTAGATTTTTCCCATGGGATTTGCTTGAAGTAGAGGTATACCTGTATACAGAAAGGGATAAAATTAGCATTTGCTTCTGAGCTGACAATGTTTTATTCCCCAAAGAATATGTGAAAAGGGTTTATATTTCTGTTTTCTTTTTCTCTGTGTAGGGTACAGCTATGAGCGCGTGGATGGTTCTGTGAGAGGAGAAGAGAGACACCTGGCCATTAAGAACTTTGGACAGCAGCCTATTTTTATTTTTCTCCTGAGTACCAGGGCAGGTAGGCCACATAACCATTGACAAAAGCAGACAAATAAGGGGAGATATAGTACTTTTACATCCTGGCCATCAGCATGTTTTTCCTTAATTCTCTGAAAGGTGAGGTCATTAAGGAGGAGCGTAAAACAGGGGAATTGAGGGATTTGTTGTAAGTGTATCGAAGTACTGGGCTCCTAGCATGGGGTCTTTCCTGTCCAGGTTTTCTAAGCTGCCAAGTAAGGCTGAAACCAGGGGTTGTTGGAAAGTAATTTTAACCTGCTTTGACCACTGAGCTGGGTTGTCCTGTAAAGATGTCTGTAATTCACATTCAGTAGAGACCGCTCTCCTTCCCAGCTATGAATTTGGGAAGTGAGATAACAACCTGTCTGCTAGTTATCCCTCCTCCTTACGTAGTCTGGAATAGTGCTGTCAAAGCTTAATCAAGTTTAGCTTTTTAAAAAGTTGTGATCCTAATGAAATTGCCACCTCTTTGGAATTATTTTTAATGTGACTTAAGTCATAAATATTTTATATGACATTTGTAGTGCTTTTATACACTTCAGTTGTTTGAAATCTGTTCATGGAGATGAAATTATTCTTATGGAGCAAGCAGACCTTAGTGTTGAACTTCTAGAATCTTAGTTTCATTATCTTAGTTTTTGTAGACTTGAATCTTAATGGAATGGATGCAAGAACATTAGGGGGATGTGTGTCCTCTGTTAAAGAGAGATCAACATCTTTCTAAAGAGACAGTTCTATCTTAAAAAGTATTTAAGTGTCTAGTACGGTGAGGGTGCATAAAAGACATGTTAAATAGAATCCCTGACCATAAGGAGATTTTTCTCACCTGTGTGTGTCTCATCTCTGTATTACAAAGGTATAATCTGATTCGTTTGGCTTCACTTGCTTCCAGTGTCATAGACTGCACCCTGCATCAGCCATTTATTCATGTCCTCAGTTGTCTCTGGTGGGGTGGTCTTAGGAGAAGCTGGAAGGATCAGGGCAAATGCATCTTCAGTGTTGGGAAAACAGCTCTTCTTCTGCTTTAATGATTTTGTCATCTTCATATTCCGAGAGTGGCATCATGTTTGAAGGTCTAAAATTAGGAAGAAAGAGTAAGCTCCTTGGAGTACTAGAATCAGTCAGAACAGAGTAATCTTTTAAGAACAGAAGCAATCCTGGACACGAGCCTTTTCCAAACAATCATGATCACATTTGCTATCACTTTTTAGCTGTAAATTAGCAGGGTTATTTATTTAACAGGTTTCCCTCCAACTTTCAGATAGTTCTGTGATTGAATCATGTTGCCACCGGGTGGCAGTGGTAGCTCGTGAGATGTTCCAAACAAGAATGGAGAATAGCTTATTTGTAAGACATCACCCCTTAATTTAATGAGGAAGCACTGAACTCAGATGTTAACCCAAGAAGAAGAAAACTTTTATGGCTCACGCTGTGATGAAATAAGTGCCAGGGAGATTCTCTGGCGTAGTGGGTGAAAGTGAAGGCTCTGGAGCCAGACTGTGTGGGACTGACTCCTGCCTCTCTCACTTCCTGGCCGTGTGATCTCTGCTGAGTCCCTGGACTTCTCTGCTCTTCTGTCTATAAAATGAGGGTAATAATAGTAAACTACTCATAGGGGTGTTGTGAGGATTGAAGGAGTCAGTATACATAAAGCGCTTAGAACATTGCTTGGCACGTAGTAAGCACAGCACAAACGTAGCTGGCATTATTATAAGGTCTAATTTAGCATCTCTCAGTAATCAGTCTTTATTATGTCTTTATTCCAGCTTTAATTTTATATGAAGGCTTTAATTAGAATGTTCCTGCCTGACTTGTCTTGAGAGCCAGCTTACAGTCGGTAGCCCATCTCAAAAGTTAGTCCTTAATTCAAGCTGTTGGAACAAGCCCTTTCAGGCTTGCTTGTCTCCGCAATGAGCTGTAACGACCCTGGCAAGAGGGAGTCCCTCTTGTACTTGTTTCCACATTAATCAAAGACAAAGCTGTAATTTGCTTTCACGGTTCTCTTAATTAATTCTCATCATCCAAGAAGCCTCCTCAGCCCTTTTCCTACAATACTGAAGAAAGATCAGAAAGTTGTCCCATGGAGTGTTCTTATCCTGTGACTGGTTTTGTTACCCACTCTTTGATTAATGTGGAAACAGATACAGAAAAGACTTTCTAAAGTTTTCTCCAGTCAGAGGGAGGTAGTTTCCTGCTCTGCTGAGGAGTGTAATAAATAAATGTCATCCCCTGCTCTCGTTAGCTTGCATCAGGGATCTTGCTACCTTAGCTATAACCTGCAGTGGATATTAACTCCTCTCTTAGCAGTGTCCACAGCAGAAGACCTCTTGCATATTTAAAACTGTTTTCTTTTGAAAGAGTGTGTGTCCTCTTTCACAGACTATTCTCAACAGACCAAGATTTTTAAATGGAAGAGATGTAAATTGGCTTCCTGGGACTAACTTCAGTATGCACTTTTACTGTTTGCCCCTGCTCCCCTCATTCTGTTACTTTCAATAGTTAAGTTTTCCGAAGTCAGGCAATAGGAGCCCAGACAGCAGTGTTAACCACTGCAAGGTCCTGGAGTTAGGGATGGGTGTTAGTCTGAAAGGTGAGGCCAATTGTTTTGTCCGATCTTAATTTACCATTCGTCCCCGTAGCCTTGCACCTTTATGGTCTAGCCCGTAGCCAGTTTGCTGCTGATCACATTCCTTTTGCATTGTTTTCAGGTGGAGTGGGCATGAACTTAACAGCTGCAGATACTGTTATTTTTGTTGACAGTGATTTCAATCCGCAGAACGACTTACAGGCAGCTGCCAGAGCTCACCGGATCGGCCAGAACAAGTGAGAGATTTCAGCATCAGTGTTTTTCCACATCCCTGGCCCCTCAGCGGTTCTCAGTTGGGGAGGGAGGTGAACAACCTGGTGAGCCCGGTGACATCCCAGACTGGAGGGTGAGAGAGCACTGGGTTTTAGCCCAGCTTTGCTGCTGACTCGTTGAAGACTGCTGGCCAGCACACATTCTTCTTGCACACGTGATTTGTTAAAAACCACAGTCAAGCCATGAAATAGAAGCCATGAACTTCTAAAGACGAGAAGGAACCTTTAGAAGTTATTTAACTCTTTTTTACCTGAGTTAAGGTCTGATTCAGTTTAAAAATGAAGTTCTGGCGTTGTAGAGTTAGGCTACAAAGATCATGGAGATCTGCCTGAGGTTTTCCTTCACTGTTCCCATCAGGAACCTCAGTTATGGCCCCTCCTCATCCCTTGACTCTCTTGGAAATCTTCAGTGAGTACCTCTGGGAGGCCAGATCTCTCTAACAGATGCTCATGTCCACAGTACAGTCTCCCTTTAGCTGTACCCTGAGCATGGCATTTGGGGTTTGTTTCCCTTTAGGTGTATTGACCTTGCATGCTGTGTTCATCTGTGCGGACCCTCACGGCACACTTGTCTCCTTTGACCCTGTACAGGTCTGTTAAAGTTATTCGGCTGATCAGCCGAGACACTGTGGAGGAAATAGTCTGTAGGAAAGCGGCCTCCAAACTCCAGCTCACCAGCACAGTCATAGAGGGAGGCCATTTTACTTTGGGGGCCCGGAAACCTGCAGCCGATGCTGACCTCCAGGTATAAGATCTTATTCTTCCTTTAAGAATGTGTCCTGTTGTCAGTATTTTCTTGTGGGTGAGAAAGCAGATGCAAAGAACTAGCTTTAAAACCCATTGTCCCCAGCTACACATTTGTTCCCAGGTCTGTTCCACACGTACCTGCCATACTGTCTACTGCATGCAAGCAAGGAGCTAAAAATGATTGTGATGAAAAAGGTAGCAGAATATGGAGTGACAGGGATGGGTTTTAGATCCCCTGACTTGGATTCACATCCAAGCCTTGACACTTACTGGCTGTGTGGCCTTGAGCAGATAGCTTGACCTCTCAGATCTACTTCTATTTGCATTTTCAAAAAATGAGAATATTGCAAGTTACCTCAGAGGAGTGTTAAAAAAAAAAAATTAGATAAAATAGAGAACTCGGCATAATAAATGATGGTTAATCTCATACCTTGTCTTAACCCCAGAGCTTTTGATCAGTGAGTGATCTTCATAGTCAGAGGATGGTAAATGAGATCAGGAATTCAGAATTGTTCCATAGGAGAAAATGGATGAAAGATGAGAGTTAATTGTTTGAGGAAGGGAATATTGGATAGGAAACAAATGCTGACTTACAGATTTTTCTCTTCTGGAATGGGGCTTCGAGTTACTCTACAGCAGCCCCTGGGTTAAAATTAGAACTCATGATATATCCTAGATTCTTCCATTTTGCCCAAAGGGATCATATTCACTGAAACAGTTGGAGAGACGCACTTCCGATAGTACTTAGCACAAAGTAAGCATTCAATAAATGTTCACTGCATCTGTCTCACTGTAGAATAATGAAACTGCTTTCCCTCTTTCAGGACTTCAGAACTCTATACATTTTAGATTTAATAAACCACAACCACATCTTTTATTACTAGGTTGTTTCTATTTTAAAACAACGAAGAAACTGCTTTCATCTGAGACCAGGGCACTGGATTGTTACCTTCGTTTTTGGCAACCAAAGAAATAACTAGTAGAGTCTGAATGAGGAAGAAAGAAATCAGACATTAGAACCAGAATGTAACCTTCTGGTTTCCTGGAGCTGAGCAAGAATCCCAACAGAGCCCTGTCAAACAGCCAGTGTTGGGAACAGTTTACATTCCTACCAGTATTTGGCCTAATATTTACTAGGCCATCTAGAGATAACTGACCCAGTCTAAAAGGATAAGACACGAACTAGAAGTCAAGATGTGAATCTACGTTGATTTGGAATCTAAGAGTTAGTGCTTAAGGAGGTGCAAAGTTGGAAGTAGGTATTTAAAGCCAGGGAAGTGATCTGAACTGTTTGGATGGTTCTTGTGACCCTAGGGAATGGGTAGGCTCAATAGGTACCTTTGAGATAAGGGAAGAGAGGCAGGATAATGCAGTTGTCAGAGGAGTATTGTGACCCTAGGGAATGGGTAGGCTCAATAGGTACCTTTGAGATAAGGGAAGAGAGGCATAATAATGCTGTTGTCAGAGGAGTATTGAAGAAGATTAGAATTGAGAAATGGCCTTCAGGTCTAGCCATCAGTTGTTACTGGTCTTCGTGAAGGTGAGTCGCATGGAGCGCTGTGGTAGGAAACCAGATTGCCAGAGGAGAGAAGTCAGTTGATGGTGGAGGGAAGGTACCCAGTGTAGCCTTCTTCCAAGTTTGTCAGTGGGAGAGAAGCTCACTGGGCCTCTGACTTCTCGCGTGGCTGCTGGAAGTGCCTGTGGCCTGTGAGAAAGACTCCTGAGAAGTGCCATAGATAACGCAGGATATTACTGTTCTTGAGAAAAAAAGAGGCTAATTTTTTTTTTTGTCCTCGAGAGTTGTCAGAGTCATCGTCACTGATCAGTATTTATCACCTCTCTGCTTGGCCATCATCCAACCGCTAAACGGCCCTGTTGGTATCATCGTCGTGGGGAGAGTAGAACAGCCGGCCAGCAGGGAAGGAGCCTGCCCTGTGTCAGCAAGCCATTTAGCAAAACACTGACGTCCCAATGCCTGTTTTCATGAGCACCAACTGGACTTTTTCATTTTCTCCATTCAAGTTGAGTGAGATACTCAAATTTGGTTTGGATAAACTGCTGTCATCTGAGGGGAGCACCGTGGATGAGATAGACCTGGAGACGATCCTGGGAGAAACAAAAAACGGCCAGTGGATCTCTGACACCTTGCCTATAGCAGAAGAAGGAATCCGGGAGCAGGAGGAAGGCAGTAAGTCGGGGGTGAAAGTAGAGCAAATGGCACAGCTGCCTGATTTAGACGTGAGTGAGATAGGTCCTGATAGAAAGTCCAGGAGAGTGCTCCCTGGGGCATCTTTTCCTACCCAGCCCTAGTCTCATTGTGGGCACACTGTTGAAGTCTTTCTTGGTCTAAGAACTCTTCCTAGACTGACTAGCAATTGCCTGTTCCCTTGTAGCTGAACTTTGAGCCCACTCTGATATTAATGCTCGTGGTAGTATCTCAAGGATTTTAATTTGTACTTTTTCCTGCCTTCGTTGCAAGCATCTTCTCTTTTATTAGTAAATCCCACTGTCCTTATTATGGTTGCCCTCTCATAGTGAGTCCTCTTCTGAATAGTAGAATGATTTGGTTTTTACATGCTCGTTAATACTGGTTGAGCATTTATTCTGTGCTCAATCAGAAGTGTGTACCGTGTCCTGTGCTTAATACCTGTTTTTTCATTTAATCTTCACCATACTTTAAGGTGTAGGTACTGCTATTTTTTTACTGAAACAGTACATGTAAATCATGAGATAATTTTTGTCTTTCCTGAATTTGGTCAACATTTGTCTTTTTTGTCCATTTCAGTTCCGAGTATTTGAAATTCTGACTTGAAGCGTTTTTTCACATAGGAGCTTTGTAAAGATATTCCCCGCTGTCTTACAGTCATTTTATTGTCTTGTACCAGTGGCAGCAAGAATTCAGTGTGGACGGGGGGTGAGGTTTGAGAGTCTTACTCTAGACTTAATTCAAGAATACCTTAATTCAAGAGAGCTATAGTTTCTTTACTAGATGATGCCTCCCTTTTTGGTAGGGAGCGAGGTTGACAGGGACTTTGGTAGGGACTTCTGGTTTTGTGATTCTCTTGTTTCTGTAGGATCCCCACTTTTCATCACTTGCTTCCTTTCTTTGCCATAGAACTGCCAGGGGACGTCTCTCTCTCCCCTAGAAGCAGTGCCTTCCCAGATTGCTGACTGCATGCACTTTCTAGTCCCTTCCTTTCAGTTTCTTGGTAGCCAGTGCTCTAACCTGAGTCTGAGACGTGTTCTTACTGTTTTTCTATTTAGGTTGTGGCACTGTGTTCAGGGGGCTGTGTCTGACACTGCCTGTCTTCTGCGTCACTCTCAAGTCTGGTGTGGGCTTGGGAACTGGTTCCATTGGCGTTTGAATGTTCATTTCTCTACTTATCTGCAGATTGAAGTTTGTAATATTCTCAGACTCCCTAGTTTTATAGAAGCCATGGATTAGTGGTGGTTTTATAGGGTATACGGAGAGATTGGGATTTAGGCAACTAGCTTCATTCTACGGGATACAGCTCTTTGACTTTTCTCATTTTGTCTTTTAAATTTCTTAATATTAGTATCCCATTTTTATTCTTCAGATACTCTTTCTTGTTCTCTGTTTTACCTGTATCTTGTTCTCATTTCACAGATGTAATGTCCTCTCTTGAGATGTTTATTATAGCTTTTGAAAAGTATTCTTTTTCTTTCTTTCCTCTCATTGCTGCCATTGCTGTTTTCAAAATTTGTTTTGGAACCTCTTGTTTTTGTCTTGAGTTTTCCTGAAATAGCTGGTGTCTTCTGACTGTCTGAAAAACATGTGCCGGTGAAGGGCCGAAGCTGACAGGCAGCCCCAAGCTGAGCAGGTGTATCTTGATCCTTATTCCAGCATTACTGGTTGGTGACCTTGCTTCTGTATTTGAAGTCCTTTCATTGGGCAACTTAGTTTCTCCAGATGAATCCTTTAGTATCTTTCTTGGGTTGGAATAAACCTGTTTGCTCAAATTGAAGAGACCACGGGAGTCAAAGGTTAACGGTGCTCCTGTTACTTGGTATACAGAACTTCTCTCAGATCCTGTACTGTCCAGCACTCTGTCCTTATACATCCTAACCTTCGGAGGATTGACAGGGTCTCTAGTCTCATAATCACCCCTTGACTAGGCACCTGTGTTTGGCTTTCACGGTTTTTCTTAATCCGATCTGATTGCTTCAGCCACATTCTGTTTTCTAAGAATTATTGAACTTTTCATTCACTGTTGTCTCCTGGCTTTTCAAAATCCCTTCACTGCTATTTAGTGGTTTTAGGTGGGAGGCAAAATGGATGCACGTGACCTGATTTTGAAGTTCTGTTTGGATTACATTAGTGAAGCTTGCACCCATTTCTGCGCTCATTCTAGATTAATTTGAGATTACTTTCCTCATGTTACTAGGACAAAATAAAATTCTGTTGTTTTCCAGGAAGAATTCTATTCTTTAGTCAGTCCAGCTGCCAGAAAAGATTTTCCACTTGTATTAAAATTTGGAATCTTCTCTTTGATCAGGGAGTACAGTTTCTGTGGTAGATGGTGCCACTGACAGGACACAGATGAGGGCCTAGGCCTGTGGTCTCCAACCCCCTCTTGGCTGAAGAGTGAAGACAGGGAGCACGATTAAAAATAATATAAATGAATATGAAAGACCAGTAGTTAAAGCAGCTCCAATCAAAAATAAATAAAAAATAGGGTTCCTTTATCTGGAATGCTAGGGTTTTTTTAAAAAACATATTTATAGGTTGAGAATTGCATGCAATATGAAGCTACATATGTTGATCATATTTGACACTTCTCAGCTCTTTATTTTTTTCCCACTTGTTGATAGAGCACCTCATTGAAAGCACCCTGCTGATTTAATTAGCAAATGCCAATTAGAATTACAGCTGGTTGGATTTGGGTACAAGTGTGAAGCAGTTGATCTCTTGAGAGTGAAAATGTTTTGCTTTCATACTCTCTAGAGAAAACATACTTCTAGCTGATTTCATAATGCTGTGAAAATACATTCTTTGGTAATATGTGCTATTAAATACGTTTCACTTTAGAATCATTATCTCATCTCTCTGTGGTTTGCTGGTCTTGGCTGGTCATGACCTCTCTTTATCACTGATTCATGATCTTGGCATATCACCCAACCTCTTTCAGCCTTTGTGTCCTCATCTGTAAAATGGTGCTGTTAGTGTCTGCTTTACTCTTTTAAATAGTTGAAGAATCAAATGTGATAATAGATGTGAAAGTGCTCTGACAGTACAAAATGCTATTCAAGATTACACTGTTGTCATTATTGTTATTACTGTAACCAGTATTTGCTGACTTGTTCACTCCATCCTTCCGCAGACATAGTAATGCACTGAAAAGAGCATGTTGGCTCTTGAGTCAAAATCCTGCCTTCATTTATTAACAGTGGGAACTGGAGTCCCACGATCCCTGTCTGAGCCTCATTTTTCCCTTTCTTCAGCAGGGTTAGTTATACCAAGATTGTGGGGAGGCTTCATAAAGATACTTTATGCGATATGAAAAGAATATTGTAAATCTAAGGGATCATTTTTGTGATTCTCCATTTTCTCATAATTTGCCACTTTTCTCCTCCTTTTCTGTA
This sequence comes from Panthera pardus, assembly GCF_024362965.1. Lineage (NCBI taxonomy): Eukaryota > Metazoa > Chordata > Mammalia > Carnivora > Felidae > Panthera > Panthera pardus. The sequence goes on along the minus strand of NW_026526666.1, from coordinate 4,089,216 downwards.
ATATTAAAGGAACAAGTTGAGTATTAAATAGGTGTCCAATAAAAAAAAAGCATGTTTTCAGTTACCTTTTATTAAGTGATCTTAGTGAGATCTATGCTGAAGAATAGTGTGGAATGAGTGACAGGGGATCCAAGACTCAACAGGGTGGAGGTATCCAGCAGAGACTTGCAGACCAGCCAGAGATGGACCAGAAGGGCAACAGCCATATCCTCTCCTTTAAAGAGTAAATGTGTGAGATCCCCACCCGTCAGTGTCCGTGGGATCCAAAATCACAAGCTAGTCTTAGCCCATTTAGAACACAGGTTGTTCTCTTGTTTGCCTTACTTAGTGCTTTGAATGGAATTAATCCATTTTTCTTTAGTCTCTAACATTTCTGTTTTGTGTTTTATGTTCTTAGAAAACCATATGTACTTATTTGAAGGTAAAGATTATTCCAAGGAACCTAGTAAAGAAGACAGAAAATCTTTTGAGCAACTGGTGAACCTTCAGAAAACACTTTTGGAGAAAACTACTCAAGAGGGCCGATTACTCCGAAATAAAGGCAGTGTAAGAACTGTTAATTTATGTAAAAGAATAAATTTTTCCAATTTCTAAGAGAACAAAAATGATGCGGGGAGTGGTTTATTGAGAAATAAGTATATAAATATTTGTTGAAATGTAAGTATAATTAGGGGCCCCTAAAGTGTCTGATTTCAGCTCAGGTCATGATCTCGTGGTTCATGAGTTCGAGCCCCACATCGGGTTCTCTGCTGCCAGCACAGAGCCTGTTTTAGATCCTGTATCCCCCGCTCTTGCTGCTCCTTTCCCCCCTCAAAAATAAACATTAAAAAAAAAAGTTGGCATAAATAACATCAACAGGAACAGTGTGTTTAACCATTTAATGCAGGCGAAAGCAGCCCTGTGCATCTAAGCCACCCCAGAAGGGATACACTGTATCACACCAAAATACCGCACTCTACTCCTGATAATTTGACTCTGTCACTAAGAGAGGGTGGCAGTCAAGAATGATACATGTTATGTCCATGGTATTTGACACTTTGTACGTGCTCATTAAATGCTACCCACCATTAAGATAATCATAATGTTGAAAGACTCTGTTTAAGAAAGAATTCTATAATACATTGTAGGAGGATTTCCTTTAACAGTGGTTAAACCTAAAATGGCCTCCTGCAGGATATGCTTTGTATAAAAAAAAAAGTAACTTTTCTGAAGCACCTTATTCCTGTTGAAATTAATCAAAATGATGTACTGTTGTACTAGCCATGCCAGTGCTTTGGTTGAGTTTAGATCACAATATCCTGGTCACCAGGCCAAGTGAGATGTGTAATATGAACAGTAAATTGAAGTGTCTTGCCACGACCTCCCACCACACAAGGGGCACAGAGACGCAGTTTTATGAAATATTAGTAAGCGTGTTGCTTTCATACAGAATGTGTGTTAGGGATGAATGAAACTCAAGAAGGAATAGGCAGCCCCCAACCTTCCTGGTTATGGATCTTGTTCGTCCTACAGGTTCTCCTCCCAGGCCTTACAGAGGGGTCTGCCAAAAGGAAGCGGATTCTGAGCCCAGAGGAAGTGGAGGACAGAAGGAAGAAGAGACAAGAGGCAGCAGCCAAGAGAAAGAGACTAGTGGAAGAGAAGAAGAGGAAAAAGGAAGAAGCAGAACATGAAAAAAAGTACATGTATATTATTTGACTGTATTCTAATAAAGCTGAGGGTCACATTTGATAAAGGAATCACTGTTGTATAGAGTCCACAGTTGAATACTTGAAACTTGCAGAAAACTTCTATAGAACTGGTAGTTTCTATGGGTAATAGAATTTTTTTTTTAAACATCAAATGTTAACCCTAACAGTTAATGTGCTTTTGTGAAAAGTCCTGAGTGCCGAAGGCAGAGAAGATTCATTTAGTTGAAGCAAGAAAAGATATTATTGTAGCTGCCTGACAAAGAGTAGTTCCCTTGAACGGTACCTTATTCTTAAAAACAGGGACATGCGGTGGCTGCTCGTTACTGAAGCATAGTCAGGAGGCAGCTAGGTAATCAGTAAGACTTCTTGTTGACTTACAAATAGGCAGAAAACTGCCATCACGGTGAGTGTCTAATTGCATTTCCACTGGGCACTTACTGTTTGTGAATAGCAGGACGAATTGCGCTCTAAGGGAAATTGTGAGAGGCCAGGTTAATTTCCTTTTCTCTCTGGCCTGTTGAAGGATGGCCTGGTGGGAGTCCAGCAATTACCAGTCCTTCTGCCTGCCTTCTGAGGACAGTGAACCGGAGGACCTAGAAGGCAGGGAAGATGAGGAGAGCTCTGCCCAGCTGGATTATGAAGATCCAGAGTCAATGGCCATCAAGTATGTTAGCGGTGATGTCACCCACCCGCAGGCTGGGGCGGAGGATGCGGTCATCGTTCACTGCGTCGGTAGGTAAATGTAGTACGGGCCCAGGATGGGTGCTTTAATCTTTGTGGTGCTAAGAACTGGGGAGGAGGAGGCAGAAGCCTGACCTAGGAGTGATTGATGGGCATGGTGCAGTCATGTGGTTAAGAAAGGGCAGATTTTCAAATCCAGAGACTTAAATTTGACTCTTAGTGGTGCTCTTATTTACCTGGTTGCATAGCCTAATCTCCCTGGGCCTCAGGTTCCTTATCTGTGTAATTGGATAATATCTTTCCTATTCTTTGCACAAGGTTTTTAAGAGGGTAGAAGGAGGCAACATATACAGGACAACTCTAAGCGTGTCCCCTGCCCCCACCCCCATGACCTTGGCACATTTTACTCCTCTGCCTGGAAGGAACCCTCTTTCCACAGGTAGCCACAGCAAGCATTGTTCAAACGTCTGCATCTCAGAGAGGTCTCCTGAACGCCTCATATAAAACGATCCCACTTCCAGGCCTCTATTGTTCTCTACTCCTTTTTCCTACCTTATTTTACTTTATTACATGTGTCACCACCACATATTACATATTTGTTTATATGATTATCTCATTGCACTAGAAAATAAAATTCATGGGAGCAGTGATTTTTTTTGTTTTTTTTTTTTGGTCTTGTCCACTGCTATAACCCTAGTGCCTGGAACAGTGTCTAACATGTAATACGTGCTAACAATGATTGAATGACTGTCAATGGAAAATACTCACCAGCTATGGTAGCAGTAACTCAAAGAAGTCATTTAACCTTTCTCCTTCCTTACCTGTAAAATGGGAGTTGTATGCTGTTGTGTCCCCAGTGCTTCAGCTGTTTGTTATGTTATGTCTCCTCTCCATCTTTCCTATTAGGATGGCCAGGGATCTTCCATAAAACCTAATATATTTGAGAAGTCCCACCTCTGATATTCCTGGGAGACTAGGTAGTTGTCTCTTCCCTTTGAAAAATCATTTTTTTACAAATCTAGTGGGTGTACCTTTGTTTTTAAATTGTGGATTGGACTCTGCCTTCTATAAATGAAGATTTTTTTCTCCTGATAGATGACTCTGGCCGCTGGGGCAGAGGTGGTTTATTCACGGCTTTGGAAACACGATCCGCCGAGCCAAGAAAAATATATGAGCTGGCTGGGAAAATGAAAGGTAAGAAGCAAAACAGAGAGAAGGGGAAGGGATGGAATGAGAGTGGAGAGGACACTTAGGACAGGTATCACATGGGTTATGAAGCACTGGTTAAGGAGTTGGAAGAGCTGGTTGGAGTCTCATTAGCTAGTTTTTTTTATCATGCAAGCAGTTATGGGACTTTGAGGCGGTCCCTACTCTCCCTGCCTGTTTTCTCATTTGTAATTTTGAATAATACTTATTCCACCAGCCTTATGGAAATGCAATGAGAATAGTGGGTGTGGAAGTATTCTGATACGTCAGTCCCTGTGTGCATGTTATAGTATTGGCATGAAGAGCATTTCATTGCTTACCTCCACTGTGGCCAACTCACCCCATGTTCATAAGGGAATTTTGCCCCAAAATGTCAGAGATCTGTGGGAGAGAAATCAGACACACCGTTAAAGTGCTAACAGGAGCTCGGGTTGGCTGTTGAAGAGGAGGAGGCTGTATTAGGAAGTTAGCATAGGCTGAGATCCAACATTCCCTAGAGACAGAAGGAAAGCTGCTTGTGGCCAGAGGAACTTGGGAGTGTCAGTATTCTCCCTTGGCATGGAGAAGGAGAAAGGGCATCTTTTATGTGCAGAAATCACAAAGTAGTATGAGGAGTAAATTTATTATTTACATTATTTCCTGGGGACTTGAGTGGCCAAGCGACCTTACCTTACCTTCAGATTCCTCAGAGATTGGCTTTTCCTAATTTTTCTGCCTGGTTCTCTAGGATGGAAAGGGATATAAGGACTTAGAGGGAACACTCTTTCTACTCAAACAGATCACTGGCAGAGGGTTTAATAGGTTAAAATAACTGAGCTCTAGCTAGTGATTGGGCAGTTGGAAAAGCAGAGAATTCAGGAGAGGGCAGAGATAGAAATGAAGATTGAAGACTGCCTGTTTGGATTCTTGTTTGAAACTGTGAGGAAGGCAGGACAGGAAGATGAGAGGACAGGGAACAGAACGTGGAAAACACCTCCACTTAGGAACTGTAGCAACAAGGGGAGACAGAAGGAAGTGTCAACTAAGAGAACCTTGAGAATGGAATATTTTGAAGTATAAGAGAGGAGAGGGTGTCAAGAAGTGGTCTGCATGGTCAGGTGCTGAAGTGAGGGTGAAAACTGGGGAAAGGCCATCGGATTTGCCCCAAGTGTAGTCGCGGACCTTGGCCTACTTTGAGGAGAGTCTGAAGGCTGAACCTTGGTTACACAGAGTTAAAGTGTAAGTGGTCAGTAAGGAAACAGGGTTCAGAGTGTGCATTCTTTTCTGAAGACGGACTAAAACGGGGTGGAGCAGGGTAAAGGAAAGTGTGAACTAGAATTATCGGGCAGGGCTGTGTAGAGGTAGTGAAGTTCTCTTGGGCCTGGAAAAATGGGTTGAATTTTAGTGGGTGGAGGGAAATGGAAAAGGATCCCTGTATCTCATGCTGTGTGGTATTTTCACAATTCCTGTCATTCCCAGTACGGGGTGTTGAATGACCCAGACAGTTACACAGTGAATGTTTTTAGGGCATGGTGTGTAGGCCAGGCAGGCAAGAGTAGCGGGTTGAGGCTGAGGAATAGAGGAGAGTTTGATTTTAAAGAGAGCGATCTGGACCACAGCAGGGAGACTGCACGTGGCTTGTCCAGGAAGATGCCATTCTAAGCCGGACCTTATCCAGTGGGTAATGGTTAGTCATTTGGGAGTTTTGTAGAGAAGAATGGCATAACACAGCCAGTATTTTAGAACAACTTAAAAGATTCGGGTGTGCGTGAAGTGTATAAAGCCATAGAATTATTTTAGCGCATTTTTTTAGAGCATTAGTTTGCTTTGATTTGGATGAGGTAGGAAAATGTACAGATAGATATAGTAGAGTGCAGTGTTGGAATGGTTTAAAACAAACATAAGCCTTCTGAAGGAATTTCAAGTTCATAATGCTCTCCCCTTTCCATCCCCAGATGCCTCTGGGTTTGCATTCAGTTTCCGATGCCTGCAAGAGTACTTTGTAGGTAATACGTGAGGGACATTGACTTGGGAGATCATTTAGAAGTGAAGGGCATGACGTCAGCAACATTGGCGGTATAAAACATTCCTCCTTTTTATCCCCCGCACCCCCCCCCCCCCCCGCCTTTTAATCAGTGTATTAGACATCCATACACAAACAAAAGCATGTGCTGGGTCTTTTGGGACCTAGCACCTTCCTTCGAAGGACCTGAGCGGAGTCTTGCCCACCACCACCACCAGTAAGAGACAGACAAACCTCCATACAGGCTGTGGAGCCAGCACAACTGCCTAGATGCCTTTTGCCACTGTCAGGCAAAAATCAGATGAGTGCTGACCCGGGCAGGTACTCACGCATGAGACAGAACTTACAGGAATCCAGCCTTCCTGCAGGAAGACTCTAGCACACCACTGAAGAAGGGAAAAAAAGAGAAAAAAACATGCGTTGATCACAGTGGAGGTGGTAAGAGAAATACTTCTGCTGCTGCTTCTCCCTCGAGGAAACCCTGGATGGGCTGATTTATCTGGTGAAGGTGACCTGTCCTGTGGGGGGAAAGGAGAGCGGGGAGAATGCTCCTGGTTGTCCCAGCCAAATGGAACACCGCTGGAGAAACCCATTTCTCTCCACCAGCACCCACAGTGCTAAGGTGGGAGCTCTGTGACTGGGAGGAAGCAGATCAGAACTTCAAACGGTGTCAGAGGGATTGGCTCAGGGGGAAGTTCACCCACAAATCTTGGAGTACCACACCCAAGGTTCTCCCTGCTGGGTCTGCAGCTTCCCCAAGACACTGAGTGCTAAACTCCACTTCCTCGCATTCTGCTGCTAGCTTTTTGTGCAAGCTCCCGAGTGTGTCTGTTAGAGTGAGCTCTGGTAGGCCGGGAGCGCACTCAGAGCAGGCTCTGGTCGTTGGGCAAGGAAAAACCATAAACTCTAGCTATTGCTTTTCTAGAATGCTGTTTCCAATAGCCAGCCTGGTGAACTGTAACAACCAAAGGTAACACAAGGGCTTAAAAATTTGGCCCCAAGAGAGAGCAAGAAGAGTGGCAGGTATACCTCACAAACACAAGGAATATCTCAGATAGTAACAATACCACAGAACATAAAACCATCTGCTGAAAGCAGCGAGCACAGAATTAAGGATGTATCTGCTACTTCAAATGCAAAAGCAGCAATGCATAACTCTGGGGAATGTAAAAAGTCTAGGAAACACGGCATCACAGCAAGAAAATGACAGTTCTCCAGCAAGTGAGCTCAAAGGCACAGAGTATTGCAATCTAACTGACAGAGAATTTAGAATAGCAGTTATGAATAAACTCAGTTACAAGGAAACTCAAAGGCAATTCATTAAAGTCAGGAGCAAAATATACGAACAAAATGAGTTCTGTTACAAAGAGATTGAGAATGTAAAAGAGAATCAGACAAATTCTGGAGCTGAAGAATTTGATGAATGAGGTATAGAATAACAATAGAGAGCAGCTGTGGAGGGCTGACCAGATGGAAGAAAGAATAAGTGACTTAGAGGATAGCAATTTAGAAATAACACAGAAGAGGTTAAAAAAAAAAAAAAGTGAAAAAAGTACATGAGCTGTGGGATTGGATCAAAAAGACAACTATCAGAGGAAGGCAAATATCAGGATAAGTGGGCTTCCAGAAAGAGAAGACAGGGAGAAGGGGGCAGAGAGTTTATTTTTTTATTTTTTATTTTTTATTATGTATGTATGTATTTATTTTTTTTTCAATATATGAAGTTTATTGTCAAATTGGTTTCCATAGAGAGTTTATTTTTTAAAAATGATACCTCAGGCACCTGGGTGGCTCCACTGGTTGAGTGTCCGACTCTTAATTTCGGCTCAGGTCATGATCCTGGGGTTGTGGGATTGAGCCCTGCATCGGGCTCTGTGCTGGGCATGGAGTCTGCTTAAGATTTTCTCGCTCCTTCTGCCCCTCTCCCCCGCTTGCTCTCTCTCTCTCTCTCAAATAAAATCAGTCAGTGAAACCTGAGAACTTTCCAAACCTGGGGAAAGACTTGGACATAGAAGTCCACTAAGCTAATAGATCACCCTATTATCTCAATGCAGAAAGACCTTCCCCAAGACACATTATAATGAAACTGAAAAATCAATGATAAAGGATCTCAAAGAAGCCGGGGGAGAAAGAAGGTATATAGCCTACAAAGGACCCTCATTAGGCTGTCAGCAGATTTCTCAGCAGAAACTACAGGCCAGGAGAGAGTGGACTGACATGTTCAGTGTGGAAAGATAAAGACTGCCAACCAAGGAAATTGTATTTGGCCACATTATCTTGCAGATAAGATAGCCCAGACAAAAGCTAAGGGGAGTTTACCACCACCAGCCTTGCCTTGCAAGATGCTGAAAGGAGTTCTTCAAGCAGAAATGAAAAGATAGTGATCTGTAACATGAAAACATATGGAAGTACACAATATACTAGAAGAGGTGAAAAATAGAGTTAGATCACTAATCTATATTAGGATGGTGCTTTAACCACCCAATTCTAGTATAAAGGTTAAAGGAAAAGAGTAGTAAAAATTACTATAGCTGCTATAAATTGTTAACAGATATACCACATAAAAAGAGGTAAATTGCGACATCGGTAATAGAACAAGAAGGAGTAGAAGGGAGAGCCTCAATAGGTGATTGAGCACAAGTTACTGTCAGCTTAAGATGGATTGTTTTATCTGTAAGATGTTTTATGGTAACAACATTGCAAAAGCATAGAACAGATCCACAAGAGACAAAGAAAGGGGAAATAGCATACCACCACAGAAAATAACCAGTTTACAAAGGTAGGCAGAAACAGGGGAAAAGAAACAATGGAAATACCTAGCAACTAGAAAGCAGTTAGTAACATGGCATTAGTAAGTACTTAACATAAGTTAGTTACTCTAAATGTAAGTGGATTGAATTCACCAAGCAAAAGGCACAGAGTGGCTAGATGGAAGAAACAAATAAAAAACAGGGTACAGGTGTTTTCTGCCTACAAAAGACCAACTTGAACCTTAAAAACACACATAGACTCAAAGTGAAGGGATGGAAAAAGATACTCCATGCCAAGTGGGAACCAAAGACAATGTGGGTAGTTGTTACTTACATCAGACGAAGTAGACTTTAAACCAAAATGGTAATAAGAGATAAGCAAGGACATTGTATAATGGTAAAGGGCTCAATCCATCAAGAAGATATAACAGTATATGCACCCAACATCAGAGCACCTAAATATATTAAGCAAATATTAATAGATATGAAAGAAGAAATCGACAACAATGCAATAATAGTAGGGGATTTTAATATATCACTTTCAGCAATGCACAGATTATCCAGACAGAAAAGCAACAAGGAAATTACAGACTTGGACCAAATATTACATCAAATTGGCCTAATAGACATCTACAGAAAATTTCATAAAACAGCAACTCAATACACATTTTTCTCAAGTACACATGGAACATTTTTAAAAGTAGATCATATGATAGAACACAAAACGAGTCATAGCAAAAGAAGACTGAATTTATACCAAGTGTCTTTCCAACCACAATGGTATGAAACTAGAAATCTTTCATTGAGGAAAGCTAGAAAATCTCCAGAGATGTGGAAACTGAATAGCACATAGCATACTCTTGAACAACCAATGGGTCAAAGAAGAAATCAAAAGGCAAGCCAAAGAATATCTCAAAATAAATGGAAACAACATACCAAAAATGGATGCTGCAAAAGCAGTTCTGAGAGAAGTGTGTGGCAATAAATGCATATATTAAAAAATGAGATTTCAAATACCTCAAGAGACTAGAAAAAGAGCAAATTAAGCCCAAAGTTAGCAGAAAGAAGGAAATAATATCAGATCTGAAATAAAATTAGAGACTAGAAAATCTATAGAAAATATTAGTAACCCTTAAGAGCTGATTTTTTGAAAAATAAAATTGATAAACCTTTAGTAAGACTAAGAAAAGAGAGAAGACAAAGTCAGAAATGAAAGAGGAGAAAATAACAACTGACTGCAAAAAAACATTAAGATCATAAGTGATTACTATGAATGATTTTACACCAACAAATTAGATAATCCAGAAGAAGTGGATAAATTCATAGTCCCTACAACCTACTAAAACTGAACCAAGAAGAGATATAAAGACTGAACAGACTAATAATGAGTGAGGAGATTGACTCAGGTTTTAAAAACCTCCCAGGATCAGATGACTTCATGGACAAATTCTGTCAAATATTTTAAGGAGAATTAATGCCAATCCTTCTCAAACTCTTCCAGAAAAATTGAAGAGGAGGGAACACTTCAAACCCCTTCTGTGGGCCCAGTATTACCTTGACACCAAAGCCAGATAAGGACACTAAAAGAAAACTGTAGGCCAATATCCCTGATGAATATTGATGCAAAAATTCTCAAAAAAATATTAGCAAACCAAACTTAAGAACTCATTAAAAGGATTACACACCATGACCAAGTGGGATTTCTTCCTGGGATGCAGGGACGGTTCATCATAGGCAAATCAACAAATATGACACACCACATTAATAGAATGAAAGACAAAAATCATTGAACCTCTTAATAGATGAAGTAAAAGCATTTGGCAAAATACAACATCCTTTCATGATAAAAACCCTCAATAGAATAAGTACAGGACATAATAAAAGCCATATAATGCTACTTACAGTTAACTGTATTCAACTGAGAAAAATTAGAAGCTTTTCTTTTAAAATCAGGAACAAGACAGGTGTGCCTGTTTTTCCTCCCTCTGATCCAACATAATACTGGCAGTTCTAGCTAGAGTGAATCAGGCAAGGCAAATTAATAGACATCCAAATCAGAAAGGAAGAAGTAAAATTGTCATTTGCAGATGGTGTGGTCTTATATATTGAAAATCCCAAATTCTCAATATAATAGATTTAATCAGTTGGAAAAAAGAACTGTTGGATGTAATCCGTGAATTCAGTAAAGTTGCAGGGTCTAAAAGCACACAGAAATCAGTTACTTCTTTATGTATTAGCAATGAAACATGAAAAAGAAATTTAAAAATTGTCCCATTCACAGTAACATCAAACACAGTAAAAGACCTAGGAATAAATTTAACCAAGGAAGTAAAAGATCTAGCCAATGAAAAATACAAGACTCTGTTTAAAGAAATTGAAGAAGACACAAACAATTGTAAAGATATTCCACATTCACTGATCAGAAGAGTTAATATCATTAAAATGTCATGCTACCCAAAACCATCTCTAGATTTAATACAGTCCCTACCAAAATTCCAATGGCATTTTCTACAGAAATAGAAATAGAAATAAATCCTGAAATTTGAGTGAAACCACAAAAGAGCTTGAACAGCCAAAGCAATCATCAGAAGAACAAAGCAGGAGGCATTATACCTCCTGATTTCAAACTGTACTACAAAGTGATACTAATTAAAACAGTATGGTAGCAGCATAAAAATAGACACCTAGACCAATGGAACAGAATACAGAGCCCAGAAATAAACCTCTACATATATGGCCAACTAATATTTAATAAGGGAGCCAAGAATAACCAGTAAGGAAAATGTAGTCTCTTCAGCAAATGATGTTGGGAAAACTAGACAACCAGATGCAGGAAAGTAAAATTGGACACTACCTTACTCAAAAAAATTACCTTAAAATGGCTCAAAGACAAGCATAAAACCTGATACCATAAAACTCCTGGAAGAAAACCTAGGAAAGAAGCTCCTTGAGATTGGAGAGGACACCAAAAGAACAAACAACAAAGGAAAAATCAACAGGTGAGATTACATCAAACTTAAAAGCTTCTGCACTTCCGAAGAGCCAACAGAATGGAAGGGCAACTTACAGAATGGGAGAGAATATTTGAAAATCATATATTGGATAAGGGGTTACTATTCAACATTTATGAAGAACTCAGACAACTCAACAGAAACAATAGTCAATCTGATTAAAAAGTGAACGGAGGAACTAAATAGATATTTTTCCAAAGAAGATGTACACATGGCCAACTGGGAATGGAAAAGATGCTCAACATGAGTAATCATCAGGGAAATGCAGATCAAAACTACAATGAGATCTCACCTCACACCTGTTAGAGTGGCTGTCCTCGAGAGACAGATAATGAGTATTGAGGATGTAGACAAAAGGGAACCCTCATGCACAATTGGTGGGAATGCAAACTGGTGCAGCCACTATGGAAAACAGTATAGAGGTTCCTCAAAAAATTACAATTAGAGCTATCATATGATCCAGCAATACCACTTTTGGGTATATAGTCAAAGGAAATGAAAACATATAACCCCATGTTTAATTTTAGCATTATTCAAAATAACCAAGATACAGAAACAGCTTAAGTGTCTATGTCCCTTATAGGTGGAATCTAAAACAAACTTATAAAAAAAAAAAACAAACAAACTAGAGTGAAATGGTGGTTTACCAGGGGTTGGTGGAAACGGGAGAGATAATGTTTAAGGATATATACTTGCATTTAGTAGATAAGTAAGTCCTGGAGATCTAATACACAGTACAGGGACTACAGACAACAAAACTCTATTACAAACTTTAAAATTGCTAAGAGAGTAGGTCTTAATTGTTCCCACCACTAGATGGAATGACGATTATGTGATGTGATTGAGGTGTTAGCTAATGCAGCAGTGGCAATCGTATTGCAGTATAAATGTGTAAAATCAGTATGTTGTACACCTTAAGCTTACATGATGTTCTGCCAGTTACATCTCCATAGAAAAAGTAGGAAGTAAGTGTTGGTGAGGATGTGGAGAAGTTAGAACACTTGTGCGCTGTTAGTGGGAATGTAAAATGATGCAGCCATTATGGAAAATGGTGTTTCTTGAAAAAATTAAGAATAAAATTACCATCGGGCACCTGGGTGGCTCAATCGGTTAAGCATCCAACTTCAGCTCAGGTCATGATCTCATGGGTCGTGAGTTCAAGCCCCGCGTCAGGCTCTTTGCTGACAGTTCAAAGCCTAGAGCTTACTTCAGATTCTGTGTGTCTGTCTCTTTCTCTCTCTGCCCCTTCCTGCCCACAGTCTCTGTCTCTCTCAAAAATAAATAAACATTAAAACAAAACTTTTAAAAAGAATAAAATTACCATAAAATCTAGCAACACCTCTTATAAAGAACTCAGGCAGTAACTCAAACAGGTATCTGTATGCCCATGTTTATATCAGCATTATTCACTGTGACCTAGAGGTAGAAGTAACCCAAGTGTCTGATGGATGAATGGATAAACAGTGTGGTATATACATACAGTGGGGTATTATTCAGCCTTGGAAACCAGAAAATTCTGACACATGCTTTACAGCATGGATGAATCCTGGGGACGTTATGCTAAATGAAGTAAGCCAGTCACAAAAGAAGGAGTATAGGGGTACCTGGCTGGCTCAGTTGGTTGAGTGTTCGACTTTGGCTCATGATCTCCTGGTTCGTGAGTTTGAGCCCCACATCTGGCTCTGTGCTGACAGCTCAGAGCCTGGAGCCTTCTTTGGATTCTGTGTCTCCCTCTCTCTCTGCCTCTTCCCCACTTGTGCTCTCTCAGTCTCCCAAAAATAAACATTAAAAAAACAAAAACCCAAAAGAATGAGTATTGGGTGGTTCTGCTTAGATGCTGTAACTATAGTAGTCAGATTGACAAAGTAAGAGTGATGGTTGTAGGGGAAAGGGAGAAATGAGGTTTCATGAGTATAGAGTGTCAGTTTTGCAAGGTGAAGAGAGCTGTGGAGATTGATGGCATAGCACTACTGAGCTGCTTGCTTAAAAATGGTTAAGATGGTAAATTTTATATGAGGTATATTTTACCATAATTAAACATTAAAAAAATAAAAGTTTTTGAGCAAAAAGGAAAAAAATCAGGAGTGCATCATGTGAGTACCTGGCTGAGGCAGTCACTGAGGCCAGGAGTGTGAGAAAAGGTGAGATTGCAGCCTGATTGGCTGTGGGAAAGGAAGGAACCAGGGGCATTCACAAGAGCCCCTCTTCAGAGGTCTCAGTCTGGAGTGAACCTCATATTCTGTCTGTTGCTCTTTTATTTTACCTCAGACTTGAATTTGGGAGGTGTCCTTTTATTTCCTATTGATGATAAAGAGTCAAGAAACAAAGGCCAAGATTTGGTAAGTAAAAAAACCACTTCTTTTATGAGAACTAAATTTTGGCTCACATCACCTCCTCTTGAAACCTCTCCTGTCTGCTGGCCTGTCAGTGTATTAGTTTGTAAGGGCTGCCATGACAAAATGCCACCAATAGGTGGCTTAGAAAACATAAATTAATTTCTTTACAATTCTGGAGGCTACCAGCAGGGCTGATTTCCTCTGAGGCCTTCTCCTTGGCTTAGGGACGGCTGCCTCTCTCTGTGTCCTCACATGGTCTTTCTTCTCTGCACGTGCATCCCTGGTGTCTCAGCATGTGTCCAGATTTCCTGTGAGCACAGCAGTGAGGCTGGATTAGGTACCACCCTAAAGGCCTCACTTTAACTTACTTGCTTCTTTAGAGGCCCTGTCTCCACATACAATCACATTCTAAAGTACTGAGGGTTGGGGCTTCAACAAAGGAATTCGAGAGGGCACAGTTCAGCCCATAACAAGCAGGTTGGGCCTCTGGCTCCACCGCACCCATTCCGTCCCCCCTTGCTTCTGTCCATCACAGCCCCTGGAACACTGTTCTCTAACTTGCTTGTTTCCTGCACTGACCTCAGGTGGGCTCCTTCCAAGGGTGTCGACCCATTTTCTTTTTATCCTCAATACACGCAGTACCAGCTCATAGGAAGTGCTCAGGAAACTCTTACTGAATAAGAAAACCTGACAGAACTCTGAGCATTTCATCGTTTATTGTGTAAAACACCGTGTTTAGTAGCCAGCTATGAGCAGAGGAGAGGAGCCGAGGCAGATTTCCTCTGCCTGCATTAAAATTCTCCTTTTGCATCTTAAGCGTCTCTCCTACTTGCCAGTCCTTTAGAATTCCTGTAAGAGGTTTCATTTCCTGCACTTAACCTGGCTTTCTCAAGGGCCTGAATTCATATTCAAATTTAGAGCCAAATCTTACTGACTTAGAAAAGAAATTTAGAAACTGAGCTGAAAGAGAGGTATATTTGCTTGAGGTTGGTTGCCCATGTGGCTGACAACAGTCATTCGTTCAGTCATTTCTAAAATGCTAAAGAATGTGAACAACACCGTGGTTGTGCATAAATGCTCAGAATCCAGTGACTCAAGAAAACTGTTTACAACTGGTTATGATGTGACTGTAGTGATGTCAGTCCCAGATATGCTCCCTTAGCCCTGTCTCCAGTCCTGTCCCGTTCCACCCCCCCCCCCCCCCCCCGCCCCGCCTTAGGTTAGGACACGGTGGGAGTTACTTGAACATAGATGGAAGACACAGGAACCTGTAAAGTCCTTTCTGCTCCTGAGACTCTGAAAAATTCTCTTTGCCGCTGAGAAAACTTAGGAAAGACAGCATGTTTTGGACCCTGGTTTTAACATACCTTTTAAAAGAAGAGGTGCTTGTGTATTAAGTTACCACAAAATAAAACAATTATGATGGAAGATTAAGTCATGAATTTGGTAGGACAGGGTTGTTCAACAGAGCATCCAGAACAGATGGAGACAAAGCCTGTCAGGGGAATGCTTGTGCCCCCTCCACGGCAGGGCACTTAGTTGACAGTGCAGCCGTCTCGTGTCATGTCAACCATGTGATGGCTGTTCCTCCTAGTTGGCCTTGATTGTGGCTCAGCACCGTGATCGCTCCAATGTCCTGTCTGGCATTAAGATGGCAGCCCTGGAAGAGGGCCTGAAGAAGATCTATTTAGCAGCAAAGAAAAAGAAAGGTAAGCTTTTCATCTGTGTTCAGGAGTAGGTGAATTTCTGTTTCCAGGCATGTGATAGGATTTTTAAAAGGAGGTGAGAAATGTCAAGACCTCATTCACTATACATGGTAAAGGTGAAGCCCCCCATAGGAGACCATGCAAGTAACCACCACATCATCTTGTATTTGAATAGCCTCCTTTCCTTTCCCAGATCACGTTTGTATCCGTTAGCTCTGTGGACCATCTCCCTCCACTGGGGTATTTGTATCATGATTTTGCTGATGAGGAAGCTGAGGACCAAAGATGTAGTGATCTGGTCAGATAGGATGTTGTTTATCCTAGCTTTTGGAGAGCTACACACAGTCCACATTAGCAGACCATTCTCTGCCAAAAGTCGGAGTGAAGTTTTGTTTCCAATCCCAGTCTGCCTCAGAGTTTGTTGAAATGATTGACTCTTAAAGAATCTGTTTATCTCCAACATTGATCATGATTCTATTTCCATCGTACCTACTTATTTCCAGGGCCGGTAGGTCTTTGTGTTCGATAGAATTATTTAATTTTTCCCATTACAGTCCTTCCCCAGAACATCTTTGACATTGTACTTGTAGGCTTTGTGTGGGATACCCCATGATTACACATGTTTTGTCCATTGGAAACCACCAAGTGACTCTGCGAGTAGTTTTCTCTTAATGTGTATTTTATACTGATTCAAATTTTGATGAATGAAGACATCATAATCTATGTTCTTTCTTTTTAACAGCAAGTGTTCATCTTCCACGCATTGGACATGCCACAAAAGATTTTAACTGGTATGGTACCGAGCGACTTATTCGGAAACACTTGGCCGCAAAAGGCATCCCAACTTACATGTATCCTTTTGCCATCTTAGTAGTGTATTCCCTCAGCTGAGAGGAAAAAGTCTCACATTTTCTGTTACCACTATTTAATCTAAGGCCAAGCCTTCTGCTGCTACATTATTACTCTGCGCCTCACCAACGAGACAAGAATAAAGTACTTTGTAACTTGGGTATGGACGCTTGTATTCAAGCGTTTCTGGGTGCTGGCCACTAGATTGAAAGGTTTATGAAGGGGGGAATTTATTGAATAATTGCCATTTGATAACAGTGAATCTTTTCACATCAGTTCTCTAGTTCATCAGTTCTTTAGGCCTGTAGACCAAGGCCTAATTTTAAGAAGTTAACTCTGATCAGTAAAACGAACAATTAACCAAGCAAACAAATGAGTGAACTATTTTAGTTTTGAACCTATTCATTGTATTCTTAGGGCACAGTGTGGAATTCTTTTTGACCATTAGACTAGTATTTTCTTCTAATGATCTCCCTGCTGTATCAGTTAGCATTGTTTGAGTCCAAAAATCACTAGAAGCTGGATTGACCCCCAAGTGCTATCATCATAGAGAAACTCCATCTTTTTACTTACTCACTGGAATTAATTCACTTCAGTGTTATTTTTCAAGACACTTATTAAATCACTATAAAAACTTAGCAGAAAAGATATGTTTTATATGCTTGTGTAATTCAAGCAGTATCAAGAGTTTTAATAACCAGATCACAATAGTAGTAGTAAGTACTAACAGTTTTGCAGGAATTTATGATATGGTGAGAGGAAATTAAGGAATGCTACTTCTGGAGTGATTGTTTCAATAATTATTAAACTAGAGGGGCGCCTGGGTGGCTCAGTCAGTTGAGCGTCCAACTTCGGCTCAGGTCATGATCTTGCGGTCAGTGAATTCGAGCCCCGCGTCGGGCTCTGTGCTGACAGCTCGGAGCCTGGAGCCTGCTTTTGGATTCTGTGTCTCCCTCTCTCTCTCTGACCCTCCCCCGTTTATGCTCTCTCTCTGTCTCAAAAATAAATAAGCTTAAAAAAAAAATGATTAGAGAATTTGTAGTTTTAGTAAAATTGATTTTAAAGTGATAAACTACATCTTCCTTGACTATCCTTATCAGATATTACTTTCCTAGAGGCAAAGCTGCAACTTTTCATTCACAGTCCTCTTCTTCCTCAGGACAGCCAGTGCCTTAACAGTTGGCCAGCGTCAGGTCCAGCTATTTAGCAAGCAGTTGAGATCTTTGCCCAGAGCTACTGATTTAGAGCATTTCAAAAAAGGAGTCCAGACCTGGTGGGTCTCTGAGATACTGTGTGTTCTGATACCTTGTTTTGTTCTCCAGGATGTTACTCTGATTTGGTACCTGTAATACAGGGAGGCACAACTTAATCTGGAAAGTTCCCTGGCAGTTTGCCAGGGCTCCAGTGTGCATAGCTGTTTGCATAATAATAAATTTTCTATCTCTAATTATTCATTGCTTTCATTGTTTCATTGCTTTCTTTCTCCTCAGTCTAGTTTTCTTCCCTCCGACAGACTAATTTCTTTACAGAGGGCTAGGCTATGTGGATGAAGGAGAAATGACAAGCAATAGAACAGATTGGTCTGGGAGAAGGAAGTACCTTCAGCCAGTTCATGTTTTCGGAAGACAGGACTCAAGGGGCAGACATTTGAGAAGTGAGATTCCTGGTGCAGATGAGTGGAGTCCCCCTGCCCTTCTTTTCCACAGCTCAGTATCAAGATCGGGAGACAAAACATTGGCCTTAGAGGCCTGTCACTTGTGACTTGAGAGAAACCAGAGGATCACCGTTCCCTTTCCCACCAAATTGAGCTCAGCGAAATCAGGGAATTGTGGAAATGCACAAAGCTAGCACAGAATGAGTAGTGGTAATGGGGAGGGCAGGGCGCTGAGAACCACAAGAGAGGGAGTCTTGCGGGGAGACACTATATAAACTGTGGCTTTTTATGCTTTTGTATGTGAAATCTTGGTCTTGGCTGACTATCTTCAACAAGCCTGACTTCTGCTTTTAGGACCTCAATATCCTGAGGCCTGCAGAGACCTCTCCTGAAGCTTAACTCTAGGCCACTGATTCGGGGAACCCTGGCTAGTGGGGCATTCAGATTCAGGACCATGACCTTCTAAGGAAGGTGGCGTCTTTAGCACCTGGCTGTGTGGTTCTGTTGGACTACCTCCCTGGCACCTTCACCCTTCAACAATTCAACATCTGTGTTGAAGATCTATTAGACCCTAAATTCATGAGTCCTTCATTTTTTTTCTCCTAAAACTTCTTTCATTTGTACTGCCTCTTAACTTCCACTCTTCCTGCTAGGCCTTGACACATAGGTTATTATAATAACTTGAACCTCTTGACTGGGATCTTCAGTCTCTCCTATAATAGACATAGAGTTGGAACTCTTTAAAAAGGGAAAATAGTGAAACCTAAGCTAATGCACAGGTAAGTTGTCATGCCTTCAGAAGCAGCCTAGGTGCAAATCGGTGGGTATTAGCAAATGCACAGAAAACTTGATTTGCGGAAGCTGTATGCTGTCCTGGTCATTTCTTATGGCAGAGCGCACCGGGCCAGCTGTGAATGTTTCTGAACGTCTGAGAGAAGCATTAGAGCAGGGAACTCCCTGTCAAAGAGAACACAGCTGACCTTTCAGGGACACAGTTGTTCTGGCGGGGAGAGGTGCTTCCTTTGCACCCTGCACTCTGTCCCCCAAGCTCCAGTCATATGAGCTTTTTCCTCTGGTTGCAGGCCCTGGACCGTGAACCTCTGTCTCATGAGAAGTTGGGCAAAACAACACTTAAGATTAGAAAACCCACATACTACATTCTCCCATAAATAGGGGGTCACCTGTTCGTGGTCACCCCCTGCTTTGTCCATCTCAGCAATTCAGAGTCCTCACCGCTGCCCTATATCTCCATACGGCCTTCCTACCTTTTCTGTCATTGTCTGGGGCAGAGAAAAGCTACCTACTCTGTTCATCCCAAGGATTTTGTTCTCTTTCTTCCATAGCTTATGTGGTGTCTCTCCCGAGCAGATGGGAGTCCCCAAATGTGGGGTGACCATCGGGGAGAACCTGACGGCGCGGGCAGTGAATTCACCAGAGGCAGAACAAAGGAGATGGAAATTCATTGAATACACCACAAGGGGGTGGCAGGCAGGAGAACAAAGGAGAGGCTGTCTCCAGGAAGGCAGTGCGTGGGCTGTTTTTAAAGAGGGAAGGTGAGGAGGTATGGGGATGTGTGGAATTTTTTGGTAACTGTACCTGGTTCCAGGTAAGTAGCTCATTGGTTGGTTAGGGCCTGTGGCTATATTGAGGTGGGTTGCCCAGTGGGCCTGTTTGTATTCAGCCAAGTGGTTGATGTGGGCCCTTTCTATATTCCGTTGTTCAAGCCTGTTTGCCTAAAAGCAGCCTCTACACTTAACTTTGATGCCATCTAGCCTGCCTCTTTGAGGATGCTAAGACAGAGCTATGAGGACAATACAAGATTTTATTCACTGATGAGCTTTTGTCGAAAAGTTTGTACCCTCAACATAAGTATAAAAACCCTGCTTATTGAGATAGCAAGGATCTTAAGTCTACTGAAATTTCCCATATGTACAACCTGATATTTTCTTGATTTTTTTAATTTAATTTTTTATTTTTAAAAATTTACATCCAAATTAGCATATAGTGAAACAATGATTTCAGGGGTAGATTCCTTAGTGCCCCTTCCCCATTTAGCCCATCTCCCCTCCCACAGCTCCTCCAGCAACCCTCAGTTTGTTTTCCATATTTATGAGTCTCTTCTGTTTTGTCCCCCTCCCTGTTTTTATTTTTGTCTCCCTTCTCTTATGTTCATCTGTTTTGTCTCTTAAAGTCCTCATATGAGTGAAGTCATATGATTTTTGTCTTTCTCTAATTTCACTTAGCATAATACCCTCCAGTTCCATCCACGTAGTTGCAAATGGCAAGATTTCATTCTTTTTGATTGCCGAGTAATACTCCATTGTATATATATATACACCACATTTTCTTTATCCACTCATCCATCGATGCACATTTGGGCTCTTTCCATACTTTGGCTATTGTTGATAGTGCTGCTATAAACATGGGGGTGCATGTGTTCCTTCGAAACAGCACATCTGTATCCCATGGATAAATGCCTAGTAGTGCAATTGCTGGGTCATAGGGTAGTTCTAGTTTTAGGTTTTTGAGGAACCTCCATACTGTTTTCCAATATTTTCTTGATTTTTAATAAATTGTCCTTTACTTTTTTAAACAAGCCTATGACTTGTTTAATTTTTTGGCCATCAATCTAAAGTATATATGAAGTTAATTAACCTTCATCAAGTATAACTTGAAACAGCCATTTTATTTTTTTATTTTTTTTTTTAAATTTTTATTTATTTATTTATTTATTTATTTATTTATTATTTATTTTATTTTATTTTTTTTATTTTTTTTTTTTTATTTTTTAATATATGAAATTTACTGTCAAATTGGTTTCCATACAACACCCAGTGCTCATCCCAAAAGGTGCCCTCCTCAATACCCATCACCCACCCTGCCCTTCCTCCCACCCTGCCCTCCCTCCCACCCCCCATCAACCCTCAGTTTGTTCTCAGTTTTTAACAGTCTCTAATGCTTTGGCTCTCTCCCACTCTAACCTCTTTTTTTTTTTTTTTTTTTTTTTTTTTTTTCCTTCCCCTCCCCCATGGGTTTCTGTTATGTTTCTCAGGATCCACATAAGAGTGAAACCATATGGTATCTGTCTTTCTCTGTATGGCTTATTTCACTTAGCATCACACTCTCCAGTTCCATCCATGTTGCTACAAAAGGCCATATTTCATTTTTTCTCATTGCCACGTAGTATTCCATTGTGTATATAAACCACAATTTCTTTATCCATTCATCAGTTGATGGACATTTAGGCTCTTTCCATAATTTGGCTATTGTTGAGAGTGCCGCTATAAACATTGGGGTACAGGTGCCCCTATGCATCAGTACTCCTGTATCCCTTGGATAAATTCCTAGCAGTGCTATTGCTGGGTCATAGGGTAGGTCTATTTTTAATTTTCTGAGGAACCTCCACACTGCTTTCCAGAGCGGCTGCACCAATTTGCATTCCCACCAACAGTGCAAGAGGGTTCCTGTTTCTCCACATCCTCTCCAGCATCTATAGTCTCCTGATTTCTTCATTTTGGCCACTCTGACTGGCGTGAGGTGGTATCTGAGTGTGGTTTTGATTTGTATTTCCCTGATAAGGAGCGACGTTGAACATCTTTTCATGTGCCTGTTGGCCATCCGGATGTCTTCTTTAGAGAAGTGTCTATTCATGTTTTCTGCCCATTTCTTCACTGGGTTATTTGTTTTTCGGGTGTGGAGTTTGGTGAGCTCTTTATAGATTTTGGATACTAGCCCTTTGTCCGATGTGTCATTTGCAAATATCTTTTCCCATTCCGTTGGTTGCCTTTTAGTTTTGTTGGTTGTTTCCTTTGCTGTGCAGAAGCTTTTTATCTTCATAAGGTCCCAGTAATTCACTTTTGCTTTTAATTCCCTTGCCTTGAAACAGCCATTTTATAGCCCCAAACCATCTCTAGGCCAGTGGGGTTTTCTTTGCTGTCTACTAACTGCAGTATGGATTTTAGCACTTCTAACCTTCCACCATAATGTAACTTACTTCCCAAAGACATGGTGCAGTTTCCTACTTGGGGTTTTGCTCATCATTCTGGTTCCTCTCCCTGAACTGCCTTAAATCCCTTCCCCTATCCAACTCTCCACTGTCCCCTATCAGATCTGGTTTTAAGAATCCAGAAAAAGGCATTCCCTATAGTTGTACAAAAAGGTAATCTCTGTGTTTGCTAATAATTGTGTTTACAGCACTTTGTTGTACCTCATACTGTATTCATTGGTCTATTAGCCCTTGCTGAAATACTAAGGGCTTTGAGAAAGATGATTTCGCATATCGCACAAAGCAATTAGTAGGCACTTAAATACGTTTGACTTGAAATGGTATTGGGATAACTGACTAGCAATTTGGGAAAAGTATCAGACTTCCCCCATATATTATAAACTCCAGATGGCTTAAGTATTTAAATATAAAACTTGAGAAGACAGAAACTTGTCATTTTTTTGGGTATCTGACTAGCAGCTGCCCTTTGAAGCTTCTCAAAACTTCTCACTAAAATATCAGTGGCATTAAGGTGAAGACTCACAACCACACTTTAAATAGACCACCAACCAAATGCCAGAATATGAGAGGAAATGACACTAGTTATAAGGCGAAGTTGAACAGAACAGAGATTTCATTTTAGGAAGCAAAGATGGCTTAAAAACCAGAGGCCTTCATCAACCAGAAAATAGGTAGCCATTCCTCTGTCCCCTGAGTTCTACTCTGAAGGTGTCTCATTTCTGCTTCCAGCCTTTGTTAACAAAAGTTCAGCCATCCCCTATCTCAGCTATAAACTGTCCCCTCCACTCTTCTCAATGTTATTCTACCAATTACTCTTTTCCTTTTATATTTAACTACTTTTTTTAAAGGGGAAACTTACATTAACAAAAAACAAGGTCAAATTTCTCCCATTTCAAAAGAACTCCATTCCTCATTCCCTCCCCTATCACAAACCTCAAGAGCTGTCCATAGTCACTTGTCATTTCTTCACTCCCGCCCTCCCCCACTTTAACCCATACCATTCTGCCCTTCTACACTGTGTTAGAATACCAACAAACTCCAACTTACTAAATCCAGAGAACAATTAGTTCTCACCTTGACCTGTCAGCCAACCTTAACACTTTTGACTTCTTCCCACTTGTTGAAAAACTTTGGCCTTTGCTTCTGTGTCAAAATAATCTCCAGGAGTTATATTTTATCATCTTCGCACAATTTTTCTGCCACACTGTTTTTTTAACCTAGTATATTATTTTGCTAGGGCTGCCATAACAAAACCACAGGCCCGAGCGGCTGTTCAACAACAGAAGTTAATTTTCTCTTAGTTTTGGAGGCTTGACGTACAAAATCCAGGTGTCAGCAGATTTAGTTCCTCCTGAGGCCTCTCTCCTTGGTTTGCAGATGGCTGCCTGTTATGTCCTCACATGGTCTTTCTTCTGTGTACACATCCTCCTGGTGTTTCTCTAAATTTCTTAAAAGGACATCAGCCAGATTAGATTAGGCCCTACTCTAAAGGCCTTATTTTAATTTAATCACCTCTTCAAAAGGCACACTATCTGCAAATACAGTCACAATCCAAGGTACTGGGGCTGAGCGCTTCAAATACAAATTTTGGAGAACAGTGCACCCAGTAACAGCCATTAACTGTTGGAGTTCCTGAAGGCTCATTTCCAGGTCCCCTTCTGTTCTGAACTCTCAAGGTTATTTCATCCATTTATAAATGTGTGAGTCATCATAGCTATCTCAACTGTCTCCTCTGAGCTCTCAGCTATTTGACACGTCTTCTGAATATTTCAAGGGGATCATAAATTTATACACCCCAAATTGAGTTAACTGAATCCCTTCCTGTTCTCCCAAATTAAGTATATCCATTTAGTTATGCAAGCCCACTGTGTAAGAGTTACCTTTCATACATCTCTCACCTCCCTGAAATTCAATCGGTAATTAAAATCTAGCAATTTAACTTACTAAGTATCTCTTGAATTCATCCCCTCCCCTCCATCTCCATCACACCTTAGTGTCAGCCATCATTACAATCTCACCAGGACAACTGCACGCCCTTCTAACTCTGTCCTCATATTGACTCTCAGTCCCTTCCAATCTGATTGCCAAATTGCAGCCAAAGTAGCCTTCTCAAAATAAAGTCAGATCCTGTCATCACTCAGCTTGAAACCTTCAGTGGCTTCTCATTTTTCTTAAAGTGAAAACCAAAATCCTTAGTATGACTAATTTTCTGCATCCATCGACTGCATATATTCTAAACAACTTGGAGAGAGAACATTCTGGTTCCTGCCAAAATGTCAAATTAACATGGGCTCTTTCCTCCAAGATCAATCCTGGAGGAACTAAAAATGGAAGCATGGGATCTAAGAAATAACACAAATCTAAAAAATCCCAGGGTGGATGGAAAGTGTTTTTAACTGGTATATAGGGCTAGTTGGTGGCTGGTGTGGCTCTGGGAGGCCGTTCAAGAAGAACTGTTCTAATCATACTGACACGACACCCCCCCACCCCCCGACTTTCCCTTGGATCCATTGTTGTCTGCCACCTCCCTACAGAAATTCAAGACAAGAGCCCAGATACCCACAAGGGTAAAATCAGGGCAGGACAAACCCCCCTGGGGCCAATAGATTGAGAATGAACAGCCTCAAACATCTACTCCTCTACCCTTGACCTTCAAAATCCCCAGAACTGGTAGGTAACAGTCTATGGAGTGCCTCTCCACCCAATATTGTTTCTTTCCATTTGAGAGTTAAAAGGTGAAACTCTGATCTAAGGAACTGCTAGATAAGAGTAATGAGCCCTAGGGCTCATTCCCCTCCACTGTTCTGAAGCTCACAGCTGAAGATCTGAATGTCTAGACTGGATTTGGACATCTGTGCTTCTCCAATGTACGTTAACAGAGTAGTCAAATATTCCTAGGGTAATATAGCTTATAACAAGACCTTAGGATTAAAACTGCCTCAACAGAAAAAGTTAACATAAAATATTAGGACAGAAAAACTAAGAATTTAGAATATATAAAATAACTATTTCATTTCATGAAAAATAAAAAAAAATAACCTCAAAAGATGGGATAAACAGTGGACTAGATCTTTCAGAAGAATGAAATTAGAGTTAAAAATTAGAGGCGCCTGGGTGGCTCAGTCGGTTAAGCAACTGTTTATTTCAACTCACAATTCGTGAGGCTGAGCCCCTGGCTTGGGATTCTCTCTCCCTCTGCCCTCCCACTTCCACGTGTGTGCTCTCTCTCTCTCAAACTTAAAAAAGAGTTAAAATTTAAACAAATTCAGGACCTTCCAAAAGGAAATGGAAAATAAAGAAATAGAAAAGATAAAGCTACACTGTAGATACACATATGTATGTATGTATGACAAATTTCTCATAATTAAATTGAACTAATTGGGACTGATAGTGTTCATAGAATACTAAAAGAAAAAGAAGAATGCACACCTTCAAAGAGATAAGAACTCCCACAGCTAGATACATTATGGTATCTCAAAAGCCTCAAAGTTTACCACAAGATTTTTTTTTTTTTTTTTTTTTTTTTTTTTTTTTTTTTTTTTGAGAGAGAGTGCTGTGGAGAGGGGCAGAGTATGGACCCCAATGCAGGGCTCAATCCCACAACCCTGATATGACCTGAGGTTGAGGTCAAGAGTCAGATGCTCAACCAACTGAGCCACCCAGGTGCCCCTAAAAATTATTTTAAAAACACTTGGTGACTAGCTCAATCAGTTAAGCATCCGACTCTTGATTCCAGCTCAGGTCATGATCTCATGGTTTGTGAGATCAAGCCCTGCATCAGGCTCAGTGCTGACAGGGCGGAGACTTTTGGGATTCTCCCTCTCCTCTGCTCCGCCCCTGCTGTGCTCTTGCACACTCTCTCTCAAAATAAATAAATTTAAAAACGTTTTTGGTAGAATTATTCAAATAAGAGGAATAAAATTAGGAGAGGCTGTTTTGGACAATGTACCACCTTGTTAACATGTTTCCTTCATCCCACTTGAAGAACTTAATATGTCCAAGGATCTTTTTATTATTCATACACATTTGAAGGACTTGGGCTAGACATGAAATCTTTCAAAGTTCTTTCTTTTCATACTTTAAAAATAGTACCTCATTGTATTTTTGCATATTCTGTTGCAGATGAGAATTGGACAGTATGGTGGGGATAAAACCAAAAAGTGGTCTCTATTTAGAGGGAAGATACAAGTACCAATTAAACAACTTAACCCCCTCCAAAAAACAAAACAACAAAACAAAAACCTGACACAGATTGACATAAAAAAGTAAACTAGTAGAAGCAAATCAGTAAGTAATCAGTAAATGCAAATTGAGTAAAATTGCCAATTAAGAAATCAAGCTTCTCTGTAACAACCTCTTTCTAGATATGTCTCCTGAAGCAAGAAAAACAAAAGAAAAAACATTGGGGTTTCATCAAAATAAAAATCTGCACAGCAAAGGAAACAATCAACAAAACTAAAAGGTAATCTGTTGAATGGGAGAAAATATTTGCAAATGACATATCCCATAAAGGATTAATATCTAAACTATATTAAAAATTGTATACAACTCAACACCAAAAAACCAAGCAATACAATTTAAAAGAAGGGCAGAAGACATGAACAGACATTTCTCCAAAGAAGACCTACAGAAAAAACTGTTAGAATAAATAAATTCAGTAGAGTTGCAGAATATAAAGTCAATAAACAAAAATCATCTGTTTCTATACACTTAGAAGGAATGATCAGAAAGAAGAAAACCATTCCATTTTAAATTGCATTAAAAAAATACCTAGAAGTTAAAAAAAATATATTAGAAGTGAATTTAACCAAAGACACCTGTACACTGAAAACTATAGGATAGTGATTAAAAAAACAAAACACCTGGAGATGACACAAATAAATGGAAATTTTCTGTGTTCATGGATTGGAATAATGAAAAATGTATAATGTCCATAATAACCAAACTAATCTACAGATTTGATTCAATCACTATCAAAATTCCAACAGCATTTTTCACAGAAACAGAGCAAACCATTTTTGGTTACTTTTGGTTATAGTAACCAAAACAGTATGACATTGGCATAAAAACAGACATGTAGATCAAAGGGACTGGGGAGAAAGCCCAGAAATAAACCCATACGTATATAGCCAATTAATTTACAACAAAGGAACCAGGAATATGCAATGATCACAAGACAGTCTCTCCAGTAAATGGTTTTGGGAAAACTGGACAGTCATACAAAAGAATGAAATTGGACCCCTAAGGAAATGTAGTTACCATACACTAAAACCAACTTAACTGGATTAAAGACTGAATGTGAGACCTGAAAGCATAAAACTCCCAGAAGAAAACATATTGGGCAAACTTATTGACATTAATCTGAGCCATGATATTTTGGATTTGACACCAAAAGTAAAGGCCACAAAAGCAAAAATAAGCAAGTGGGATTACAGGAAATTAAAAAGCTTCTCCACATTATGGAAACTATCAACAAAATGAAAGAAAATCTATGGATTGGGAGGAAGATTTTTGCAAATCACCTGATAAGGGGTTACTATCTAAAAAGCATTAAAAACTCATACAATTCAATAGCACAAAATCTGAACAATTTGATTTAAAAATGCACATTATCTGAATAGACATTTATTCCAAAGATGACATACCAATAGGCAACTGGCACATAAAAAGGTGCTCAACATCAGTAACCCTCAGTGATCTTCAGAGAATTGCAAATCAAAGCCATGATGAGATATTGCATCACATCTGTTGGAATGACTATCATTAAAAAAAGAGCTAAGTATTGGTGAGGGTGGAGAACAGGGGACTATTGTGCACTGTTAGTGGGAATGTGCATTGGTACAGCCATTATGTTAAACAATATACCATGTATCTCAAAAAATTAAAAACAGGGGCGCCTGGGTGGCTCAGTCAGTTGAGTGGCCGACTTTGGCTCAGGTCGTGATCTCACAGCTCATGGGTTCGGGCCCCGCTTTGAGCTCTGCTGACGGCTTGGAGCCTGGAGCCTGCTTCGGATTCTGTGTCTCCCTCTCTCTCTGCCCCTAACCCACTCGCATTCTGTCTCTGTCTCTCTCAAAAATAAACATTAAAAAATTTTAAAAAATTAAAAATAAAACTAACATAAAAATCCAGCAATCCCACTTCTAGGTATATATCCAAAGGAAATGAAAACATGATATCAAAAAGATATATGCAGGAGTGCCTGGGTAACCCAGTTGGTTGTGTCCGACTTGGTTTTGGCTCAGGTCATGCATGATCTCACGGTTCATGAGATCAGGCCCCACAGCAGGCTCCATGCTGACAGCACGGAGCTTGCTTGGGATTCTCTCTCTCTCCTCTCTCTGCCCCTCCCCTGCTTGCATGCTCTCTTTCTCTCAAAATAAATAAACTTTAAGAAAACTACAAAAAAAAAGATGCATCCCCATGTTCATTTCAGTATTACGCACAATAGGCAAGATTGCAAACAATCTAAGTGTATATCAATGGATGAATGGATATAGCAGACATGACATATATACAGTGGAATATCACTTGGCCATGAGAAAAAAGGAAATTCCACCATTTGCCAACAACATGGTTGGACCTTGAGGACATTATGCTAAGTGAAATAAGCCAAAGAGAGGAAGATTAACACTGCATGGTATCACTTACATGTGGAATCCTAAGAGAAAAAAGTCAAACTCACAGAAATAGAAAAGTATTCCCCAGGTGGGAGAAATAAGAATTTGGGTTACAAGCTTTCAACTATAAAATGAATAAGTTCTGAGGGATACCTGGGTGGCTCAGTCGGTTAAGCATCCAACTCTTGACTTCGGCTCAGGTCATGATCTTGTGGTTCAAGGGTTCGAGCTCCTCGTCGGGCTCTGTGCTGACAGTGCAGATCCTGTCTGGGATTCTGTCTCCCCCTCTTTCTAGCCCTCCCCCACTGGCTCTCTTGCTCTCAAAATAAATTTAAAAACTTAAAATGAATAAGGTCTGAGCATCTAATGTACAACCAGGTGATTATAGTCAATAACACCATTGTATAATTGAATTTTGTTAAGAGAGAACTTAAATGTGAGGTATTGAATGTGTCAATTAACTAGATGTGGGGAATCCTTTAATGATGTATACATATTACAAATCACCACAATGTACACTTTAAATATGATTTTATAAGTCAACTGTATCTCCATAAGGCCAGCTTTTTTTTTTTTTAAAGAGGATAAACTTAAATCACCTGGAATAGGATTAAATAGATCAGCTATCTCAGATGGGAATGGAGAGTTAAACAGAATATAAAAATTTTTTTTTTAACATTTATTTATTATTGAGAGACAGACATAGAGCGTGAGCAGGGGAGGGGCAGAGAGAGAGGGAGACACAGAATCCGAAGCAGTCTCCAGGCTCTGAGCTGTCAGCACAGAGCCCGACGCAGGCTTGAACTCACAAACTGCGAGATCATGACCCGAGCCGAAGTCGGTTGCCTAACCAACTGAGCCATCCAGGTGCCCTGAGAGTTAAACAGAATATAAAATCTCCATATAGCACAACAAAAATAAATATGTGGATTTAACAAAGAAAAAAATCCTTGACAGAAAAACAAAACTATAGGTACAAGGTCATTGTAGTGGTTAAATTGTCATCAACATTTGAGGACACCTGGGTGGCTCAGTTGGTTGAGCGTCAGACTCTTCATTTTGGCTCAGGTCATGATCCCAGGGTCGTGGAATCAAGTCCTGTACTGGGCTCCATGCTGAACATGGACCCTGCTTGAGATTCTCTCTCTTTCTGCCCCTCTCCCCTACTCTCTCTTGCTCTCTAAAATCAATTAAAATAATTCTCATCAACCTTTATCTTTCCCTGCATCCACGTCTTGTCTCTGGCCTCATCATGGGGAGAGTATACATCAACACTCCTAGCTATGCTTGGATTGATGTAGTGTGCATAAAAGTGATAGTCTGCAGTTGTAACCTTCAGTCTTAAGGCTTCAATTGTTTATATTTGCTCTCTTTCTCTGTGCTGTCATGATGTGATGTTCCATTGAGTAGCTGCTGTCCGATTAGCCTATATCTTTGAGCAACACATCTGAAGCACAGCTCTCCCCAGCTGACCTGCAGAACTGTAGTGAGAGGTAGGTCTCCCTCATCCTAAAGCAGAGGGCTTCTAGAAGAAATAAATGCTTGTTGCTATATCCCACTTAGAGTTTGTGGTTGTTTGTTATGCAGTAAAAGCTTACTAATACGGACCACAAGAAAGTGGCCATTTCATCCTCATTTAGATACTAGGTACAATAAAAATGGAATTTCTGACCCTCCCATTAATTTGATCCCAGAAGCATAATATAGTTTGCACACGCTTGGAAGGACATCAACTAATATTTGGGTTGCTACCAAAGAATTGCACAATGTATTAGATGTGATATTACTTCCCTTATTATAATAAAATAATGTAAGGAAAATATGTGCCAAGGAAATACTAACAGCAAGAAATTAAGATTGGCAAATGTTAATTTCAGTCAAAATATAATTCAAAACAACATGTATAAAATGTATAAGAGAAGTATATCATTAATATATAATATATGTTACATATTAAGTATCATTAATAAATAATATAACTATCATTACACTATGTCTTGTGTGTATGTGTGTGTGTGTGTGTGTGAGAGAGAGAGAGAGAGAGAGAGAGAGAGAGAGAGAAATTGAGGCAACTTTCTCTAACATAAGGGAGAAATCATAAGATTACCATTACAGATGCTGAAAAAATCTTTAACTCCAATAATCATTGTGATTTAGAAAAATATTCAAGTAGGAGTTAATGGACACAGACTAAGCATGATAAGATATGACAGCAGAGGGAGATGGTAGAACAGGAGGATCCTGGGTTCATCTCCCACAGACACGACAAAGCAATAACTGTATGTAACACACCTCATTCTAAAAACAACCTGTAGAATGGAAGAATAGATCTTTCAATGCTAAAGAGATAAAGAGAAGGCCACACTGAGAAGGATAGGAAGGACAGAGACATGGTTAGGAACCAAATCCCTAGAGCAACAACCCACAAGCAGGAGGGATATCACAAGAATGGAGGAGGGAAGGGATCAAGCCCCACACTGGGCACCCTCAGCCCTGGGGACCTTCATGGGGAAGACGAGCCACTATAATATCTGGATTTGAAAACTGGGGGGATTTAGCTCTGGGAGAGCCACAGGACTGTAGGAAACTGAGTCTCCACTCTAAAAGGTCCAGTGCATTGTATCACTCAGCATGAGACATAGTACATAAGCAGCATTTTAAAGAGTGCCTGGGTATACATGAAGATTTACTAACTTTAGGATGTGTGCCTGAGAGGCAGGGACCTGCAGGAGCTTTCTCCAGGAACAGAAGTGCTGGTGGGCACCATTTTTCTTGCCCTCCTTCAGTCTAGTGGTCTGGAGGCATGTGAGAGCCAGTTCTAACACTCCATCTACCTTGCTACACTGCCTGCCCTGCCTGGTGTTCCCCTGCAGACCCTCGCCACCTAACCCACCTGCAAAGGGAAGCGACTGTCCAAAGCAGCTCCCACCCCACCACATCCAACGGGCAGCCTCAGTCAGGAACAGCAGCATTCCCCTCAAAAGAACTGCTGCCTTGGGAGTGGAGTGAGTAACTTCACCCACTAGTGTGCTGGTAGTAGCTACAGCTGACTCAGGTGGGTCAGGAACTACCCCAACTGTCAGTATGCTGGCAGTGCTCATGGCCCAGCCACAACAGAAGATAGCATAAGCCTACACACAGGATGTCCCTGGAGCACCTGATTTCGATAACCAGGGCATATTGTGCTACTGAGCATCATGCGATGTCTTCTACATAAGGCCACCACTTTCAAGACTAGGAGACATAGCTTACCTACTGAAAATACAGTGACAAACATAGAAAGCTAGACAAAAGGAGACATAGAAATATGTCCAAATGAAATAACAAGCCAAAACCCCAGAAAAAAGAGCTAAACAAAACAGGACAAGGAATCTACACCTGATAAAGAGTTCAAAGTAATGGTCATAAAGATACTTACCAGACTTAAAAGAAGAATCAGTGAACTCCGTGAAAACCTCAACAAAGAGAAAGTATAAAAAAGAATAAGTTAGAACTGAAGAATACAATAATGTAAATGGAAAATACACTATATGGAGTCAGCAGATCGGAGGATGCAAAAGAGACAGGGTAGTGGAAAGCAACCAAGCTGAACAACAAAAACAAACAATTTTAAATGAGAATAGGTTAAGCAACCTTTGATAACATCAAGTACGCTAACATTCTCATTACAAACATCCCAGAAGAAGATAAAGAGAAATGGGGCAGAATATTTACTTGAAGAAGTAATAGCTAAACATTTCCTTAACCTAGAGAGGGAAACAAACATCCAGGTCCAGGAAGCACAGAAAGCCCCAAATAAGATGAACCCAAGGATGTCCACACCAAGAAACATAATAAATAAAATGGCAAAAATTAAAGATAAAGATAGAATCTTAAAAGGAGCAAGAGAAAAGCAAACTGTTATGTACAAAGTAAACCCCATTATGCCATCAGGTGATTTTTCAGCAGAAGCTTTGCAGGCCAGAAGGCAGTGGTATAATACATTCCAAGTGCTCAAAGGAAAAAAATCTACAAGTAAGAATACTTTAACCAGCAAGATTATCATTCAGAATTAGAGAAATAAAGAGTTTTCAAGACAATACCAAATTAAAGGAGTTCATCACTAAACTGGCTTTACAAGAAATGCGAAAGGGACTTCTTCAAGTGAAAAAGAAAAGGCCACAACTAGAAGTAAGAAAATTATGAAAGGAAAAAATTTCACTGGTAAAAGCAAACATACAGGAAAAATAGTAGCTCAATCACTTATAAAGCCAGTATGGAGATTAAAACACAAAAGTTGTAAAATCAATTATATAAACAAAAACCAGTCAAGGGATACACAAAATTATGTAAAATGTGATATCTTATAAAACATGGAGGAAAGGAGAAAAATGCAGTGTTTTTAGAATGTGTTTGAACCTAAGTGACCATGAACTTAATATAGACTGCTATATATATATATATATATATATATATATATATATATATATGATGTTTTAGCTGAACCTCTTGGTAACCAGAAATCAAAGACCTATAAGAGATACACAAAAAATAAAGGGAAAGGAATCCAAGCAGAACACTAAAGAAAGTCATAAAATTCAAATGGAAGAAAGCAAATGAAGAAGAAAGGAACAGAAGAACTATAATAACAACCAGAAAACAATGAATAAAATGGCAATAAGTGCATACCTATCAATAATTACTGTAAATGTAAATAAACAAAAACAAGACCCATATATATCTATATCTGTCTATAAGAGACTCCCTTCAGACCAAAATACTCAAAGACTAAAAGTGAAGGGATGAAAAACTCCATATTGTGTATATATATATGTATTTCATATGTATGTATGTATATATATATATGTATGTATATACATATACATATACATACATATATATATACATACATATGAAATACATATATATATATGGAGTATATATATATTATACTCCATATAAATGGAAGTTAAAAACTGGAGTAGCAATACTTACATCAGACAAAAGACACTTTAAATGAGGACTGTAACAAGAGACAAAGAAGGGCATTGCATAATGATAAAGGGGTCAATCCAACAAGAGGACATAAAAATTGTCAATATCTATTCACCCAATTCAGGAGTACCTAAATATACGAGCAAATATTTACAGACATAAAGGGAGGAACTGACAGTAAGACAATAATAGTAGGAACTTTAACACCTCAGGGCACCTGGGTGGTTCAGTTTACATCAATGGATAAATCATCTAGACAGAAAATCAATCAGGAAACAGTGGCTTTGAATGACACATTAGACCAGATGGACTTAATAGATATCTACAGAACCATCCATTCAACAACCACAGAATATACATTCTTTTTAGGTGCACGTGAAAAAGATTCTCCAGGATAGGTCACATGTTTGGCCACAAAACTAGCCTCAATAAATTTTGAAAGACTGAAGTCATATCATGTTTTCTGATGACAATAGTATGAAACTAGAAATCAATTACAAGAAAAAAAAATGGAAAAAACACAAACCCAAAAGCTAAAAACCAACCAATGGGGTAACAAAAAATGAAAGAAAAATCAAAGGTACCTAGAGGGAAATGAAAATGAAAATACAATGATTCAAAATCTTTGAGACATAGCAAAAACAGTTCTAAGAGGGAAGTTTATAGTGATAACAGGCCTACCTCAAGAAAAAAGAAAAATCTCAAACAAGCTAACTTTACAACTAAAGGAATTTTAAAAAGAAGAGAGCCAAAAGGAGGAAGAGGAGAAGAACAAAACCCAAAGTTAATAGAACAAAGGAAATAAAGATCATAGTGAAAATAAATGAAATAGAGACTAAAAATAAAAACTAAGAGCTGGTTCTTTGAAAAGATAAACAAAATTTATAAACCTTTAGCCAATGCATCAAGAGAATAGAATTCAAATAAAATAAGAGACGTTACAACTGACACAACAGAAATAAAAAGAATTATGAAATGACAATGAAAAACTATAACTCAACAAATTGGACAACCTAGACCAAAATTAATAAATTCCTAGAAACACAGTCTTCCAAGACTGAATCAGTGAGAAATAGAAAATCTGAACAGACTTGATTACTAGTGACAAAATTGAATCAGTAATAACAAAAAAAAATCACAACAAACAACAGTTCAAGACCATGTGATCTCACAGGTGAGTTTAAGCAAACAATGAAAGAAGAGTTAATACCACTTCTCTAAAACTATTCTTTAAAAATGGAAGATAAAGCAATACTTCCAAGTTCATCCTATGAGGCCAGTATTATGCTGATATCAAAACCAGACAAAGACACCACAAAAAATAAATTACAGACCAATATCCCTGATGAACATGGATGCAAAACTTCCTCCAAATATTAGTAAATCAAATTCTACAACACATTAAATGGGTCATTCATCATGATCAACTGGGATTTATTCCAGGGATGTAAGAATGGTTCAACATCCACAGATCAATCAAAGTGATAGACCACATTAACAAAATAAAGGATAAAAACCATGATCATCTCAATAGATGGAAAAAAGCATTTGATAAAATTTACCATTTGTGATAAAAACTCAACAAATTGGGTTTAGAGGGAACAAAATTCAACATAATAAAGGCCATACATGACAAATTCACAGCTAACATCATACTCAATGATGAAAACCTGAGATCTTTTCCTTTAAGATTAGGAATAAGGAAAGAATGTCCACTCTCGCCACTTATTCATCATAGTACTGCAAGTCCTTGCCATAGCAATCAGACAAGAAAAAGAAATGGGGCATTGATATTGGTAAGGAAGAAGTTAAACTGTTACTATTTGCAGATGACATGATACTAGAAAACCCTTAAGACTCCACCAAAAACTTATCAGACAAATAAATTCAGTAAAGTTGCATAGAATACTAAATACCCAGAAATTTGTATAGCATTTCTATACACTGATAACAAAGTGACAGAAAGAAAAATCAAGAAAACAATTTCCTTTATGATTGCACCAAAAAGAACATCTAGGAATAAACTTAACCAATGAGGTGAAAGGTCTGTACTCTGAAAACTATAAAATATCAATGAAAGAAATTGAAGGTGACAAGCAAATGGAAAGATATCCCATACTTATGGATTGGAAGAATTAATATTATTAAAATTTCTACAGTACCCAAAGCAATCTGCGGATTCAATGAAATCCCCATCAAAATACCAATAGCATTTTTTCACAGCACAATTACAAATAATACTAAAGTTGTATGGAACCATAAAAGACCCCAAATAGCAAAAGCAATATTGAGAAAGAAGAACAAGCTGGAAGTATCATAAATACAGATTTCAAGATATACTACAAAGTTGTAATAATGAAAAAAGGTATGGTACTGGCACAAAAACAGACACGTAGATTAATGGAATAGAATAAAAAGCCCAGAAATAAGTTCACATTTATATGAACAATTAATCTATGACAAAGGAGCCAAGAATATATGATGGAGAAAAAACAGTCTCTTCAATAAATAGTTCTGGGAAAACTAGACCATTACATCAAAAGAATGAAATTTGAGCACTTTATTACACCATACATGAAAATAAACTCCAAATGGATTAAAGACCTAAACTGAGACCTGAAACCATAAAATTCCTAGGAGAGAACTTAGGCAGTAACTTCTTTGATACTGGATGTAGCAATATTTTTTCTAGATATGTCTCCTAAGTCAAGTGAAACAAAAGCAAAAATAAACTACTGTGACTACATCAAAATAAAGAGGTTTTTTGGGGCGCCTGGGTGGCTCAGTCGGTTGAGCATCCGACTTTGGCTCAGGTCAGGATCTCACAGTTCGTGAGTTCAAGCCCTGCGTTGGGCTCTGTGTTGACAGCTCAGAGCCTGGATCCTGTTTCAGATTCTGTCTCTTTCTCTTTGCCCCTTCCCTGCTCATGCTCTGTTTCTCTCTGTCTCTCAAAAATGAATAAACGTTAAAAAAAATTTAAAAAAAATTTGTCACAACAAAGGAAAAAAATCAACAAAACAAAGAGGTAGCCTACTGAATGTGAGAAGATATTTGTGAATGATATATCTGATAAGGGGTTAATATCCAAAATATATAAAGAACTTATACAACTCAACACCAAAATAACCCCCAAAGAATTGGATTAAAAAACGGGCAGAGGACCTGAGTCGACATTTTTTCAAAGAAGACATACTGATGGCCAACAGACACTTGAGAAGATGCTCAACATCAGGGAAATGAAAATCAAAATCACAGTGAGATATCACACCTATCAGAATGGCTAGAATTAAAAAAACAAGAAAAAAGTGTTGGCAAGAATATAGAGAAAAAGCAACCTTTGTGCACTATTGGTGGGAATGTAAATTGGTACATCCATTGAGGAGAACAGTATGGAGATTCCTTAAAAAGTTAAATATGGAATTGCCATATTATTCAATAATTGAGGGAAGCATTTTGTAATGTATATAATTGTCAAATTACTATGTTGTACACCTAAAGCTAATGTTATATATCAACTACATTTCAATTACATATGTGTGTGTGAGTGTGCATATACACCCCTCATTCCTACAGCCAATGTTTTCACTAAATGAGAAAACACTAAAGCCAAGCCATTTCTACTAAGGTCAAGAACAAAATAAACATACCTATTACCATCTACTATTTAATATTGTCCTGGAGGTTTTAGCCAGTGCAAGTGGAAAGAGAAAACAATTAGAGACAAGAACTGGGAAAGATGATGTAAAAGTATCTATGTTAGTGGGTAATATGACAACATACCTAGAAAACCCTAGACAGTTGATGATAAAACAAACTCAAGCAATAAAAAAACTCTCAGAGTATCAGGATATAAAATTAAATATACAAAAATCAATTGTTCATATATACAAACTATAACTGATTAGAATATACCAAAGAATACATTTAAAATAACAAAGAAGATAAAATACTCAATAAAATCAACATGGGGGGGAGCTAAAAGGGCAGCATAGTAGGAGGACCAACTTGACTCATCTCTTGAATACAGCTAGATAAATGTCAAATCATTCTGAATACTCAAGAAATCAACCTGACTGCACAACTAGAGAGAGAGAAGAGGCCACGTTGAGGAAGGTAGGAAGTGTGGAGACATGGTTTGGGGGAGAAACAGATAATGGGTGCTGTGGAGGGGAGGGAGCCCTGGTCATGGAAGAAAGTAACAGAGAGTGGAAAGCACAGGGATATGCACAAGGTGAACACTTCCCCAAAGCCATTGCCTGGGAAAATGAGAGGGGCTGAATTTCATGAATTTTTGCAACAGGTAGGGCTCAAAGACTGGAGTTTTAGAAGTCTCCAGGCTTTGTTGGGATAGAGACCTAAGGATGCTGCCCTACTCCTGGAGATGATGCAGGGAAACAAACCCAAGACAGACTGTGCAATCTGAGGATCACCTATGGGGGCTGGGAGAGACTATTCGTACTTTTTGGATCCCATCTGTGAGAGATGGCATTGCCTCTCTGGGGACAAAAGAACCACCATTTCCCTCCCCCACCCCTCAGCATAGGTGCAGAGACACCTGTTGAGGGCAGCTAACTGGGACACTGGCTGTTGAGCCTGCTTGCTCTAAATCCCACGCCTTTGCACTCTGGCATGACTGCCCTTCTAGGTCAAACTTTCATCAGTCCCAGTGCAGTGAGATCCTTTTCCAAAGGATGAATGCAGGTCCCTGCCACACCAGATCCCTGAAATTTGGAATTTTAAAAATTGGCAGGCCTGGCGAGGGTAGAGCCAAAGGTGTGCTGTGCTGCTCCAGGAAGGCAAGCAACCCAGAGGCAGTGTAAAATCAGTGATCTGAAAAACGCCTGTGATGCATGAGGGGAAATCATTCACTCCTCTGAAAATACTTCCATGAAAGCAGCAAGCACAGACTCCCCTCACCAAGTACAAAGGAGTGGGCTGGAGCCATTTTCCTACCCCACCCCTCAGCATGAACCAACTTCAGTGAATAACACTGGCCGCCTAACCTGCTTATACCAAGTCCCGCCTCCTGTGCTCTGCTGGTACTGCTTTGCCCAGACAAGTATGCGAAGGACCAGTGTAGTAGGCCCCTCCCCCAAAAGACCAGCACAAACCCCTGCACACACCATGTCTACTGACCATAGGGTTCTGTAAAGCTTCACTTCTAGTAGAAATAGCACGAGGTCTCTTTTATCAAGCAGACCAGGTCACACGTAGTTAAAACTTGCTACACTCTGACCAAGGTCCAAACACTCCCCAGGGCAAGCAAAGAGAAACCTTGCAGAGGACTGGCCTGAGGGATAGAGCAGCCAAAACAGCAGCAGTGTGCACATAGCACATGCCAGAGACACTTCCTGAAGTGCTAGACCCTGGACATCATAGAAGTCCTTCTTCATAAATCCATTACTCTCAGGAGCAGGAAACATAACAGGCTTTCCTAACACACAGAAGAAGATGGAGACCCAGGAAAATGCCAAGGTGGAGGAATGTATCCCAAAAGAAAGAATAAGAAAAGGTCATGGGGGTGCCTGGGTGGCTCAGTCAGTTAAGCTTCCGACTTCAGCTCAGGTCATGATCTCACACTCCATGAGTTCGAGCCCCGCGTCAGGCTCTGTGCTGACAGCTCGGAGCCTGAAGCCTGCTTTGGATTCTGTATCTCCCTCTCTCTCTGCCCCTCCCCTGATCATGCTGTGCCTCTCTCTGTCTCAAAAATAAATAAAAACATTTAAAAAATTAAAAAAAAAAAAGAAAAGGTCATGACCAGGTATCTAATCGAAATAGATAAAATTAATATGCCTGATTCAAAACTTAAAGCAACAATCATAAAGATGACAGCTGGTCTTGAGAAAAGCATGGAAGACATCAGGAAGACTCTCACCACAGAGATAAATAGAGCTAAAAAAACCCAATCAGACCAAAATGAAAAGTGCAATAACCAAGATTCAAAATTGACTGAATGTAATGACCACAAGGATGGAAAAAGCAGAGGAACATATAAGTAAGAAAGAAGATAGAATAATGGAAAATAATAAAGCTGAGCAAAAAAGAGAAAGAAAAATTTTAGATCATGAAAGCACTCAGTAAACTCAGTGACTCCATAAAGCATAATAATACTCATATCATAGAAGTCCTAGAAGAAGAGAGAGAAAAGGGGGCAGAAGGTTTATTTGAGGAAATTATAGGTGAGAACTTCATTAATCTGGGGAAGGAAACAGACATCTAAATCACTAGGCATAGAGAACTCCCATCAAAATCAACAAAAGCAGGCCAACAATCAAGACATGCTGTATTTAAATTCACAAAATAAAGTGATAAAGAAAAAAATACTAAAAGCAGCAAGACAAAGGAAGTGTCTAACTTAAAGGGAAGACTCATAAGGTTAGCAGCAGATCTCTCCACAGAAACTTGGCAAGCCAGAAGGGAGTGGCATGATATATTCAACTTGCTGAATGGGAAAAATCTGCAACCAAGAATACTCTAACCAGTAAGACTATCGTTCAGAATAGGAGGAAGAATTTCCCAGATAAAACAAACACAAACAAAAACAAAAACAAAAACAAGAACTGAAGGAGTTTGTGATCACTAAGCCAGCCCTGCAAGAAATATTAGAGGGGACTCTAGGTGGGAAGGAGAGACCAAAAGAGACAAAGACTAGAAAGTAACAGAGAAAATCTCCAGAAACAATGACAAAATAAGTAATAAAATGGTACTAAATACGTATCTATCAATAATTACTTTACATGTAATTGGGCTAAATGCTCCATTCAAAAGACACAGGGTGTCAGAATGGATAAAAAAAAAAAAAATAAGATTAATCTATATGCTGCCTACAAGAGACTCGTTTTAGACCTAAAGTCACCTGCAGACTGAAAGTCAGGAGATGGAGAATGATCCATCATGGTAATGGACATCAAATGAAAGTTGGAGTAACCATACTTATAGCAGACAAATTAGATTTTTAAAAAAAAATTTTTTTTTAACATTTATTTATTTTTGAGACAGAGAGAGACAGAGCATGAACGGGGGAGGGTCAGAGAGAGAGGGAGACACAGAATCTGAAACAGGCTCCAGGCTCTGAGCCATCAGCACAGAGCCCGACGCAGGGCTCGAACTCACAGACCGCGAGATCATGACCTGAGCCGAAGTCGGACATTTAACCGACTGAGCCACCCAGGCACCCCCAGACAAATTAGATTTTAAACCAATGACTATAACAAGAGATGAAGAAGGGACTGTGTCATAATTAAGGGGGTCTATCCAACAAGAAGATCTAACAATTATAAATATTTATGTTGCCAATTTGGAAGTACCCAAATATATAAATCTATTACTAATAAACATAAAGGAACTCATTGATAATAATACAATAATAGAAGGGAATTTTGACACCCCACTTAAATCAATGGACAGATCATCTAAGCAGAAAATCAACAAGGGAACAGTGTCTTTGAATGACACATCAGACCAGATAGACCACAGATATATTCATAACATTTCATCCTAAAGCAGAATACATATTCTTTTTGAGTGCACATGGAAATTCTCCAGAATAGATCACATACTGGGTCACAAATCAGGCCTCAATAAGTACAAAAGGATATTGATCATACTATGTATATTTTTTTAAGTTTATTTATTTTAGAGAGAGAGAGATGGGGGTGAGGGGCACAGAGGGAGAGAGAGAATCCTTAGCAGGCTCTGAGCCATCAGCACAGAACCCAATATGAGGCTCAAACCCACAAACCACGAGATCATGACCTGC
Organism: Panthera pardus; assembly: GCF_024362965.1. NCBI lineage: Eukaryota > Metazoa > Chordata > Mammalia > Carnivora > Felidae > Panthera > Panthera pardus. The sequence continues at coordinate 4,047,974 of NW_026526666.1, read as the reverse complement.
TGAGATCAACAGTCAGATGCTTAAATGACTGAGTCCCCCAGGTGTCCCTACCATGCATATTTTCTGACCACAATGCTATGAAACTTGAAGTCAACCCCAATAAAAATTTTGGAAAGACCACAAATACATAGAGGTTAAAGAACATGCTACTAAAGAATGAATGGGTCGACCAGGAAATTAAAGAAGATATAAAAAGAATACATGATAACAAGTGAAAATGAAAACATGATTGCCCAAAACCTTTGGGATGCAGCAAAAGTGGTCATAAGAGGGAAGGATATAGTATAAAAAACCTAACTTTACACCTAAAGAAAAAGACCAACAAAGCCTAAAGCCAGCAGAAGGGATATAATAAAGATTAGAGCAGAAATAAATGACAAAGAAAAAAACAAACAAAACCAGTAGAACAATGAAACCAGGAGGTGGTTCTTTGAAAAAATTAATAAAATTGATAAATCCCTAGCTAGACTTATCAAAAAGAGAAAGAACCCAAATAAATAAGATCATAAATGAGAGAGGAGAAATAACCAATACCACAGAAATACAAACAACTACAAGAGAATATTATGAAAAATTATATGCCATGAAATCAATCTGGAAGAAACTGATAAATTCCAGAAATATATAAACTATCAAAACTGAAACAGGAAGAAATAGAAAACTTGAACAGACCAATAACCAGCAAAGAAATTGAATCAGTAATCAAAAATCTACCAAACATTTAAAGAAGAGTTAGGATCTATTCCAAAAAAATTCAAAAAAATAAAAATAAAAAGGGAGGAAACCTTCCAAACTCATTCTACGAGGCCAATGTAACCCTGATTCCAAAACCAGACAAATGTTCCACTAGAAAATAAAACTACAGGCCAATATCCCTGATGAGAATGGATGCAAAAAACTCTCAACAAAATACTAGCAAATCAAATCCATCAGTACATTAAAAGAATCATTCACCACTATCAAGTGGGATTTATTCCTAGGCTGCGAGTGTGGTTTAATATTCACAAATCAATCAATGTGATACACTATATTCATAAAAGAAAGGATAAGAACCCTATGATTCTCTCAATAGATGCAGAAAAAGCATTTGACAAAGTACAACATCCATTCGTGATAAAAACCCTCAACAAAGTAGGGATGGAGGGACCATAACTCAACATAATTAAGGCCATATACAAAAAACACACAACTAATATCATCCTCAATGGGCAAAAACAGAGCTTTTCCTCTATGGTCAGGAACAAGACAGAGATAACCACTCTCACCTCGTTATTTAACATGTACTGGAGTCCTAGCCTCAGCAATCATGCAACAAAAAGAATAAAAGGCATCTAAAATAACCCAGTGAAGAAATGGGCAGAAAACATGAATAGACACTTCTCTAAAGAAGACATCCGGATGACCAACAGGCACATGAAAAGATGCTCAACGTCGCTCCTTATCAGGGAAATACAAATCAAAACCACACTCAGATATCACCTCATGCCAGTCAGCGTGGCCAAAATGAACAAATCAGGAGACTATAGATGCTGGAGAGGATGTGGAGAAACGGGAACCCTCTTGCACTGTTGGTGGGAATGCAAATTGGTGCAGCCGCTCTAGAAAGCAGTGTGGAGGTTCCTCAGAAAATTAAAAATAGACCTACCCTATGACCCAGCAATAGCACTGCTAGGAATTTACCCACGGGATACAGGAGTACTGATGCATAGGGGCACTTGTACCCCAATGTTTATAGCAGCACTCTCAACAATAGCCAAATTATGGAAAGAGCCTAAATGTCCATCAACTGACGAATGGATAAAGAAATTGTGGTTTATATACACAACGGAATACTACGTGGCAATGAGAAAGAATGAAATATGGCTCTTAGTAGCAACGTGGATGGAACTGGAGAGTGTGATGCTAAGTGAAATAAGCCATACAGAGAAAGACAGATACCATATGGTTTCACTCTTATGTGGATCCTGAGAAACTTAACAGAAACCCATGGGGGAGGGGAAGGAAAAAAAAAAAAAGAGGTTAGAGTGGGAGAGAGCCAAAGCATAAGAGACTGTTAAAAACTGAGAACAAACTGAGGGTTGATGGGGGGTGGGAGGGAGGGGAGGGTGGGTGATGGGTATTGAGGAGGGCACCTTTTGGGATGAGCACTGGGTGTTGTATGGAAACCAATTTGACAATAAATTTCATATATTAAAAAAAATAAAATAAAATAAAAGGCATCTAAATCAGCAAGGAGGAAGTCAAACTTTCACTCTTTGCAGATGACATAATACTCTATGTAGAAAATATGAAAGACTCCATCAAAAAATTGCTAAAATTGACACACAAATTCAGTAAAGTCGCAGGATACAAAATCATTGTACAGAAATCTGTTGCATTTCTATACACTAATAATGAAACAGGAGAAAGAGAAATCAAGGAATTGGCCCCATCTACCATTGCACCAAAAGTAATAAGACACCTAGGAAGAAACCTAACCAAAGAGGTAAAAGATAGGTACTCTGAAAACTATAAAACACTTATGAAAGAAAATGGAGATGACACAAATATCACTTCACACTTGTCAGAATGGCTAAAATTGACAATACAGGAAACAACAGGTGTTAGTGAGGATGCCTAGAAAGGGGAACCCTCTTATGCTGTTGGTAGGAATGCAAGGTGGTGTAGCCACTCTGGATAACAGTATGGAGTTTCCTCAAAAAGTTAAAAATAGGACTACCCTATGACCCAGCAATTGCACTACTAGGTATTTATCCAGCGGATACAGGTGTGCTGTTTCAAAGGGACACATGCACCCTGATGATTTTAGCAGCCAAAATATGGAAAGAGCCCAAATGTCCACCGATGGATGGATGGATGAAGAAGAGGTGGTATCTATGTACAATGGGATATTGCTCAGCCATAAAAAAGAATAAAATCTTGCCATTTACAAGAATGTGGATAAAGCTAGAGAGTATTATGCCAAGTGAAGTATGTCAGCTAGAGAAAGACAAATACCATATGTTTTCACTCCTAAGTGGAATTTAAGAAACAAAGCAGATGAATATAGGGGGGGAAAAGAGAGGTAACAGCAAACAGATCCTTAACTATAGGAAACTGGAGGGTTTCTGGAGGTTACTGGAAGGGAGGTATGGGTAAAGTTGTTTATAAGGTACAAACTTCCTGTTGTAAAATAAGTAAGTCCTAGGGATGTAATGTACAGTATGGTGACTATAGTTAACAATATTTAACAGTATAAATTTTATATATTTGAAAGTTGATAAGGGGTTAAATATTAAAATTTCTCATTACAGGGCAGAGGGTGGTCCAAATGGCAGCATAGAAAGACTCTGAACTCACCTCCTCCCATGGACACACGAAATGTACACCTACATATAAATCAATTCTTCCGAAGCAGAACTGAGGGCTAAACAGATTCTGCACAACAAATGGTAGAGGGGCCACACAGAGAAGGGTGGGAGAGACAGAGACACAGTAACAATGGGAGCTCCACCCCTGATGCAGTGACCTGCTGTAAGGAGGGATATCGTTAAGGGCCCACACACAGACGTACGCAGCCCAAGGTACAGTGAAAAAATAGTGGCTTAAAGACAGCTAGCCTATAAATGAATAAAGTCTATTTATCAACCCTAGAGTGTTGGTCAAATAAGCAGGGATCTGCTGAAACTCTGAGACTGAAGGCACTTGCAAGCACCATTTATTATGTTCCCTCTCTACCTTGATCGCACAGGTAGGAATAGGGTTTAGTAGCTCTAGCAAGCCTGCTAGGGCTTCCCAAGCATGCCCCTGGTCCTTGGCCCATACCAGCTAAAGCCAACCCCCAAGGTGACCCTGGCATGGTATGCACAGGACTCCTTCCCCTATGCCTGCTCCATCTCTAGCCATCTTGCCAAGGCAACCTTGGAATGGCCACTCTGCCCCCACCACCCTTGTGACCTAGCTGCTTGCCAGGGTGGCCCTGGCATGGCACACCCTGATACCCCTTCCTGACCGGTGCCTTTTCCAGTTCCAGTTGGCCTCTCAAAGCTTCCAGACAATGTAGTCTACATAGGGGCTGCTCCTACAAGGCTATTCCTCCAGGGGGAAGAAGTAACTGTTCCACCTAATTCATAGAAACAAACACAGAAAGTCAAACAAAAAGAGGAGAAATAGGAATGCATTCCAAATTAAAGAAAAAAAAAAGCCAGAAAATAGAAACCTCTGGTGGAATGGAGATAAGTAATTTACCTGAGAAAGAATTCAAAGTAATGGTCATAAAGATGTTCACCAAACTCAGTAAAAGAATGGACAAACACAGTGAAAAATTCAAGAAACAGAAAATATAAGAAAGAACTAATCAGGGTTGGAAAATACAATAATATAAATGAAAAATATACTAGTGGGAATCAACAGCAGATTAGATGATACAGAAAAAAAGATCATTAATCAGGAAGGTAGAATAGTGGAAATCACCCAATCGGAACAGCAAAAAGAAAAGAAAAAATAATTTTAAAGAGTGAGGATAGTATAAGGGACTACTGGGACAATATCAAGTGTACTGACCTTTACTTTAGAGGGGTCTCAGAAGGAGGAGAGAGAGAGAAAAGGGAAAAAACTTATCTGAAGAAATAATGACTTAAAACTTCTCCAACCTGGGGAAGGAAACAGACATCCATGTCCAGAAAGCTCATCGAGCCCCAAACAATCTGATCCCATTTGGACTTTAGCAGCCAACAGCTTGAAATAGACTATGTATATAAGTCAATGTATATGAACCTCATGGTAGCCATATCAAAAACCTACAATAGATACACAAAACAAAGAGGCAGGAACTCCAACAAAACATGAAAGAAAACCATAAAACCACAGGGGAATAGACTATGAGAACAGAACAGAGAAGAACCATAAGAACAAGAAAACAGTTAACAAAGTGGCAATAAATACCTATCTATCAATAATTACTTTAAATGTAAATGGACTAAATGCACCAATCAAAAGATATAAGATAGCTAAATGGATTTAAAATAAATCCTAAGACCCATCATAGGCTACCTACAAAAGATTCACTTCAGACACAAAGTCACACAGTCAGACACACAAAGACTGAAAGTGAAGGAATGGAAAATTATATTCCATGCAAATGGAAACCCAAAGAAAGCTGTAATAGCAGTATTCATATCAGACAAAATATACTTTCAAACAAAGACTGCAACAAAAAGCAAAGAAGGGTATTACATAATGATAAAGGGGTCAATCTAAGAAGAGGATATAACATTTGTAAATGTTCATGCATCCATCATAGGAGTACAAAAATATATAAAGCAAATATTAGCAGACTTTTAAAGGGAGAGATTGAGAGCAATACCATAAGAGCAGGGGACTTTAACACCCCACTTACATCAATATAAGATCATTCAGAAAGAAAAATCAAAGAAACATTGGCCTTAAATGGCACCTTAGACCAGATGGAATTAGTAGATATATATAGTACATTTCATTCAGAAACTGCAGAATACACTTTTGTTTCAAGTACAAATGGATCATTCTTGAGTATAGATCAAATATTAGGCCACAAAAGAAGTCTCAATAAATTAAAAAAAACTGAAATCATGTCAAGCATGTTTTATTTATTTTTTATTTTCCCTTTTTCTATTCTCAAGTTAGTTAACATACAGTGTGGTCTTGGCTTCAGGAGTAGAATCCAGGGGTTCATCATTTACATATAATACTTGCTTATCCCAACCAGTGCCCTCCTTAATGCCCATCATTCACTTTCCCAACCCTCCCACTCCCACCAATCCTGTTTGTTCTCTGTATTTAAGAGTCTCTTATGGTTTGCCTCCCTCTCTGTTTTTATCTTATTTTTCCTTCCCTTCCCCTTCTCAAATTCCACATATGAGTGAAATCATGTGACATTTGCTTTTCTCTGACTTACTTCACTTAGGGTAATAATACAATCCAGTTTCATCCACGTTGTTGCAAATGACAAGATTTCATTCTTTTTCGCTGCTGAGTAGTATTCCATCTCTCTCTCTCTCTCTGCCTCTCTCTGTCTCTCTCTCTCTCTCTCTCACACACACACACACACACACACACACACACACACACACACACACCCCACATCTTAATCCATTCATCAGTTGATGGACATTTGGGTTCTTTCCGTAATTTGGCTATTGATAGTGTTGCTATAAACATTGGGGTACATGTGCCCCTTTGAATAAGTATTTTTGTATACTTTGAATAAATTCCTAGTAGTGCAATTGCTGGATTGTAGGGTAGTTCTATTTTTAATCTTTAAAAAAAATGTTTATTTTTGAGAGAGAGCATGGGAGAGGCAGAGAGAGAGAGGGAGACAGAGGATCCAAAGCAGGCTCTGTGTTGACAGCAGAGAGCCTGACAGAGGGTTCGAACTCACAGATTATGAGATCATGACCTGAGCTGAAATTGGATGCTTAACTGAGTGAGCCACCCAGGCTCCCCCTAGTTTAATTTTTTGAGGAAACTCCACGTTGTTTTCCAGAGTGGCTGCACCAGTTTGCATTCCCACCAACAGTGTAAGAGGGTTCTCCTTTCTTCATATCCTTGCCAACATCTGTTCTTTCCTGAGTTGTTAATTTTAGCCACTCTGACGGGTGTGAGGTGGTATCTCATTATGGCTTAGATTTGTATTTCCCCGATGATGAGCAATGTTGAACATCTTTTCATGTGTCTGTTGGCCATCTGGATATCTTCTTTGGAGAAGTATCTATTCATGTCTTCTACCCATTTCTTCTCTGGATTATTTGGGGTTTTTTTGGGTGTTGAGTTTGGTGAATTCTTTATAGAATTTAGAATTTGGATACTAACCCTTTATCCAATATGTCATTTGCAAATATCTTCTCCCATTCCGTAAATTGCCTTTTATTTTTGTTGATTATTTCCTTCACTGTGCAAAAGGGTTTTTTTTGTTTTTGTTTTTGTTTTTTTTATCTTGATGAGTTCTCAATAGTTCATTTTTGCTTTTATTTCCCTTACCTTTGGAGACATGTGAAGTAAGAAGTTGCTCTGGCCAAGATCAAAGAGGTTTCTGCTTGTTTTCTCCTGTAGGATTTAATAGTTTCCTGTCTCACATTTAGGTCTTTCATCCATTTTGAATTTATTTTGTGGTATAAGAAAGTGGTCCAATTTTATTCTTATTCATGTTGCTGTCCAGTTGTCCCAGCACCATTTGCTAAAAAGACTGTATTTGTTTCCATTGGATACTCTTTCCTGCTTTGTTGAAGATTAGTTGGCCATACATTTGTGGGTCCAATTCTGGGTTCTCTTCTATTTCATTGGCCTAGTGTCTGTTTTTGTGCCAATACCATAGTGTCTTGATGTTTACAGCTTTGTAGTTGAGGCTAAAGTCTGGAATTGTGATGCCTCCCGCTTTGGTTTTCTTTTTAACATTACTTTGGATATTCAGGGTCTTTTGTGGTTCCATACAAATTTTAGGATTGTTTGTTCTAGCTCTGAGAAGAATGCCAGTGTGATTTTGATTGGGATTGCATTGAATGTGTAGATTGCTTTGGGTAATATTGAAATTTTAATGATATTTGTTCTTCCGATCCATGAGCATGGAATGTTTTCCCATTTCTTTGTGTGTTCTTCAATTTCTTTTGTAAGTTTTCTATAGTTTTCAGCATACAGATCTTTTACACCTTTGGTATTTTATGGCTCTTGGTGCAACCGTAAATGGAATTGGTTTCTTGATTTCTCTTTCTGTTGTTTCATTATTGGTGTATAGAAATGGAACTGATTTCTGTACATTGATTTTATATCCTGATTTTATATCCTGAATTCAGCTTTGCTGAATTCATGGATCAGTTCTAGAAGCTGTTTGGTGGAGTCTTTCAGGTTCTCCATGTACATGTACATCTCCATGTACATCATGTCATCTGTGAAAAGTGAAAGTTTGACTTCTTTGCCAATTTGGATCCCTTTTATTTCATTTTGTTGTTTGATTGCTGAGGCTAGGACTTCCAACACTCTGTTAAACAACAGTGGTGAGAGTGGACACCCCTGTCATGTTCCTGATCTCAGGGGGGAAGCTCTCAGTTTTTCCCCATTGAGGATATTAGCTGTGGGCTTTTCATATATGGTTTTCATAACGTTAAAGTATATTCCTTCTATCTCAACTTTCTTGAGGGTTTTTATTAGAAAGGATGCTTTATTTTGTCAAATGCTTTTTCTGTATCTATTGACAGGATCATATGGTTCTTATCCTTTTTTATATCGATGTGATGTATCACATGGATTGATTTGTGGTTATTGAACCAGGCCTGCAGCCCAGAAATGAACCCCACTTGATCATGTTGAATATTTCTTTTAATGTAATGTTGAATTCTATTTGCTACTTGTTGAGAACTTTTGCATACAGCTTCATCAGGGATATTGGCCTGTAATTCTCCTTTTTTTTTAGTGGGGTCTTTGTCTGGTTTTGGAATCAAGGTAATGCAGGCTTCATAGAATGAATCTGGAAGCTTTCCTTCTGTTTCTATTTTTTGGAACAGTTTATGGAGAATAGGTATTAACTATGCTTTAAATGTCTGGTAGAATTTCCCTGGGAAGCCATCTGGCCCAGGACTCTTATTTGTTGGGAGATTTTTAATAACTGATTGAATTTCTTCTCTGGTTATGGTTCTGTTCAAAACTCCTATTTCTTCCCCTTTGAGTTTTGGTGGTATGTGAGTAATTAGAAATTTGTCCATTTCTTACAGATTGCCCAGTTTATTGGCATATAATTTTTCATAGTATTCTTTAATAATTGTATTTCTGTGGTGGTGTGATCTCTCCTCTTTCATTCGTGATTTTATCTATTTGGGTCCTCTATCTTTTCTTTTGAGAAGTCTGGCTAGGGGTTTATCAACTTTGTTTGTTTGTTTGTTTTTAAATCAGCTCTTAGATTCATTGATCTGTTCTATTGTTTTTTTTTAAATTCTATATCATTTATTTCTGCCCTAATCTTTATTATTTTTCTTCTTCTGTTGGCTTTGGGCTTTATTTGCTGCTGCTTTTCTAGTTCCTTCAGGTGTAAGGTTAGGCTGTGTATTTGGGACTTATCTTGCTTCTTGAGCTAGGCCTGAATTGCAATGTATTTTCCTCTTATGACTGCCTTTGCTATATCCCAAAGTATTTGGACTTCCATGTTTTTGTTTTCATTTGCTTCCATAGATTTTTACATTTCTTATTTAATTTCCTGGTTGACCCATTCATTCTTTAGTAGGATGTTTTTTAATCTCTATGTATTTGAGGCCTTTCAATTTTTTTTCAAGTTTCATAGCATTGTGATCTGAAAATTTGCATTGTATGATCTCAATCTTTTTATAGTTGTTGAGCGCTGTTTTGTGACCCAGTATGTGATCTATTTTGGATAATGTTCCATGTGCCCTTGAGAAGAATGTGAATTCTACTGAAATGTTCTGAATATATCTGTTAAGTCCATCTGGTACAACGTGTCATTCAGAGCTGTTGTTTCCTTATTGATTTCCTGCCATCTGTCCACTGTTGTAAGTGGAGTATTAACATCATCTGCAATTATGGTATTATTAGTACATTTGTTCATGTTTGTGATTAATTGATTTATATATTTGGGTGCTCTCATGGTGGAGGCATAAACATTTACAATTGTTAGCTCTTGATGAATGGACTCCTTAATTATCATATAATGTCCTTCATCCTTTGTTATAGTCTTGTTTTAAAATGTAGTTTGTCTGATATAAGTATGGCCATTCCAGCTTTCTTTGGACTTCCAGTGGCATGATAAATTGCTCTCCATCCCCTCACTTTCAACCTGTAGGTATCCTCAGCTCTAAAATGAGTCTCTTGTAGGCAGCATATATCTGGATCCTGTTTTTTATCCATTCTAATAACCTATGTCTTTTGATTGGGCATTTAGTCCATTTACATTCAGAGTATGATTGAAAGATATGACTTTAGTGCCATTGTGTTATCTGTAGATTTTATGTTTGTGGTGATGTCTCTGGTCCTTTGTAGCCTTTGCTGCTTGCCACTCACAGAGTCCCACTTAGGATCTCCTGCAGGGTTGGTTTAGTGGTCATGAACTCCTTTAGTTTTTGTTTGTCTGGGAAAGCCTTTATCTCTCTTTCTATTCTGAATGAAAGCCTTGATGGATAAAGGATTCTTGGCATATTTTTCCTATTCAGCACATTGAATATTTCCTGCTACTCCCTTCTGGCCTGTCAAATTTCAAGATCCTTATATGTCTACCCTTGTAGGGTAAGGACCATTTGTCCCTAGCTGTTTACAGACTTCTGTCTTTGTATTTTGCCAGTTTCACTATGATATGTTGTGATGTTGACCTGTTTTTGTTGATTTTGAAGGGAGTTCTCTGTGCCTTTTCAACTTGGATGCCTGTTTCCTTCCCCAGATTAGGGAAGTACTCAGCTATAATTTGTTCAAGTAAACCATCTGCCCCTTTCTCTCCTCTTCTTCTTCTGGAACTCTTATGATACGGATATTGTTTCATTTTATGGAATCACTTAGCTCTCAAATTCTCCCCTCATTATCAGGGAATGTCCTTTCCCTCTTTTTTTCAGCTTCATCATTTCCTATAATTTTATCTTTTATTTTACCTATTCTCTCCTCTGCTTCTTCCATCCTTACTGTCACTGTATCTAGTTGACTTTGCATCTCATTTATAGCATTTCTTAATTCATCATGACTAGTTCTTAGGTCTGATATCTGCAGCAATAGATTCTCTGCTGTCTTCTATGCTATTTTCAAGCCCAACTATTAGTCTTATGACTGTTATAAACAACATATATCTGAAGAATTTAGAATATCTATTTTGAGCAATTCTCTGGCTGTCATTTCTTCCTGAATTTTCTTTTGGGGAGAACTCTTCTGTTTTGTCATTTTGGCTAAGTTTCTGTGTTTGTGTATTTTAATAGCTTGTTATGTGTTCTGCACCTGTGAGTACTAATAAATTAAAAAGGGGTCATACACTGTCCAGGGCCTGACACTTGAGTTTTGACTGCTCTTACTGGTCAGTCCTCTGCAGAGCTCCTCCTTGCTTGTAGTGGTGGAGTGTTTGGACCTTCAACCAGGTGTGCTTTGATTTCATTGAAATAGCCATGGGAAGAAAAGGGAAGTGGGGAGGAAGCTTGATCCTATACAAAGAGAAAAGTGAAAGGAGAAAAAGAAGACCAAGGAGAAAAAAAAAAAAAAACAAACTACACAGTAAATCCAGAGAAAGAGAAAGGAAAATAAAGAAAATATAGAAAAGGTTTAAAAGGAATAGAGTAAAAATGCCTGATTAAACAAACAAAACACAACAACAAGAAAAACAAAAAAAATATATGTATATTACATATATATGTATATATATATGTATTGACCAAACACACACACACACACACACACACACACACACACACACACACATTAACCAAAAACAAATCAGAAACTATGAGCCTGATTCCAAAAGTAAAAAGAAGATGGTAGAAAGAAAAAGAATAGAGAAGAGAAGAACAAACAGACAAACAGACAAAATTAAAAAAAAACAAACAAACAGTTTTCTGTTGGTGCCTGGGATCAGTGGCTGTGCTGGTCTGGAGGAGAGGCCCTCTGGTTCAACCAGTGTCAGTCCTGCTCCAGTAGATAAGCAGTTGCCAGGCACGGAGGTGGGGGGGGTGGTGTTTGGTGTAAGCAGTCCTACGTCTGAAGTCCCACCACGTTGGTGTTAGGGAAAAAAAATGGTGACACCCCAGTATCTCCTCCGCAGAGCTGGTGTCTCAAATCACACTGTTCAGGCAGCCCTCACAGAATAGCGCAGTCCATCAGCTTGCCCAGCTCCACAGTTCTCTAGTGCCTTCTAGGTGCTCTGCTGGGATTCAAAATCCGTATCTTAAAGGACCCTGTGGACTCTGTTCTGGTGCACAGCCACTCTGCTCTGCTGATAAAAGGCCCTTGGCTGGCATCTGCAGGGTCTTTGTTCTTGGGGAGGCAATAAACCTTCTTCTCACAGTACTTGAGGAAGGGGACTGTTCTCTCCCAGTGTGCCCCTGGGATTGTTACAACACCCTGGGTGGCTCCTTCCCCACCCTAGGCGCGTACACACAGCTGCAGCTTCAGTCCAGAGAAAGTCATGCACTTTTAAAACTAGTTTTGTTGCAGAGAAAGTCATGAACTTTTGAAACCTCCAAGTTTCAGCTTCTAAGGCTGTTTGCAACATAGACATTGGCACTCTCTGTATTTCTTGTTCCCCACTCCGTCGTCCAGAGAGGTTTTCCTCTTGTGCTAACTAGATACCAAACCCTTATCTCTTTCTCTCCCTTTTGGCCTCCCCTCCATGCCTATGCCATTTTATCTCCCCCAATTCACATATACACCTTGATCTTGCCAAGCTGTTTCTTTCCATCTGTGAAGATCCTTCTGCCACTCCATTGTGGGTGTTCCAAGTGATCTGACTTCAATACACCTGTGTTTGTGGGATGAGGAAAATTCTGGTCCCCCTACTTCTCCACCATCTTAATTCCTTCCTCAAGCATGTTTTCTGACCACAATGCTATGAAACTAAATATGAGTTTTAAGAAAAAAAATGAAAAAAACAAAACAAAACAAAATCACAGACACATGGAGGGTAAACAACATGCTACTAAACAGCCAATGAGTCAATGAAGAAATAAAAGAAGCAAAAAAAATACCTGAAGAGAAATGAAAATAGAAACACAACAATTCAAAATTTGGGGGACACAGCAAAGACAGTTCTACAAAGGAAGTTTACAATAATAAACTTTTGGGTTACCTCAAGAAATAAGAAAAAATCTCAATCTAACTTTACACCTAAAGGAACTAGAAAAAGAAGAAACAAAGCCCAAGTTAGTAGAAGAAAAGACATACTAAAGATCAGAGTGAAATAGAAACCAAGTGAAATAGAGACCAAGAAAAAAAATAGAAAAGATCAATAAAACAAAACCTGTTTTTTTAATTAAAAATTGTTTTAATTTTAGAGAGAGAAAGAGTAGGGGAGAAGGCAGGAGGGGGAGAGAGGGGGAGGGGGGGGAGGGGGGCAGAGAGGGGCAGAGAGGGGGAGAGAGGGGCAGAGAGGGGGAGAGAGGGGGAGAGAGGGGGAGAGAGGGGGAGAGAGGGGGAGAGAGGGGGAGAGAGGGGGAGAGAGGGGGAGAGAGGGGGAGAGAGGGGGAGAGAGGGGGAGAATCCCAAGCAGGCTCCATGCTGAGTGCATAGTCCAATGCAGGGCTCAATCCCAAGATCCTGGCATCATGACACAAGCCAAAATCAAGAGTCAGACACTCAACCAACTGTACCACCCAGGTGTTCCTGGTTCTTTGATTTTTAAAAAAGTTTTTATTTAAATTCTAGTTAGTTAACATACAGTATAATGTTAGTTTCAGGTGTATAATATAGTGATTCACACTTCCATAAAACACCTGATGCTTATCACAACAAGTGCACTCTTTGAAAAATAAAAAATAAAATAACAGCCGGTTCTTTTGTTTTGTGGGGTTTTTTTGAGAAAGAGAGAGAGAGAAAGAAAGAGAATGAGTACAAGTATGGGAGGGACAGAGGGAAAGGGAGAGAGATAATCTTAAGCAGGCTCCATGTCCAGTGTGGAGACCAACACAGGGCTCAATCTCACAACCATGAGATCATGATCTGAGCCAAAATCAAGAGTTGGATGCTTAACCAACTGAGCCACCCAGCTACCCCAAAAGCTGGTTCCTTGAAAAGAAGGAACCCCAAAAGCTGGTTCCTTTAAAATTGATAAACGTCCAGCCAGACTCACCAAGAAAAAATAAGAGGGCCCAAATAAATGAAATCAGAAATGAAAGAGAAGTTAGAACTAACACAGCAGAATACAAACAATCATAGGACACTGCTACAATTATATGCCAACAATTGGAAAACCTAGAAGAACCGGATAACTTCCTTAAAATGCACAGACTTCCAAGACTGAACAATGAATAGAATATCTGAATAGCTAGATTAGAAATAATTAGTTGAATCAGTAATTTTTAAACTCCCCCAAAAGTCCAGGGCCATAAGCCTTCACAGGTGAATTCTACCAAACATTTAAAGAAGAGGTGATACCTAGTCTTCTCAAATTATTAAAAAGAAATTGAAGAGGAAGAACATCTCCAAAGAGGCCAGCATTACCCCAAACCAGATAGGGACACACACACACATACATGTCATATCCATGATGAACATAGATGCAAAAATCCTCAAGAAAATATTAGCAAACCAAATTCAAAAGCACATTAAAAAGCCTTTTATCCCATTGTCAGATGGAACTTATTTCAAGGATGCAAGGATGGTTCAACATCCATAAATCAACCAATGTGATATACCACACGCACACACAAAAGATAAAAATCATATGCTCATCTAAATAGATGCAGAAATAGCATTTGACAAAATTCAAATTCAAAATCCACTTATATACCCATTTTATTAAGAGTTTTTGCCATAAGTCATGTACCCCAACATAATAAAGGTCATATATGACAAACCCACAGCTAATATACTCAATGGAGAAAAGCCAAAAGCTTTTTCTCTAAGATCAGGAATAAGACAAGGAAGTCCTCTCCTCACTTTTATTCAACACAGTACTGGAAGTCTTAGCCACAGCAATTAGGCAAGAAAAAGATAAAAAACAAAAAACAAAAAATGAAAACAACTATCCTAACTAGAATTGGGAAAGTAAAACAGTCACTATTTGCACAGTAAATGAGACTATATAGAGAAAACCCTAAAGACTACACTAAAAAACCTATTAGAGCCTAATAAATGAATTCAACAAAGTTGCAGGATATGAAATTAACATGCAGAAATTGATTGCATTTCTAAACACTAATAATGAGTTATCAGAAAAAAAAATTAAGAAAAAAGTCCATTTGTATGGAATTGTATGAAAAAGAATAAAATATGTGGGAATAAATTTAACAAAGTGGGTTAAGGACATTTACTTGGAAAATATGACATTGATGAAAGAAACTGAAGTTGACACAAATAAATGGAAAGATATATCATGACCCCAGATTGGAAGAATATTGTTAAAATGTCCAATTTACCCAGTGCAACCAAAGACTTAATCCAATCCTTATCAGGGTACCAATATCATTTTTCACAGACATTGAACAAAGAATCCTAAAATTTGTATGGAAAAACAAAAAGATCCCAAATAGCCAAAGCAATCTTAAAAGAGAAGAATGAAGCTGGACGTCTCACACTCCCTGATTTTAAACTATACTACAAACCTATCATAATGAAAACAGGATAGTACTGACACAGAAATAGACATATAGATCAATGAAATAGAAAAGAGATCCCAGAAATAAATCCATACATTTTAGTATCTATGACAAAGGAAGCAAAGATATATGATAGGGAGAAGACAGTCTTTTTAATAAATGGTGTTTGGAAAACTGGACAGCTACATGTAAAAGAATGAAACTGGATGACTATTTTACACTATATACAAAAATAAATTCAAAATGGATTAAAAACTTGAATTTAAGACATAAAACCATTCAACTCCTAGAGGAAAGCACAGGCAGTAAACATTGTGACATCAGTCTTAGCAATATTTTTTGAACCAGTCTTCTCAGGCAAGGACAAAAACGCTAAAACAAGCAGGATTACATTGAACTAAAAAGCTTTTGTATAGTGAAGGAAACCATCATCAAAACAAAAAGCAACTTACTAAATGGGAGAATATATTCGCAATTCATACATTTAATAAGGAGTTAATATAAAGAATTTATACAACTTAATATCAAAAAACCAAGTAATTAAAAATTGGGCAGAGGATTTGAACAGACAATTTCCCAAGAAGACACACAGATGGTCAACCAACACATGAAAAGGTGCTCAACATCACTAATCATCAGGGAAATGCAAATCAGTTATCACCTCACACCTGTCAGATTGGCTATTATCAAAAAGACAAAAAAAACCCCAAGTGTTGGCAAGGATACGGAGAAAGGAACCCTTGTACACTGTTGGTGGGAATGCAAATCGATAGTGTCACTATGGAAAACAGTTTGGAGGTTCCTCCAAATATTACAAAGAGAGCTACTATATGATCCAGCAATTCCACTTCTGGGCATTTATCTCAAGAATAAAAAAACGCCAATTCAAGAGATATATGCACCTCCTATATTCATTGCGGCACTATTTTACAATAGCCAAGATGTGGGAGCAACCTCAGTGTTCATCAATAGATGAGTGGATAAAGAAGATGTGAAATGTGTGTGTGTGTGTGTGTGTGTGTGTGTGTGTGCGCGCGCGTGCGTGCGCGCGCTGGAATATTACTCGGCCATAAAAAAGAATGGAACGTTGCAGCATCGTGGATGAATCTAGTGGGTATTATATTAAGTGAAATAAGTAAGACAGAAAAAGACAAATACCATATGCTTTCACTTCTATGTGAAATTTAAAACAAAACCAAAAACCAAAAAAAAAACAAAACAAAACAAAACAAAACCAAAAAACAAAGAACAGAAATGCTTGCCTGGCTTGGTCAGTAGAGCATGCGACTCCTGATCTTGGGGTTGTTAAGTCTGAGCCTCATGTTGGGTGTAGAGATTACTTAAAAATAGAATATATATATTTTAAAAACAAAGAACAAAATAGAAAAAGACACATATATACAGGAAACAGACTATTGGTTACCAAACTGTTTAGGGCAAGTGAAATAGGTGAGGGGGATTAAGAAGTACAAACTTCCTGTTATAGAATAAATATATCATGAAGATATAATGTACAGCGTAGGGAATAGAGTCAATAATGTTGTAATCGCTTTTGTATGGTGATAGATGTATTGTAATAACTTTTGTATGGTAACTAGATTAATCATGGGGATCATTTTGTAATGTATAAAAATATCAAATCACTATGATATACACCTGAAACTGATTATATATATATATATATATATATATATATATATATATATATATGAAAACATTATGCTGTACATCTAAAATGAATGCAATATTATGTCACTATATTTCAATTTACAAAATAAAGAGCATACAAATGAATAAATATGGTAATCAATTAAAACTTGTTAAATAAAATAAGAAATCCAAAGTTCATACTAGTGATAATAAACTAAGAAACAAACTTCCAGTAAAATGTAAAAGGAATAATAGAGATAAAAAATAACCATTTGTAAAAATCATAGAAATAATTGAATCAAACAAAAATCATCAATGGATGCTAGAACTAGTTGTTGAAAGTTTGAAAAGGATAGTCACTAAGTATCTACCCACAAATTACTAATTACAAATCAGGAAATGGTAACTTTACAGTTGTGGAATCTGGCAGACATGACCAGTATCAGTCAGGGTTCAACCAGAAGAGCAGAGAAGGAGCTGAGTTTCTGAACCAAAGGACTGAGTTCTCTCCACACCAAAACTGGGAAAGTTTAAGGGAAGAAAGAAAAGAGAATATTCCTCATGGGACCTTGACTGGAGCCAGACAACAAGCTGCTTCACTGATCCATAGGGGCAGAGACTCATGCCTTCTACTGCTTTTGAACCTTCCACCTTAAGGCAGATAAATATAAGCCAATTTACAGAGACAAGAGACAGAACTGCACACCTATGAGGGACCAGCATTCAGAGAGAAGAAAGAATAAGCAAACATTCAGAATAAATCCTTTACTAATTACAACAGCTAGAAAAGACAGACAACAGCTTGAGCCCAAGAATAATTAGGACATCCCCCAAAATATCTCCTGGGACTAACAATATGGTTTGTTGAGCTAAAAATTTACAATAAATGTACTTGAGGGTAGTGTAAGACTATAGGATGGGATGGCCTAGAAAATCAAGTCAAAGAGATATCCCCAAACTTAGACATATTATATTAAAAGATGGCATACATTCCAGTAAAATTCTTGAACTCCAGGAACAAGATAAATCTTATAAACTCCCAAAGAGAAAGATCAAGTTATTCTCAAAGGGTAAATAATGAGACTTGTGTCAGACTTCTCACCCATAACACTGGAAGCTAGAGGGAAGGGTTAATAGCATTAGTAGCACTGACAGTCAACTACAAGGACTAGGGCCTAAGAACCTTAAACTCAGACAAGATAATGATTTGCTTGTCAGAGTGAAAGAATGATATTTGCAAATACTCAGGATTTCAAAGATCACACCGCACACATAATAGATTTAAGGATAATACTTGAGGAAATGTTCTAAACTAAAGAACAAATGAATCAGAGATTTCATGGTAGAATATGATGAAGATAAAGCAGAAAGAAAAGAATGTACAACAAATTTTGATCTCTTTCCTTCTCTTTCTCTTTCCTTAACAATCCTCATCATATATGTATACATATATGATGTATATAATCATAATCTAAATAGATTATGATCATCTCTGGGAATATATTACTGGCAGTGACATAGAGACAGGATACTCTTGTACACTTTTTATGGCAGTATGCAGTATTGCAGCCTTTTCTGAATGCCATCTGACTAATTTGTTAAAATTTAAAGAACACATATCCTTCTACTGCAGATTTCCAAACCTTAGAATCTAGTACATAGATATAAAAGCACAAATATGTAAGGCTAGGTTTACATACATGTATGCACAACTGATTGTCATCACTGAACACTGTAATGACCATACCATTTGTGTACAGCTGGCATCTGTTCTATTTGAGCTAGTGAAACTTCTGGCTAGTTGGGTTCCATGTCATACTGATTTCTACTATTTCTAATATCACTCCAGGATATATACACACATACTGCCAGAAATTAAAGTGATTATTAGCAGCATGCCAGCAGTAGACATTATCACTTGGATTTCTGGAAGTATATAGAATGAGAACAGGGGAGGGGCAGAGAGAGGGAGACACAGAATCTGAAGCAGGCTCCAGGCTGCGAGCTGTCAACACAGAGCCCAACGCAGGGCTCGAACTCAT
The DNA here is from genome assembly GCF_024362965.1 of Panthera pardus. Taxonomy (NCBI): domain Eukaryota; kingdom Metazoa; phylum Chordata; class Mammalia; order Carnivora; family Felidae; genus Panthera; species Panthera pardus. Next base: position 4,029,046 of record NW_026526666.1, on the reverse strand, counting down.
GAGCCTTCAAGCTGTGAGATCATGACCCAAGCCGAAGTCAGCCACCCAACCAACTGAGCCACCCAGGTGCCCCTCCATTGATCTATTCTTATTTTAGCTTTCTATTTCTTTCTTTTTAGGTAAAATTTTTGGTAATTAATATTTTCATGAAATTTGTCTATTTATTTTGTTACTACAAGTCTGGACATTAATAACATGAATATATGGGGGGATATATGTATATATAGAGTTGTAGTCGCAAAAAAAAAAAAAAAACCTGCAGGTAATTTGAGTGTCCATTAACAGAGGATGAATGGTCAAATAAATGATACATCCATGTTATAAAATATTTTGTAGCCATTTAAAAGTTTTATACTATTTATAAAAAACAAGGTAAGTAGTTGTAGCAGAAACTGCTAGTAGCCAACTCATTATATTCATTCTTCTCTTCCTCCACTTCCTCTATATAATAGAATTATACTATTATACTGGCATGTGTTTGAGAGTGAGTGTGAGGTGTGAGTATCTGAGAGGGGGCAAGTGTCTGAGAGGGCCTATGCAAGTGCAAAATGGATCCAGTTAAACAATTATACATTTTAGATGCCTAGAGTTAGAAGTGGTCATGTCACTAGGTTCTACTTAATGATAATGTAGGAAGAAGTTGTTGGATTGACTTTATGAGAAATAGCTCCAAAAATTGTGAGGCATCTTCTGCTTCTGCCAATTAATGAAATCTAGAATTATGCTCCCACCATAGACAATTAGAACACTGGAGGAAATCTTTTTTAGAAAAGTTTTTCAGACATTGGAAGCTCAGAACTGTGATCCCTGAGAGAAAAGAAGTCATTGAAGTGATGGAGCACCTGGGTGGCTCAGTCAGTTAAGCAACTGACACTTGATTTTGGCTTAGGTCATGATGTCACAGTTCATGGGTCTGAACCCCACATCAGGCTCTCTGCTGACAGTGTGGAGCCTGCTTGGGATTCTTTCTCCCTGTCTCTCTGCCCCTACCCACTCACATGCTTTCTCTCTCTCTCAAAAATAAAATAAACATTAAAAAAATCTTTTTTAAAGAAGAGGCAGATAGGAAACCCAAGCAAAGCATGGAAAATTACTGTGTTAAAGAAAAAAGAGATCACAGTTCAAAGAATCATGATTTTTTTTTTTTTTTTTGCATAGAACACCTGAAAGGAGGGACACACACATAGAAAGAGTTAAGGAATCAATAGCTGAATAAAAATTTGTGTATTGTAGGGCAAACTTCCATGAGTCTGGGAAAAACTAGATTCCAAATAAACAACAGTGGCTAGGAAAGAGACAAACAATGTTGATAGGTAACTCTGGGTTGGAAATCATTGTAGCAAGTAGAAAGATGGAGAAACCTTACTGAGTACACAGGGCATTCAGTAGAGACCTCAAAAAAAAAAAAAAAAAAAAAAAAAAAAAAAAAAAAGCCATGCCTTAGAAGAGGGGTCAAGTTAATCCTAGAGTAAAACTACTTCAGACTTGCCCTGAAAGAACATTAAAACAAGTTCTAAAAGAACCAAATTTAACATGAATAATTTAACTACTGGTGAGAACCAAGTTCAATAATCTTTCAAAACAAAATAAAAAAACCCAACAACCAACAATGTGTAATTTACAATGCTCAGCTCCTAATAAAAAGTATTATACATAGGAGAAGAAAATATTACCCATAACCAGGAGAAAAGTCAGACAAGAGTAACAAATTCAGAAATGAAAGAGATGATAGAACTAGCAGGCAAAGATGTTAAAAGAGATTATAAATATGCGTTCAAAGAATGTGAAAGAAACAAGCATAATAAGGAGAGAAGTTGGAGATTTAAGTATGAATGGAACTCCTAGGGATGACAAAATGACAGAAATGGAAATTTTATTGGATATGGTCACTAGTAGGTCAGAGACTACAGAAGAAAATATCATTAGACTTGAAGACATAAAAATTGAGTTTATCCAGAATGAACCAAAGAGAAAAAAAGACACCCTCTCCCAAAAAACTCTCAGTAATTTGTGGAACAATGTTGAAGTTACAGTGTCTCAAAAGAGATAAGAGAGAGACCGAGGCAGAAAAATATTTGAAGAAATAATGGCTTAACAGTTTCTTTTGGGAAAGCTATAAATACATAGAATGAAGAATCTCAATGAACTCTAAGACATAGACATAGACACGCACACACACACACACACACACACACACACACACACCAAACAACCCCAAGGCATACCACAATCAAATTACCACAAATTAACCAACTAGAAAAAGACACTACACATTTATAGGGACAACTAGAAAAAGACCTTGTTTATATAGGAAAAGATAAGAATTTTTACAGACTTTTCATCAGAAATGCTCTAAGTTAAAAAAACAATGGAACAGCAACTTCAAGTGCTAAAAGAATAAAACTCCTTTTCTACATAGAATTTTCTGTCCAGTGAAGTTATCCTTCAAAAATAAGACTAGGGGAAGAGGGGCTATGATGGCAGAACAGCATGAAAGTTATTTTTATGTTTCTTGCCCCTGAAATGCATCCAGATCAACACTAAACCATCTTACACACCTAGAAAACTGATTTGAGGATTAACACAACAATCTACCCAACCTGAACCACAGAACTCGGCAGATACATGGCATGGAGAGGTGAACTGGGGGAGAGAGAGAGAAGCCACGGAGGGCAGGGAGCTGTTTTTACTTGCAGAGAGAGGACAGAAACCAGGGGGAAAGTATGGAAAAAGCACTCTCCCCACCCCCCACCCCCCCAGAAAAGCAGCTGGAGAGAAAGTGGAAAAGTGGAAACAGCTACAGGGACTGAACAAAAAAGGGAGAAAGGAGAGGGTTTAAATTCCATTAAAACTCTATAAACACGGGGAGCAAAGAGTCTGAAACTCCATAGCTCAATACCTGGCGGTACTCTAGTGGGAAGGGTGATCCCTAAGAGCAGAGAGCGAGGTCCAGGGGTCCTCAGGCCACATGGGGAGAGGTAGTCGCCCTGCTGAGAGAACATTCAGTAGAGGCGGTGTGGCCTCCCCACAGGCAAAGGCCCCAGTGGACCCTGGAGAACAACTGTATTTGCTAGTGCTGGAACAAGGACGTTAAGGGGGAAGCCTAGTGTCAGATATGTGTTATGATTTTCCATAAACCCTGAAACACTGCTGCTAGATGATCACGAGAACTTTTTCTGGGGTGCGCTGGCACCCAGCTACAGTCTCTGGGCATCGGCAATAGCATGGCCCCATGAACGTGCCTGGGGGCTGGCCGGCACCCCACCATTGGTCAGCAAGACCCTCCCCCAGAGGGTCAGAATGGGTCAAAGCCACAGTCCCTCAGAAGTGAGGGGTCAGGAAACATAGCCTCGTTTGAGATAATACTCAGGAGGGAGGTGCTCCCTGGCCAACTGATGGTTTGGTCACAGACAGTGTAGAAGCGGGGAGTGGACAGAAGCCAGAGACAAAGGATGAGTGCTTGATTGCTGGTAGGCAAGAGCACAGAGTTCTGATACCTGAGACTGGGTAGCTGGGTGATACCATTTTCACCCCTCCTGTGCATGCACATAAATGCCTACATGCGACAAAGCAATCCACCCTAGCCAGCTGAGCAGCGCCATCTAGTGGAGAAAGGAACCATTACACTAAACCTTGCCCAACTGGGCCAACAGAGCTCGTGACAAACACAAATCTCTCCACCTGCTTTGTTTACAGACTATAAAGTGCTACATAGCTTGACTTCTATGGGAAACCAGATGTAATTTCAATCATACTTCACTCTGTTCACCGGTTCTTTTATTCATTTTTTTTTCTTTTTCCTTATTCTTGACTACAGAAAGAGAAAAAACCTATTTTCCATTTTTGTTAAAAATATTTTTCTTTAATTTTTTTCTACTATATTTTTACTTTTTTAAATAAATTTTTAAACTCTATTTTACTTTCATCATTTCATTTTACTGTATTCATTTTTTCAAAAGTTTCAAACTTTCCCTTCCCCCCTTTTTCTTTTTTCTTTTTGTTTCTTGTCTTTCCCTTTTTTCTCTAATTTATCAAGCTTCTTTTAACAACCAGACCAAAACATACCTAGGATCTAACATCATTTATTTGATATCTTTATGTTGATTTTTTAATTTTAATTTTTTTTTTACTTTATTAATTCCTTTTCTTCCTCCATAATGACAAAACAAATGAATTCACACCAAAAGAAAGAACAGGAAGAAATGACAACCAGGGACTTAATCAACACAGATACAAGCAAGATGTCTGAACCAGAATTTAGAATCACGATAATAAGAATACTAGCTGGGATTGAAAATAGATTAGAATCCCTTTCTGAAGAGTTAAAAGAAGTAAAAGCTAGTCAGCATGAAATAAAAAATGCTATAACTGAGCTAAAATCTTAAATGGATGCCACGGTGACAAGGACGGATAGGGCAGAGCAGTGAATCAGCAATATAGAGGACAAACTTATGGAGAATAATGAAGCAGAAAAAAAGAGGGAGACTAAGGCAAAAGAGCACAAAATAAAAATTAGAGAACTCAGTGACTCATTAAAAAGGAATAACATCAGAATCATAGGGGTCCCAGAAGATGGAGAGAAAAAGGGGTAGAAGGGTTGTGTGAGCAAATCATAGTGGAAAACTTTCCTAACCTGGGGAAAGACACAGACATCAAAGTCCAGGGAGCACAGAGGACTCCCATTAGATTCAACAAAAATTAACCATCAACAAGGCATATCATAATCAAATTCACAAAATACTCAGGCGAGGAAAGAATCATGAAAGCAGCAAGGGAAAAAAAGTCCTTCACCTACAAGGGAAGACAGATCAGGTTTTCAGCAAACCCATCCACAGACACTTGGCAGGCCAGAAAGGAGTGGCAGGATATATTCAATGTGCTGAATCAGAAAAATATGCAGCCAAGAATTCTTTATCAGCAAGGCTGTCATTCAAAATAGAAGGAGAGATTAAAAAATTTCCCAAACAGGGGTGCCTGGGTGGCTCAGTCAGTTAAGTGTCTGACTTTGGCTCAGGTCATGATCTCACAGTCTGTGAGTTTGAGCCCTGTGTCAGGCTCTGTGCTGACAGCTCAGAGCCTGGAGCCTGTTTCAGATTCTGTGTCTTCCTCTCTTTCTGACCCTCTCCCATTCATTCTCTGTTTCTCTCTGTCTCAAAAAAAATAAAACTGTCAAAAAAATTTAAAAAAAATTTCCCAAACAAAAATTAAAGGAGTTCATGACCACTAAATCCGCCCTGTAAGAAATTTTAAGGGGACTCTCTGAGGGGAGAAAAGATGGGGAAAAAAACAAAAACCAAAAGACCAAAAGCAACAAAGACTAGAAAGGACCAGAGAACACTATCAGAAACTCCGACTCTACAGGCGACATAATGGCAAAAAATTCATATCTTTCAATACTCACTCTAAATGTCAATGGTCTAAACACTCCAATTAAAAGACATAGGCTAACAGAATGGATATGAAAACAAGATCCATCTATATGCTGTTTACAAGAGACCCACTTTAGACCTAAAGACACCTTCAGATTGAAAATAAGGGGATGGAGAACCATCTATCATGATAATGGTCGCCAAAAGAAAGCCAAAGTAGCCATACTTCTATCAGACAATCTAGGTTTTAAGATAAAGACTGTAACAAGAGCTGAAGAAGGGCATTATATCATAATTAAGGGGTCTATCTACCGAGAAGACCTAACAATTGTAAACATTTATGCTTCAAATGTGGAAGCACCCAAATATATAAATCAATTAATCAGAAACAAAGAAATTCATGGATAATAATACCATAACAGTAGGGGACTTCAACACCCCAATTACAACATCTAAACATCATCTAAACAGAAAATCAATAAGGAAACAATGGTTTTGAATGACACACTGGACCAGATGGACTTAACAGATAGATTCAGAACATTTCATCCTAACGCAGCGGAATACACATTCTTCTCCAGTGCACATGGAATGTTCTCATAGAGAACAGATCACATACTGGGAACACAAATCAGCCCTCAACAAATACAAAAAGATCGAGATCATACCGTGCATATTTTCAGACCACAATGCTATGAAACTCGAAATCAACTACAAGAAAAAATTAGGAAAGACAACAAATACTTGGAGACTAAAGAACATCCTACTAAAGAATGAATGGGCTAACCAAGAAATTAAAGAGGAAATTAAAAAATACATGGAAGCAATGAAAATGATAACACCATAGCCCCAAACCTCTGGGACACAGCAAAGGCAGTCATAAGAGGGAAATATATAGCAATCCAGGCCTTCCTAAAGAAGGTAGAAAGGTCTCAGATAAAGAGCTGGAAAAAGAACAGGAAATAACAACCCCAATAAAACCTATTTCCAGAAGACAGGAAATAATACAGATTAGAGCAGAAATCAACGCTATCAAAACCAACAAAACAAAACAAAAACAAAATACCAGTAGAACAAACAGATCAATGAAACCAGGATCTGGTACTCTGAAAGAATTAACAAAATTGATAAGCCACTAGCCAGACTGATCAAAAAGAAAAAGGAAAGGACCCAGATAAGTAAAATCACAAATGAAAGAGGAGAGATCACAACCAATACAGCAGAAATACAGACAATAATAGGAGAACATTACAAGCAATTATACACCAATAAAATGGGCAATCGGGAAGAAATGGACAAATTCCTAGAAACATATAAACTACCAAAACTGAAACAGGAAGAAATAGAAAAATTGAACAGACCCATAACCAGTACAGAAATCAAATTAGTAATCAAAAATCTCCCAAAACCAAGAGTCCAGAGTCAGATGGTTTTCCAGGGGAATTCTATCAAACATTTACAGAAGAGTTAACACCTATTCTTTTGAAGCTGTTCCAAAAAATAGAAATGGAAGGAAAACTTCCAAACTCTTTCTATGAAGCCAACATTACCTTGATTCCAAAACCAGACAAAGACCCAACTAAAAAGAAGAACTATAAACCAATTTTCCTGATGAACATGGATGCAAAAATCCTCAAAAAGATACTGGCCAAACAGATCCAACAATACATTAAAAAAATTATTCACCACAACCAAGTGGGATTTATACCTGGGATGCAGGACTGGTTTAATATCCGCAAAAACAACTAACGTGATTCATCACATCAATAAAAGAAAGGACAAGAACCATGTGATCCTCTCAATAGATACAGAGAAAGCATTTGACAAAATGCAGCATGCTTTCTTGATAAAAAAAAAAAACCCTCAAGAAAGTAGGGATAGAAGGATCATACCTCAAGATCATAAAAGCCATATATGAAAGATCCAATGCTAATATCATCCTTAATGGGGAAAAACTGAGAGCGTTCCCCCCTAAGATCAGGAACAAGATAGGGCTGTCCACTCTTGCCACTGTTAGTCAACATATTTTGGAAGTCTTAGCTTCAGCAATCAGACAACACAAAGAAATAAAAGGCATCCAAATCAGCTAGGAGGAGGTCAAAATTTCACTCTTTGCAGATGACATGATACTCTATATGGAAAACTCAAAAGATTCCACCAAAAAGCTGCTAGAACTGATCCATGAATTCAGCAAAGTCACGGAATATAAAACCAATGCACAGAAATCAGTTGCATTCCTATACACCAATAATGAAGCAACAGAAAGAGAAATCAAGGAATCAATCCCATTTACAGTTGCACCAAAAACCATAAAATACCTAGGAATAAACATAAGGAGGTGAAAAATCTATACACTGAAAACTATAGAAAGCTGATGAAAGAAATTGAAGAAGACACACACAAAAAAGGAAAACTATTCCATGCTCCTGGATTGGAAAAACAAATGTTGTTAAAATGTCAATATTACCCAAAGCAATCTACATATTCAATGCAATCCCTATCAAAATAACACCAGCATTCTTCACAGAGCTACAACAAACAATCCTAAAATTTGTATGGAATGAGAAAAGACCCCGAATAGCCAAAGCAATCCTGAAAAAGAAAACCAAAGCTGAGGCATCACAATCCCAGACTTCAAGATGTATTACAAAGCTGTAATCATCAAGACAGTATGGTACTAGCACAAAACAGACACTTAGATCAATGGAACAGAATAGAGAACCCAGAAATGGACCCACAAATGTATGGGTCCATCTTTGACAAAGCAGAAAAAAATATCTAATGGAATAAAGACAGTGTCTTCAGCAAATGTGCTGGAAAAACTGGGCAGCAGCAGAAAAATGAACCCAGACCACTTTCTTACACCATACACAAAAATAAACTCAAAATGGATAAATACTTAAATGTAAGACAGGAAGCCATCAAAATCCTTGAGGAGAAAGCAGGCAAAAACCTTTCACCTTGGCTGTAGCAACTTCTTTCTGAACACATCTCCAGAGGCAAGAGAAACAAAAGCAAAAAATGAACTATTGGGACCTCATCAGAATTAAAATCTTCTGCACATTGAAGAAAACAATCATCAAAACTAAAAGGCAACTGATGGAATGGGAGAAGATATTTGCAAACGACATATCAGATAAAGGGTTAGTATCCAAAATCTATAAAGAATTTACCAAAGTCAACCCCCAAAAAACAAATAATCCAGTGAAGAAATGGGCAAAAGACATGAATAGACACTTCTCCAAAGAAGACATCCAGATGGCAAATAGACACATGAAAAAATGTCCAACATCACTCATCATCAGGAAAATACAAATCAAAACCACAATGAGATACCACCTCATACCTGTCAGAATGGCTAACATTAACAACTCAGGCAACAATAGATGTTGGCGAGGATGCGGAGAAAGAGGATCTCTTTTGCACTGCTGGTGGGAATGCAAACTGGTGCAGCCACTCTGGAAAACAGTATGGAGGTTCCTCAAAAAATTAAAAATAGAACTGCCCTATGACCCAGCAGTTGCACTATTAGGTATTTATCCAAGGGATACAGGTGTATTGTGTTTTTTTTAATTTTTTAACATTTATTTATTATTGAGAGACAGAGAGACACAGAGCATGAGCAGGGGAGGGGTAGAGAGAGGGGAGACACAGAATCTGAAGTCGGCTCTAGGCTCTGAGCTGTCAGCACAGAGCCTGATGCAGGGCTCAAACTCAGGAACTGTGAGATCATGACCTGACCCAAAGTTGGTCGCCTAACCAACTGAGCCACCCAGGTGCCTCCAGGTGTGCTGTTTTAAAGGGACACATGTACCCCAATATTTATAGGAGTGCTATCGACAACAGCCAACGTATGAAAAGAGCCCAAATATCCATTGATGGATGAATGGATAAAGAAGATGTGGTGTGTATATATATATATATATATGTATATATACACACACACACACACACACACACACACACACACACACACACACACAATGGAGTATTACTCGGCAATCAAAAAGAATGAAATCTTGCCATTTGCAAGTACATGGATGGAACTGGAGGGTATTATGCTAAGCGAAATTAGGGAAAGACAAATATCATATGACTTCACTCATAAGATACAAAACAGATGAACAGAAGGGAAGGGAAGCAAAAATATAAAAACAGGGAGGGGGACAAAACATAAGAGACTCTTAAGTATGAACAACAAACAGAGGGTTACTGGAGGGGTTGTGGGAGGGGGGATGTTCTAAATGGGTAAGGGGCATTAAGGAATCTACTCCTGAAATCATTGTTGTACTATATGCTAACTAACTTGGATGTAAATTAAACAATATATAAATTAAAAAAATAAAAATAAAATGCCCCAAAAAATAAATTAAAAAAAAAAAGACTAAAAAACTTTCTTTCCTAGATAAACAAAAGCTGAGAGAATTCGGCAGCAGACCTGTGCCACAAGAATGTTAAAGGAAGTTCTCCAGACTGAAGGAAAATGTTACTTGTAAACCTATATCTACACAAAGAAATGAAAAATGCTGTAAATAGTACCTATATGGGTATATAAAAAAGATTTTTTCCTTCATCTTTAATGTCTTTAATAGGTAATTGATGATTAAAAGGAAAACAATATAGTGTGGTTCATGATATGCAGAAATAAAATATATGAAAGTAAATAATACAAAGGACAAGAGAGGAAAATATTATTTATACTACTTTAAGGGTTTCAAATTATATATGCAGTGTTGTATTATTTAAAGGTAGATTGTAACAAGTAAAAGATGTGTATTTTAACTTTTTTTTTAATTTTAGAGAGAGGGCATGAGTGGGGAAGAAGGGCAGGGGGTGGGGAGAGAGAGAGAGAGAGAGAGAGAGAGAGAGAGAGAGAGAATCTTAAGTAGGTTCCATGCTCAGTGCATGGCTTAGCCTCACAGAGGGCTTGATCCCACAACCCTGGGATGATGACCAGAACCAAAATCAAGAGCTGGATGCTTAACCGACTGAGCCATTCAGGTCCCCACAAAGATGTGTATTTTAAATTATAGAGCAGTGCTGGCAAATGGAAGTATGTGAGCCACATATATGAAATTTTGTTTTAGCCACATTAGAGATATAAAAAACAAATACAATTAGCTTTAATGATTTATTTAATTTAAACCAATGCATTAAAAATATTATCATATTGTTAGGTAGAAGCTAGAAATGAGTAGTGGAAGAAATGCCCTGAGAAAACTTCATCCCTTGACTTTCAAGGTTTCAGAGTCCTATTAGAAGCCTGGGGGCACAGCATCCTGGACCTCGTGGCTTCCAAAACCCTGGGACTAACAGACCAGGAGCCACAGGTGTGGAGCATGCACTCAGTCTTCCACCTCTGACCTCTAGTAACCCCTCGACTCATAATGTATTTGCATTGTGGGTATAGCCCACCTGATGGGGAAAGGCTGCCATGACTGTTCTGGTGTAAACCAAAAACTCCCCTTCCCAACCTGTGGAAGGAGTCCCCCAAATGATTGGAAGCAGCCGCCAGCAGAGACAACCCTGTCCATGATGCAAGACCACACTCGCATAAGAGGAAAGGACCCATGTGGCCTCAGGGAAGATGCTATCTTTGGGCCTGCCTGCTCTCCCACCTTTAGAATGTACTGTTGTTTTAATAAAGTTGCTATCTGCTTTCACTTTGGGCACCGATCTCTAATTCTTTATTGCCTCGGTGCTAAGAGCCAAGACACAACGCTTTTTGTACTGACAATTTCAATATGCAATCGATACAAAGGATTATTAATGGGATAGTGTACATTCTTCTTTCATACTAAGACTTTGAAATCTGGGTTGATGGGGGGTGGGAGGCAGGGGAGGGTGGGTGATGGGTATTGAGGAGGGCACCTTTCGGGATGAGCACTGGGTGTTGTAAGGAAACCAATTTGACAATAAATTTCATATATTAAAAAAAAAAGACTTTGAAATCTGGTTATGTATTCCACTTTCAACACATCTCAATTCAAATGAATTGAACTCAAATGAAGTGAATCTCCATTGGAAACACACGATCTGTATTTGGATTTAATAAAATGTACAGTTGAAAAATAGATTCCCATACCTACATTATTCGAAACATACTTAAAGTTTTCCAATAACTGAATCACTTTTTAAAACTTAATTAAAATGAAATACATTGGACTTGCAGTTTCAGCCCCCAAAAAGAAAGAAAAGTTGGAGCTTGGAAATGGTCACTCTCATTCTTGCAATAAAATAAAAGCTAAACAAATCAGTGAAAGTCAGTGACTTCTCTCGGACCCATTAGAGTTGGAGTGGCAGTGCAAAGTGCCACACTGAGATGTGGAGAGAGGCAAATACAGACAATCACATTTAAGCTCTACTTACCTGGAGCACAAGTCTCTGCAGCCAAAAAATTACGAGTCAAAGCTCCATTCATTCCCTTTGGTGGGAATAGCTCTACGTCTTTGGGAATCAGCAGCCAGTCTTTCCCACTATGAGATGACCCCCCTCTACTCCTTCAGACTCACCCTTGGGCTGTGTTCTTAAAAGCTGGAACAAACTTGACTCCCAGGCCTGAGGAAAAACATCTCATCTTGTTTCCTGGCCTCAGTGCAAACTCCCAGATCAAGAGGTGTGGCCCTTCAACAGAACTCTTTTGTTATAATACTATTTTCCAGCTTGACCTCCTTTGCCAGAACTCCTCCAAATCATTGGAAGTCCTACATGTACAAGCCTTCATGGCATTGTTCCCAAACCCTGACCTCCACAAAAACCGTAGCTTGTGTCTTGCTCAGTTTAGTGGTCCTAAATCAGGACCCTGACCTAAGGGCCTCTTGCAGAATGTGTTTGGCCACTAACCAAGCTAATAGCCCCCCTCCCAACATATTAGATGACTCTCACTTTCCTCATCCTAATAGGCCCAGGATACTCTTGTTGTATGTGGGGGGTACTCCCTCATTTATTTCCCAGGTTAATTGGGACCAACTGTTTCTGATTAGTCTACCTCAGGATGGGGACTTTAAGGAATATTCCAAGCAGCTGCCCAAGCTTCTTTTGTTTTGGGGAAGTTCCTGTATTCTCCGGCCTGACCTGGATTGCCTATTTTTACTTGTTGGTGAAAAAACACGGTGTCTGCTCATCTGTCTAAGCCAACCAACTTTAGAACCAGGAATCCTCTTTCTCTTCCTTCTGGGTTTTTATCAGCCTTCAGCCTTGCTGGTAGCACCTCACCTCTTCTTCCCCCCACCCCCCTCTCTTCCTGTTTCTGCATCACCTTGGGTGCGGCCGGCATAACTGATTCCTATACCATCCTGGGTGCCCCCGGTGCCATTGGCTCCTTCTTCTACCCTTGCTGTCAAGGAGTAAAGAGCACCCCCTAGACTTATACTACTTCAGATATCCCCACTGGTGCCCTAGGTAAAAATTGACAATGAGGAACAAATTGACCTTTAAGTGGACACAGGTGGAACATAATTCGGTATTTAAACTAATTTAAGTTTGTTGGTTTAAGTAAGATAGGCATGTCTCTAAAATTATCAGCATTATGGGGCTCCTGGGTCAGTTAAACATCTGATTTCAGATCAGGTCATGATCTCAAAATTCGTCAGACTGAGCCGCAATGGGCTCTGTACTGACAGCACAGAGCCTGCTTGGGATACTCTCTCTGCCCCTCCCCCACTTGCAGTCTCTCTCTCTCTCTCTCTCTCTCTCTCTCTCTGTCTCTCTCTCTCAAAATAAATAAACATTAAAAAAATAAAATTGTTAAAATGATCGGTATTAAGTATGAAATGTTTATTCTACCTAGGTTTACTGAAGGTCAAATAAGCTCGTGTTATCTCTGTTGCAATTTGTTAGCAAAACAATGACTAAAATGATGACTAATTTGGGGGCACCTGGGTGAGTCAGTCAGTAAAGTGTCTGAGTCTTGATTTTGGCTCAGATCATGATCTCACAGTTCATAAATTCAAGCCTTGCATCAGGCTCTGTGCTGACAGCATGGATCCTGCTTGGGATTCTCTCTCTCTCCCTTTCTCAGCCCCTTCCCCACTTGTTTTCTCTCTCTCTCTTTCTCTCTCTCTCAAAAATAAATAGATAAACAAAAAATGATGAATAATTTTGTCCTTTTTTTTTTTTTTTTTGAGAATGAGAGAGCGTAAGCAGGGGAGGGGCAGAGAGAGAGGGAGACACAGAATCTGAAGCAGGGTCCAGGCTCTGAGCTCTCAGCACAGAGCCCAACGCGGGGCTCGAACTCACAGACCCAGACCGTAAGTTCATGACCTGAGCCGAAGTTGGATGTTTAACTGACTGAACCACCCAGGCACCCCTCAAAGTCTTTGTTAACCTGAAACTTAAAAGTGTTTTTGGATGATAAATTGGATTTAATTCACTGGATATTTAAGTCTTTTCCAAATAAGATAAAATACTGAAGGACTGATCACTAAACATAAGGTTTATCTGCTTTTGACTTCCTATAGCAGAAAAACTAAAGGTATTTAGGGTCTGTTGTGTTTAATTGATTCACAAATTTGCCCTCTAAAGAATTCTGATGTAACAGGTCACAATTGGTTACTACTTAGTTTCCACTGGAGACTAAGGTTTCTAAGAGCTAAAATTCTGCTAAATGCAACTAAGAGTGATGGAAATAAGGGAAGCAACTCTGTATGTAGGAAAGCAGGAGATGTGTAAAAAAGATCTAAGGAATGGGAATGCGTTTTTGTTAAAGGAAAAAGAAAATAAGTTTGTCCTAAAATGAGACTAGTTGTTTGGAGAAAAAATGGCTTGGGACAAAATCTGCATGCAAAAGAAAGTTGTAGAAGGTTTGTGAAGGGAAATCTTTGGAAAGGAATTTTTTGTGTGTGGTGAAGATGGGCTAAGATTGAAATGAATGGATTTTAAAAATACACTGGTATAAGATTGAAATTCTGCTTTTTCTCTGATGAAAAGACCAAGTTTTCTTGGATTGTTGGTTTGCTCTTGATAAGAAAATGTAAACAAAGTTTTTTCCCTTTTATCTGCCTAGAAAACCAAAGTTTCTATGTTTTGTCTTTATCAGCTCTTTGATGGTCTGTAATCCTATTTAGGCATGTGCTTTTAGACTTTCTAGGGTTTTAGGGGTACCTGGGTGGCTCAGTTAATGGTCTGACTCTTGGTTTCAGCTCAGGTCATGATCTCACAGTTCATGGGATCGAGCCCTGTGTTGGGCTGTGTGCTGACAGTGCAGAGCCTGCTTGGGATTCTCTCTTTCCCTCTCTCTCTACCCCTCCCCCATGCCCTCTCTCTTTCTCTCAAAAGAAATAAATAAACTTAAAAAAAAACTTTCTAGGGTTTTAACAAATTTGCCCAATATTTGAATTGTAAATGAAGCCTCTTGGACTAATTAGGCTTGTTTATTTGGTATGTTATGTTCTGGTATAAAGTCTTCACTTCATATTCTGATTATTGAAGTGTTGTGTGCAAAGAATTAACTGAATATCCTTGTCAATCGCATCACAACGAACTCTTATATCAGATATTTAACAATGTCCATTTCTGAGGTTTTTTTTTTTTGTCTTTTATAATTGTTTTGATGCTCTTGAGAAACGTGTTTAATCTTTGAGGAGATTCATAAGAAGGAATTTTTTTGTGACAAATATGGTATTTGATATCTTTAAGATCATGAAACTGAGATGGGTAAGAATTTTCAGAAATAAAAAGCTACATTCAAACTAAATAAGAGCTAGTAAAATGGGACTAAATGAGTTCAGGAAGATGATTATAGTTTTGTGACTCTTGTTTGAAACATTGCTGGTTCTCTAGTGTTTGCTCTTTCAGATTAAGGAAACTTTCTCTTAAGATATCTAGTATTTCAAGAAATGTGATAAACTATTCATTTGTAACAAATTGAAGTATTGAACTTTTCTCTCTCACCTGAACTCTCTGAAATTCAAAAAATCTCAGTAAGTATTTTTTTCTTCCATGGTTATTATAATCATTTGTGTAAGTTCAATAAGAATCTATTCTCCTTCAAACAATCCTAAAATTTGTATGGAACCACAAAAGACCCTGAATATACAAAGTGATGTTGAAAAAGAAAACCAAAGTGGGAGGCATCACAATCACAGACTTTAGCTTCTACTACAAAGCTGTAATCATCAAGACAGTATGGTATCGGCACAAAAACAGATACATAGACCAATGGAATAGAATAGAGAACCCAGAACTGGACCCACAAATGTATAGCCAACTAATCTTTGACAAAGCAGGAAAGAATATCCAATGGAAAAAAGTCTCTTTAACAAATGGTGCTGGGAGAACTGGACAGCAACAGGCAGAATAATGAAACTACACCACACACAAAAATAAACTCAAAATGGATGAAAGACCTAAATGTGAGCCAGGAAGCCATCAAAATCCTCAAGGACAAAGCAGGCAACAACCTCTTTGACCTCCACTGCAGCAATTTCTTGCTTGTCACATCTCCAAAGGCAAGGGAATTAAAAGTAAAAATGAACTATTGGGACCTCATCAAGATAAAAAGCTTCTGCACTGCAAAGGAAACAATCAAGAACACTAAAAGGCAACTGACAAATGGGAGAAGATATTTGCAAATGACATATTTGATAAAGGGTTAGTATCCAAAATCTATAAGGAACTCACCAAACTCAACACCTGAAAAACAAATAATCCAGTGAAGAAATGGGCAGAAGACATGTCTTTCCAAGAAGACATCCAGATGGCCAACCGACACATGAAAAAATGCTCAACATCACTCATCATCAGGGAAATGCAAATCAAAACCACACTGAAATACCACCTCACACCTGTCAGAGTGGCTAGAATTAATAACTCAGGAAACAACCGATGCTGGCGAGGATGTGGAGAAACAGGAACCCTCTTGCACTGTTGGTGGGAATTTAAACTAGTGCAACCACTCTGGAAAACAGTGTGGTTTTAAAAATAGAACTACCCTACAATCCAGCACTACTAGGTATTTATCCAAAGGATACAGGAGTGCTGTTTCGATGGGATACATGCACCCCAATTTTTCTTGCAATGCTATTGACAATAGCCAAAGTATGGAAAGAGACCAAATGTCCATCAACTGGAATGGATAAAGAAGATGTGGTTATACAATGGAATATTACTTGGTGATCAAAAAGAATGAAATCTTGCCATTTGCAACAATGTGGATGGAACTAGAGTGTATTATGCTAAATGAAATAAGTCAGAGAAAGACAAATATCATGACTTCACTCATGTGTGGAATTTAAGATACAAAACAGATGAACATAAGGGAATGGAAGCAAAAGTAATATAAAAACAGAAAGGGAGATAAACCATAAGAGACTCTTAAATATAGAGAACAAACTGAGGGCTCTTGGAGGGGCACTGGTTGGGGGGATGGGCTAAATGGGCAAAGGGCATTAAGGAGGACACTTGTTGGCATGAGCACTGGGTGTTATATGTAAGTGATGAATCACTAAATTCTATTCCTGAAATCATTATTACACTATAGAAACAAAAAAGGAATTGAGGTTGACTTTATGAAACATGAAGTCAATAAAGCTCTTTGGAAATGTTGGCCTGACATATTGCTTACAGAGTTCCCAGCAGCCTCACCAGGTGAGTAAAGAAGGTCACTTCCTGGCAGGTATAGGAACCTCAGGATATTTTGGGGGCCTCGAGAAGAGGAATTCGCCCAATCTACAGATATAACAGGCGTATCTGATGGCAAGTATTTGTTTGGATTCTGGCCTAGAAAGACTACTAAAAGTTCGATCAAGGGGCGCCTGGGTGGCTCAGTCAGTTAAGCATCTGATTCTTGATTTCAGCTCAGGTCATGATCTCAAGGTTCATGGGATTGAGCCCTGCATTGGGCTCTGTGTTGACAGGGAGGAGCCTGCTTTGGATTTTCTCTCTCTGCCCCTCCCTCACATGTGCTCATTCTCTCTCTCTCTTTCTCTCTCCAAATAAATAAATAAACATTAAAAGATAAAAGTTCCATCAATATTTCTTATAAAAGTTCCAGCAAAGCAGATTTTAAAGGGTCTATATGATCAATCACTATTCTTGCTAGCTTATGTAAATAATTAGGCCAACTTTGTCAAATATTGAACTTGTTTTTCATAAGAATTTGTCTTGATTTGGCTATCTCTGGAAATAAAGGTGATTTTAAAGAGAAAAATTATGTTTCAATAACACACCTTTGTGGATGTTAAAGTCTAGTTCTGATTGTCTTTGAATGTTTATTGTGTGCCTAAGCTACACAACTTGTGGTAAACTTCAGAAAAATTGCCACAATAGCTCATGTATAGACAGTCTTCGTGCTTGTTATTCTGTGGAGATAGATAACATGACCTCACAGGTATATGATTATTTGAACAGCTGGGAAATGAGATGGACTCCCCAACAATTGTATAATTCAACTAGCACTTGACCAATTCTGTGTGGCTGGAATGACAAAATTGCTCCTAAAAAGCCAAAGTGTACCCTCCCTCCATGGAGTTAACTATGTACTTATGAAGATAATGGATGGCCCCACTTTCCTTATGATTGGATTGGATGATGCACTTGGTGATACCCACATTCCCAGACAAGTCGTCTTCTGTTTGCCAGTGATTCCTCATAATTAGGATATTGTTAAGGCTAAACATCAAAGGGGGATTCTTTTGTTCCCCCAAATTTTATTTAAATTCTAGTTAGTTAACATATAGTCTAATATTGGTTTCAGGAGTAGAATTTAGTGATTCACCACTTACCTATAATAACCAGTGCCCTCCTTAATACTCATCATCAATTTAGCCAACCCCCACCCACCTCCCTCCATTAAACCTCAGTTTGTTCTATATAGGTAAGAGTCTCTTATGGTTTGCTTCCCTTTTTTTTCTCACTTCCCATATGTTCATCTATTTTGTTTCCTAAATTCCACACATGAATGAAATTACATGGTGTTTGTCATTCTCTGACTGACTTGTTATGCTTAGTATAATGTACTCTAGCTTCATCCATGTTGTAGCAAATGGCAAGATTTCATTCTTTTTGATGGCTGAGTAATATTCCATTGTGTATATATACCACATCTTCTTTATTCATTAGTCAATGGACACTTGGGCTCAAAGAGGGCTTTTTGATGGTTTTATCCCTTAGCCATTACTTGTCCTAGAAGCCACCTCTATTGATGTAAAATTACAAATAGAATCTTTAGCAAGCATACAGGAGTCACGTTTAATCAAACCCAACTTGTAGTCACCCACAAATTTAAAAGGTAACCCTCTAAAATCAAATGGCCCTTGACTGCAGCTCAAGGAATAAACTATGCTTTATTAAAACAGAATGTTATGTATATACTCCAGATTACCACAAAAATGTGACAGGGTTACTAAAAGACTTAAATACTCAAATTGGTGCTTTAAAGGATTCCTCCCTTTCCTTTAGTGATTGGTTAAACTCCGGGACTGGAGGAGGATTTTTGTCAACTATCAAGGGACTCTTATTTGGGCTTCTTTTTCTTTTTGTTATTCTGATTATGTTTTCCTGTTTTCTCCCACATATCTCCACCTGGTGGCGAGATTCCTTCACTGCCATATCTTCAAGTCAACGGATGATCCTTTCTACTCGGAAAATTCATACGTGTGGTCTACCTTGGATTCAGCTGCCTCTGCCTTTTCTAATTCCTCCATATAAGTTCCCCCACTGACCAATTTTGACCCATAGGGAGGGACATCCTACCCCACTATTCAGCAAGAAGAAGTTACAGAAGATCAGACCTTCCACTCTCAGCAACCTTCAAGATTTAAGGGTCAAAATTGTTCAGGCTTCTTTTAGGCAACAGGCTTGAACAGTGGAAACTTGAGCAAGGGGAAAGGGCCCACAGCAACCACTTGGCTGAATACAGACAGGCCCGTCAGGTGACTCACCTCAAAACTTCCACAGGCCCTAACTGACCAATGGGTTGCTTACAGCCAGGCACAGCTACCAAAAAGGGGAGAATTCCATAAATCCCCATACTTCCTCACCTTCCCCTTCAAATACCTACTGCCTCATTGTAGACAGTCTCTCCTCTGCTATCCTGCCTGCTGCTCCTTTCCGGTGTATTCAGTAAGCTTCTATCACCTTTGTTTTGTCTCAGGTGAATCCTTTCACTGCACCACATTTGGGGGGGGGGGGTCCCCATCTGATCTAAGGGACACACACTAAATGGTTATTTTGACGAATTGGTGGAGGTTGGGTGTGATTTAGTAGGAGAAGCAGAAACTCCTGGGGCCGCAGTCTTAAAGGTGCCTCTCCACTTTTCCATGGGTCACAATCCTCCAAAAACTCCACCAGGTTTTCATAATGAAGAGCCTAAGAAAAAATTTCCTCAAAGCTCTGGCAGGGGGAAGGGAGAAGGAGCCATTGGAATGTGCCCTGAGCATTTACTATAATAAAGGTCTAGGGGCACCTGGGTGGCTCAGTCAGCTGGGCGCCTGAACTTCGGCTCAGGTCATGATCCTGTGGTTTGTGAGTTCGAGTCCTGCGTCTGGCTCTGTACTGACTGCTCGGAGCCTGGAGCCTGCTTCGGATTCTGTGTCTCCCTCTTTGTCTGTTCCTCCCCTGCTCATGCTCTGCCTCTCTCTGTCTCTCAAAAATAAATAAATGTTAAAAAAAATTAAAAAAAAATAAAGGTCTACTCTCCCAGGACATTTTATCAAAGGACAATTACCCAACTCCAGCCATCTTTAGCCTTCCTCCACCACCTTTACAGAAGCTAAAAAGCAGTTGTTGGCATTACAGTCTAGAAACACTTGTCCACAAAAAGGCTGAGATTTAATCACAAGTTTATAGAATGTTTCTCCTCTTCTGCACTTTGCCATCACATTAATAGAGCTTCAGAATAATAACAGTAGATTATAGTTGAAAGAGCTACAAGGTAGAGTCAATATTTAAGGAGGAGACAAAAACAAGGACAGTGGAATCTGAACCTTCTGGCACCTGTAACTACAGCAAACATGAAGCAGCCCAAATCCTAGGTGGAATAACATAAAACGTCACACTAAAGGCCTTTTACTTCAGTTCCTATACCCATCCATAGGTCTGGCTTTCAACAAAAATTAGAAAGCACACTAAAACACACGCATGCACACACATACACACACAATTAAACACAGTCTGAAAAGACAAAGCATATCTCATAACTAGACTCAGGTATGACACAGATTTTGGAATTGTCAAACAGGGAATTTATTTGTTTTAGGGAGAAATCAAGAGCGAGCAGGGGAGGGGCAGAGAGAGAGACAGAATCCCGAGCAGGACCCACATTGTCAGCACAGAGCCCAATGGGAGGCTTGAACTCACGAACTGTGAGATCAAGACCTGAGCGGAAATTAAGAGTGAGACGTTTAACCAACTGAGCCACCCAGGCACCCCTCCAATACTTCTAACTGTTTAACTACTCTCAGTTAATTATTCTTCTCATCTTTGGGAAGCGGGGATTATTACTTGTATTTTACATTTTGAGAAAACTGTTAAGATAAGGGCCTCCAGTACACTGTAGACAAGAAATCCAGCTCTCTCCCACATGGCCTGTACTTAGTCTATGAATCTCCACCACTCAGTCCCCATGCATTTGTTAGTACCCAGTTCCTTGTCCTCTGCCAATCCCATGGTGGTTTTGTAGGAAAATGGAGCATCATTTCCTGAGGCTGTGAACTGTGCATCTTTCTTTGGCTTTAAAATATCAGGAAAAAAAAAAAAAAAACCCAAAACACCAGGCATGTAACAATAGCGATCCAGCAAGCTACTGAAAGGAGATTGCACCTACAGAAATCTCGGGCGACTCTGTCTTTTCCTTCTTCTTTCTTGGTCCTGCTCAGAGTTGTCTCGTTGGCAGGCAGCCGCCTGTGAAATGTGCACATTTCAAAGCAAATGGCTCCAGGAGCTCATAATTGCTGCCAAACGTGTGTGGATTTTAATAGCCCATTTTCATTAGCCTTGTGTGAAATCACCTGTCTCTGTGTTGTTACCCAACTTAATTGTCAATTATGGTGATTAAGCTTGGCTTTCACTACCATCGCTGGTAATCATTAGTATTATCTCTGAGGCTGAACGGAGGGGAAAAAAATCATGCCAGAAAAAGTAATTTTGTAGGTGAAGGCGAGTATTTTGGTGTCAGTGAAAGAGGTAGCGTTTTTCTTCATTCAGGCCGAACCAAACCTGAACCTAGCTGTCATTTCCAATCTGCCTTTAGATGTCTTGGGACAAATCACCTCTCATCTGTCACTTGGTTTCCTGTCATCAAGGAAACCCATCCTGATACCCACCTCCTTCCAGTTCTCCAGAGGTGTGCCCCATGGCTAATTAGGAAACTAGCTAAGATAGTACCTTTAAGATGCTTTCAGCAATGTTGATGATTCTAAGTAGAACAGGTGGAGAACTGAAACATTTTGGGTGTGGCCCAGAAAGTGGGGCCAGTGAGATACATGAGATTTTGATTGCTGATTTTTTCTACTTTCCTCAGCCCTGTTAAGTTTCGAACACCTTGCCTTGGCTTCCTATATTAGAATCACCTAATTGTCTTAACTAATCATTTACTTTTTCCTGGAGTTTGGAATGAACAATAACGAAAATCAAGTAAATCGTCATTTTTTTTCTCCTCCTCCCTTACACATTTCAATTTAGTAAAATACCCAAGCCCATTTCTGTTATGCTTTTATGGGATTTCAGGACATGATAAAATAATGAAAGACATTAACAAAATGATATTAGATGTCATCTCTAGTATTTGAATGCCATGTGTGTCCCCAAGCTTTCTAAGACTCTTAAGATTTGATGGTTTCCTTGATCTTTCCAACACACTTTGAGAAAATGAAGAGATTTTTTATTCTAATTTAATGGGAAGAAAGAAATTAAGTCATGCAAGCTTAGGGGATATAGAGAGTGAATTAGTAACTGCTGCCTTATGGGATAGAGAGGGAACAATCCCACACCGTCCTTAATAAAAACACCCAAGTCCATAACATAGCAAAGACCCTCTGGCAAGTCAAAACTGAGGCTGTGAAGAATTATAATGGAACCAGTTTTCTGAATAGTTTGCCTTCTCTTCCAATTTTCCCATTCTCATTTACTGTTGTTTTGAGTTTTTTTTAAGCTCTGATTATAACAAATACTTATGATTATCACTTTTTAAACCCTCTGTACTCAAAATTACTGGCAGAGTGTCTTCTTAAGCTTCATGGCCACCTTCCCATACACAGTAGAGGACTGGAATCTGAACTGTTATGGGATTTTCTAATTTCTATGAATATGTGTTTCTCTTGGGATATGAAGTGATATATATATATATATATTTTTTTTTTTTTTTAAATTTTATTTTATTTTTGAGAGAAAGAGAGACAGCATGAGCAGGAGAGGGGCAGAGAGAGAGGCAGACACAGAATCTGAAGCAGGCTCCAGGCTCTGGGCTGTCAGCACAGAGCCTGACTCAGGGCTCGAGCTCACAAACCACGAGGTCATGACCTGAGCTGAAGCCGGACACTTAACCGACTAGCCACCCAGGTGCCCCTGAAGTGATATTTTTATTTTCCCAAAAAGGAGACTATAATGTAAAATATCTAGGAGGGGCACCTGGGTGGCTCAGTCAGTTGAGTGTCTGACTTCATCTCGGGTCATGATCTTGCGGTTCGTGGGTTCGAGCCCCGTGTCGGGCTCTGTGATGACAGCTCAGAGCCTGGACCCTGCTGCGGATTCTGTGTCTCCCTCTCTCTTTTTGCCCCTCCCCTGTTCACACACACACACTTTCTCAAAAATAAATAAATTAAAAGAAAAAGGAAAACAATACCACCTAGGAATAAAGGAGGAGGACAAAGTACAGCTCAAATATTTTCTCTTCTATGAAGCTTTGCCAGCCTTTCCTCTCCCAAGTATCCAGGACAAAATACATCACTCCCTTTCCTATGTTCCCATGTTTCCTATGTTTCCTACTTTGTCCAAATGGGTTAAAGTATGACCACATCTTATTAAAGTTTTTTGTTGTTTGACCCCAAACTTGATGTCTTCAAGTTTTGGTCAAGAGAGAGCTTCTTTTTCAGCTATTCTGTAAGTAAGGATAAGGGTGATGAAGGAGAGAGAAAATTCAAACACCCAAGAACTGTGAAGGATCCGTCCCTGATAGGGAACTTAACAGTGTGCCTCACAGTGAACTGATTCAAAAGAGAATAAACTGCTTTGATAACCTGGTTGTGCTGTGAAGGCTGAGTGGTTTCTTTATTGGACAGCATTCCCCACATTCATGGAGATCCCATGTAGGCTTGTGAATGCTTGTGCTTTGTGATAGAAATGCCTCTGGAGGAGAGTAAGTCTAATTCAATACTTTCTTGTTTTCCCTTACAGTGTATGTATCTCCTGTTAGGATAAATTATGTATTGAACTCATTCTTCCCCATCACCTAGCACAGTGACTGGCCCAAAGAAGACAGTAACAAATGTTTGCTAAATAGGCTCAAAGTATTGTATTCCATCCCCATAACTCTATAAGTCAATTGTGAAATTATAAGTAAGGGAGAAAAAATATAAGATATTAATTTTCTTCCTTCAAAGTTTGCAACCTTACTGGGTATTCAAAGCAATGAATGAAACAAGGCATAATAATACTTGATATTAGGATATCAAATTCCAGCTGACCTCTCTCTACCTCTATTTTTTTCATAGAACCTATAACTTCTCTCAAGAGGCTGGCAGGACAAGAGATTGCTGTTTCTAGACCTCCTTTAGCTTCTCTTTTGTGCCATGGAATCTGTTTCTTTCTGGCTATTTAAATTTAGAGCTGCCTTTAAGATTTCAGCCCCCAGTACCAAGTGCTCCCAGTGTATCCCTGCAGAAGTTCCCTGATTCAGCCATCTCTGCCAGTTGGGGTTTCTGAGGAAATGAACCAAAGCCGACAGTGGTTGCCATGGTGATCAAGTCTCTATGGCATGAAGTCAGGGGAGCATCCATTTGAAGGAATGGGGGAGCCATATTCTAGTAGAATGGCCACTCGCTAAGAATGAAGTGGTCCTGAAAAAGGAGTGGGGTTGGGGTTGGGGTTGGGGGTCTCTTAAGGAATGTGGAGAAAATTGGAAAGGGTACAAGAAGGGCTGTATCAGGGAGTCAAAAAGCAGTGAGTAAAGTAATTGTCTGAAAAGCAGTGAGAGTCCAACCTATGTGAGATTGGATGTATCAGAGTGGACCCTGGGATTATGGCTTTGTGGTTACTCACAGAAACTTTGAGCAGCCTGGGCATGGCAGACATAAGAAATAAACAGACATAAGGAATAATCCAGAGTTGGGTATTGGCAAAAAAGATACACAAAATATGTGTAGATCAAACACACCTGTGAAACATAAACACACTTCAGATTCCTAAGAGCTACACTGTCAGAAGTTTTTGCTTGAATAGTTTGCCACAGAATGAAAAGACTTAAGTGTGATAGAAAGCAAAACCTTTTATTATTGTAGTAACAATCCCTAAACCACAGGGTTATTATAAAATAAACTTTAAAATTTATTAGTAGGTGCTAACAGATCACCTATTATATACCTTATGTTCTGTAAATTCTTGTCTAGATATTTAAAAAGTTATTCTCTCATTCCAGTTTATGTCCAATCTTAAGCCATACACTGGCAACATTTCTTCAAAGAGATCATAGCCCTTAAAAAGATGTGATGAACTCACCAAATAGTCCCACAAGGTAACTGAGAAACAGGCCTTATTAACCTCGTGATATAAAATAGCAATGTTGACCTCTGGGAGACAGTCAAAGCCCCTCTTGGCTTCTCTGTGATTTGGGATCCAGGAAAACTCTCCCCACTAACAAGGAGTCGAGATTTGGATTGGCCAGTTGCCAGCAGGTGAAGCTCTTGAAGAGATAGACTCAGCATACACACACATGTGGTATTTCCTCTTCTCTCCTTTCGCTTCCTTCCTGGGTAGCGCCCGCCATCTTTCTTTCTCTTCTCCCACATGAATACTGGATCTAGTGCTCAGGATTGAGAACCCAAGGCAGGCAGCATCAGAGGCCAAGTCCGTGAGTCTATGTGGGAACTACAGCAGAGACTTGTCTTTTCCTTGTTGTCCATTATGGTTGCCAGATCTGGGATTGAGGATTGGGTTTGTGGAAGGTCCAAAGAACAGGCCCCACAGATTACTTTCTTTCCAGGCCATTCAAGTCAACTTAACATAGAGAAAGGACTTCTCTCAGCCCAGGCCACTGGAATTTGGGAATGAATTTATAGATATTGCACAGTGTTTCTTTACCTTTACTTGGTTTACTTTGTCCTTTGTCTATAAATATTAGAATCTTTTCAATGGAGGGGTCATGGGGGCGGGGGCAGGGTTTGATCATCCCTGAAACTCCTGAATAAAATACCATTTTAATACAATATCAATGTCACTCTTTAAGAGGATCTCCATTCTACCATGTACCAACACCTGGTCCATTATTCATCCTATGTCTTGAATCTCAATTCTTTCATCAATAAATGAAGCGGCAAAGATGTAAATTGACTTTAATCTCAGCTATGGAAGGGAGTACTTATCTTCTTGTCTGTCTTTTTGTCTCCAGGTTGGTAAGTAATTTGAAGGCAAGAATCACATTCTGTTTATTTTTTATGCTTCAAAGCTCTGGTTTAGTGCCTTTTGCACAGTAGCTTTCTAATACCTAGTTTGTTGTACCTGAATAAGAACTTCTCTAAGTTGGAAGGTATCTGAGAGGTCACAGGACTCAATCCCACAGCCAGGGATGAATCTCCTCTCAAACCTCCAGGGCAAGAGGTATTCAGCCTCTCCATGGATGCTGCCAGGGATGGGGAGCCTGCGGTCTCACTCATTGGCCCATCCTGTTGTTGGACAGCTCTCACTGCTGGAAAGTGCTTCCTTCTCTTGTGTTGAAATTTATCTCGCTGTGAGGTTCACCCATTGCGCCTTTTGCTGGACTCAGGAGCACGCATAGTCTGTTCCCAGATTCATCTCATAGCTCTTCAAGTATTCAAAGCAACTTCCAGGTCATCTGGGTTTGAATATCCTCCATTCTTTTATATGTTCTTCAGAGGAAAGGTCTTTCGAGATCCTGTATTTCTCCTTTGGGCCTGGTTGGTCAAAATTTCTCATAAATTGTAGAGCCTGGAATGAACCCCACATAACAGTGAGGTAAAAGCAGCAGAGAATCCAGTGGACAAGTCTTCCACTCATGTAGGTATGAACACTTAGCTTTGCTGGCAGTGGTTCCCTGGGCTCCTGTTTAACTTACAGCCAGTGAAAACACATGCTTCATCTCATACAAACTGCTGTGGAGTCCAGTCTTACCTATTCTAAAATTGTGTAGCTGGGCTTGGAGTCTGGGTAAATGGCTTTATATTAATCCCTATTAATTGACTGTCCCTATGGATCAAGCCTATTGAGATGTTTTTAAACCCTGGTTCCATTAGGACTATTGTTCCCTTCCTCAAGTGTTGATGTGAAGATTATCTGAAATAATGCATGCAAAGCACTTAGAATACCTGCACATAGTAGGTCATATTACTTACTACTTCATGTAATATGAAGTAGGTCATATTATGAACTACTTAATAGTAGTTCATATTATTGAAACCAACTTACTAATAGGTTGAACTGGATAAATTCTAAGTTTTCCACCAGTTGTGGCAATTCTGGGATTTTATTTATTTATTTTTTAGGATAAACATGTAATTTGGAACTCAATTTAATACTCAGTGTAACATTTTTATTTGTTTCATGTTTTTGCACCCTGCCTCTAACCTAAAAAGAGGAGAAGTAACAGTTCAAAGGCAAACCATTCCTTTTCCCACCTCCACAAGTGGCTGAGCCAAATGAAGTAAACAGTAAGGTCATCAGATGAATAAGTGTCACCAGCAGTAAATTCTTTACTAAGGGAAAAGACAGAAAATACACAGAAGCATTCATCAAGAATGATTAAGAAGCAGCAAGTTCAATGCTGGGAGTGAAATTGGACAATATAAATAAAACATGATGCCAAAAGAGACATATTTGTATTTAATGCAAATTTGAGTCAAAAACGAAATAAGTGGATATATGTAAGTATATAAAATGAGTTAAGTATAGCTTTCGTGAGTGAAACTCAGCTTTGAGCTGGTTGCATTATTAGGGCCCTGAAAGTTGCCCTCCGGTCAGTAGTGCCAAATTTCTCAAAATGTGACTCTAGGCCTTTGTATATATAAGAGAATCACCTGATGTGCTTGTTTAAAATGAAGATTTCTAGATATTGTCCCAAACCACTGAACTGAAATTGCTAGAGACTGGCCTGGGAATTTGAATTTTAACAGATTTTCCAGTTGATTATGGTATGCACAAAAGACTGAAAACCTCTGCAGTATAGCAAGTGCCCAGAGGCCAAAAGACTACCCCTGCAAGGAGGATAGAGAGGGAACTTGACCACACCTACCTTCACACACATCTACTATAGGCCTTAACTCACCCCCTTGGAGGATATATACTTTGAGAGTCCCATTCATTCTGGACCATACAGGACACCATACAGAGAAACTGGGGTCTTTACAATCATCAGACCTCTGAAATGCCTCAGCAAGATAACCTACCCAGGAGTCAGCTAATTCCTGGGAGGCCAGAAAGTCCCCCACCATTGCTGACCCTGTATATCCAAAAAACACTTGTAAGAATTAATTAGCTTGAGTGCATTGGAATTAATTTCCTGGATCACAATTTGGGACTGTGCTCCTGACCCACTGGAGTTCAGAGTTAGTTGTCATGTTTGTCCCACGTGACTCTGCTGTTCTGGCTAGTAGGAACAGGGATGGACACCTACCCAGGCTGTGACAATCAGATCTTTTCTGGGATTTTGGAGTTGGGTCTGCAGTTGGTTACAATTTGCTAACTCATTTGGTTAGAAGCAACATGTAAATTTAAGATCTGTGTCCGCTCTGTATACAAAGGCACAGAGAAAACTAATTGTAGAGAAGATAGAGATATGATGTAGAGATGAGATGTGTATATAGATAGAGATAAGAAGAAAGCAAATGGGCAGGGAGAAACAAAGACAGCAGTTCTTGCTTCCAGCATCTTCCTCAGGTCCCACTGCTTTTCTTACCTTTGGTTTCAGGAGAGACCTCTGAATCCTTCTACCAAATCATCCAGCACTCCTTTTTTTTTTTTTTTTTTATAACGTATGGATTCAAGGAACTTTCTATTACTTTCAACTAAAAAGATCCTAATTAGCTAAGCCCATTTTCCACAAATCCGCTTATCCTTTCTCAGCACCCAGTATGAAACCTTGTCCTGTTATCTGTCCCTCCGCTTACATCTCTGTGTTCTGTGTTTTTGACTTAATTTCCCACTGTTGCTCTCCCACCCAGAGTTTCTGTGGAATCTGTCATATGATAAACTCTCCTCCATCTTTAACTGATTATTCTGCTTCCTTTAGGCTTTCAGTGAAGTTCAGTTCTCTCCAGAGTCTAACAATTCTCTGTGGTCTTCTGGAGAGGAGGCTACTCTTTTCATATGCCTGTCAAGAGAAGAATGAGATCACTAAGAATGGTTTCGGCCAATCATGATTTATCCTGTAGGCTGGGGTGGAGGCCTATTTCCCTGTGATTAAGGAATGTCCTCTGGAAGTTTCTCTGGGAAGCAGTAGGAGATTGGCTCCAGGGTAAGCAATGGTGTGTGTTTGAGATGTCCCCCACTGTCCCCTACCCACCTCATGTGCACACACATACACACACACACACACACACACACACACACACACACACACACTCCGTTCTCTAGCCACACTAGCATTCTTTTACCTTTGGGCTTTTCCACATGTTGTTCCTACTGCTTGATAATCTCTTTACCTTCTTCTTCACCAGATTAACTCCTACTCATGCTTTAGGTCTCACGAAAATGTCCCTCACCCTGGGAGGTTTTCCCTGACAACTTCAAAAGGCACTTTTCCGGTGCCTTTCCCTGTATACACACTTTCCCACCTTAAAACCTGCTGGTTTAGTTGTCAGTCTTTGCTAAAGATTCTAAGTTCCACAAAAGCAGGGGCTTTGTAATTCTTGTTCACTCCTTCCCAGGACACATGATAGAGAGAGGGAAGGGTGACTTACTTTGTATTCTCTGTAGCTAGAACAGTATTAGGGCCATCATGGCAAGAATTCCATAAACAGGGGCACCTGGCTGGCTCAGTCAGTCAAGCACCTGACTCTTGATTTCGGTTCAGGTCATGATCTTATGGTTGTGAGATTGAGCCCCGCATTGGGCTCTGTGCTCGGCATGGAGTCTGCTTCGGATTCTCTCTCTCCCTCTCCCTCTGCTCATACGCTCTCAAAAATAAATAAATAAACATTAAAAAAAAGAATATATTGACCCCCAAGTTTCCATAAAATGAGGACACATCTGAAATCCTGAGAGAGAAAGAGGTCTCAGATAGATGCAAAAAGAGACATGAAGGAGTTCTGCAGCTACAAAAGAACAATGCATTGTTTTGCAATGAGCTGATTGCAGAACTGAGGGAATTTTTTGGATGAAAGTCTGCCTCCTGACCTGAAGATACAGGACAGATTCAGCAAATGTCTGGGCCGTATGACAGGAGCTAACATGCCTGTGCTTATCTGTGTCGCTAGATGGATGAGTCCCCCTCTTTGCCTTCCCCTTCTCTGGATATTCATATCTGGAGCAGCGAGTGGAGAGAGTATGGCTCTGGTCTTTTAAATTTGTCTTCTAGTCTTAAAATCCTTCTTCCCTCCCTTCTCGTTTCTCACCACTCCCCCCAGGACAAACAATGGTGTCTTTTCTTTCTTCTAGGTATATTAGACAAGAAATTGAATTTAGTTGAGGCAGGAAGCTTTTGGCTAGGTTTCCACCTGAAAATGCTATACAATGGGGAATAAGATAATAAGGAGCAAATAAGAAATAAGATAATAATGGGAGGATAAGATAATAGAGGGCAAATGAGAGGCAAGTAAGATAATAAGGGGAAACATCTAAAACTATGTAGAGTGTCCAATCAGTCAGGATTGGCCCTTTTTTGGAGAGATAGCAAGTAGCCAATCATTTTCTGAAATTTTCCTTCACACCTGTGTTTCATAATTATCTATATCATGGTTCTGTGTACAGGTGACACAAAGGGAATGATTGGCAAGATTTCTATTATATTGTTCTTCACTTTTTAAAAACAAAAGCAAAATTTCTTATTTAAATAGCCAACATTTTAAGTAGATGGAAAGTACAAGATTCAAATAAGTCAAACATTTAAGTGAAACCAGGAATCTTTCTCACGTTATCCACCACCGATCAATCTAACCTTGATTTGTGTTCTCAGGCTTCGGCAAAAATATCCTTCTAACTTATTTGACTTCTTAAGTTGCTTTACCCCTGGAATATTTTATTGGGATAAATCAGGGGTTTTAGGAGACCATGATTTCAAAATCTACCTGTCTGCCACTGCTTCCCTCAGTCCAAACCACAAACGACTTTTCTTTTTAATGTCTATTTATTTTTGAGAGAGAGAGAGAGAAAGAGAGCACACGAGTGAGCGGGGATGGGGCAGAGAGAGAGGGAGACACAGAATTTGAAGCAGGTTCCAGCTGTCAGCACAGAGCCTGGTGCAGGGCTCAAACTCATGAACCATGAGATCATGACCTGAACTGAAGGCAGACGCTTAACTGACCGAGCCACCCAGGTGCCCCCACAAAGGACTTCTTTACTCTTCTTGCCTACTTGACTCTTAGGACTAAATATAGAACTACTCTGCCTTCCTCTCTGGTTCTTCTGCTCCTCTTTCCTTTGCTTCTTCTCTTACAAACAGCGTAAGTGGAAAGAGAACGATTAGTCATGTTAATTGTTTGTATCAGTAGTGTGAACCTCTGTGACTATCTTTTTCATGATGAGGGAATAATATTTTATCCTCCTCTAAAAAGAATAGGAGCTATGTCTCTTCAGAAACAGCCTTTTCTCACTAGGGAGCCCTTACTTTTGCACAAAATTATTTTTCATAGCAATTACTTTATGAAGTTGTTGCAGAAGCAAAGTGCTTGAGTTAGAAGAACCATGTGCCTTTTTGTACAAGACAAGCTTTAAGAAAAAAAAAACATGCAAATTGAAAATTTGGCAATGCTTTATAGCAAATATGCTCAGTAATTCCATTTTACCACAAGCCTCCATGAAGAAAGTCAGATGAACACTCTTGTGCCACGATCACATCACAGCTTTTTGTCTTTTTCTTTTCTTTTCTTTCTTTCTTTTTTTTTAGCTTCTAAATTCACTTTTTCTCAACTCCAAAAAAGTGCAGAAATGTCAAAGGCTGCCAGCAACATGTCTAGTTGAGCCACTGAGTCACTCCACCCCTGGGAAAATATGATTAGCCTTCTCCACATCCAGAGTCATTTACAGGAGCGAGTGGCCATGTGAGATGTCTCCTTTTCACTCATTCTCCTACATTCAGTTTTCTTTCCTTGAAGTCCCTGCCTCCTATGTGTATCATAAGATGAGTCCATGGAGGACGTGACCCACAGGTTTTCCACAGTCACCTGTACCTGCCTTTTGTGTTATTAAACTGAGCCAAATAGTTGCAGGGGAGGTGAATGAATGTCAGAAAGAAAACATTTTCTTTACATTAATTCAGTAGAGGTCTATGTTTTCAGAATATTGTCAAAAGTTGCTAGTAGAGACCCATTCTTTTTCTAGTAACTTATATTTATCACTTGATGTTCTGAACGAGTGACTTAGTCTCTTTTTCCTTACATTTATGTAGGGAGGATACTTAAGTAAGAAGAGATAGAAATCTTAGCAACAATAACTAGTATTTACTGAGTACTCTATGTCCCAAACTCCGTGCATTATTCACTTAATCCCCCAATACTTCTGTAGGTTAAATACTATTATTATCTCCATGGTACGGATGAGGAAGCCGAGGCTTAAGTAGTAACTTGCCCAAGGTGAAATAATTATCATAATTGAGATATAGACCTGGGATAAGACCTTTATTTTATCCCCACTCAGCTCCTTCACAGCCCCTGGCCGGCTAGATAAGATAAGGCTAGAGGTGTGGCAGGGGCTCTGGGTCTGCCCCAGAGTATTTAGGCTCTTCTGAATGGGGCCACTAGGAGAAGCTGAGAGTTCTGCACTATTATCTAAGGGTTAGTAAGGCAAACAAAGGAAACCAGGAAGATAGAAGGGGCTCCTTACTTATTTACCCAAGGCTGGTAGTTCCAGTCATACCTCTTCACTTCATTTACTCCAGGGGGCAAGGGTGGAGTGGAGGGTCTTTGAAGGTTATTGTTAAATTTTGCTTTTTTATTTTGGCAGAGTCCTTATGCATAACCTGTTCTTGAATCCCTCTTTTCAACTGAAGGGTTCAATGAAGTATGACGATTGTTTTAGGTTTATAAAATATATCGGTGACAGACAGGTGCAGTATGAAAATTACCCAGTCCTAAATCCTTATGGGAATAATCTTTTCCCTCACGTTGTAGGTTGGAGTTAGCTGGTATAACATGGAGGGCAAGGTAGGAAAGTGTGTTTCAACCACACATTGCTTCAGAAAAGCAAATAATGCCCTGCCAACATTGCTGATTCACTGCCAAGTTGCGCAGTTCTGAAAGGAATCAATTGAGTTATCCTGGGTGCAATCTTTAACCAGCCCTCTCCCTTTTCATACATACATATTCATCACTTTTATCAGAAGATAATCCATTCTGGAAAGGCAGCTGCTTTCTAAATAAATTGCTGTTTCTTAGCAGCTGAATCCAACAGGCTGTTTTTCTCACTTCAGTGAATTTGTTCTGACAACAGTGCATGCCAGTTATTTGCTCTTTTTCTTTCATGATTTGGTTTTATTATTAATCTATTCATTATGTTTATTGGCTCTGTCCATTATTTGAGAGCCTCAATGCATATTTACAAGTGTAATAAAAAGAGACAGCCTCAGCCATTCTAGCTTATAGTCTGATAGGCAATCCAGACAGAAAATGATCCTTCTGTCTTCTACTTCTGACTAAAGCTATGTGGGCAGTTGACTATTTGGCCAGATTAGCGAATACAGTATGATCTAGTCAGATGACGAGATAAGGTAACAAAGAAAGTAGTTTGCCTGAGTTCTTCCCCCACCTAATTCATATTCAAGGGTTAATTGTTCTATTTAACAATTCACATACCCGAAAATTCTCGCTTGGTAAAGTGTACAATTCAGTGGTTTTTAGTATTTCATCACCACTATTTAGTTCCAAAATATTTTTATCACATCAAAAAGAAACTCTTACCCAGAGCAGCCCCTCTCCTTTATGTCTGTCCCTCCCCATGCCGTGGTAACCACAAATTTGCTCTCTGTGTCCATGAATTTGCTTATTTGGGACATTTTCTATAATGGAGTAATATAATATGTGACCTCTTGTGTTTGACTTCTTTCAATAAGCATAACGTTTTCAAGGTTCATCTGTGTTGAAACATGTATCAGTATCTCAATATTTTAAAAAATTATTATTGTTAAAGACTTTATTTTTTAGAGCAGCTTTAGGTTCATAGGAAAATTGAGAGGAAGGTACAGAAGTTTCCCATATACTCCCTGCACCTACCCTCAGATGCATAGCCTCCTTCATTATAAACATCTCCCACCAGAGTGGTGCATTTGTTGCAATTGACCAGCCTGCATTAACACGTCATAATTAACCTAAATTCCTCATTTTCCATGAGTTCACCCTTGGTGTTGTACATTCTTTGGGTTTGGACAAATGTATAATGACAGGCATCCATCTTTATAGTATCACACATAGTGTTTTCACTGTCCCTCAACTCTTGGCAACCACTGATCTTTTCACCATCTCCATAGTTTGCCTTTTCCAGAATGTCATATAGTTGGAATCATACAATCTGCAGCCTTTTCAGATTGGCTTCTTTCACTTAGTAATATGCATGTAAGTTTTCTCCATGTATTTTCATATCTTGATAGCTCATTTCTTGTAAGCTCTGAATAATATTTCGTTGTCTAGATGCATCACCATTTATGTATCCGTTCACCTACGGAAGGACATCTTGGTTGCTTCTAAGTTTTGGCAATTATGAATAAAGCTGCTATAAATATCAGTGTGCAGGTTTTTGTATGGACATAAGTTTTCAACTCCTTTGGGTAAATACCAAGAAGCATGAGTTCTGGATCATATGGTAAGAGTATATTTAGCTTCGCAAGAAACTGCCAAACTGTCTTCCAAAGTAGCTATATCATTTTACATTCTCACTAGCCGGCGTATAAGAGTTCCTACTGCTCCACATCTTCACCAGCATTTATTGTTATCAGTGTTCAGGATTTTGGCCATTTTGATAAATGTGTAGTGGTATCTCATTGTTTTAATTGGCATTTCCCTGATGACTATGAGATGGAGCATCTTTTAATATGCTTATTTGCCATCTGTATATCTTTTTTTTTTTTTTTTGGTGAGATATCTGTTAAGGCCTTTGACGCATTTTTAAATCAGGTTGTTTGTCTTCTTTTTGGTGAGTTTTAAGAGTCAGGGGATTCCCACTGAAAGAGATTGTAAAGAATTGGTATAATTACTTCCTTTAATGTTTGGTAGAACTCACCTGTGAACCCATCTGGGCCAGGTGCTTTGTGTGTTAGAAGGTTATTAATTATTGATTCAAAATCTTTAATATTTGTAGACCTATTCAGATTGTCTGTTTATTTTTTTGTAGGTTTTGGCAGCTTGTGTCTTTTAAGGAATTGGTATGTTCCATCTAGGTTATCAAATATGTGGGCATAGAGTTGTTTAGAGTAATCCTTTGTTACCCTTTTAGTATCCATTAGGGGCTGTGGTGATGTCCCCTATTTCATTTTTGATATTAGAAATTTATGTCCTCTCTTTTTCTTAGTTTAGCTACAGCCTTATCAATTTTATTGATTCTTTCAAAGAAACAGCTTTTGGTTCTGTTGATTTTCTCTATTGATTTCCTGTTTTCAGTGTCAATAATTTCTGCCCTGATTCATATTATTTCTTTTCTTCTGCTTCATTTGGATTTAATTTTCTCTTCTCTTTCTAGTTTCCTAAGGTGGAAACTTGGGTTATTGATTTTAGATCTTTCTCCTTTTCTAACATATGCATTGAATACTGTAAGTTTCCTTCAAAACACTATTTTCACAGCATTTCAAAAATTTCGATAAGTTAGCTTTCATTTTTGATTAATTTAAAATATTTTTAATTTCTTTGAGATTCCTTCTTTGGATCCATGTGTTATTTAAAAGCATATTATTTAATCTCCACATATTCTAGGATTTTTAAAAGTTATCTTCTGTTATTGATTTCTAGTTAATTCCAATGTAGTCTGAAAGCAGACATTATATGATTTCTATTTTTTAATATTTGTTAAGATGTGTTTTAGGGCCCAGAACGTAGTCTATCTTGGTGAATATTTCATGTGAGCTTGAGAAGAATGTGTATTCTGCTGTTGTTGGATGATACAATCTCTCTCTCCTGGACAACTGTAACAGTGTCTTCTGTAGTTTTCTAGAAATCTTTTAGGCACTTAAAAGCACCCCTCTGTCCACATCTTGCATTATCAGTGCTGAAGAATTTGCTTTATCTTCTCTATCAGTGCTCAAGCTCTTGAAATCAGGATTTACAAGTGATCCCAAACTGTATTCTTCTTGGTACTTATCCCAGGACTTTGTGCCTAGTAGGAACTCAGTACATATCTGTAAAGGGAATGAATGACCTCTTCCTGCTTCCACTCAGACTGAAGTCCTTGCCAAGTTTGTATAGGACTTAGCATTTGTATCAGAGACTCGTTCCAACAGAGTTGACATTCTGGAGCAAACAACCATCACCAGTGGTCAAGTAGACATTTTGCTTCCCATTAAAGAATGGCTAAAAGATGGCATATTCCCCTAGTTTCTTCTACACTCTTTCTTTGCAAACCAGCATCCAAAGAAATTCAGACATAATTTCTTTGAAAAAAGAAAAAAGAAAAATGATCTGTTCAATGCAAGCCACGTAGATATCTGGCCACATTTTTGGTATGAGGCTCATCTTATCCTATATGTGTTTAATAACCTATATGTGTTTAATGTCACTGAGAACCCCCAGGTAGAAGGGCTAAAGAGTAATAAGTCTCATTATGTTAGTTTTACCATAAAACTGTTGTTGAGGAGTAGATGGAAATAACAGGATACTTTATGAGAGCTCTGGGCTTCTTGAGCTCTCTCATGACTCCTAATGAGAGCACAATCACAAAATTATTAGGGGGAATTTTTTTCTTCAACCAATAAAAATGACACGTTTTTCTGAGTCTGAACTGGAAAACAACTTTTGCATGTCCCTGCTGTCATTTACCTGCACATGGTGCAAGCACTTATTTTTGGTTCTTAATGAAGGCACGGAGCTTCTAATTATTTAGGGATGTTGTTAAATGAGTTTCCCAGTGACTTGGTGTCGCAGGAGAAATCTTTTAATTTGCACACTCCTACCACTGATGTATCTTGCAAACAGTGACTATTTAACAATCCCCATTGCCACTCATTTGCCACTGCTACTCCAACTCATTGACTTTGAAAGTTTTAATAGTGCCCAATGAAACTTTTAATTGCCACTGATTAGGTTTAGGCTTCCTGAGGCAGACTGTTAGGGCTTACAGCCAGACTCTGCGAAGAATTGACTGCAGAGGTCTTGGAAGAAGAACATATAATAAACAAAATCACCCCTGCCTTCCCCTACTCCCTTTTTGCATAAAGGGCTCAATATCTATTTTTGAAGATCTGCTGACTTATTTTTTGTTTTTCTTTATTCTTCTCTCAGATGCCTGTTGGAAATCCATAGCCAGAACAGAAAAGCAAAGAGCCTAATAACTTCAACCTAAATTCTGAACACTACATATTTATAGTTGAAAATCCTTAACCTCTACTTCTTTGAACCTGAGTCTCATCAGTCCTGATTTACCTTTCATATATTTTAGAACCACCAATGGCAAAGCTAATATTAGAAAATGAAAGTCACTGCATTCCACCATGTCAAAATCTTGTTATGTAATCTATATTTGATTTGGAATAATTGTGGGCAATTAGAGACTAATAATAGGAATGAATTTTAGGAAAGTTGTAAGCAATGTTAATGGAGCAGGAAATAAATGGGGAGAAGGGATAAGGTTTGTGTTTTCCTGAACGAACCACTGTGAAGCTCTAGATTCAGTGAATTTCTTAGCATCAAGGAAAGAAGATTGGAGGAACTAGAAAGATAAGCATGTCAAAGTAAACTTAGGTAGGCTCTGTGAATACAGGGAAGTGGAAGAGAGTTAAGTTCTTGCTGATTTACACAGAACTTGACTGAGTTTAGATGTGCTCATTGCACTGATCATTTTTGTAGTTCTTTCAACTTTTTACTGTGATGTAGCTTCTATCGTGTGTTTCTGAAAAATTCATTCATTTGGCTGTGCATTCGTTCTCATTTGTTCTTTAAGAGACCTGGAAATAATTTAAAACAATTTTTTTAAACATTTATTTATTTTTGAAAGACAGAGAGACAGAGCATGAGCAGGGGAGGGGCAGAGAGAGGGGGAGACAGAGAATCCAAAGCAGGCTACAAGCTCTGAGCTGTCAGCACAGAGCCGGACGTGGGGCCTGAACTCACGAATCATGAGATCATGGGTTGTGCTGAAGTCAGACGCTTAACCGACTGAGCCACCCAGGTGCCCCAAGACCTGGAAATAATTTAATTAAAACATTTTTGGGAAGTCCAGTATGTTTATCTGAAACTGTGAATCAAAAATTCATCTACCATATTTTCCTTTGTCTTTTAGTTGTTCCATTAGTTAATTTCAATGACTGTTTAGGGATCACTGGTTATGCATTTGCTGAAAATGAAAACCATCTGGTCAATGACAACATTTTTTGACTACTATTTGAAACAAATATTTCAGTATTTGAGGCCTTGGACTATCACTTTGTTACAATAATAATAGTGCCCTTGGGGGGCCTGGGTGGCTTGGCCCGTTAAGCGGCCGATTTCGGCTCAGGTCATGATCTCACCATCCGTGAGTTCGAGCCCCGCGTTGGGCTCTGTGCTGACAGCTCAGAGCCTGGAGCCTGTTTCAGATTCTGTGTCTCCCTCTCTCTCTGCCCCTCCCCTGTTCATGCTCTGTCTCTCTCTCTCTCTCTCTCTCTCAAAAATAAATAAACGTTAAAAAAAAAAATAATAGTGCCCTTGACAAATCAGTTTGTTTCTAACCTATGATTTACCATATGCACTTTTTTTTTTTAAGGCTCAAACCCACCTGGTTCATGGAATGACTTTCACTGTGCTGGGTCAGTTTTTCTGGGCTGGAGGCCCCCTGTTTTTTCCCTTTTCTTCCCTTCACTTTTTACATTTGCCTTTCTTTTTTTCTTCTTTTTAAAATTTTTTTAACATTTATTTATTTTTGAGAGACAGAGAGAAACAGAGCACGAGCGAGGGAGGGACAGAGAGGGAGAACAGGATTGGAAGCAGGCTCCAGGCTCTGAGCTGTGAGCACAGAGCCTGATGCAGGGCTCCAACCCACAAACCGTGAGATCATGATCTGAGCTGAAGTCTGAGGCTCAACTGACTGAGCAACCCAGGCACCCCAACATTTGTCTTTCTTCTACTTTACAAAGCAGAACACATTTCTCATATACCCCAAATCTGAATAAGCTCATTGCCTCAGGATACCAAACAAAGGGACAATTTACAATCTTGACTAGGCAAATCTTCCTTTTCAAGTTATCTCAGTATAACCGTCTTTCACATAATTCTGTTAAGGGTGAAGCTTCCCATTAGGAACTGTCATTTTCACCCATGTTAGGTGTTATAAATTTAGATCTGTATCTGCCATGATTACCTTTAGCTGAGACAGGATTATCGTAAGTAAATTTTTAAGTAATTCTAATGAGACTTCTCTAGTGTATCACAGAGTTAGGAGAGGTGATTTCAAATCTTGGCATAATCTCTCATTAGCAATCTGATCCAGGGGTAATTAATATAAGGGTAATATAATATATATTATAGATTGCAATAGCAGTGATGACAGTTTTTCTTCAACATGATCTCACCTGTTCAAT
This sequence comes from Panthera pardus, assembly GCF_024362965.1. NCBI lineage: Eukaryota > Metazoa > Chordata > Mammalia > Carnivora > Felidae > Panthera > Panthera pardus. The sequence continues at coordinate 3,989,668 of NW_026526666.1, read as the reverse complement.
TTCCTGGTCAAAAACATATCTTTCCTGAAGGCTGGGTTTTTTTAAATTTATTTTTTAATGTTTTTATTTATTTTTGAGAGAGAGACAGAGTACTAGTGAGGGATGGGCAGAGAGAGAGGGAGACACAGAGTCCGAACAGGCTCCAGGCTCTGAGCTGTCAACACAGAGCCCGACGTGGGGCTTGACCTCATGAACTGTGAGATCATGACCTGAACTGTGAGATCATGACCTGAGCAGAAGTCAGACACTCAACCAACTGAGCCACCCAGGCGCCCCTCCTGAGGGCTGGTTTTGGGCTGGTTTTAAGTAGAGCATCAGTAAGAAATAGGAAAGGCAGCAAACTGTGTTTCATTCTTGGGAAGTCTGTCTATTTTGTGTATTTGTTTATCTATCTTCGAATAAAATGTCATTAGTTAGATGACTGTCATGGGGATGCATAGTAATATGTTTATTTAAATTAAGACATGAGGTCACATTTTTTTTTTCTTATGTGGCTGATTGAGTTGACAATGAGAGTTGGCATTGTCAAATAGATTATGCAGATATTTACCATCCATTGAATGAGGTAGGCATCAAATCACAGCTCTAAGACTTTGATAAAAACACGTAATAAAATAAAAGCATTTTATAAAAAATATTACATTGCAAAGATGTATTAAAACGAACAACAATTTGATTCTGGAACCCTTTCTGAGTTTACTGAGTACAACAAATACTTCTAAGTGGAAGAGTAACAGGCATAATTAATAGTAATTGACAAGTCTTAATAAAGTCTTTCTGAGATACTTCCCAGAAAAAGAGAAAGTGAGTGACTGTAATGACTGGGTAATAAGTCATTTTGAGTCAGGTGATTTCCAATTCTTTGCTTTCAACTACAGTTAAGCATTAGCTGATATACATTACTATAATTGATTATACAATACTATGTGATTTTGGCTTATAGCTTAGAAGGAACAAAAGACTTGAGTGACTGTGGGATAATAAAATTCTCTCTATTTCCAACCACTTATTTATTTGAGCTTAATTGCTTAGCACTAAAAGTTATGAAAACAAAAAGTAGGAGTAGAATTGATAGCAAACCCTATTTCATTCTAGCAATAAGTAATATTGAATACACCAACCAACTTTTTAAAGCAAGTCCTATTTCCAATGAAATTTTACTTCTTTATATTTAACAACATATTTCAAAATATGAAATAAATTTCTGTTGTTTTGACCAAGTGTGTATTGCTATTTTTTTATGATAGTAACTCAATCCAGAGGAAATTTTCTAGTACTTAGAGCTTTATGATGATGGGACATTTAAAAATTTGAATTTCTATTTCTATACTTCAGAACAGAAAGTGTATTACATTTAGATAACATTCTCATAAGATACATGTTTTATAAGAAAATTAGATGATGTAAATTTCCAACTCTTAAGAGCATGTTTGTGCAGTTTTAAAAATGGGTGGTGGTAGCATTTGAGTGGTTATTTATATTCTACTGAAAATATTAAAGAAGTGATGTACCCATTTTAATTAAATATGCTGATATATATGAGGCTCTAAGAATTATATCCTATCATCTTTTTAAGTTATGATGAAAATCTTTAGATATTACTTAATGTGGATGGTATAATACAGTTTTTCAAAATTAATTAAGGAGCAATATGAGAAAAAATATTTAAGAAACATTGCCCCTTTCCATGGGGTGCGTGGGAGGCTCAGTCAGTTAAGCATCCTACTCTTTTTTTTTTTTTTTTTTTTTTTTAGTATATGTGCTGCTGAAGCCAGCACTTTTTTAAAAAAATTTTTTAACGTTTATTTATTTTTGAAAGACAGAGAGAGACAGAGCACTAGTGGGGAGGGGGAGACACAGAATTGGAAGCAGGCTCCAGGCTCTGAGCTGTCAGCACAGAGCCCAGTGCAGGGCTTGAAACCACGAACCGTGAGATCATGACCTGAGCCGAAGTCGGATGCTTAACTGACTGAACCACACAGGTGCCCCTAAGCATCTTACTCTTAATTTTGACTCTGGTCATGATCTCATGGTTTGTGAATTCAAGCCCCACATTGGGCTTTGCACTGACAGTGTGGAGACTGCTTGGGATTTTCTCTCTCTCTCTCTCTCTCAAAATAAATAAACACTTAAAAACCCCAACATTGCACCTTTCCTTAATTGAATGTTTATGTATCTGTTATTATCAACTTTTCTTTAAGGGATGTTTTGCTTTGTTTTATTTTATTTTTTGCCTATATACTATTTTATTTTTGTCAGCTTTATTGAAATATAATTGAAATAATATTGTCTAAGTTTAAAATATACATGTGCTGATTTGATATACTTATGTATTGCAATATGATTTTCACCACAGCATTAGCTAACACCTTCATCATGTCACATAATTACTACTACTTTTTGTGGGGCAAACATTTAAGATCTACTTTGTTACAAACTTTATATAATACAGTACTGTTAACTATAATCACAATGCTGTGGACTTAATCCTCATAACTTATTTATCTTGTAACAGGAAGTTTGCACCCACTGACCAACTCTCTCCAGTTCCCTCACTCCCCAACCTCTGGTAACCACTATTCTACTCTGTTTTCTCTTGTTTGTTTTTTTTTTTAGATTCCACATATAACTGAGATCATGTAATATTTGCCTTTTTCTGACTGACTTACTTCTCTTAGCATAATGACCCAGGGTCCATCCATGTTGTCACAAATGACAGGATTTCCTTCTTTCTCAAGGCTGAATAATATTGTTGCACGTGTGTGTGTGTGCGTGTGTGTGTGTGTGCAAAATCACATTTGCTTTATTCACTCATCTGTTGATGGAAACTTAGGTTGTCTCTCTATCTTGGTTATTGTGAATAATGCTGCAATAAACATAGGATATCCTGTTTTCATTTTCTTTGGATATACACCAGAAGTGAGATTGCTGAATCACATGGTAATTCTATTTTTAAATTTTGAGGAATCTCTATACCATTTGTCACAATGGCTGTACCAATTTACATTCCCACTAACAGTGCACAGGTGTTCTCTTTTCTCCACATCCTTACTAACACTTGTTATCTCTTGTCTTTTTGTCTCTTATCTCTTGTTCTGTTAGTTATTCTGACAGGTATGAGGTGAAATCTCATTGTGATTTAGGTTTGCATTTCCTGATGACTAGTGATGTTGAGCATTTTTTTTTTGTGTATTTCTCTCTAGTTTTTAATTACATAGATTTTATATAGTTAATATAACAAGTTGGGTATATGACAAAGATTTTCTCATGTTAATTAAAACTTCAATTTAATGGCTAGATATTTTAAAGCAACAAGCTTAAAAACTTTAAAAATATTTGTTATATGTAATTATATGTTATTCATGTACCTGTTGACCACTTGTATGTCTTCTTTGGAAAAAAAGGTCTTTTCAGATCCTCTTCCCATTTTTAATCAGACTGTTATTTTTCTACTGAGTTGTATGAGTTCTTTCTGTATGCATTTAATAATGGATATAATTCCTTATTCAAAATATGACTTGTAATCGTTTTCTCCCATTCTGTAAATTGCTGTTTCATTTTGTTGATTGCTTCTTTTGCTGTGCAGAAGCTTTTAAGTGTGATATAGTGGCATATATTTATTTTTGTTTTGTTGCTTGCAGTTTTAAGGTGTCAGTCCAAGATCATTGCCAAGATTGATATCAAGACTTTGGAGACTATGTTTTCTTCTAGGAGTTTTATAGTTTCAGGTCTTATGTTTAAGTCTTTAATCCATTTTGAGTTAATTTTTGTCAGTGGTGTAAAAAGGTATGCAATTTCATTTTTCTGCATATGGTTATCCATTTATCCCACACCATTTATTGAAGAGACTATTGTTTCTTCATTGAGTATTCCTGCCTCCCTTGACAAATACTGGTTGATCATATATGCACTGGAGTATTTCTGGGCTCTCTATTCTGTTCCATTGGTGTGTGTATCTATTTTTTTATGCCAATGCCATACTGTTTTGCTTACTATAACGTTGCCGTATAGTTTGAAATCAGTAAACGTGAAGCCTCCATTTTTGTTCTTCTCTCTCAGAATTGCTTTGGCTACTTGGGGTCTTTTGGCTGTTTCCTATAAATTTTAGGATTACTTTCTCTGTTGATTCCATTGAAATTTTGATAGGGATTGTTTTGAAACTACAGAAGGCTTTGGGTAGTTTGGACATCTTAGCAAAATTCTTCCAATTCAGAAACACAGGATATTGTTCCATTTGTATGTGTTTTCTTCAATTTCTTTTATCAAAGACTTGTAGTTTCAAGTGTACAGACCTTTCATCTATTTGGTTAAATTTATTCTGAAGTTTTTAAAACATTATTTTTAATTCTACTGTGAATGAGATATTCTCCCCCCGCCCCAACCACAAATATTCCATTGTTAGGGTACAGAAATGCAACTGATGTCTGTATGTTGATTTTATATTCTGCAACTTTAATGAGGTTGTTGATTAATTATTTTTTGTTTGAGTCTTTGGGGTTTTCTATATATTTGATCATATCATCTACAAATAAAGACAACTTTACTTTTTCCTTTCCAGTTTTTCCTTTTAGTTCTTTATTTCACTTGGTTGCTCCAGCCAGGACTTCCAGTAGTATGTTGAATTAGAATAATCAGATTGAGCACCCTAGTCTTGTTCCTGACCTTAGAGTAGAAGCCTCAACGTTTCACTATTGAGTATGATATTAGTTGTGGGCTTGTTGTATATGACCTTTATTATGTTGTATGTTGTTAAGGGTTTTTATCATAAAAGAATGTTGTATTTTGTCAGATGCCTTTTCTACACCCATTGAGATGATCATAATTTTTACCTTTCGTTTTTTCAATATGGCCTGTCACATTTATTGATTTGGATCCCACTGATTTATCCCACTGATAAATACTGCTTGATCATGGTGTACAGTCTTTTTAATATGCTGCTGGGTTCAGTGTGCTAAGTTTTTGTTAAGAAATTTACATCTATATTCATCAGGGATATTGGTCTATCATTTTCTTTTTTTTGTGGTATCCTTGTATGCCTTGGGTATCAGAATAATTCTGACCTCATAAATGACTTTGAGTGCACCCCCTCCTCTCTAGTTTCCATAGAATGAGTTTGAGATGTCCCCCCTTCTCCAATTTTTAAAATGAGTTTGAAAAGGATTAGTGTTAATTCTTTAAATGTTTGGTAGAATTCACCAGTAAAACCATCTAGTCTTGTGTATTTCTTTATTGGAAGATTTTGGATTACTGATTCAATCTTCTTATTCATTATTTGTCTGTTCATATTTTCTATTTCTTCATGAGTCAGTCTTTGTAAGTTGTGTGTTTCTAGGAATTTATGCATTTCTTTTAGGTTATCTAGTTTGTCAGCATATAGTTGTTCATAGTAGTCTCTTATGATCTTATATATTTCTATGGTATCAGTTGTAATGTCTTCTCTTTCATTTTACATTTTATGTTTTTTGAATATCTTTCTTTTTTCTTAGTTTGACTGAAGGTTTGTCAATTTTGTTTATCTTGTCAAAAAGCTAGCTCTTGGGGCGCCTGGGTGGCTCAGTCGGTTGGGTGTCCGACTTCGGCCCAGGTCACGATCTCGCGGTCCGTGAGTTTGAGCCCCGTGTTGGGCTCTGGGCTGATGATGGCTCAGAGCCTGGAGCCTGCTTCTGGTTCTGTGTCTCCCTCTGTCTCTGCCCCTCCCCCGTTCATGCTCTGTCTCTCTCTGTCTCAAAAATGAATAAAACGTTAAAAAAAAATTAAAAAAAAAAGCTAGCTCTTAGTTTTATTGACATTTTCAATTGTTTTTCGGGTCTCTATTTCATTTATTTCAGCTCTGATCTTTGTTATTTCCTTCTTCTAATTTTGGCCTTTGTTCGTACTTCTTTTTCTAGTGTTTTTTGAGGTATAAAGTTAGATTGTTTATTTGAGGTCTTTCTTTTTTCTTAATATATGCATCTATTGCTATAAACTTGAGTCAAAACTGCTTTTGCAGTGTCTCATAGGTTTTGATATGTTGTGTTTCCATTTTCATCTGTTTTCAGATATTCTTTGATTCCTCTTTTGATTTCTTCTTTGACCCATTCATTGTTTAGGAGTGTGTTAATTTCTGCATATTTAAAAACTTGCCACTTTTTCTGTTGTTGATTTCTAGTTTCATACCATTGTTGTTAGATAAGATACTTGGTATGATTTTAATCTTTTCAGATTTGGGTCCTATCATATGATCTATCTTTGAGAATATACCATGTTCACTTGAGAAAAATACATATTTCGCTGTTGAATGAAATGTTCTATATATGTCTATTAGGTCCATTTGGTCTAAAGTATGGTTCAAGTTCAACATTTCCTGGTTGATTTTCTGGCTGGATAATCTGTCCATCATTGAAATTTGGGGTATTGAAGCCCCCTACTATTAATGTATTGCTGTCTGTTTCTCTCTTCATATCTGTTTATATTTGCTTAATATATTTAGGTGCTCTGATATTGCATGTGCATATATTTATAATTGTTACAACCTCTTGATGAGTTGACCCCTTTATCATTATATAATGACCTTCTTTGTCTTTTGTTGACATTTTTGGCTTACAGTCTATTTTGTTTTATACAAGCATAGCTCCTCCTGTATTTTTATTTTTATTTTTATTTTTTGGTGTGTACTTGCATGGAATGTCTTTTTCCATCCCTTTACTTTGAGCCTATGTGTGTCCTTAAAGTTGAAATAAGTCCATCCAGCTACTCTGTGCATGCCTTTTGATTGGAGAATTCAGTCCATTTACATTTAGAGTAGTTATTGATATATAAGGACTTACTAATGCCATGTTATTAATGGCTTTCTGGCTGTTTTGTAGTACACTTGTTCCTCTCTTGCTATCTTTCTTTATGAATTGGTGATTTTCTGTAGTGACATGCACTGAGTCCTTTGCCCTTTCTCTTCATCTTTTGTGAATAGGTTATAAGTTTTTCCTTGGTGATTATCATAAGGCTTAAATAAAACGACTCATAAATTTGTTTTGGGGCACTTGGGTGGCTCAGTCGGTTAAGCATCTGACTTCAGCTCAGGTCATGATCTCACAGTCTGCGGGTTCAAGCCCTGCATTGGGCTCTGTGCTGATAGCTCTGAGCCTGGAGACTGCTTTGGATTCTGTGTCTCCCTCTCTCTGCAACCCCACCCCTCCCATGCTCTCTCTTTCTCTGTCTTTCCAAAATAACTAATAAAAACATTAAAAAATAAATTTAAGTCTATTTTGTTGAAAGCACTTAACTTCCCTTTATACTAAAACTTTTACTCCATTTTTAAAAATGTTCATTTATTTTTGAGAAAGAGCACAAGCAGGGGAGGTGCAGAGAGAGAAGAGGACAGATGATCTGAAGTGGGCTCCATGCTGACAGCAATGAACTGGGTGTGGGGCTTGAACTCACAAACCTTGAGATCACGACCTGAGCCAAAGTCAGAAGCTCAACCAACTGAATCACCCAGCCACCCCCTTTTACTCCTTTTATATATTTAAAAAATTTTTAAGTTTATTTATTTATTTTGAGAGTGAGAGAAAGTGCATTTGCGAGAACAAGCGAAAGGGAGGAGCAGAGAGAGAGGAGAGAAAGAACTCCAAGCAGCTTCCATGTGCTGTCAGTGCAGAGCCCGATGTGGGGCTTGAACTCACAAACTGTAAGATCATGACCTGAGCCAAAATCAAGAGTTGGATGCTTAACCGACTGAGCCACCCAGGCACCCCAACTCCATATATATATATATATATATATATATATATATATATATATATATAAATTTTTTTTAATGTTTACTTATTTTTGAGAGAGAGAGAGAGAGACAGAGCATGATCAGGGGAGGAGCAGAAAGAGAGGGAGACACAGAATCTGAAGCAGGCTCCAGGTTCCAAGCTGTCAGCACAGAGCCCTATGTGGGGCATGAACCCACAAACCATGAGATCATGACCTGAGCCAAAGTCGGACGCTTAACTGACTGAGCCACCAAGGTGCCCCCCCTTTTGTATTTTTAATGTCACAATTTACCTTTTTAAATATTGTGTATTTGTTAAATTATATAGCTATAGTTATTTTTAATACTCTTGTCCTTTAATCTTTACACTACTTAACACACCATCATATTATAGTGTTAGAATTCTGAAGTTGACTATATTTACTTTTCATATATTTTGTATATTTTTGTATGTTATCATGTTACTGATTAATGTCTTTTCTTTTCAGCTTGAAGATAGTCCTTCAGCATGTCTTGTAAGGCAGTGGTGATGAACTCCCCCAGCTTTTGTTTTTCTGGGAAAATATAATTCACATTTCTGAAGAATAACTTTGCTGGGTAAACTATTCTTGGTTGGCATTTTTTTCTTTCAGTACTTTGACTATATCATCCTACTTTCTCTTGGCCTATACATTTTTTGCTGAGAAATCCACTGATAACTTACAGGGGCTTTCTTTGTAGGTTACAATCTTTTTTTCATTTGCTGTTTTTAGGATTCTTTGTCTTTGATTTTTGATATTTTTTACTATAATGTATCTTGAAGACGATCATTTTGGATTGGAATAATGGGTGATCTATTTGCTTCATACATTGAATGTCCAAATCTCTTCCCAAATTTGGGAAGTTTCTAGCTATTATTTCTTTAAGTAACTTTTTTACCCCTTTTCCTCTCCTGGAACTCCAATGACTTGAGTATTAGGTGTTTTTTGTTTTTTGGTTTTTTTTTTGTTGTTGTTTTTGTTTATTTTTGTTTTGTTTTGTTTATGGTGTCTGATAGATCACATAGGTTTTCTTCACTTTTTTTCATTCCTTTTTCTTTGTTCTCTTCTTACTCTGTTATTTCAAAGTTTCTATTCTCCAACTCCCCAATTCTTCCTTCTGTTTTATCTATTCTGTTATTGATGCTGTCTATTGCATATTTTATTTCATTCACTAAATTCTTCAGCTCCAGAATTTCTGTGTGGTTCTTTTTATGATTTATATATCATTAATTTCTCATTTTGTTTGTGTATAGTTTTCCTGATTTCATTGAATTGTCTTTCTGTGTTTTTGTGTAGCTCATTGAGTTTCCTTAAAACAGCTATTTTGAATTTTTTATCAGGTAAATTGTGGGTCTCTATGTCTTTGGGTTCTGCCACTGGAGGACTATTGTGAACTTTGGTGATGTCATATTTCCTTGATTTTTTATGTTACTTGGAGTTTTGCATTGCTATTTTCACATTTGAAATAGCAGTCACTTCCTCTAATCTTTACTAACTGCCTTCAGCTGAGAGATATCTTTTGTCAGTTCAGCTATAGATTCTGGGGTTTTCTCTGACTTTGAGTGGATAACTGCTCCATGCAGTTTCTTAAGTTTATATGTCTTCTCTCAATCCTACAATATGCCAGGTTGGCTGCTGCTAACTTCTCTTTTGTTTTCTTGAAGGTGGCACTATAGCTCAAGTTTGTGATTTCTCCCTCATCCAGAGACCCCAGTCTGTTTTCTGTGCATGTTCCCTGTCTGCTTGAGCTTGTTCTTCCCACTCCTTTCAAGAACATGAACAGGGATCTGGCTACAGAATGGGAAGAGGTGTAAGTTTGGCACTGGGGACTTTGGGGGATCAAATGGGGGAATGTTCAAATGAAGTTTTCCCAGTGGCTTTAGGGGAAGGCTTCTTGCTAGAGTCCAGAAGGCAACCACCAGGAATCACATCATTTTAATGCCCTCTAATGTTCTTATCTGCCTCTTTTCCAATCTCCTCCCTTCCTCCAGTCATGGAGCTCCTGATTTAATTTTTTGGATACTGCAGGAGAGAAGTTAGTTTCTTTAGCAGCATCCCGCACAGCTGAGGAAGGCCATGCATTCACTCACCACTCTCCTTTCCCTGTGGAAGAAAGAGCTGGCCAGCTAGTTTAACCCTACATTGTGCCATTCTGAGGAATGATGCTGGTAAAATCAAGTCATTCCTCTTAACCACTCCAATGCATCTAAACTCACTTTTTTTTTCTACAGTGGAGTGCTGGAACTTCTCTGGAAACCTGTACTTCCACAAAGGCTCTCTTATCCATTGATATCTGCCCAAGTCCGTTATCTCTGCTTCTAGACTATGGCTGCGAGGGGATGGAACTAGTTCATACACTTTTTCCAGTTCTACAGCCTGTACTGAGGTCTGTCTGTCTCTTACTCAACACCCAGTTGGGTGAGATTCCTTCCAGGTCCTTGGCATATGGTGCTATATCCCATGACCCCACAAAGGCATTTTTGTTCATGGATGAGTGCCACTTTTTGTTGTGTATAAGAGGGGGACAAAAGCCAGAAATTTATGCTACCATGATGCTGATGTCAGTCTGTCATGATCATCTTTAACTGAGATGAAATTATCTTCAGTAAAATTTTAAGTAATTCTAATGAGGGCGTCTGGGTGGCTCAGTCAGTTAAGCATCTGACTTTGGCTCAGGTCATGATCTCAGTTTGTGAGTTAAAGTCCCACATCAGGATCTGTGCTGCACTTGTTCTCTCTCTCTCTTTCTTTCTCTTTACATCAAAGTGAAACTAGAAAGTATTATGAGGGATTTCCTCAACTTCATGCCCTTACCAGTCACCTGCCTGACTACATCAACATACCAAGAAAGAGAGGTCCATTCCATCTAAGGTTGACCCCTTCTCATGTGCTTTAAATTTGACCACTTCTTATCTTTCTAAGGAGCTCTGCTTCTTCAATTATCCCTCCCACTCTCTCTTACCTCCAATCACTGAAAATCTATTGAGTTTTCCCATTCAACATCTAGAAACCTCAAATTTATCCCATATTAAAATTGGAAAAACAGTCTGTGAGGAAAGGGCATTCTTGTAACATACTTTGGCAAGTATAAATTGGGATTTCCTTTCTCTAGAGCAAGTTAAAATAGGGATTGAGGCTTTAGAAATGGATGCATAGGGGCACCTGGGTGACTCAGTTTGTTGAGAATCTGACTCTTGATTTCAGCTCAGGTCATGATGCCAGGGTCATGAAATTGAGCCCTTCATTGGGCTCCATGCTGAGTGTGGAGCCTACTTAAGATTCTCTCTCTCTCTTTCCCTCTGCCCCTCTTCCCTGCTCTTTCTCTCTGTCTAAAATTAAAAAAAAGAGAGATGTATGTATAATTTGGCTTGTCAGTTTTAATTATAGAACTATATCCTTAAGAAATCATCTAGTATATATGTTTGTATGTATACCTATTTTACAGGGATGTTCATCACAGCATATTTATATAGGGAAAAATTAGATACAGCTTATATGTGCAACAATAGATTTGTTAAATTGGTTATAATTATGCCATTTAAAGTCATGGTTCATTTATTTAATCATAATGAATTAATTAAATTATTCTATTTATTTATAAATTGTTTATAAGTTGCATTATTAAATAAAATTAAATTAATTACTTAAAATTGAATTTAAAATATTTATTTTGAGAGACAGAGAAAACATGCACATGTGGGAACATGTGCATGTGAGCGAGGGAGCAGCAGAGAGAGGGAAAGAGAGAGACCCAAGCAGGTCCCATGCTCAGTGTGGATCCTGATGTAGGGCTGGATCCCATGACCATGAGATCATGGTCAAAATCAAGCCAAAATCAAGAGTTGGAGGCTTAACTGACTGAGCCACCCAAGAGCTCCTAAAATATTTTTTAAAATAAGGAAATATTTAGGGGCGCCTGGGTGGCTCAGTCGGTTGAGCATCAGACTTCGGCTCACATCATGATCTTGCAGTCAGTGAGTTCGAGCCCCTCATCGGGCTCTGTGCTGACTGCTCAGAGCCTGGAGCCTGCTTCAGATTCTGTCTCCCTCTCTCTGGTCTTCCCCCACTGACGCTCTGTCTTTCTCTGTCTCTCAAAGATAAATAAAAGTTAAAAAAAAATTTAAAAAAGTAAGGAAACATTTGATTGAATACATGAGTAGAAAAATTCAGATTATAAAATTATGCACACATACGTGTGTGTGAGAAATTGTGTGTGTGGCTTATATATATATATATATATCATATATATATATCTATATATCTATGATCTATTATATACATCTATGATCTATTATATATATATATGATATATATATATATCATATATATATATATATATATGATATATATATATACCTCAAGAAAAAAATGGAAGGATATATCTTCCTGTGAAGATATATCTTCCTGTGATTACCCACCTCTGGGTGTGGAATAAAATGATTTTTCTCTTTGTGTTTTACTATTTATTTAGTACAATTAATATTCATTTATTTACTACAATTAATATACACTTCTTTTTTTAATGCTTTAATTTATCTCTCTCGAGTGGACATGCACAAAAGGAAAAAACCGGAAGAGCCAGGGTGGTGATGGAGTAAGCATTAGAGGATGAGAAATTTCAATAGGGTTCTGATGTAGAAAACCTATTTCCCGATCTCTTTATATCAATGAGATTCAAATTTCTTTTGTGTGAACTATTTAAGTAGCACTTTTATGGTTTTCACAGATTATTTCTAGCAACAGATTTTTTTAATAAAAAACTTTATGCAGAACTCTAAATTAAGGAACAATTAACTGAAGAGCTGCTTCATTGGTGAGAGCCCCTGTTCACTGTCACTGCATTGGAATCTTGGGCCTGGGAAAGTGATTTGAGAAATAAACTACTAACTAATGATTATCATGAATTGGAATGATTTCTTTACCTCTCTTACTGACTTCCCCTTTAGTAAATATGGTTTGTTGTACTAGGTACTTAGTTAACCATTTTTAGAGTGGTTAATGAATGGAGATCATTTGGCATTCTTATTACTTGTATAGTAACTTTCATTAAAAGTATAAATAATGATTTTGATTGACTCATGGGTTCTGGGACCCTTTGAAAATATCTCGATGTTACCATACATGCTTCATCATTATCTCACATTTGATGGGAAGCTTTATGGAGAAGGTATTGGACAGGACTGGAAATCAGTCTGTGGGATAACCAGTCATGCACCTTGAGCAAGTTTTTGGACCTCAATTTCTCCATCTACAAATTAAAGTTCTTGGATTAGATATCCCAAGCCTCTTTCAGCTCTAACACTATGTGATAATATATCATTTTCTCTAGTCTCTTATAGGCCATATCCCAGGTACTCTATGTGTCAGAGATAAGCCAATGATGATGAGAATCTGGTAAGTCACAAGAAAGACCAACTGAATTATTTATTCACGTGCTTAGAACTGACACAAAGAAACACCCATAAGCTCTCACCTGAATAATATTCAGAATTGCAAGCCTAAGTATTACTAGCCACACTTATATCTATAAGAGGGAAAGGAGCTCACATTAAAAAATGTGATGAGACTCACTGGTAGAGCTTATCAAGGATAGGAGTACTTCTTTTATCCCAGAATAAACTGGATAACATAAATTAATTTTCTAAATATTAGGAAAATATTCCCTCAAGTGCCAAAATATTTTAAATTTTTAATTGTTTTCATGGATGATCTTGTAAAAAAGTCAGATATTTTTCTGCTTTCTTAAACAAAGTAGGTAAAACACAATTTTATAATTGATGGGAGAGGGTTATCTTTTTGAAAAAAATTTGTATCCTCTGTTATAATATAGTGATGCCAATAATCACTACTGGAGCATCTGAAGAAGTGTGTTTCTGGGCTGACTCAGATTGTTCTGCTTTATAAAGTAGTTGTCTCTCTCACAAACAAATGGGAAGATACTCCATGTTTACAGATCTGAAAAATTATTGTTAAAATGTTCATACTGACCAAAGCCTTCTATAGAGTCATTGTGATCTCTATCAAAATTTCAATGGCACTTTTCACAGAAATAGATAAAACAAATCCTAAAATTTGTATGGAACCACAAAGGATCCCAAATAGCCAAAGCAATCTTGAGAAAAAAGAACAAAGCAGGAGGTATCACAGTTCTTGATTTCAAACTATACTACAAAGTTATAGTAAATAAAACAGTATGACCGTGGCACAAAAATATACACATAGACCACTGGTCAGTGGAAGAGAGTAGAGCCCAGAAATAATCCAGCACATGTGGCCAATAAATATTTGAAAAGGGAACCAAGAACACTCAATGGGGGAAGGATAGTCTCTTAAACAAAGGATGCTGGGATAACTGGACAACCACATGCATAAAAATGACATTGGATGCCTATCTTACACCACTCACAAAAACTAACTCAGAATGGATTAGAGACTTCAACACAAGATCCAATACTGTAAAACTCCTAGAAGAAAATATAAGGAAGAAACTCTTTTGACATTGCACTGGGTAATGATTTTTTAGATATAACACCAAAAGCATAAGCAACAAAAGCAAAAGTCAACAAGTGGGAATATGTCAAAGTAAAAAGCTTCTATGAAGCAAAAGAAACAATTAACAAAATGAAAATGAAACTATAGAATTGGTGAAAGTATTTGCAAACTGTACATTGGATAAGAGGTTAATTCTGAAACATATCAAGAAAAACAATCTAATTTAAAAAATGGACAGAAGAACTAAATACACATTTTTCCAAAGAAGACATCCAAATGACCAACAGATACATGAAAATATACTCAACATCACTAATCATCAGGAAAATTGAAATCAAAACCACAATATCACCCTACACTTATTAGAATGACTATCATCAAGAAGATAAGAGATAACAAGTGTGAGAATGTGGAGATGAGAACTCTTATACACTATTGAAGGGAATATAAATTTATTCAGCACTATGGTAAACAGTATATAGATTTCTCAAAAAATTAAAAATAGAACTACCATATGATTTAGCAATCCCACTTCTGAGTATATATCCCAAAGAAATGAAAACAGGATATTGAAAGGATTTGCACTCCTATGTTTACTGTAGCATTATTCACAATAGGTAAGATATGAAAACAACCCAAGTGTCCATCAACAGATGAATGGATAAAGAACATGAAATATATATTATATATTATTATATAAATATATATATTTATATATACATATATACATATATAAAAAATATATTTATATATAAATATATATGTATATACATATATATATATATTATAATTCAGCCATGAGAAAGTAGGATATCCTGCCATTTGCAGCAACATAGATGGACTTTGAGGGCATTATGCTGAGATAAGTTAGACTGAGAAAGACAAATACTGTGTGATATCATTATATGTGGAATCTAAAAAAGCCAAACTCATAAAAATAGAAGTAGAGTAGAATGGTAGTTACCAGAGACTGAGAGGTGGGGGAATTGGGGGTTATTTAAGGGTACAAACTGGGAACTGGTAGATAAATAAATCTTGGAGAGCTAATGTGCAGTATTGTGATTATAGTCAACAATACCGCATTATAAACTTCAAAGTTGTGAAGAGACTGGATCTTAATTGTTCCCACCATAAAAAATAAATGACAACTGTGTAACTTGGTGAGGTGTGAGCTCTATCTCTTGATAGAGGTGTTTGGTAATCATACTGCAATATAAATGTGTCAAATCGACATGTACACCTTAAACTTACACAATGTTATATGGCAACTATATTTCGATAAAAAATGAAAGTAAAAACGTCAAATAGTTGTCTCTGTGTCTAAAGTGTTGTGGCTCTAACCTTGTCAGGCTGTCAGCTGTTGCATGTGTCTGTCAATGCACTTGTAATCAGTAGAGCTCTACATTTCTTGTTAGCTTTTAGCTTCTCTATCTTGGCAGGGGAAGTGGTTGTGGTGATAGGAGATTTTCAAGTGTTAAAAAAAACACTTGATGTCTCTCAATTGTGTTATGAATATATGAGGTTGTTGGGAAGTTAATTTCCGGAGAAATAATATGTAACTGAGTGTCTTAGCTCAGGCTGCTATAATGAAATACTATAGACTGGGTGACACAAAAAACAGATATTTAATTTCTCATAGTTCTGGAGGTTCAGAAGTCCAAGATCATGGTGCTGGCAGATTTGGTTCCTAGTAAGAACTCTTCCTGTCTTGCAGATGGCTTTCTTCTCACTATATCCTCACATGGAAGAGAGAGCTCTGGTTTCTATTCCTCTTCTTATAAGGACAATGATCCTATCATGGGGGGCCCTATCCCCATGACCTTTGTCTAAGCCTGATTACCTTCCAAAGGTGCCACCTCCATATGTCATCACACTGTGGGTTAGGGCTTCCACATATGAATTTTAACATATGAGCATTCAGTCCATAACACTGAGATTCCATGATATTTGTGTTTCTTTTAACCCCAAGAAAAGTGATGAAAGTAATCCAGAATGAACCGGTCATTCACAGGATATATAGTATTTTATCTCCTGACTGAATACAATAAGGGTGAGACAATAAACAACTTGAGGTACTTCTCTATTAGAGATGCTAAAGAAAAACAATGTTTTCAGAGTGGAATGACTTTTCTATTGATTTCCAGTTCCTTGCTGTCCCTAGATATCTTTTTAAGGACAACTTTGAATCATCAGGAACAGGTGCAAGCTGTCTTTTCTAATAGAGACTGTGTTGGATGAGGCAGCAGGGGGGATGCAGTGTGCTAGAGCGGACAACATGTCAACCAGGAGGCAATTTCTGATTTCTCTATAAGTGATACAGTTATGAGGAAAGAAGCCACCATTCAAACCTAGTCCTGTCTGACTCCGAAGCCAATAAAGGGTACTTTCTATGGGAACCTGTGACCTCCATTCTGTGAGTCCTGGGATGAGTTCCTACGCACACACACACACACACACACACACTTTCTCCACGAGGTACGGCCAAGTCTCTTTGGTAGTAATTCTACAGGTAAGCATTAATACAGAGCAAAATTTGTGTGGGTAACCTAAACTCAGGGACAAAGATGACCAATTTATCTTGTAGCTTAGACCAAAAATTAAAACAAAGAGCTCCATTTCTATGGCTCCCAACAACAATCCAAAAAGCAAAATATCCTGTTAACTCATTATTTTGCATATAACTTTACATTTTTTCCTCTTTAAGTTATTTATACCAAGAGGTTGTTTCAAAGTAGTAACAAACTCAGGGCTGGTGAATTTTGAGACCTACTTCCTGATTATTACTGCCAAATTTATACAAAGTAGTGAGTAACTTTTATGATCTCTTTTATTTATTTGTTATTTTTAAAAATTTTTTTGAAAGTTTATTTATGTTTGAGAGAGACAGAAACAGCATGAGTGGGGGAGGGGGAGAGAGAGAGAGAGAGAGAGAGAGAAAATCCCAAGCAGGCTCTGCACTGTCAGCACAGAGCCCAACGTGGGGCATGAATTCACAAAACTGTGAGATCATGACCTGAGCCAAAACCAAGAGTTGGACGCTCAACCAACTGAGCCACCCAGGTGCCTTTATTGTCTCTTTTAGATGTCTATTTATCATTTATTGTCTCCTTGTGTGTCAATTTTCACGAAATAGGACCTTTATGTGTAACTACTCTGACTAAAATTTTCCAAATGAATATTGCTGCCATCACAAATTTCCTCTAGGGAAGAAGTGTAATGTGGGTGAAATCCCCACATTAAAAACAGCATGGATAAATAGGGGCATCTGCAGGGTTCAGTTGGTTAAGTGACTGACTCTTGGTTTTGGCTCAGGTCATGATCTCACAGTTTGTGAGATAGATGGAGCCCCATGTTGGGCTCTGTGCTGACAGTGCACAGCCTGCTTGGGATTCTCGCTCTCCCTCTCTCTCTGCCCCTCCCCCACTTGTGCGTGCTCTCTCACCTCTCTCTCTTTCTCTCTCTTTCTCAAGATAAATAAATAAACATTTTAAAAAATAGCACGGGTAAATAAAGGGAAAATATATGTGTCAATGTGATATAATAGCCTCTTTTCAATAGATAAAAATCACTCAGATAATTTGTATATGTATTATCAGGGCTCTAAAAAATAATATATTGTGTAACTCTGGGTCAAAACTGCCAGCACTGTTGGTTTTACATAACAATGTGATTAGAATAACTCATACTTTGTACTTTTGCTGACTGTACAATTTTGTAAATATACTGTGTTGATCAGAAACTTAAATACAGAACAGTTTTTTATAAGAGGCACGATGAGAACAGCTCTAGATCTAATGATATACTAGGGAAAGTCAGACAAGAGAGTTACTTTCTTTCAAAGTCACCAGCTTTTGATTTTTTCCGTAACCTGATTCAAATTTTCTGTTCCAATCATACTTCCTTCCACATCTAAACATTTTATCTTTTTTTAAAACTTGACACAATCTAATCAAACCTTAGGCCTAGAAGACAAGTACAGCTGAGTTTGAATGACAGCTTCAACCATTCATTAGTTGTGTGATCTTAAAAGTTCTTTAAATTCTTTGATCCTTAGTTTCCTCACCCATATATTGGGTATAATAATAGAATATTCCTCATAATATTATTGTTAGGATTAAATAATATAATATATATATATATAAGATACTCAGAATAAGGCATGGTATATGGTGAAATAACCATAAATATTAACTATTACCATTTACATCATTAACAAATAGGGGTAACTAGCTCTTCCAATTAATCTATGATGCTTATAAGTGAAATGCCATATCAGTTAGCTTTTTAGATTAATTACTGAATTCTGGAAGCAAAAATAAGTGTGATGAACACTTGAAAAGGGCACTGCTGTGTCTTGATTTGTCAAATTTACATGTAGTTGTTCCTAGTGTCAGCCTCAGAGAACCGTTGGCTCATTAAAGAGCTGAAACGAGGTTGCTGTTCAAGAAAGCATACTGAATTTTCTAGTTTCTTCTACATCATAGAAGAAGTTGGTGAAAATATGAAGTGGGACACAGGGCATTTCTGGTTTCAGAAGAGCAAGACAATTGAGTATGGGTAGTTGCTAATGATATCTAAAACCAGGGGCGCCTGGGTGGCTCAGTTGGTTAAGAGTCCATGATCTCATGGTTCATGAGTTCAAACCTATTCCTGGACCATGCGGTCAAAGAATTATAGATGTGACCTTCACTTATAAGAAGGACCCCAACGGGGACAAGGTGGTGAATCCACACTGGGAAGTTGAACAAAATGAAATGATTCAAGACTAAAACAAAAATAAACATTTAACCATGGCAGCATAATTCCTGGATTCTTCAAATGAATAAATAGATAAATAAAGGAAATAAAATCCAGTAGAGTGCATATGTCCCTTCAAAACAGCACACCTGTATCCCTTGGATAAATACCTAGTAGTGTAGCACTATCAACAATAGCCAAAGTATGGAAAAAGCCCAAATGTCCATCGATGGATGAATGGATAAAGAAGATGTGGTATATTACTCGGCAATCAAAAAGAATGAAATCTTGCCATTTACAACTATGTGGATGGAACTGGAGGGCATTATGCTTAGCGAAATTAGTCAGAGAAAGGCAAATATGTGACTTCACTCATATGAGGACTTTAAGAGACAAAACAGATGAACACAAGGGAAGGGAAACAAAAATAATATAAAAACAGGGAGGGGGACAAAACATAAGGAACTCTTAAATATGGAAAACAAACACAGGGTTCCTGGAGGGGTTGTGGGAGGGGGGATGGGCTAAATGGGTAAGGGGCATTAAGGAATCTACTCCTGAAATCATCGTTGCACTATATGCTAACTAATTTGGATGTAAATTAAAAAAAAAATCCAGTGGATTTGTTTTTATTTCTTCTTGGGGTTTCAACCTAGGGAGATAGTATAGGCCGTTGTCACATTCCATTGGAGCCCTTCTGTTACTCTCTTAGAGTTTCTTGAGTCATAGATTTGGTCATATTAGATTTTAGAGATTATTAGTAACTACACATACCCACCAACCTTGCTTTCCTGAAACCAGTATCTTTGGGCACTTATTTAAATATTCAAAGATGATTCCCAGTGGAATCATTATAGGCTGGTGATGGGGAATTGTATTTTTTTTCATCATTAGGATGCTGACTCAGGAAATAAAGAATAAAGACAGGCACATCACTGGATGAAGAAGAGTAACACACAGGATCACTCAGGATCCATACAGCAGAGAGTGTTGAATAAGTTTACAAGTGATAGCGAGGAAGGTCCACACAGCAAAGTCTCAGATTCCAAGATACACAAATCTCTCTAGATAGTGGAGGGCCACCTCAGATAACAGAGACTACAGAATAATCTTATGAATCTATGTCAGTAAGCAGAGCCTTAAGACATATGATAATGAGTGTGAGAGAAAAATAATGAATTTAGGAATAAATAATCCAAAATAAACACTTATAAAATAAGACTCCCTTATCAGAAATTCACTTAAGAAAAGGACCCGGGCACCTGGGAGGCTCATTCCGTTAAGTGTCCAACTTCGGTCATGGTCTCCGGGTTTATGAGTTCGAGGCTCTGACAGCTCAGAGCCTGGAGCCTGCTTCGGATTCTGTGTCTCCCTCTCTCTCTGCCCCTCCCCCACTCACACTCTGTCTCTCTCTCTCAAAAATAAATAAACATTAAAGAAAGAAAGAAAGAAAGAAAAAGACCAAGAGTCATTACAGGTTGACCCTAGAATCTGGACCCAATATTCTGCATTAGCCAAAAAAGTCTAGAAAATGAAGAAAACTATTAAAATTATACTGGAAACAAAGCTTTATCCTGGTATATTTCTGTTGAAAAGGATTTATGTAGTTCTTACTGCTCTGTCTTAGAAACAAGTTTGTCATTACTTGAAAAGAACTGGGGAAGACGTGTCCAAAATAATTGGAGATATTGGAAATAAAAAGAGTGTTTTGTTTAACATTAGATTTGGACTTTCAGTCTGAAAATGAGAAATCTAATTACTTTGGAGTAATTAAATCTGTGCAATAATAAGTAACATGAATTAGGTGAACAGAGATTTGCTTACTCCCTAACCTCAAAGTCCTAGAATTGGGAAATGGTAACTTTTGAAACTTATAAAATAAATGTATTAGCCCAAGAAGTAGGTTTCACGGGAAATATAAATGCATTTCGAAAGTATTTGGATAAATTATGACCAAAAGTCATCAGTGAGTTTGAGATATATTCAACTCCTGGAATTAAGAAGTCTTCAGAAGGAGTAACAGAAGTATTTTCCTGACATCTCTGTGGGCAAGAGAATCCAGGTGTGAATGGGTCGAATGTTCCCAAGCAGCTCATGAGTTAGAGAAGTTTGAGTACTATCTCTACAATAAGAGAATTACCTCATGTTCATTCAGCATACCACTTTTTATCCCCTCTTTCTATTTCAGATCCAAGTACAGTGATGACAACTTTCAGTAGTGGATGTTCCCCTCTGATTGATGGCCAGAGGTCAGGACTCTCCAGCAATTCTGATGAGTATATGTAACTTCTTGGTTCATCTCTATTGTTTCATCTTAAATTCTGCAAATGAGATGATGCAGATGAGCAGCGCTGCAGTTCCTTCTCATTTGCATTTTATTAGCTTTATGACAGTTTCCTTCTTGCATGATATTACCTAATTACATCCTTCAAAGAAGAACTAACATATCCCTCTTCACTTTCAATTATTCACTCCAACGAAGGGAATCATGAAACACCCACTCTCTCCCAGAAAATCCACCCAGCACTGGGTTGCTGTGGGAGGGAGATGATGTGGAGGAGTGGGACCACAATCCCAAGCAGGTCTTACAGAAAGCCTGGCTTTGGCCCCATTTCCTCTCAAGTCAACTTTCTAGCCACACAGGAATGCAAGTCTCATAATCATATACATCGACATGGTATTACCCAAGTTTATTGGTCATGTGATCCACTGGACTTGTTACAAGAATAACCTGTTTCAAATAATTTTGGGATGTTTCTAAAAATCATCCATTTTGAATCATCCACAAAGAATCACATTTTCCCAGTACTTCAAAGAAAAAGATTGTAGTCTCTGAAAATTTCTGAAAAGAGAACATCCAGATTGAGTTTTAAGTATTTCATTTCTAGTTCTCTTTCTAGTTCTCTTTTATTTGATCACCAATATTTTATTTAAAAAAATAATCAAATCAGCATTCTCCAAGTCTTCCAATTGCTTCCATTCTCCAAGAATAACTTCCAATTCCTTCCAGAAACTTTTCTTGGGCTATACCAAGTATTAGGTACACCTTCATAAAGAATAATATACTACTAGTTCACCTACACAGTGGCAAGAACATATGAGATGTTTCTGGACTCTATCTCAATACCCTGACTGATTCTTAGATTCCTGATAAAGTTTTGCACCATATTCAGACTTAGAGAGTGCACCATCTATTATGCTATAGAAAAGCTAAAGATGTAAAAATGAAAGCAGTTCAAGCACATGTACTTGATAAATCCTCAGTCAAGACTTCTCCACTCAGAAGTATTCCTTAACTTACTCTTGCCAATGTCAAAATGCCAACAGTTAAAATGCGAATACAGGTTGCCTGGGGCCTAACGTTACATGGGACCTTGTGTTACTTTGTGTCAATTGCTTATCTTCCTCCAGTGATTCTTCTAGTTGGATCATTCTCCGTCATGGACACTACAGCACTCATGGCAAGATTGTTTTTCTAATTCATATATTTTACCATATGAATGATAACCTGCAACTGGCACAGAGATGAGGTGTTTAGAATACTCATTATTTTCTGAATGAACACATTTTCTTTACACCAGCACTTTCAAGAAGGCTTTAAAATACAAGGAAAGATCTTGATTTAATAGATCTACTGAGGTATAATTTATATACAATAGGCTGGACATTTCAAGTGTACAATTTGATGAATTTTGATATATATACACACCAGTGAAACCATCACTATATGATGAATATTTTTATCACCCTCAAAAGATTCCCTTTGCCCCTATCACTTCCCCAAATCCTAGGCAAACAATGATACACTTTTTTCCCACTACATATTACTTTTCATTTTTTATAATTTTATATAAATGTAATCATACAGTACTCTTAACAAAATCTAGCTTCTTGGGGCACCTGGGTGTCTCAGTCAGTTAAGTGACCTACTTTGGCTCAGGTCATGATCTCACAGTTCATGAGTTCAAGCTCCACATTGCAGACCCTGTTGTCAGTGCAGAGCCTGCTTTAGATCCTCTGTCTCCCTCTCTGCCCCTCCCCGACTTGTGCTCTCTCTCTCTCAAAAATAAATAAACATTAAAAAAATCTAGCATCTTACACTCAGCATAATTATTTTGAGATTCACCCGTGTTGTTGTATCAATATTGTTGTATCAATAGTTTGTACTTTTTTTTCTTGTTTTTTTCTTTCTCTTTATTTTTTTCTTTTTCATGTTAATATTCTATTGTATGGATATACCACAATTTGTTTAACCATTTACCTGTTGATAAACATTTGAATCGTTTTCAGTTTGGGGCTTTCACAAAGATGCTAAAAATATTCATGTACTGGAATCCTGGGAAGATGGCGGCATAGGAGGACGCTGGGTCACCGCGAGTCCTGCTGATCACTTAGATTCCACCTACACTTGCCTAAATAACCCAGAAAACCGCCAGAAGACTAGCAGAACGGAGTCTCCGGAGCCAAGCACAGACGAGAGGCCCACGGAAGCCAGTAGGAAGGGCGGAGAGGCGGTGCGCGCTCCACAGACTGGCGGGAGGGAGCCGGGGCGGAGGGGCGGCCTGCCGGCCAAGCAGAGCCACTGAGTCTGGCTGGCAAAAGCTGAGGGGCCGGACGGACTGTGTTCTGACAGCAAGTGGGACTTGACATCTTGAAGGTTATAAGCTAACAGCTCTGCTCGAGAACGGGAGGGCTGGAGGACAATGGGAGGGAGAGTTGTTGAGCCCCGGACAACAGAGCTCAGCTTGGCGGGGAACAAAGGCGCTCACCAGAGCCATCTCTCCCGCCCATCCCCCAGCCAAAATCCCAAAGGGAACCAGTTCCTGCCAGGGAACTTGGTTGCACGCGCGAACACCCAATGCTGTGCTTCTGCAGATCCGTCCCTCCGGCGGGTCTGACTCCTGCCCGGTGCCGCAGGGCCCCTCCTGAAGCGGATCTCCGAAGGAAAAGCAAGCTGAGCCTGCCCCTCCCGCCCCTGTGCACCTTACCGATCCGCCCCAGCTAATACGCCAGATCCCCAGGACCACAAGCCTGGCAGTGTGCAAGTAGCCCAGATGGGCCACGCCACCCCACAGTGAATCCCGCCCCTAGGAGAGGGGAAGAGAAGGCACACACCAGTCTGACTGTGGCCCCAGCGGTGGGCTGGGGGCAGACATCAGGTCTGACTGCGGCCCTGCCCACCAACGCAAGTTATTCAAGACAGCACAGGGGAAGTGCCCCGTAGTCCCGCACCACTCCAGGGACTATCCAAAATGACCAAACGGAAGAATTCCCCTTAGAAAAACATCCAGGAAATAACAACAGCTAACGAACTGATCAAAAATGATTTAAACAATATAACAGAAAGTGAATTTAGAATAATAGTCATAAAATTAGTCTCTGGGCCTGAAAACAGTATAAAGGACAGCAGAGAATCTCTTGCTACAGAGATCAAGGGACTAAGGAACAGCCAGGAGGAGCTAAAAAATGCTATCAGTGAGTTGCAAAATAAAATGGAGACAACTATGGCGCAGATTGAAGAGGCAGAGGAGAGAATAGGTGAACTAGAAGATAAAATTATGGAAAAAGAAGAAGCTGAGAGAAAGAGAGATAAAAAAAATCCAGGAGTATGAGGGGAAAATTAGAGAACTAAGTGATGCACTAAAGAGAAATAATACACAAATAATTGGTATTCCAGAGGAGGAAGAGAGAGGGAAAGGTGCTGAAGGTGTACTTGAAGAAATAATAGCTGAGAACTTCCCAGATCTAGGGAAGGAAAAAGGCATTGAAATCCAAGAGGCATAGAGAACTCCCTTCAGACATAACGTGAATCCATCTTCTGCACGACATATCATAGTGAAACTGGCAAAATACAAGGATAAAGAGAAAATTCTGAAAGCAGCTAGAGATAAACATGCTCTAACATATAAAGGGAGTCCTATAGGACTTGTGACCAATCTCTCCACTGAAACTTGGCAGGCCAGAAAGGAATGGCAGGAGATCTTCAATGTGTTGAACAGAAAAAAATATGCAGCCGAGAATCCTTTATCCAGGAAGTCTGACATTTAGAATAGAAGGAGAGATAAAGGTCTTCCCAAACAAACAAAAACTGAAGGAATTCGTCACCACTAAACCAGCCCTACAAGAGATCCTAAGGGGGATCCTGTGAGACAAAGTACCAGAGACATTGCTACAAGCATGAAACCTACGGACATCACAATGACTCTAAACCCATATCTTTCTATAATAACACTGAATGTAAATGGACTAAATGCTCCAAACAAAAGACACAGGGTATCAGAATGGATAAAAAAACAAGACCCATCTATTTGCTGTCTACAAGAGACTCGTTTTAGACCTGAGGACACCTTCAGATTGAGAGTGAGGGGATGGAGAACTATTAACATGTCACAGGAAGTCAAAAGAAAGCTGGAGTAGCCATACTTATATCAGACAAACTAGACTTTAAATTAAAGGCTGTAACAAGAGATGAAGAAGGGCATTATATAATAATCACAGGGTCTATCCATCAGGAAGAGCTAACAATTATAAATGTCTATGCACCGAATACAGAAGCCCCCAAATATATAAAACAATTACTCACAAACATAAGCAACCTTATTGATAAGAATGTGGTAATTGCAGGGGACTTTAACACTCCACTTACAGAAATGGATAGATCATCTAGACACATGGTCAATAAAGAAACAAGGGCCCTGAATGATACATTGGATCAGATGGACTTGACAGATATATTTAGAACTCTGCATCCCAAAGCAACAGAATATTCTTTCTTCTCGAGTGCACATGGAACATTCTCCAAGATAGATCACATACTGGGTCACAAAACAGCCCTTCATAAGTATACAAGAATTGAAATCGTACCATGCATACTTTCAGACCATAATGCTATGAAGCTTGAAATCAACCACAGGAAAAAGTCTGGAAAACCTCCAAAAGCATGGAGGTTAAAGAACACCCTACTAAAGAATGAATGGGTCAACCAGGCAATTAGAGAAGAAATTAAAAAATATATGGAAACAAATGAAAATGAAAATACAACAATCCAAACGCTTTGGGATGCAGCGAAGGGAGTCCTGAGAGGAAAATACATTGCAATCCAGGCCTATCTCAAGAAACAAGAAAAATCCCAAATACAAAATCTAACAGCACACCTAAAGGAAATAGAAGCAGAACAGCAAAGACAGCCTAAATCCAGCAGAAGAAGAGAAATAATAAAGATCAGAGCAGAAATAAACAATATAGAATCTAAAAAAACTGTAGAGCAGATCAACGAAACCAAGAGTTGGTTTTTTGAAAAAATAAACAAAATTGATAAACCTCTAACCAGGCTTCTCAAAAAGAAAAGGGAGATGACCCAAATAGATAAAATCATGAATGAAAATGGAATTATTACAACCAATCCCTCAGAGATACAAACAATTATCAGGGAATACTATGAAAAATTATATGCCAACAAACTGGACAACCTGGAAGAAATGGACAAATTCCTAAACACCCACATGCTTCCAAAACTCAATCAGGAGGAAATAGAAAGCTTGAACAGACCCATAACCAGCGAAGAAATTGAATTGGTTATCAAAAATCTCCCAACAAATAAGAGTCCAGGACCAGATGGCTTCCCAGGGGAGTTCTACCAGACGTTTAAAGCAGAGGTAATACCTATCCTTCTCAAGCTATTCCAAGAAATAGAAAGGGAAGGAAAACTTCCAGACTCATTCTATGAAGCCAGTATTACTTTGATTCCTAAACCAGACAGAGACCCAGTAAAAAAAGAGAACTACAGGCCAATATCCTGGATGAATATGGATGCAAAAATTCTCAATAAGATACTAGCAAATCGAATTCAACGGCATATAAAAAGAATTATTCACCATGATCAAGTGGGATTCATTCCTGGGATGCTGGGCTGATTCAACATTCGCAAATCAATCAATGTGATACATCACATTAATAAAAGAAAAGATAAGAACCATATGATCCTGTCAATCGATGCAAAAAAGGCCTTTGACAAAATTCAGCAAATTTCTTAATAAAAACCCTTGAGAAAGTCGGGATGGAAGGAATATACTTAAAGATCATAAAAGCCATTTATGAAAAGCCCACAGCTAACATCATCCTCAACGGCAAAAACTGAGAGCTTTTTCCCTGAGATCAGGAACACAACAGGGATGTCCACTCTCACCGCTGTTGTTTAACATAATGTTGGAAGTGCTAGCATCAGCAATCAGACAACAAAAGGAAATCAAAGGCATCAAAATTGGCAAAGATCAAGTTAAGCTTTCACTTTTTGCAGATGACATGATATTATACATGGAAAATCCGACAGACTCCACCAAAAGTCTGCTAGAACTGATACATGAATTTAGCAAAGTTGCAGGATACAAAATCAATGTACAGAAATCAGTTGCATTCTTATACACTAATAATGAAGCAACAGAAAGACAAATAAAGAAACTAATCCCATTCACAACTGCACCAAGAAGCATAAAATACCTAGGAATAAATCTAACCAAAGATGTAAAAGATCTGTAGGCTGAAAACTATAGAAAGCTTATGAAGGTAATTGAAGGAGATATAAAGAAATGGAAAACCATTCTGGGCTCATGGATTGGAAGAATAAATATTGTCAAAATGTCAATACTACCCAAAGCTATCTACACATTCAATGCAATCTCAATCCAAATTGCACCAGCATTCTTCTCAAAACTAGAACAAGCAATCCTAAAATTCATATGGAACCACAAAAGGCCCCGAATAGCCAAAGTAATTTTGAAGAAGAAGACCAAAGCAGGAGGCATCACAATCCCAGACTTTAGCCTCTACTACAAAGCTGTCATCATCAAGACAGCATGGTATTGGCACAAAAACAGACACATAGACCAATGGAATAGAATAGAAACCCCAGAACTAGACCCACAAACATAAGGCCAACTAATCTTTGACAAAGCAGGAAAGAATATCCAATGGAAAAAAGACAGTCTCTTTAACAAATGGTGCTGGGAGAACTGGAAAGCAACATGCAGAAGATTGAAACTAGACCACTTTCTCACACCATTCACAAAAATAAACTCAAAATGGATGAAGGACCTGAATGTGAGACAGGAACCCATCAAAACCCTAGAGGAGAAAGCAGGAAAAGACCTCTCTGACCTCAGCCGTAGCAATTTCTTACTTGACACATCCCCAAAGGCAAAGGAATTAAAAGCAAAAATGAACTACTGGGACCTTATGAAGATAAAAAGCTTCTGCACAGCAAAGGAAACAACCAACAAGACTAAAAGGCAACCAACGGAATGGGAAAAGATATTTGCAAATGACATATCGGACAAAGGGCTAGTATCCAAAATCTATAAAGAGCTCACCAAACTCCACACCCGAAAAACAAATAACCCAGTGAAGAAATGGGCAGAAAACATGAATAGACACTTCTCTAAAGAAGACATCCGGATGGCCAACAGGCACATGAAAAGATGTTCAACGTCACTCCTCATCAGGGAAATACAAATCAAAACCACACTCAGATATCACCTCACGCCAGTCAGAGTGGCCAAAATGAACAAATCAGGAGACTATAGATGCTGGAGAGGATGTGGAGAAACGGGAACCCTCTTGCACTGTTGGTGGGAATGCAAATTGGTGCAGCCACTCTTGAAAACAGTGTGGAGTTTCCTCAAAAAATTAAAAATAGACCTACCCTATGACCCAGCAATAGCACTGCTAGGAATTTACCCAAAGGATACAGGAGTACTGATGCATAGGGGCACTTGTACCCCAATGTTTATAGCAGCACTCTCAACAATAGCCAAATTATGGAAAGAGCCTAAATGTCCATCAACTGATGAATGGATAAAGAAATTGTGGTTTATATGCACAATGGAGTACTACGTGGCAATGAGAAAGAATTAAATATGGCCCTTTGTAGCAACGTGGATGGAACTGGAGAGTGTGATGCTAAGTGAAATAAGCCTTACAGAGAAAGACAGATACCGTATGGTTTCACTCTTATGTGGATCCTGAGAAACCTAACAGAAACCCATGGGGGAGGGGAAGGAAAAAAAAAAAGAGGTTAGAGTGGGAGAGAGCCAAGGCATAAGAGACTCTTAAAAACTGAGAACAAACTGAGGGTTGATGGGGGGTGGGAGGGAGGGGAGGGTGGGTGATGGGTATTGAGGAGGGCACCTTTTGGGATGAGCACTGCGTGTTGTATGGAAACCAATTTGACAATAAACTTCATATATTGAAAATAAATAAATAAATAAAAATATTCATGTACTAGTCTTTGAGCAGATATATGCTTTTACTTCTCTTGAATAAATATCTACAAGTGGGTTTATGGTATGGTACATGTATGTGTAACTTTTTAAGAAGATGCCAAACTGTTTTCTAAAGGAGTTGTTATTTTAGATTCCTATTTGCAGTGTATGAGAGTTCCAGTTACTCCATGTCCTTGGTGAAACTTGGTTTGGTCAGTCTTTTACATTTTAGCCACTCTAAAGAAGGTGTGCTGGTGTCTTATTTTGGTCTAAATTTGCATTTCCCTAATGACTAATGGTTTTGAGTATATTTCACAAACTTAATCTGTACATCTTTGGTGAAGTGTCTGCTCCAATGTTTGCCCATTTTTTGATTGGGTTGTCTTCTCATTGTTGAACTGTTTTATATTCTAGATACAAGTCCTTTTTTTGGATATATGTTTGCAAGTTTCTCCAAGTCTGTGCTTTGATTTTCATTTTCTTTACAGTATCTTTTGGAAGTGAAAAATTTTTAATTTTTAATGAAGACAAATATATAAATATTTTCTTTTAGAGTTCATGCTTTTTGGGTCATATCTATGAAAGCTTTACCTAACCAATGTCATTAAAATTTATCCTATTTTTCTTTAAAATTTTAATTGTTTTAGGTCTTATATTTAGGCCTATGGACCATTACAAGATAATTTTTTATGTAGTACACATAAGTTGTTTTGGCTACCTAGGTCTTTTGACTGTCCACATAAATTTTAGAATCAAATTGTCGATGTCCTTTTAAGAAAACCTATTATTTGATTGAGACTGTGCATCATCTTTAAAGAAATTTGGGAATAATTAACATTTTAACAATATTGAGTCTTCCTATACATAAACGAGTCCTCAACTTTGTTCTTTTCAAGATAGTTTTGGCTATTTTGAGTCTTTTGCATTTCACTTAACTTTTAATATCTGCTTGTCAGTTTCTGAAGAAAACCTGCTGGAATTTTGATAAGGACTGAATAAAAATCTATAGATCAATTTGGAAATAACATCATCTTAATAGTGTGTCTCCCAATTCAGGAACATTGAATGTTTCCCCATTTGTTTAGATGTTTTAAAACAGTTGTCTCAGCAATGTTTTATAACTTTCGGTGTACAAAACTTGCATTTCTTTTATTAAATTTATTCTTAAACATGGTATTCTTTTTAATGCTTTTATGAATGAAATTATATTCTTAATTTTTATTTTCAGATCATTCACTAAAGCTACATAAAAATATAATTTGTTTTTTGTATATTGATCATGTATCCTGTGACCTTGCTGAATTCACTTAATAGCTTGAGGAGTTGTTTTTTGTTGTTGTTGTTGTTGTTATTATTTGTTTTGTAATTTCTCTAGAATTTTCTATGTAGATCACCATGCCATCTACACATAGGCATGATGGTCTACACTACTTTTGTTTCCTCTGATATGTATGCCTTTTCCTCCCTTTTTCTTCCAAATTGTGCTGGTAGAAGCTCCAGTACAATTTGAATAGAAGTGGTGAGAATGAACATCTTTGCCTTTTATGCAATCTTAGAAGTGAAACATTCAGCCTTTCACTATTAAGAATGTTTGCTGCAAGTTTTTTTTTTTCCTTTTTTTATAGATGGACTTTATCAGGCTGAGGAAGTCTGTTCTACTCCAAAACTGTTTTACAGTTTTTATCATGAATAGGTATTAGACTTCTGTCAATGCTTTTTCTGTGTATATTGAGATTTTCATGTGGCTTTTGTCCTATATTGTCTCAATATGATGTAAAACAATTAATTTTTGGATGTTAAAACAACCTGGCATTCCTTGGTTATGCATCCATTTGGTTATGGTGCATAATCTTTTTTATACGTTCTTATATGTTGTTTCCTAATATTTGCATCTATGTTCATGAAGGATATTGGCCTGTAATTTTCGTTTCTTGTGATGTTTTTGTCTGGCTTTGGTACAAGTGTGGTACTGGCCTCATAGAATGATTTGATAAGTATTCCTCCTTATTTTTTGGAAGAATTTGTGGAATAGTGGTATTATTTCTTCTGTAAGTATTTGGAGGAATTTGTCAGTAAACTTGTGTAGGCCTGAGCTTGTCTTGTGGTAAGATTTTTAACTTTTTAACTTTTAATTTTTATTTTTTTTACTTATTTTAGGCATATTCAGATGTTTTTTTCTCCTTCAGTTGGTTTTGGTATTTTGTGTTTTTCTAGGAATTTGGCCATTTCATCTAAATTATCTAATTTGTTGCCATAAAGTTCTTCATAATATTCCCTTAAAATCTTTTAATTTAACTTGGAATGTTTCTTTTCTAATATAGGCATTAAAGTCATGAAATTTCCTCTAAGTATGCTTTAGCTGCATGTCATAAATTTTGATACATTATGTTTTCATACTTATTCAGTTCAAAATATTTTCTAACTTCTTATTTGATCCATGAATTATTTAGAAATACAGTAAAACTTTGGATTGCAAGTGACTTGTTCTACGAGTATTCTGCAAGATGAGCCAAGATTTCTAATAAATTTTAACTTGATAAGCGAGCAATGTCTTGCAATACAAGTAGTATGTGATGCCAAATGTCACATGATCACAACTGAGCCAATGGTTCTTGAAATTCGCTTTGATATATGAGTGCTTTGGATTACAAGCATGTTTCTGGAATGAATTATGCTAACAAACCAAGGTTTTACTATATGTTACTTAATATCCAAACATTTGTGGAGTTTTCAAATTTCGTTCTGTTGTGATTTCTTTCTTTTCTTTTAAGTTGGCTCCATGTCTAACATGGGGCTTGAGCTAACAACTCTGAGATCAAGAGTCAGATGCTGTACTGAATGAGCCATCCAGATGCCCCTCTTTTGTGATTTCTAATTTAATTCCATTGTGGTCAGGAAACATACCTCGTAGGAACAATATACCTTCAATTCTTTTAAATGTATTATTGCTTTATGGGGTAGTATGTGCTCTATACTGGAGAAAATTCCATGTGCATTGAAAAGAATGTATAGTCTACTGCCATTGGATGAAGAGTTACATAGATATCTGTTAGGTCAAGTTGGTTGAAAGTGTAATTAGAATATTTTGTATCTTTGCTGGTTTTCTGTCCAGTTTTTCATTGAGAGTGCAATATTGAAGTCTCCAAATATTATTGTATTATCTATTTCTCACTTCAACTTTCTCGGTTTTTCTTAAATATATTTTGGGGGCATTGTTTTTATATACATATGTACAATTATTGTAGTTTACCTCTGAATTGAACTTTATATCATTATAAAATGTGTCTTGTTTCAAGTGGGCTTTTTTTTTTTTTTTACCTTAAAGTCTATTTTTCCTGGTATTATTATAATCATTCCAGCTCTTTTTGTTACTGTTTGCATGAATTTTTCCATCCTTGTACTTTAACCTATTTGTGTTTTTGAATCAAAAGTGTTTCTTTAAAGTTGGATGCTATTTTTAAGTCTAGTGTATCTTTAAAATTAGATCCTGTTTTTAATCTAATCTAACTTCTGTCTTTTATTTGGAGTGTTTAATCCGTTTATACTTAATGTAATAATTGAAATGGCAGGATTTACATTTTCCATTTGATTCTTTGCTTTCTATGTATTTTATGTATTTTTTGTTTCTCCATTTTATGTGTTAAATAGGTGTTTTCAAGTATACCATTTAAATTCCTTTATTGCTTTTTTTGTTTTGTTTTGGTGACTTGCTTTTTTAAAAACAGACTTTGTTTTTCAGAAAAGTTTTAGGTTCATGGAAAAATTGAATGGGAAGTATGAGATTTCCCATATGCTTGACTTTTTTTACTATGTATTTTGAAGTTATTTTCTCAGTGTTTCTATGGAGATTTCAGTATGCATCTTAATCTAAATCAAACTAGTTCAGATTAGTACTAACTTCATTTCAGTGATAGAGAGAAACTTCACTCCAGTATAACTCCCTTACCTTTCTATTATGAGCTTATTAACACAGATTTGTAGTTATTATTTTATATAGTAGTCTTTTAAATCAGGAGAAGAATTTAAACTATGTATTATAATGTCTTCTGTATTTACTTGTTCAGTTACCTTTAATGTTACACTTTGTTTCTTATATGGATTTGAATTACTCTCTAGTGTCCTTTCCTTTAATCCTGTAGGACTCCCTTTAGTATGTTTTGTAGGACAGGACTGCTTATGACAAATTATCTCTGCTTTATCTGTGAATGTCTTTATTTCTCCTTAATTTATTATTTTGAAATAATTATATATTCAAAAGAGTTGTAATAACAATACAGGCTCTGTAATGATATCCCCTGTTACACTGCTGATTTTGATAATTTGTGTCTTCTTTCTTTGTAAGTCTTATTAAGTTTGTCAATTTTATCAATCTTTTGATTGATAAGTTGAACTGGATTTTTTTAGATTTTTATCTACTATTTCCTGTTTTCGATTTTGTTGATGTTTGCTCTGATCTTCATTATTTATTTCCTCCTCCTTGATTAGGGTTTATTTTACTCTTCTTTTTATGTTTTTTTCCCTATTTTTTGGGGTGTGTGTGTGTGTGTGTGTGTCTGTGTGTGTTAGGAGTTTAGATTAATAATTTTAAACAGTTCCTCAGCACTGCTTTAGATGCTTCCCAGAAAGTTCGATATGTTGTATTTTTATTTTCATTCCATTAAATATATTTATTAATTTCTTTTGACACTTCTTTTACTCATGGATTATTCAGAAGTGTGTTGTTGGGTTTCCCAGAGTTTGGAGACTTTACTATTATCTTTCTGTTTTTGATTTCTGGTGTGATTCCATTGTGGAGAGAGAATATACTCTGTATGATTGCAATTGTTATAAGTGTAATAACATTTGTTTTATAGTCTATCCTGGTGTATATGCTCTGTGAGCACTTGAAAAGAAGATGGTATATGTTGTTGTTGAATGGAGTGTTCTGTGAATGAACATTAGATCCTAAAGTTTGATGACACTGTTGAGTTCTTTAATACCTATGCTGATATTCTGTCTAGTTGTTCTATCAATTATTGAGAGACAAACATTGAAGTCTTTCACTATAATTGTGGATTTGTTTATTTCTCCTTTTAGTTCTATCAGCTTTGTTTAGCATATTTCAAAGCTCTGTGTTTTGGTTCATGCACACTTAGAATTACTTGATCATTCCAGTGGATTGTTTCTTATCATGATATAATGTCTCTCTCAATTATTGGTATTTTTTTGCTCTGAAATCTAATATATATCCATTCCTGTTGACTCTTGCAAATTAATATTGACATAGTATTTTTATTTTCATTTTTTTACTTTCAACATACCTTCATTGTTATATTTAATGTGAGTTTCTTATAGACACATAGTTGGGCCATGTGTTTTTTAATTCACTGTACCAATCTCTGTCTTCTATTGATATATTTAGGCCATTTAAATTTAATATACATATTGATATATTGGGAATTAAGTCTGTTATTTTATTTTTTATTTTCTATTTCCTCTCTTTGTGGTTCACTTTCCTGGAGTGTTTTCCCCTGCCTTCTAATGGGTTGCTTGAACATTTAAAAAATTCCATTTTGACTATAAATATCTATATTTATCTATAAGTACTATAAATTCTGAGTACATTTCTTTGTATAACATTTTTAGTGGTTATCTAGGTATTATATTATATATACATAACTTCTGTTATAACCACACAGTTCCCTTAGGTTCTATTAAGTCTTTAAGTCTATTTTCTTTCCATTGTTAAGATTAATTGATTTATATGATTTTATTTGTACAATTGATTTATATGATTTTATTTATTATTTCCTCTGTCACCTCCATTCAGCTATTGTACTCATAATTGCATATTGAATTTTGGTTGTATTTTTTGGTTCAAAAATTTTCGTTACTTTTTTTATGTATCTTCTTGTTTTGCGGAGATTCTCCCCACCCCCGTTTGTTTTAGGTGTTTTGTAATTGCTTTGTGAGGCAGTTTTATGATGGTTTCTTTAAAATCCTTGTCAGATTTTAACATATTATGTGTCATCTTGGTGTCAGTGTTTATTGATTGCCTTGTCTAATTAAAGTTGAGGTCTTCCTGGTTTGGGGTATGATAAGTGAATTTCTTATTGGAATCTGAACATTTGAATATTGTTATGAAAATCTAGATCTTATTTAAACCTCTGTTTCCACATGACTCCTTGTACACCACCCTTGCAGAGGCAGAGTGCTACCTCATTACAGCCAGGAGGGGGTGGAAGTCTAGGTTTTCCACTTGGCTTCTATTGGCACCTGGTGGTGGGTAGGGGGATCTTCTATGTCTGGGGAGGAGTGAGAAATCTGGCTTCCAACTAGGCCTCCACTGATACCACCATGGCTGGGAGAGTCAGGCATGACTCCTTACTGCTCCTCACATGGACTTCACTGACACTGCAGTGGGTAGTCTTGTGTGGTGGTAAAAGTTCTAACTCTCCACTTGGCATTCCCTAACACTGACCAAGCAAGGAGGGGAAGGGCTCTTTATTACCTTTGAGTGGGAGGTGAAATTCAAGCTCCCCACCTTGTCTTTACTGATACTGTAGGGAATAGGGTTGCACCTTTATAGGTTGCAACCAGACAGTTTGCAATTCTATTCTTCCCACTTTGCCTTTGATAATAGGTGTGGCGTTGAGCTATAGTTTTTTTTTTTCTGTAATGTTTAGCTAAAGTAGAACAATTATTATTTCAAAATTTTCTGCCTTCATATGCTGCACTTTTTCTGGTCCTTAGACTGGAGAGAGCAAGTTTTTGTTTTGTTTTGTTTTTGTCTGTACCCATTAGTATTTCTGGGTTGCCAGCACTTAGTCTCACATATATGTAAAACAAAATTAGAACCCAGAGAATTTACTGTCACACATTTCCTCAGGTCTCAAGATTCCTAGCCAGTTTGCCTTCTTCTTTCCACCTTTTAAAGTTTTTTTGTGTTTTCTAATATAAATGTTCAGGTATGTATATACAGTGGAATATTATTCAGCCATAAAAAAAGTCTTCCCATTTGCAACACCATGGATGGATATAGAGAGTACAATGCTAAGTGAAATAAGCCAGTCAGAGAAACACAAATACCATGTGATTTCACTCATATGTGGAATTTAAGAAATAAAACAGCCAACTACAACAACAAAAAGAGACAAGCCAAAAACAGACTCTTAACTATACAGAACAATTAGATGGTTACCAGAGGGGGTGGGTGGGTGGGGGAATGGGTGAAATAAGTGAAGGGGATTAAGAGTATACTTATCCTGATGAGCACTGAGTAATATATGGAACTATATTGTACACCTGAAACGAATATAACACTGTATGCTAACTACACTGGAATTAAAGTAAAATAAAGTAAAATAAAATAGAATACATGCACAGAAAAATGTCCATGGCTTTCAGCTCTACTTAATGGAAGGCATAGGGGAAAATTATTTATGCTTCATCTTTTGAAGCAAAATCCCTGTATGTTTCATTCTGAAGGAGATATTCTTTCTTATGAATATAGAATTATTCATTAACATTTTTCAGCACCTTGAATATGTTATCCCACTGCCTTTCTGCCTTTATAGTTTCTGGTGAAAAGTCAGCTATTAATCTTACTCATGATCCCTTGTATGTGATACATTATTTTCTTTTGCCACTTTTAAGATTTTCTCTTTGTTGAAGGCATACAGATGGACAACAGACATATGGAAAGATGCTCAATATCACTAATGCAAATCAAAACCATAAGAGATATCACTTTACACCTGTCAGAATGACTAGTATCAAAAATACAAGAAATAGCAGGTGTTGGCAAGAACGTGGAGGAAAAGGAACCCTTATACACTGTTGGTGGGAATGTAAATTGGTCCAGTCATTGTAGAAAACAGTATGGAGGTTCCTCAAAAAATTAAACATAGAAATACCAGATGAT
This sequence comes from Panthera pardus, assembly GCF_024362965.1. Lineage (NCBI taxonomy): Eukaryota > Metazoa > Chordata > Mammalia > Carnivora > Felidae > Panthera > Panthera pardus. The sequence continues at coordinate 3,952,525 of NW_026526666.1, read as the reverse complement.
TCAATAATTCCACTACTGAATATTTCCCCAAGGAGAACAAAAACACTAATTTGAAAAGATATATGCACCTCTATGTTTATTGCAGCATTATTTACAATAGCCAAGATATTACTCATTTATAGACAAATGGGTAAGGAAGATGTTATATGTGTACACACACACACACACACACACACACACACAGGAATATTATGCAGTCATAAAAAAGGATGGGATCTTGCCTTTTGCAACAACATGGATGGACCCAGAGGGTATTATACTAAGTGAAATAAGTCAGACTGAGAAAAACAATACCATATGATTTCACTCATATGTGGAATCTAAAAAAGAAGTGAATAAACAAACAAAAAGTAGAATCAGACCTATAAATACAGAGAACAAACTGATAATTGACAGAGGGGTAGGGGGTGGGGGATGGGCAAAATGAGTGAAGAAGAGTGGGAGATACAGGCTTTCAGTTATGAAATGATTAAGTCATGGGAATATAAGGCAAAGCATAAAGAATATAGTCAATAATATTGTAATAATATTGTCTGGTGACAGATTATAGCTATGCTTAATGGTGAGCATAGCATAATGTATAAACTTGTCAAATCACTATGCTGCATACCTGAAACTAATGTAACATTGTGTGTCAACTATACTCAAAACAATCTAAAGATTTTTCTCTTTGTCTTTGTTTTTCAACAGTTTTACAATGATCTATCTAGGTATGAATGTTTTTCAGTTTATTTTCATTAGAGTTTATTGAGCTTCTTATATGTGTATATATTAGTTTCCCAATGCTGCTGTAGCAAATTACCACAAAGATAGTGGCTTAAAACAACTCTGGAAGTCATGGTCTGAGATGTGTTTCACTGGGCCAGCACCAAAGTGTTAACAGGGCTGCATTTTTTCTAGAGGCTGCATTTTTCCCTTTCTTTTTCTAGCTTTGAGACTGACTGTATTTCTTGGTACCTTTCGCCATCATTAGAATCAGCAACTGATTCTCACATCTTTGTCACACTGCATCCCTGTGGTCTTTCTACCTCTATCTTATAAGGATCCTTGTGATTACCTTAACTCCACACAGATAATTCAGGATAAGCTTCTCATCTCAAGATCCTTAACTACATCTTCAAAATCCTTTTTGCCACATAAGTTAATCTATTAATAGTTCTCAGTGATTATGGACACATACATCTTTGGAGAGCCATCATTCTGTCTATCAGAGTATAGAATAAAATTGTTTATCAAATTTGGAAAGTTTTAAGAAATTATTTCTTCTGTAAATATTTTTACTTTCTTTTCTATATTCTATCCTTTTGGTAATCTAATTCTGCAAATATTGGTATTTTTATAATGTTACACAGTTCTCTGAGCTCTGTTCATTTTTCTCTTTCTTGATTCTTATGGTTCCTCAGACTGCATTATCTCTATTGACCTATCTCCAAGTTTTTTCATTCTTTCTTCTCTCTGATTTTTAAATAAATCCTGTGAATTTTCATTTCAATTTTAGTTATTGTATTTTTCAACTCTATAAATTCTATTTGGTGATTTGTGTAATTTGTGTCTGTTTATTAATATACTCTATTTGGTGAAACATAGTTTTCATACTTTCTTTTAATTATTTAACCATAGTTGCCATTAGTTCTTTGAAACTATTTGTAATAGCCACTTTAAAGTGTCTGTTTATTTAATCTAACATCTGGGACCCCTCAGAGATCTTTTCAGTTGAATGCATTTTTTCCTATGTACGAGCCATACTTTCCTATTTCTTTGAATATCTTGTGTTTTATTGTAGTTGTTAAAAACTGGACATTTTAGGGTTGAAGATATTGTAGCAACTTTGGAATCAGATTCTCCATCCATCCCCCAATTTCACTGTATTGCTTTTCTTTTCCTGTTTGCTGTTCCTTGTTTCGTGATTTTCCTGGATCAGTTCTGTATATGTTACATTTCTTGAAGGGCTTAGCTACTGAGTTCTCAAATTCCATTTTAAAAGTTTTGGTTTTTATTTGCAAGCCTAGTTTCCTAGGTCAGCTTAGTTTAGTGGTCAGCCAATGATTGGTCAGACTGTTTCCTTAAATGGTCCAGGAAGTCTTCTACCTTTTACCAAAAACTTGTGTGTGAAGGTGTATCTTCGAATCTAAGGTCGTTTGCAAGTCAGCTGTAGCTTTCACTTTTTGCTTGCAAAGGGCTACAAGGTCACCCAAATGTAAGTTACTAAGCCCTCTGTGGTTTTTCCTGTCCTTGCACATGTCCCTGTACATGCGTGTGCAGTCTTCTAGATCCTCAGGAATCTTAGAGCTTTTCAAAGTTCCCTGTGGTCATATAGTTTCTTTTCTCTAAATTTCCCATTTAAACTTTGGGTGAAATTTTTTGTTAAGGGCTGAATTGTGCCCCTTGCCAACCAATCCATTTGTTGACATCTTAACCACTTGAGAGTGTGACTTTATTTGGAGATAGGGTCTGTAAGGATGTAATTTGGTTAAAATCAGAGCATTAGGGTGGGGTCTAACCCAGTATGGATGGTATGCTTATAATAAAAGGAAATTGGACACAGAAATGCATGGAAGGAAGACAATGTGAAGACACAGAGAAAAGATGACCATCTCTAAGCCAAGGAGAGAGGTTTCAGATGAAACCAACCCTACCAACACCTTGATTTCAGACTTCTGGCCTCCATAGTTATGAGTGAATACATTTTTCTTTGTTTGTTTAAGCCATCTAGTCTGTGGTACTTTGTTATGGTAGTCAGTCCTAGAAAGCTAATACACTCCTCTTTTCCCCAGCATAATTCATAGCTTCAACTGACTGCAATGTTAGCATTTCCAGCTGATGGCTATTGTTTTCCATAACTCCTGTAAATAGAACTTTTTCCATGGAGTTGAGCTTCAAGTTAGATTAAATATTGATAATGCCCTATGAATGGGGCTTTTCCAGGGAGCTTCTGAAAATATTGTCAAAATATTGACAGTTCTCAGGGTATAGGACATTTCACAAAGCTCCAAATACATTAATTGCCTCCACTCCTCTTGACAGCACCACCCTGGTGTTGGGCAGTGGGTGGGTGGGAATAGTTCCAAGTTAAAATGTCACAGACCCCATTGTCCTTATGAAGTTCAGTAGTTTTCCTTGAATAAATACTTTTTGGTTTAATTCATGCTTTTGGTTAATTTCCAAAGTCCTAACATGGTTGAGTTCTATTGTTTTGTCAGTATTTTTGTTGCTTTTGTAGGAGGGTTCACTGAAGTCCTAATGCTGCCACTCTGAAAGTCTTGCTCTTCACCTTGTTTTTGAAAGGTATTTTTGCTGGATATAGGATTACAGGTTTACAGGTTCTTGTTCTTCTTTCAGAACTTTAAAGACGTTGCTCTACAGTCTGCTGGCTTCCACTGCTCTAATGAAAAGGCTGCTGTCATTTTTGTCCATTTTTCTGCATGCAATGTCTTTTTTTTACTAGTTGCTTTTAAAGTTTTCTCTTTACCACTGGTTTTAAGTAATTTGATTATGACTTTCTTAGTGTGGTTTTCTTTTGGTGCTTTCTGTTTGGGGTTTGTTGAGTTACTTGAATCTTTGGGCTATATATTTTATCAAATTTGGGAAATTTTGTCCAGAATTTTTCTACATGTTTTTGTCCCCTCCTCCTTCTGGGACTCCAATTACAAACATATTAAATTCTTGGTGTTGACCCAAAGCTCATTGATATTTTGTTTACTTTTTTCAGTCTTTTTTCTCTCATTTCATTTTGGATAGTTTCTGTTGCTATGCCTTCAAGTTCAGTGATTTTTTTTTCTGTGTCTAATCTGCTGTCAATCCCATCCAGTGTTCAATGTTATGTATATATTGGTTTTGGTTGTCAAATGGTCCTTTTTAAAATATTTTCCTTTGTAGTTCTTAACTAGCTGGGCATTTCACGACATCTCTATTCATATCATGAGAGTGGCAGCCATCATCATTGTAGCCCACCTATTGGGCAGTCCCCAGGATCTTTTCAATGGTTCCAGGGTGTTCTCTGGCTACAGATCAGTGTCACATCTGTTGGGCAATGTTGACAATCCCATCAAAAGTGATATTTCCACTGTGCTTAATGTTTTTCTGCTTTTTTCTGTTTTGTTTTGTTTTTTTTTTTTTGTCAGTTCCTTGAGGGCTTTGACAGGTTGGGAGCAGAAGGTACCACTTCAATCCTGGCTTGTCTATTCTGAATGGGCAGTTTCACTGTAATCCTCAGACTTTTCCAATATCCAGTTGCCTTGGGCAATCTCATCACCAACCTTTTTTGGAGACAGACAGAGGGAGCCAATCTTTAGGGCCAGGGCAGTGGTGGCACCAACCTCCCATTGGTGCACCTTAGGTAAACGACTTTGAATTCATTTGGGTCGAACTTAGGCAGCATGGAGGAGGCAGCTGGTGTTGGATAAACTTGGATTTTGGGACAACTGAAGGCAAAGTTGCACCATTGCCTGCCCCAAGCAGAAAGTTATAAATTTTAATTTTTTAATTTTATTAAATTTTAATTTTTAAATATATCAAATACATACATTTTTTTCCTTGTCTCTCCTTATCATGTGCATGGTTTCCTCTGCCTTCTTGAAAATAACACTGCTTATAATAGCTGTTTTAATGTCCTTGTCTGATAAGTCTATTACTGTGTAATTTCTGAGTCTATTTTCAGTTATTGATTTTTTCCTTAAAAAAATTATTTTTATTTGAGAAAGGTGGGGGGGGAGAGAGAGAGAGAGAGAGAGAGAGAGAGAGAGAGAGAGAGAATACCAAGCAGGTTCCATGCTCAGCATGGAGGCTGGTGTGGGGCTTAATCCTACAATCCTGGGATCATGACCTGAGCCAAAACCAAGAGTCCAATACGCAACTGACCGAGACACCCAGGCACCCCTAATTTTTTCTTCTTAATATAAGTTGAGTGTCCTGACCTTGTATGTCTGATACTTTTGATGCCTGATGTTGTAAATTTTACATAGGTGATTGAAGACTTTTTTAGTGCAGTTGACCTTTGAACAACATGGGTTTGAACTGTGCAGGCCCACTTATACACAGATTTTGTTTTGGATACAATACAGTACTGTAAATGTATTTTCTCTTTCTTAAGATTTTTAATAAGTCTTTTTTCTAGTTACTTTATTATGAGAATACAATATATATTATATATCATAAATGTACAATTTACATGTACAATATATAATACATATAACATGCAAAATATGTGATGTTATGTTATTATGAAGGCTTCCAGCCAACAGTAGTTAAGTTTTAGGGGAGTCAAATGTTATCTGTGGATTTTCAAATATATGGGAGGTTAGCACCCAACCCCCACATTGTTGGAGGGTCAGCTGTATTACGTTAAGTGTTTTTGAAATTTGTGCTTAGACATAGTTGCTTAGAAATAATTTGATCCTTTTAATACTAGCTATTAATTTTTGTAAGCTGGGTTCAGAATACCCTCCTGTCTAGTGCTAGTTTTGTCTCTTTACTAAAGTGGTACCCATCTGATGACTCTGTGTGTGATAAAAGTTATTTGTATTCTGAGTGGTGAGAACACAAACCAAAAATCCAAGTTTATCCTAGCCCTCTGTGAGCTCTGGATCTTATTCTACCTGATCGTCTCTAATGATCTTTCCTTTGGCTGTCATGTGCTAATGAACATTCTGCTAAAGAGTTTAGGGGAATCTTCTGTGGCTCTCTAGATTTCTCTATATGTGTGCATCTCTTTCCTCTTCAAGACTTTGCCACATAAATGCTAGGTACCTTGGTCTCCTTGAACTCTGAATTTTGTCTCATTAATGCATGGAATCACCAAGCTCTACTTTTGTGCTCTTTCCTTGTGCTGTGGCGTGGAAACTTTCTGAATGAAGGGAACTAAGGCATTCACAGGGTTTGCCTCATTTGTTTCCCTTCTCTCAGTGTTCTCCATCCCATACTACCTGCTGTTCAATATCTGAAACCTCTTTTTTCCTTTAATTTTGCCCAGTTGGTAAGACAGAAGGGCAAATCTGGTTATAGTATTGTGTCATGGCTGGAAGCAGAAGTACAAAAATCTGATTCTTAAAATGCACAGTTGACACCTGGGCTGATATTAGGGAGTACAAAAGGGCTAGGAACTTATTTTGTTACTATTTAGATTAAATGAGAATTTAAAGACAAAAGGCACAAAAATAAAAAGGATTATAAGAAACTCCTATGAATAGTTACATGCCAACAAACTGGATAACACAGAAGAAATGTGTAAATTCCTGGGAACATATGATATACGAAGAATAAATCATGAAAAAATAAAAAAATCTGAATAGACCAATTACTAGTAAGAAGATTAAATCACCAATAAAAAACCTCCCGAGAAACAAAAGTCTAGGAACAGACAGCTTCACTGGTGAATTCTACCAAACTTTCATAGAATAATTAATACCATTCTTCTTAAACCCTTCCAAAAAATAGAAAAGGGGGGAATAGTTTCACATTCATTTTACAAGGCCAGCATTACCTGATACCAAAACCAGAAAATGACACCTTAAGAAAAGGAAATTATAGGCCAATATCTTTAATGAGCATAGATGCAAAAATCTTCAACCAAATATTAGCAAACTGAATTCAACAACACATCAAAAGGATCATATACTGTAATCAAGTGGAATTTATTTCAGGGATGTAAGGATGGTTCAATATCCATAGGTCAATTGATGTGATACAACACATTAACAAAATGAAGAATAAAAATTGTATGATCATCCCAATAGATGCAAAAAAAAACAACAACACTTGACAAAATTCAATATTCATTTATGGTAAAAATTCTCAACAAAGTGGGTATAGAGGGAATGTACGTTAGCATAATAAAGGCCATATATGACAAATTCACAGATAACATCATACTTAATGCTGAAAAGCATCAGGAACAAGACACGAATGCCTACTCCACTTCTATCCATCAAAACTTTGGAAGTCCTAGACAGTAATTAGGCAAAAAAGAGAAATAAAAGCCATCCAGATTGGTAAGGAAGATGCAAAGCAGTCACTATTTGCAAATGACATGATATTATGTGTAAGAAACCCTAACAATTCCACCAAAAACCTGTTGGAACTAATAAACAAATTCTGTAAAGTTACAAAATAAAAATCAGTATACAAAAATCTGTTGCATTTCTATACACTATTAATGAACTATCAGAGAAATTAAAAAAACTATCCTGTTTATAACTGCATCAAAAAGAATGAAAATACTTAGGGATCAATTTAGTGAATCAATAAGTGAAAGAACTGTACTCTGAAAATTATAAGACATTGATGAAAAAAATTAAAGAAGACACAAGTAAATGGAAAGATATTCCATGCTCATGAACTGGAAGAATGAATAATTTATAATGTCCATACTACCCACATCAATCTATAGATTCAATGCATCCCTATCAAAATTCCAATGGCATTTTCACAGAAATATATATACATGCACACAATGGAGTAATATTCCGACATAAAAAAGAAGGAAATATTGCCATTTGCAACAATGTGGATGGTTTTTGATGCTAAGTGAAGTCAGGCAAAGAAAAACAAGTACTATATGATCTCACTTATATGTGGAATCTAAAATAAGACAAAAACAAAACAATTCAGAGATACAGGGAACAGATTGTTGGTGGCAAGTGGGGTGGGTGGGTGAAATGAGTAAATGGAGTCAAAAGGTACAAACTTTCAATTATAAAATATATAAGTCCTGGGGATAATGTACAGCATGTTGAATATAGTTAATAATGTTGCATTGTATATTTCAAAGTTTCTAACAGCATAGAACTTAAAAGTTCACATCACAAGAAAAAAATTGTTAACTATATACGGTGACAGACGTGAAATAGACTTATTGTGGTGATTATTTTGCAATATATACAAATATCAAGTCATAATGTCATACACCTGAAACTAATATAATGTTATATGTCAATTATATCTCAACAAAAAATGAGAATTTAAGTATCAACTTTCAATCCAAATACAACATTCAGAAGTTAACACAGTAGGGAGTGTAGTTAAAACTCAAATTTGGGTCTGTGAACATACATATATGATAAAGAGTAGGTTCTGAGCACTCCAACTGAGAAACCATAACAACTTACCACAAATTTAGCAGCTTAAAACAACACAAATTTATTATCTCACAGTTCTGTAGGTCAGAAATCTGGGTACCACATGACTTGGCTGGTTCCTTGACTTAGTGTCTTAAAAAACTGATATCAAGATGTCAGCAGGGCTGTGTTCTTTTCTCAAGATTCTGCAGGAGAATCCCTTTCTAGGGTTATTCTGATCATTGGCAGAATTCAATATGGTTTTAGAATGTAATCCCAGTTTCCTTTCCGGGTGTCCATCCAGAGGTCATTCTCATGCAGGCTGCCTCTACCCCCTAGTTTGTATTCCCTAGTTTCATAGGTAGATTGGATCCCTCAAGCTTTGAGTCTCTCTGACTCTCCCCTCTGCCTCCTCTTTCCTGCTACATCTCGTTTCACTCTAGCTGGAGAAATTTGTCTGCTTTTAGGGGGCTCAAGTGATTAGATTTGGCTGACCCAGACAATCCAGGATAATCTCCCTATATTATAGCCCATAGTCTTAAATTCATTTGCAAAGTCTATTTGGCCATGTAGCATAACATATTCACAGGATCCAAGGATTAGGTCATAGTCATCTGGGGTGGGGGGACGCATTATTTGGCTTACCGTATCAGCGTATTGGTTAAAACCCTCATCCTATCCTTGACCTTTATACTCCAAGAAGACCTTTATACTCCAGAGAAATAAATAATTGTACCCCTGGGAGATCTCTGACATTCTCACCCTTGTTATTCAGTTTCATCTTGGAGAAGACAGAAATAAGCAGATACCAAATATCATCACAAAATCTCAAAGCTGGAATCACTTATTCCAGCCCTCTAATTTTACAGATGAGAAAAATTAATGTTCAGAGACAGGAAGATGCTTTGACTAGTTAGTGATAGAGCTGAATATTGATTCTGGAGCTACAGATCTTTGCCAATATGTGGTTTCATTAATTATATGACTATGCATTTACCTATCTTTTCTTAAGCTTCAGTTTGTTCATCTGAAAAATGGGAATAATAATGATCTTTACTTCTCAAAGATGTTGTAAGAATTAAAGGAGGGGCGCCTGGGTGGCCGAGTTGGTTGAACGTCTGACTTCAGCTCAGGTCATAATCTCACATTTTGTGAGTTTGAGCTCCACATGGGGCTCTGTGCTGACTGACAGCTCAGAGCCTGGAGCCTGCTTCCGATTCTGTGTCTCCCTTTCTCTCTGCCCCTCCCCTGCTTGCACTCTGCCTCTCTGTCTCTTTCTCAAAAGTAAATAAACTTTAAAAAAAAGAATTAAGGGGAATTAGTGTGTGTAAAGTACATAGTACAGTAACTGTACCTGGCACTTAATAAATGCAAGAAATGTGAGCTATCATTACTGTTGTTGTTGTTAATATTATTTTATGAATCAAGGCTGCATCAACATATAGGCACTTTCTCTTGACTGAATTGATTCGATAACTGAGTAATTTAGTTGAAGCAATTGTGAATGTGAGACTTTTATGTTCTATCACTGCTTTTTCAATATGGTTCTTTCTTTCTGCTCGAGTGACTTAAAAACTTAGATAGGTGAGAAAAATCTATACTACCCAAACTGAACCTTTATTTTAAGGTGCTAAAGCAATATGATCACATCCATTCTCTATTTTAGTAAACTTGGTCATGAATGCACTCATAAAACAAATGCTTTGAGTGTCAGTTATAGGCCAGGAGATATTATAGAGGTGAATAAAACAGTCATGATCCTTGTGGTGCCTGGCTTGCTCAGTGGGTAGAGCACAACTCTTGATCTTGGTGTTGTAGGTTCGAGCCACATGGGTATGGAAATTACTTAAAAATAAAATCTTAAAAAAAATGTATTTAAAACAGACATGATCCTTGCTTACTCAGGGCTTATTGGCTGGGGAGAAACTGACATTCAGTGAGTAAATAAATATGTAAATAAAGGTCACTATAAATTCTTTGAAGGAAAATAATAGGATGATATAAGAGATTTTTAAAAACCTATACTAGATTGGAGGTCAGAAGGATTCTCTGAAGAGTGACATTTTAGCTGAGGCCCAAAGAAAGAGAAGGAATCAGCCATGTAGAGAGTGTTCATGTGGTCGGCCTTGGAGACGGAAATAAATACACAGATTTGGAGGAGAGGAAGAGGGAGAAGGAGAGAAGGAGTGAAGGGGAAAGTTTGGCTGAAAAGTTAGATACAGGCAGGTGATAAGGGAAGGGATGGCCTCAAGATGAATCCCAGGTTTCTGACTGGAAGTTAGGGAATATTGTTAGAAGGAGTTTAGAGGCATCAGGTCTAATTTTATCAACCACTTGTCATGTTGCGTGTAGCTTCACATGATATTTGGCTTTTTAATTTCCAGTTTCAGAGGAAATATTGTATAAAAAAGCGTGATAATCAAATCTACCTGCCTCCCTCAAAGGATTCTTGTGAATATCTGTTCAGAAATGTAGTTATAAAAAAAGCAAAAAATGAAAAGAGAAAGGAAAGCAGATACAATCATGAGTATTTGTTTTATGGGAGAGAAATAGGTGAATTTAATTACATATCAGTTGCTTAGAAGTGGAGCTGGTAGAGACGGTGAAATTAAAAGATTAGAGAAGGGAAGTCAATAAATAGAAAACAGCATTTCATTTTTGATGCAAACAGTGTGTCATTTGAGTCAATCTGGAGAAAGATAAGGGGAAATAACATTTTTAAAGGGGAACTTGAAATGGGTGCATTGGCATAATGGAGAGACAGTATGTAGCTCACTGCTCTGTTATTTATTACTTATTTTAATCTCAACCAAAACTCTATAATCCAGACATTATCCCATCTTAAATATGAACAAACTGAGGCTTATAGTAGCTAAGTAAGTTGTTCCAGGTTAACAAGTGACAAAGCTGTGATTTAAACCCATGTCTGTCAAACTCCTAAACCCAACTACTGACACCCGAGGCTGACAAACTTGTTCATAAAGGGCCTGAAACCAGTTTAGGTTTTGTGAGCCATATGGTCTATTTCTCAACTACTCAATTTTGCCATTGTAGCACAAAAGCAGCCATAGATGATACATAAATGAGTGGATGTGGCTGTAAGCCAATAAAATTTTACTTATAGAAGTAAGTTGGTGTGCTGGATTTGGCTGCTGACCACCGGCTCACGTTAAGGAAAAGAGACGGCTTAACAGTTTCTGTGGAAAATGGTGATGCCAGAGCACACAAAGCCTCATTTAAAGACAATCCACAAAGAAAATTATTTCAGATGCAAATAAATGAACTTCCAAGTTTCTTAGAATTCGCAATGGTTATGTCACAGCCTAGCAAACATTTGTTGTTCATGGTAAAGCAGAATGGGAAGACACTAATTAAAATTCTAAAATCATCCAGAAATATCTTACCCAACAGTTCCAAATTTGTCTTTCTCCCAACCTTTTACTGGAGCTACTTACTGACTAGGAAATTGAACAGTGTACAGTGACTTTTTCCTTTGTGTTCCCTTTATCAATTTTTTTTGGGGGGGGGGCAGTAAGAACTAGCCACAGGAGAAAAGGTAAAAAGAGCAGACAGAGGGAGGGTGATCACAGATTTGAGTGTATTGGATTAAATCACTTCTGAGGCTTCTAGATTAGTGGTCTGTCTTAATTAGCCCCCGACAATCCTAAGTTTCACACGGGAAGTGAGATGTTCAATGTATGTATTTTCTATTGGCACCGTAAAAAATGACCACAAACTTAGTGGTTTAAATGCTTGCTTATTATCTCACGGTTCTGTGGGTTAGAAGTCCAGGCACAGCATGGCTCCCATGGGTCCTCTGTCTCACAGAAGTCCAGGCAAAGCACGAGGAGGACTCAAGCTGAAATCAAGGTGTCAGCTGAGCTGGGTTCTTATTTAGAGATTTTGGGGAAGATTCCCCTTCCATGTTTATTCAAGTTATTAGCAAAATTTAGTTTCTTGTGATTTGAGGACCAATGTTACCTCTTCCTTAACATGTTCCCCACTTCATCTTCAAGCCACTGATGACACCTGGAATCCTATTTGTGATTTGAATTTCTGACTTCATTTTCTGCTCTGCTTTTAAGGGTTTGTGTGGTTAGATTAGGCCCACCTGAAAAATCTCCATATATTAAAGTCATGTGAGTAACAACCTTAATCATATCTACAAATCCTTCCTGCCACATAATATAATGTATCCATGTGAGTTACACCGGAAGGCAAAGGTCATGGAGACTATTTCACATGTAGTAAGTTAGAATTTGTTATTGCAGCTACTTTCCAGGAAAGAGGGAGGTTGGGAGGAAAAGTATTTGGGTTCTAATTTAACTCATCAGCTGTTGTTTTTCAATGTGAGTACTGAAGACTGAATTTCCTTCCTTCCTTCTTTCCTTCCTCCTTTCCTTCCTTCCCTCCTTTCTTCTTTCCTTCCTTCCTCCCTCCCTCCCTCCCTTTCTTTCTTCCTTCCTTCCTTTTAACAAAAGTTTTACAGGATACATATAAATTAAAGAGAGAGATAATGGACCTACAGACTAGTAAGGAGGCTAACAGGCTAATAGTTTCTAGTGATTGGCATGACAAGTAAACACAGGGCAAAAGATCACAGCAGAGAGGGGGAATGCAAATATTTCAGTGTCAGAGTATTGAGCTACACTATCTAGAAGAGATGCAATCTCATCCACCAAACAAAGGATGAGTAAAAGTTATTAGCTTTGGGGTACCTGGGTGGCTCAGTCAGTTGAGTGTCCAACTCTTGATTTCAGCTCAGGTCATGATCTCATTGGTCATGGGATCGAGCCCTAAATAGGGCTCCACTGCAGCACAGAGCCTGTCTCTCTCTGCCTCTCACTCTTTCTCTCCCTCAATAAAAAAATAAACACTTTTTTCAAAAGTTAGTTAGCTCTTCCAATGTTTGTCATTGTATTTCATTGTCTTTTTGATTTCTTTCCTAATTTTCATTTCAATTGAGTAAGAACTGAAAGAAATGGAAAATCAAACTGTGGTCACTGTAATTATCATTCCAGGATATCCCAACCATCCTGAATTACAAGGGCTATTTGTCTTGATCTTCTTGATCATTCATCTGATGACTCTTCTGGGAAATGCTTTCACATTCACCGTGATCAAAATCAGTCATTTCCTTCACATTCCACTGTATTCTTAGCAACTTGAGTTTCTTGGACATCTGCTACTTGTCCATCACCATTCTGGTCACGCTAGTGAACTTATTCCAGGAGAAGAAGACCATGTCGTATGAGTGCTACCTTTCCCAGATGTTCCTGTGAACTGTGCTGGGGAAATCTTGTGGCTGCTATGACTTATGAACACGATGTAGCCATTTGCTACCTTCTGCACTATCTGTTTCTCATGATCTAACAGTCTGTGTGCATTGGTTGACTGGAGCTTGGCTGGGTGGACTAGAGAATTCTGTGACATACTCAGTGCTGGCAGTCACATTCATTCTGTGTGGGTTCAACCAGATCAGCTGCTTTCTCTGTGATATCCCACTGCTCCTGGAGCTCTTCTCAGACACTTCTCTCGATGAGTTTGTGATCCATCATGTTGCCAGCACCATCACTGGCTTGAGCCCTTGCCTGTTTACTGCAATGTCTTACATACTTATCTCTGCCATCTTTAGGATTCCTTGAGGACAAAAACAAGGCCTTCTCTATCTGTGCAGCCCACTTCACTGTGGTGGTAGTCTTCTTTGGGATAGCTGACTTCAACTATGACAGCCCAATGTAGGCTACAGCCCAGATATGGACACCCTGGTCTCTGTGCTTTTCTGTGTTGTAATCCCCTTTTTGAACTCCATCATCTACAGCCTATGAAACAAGGAGGTCAAGGGTGCCCTGAGGAAGCTGGCTGGAGAAGGTAGATTCTGTAGTAATAGTAATATTCTGTAGAAATATCAGATTAACATTTTTCATCTGCAGAGTCCTTATTCTTTCTTTCTTTCTTTCTTTCTTTCTTTCTTTCTTTCTCTTTCTTTCTTTCTTTCTTTCTTTCTTTCTTTCTTTCTTTCTTTCTTCTTTCTTTCTTTCATCTTTCTTTTTTTCCTGTTGATAACTTTTACTTGTATAACCTTTTAGTTATTTTATTAAAATACCATGTTTATTAATTTTTAAACCATTTAAAAATTATATGTATTTAAGGTGTACAAGATAATAATTTGATAGACATATACATAGTGAAATAGTTACTATAGTCAAGCTAGTTAACACATCTCCACACATAGTTACCCATTTTTATGTGTGTATGATAAGACCACCTGAAATTCACTGTTAGCATATCTCCAGTATTCAATACCCACAATTCCTAACAAAAATCTAGTACTGAAATTCACTTGCACATGTCCCAAAAGAGATAAGAACCAATCTTCTCATTGTATGCTGGGAAAAGATGATTACCATAACTTTAATGAATACATGAGAGAATTAATTGTTTTCATTTCTAACAGTTTCTATTGAAGCTGTTGCCCTTGAATTCTGTTTGTACTCTGAGGTATCTCAAAACAGCCACTCAGAGAGAGATTACATGGTTATTCCCAAATGGTCAGTCCACAAGCATTTATAAATGTCCATTCTAGAAAAATTAATTCATTGAGAGATCTAAGAAAGATTTTTGACTCTCATATTAGGCAATGAGTATACTCAAGGTAGGTCCTGCAATGGCAGGCCTCCATCATGATGGATGGTAATTGATAGCCTGTTTTACCAGAGAATATCCTTTCCAGTCTGGGAGAGAACCAGAGTAGGGAACAGGAAGCCCTGCCACAAAGTCAGAAATCCAAAGCTTTTGGTGAAAGACAGTGGTAAGTAGTTTATTTACTATCCCAGTTGAGAAAAACTCTGCCCAGTATCAGGATATACTTACTTCTTAAGAGCATACTATAAAATATTGTACATATTTTCATTACTACTTTTATGACCTTTATGTAATGACATATGTGTAATATTATTTTCATGTTGATTAATGTCTGCAATAGTAATAATGAAACCAGAATTAAAATGACCTGAGAAATTATCAACTTAACAGCCTGAGAAGTGCCTACATTCTTTAAGTAAGGTAATATGAGGGGAAAATTTGTTCATGGTAAATAATATATGATGCATAGTATTATTCTTACTCTAATTTTGACAAGCAAGACAGAAAGAAATAATTTTTAGGCAGAAAGCATATTTCCTATGCATCTATTATCATATGATATTAAGGATGCACAAAATATTTATTTAAATAAAATATAATTAAATTTGTATAATTCATATTTGGAAACTTTTTTGTTCACTATGCTAGCAGTTCTCATATTTATATTACAATACAATGTGTGGAGGGTGTCTTGCAAGCAATTTATTAACTATCATAAATCCCTGAAGTTTATGAGTCATAGTGACTGGTCCTGCCCATACTCAAGAAAAGGGGATGATAGTAGACCCATACACCAAGCGTTGGGTTTTGGGGGATCATCTTAGAATTCTGCCTACCATAAATGGTGACCATCTTCCATATTTCCTGTTACTTATGTCTTCCTATAAATGAGTAACCTTTTCATTTGTATCCTGTGTATTGTTACTAACAATCATAGGACTTTTGGACAGAGCTGTGCAGATAGAAAGGATGCTGAGATTGTTTGTAAACTGACTTTTTAAAATGGTCAATATTATATGACATAAACAAAAGGCTAGGATACACACCAAACTGTTCACAGGGGTGCCAGGCAGAATGTGGCATGAAGGTGAAGATATTTCACTTTCATTTGACATGCCTTCGATTCCAGTAAAGTTTTCGGTAAGCATATGCTTTTTTTGAAATTTAAAATCCCACAAAATTTTTAATTTTAAAAATATTAGACCTCCTTGTACATTTCTTTGTAACTCCCCATGAATCTATACATATTTCAAAATAAAAAGTCTTTAAAATGTAAAAGGTAAATATTAAATAAAATTTGGACCTATGTATCTATCTATCCATCTATCTATGTATCTATCTCTAACATACAATTAGACCAGGAAGGCTTTCACTCATGTGGAATGTCACCATCCCAGAGTATGTTCATAAATGTTAAATGGGGATTTTCCCAAGGTACGTAAAAACTAAGGCTACATTGATATATTAAGAGTGATCCAGTCATAGGAATATGAAAATTTCAAGGTCATATTTAAATGCCATATTTTCAGGTATGCAACAACATTGGCAGAACTGTGTAATACTGGGTCTGAAAGGAACTGTACAAGCAACTCAAATGATCTTCACTTGAGACTTGAATCAATTCTCTGCAAGAGACGTAGCAATCTAGACTGCTTGAATATCTCCCACGATGAGGTTTCATTATTCCCCATGTGTTATAAAATTCTTGCATATATAGTCTAAATACAGTTACTAAAACAAAAAGTTGCAAGGCTAAATAAAGTAAAGGTAGAATAGATACCAGACCAATTAAGCACAAGGGGTGAGGAGATTTCAATTCAACATGAATTTGACAATTTGGCCAAGTGGATTACCAAGAAATACTTGAAACGAAGCAAGCAGAGAGATTTGTGAGCAAATATCACATCACTCGTATATTAGTATGGGGGAGTATTGTTCAGTGGTCAAAACAGACTACCAGGATAACCTTTTGAAAGTTTGAGCTTCTGTTTTCTCACTGCGAACAGAGCTAGTAATAGTACTTGCACTTCCAAGTTGTTTTGAGAATTCTTGGGGCAATCATGAAGAGTGCCTGGTTCATAGGACATGTTCAACTAGCACGTTGAACACAGTGGGAGGCATAGCGATGATATTAACAATATGTACAAGAGGATAAGAAAAAACTGTGCCCTACTTTGAGGTGGTCTTGGTTAGATGATCTCAAATTTGGTAGGAAAGTTTCCAAAGCTGAACAGATGAGAACAGGGCCATCTTTTCATTATCACCATAGTTTGAGATGAAAGGGGTTTCCATCCAACTCACCTGATGTAAATACACATAACTGGCATACACATTAAAGTTTGAGAAGCATTTGCCTATTTAATGACTTCTGAATATTTCATCTGGTCTTACATGCCCGTATGATGGGGAAGGGTACAAACAGAAATCTGGGCAAATCAAAAATAGCTTATATTTCATAGCAATAAATTAACTTTGCCACAATCATCTCAAATATTCTGGACTTTCTTTTATAAAAATTATCCTGAGTACTCTTACTAATCTGTGTGTGTGTGTGTGTGTGTGTGTGGTGTGAATTTACTGGGCAATGTGAAAATTATATTTAAAAATTTTAATTATTGCTTTGCATTACTGGAAATATAAATAGATGTTTTCCTTATGTGCTCTAAGGGTTTTCACAATCACACTAATTACCCTGGTTTATATTGTACTCATTTTGTTTCCCTGAAAGAAATAAACCCCTAAGGTTGGTCAGCAAAACATTTCATAAGTGCTAACTGTTCTTACCTAATGTGTGTCTCTACTCATTATTTAGTTTGGAAAATCCTAGTTGGATTCAGGCATGTTGCTTCCTTCCAAAGTTAACTCATTGAGTTTTGTTTTATTTTTTGATTAGATGGGTTGTACTGAACTTATTTTAATCTTTAAAGAAAAACATACCTCTTTTAAGCTAAATTCAGCAAGATTTTTTTCAAGTTAGCCATTTTTGTTTTTACAGCCAGTCTATAAAACCTCATCCTCAATCTCTTTTTCTTACAAAATATATCCTCACTTAAAAGCGGAGAGAAAGGTCATTATCATAAAGCAGAGGGTTTGAGATTGAGATTCCCTATTCATATGCAATAGTATGTGAATTCCAAGAGGCTAGTGTCCAGAGTATCCCATAAACTGTAGTGTATAAGTGGTGCTTGTTAATGGTGGGTTTTGATGAGGAGGAGGATGATACACCACTGTTACCACATATAAACCGCATGAGCATGAGGAATATAGAAATGAAACAGATGTCACTCCTCACTCCATCTTCCTGGCCTAGACTAGCCAGTTGGACCAAGAAAAAAAATTTATTATGGTTCTGATTCTACTGCATGTATGTGTGTGTGTGTGTGTGTGTGTGTGTGTGTGTGTGTAATGCCCCATCAATATGTTCCTCAGGAATGGACTTCAAACCATATTTTAAAACATTTAAAATATGCAGTATATACAGCTTCAGGGACCATATTGTTTAAGTCCCTAAACATTAAAAATTCACCTTTACAATTTAGTTATACACAGATCATACCTCAATTTCTCTTTGTGGGGCCACTTCTCATGAAGGATTTCATTTCTTCCTATGAATAAATCTAACTATTTACCTATAAGAGAGTGTTTACCTCTACATTTTTAATATTGTGAACTAAGAGAATGCATGTCATTGATTTTTAATGAAGAGAAATCCATCTATGCAGTTGATAAAGAAAATAAAGAATAGTACACATGTATTACATAAAGGTTTTCTAAGAGGACACACAGATGGAAAGGCCAACCCTAATGTTGCTTTACTGTGAAGCAATGCCCACAGCTAACCTAGAGAGGGTGATGAGTATAGGTAAACCTCTGTCTTGGATACATCTTTCACCATACTGCCCGTGAACTGTGGGGATTAAGAGTGTCCCATCTAGACTTCTCTTCTCACTCCATCTATTCTCTTTGGTTGATTTCATGTACACCTATGTATTCAACAGCCACCTTCAAAACAATGATTCCCAAATCCATGTGTAGACAGGTCTACCCTGTCTCCTGAGGACAAATCTTTCTTTCAAGTGCCTGTTGGGTATTTCCACGTGGATATCCCACAGGTACCTAACACTCAACATTACTCAAATATTAATCCACTATCTCCTCTCCCCATACCTGCTGTACCTCATTCATTTCATGTTTTGGTTAATAATCCCTGTCTGCCCAAACTGATTCAGTGCCTTCACCATGACCTCACCACCCATCATATTCAAAGTGCTCCAAACACAGCTCCTTCTCTGTGTACTATTGCTTCATGGATTTTCTCCAACCTTCCAAACCCCTATGCTTCTGTTACAGACCATTTCATTTTGATCTGGTTTTAGCTCTCAGACTACTCTCTTTGACTGAACAACGGTGTTTTAACTGAAGGCACATAGACTATGAAGGACTCTGGAGGTGGGTTTCACAATTGTATGACTCCATCGAAATGACATGGACGTTTCTGTGCATAGATAAATATTTATCTTCTAGATCTATAGATTTTTATGCTTTTCAAAGCTGAATATTTTCTAAAACCTAGGCCATTACCTTCCAGATGTTGCCTGCTTCCGGTCTGCCCTAACTAGAATGTGGTCTATGGGCCGTTGTTAATACTCTGCAATCATTCCTACCCATTCTCACACCAAAGCCTGGCTTCCAGATGGCCCAGACATCTAGACTCCATGCTGCTCCATAAGGGAAAATATATTTTCTGAGACCCTGTTGGAGGACGTTCAGGTTTTTTTCCCCTAAGGAGTTTGCTCAGAGGGTAGATCTGATACAGCCTCTACATGCCAGTCCTGTTCCCTAAAGGCAGGTGATTCCCCTACACATTCTCTGGGTTAACTAATGAGGTTGTGCTCAAAGTGAAAACCACTAGGTTGCTTAGAATTAATGGAGGAGTTTGTTAGCAACCAGACAAGGTTGACCTACCAGCTCCCCACAGCTAACAGGAATCTCCAGGGTTTGGGGATACAACTGCAGGTGAAAGACTCTCAGCAGAGTTTAGAACCTTGCAACCTTCCTTCCTCTAGTAGCAACACAGTTCTCAGGAAAGTTCACTAGTGTTCTAGAGACCTCTGGGTCCTTTCTCCTATAAACATAAGGACAGCACAAGTACTCTGAGTTTGGTTGGCCTTGGCTGGACAGACCCATGTCTATTTTACTTGAAATTTCTGCCACTAACACGATCTGGGATACCAATCTGCCATCTTTTTGCTTATGGGACAGTGTACTCACACATGGCACCTCCCCCAACAAAACACACACACACACACACACACACACACACACACACACACACACACACACGTGAGTATGACCTCCAAATTAATCATTGTGAGGAGAGTGAATTATGCTTGTATATGCCTGAAGGGGCAAGACCGTAGGCAGGAAAACAATTTGAAGGTAGTTACAATAGTCTAGGTAAAAGTGATAAGGTACTGAACTATAATTGTGGTAGAGAGAAAGTAAAAAAGATAAGAAAATGGAAAAAAAATATTTAGGAAGTTTTAGTCATTGGTTGGACCTGGGTGTGACCAATACTGAAATGAAAATTCCATGTAAAATACCGCCTGCTTTTATCTTTTCCATATTTTATTTTTAAAAAAGTGAATATTTCACATATAGTAAAATGCACAAGTCTTAAGTGTGCAGGCTGATGAATTTATATGTATATATGCACCCATGAAACCACTATCCAAATCAAAATATAGGCCATTTTCCTCATTTTAGAAAATTCCTTCATACTCTTTTCTCATCAATGTCATCCAGAGGTAACTACTATGAATGTTCACTTTGTGGCCAGAGATTAGTTTTGCCTATTTTTCCACTTCCTTTAAATGGAAAATACAGCACAAATTCTTGTATGTCTGTCTTTTTTCATTAAAGAAAAGTGTTATAGATTCATCAGTGTTTATACGTGTGTCAGTATTTAAAATAACTGTGTAGTATTCCATTGTATAAATACACCACACTTTTATAACCATTCTCTTATTGATAGGCATACTATTTATTTCCAGTTTGTACTACTAGTAAAGAAATTGGTTTTGAACAAGTCATTTTATGATCATATATACCCACTTTTCTTGGGGGTATACCTAGAAGTAGATTTTCTGGGTCATAGAATAATGTATATTTGAAAAAACTTACAAATCATTTTAAAAAGTGGTTGTATAGACTTCCACTTTCAACTCAGAGATTTAGAGATCCAAGAAAAGTATTGCTTTCAGCATCACCACAATAACAGTAAAGCTGGACATAATGAAAATGAATGACTTTTCATGAACCCAGTAGGGAATTGAGGTTTCAAGGCAAACAGTAAATGGAAAACTGGGGAGATATAGTCTCTTACAGAGGAAATAGGATACATGCATTTTTATTTAACCTGGAGCAGAAGCCATCAGATACCATATAAGCTGATAAGATTCAGCTTCTTTGTGAATTTATTTTTTAAATGTTTATTTATTTATTTTGGGAGAGAGACAGAGTGCAAGGGAGCATGAGTGGGAGAGGGGCAGGGAGAGAGGGAGAGAGCAAATCCCAAGCAGGCTCCATGCTGTCAGCACAGAGCCTGATGCAGGGCTTGATCTCATGAACTGTGAATGAGATCATGACTTGGGCTGAAACCAAGAGCTGGACACTCAACTGACTGAACTACCCAGGGGCCCCAAGATTCAGCTTCTTTGTGAATTTAATGAATGTTAAACACTAAATGTGGGCTAGTATGTGAGTGTGAAGTTCCTGGGGGCCATAGACAAGAGGTTTTCAACATCTTGCTTTTCCTCCATGAACTTCACTATATACTCACAGTGAAGGCCAGGAAGTGTTCTGAGAAAATTTCAAACCTAACAGGGATATCTGGGAGAAGACTGTGGGAGGAATAGCCATTACTGTCAAAACTTCTCCCAAACTCATTTACCACATTTTTCCTACAGAAGTAAAACTGTAATCTGTAGGGTAGAAGCAACAACAACAAAAAAACCTGTCACCTTAAGACACTGTGGAAAAACACTGCAGCTGGAGAAGGCACAGAGACAAAAAGCTTCCCCCTCAGGTAAGTGCAGGAATATGTGTTAGGCCCTGCTGGGGACAGGCAGAATCACATGTGAAGGCCACATCCCCAAGATCCAGGTTCACAGTACCCAAAACTAAGACTTAACCAGAACATCAGAGAATACTTCTCTTCTGTTCCCCACAAGCCCACTAAAAAATAATAAATAAAACTAATAGTTGAATACAGCTGGATAATCTTCATGAAAGAGATTATCTCTGGGGTTGGTGTAAAAAAAGAACCCAAAACCAAGCAGGGGGTAAAAATTGAGAAAAATAAAAACTCTGGTAAACTTGCCTAAGCCCTAAGCTCCAGATATCACTAGAGAAATTTGAAACCTGCAGTGCACTGAGGGTAACAATAGCAATAACAAACGAAATTAGCCTAGCTCCTCACTAGATTAATTCAAACTTCTACACTAAAGGCCTAGCAGAAGGGTGGACATGCTCATCTCCAAGCACCACTACCCCCCCACCCCACACAAATTTACTTCAGTCTCTACTATCCTGTACAACATTTCCAGTTTCCACAAAAAGTTATGAGGTATACAAAAGGGTAAGAAAAAACACAGCCTGAGAGGACAGAGCAAACATCAGAACCAGACTCAGATATGACAGAGATGTTAAAACTATCAGACAAGGAATTTAAAACTACTATGATTAATCGGTTAAAGGATTCAATGGAAAAGGTAGACAACATGCAGGATCAGACAGGTAATTTCAGCAGAGAGATGGAAACAATAAGAAAAGATCAAATGGAAATGACAGAGAGGGAAAAAACAGTGACAGAGATAAAGGATGCCTTCTATGGGCTCATCAACTGAAAAAAACAATCAGGGAACTTGACAGTGTGATAAAGAAATGACTCGGGGAGCCTGGGTGGCTCAGTCAGTTAAGCGTCTGACTTCGGCCCAGGTCATGATCTCATGGTTCGTGAGTTTGAGCCCCACGTCAGGCTCTGTGCTGACAGCTCAGAGCCTGGAGTCTGCTTCGGATTCTGTGTCTCCCTCTCTGTCTGTCCCTCCCCAGCTCATGACTCTTGATTTGGGCACATGTAATGATTTCAGGGTCATGGGATTGAGCCCTGTGTTGGGCTCCACACTGAGTGTGGAGCCTGCTTAAGACTCTTTCTCTCTCTCCCTCTGCCCCTCTCCTCACTTGTGCTGTCTCTAAAATAAAAAAAAATAAGTAAATAATAAAATATTTTTTTAATTTTTTTATTTAAAATTTTTTTAATGTTTATTTATTTTTGAGAGAAAGAGAGACAGAGTGTGAGCAGGGGAGGGGCAGAGAGAGAGGGAGACCCAGAATCTGAAGCAGGCTCCAGGCCCTGAGCTGTCAGCACAGAGCCCCACGCGGGCTCAAACTCATGGACTGTGAGATCGTTACCTGAGCTGAAGTCGGAGGCTCAACTGACTGAGCCACCCAGGCGCCCCAATAATAAAATCTTTAAAATAAGTAAAGTTATACTAACTCTTGAAATATGGAAGTATAAATTACCCAACTTTATTTTTATTCTTCAAGATTATCTTGACTATTCTAGATCCTTTGAATTTCCATATATATTTTAGAATCAGGTTGAAATCTTCTCAAAACAGATTACTGAAAATTTTATTTGGACCGTATTTAGTCTGTAGGATAACTTTTTCTGTAATTTGTCTCAGCAATATTTTGTACTTGGACAATGAAGAGATCCTATACACTTGTTGATAATTAAAGCTGTTGCAAATGGTATTGTTTTAAATTACATGTCCAGTGTTTGTTGATTACAGAAATACAATTGACATTTGTATATTGACTTTTCTTCCTGAGACGTTTAAAATATTTCTTGGTTAATTCCTTTTGATTTTATACAGACAAAATTATGACATCTGTAGATAAAGGCAGGTGGACATCTTTATTTCAATTAGTTATGCCTTTTATTGTTCTTCTATTATTGCATTGGTTAGAACCTCTAGTATAATTTCGGGTAGAAATGATAAAAGTGGACACCCTTGTTTTGTTTTATATATTATGTAGAATATGTCATAATTAAGTATGATATGTGTATGGTTTTTGTAGATAAACTTTAGCAGATTAAAGAAGTCCTCATTTATTCTGTTTGTTGGATTCTTTTATTATAAATGGGTGATGAATTTTGTGAAATATATTTTGCCAAATGTGAACATTGAGATGTTCACAGTTTTTCTCTTTTATTTTATTAATATGAGGATGGCAAAGTGGAAAACCAGTTACATTCCTGGGGTAAACCATAACTGTTCATAGTGTTGGATTTGGCTCTATAATATTTTGTTCAGAATTTGTGTGGCTATGTTCATGAAAGATATTAGCCTGTAATTTTCTTTTATTATAAGGAACTTATCACATTTTGGTGTCATGTGGTGTCACTGTTATCATAAACCAATTTGGGGGTGCCTGGGTGGCTGAGTTAGTTAAGTGTCAGACTCTTGGTTTCAGCTCAGGTCGTGATCTCAGGGTCGTTGAGATTGAGCCCCATGTTGAGCTCCATAATAAGTGTGGAGCCTGCTTAAGATTCATTCTTTTCCCCTTTCTGCCCCTCTCCCATGCACACATGCATGTTCTCTCTCTCTCAAAAACAAACAAACAAACAAACAAATAAAGAAATAAAGTTGGAAAGTATTCCTTCTTCTTCTATTCTCTGGAGCGTTTTTGTAATATTGTACTTTTTCTTCATAAAATGTTTGGTAGAATTCACCATGAAACCATCTGGGCCTGGAATCTTCTTTTTGGAGAGGTTTCAAATTATAGATTAAATGTCTTTTAATAGATATAATATTATTTAAATGTTATGTTTCTTATGTCAATTACTTCGCATATTTTAAAGAGTTGTGTTTTTCAAGAAATTTGTCTATTTTAAGTTGTCAAATTTAATGTAATAAAGTCATTACCACTATTTTATTATTTAATTAATGTTTGTAGGATCTGTAGTGGTATCCCCTTTTTCATTCCTGATTTTTGTAATTTGTATTTTCTCTTCTTTTTCTTTGATTAGTCTTCCTTGGGATATATCATTTTATTAGCAAAGAACCAAATTTTGGCTTCATTGATTTCCAGTTAGAGTCTGTTTTCTATTTTATTAATTTCAGGTCTTTATCTTTTAAATATTTTGGGGGATTTAATTCTATCTTCTATGTCTAACTAATGAGTTAATAATACTTCTATTCAATAGGGGTGAAAGCCTAGATCATTATTTTAAACACTTCTTATTTATTTATTTATTTATTTATTTATTTATTTATTTAATTTTTAAATTTATATCCAAGTTAGTTAGCATATAGTGCAACAATGATTTCAGGAGTAGATTCCTTAAGCCCCTTACCCATTTAGCCCATCCCCCCTCCCACAATCCCTCTAGCAATCCTCTGTTTATTCTCCATATTTAAAAGTCTTTTATGGTTTGTCCTCCTCCCTGTTTTTATATTATTTTTGCTTCTCTTCTCTTACATTCAACTGTTTTGTATCTTAAACTCCTCATATGAGTGAAGCCATATGATATTTGTCTTTCTCTGACTAATTTTGCTTAGCATAATACCCTCTAGTTCCATCCACCTAGTTACAAATGGCAAGATTTCATTCTTTTTGATTGCTGAGTAATACTCCATTGTATATATACACCACATCTTCTTCTTTTTTTATTTTTTTATGTTTTTTTATTTTTTAATTTTTAAAAAATTTACATCCAAACTAGTTAGCATATAGTTAAACACTTCTCTTCTAATAAGGTATTAAAAACTGTAAATTTCCCTCTAAGCATTGCATTAGCTGCACCACCAATTTTTTGGTTAGCTGTATTTTCATTGTCATTACATTCAAAATATTTTCTACTTTTGTTATGACTTTTTTGATCCATAAGTTTGTAGAAATGTTTGCTCGATTTCAAAATATTTGGGGATTTTTCAGAATTCTTTTTGTTATTAATTTCCAATTCAATTCCATCATGGTTAGGAAACACTCCATATCATCCATCTTTTTAATTGTATTGAAACTTGCCCAGCATATGGTATACTTCAGTGAATGTTCCATGTGCATTCACTAGAATGTTTATTCTGAAATTATTGGATATAATGTTCTATAAATGTCAGTTGTGTCAAGGTGATTGTGTTGTTTAAATATCTATTTTAATGAATTTTTTGTCTACTTATTCTATAACTTTTAGTGAGAGAGGAATATTTAAGTCTTTAATTATGACTGTGAACTTGTCCAACTCTTTTGTCAATATTTTGAAATTATGTTACTAGATGCTTTTATACATTTACAGTTGTTATGTCTTTTTGATGAGTGGATCTTTTTATTATTATAAAATATTCCTTTTTACTTTAGGCAATCTCTCTATCTTAATGATATATTTGTTACCATCCTTTTACTTTGAACATATCCAAGATCTTATATGTAAAGTACTACATATATATATATATATATATATACTTTATATATATAAAGTATAAACATATATACTTATATATACTTTATATATATATACTTATATATATATACTTTATATATATATACTTATATATATATACTTTATATATATAAAGTATAAACATATATACTTATATATACTTTATATATATATACTTATATATATATACTTTATATATACACTTATATACTTTATATATATATATATACTTTATATATATATATACTTTATATATATACTTATATACTTATATATATATATACTTTATATATATATAATATATATATTTGGGGGTATATATATATATACTTTATATATATACATATATATACTTTATATATATATATAAAGTATAAGTATATATACTTATATATACTTTATATATATATACTTATATATATATACTTTATATATATATACTTTATATATATATATACTTATATACTTTATATATATACTTATATACTTATATACTTTATATATATATACTTATATACTTATATATATATACTTATATGTATATACATATATAAGTATATATATATACTTTATATATATAAAGTATAAGTATATATATATATATACACTTTATATATATAAAATATAAAGTATATATATATATACTTGACTTATAAAGTATACAAGTATACTTTATCACACAGGGGATATAGTTGGTTTATTTTAAAATCCAGTCTGACAGGGGCGATTAGGTGGCTCAGTCAGTTGAGTGGCCGATGGCTCAGGTCATGATCTGATAGTTTGTGAGTTCAAGTCCCACACTGGGCTTGCTGCTCTCAGTGCAGACCCTTCTCTAGATCCTCTGTCCCCCTCTCTCTGCCCCTCTCCTGCTTGTACTCTTAAAAATAAAATTTAAAAACATTTAAAAAATCCAGTCTGATAATCTGTTTTTTTTATTAGAATGCTTAGTCCCTTTATTATTTTCTGGTAATACCAGTATGATTGAATTCAAAGTCTAGTATTTTACTACCTTTTTTCCATTTGTCCCTTCTAATCCTTTGTGCCTTCTTTTGAACTGAGTTTATATTTTTATTTTATTTCATTTCATCTCCTCTGTCAGTTTTTGGATATATTTTGTATTATTTTTTAGTGCTTACTGTATGTACAGTAGTATTACTGTATGTAATTATAAATTGTTTACTTAATACAGTCTATTTTGAATTAATACTTTATAACAATATATAATGCAAGAACATTACAAAATATTTTACCATTTTTTCACCCACCCTTTGTGTTGCTATTGTTATATATTTCATTTCTACTTATGTTACAAGCTCTCTAATGCATGCTCTTTTTTTCTCTAAATGGTAAGAGTCTTTTTAAATTATTTTTATTTTTAACATTATTTATTTTTGAGACAGAGAGAGAGAAAAGAGAGGGAGAGGCAGAGGCAGAGCGTGAGCAGGGGAGGGGCAGAGAGAGAGGGAGACATAGAATCTGAAGTAGGCTCCAGGCTCTGAGCTGTCAGCACAGAGACCAAGGCAGGCCTCAAACTCACAGACCACAAGATCATGACCTGAGCTGGTCAGACACTTAATTGAGCCACCCAGGAGGCCCTTTAAATTATTTTTTTAAATGTTACATTTGCCCACTTATATTTTTGGTTTGAGTACATTTTTTTATTATTCCATTACAGACATGAGCTTTTTTATTTCAATTCCTATTTTAGACGTGAAAATATTAAGCAAAGAGAATAAGTAACTTACCCAAAGTCTCATGCTTTAAGGATTACAGAGATGAGTTTTGTTCCAAAGAAATCTAACTCCAGAGCTCACAACTTAACCAGTGTAGTAGGCTATCTGTCATTAATGAATGCATTTGAAACAAGCTTCTGGGCTCTAGTTTGCAAAGGACTTTTCTATAGCCTTGAGTGGTGCCCTAGAAACCTGTTTGCATAATCATATTGCTAGAAATTTTACTAAAGTAAAACATTTTCACATTAAAAAAAAAAAAAAGAAAGCCCCCAGGGGTGCTTGGGTGGCTCAGTCGGTTAAGGTCTGGCTCTTGATTTTGGCTCAGGTCATGATCTCACAGTTTGTGGGTTCCAGCTCCGGATCTGTGCCGACAGCACAAAGCCTGCCTAGTATTCTGTCTCTCCCTTTCTCTCTGTTCCTTTCCTACTCACTGTGTCTCTTTCTCTCCCTCTCAAAATAAATTAACATTTTAAATAAATAATAAAATAATAAAATAAAAGAAAAGAAAAGAAAAGAAAAGAAAAGAAAAGAAAAAGAAAACCCCCAAAATGGTATGTTTTAGGATTTGGCAAATCTGGATCTTCCTTCTGAAGCCATGTGAAATAATCTGAACTTCATTTGATAGAGAATGTAGGCCAATAAAGGATTTTAAGATAGAGAGGGGCTAAATATATTTTAGGGCTTAGAGACATCCCTGCTTTCAATAGGATAGCATCCAAGGAAATGATTTCCAGTTTAATGTGGATTGAACAAAATTGTAGGGAGGCTGCCCTTTAGGATACAGAGCAAGATTGCTGATTAAGTAATCTGATAAATCCTTCTACCCCTTAATAGTTTGAAGAATCAGCTTTGGGAATACATTTAAAAGCCAATCAAGTAATATATATCCGTGGGTTCTAACAGGCTAGCTTTTGCTGTAATAGATAACCTATATGAGAGAAATAAAAATAAGCTAGGTTTTATCTTTATTTTGTTACTAATGAGGATTATTTATTATATAGAAAGCCAATGTAGAGTAAGATGTTAAAATTCCCAGTGTGTAGGGGTGCCTGGGTGGCTCGGTCAGTTAAGCATCTGACCTCGGCTCAGGTGGTGATCTCACTGCTTGTGGGTTTGAGCCCCGTGTCAGGCTCTGTGCTGACAGCTCAGAGCCTGGAGCCTGCTTCAGATTCTGTCTCTGTCTCTCTGCCCCTCCCCGACTTGAGCGCGCGTGCAGGCACGCGCGCGCTCTCTCTCTCAAATATAAATAAACATGGAAAAAAAAAACAACCCTAAATCCCCAATGTGTAAAGTTTTCCACTCTAAAGAGTAAAACAGATTGTTAGGCACAATGGGCTGATATTCATAGGTTAAGAGAGAGATACATGGAAGAATAATTGAGTATAATTAGGCAAAATGGAAAAGAATTAGACTAGATTTTCTCTCAGGAAATATGAATTCCATAACCACCTAGAAGAATAGATTTATGTATTCATTCAACAAATATTCATTGAGCACAAGCTGTACACCAGGTTCTCTCTCTTAGGTATTAGGGGTAGAGAATGACCAAAGCTGAGCCCCTGGCCTCATAGAGCTTATACTACAAACAGAAGCGAATAGATCAATACTTTCATGTCAAGTGTAGCATAAGTGCCACAGAAAGAAGTAAATAAAGCAGGGTAAGGAGGTAAAAAGTAATGGGACTGTTATTTTAAATAGATGAGTCAGAGAAAGCATCCCTGAGGAGGTAACAGTTCACGAAAAACCTCAATGAAAATAGAAACTGGGACATGCAAATATCTGGGGGAAAGTATTTCTGGCAGAGGTAATAGCCAGTACAAGCCCTTGAGATCGGAAGGTCTTTGGTGTGGTTAAAAACAGAAAGCAGTCCTGCGTAGCTCAGGCTAAGTGAGCAAAAGGGAAGAACCGTGGAAAGTAATGTCAGAAAGGCAGTCAGAGGTCAGGTCCCATATGCTTTATAATCTTTAGATTTCATTCTAAGTGAGATGGAAAAGCTTTGGAGTGTTTTGAGTTTAGGAATGGCATGATTTAGCTTACATTGTAAAAACACGCTCCAGCTGCTGCTGTGTGGAGACAGATTAAATGGGAACGGGGATGGGAAGAAAGTGAAGGTCTGC
The DNA here is from genome assembly GCF_024362965.1 of Panthera pardus. Taxonomy (NCBI): domain Eukaryota; kingdom Metazoa; phylum Chordata; class Mammalia; order Carnivora; family Felidae; genus Panthera; species Panthera pardus. The sequence goes on along the minus strand of NW_026526666.1, from coordinate 3,922,473 downwards.
TGCTGTTGTTGAGGCAAATGAGAAAATGGTGGCTTGGATGGGGGGTGTCAGTAGCGACTGTAGTGAAAAGTGATCATATTTGTAAAATTTGGAAGGTGGAGTCAAAGAAAGTATTTTATCTTGAAAAGTTTTTGTATGTATTAAATATAATAGCTGTGATAACTACAGTTGATTGAACACCTGTCACATACAAGGCACATTACTCCTATTATCTCAGCTACTTCTTCCAAAAACTCTGGTATAGACACTATTAACATGAGAATGCAGCCAGCAAACTGGGAAACAGAGTCAGCTGATTTAGCCACCATCTACAGCTGGTAAGAAGCAGGATTTGAATCCATGTCTATCTGGCTCAAGATATCTCACCTCCAAGAATGAAAAAGGTGCAGAAATCATAGTTCAACGGCTGTGAAACTATCCGATGGATAACTTAACAGAAAGCTAGTAATTGTATCAATTATTTTTTCAGGAAGCATGCAATGTTTGAGGATTAATCTTGGTTTAATAAAGTTTACTTCAATAAGGTAATAAGATGCCTTTAATAAGGTAACATACCTAAGTATATATGATTACTTAAACGTTTTCACATCTTTTAAGCCCTGAAAAGATAACAATCCAACTGACTAAAAAAAAACCAGTATATTTAAAAACACAGAGACTTAAACATTTACTCTGAAGAGATAATCAGATATGCTCATATATATTTTTCTATGAAAAAGTCCATTCCAGTATTTATAATAGTAAAGAAATGGAAGCATCTGAATGTTTAATCAAAGGAGAGATATTAAATTTATTTTGTTTGATGAAATGCAATGCATACCTGGGAAATTGGGCTTTCACTATTTTTGACTATTTTTAAAATAGTGGAAAAATATACACAATAATCATCATTTTAGCCATTTGGAAGTGTACAATTCAGTAACACTAAATATATTCACAGTGTGTATAGCCATCACTTCTATCTACACCCCAAACTTTTTCATTGTCTTCAGTGTAAACCCTGAACCCTTAACAATAACTCCCCCCAATTCCACCCTCCTTTCAGCTTCTGGTAATCTTTACCTTCTGTCTCTATGAATTTGCCTGTTCTAGGCACATGATATAAGTGAAATCATACAATATTTGTCCTGTGTCTGGCTTAGCATAATGTTAGCATACTGTTTTCAAGATCCATTCATGTTGTAGTGTATATCAAGATTTTGTTTCTTTTTATGGCTGAATAGACCATTGTATACATATGCCACATTTTTTGTTTATCCTGTAATCAGTTGATGGACACTTAGGTTGTTTTTGGCTATGGTGAATAATGATGCTATGAACACTGGTATACAAATATCTGTTCGAGTCTCTGCTTTCAATTCTTTTAGATACATATTAAGGAGTAGAATTGTTGAGTCATATGGTAGTTCTATGTCTAACTTTTTGAGGAACTGGCAAACTGTTTCCCACAGTAGATGCACCATTTTACATTCCCATTAGCAATGCATGAGGGTTCCAATTTCTTCATACAATCACTAACATATATTATTTTCCATTTTCTTCATTATAACCATCCTGATAGGTGACCTCATGCTTTTGATTTGCATTTCCCTAAAACTAATGATATCAAACATCTTTTCATGTTCTTATTGGCCGTTTGTATTTTGCCTTTGGAGAAATGTCTATTCAAGTCCTTTGCTCATTTTTAAATTGAGTTCTTCTTTTGATTATGGTTAGATTATAGGAGTTCTTTATATATTTTTGATGTTAGTCCCTTATCAGGTCTATGATTTGCGAATATTTTCTCTTATTTTATAGGTTGTCTTTTTTACTTTCTTGATAGTGTACTTTGATGACACTTTCTTAATGTTGATGAAGTACACTTTATGTATTTTTTTCTTTTGTTGCCCATACTTTTGGTGTCATATCCATAAAATAGTTGCCAAATCCCATGGCATAAGGATTTTCCCCAATTTTTCTCCTAAGGGTTTTACAGTTTTAGCTCCTAAGTTTAGGTCTTTGATCCATTTTGAGTTAATTTTGTGCACTTCATTCTTTTGCATGTGGATATCCAGTTTTCCTAGAGCTGTTTTCCTCATTGAATGGTCTCTGCACCTTTGTTGAAAATCATTAGCTATATATGTGAGAATTTCTTTCTGGACTCTCCAGTCTATTTTGTTGGTTTGTATGTCAGTCCTTGTGCCAGTGCCATACTGTTTTAATTACTGTAGCATTGTAGTAATTTTTGAAATGAGGAAATGTGGGCCCTCCAGATTTATTCTTTTTTTTTTTTTTTTTTTCAAAATTGTTTTGGTTATTCAGGGCTCCTTGCAATAAACATGAATTTGAAAACTGATTTTTTTCTTTTTTTTTTGTGAGAAAATGATACTGAAATTTTGATAGAGATTGCACTGAACCTGTACATCACTTTGGGTAGTATTAACATCTTAACAATGTTAAGTCTTTTTATCCATGAACATAGGTACCTTTTCAATTAGATATGTATTAATTTCTTTTAGCAATGTTTCAAAGTTTTCAGTGTATACACCTTTCACTTCCTCAGTAAGATTTATTGTAAGCACTTGATTCCCTTAGATATTATTGTAAATGGAATTGATTTAACTTCCTTTTTGGATTGTTCATTGCTAGTGTATGGGAACATAACTGATTTGTGTGTGTGTGTGACTTTGTTGAATTTGTTTATGAGTTATAATAGTGTTCTTGTGAACTCTGGTATTTTCTATATATAGGATTATGTCATCTGTGAATGTTTACTTCTTCCTTTCCAGTTTGGGAAATTTTGCTCCTAATATTTTATTTTCTTTTAAGTCCAGTATAGTTAACATACAGTGTTATCATAGTTTCAAGTTTCAAGTTGTATGGATTCAACAATTCCATACATCATCCAGTGCTCATCACAAGTGCTCCTAATATTTTAAAGGTATAAATAGAGATTAAGATTTACATAACTGCCAATAACAAAAACAAAAACAAACCCACAACACTACATTTGTGAACACTGAAAGGTAGCACTGGCTTTGATTCTGCAGGTGATTAAATTCTTGTTTGTATCTTTTTCTACATTTAAAAGTTTTTTTGCAATAAAACTTTATTTCTTAGAAAAAACTGAGATGCTTACCAACAAGGGCAATGTAGGAGGTAGATACTACTAAGACAATGAGACATGAAGCCACACTAATTCAGAGGTTAGTGGTTTATTGTTGGGTTTAACCAAGTCTACATTTATTTTGATCCACCAGTAGTCATGCAAATCCATGGGAGGTCCATGGGCCTGAGCTGGCTAGATCTGCTGTTTGAGAAGTTGTAATCTCTCTGAAGACACCCCTGCACCTCTCCCTCCACAATCCAGATCGTTCTATATCCAACATCATTTGACATGGGTCTGTAAGTTTATATTTTGGGGTGTTTTGCATGCATTTTCATTATGCCTTCTTTTTTTCTCATTGTTTTGTAGCTATGACACCACTTGAAATGAACAATCAGACAGATGTCACTGAATTCATCTTCTTGGGATTTTCCAACCACCCCAAACTACAGGGCTTGTTTTTCCTGGTTTTCTTGCTCATTTACCTGACAACACTCCTGGGGAACATGCTCATTATAACAGCCACTAGAATCAGTCCTGCTCTCCACACTCCAATGTATTATTTCCTCAGCAACCTGAGTTTCTTGGACATCTGTTATACATCCACCACCGTCCCCGTCATGCTGGTGAACTTCTTCCGGGAGAAGAAGACCATCTCATATGAGGGCTGCCTCTCCCAGATTTTCTTCCTCGTCACATGTGCTGGCACTGAGGGTGTCTTATTGGCCGCTATGGCTTATGATCGCTATGTAGCCATTTGCCACCCTCTTCAATATCCTCTCCTCATGCGTGTGAAGGTCTGTATTTTTTTGGTGACTGGGTCCTGGCTGTGTGGGCTGGTGAATTCTGTGACACATACAGTGCTGGCAGCCACCCTGACTCTCTGTGGGCCCAACCAAATCAGCCACTTTCTCTGTGACATTCCTCTGCTCCTGAAGCTCTCCTGTTCAGACACCTCTCTCAATGAGTCTGTGCTTCATGTGGCCAGTGCCACCATTGGCCTGAGCCCCTGTCTGTTTACTGGAGTGTCCTACATACTCATCATTTCTTCCATTCTTAGGATTCCCTCTGCTCGGGGCAGGAGCAAGGCCTTCTCTACCTGTGCATCCCACCTCACTGTGGTGGTGGTCTTTTATGGAACAGCCAACTTTAACTATGACAGAACCAACATAGGCTACAACCTGGACGCGGATATCCTGGTCTCTGTGCTCTTCTGTGTCATAACCCCCATGTTGAACCCCATCATATACAGCCTGAGAAACAAGGAGGTCAAGGGTGCTCTGAGGAAGCTAGCTAGGTAATGTGGGTTCTTGAATGAGATCAGCAATTAAAGTTTTCATTTTGGAAAATTGCTTACACAATAGAAACATGGACCTTCTAGCTGCAGTTACAACAATGCTCTCTTTCTATATATGATCTTCTGATAATTGTAATGCCCATTCCACCCGGACAAACAGCTATACCTGTGCCAAGCATTTCACACACCATGATCTCAAATGTCCTGTGTTCTCTAAGCCACTGATATCTGAGAACATTTTCATAATCCACCACCCTCACCCTCACACACACACACACACACACACACACACACACTACCCAGTACCAACATATTAAAAAAAAAAGCTCATTCCCCATATTCTCCCAATTTAGCAGCACTAGACAACCACTAATCTGCTTTCTGTATCTATGGATATCCCTATTCTAGATGTTTCATATAAATAAAATCATAAAATAAATATGTGCTTTGTGTGTCTGGCTTCTTTCACTTGGGATGTTTCCAAGTCTCATACATATTGTAGTATCTATTGTTACTTCATTCCTTCTTATTGCTAAACGATTTCTGTTTTATGGATATGCCACATTTTACTTATCCATTCATCATTTGACAGACATCTTGGTTGTTTCCACTGTTTGGCTGTTATGAATACTGCTGCTATGAACATACATTTTTATTTATAATGAGTTTACATCTAAGAGTGGAATTGTGGATCATATGGTAGCTTTATGTTTACCATTTTGAAGAACTGTCAAGTTGTTTTCAAAACAGTGGTGCCATTTTACATTGCTAAGGGCAGTGTATGAGGATTCTAATTTCTCTACTTCCTCACCAACATGTTATTATAGGTTCTTTTTAGTATACCCATCCTAGTATGTGTGAAATACTAAATCACTGTGATTTTGGTTTGCATTTCCCTGAGGACTAATGATTCTAAAGTCTTTAATAAGTACCACTTCTGTATTTCTCCTTCATATATGGAAAAACTCATGTCACTAAAGAAGTGTTTGAGCGTTAGACACTTAACTCTTGACATTGTCTAATGTTTTTATCCTAATTTTGGTGAAGTAAAATACTGCAGAATTTTCAAACTTACATCCTTCTTCCCAACTGTGACCTACAGAGCTGTTTGATGGCTCTGCCTTTTTCTCCTTTTGAAAACACTGTATCAATAATGTAATCATCAGGTCATGAGCACTGGCAAGGCCAGAATTCTGGGGATATGAAGACATAAGGATGTTGGTGGGGGAAGAAGGAAGCGCTGTATCCAGGAGAGCAGCCCTAACTAGGAGAAGCTTAGTGCCAATAGAGTAGGTTTTTAGTACTATTGCTCTAATACACCATCCAGTTGCACAGCATAAACTGTCATGGAGTCCAAGTGTAAGGGGGAAAACTCCTCATGCTGCATAGAATCCAACAAAATAAGCCCACACCCACACTTACTTACCTCTCTTCTTCCTGATGATAATGAGAAGAAGCCAATCTCATAGGCTTCTACCACCCTCAACTTCCTAATAGAAGCAATCTAGTACTGAACTTTACTCATCATTGTCCCTAAAGAGAAAGGACACTGAACTCCTCATTGCATGCTGGGAAAAGATGATTGCCATGACTTTAATGAACCCAAGAGAGAATTAATTGTTCATCACCTCTGTGCCTTCTATTCAGTCTGCTGCCCTTGAGTTGTGGTTGCACTCTGAGGAATCCCAGAACAGCTGCTTAGAGATTTCATGAGTATTCCCAAAAGATTGGTCCACAGGCACTTATAAATGTCCACTCTAAAAAAATGAATTCATTGAGAGATCAAAGAATTTTTGACTCTTGCATTAGGCATTGACTATGCTCAAGGCATGTCCTGGAATGGCATGTCCTCACCACTAGGCATGGCAGTCAACAGTCTGTTTTACTAAAGAGCATCCTTTCCATTCCAGGATGGAACTAAAGTAGGGAGCAGGAAGTCCTGCTGACAAAGCCAGAAATCCAAGGCTTTCTGTGAGAGTCAGTGGTAAGTAGTTTATTTACCATCACAAATGAGAAAAACTGTGTCCTATGTCAGGATATATCTACCTATTAAGGGCATATTATGAAATATTGTGCATATTTTCATTATCATTTTGAAGACATTATGTAATGACATTTTTAATATTTTTCCATGTGTATGTTAATTTCTATAATAGTGCTTATATCAAGAACCAGAGTATAATTACCTTAGCAATTACCTACTCCCAAACCTGAGGGGGTGCCTGAATTCCTTAACAAAATAATATGAATGAAAATTTAGTTTATAGTAAATAATATAGAATGCAGTGTGTCAGTACTCTATTTTTGACAAACAGGACATACAGGAATAATTTTCAGGGAGAAAGGATGGAGTCATTTTTTTATATGGTACATTATAATGTGATAATAGGCACACACAAAATATTTATTTAAATTAATATAATTAAATTTGCATAACACTTCTATTTGGAAACATATTATTCACTAGCTGGACATTCTTACCTTCATGTTGCAACTAACTGATGTTTGGGAGGTTGTACTGAAAGCAATTTATTAACTGTAATAGAGCCCTGAAGTTTGTGAATGACTTCTTTCCCCATAATCCCTGTGTTAGAAATCTCATAGATTCAGGGTTATTCCTAAATGATTTCATTCTCACTCATTTGCCTTTGAGAGGATTTATAGCCTGGGAAAGGAAGAGGCAGAATTGTCGCTGTCTGCATGGAAACAGCCAACGCCACCAAAAAGTGGAAACTTTTGGAACCACTGCTCTTACAGGAAAAGACAATGTTAAGATCAGCACAGGCCAAGGCCATGCTGCCACATTTATGTGCCCATAGGCTGTTATTTTTCTCAAGTCAGGAAATGTTTGCACCAAAACTGCTGGACAGAAATGTCCTCCCAAGTTCAGCTGAAATGTCCCTTCTTAATTTCTTCTTTCTCTGTGGACCTGACTAAAGTGCTGGATTTTGTATTTTTCCTGTTGCACAGACTTCAGCCTGGGTTGTTGGTGAGAGCAGACTTTACACCTCAAGGTTTTGTCCCCATTCAGCTTTAGTAGGCAGGGGGATCAGCTGCCATTGGGAGTATCAGGCTTCATGATGGCAGGGTCAAGGACCTAATGTGTCCCTCCTGGAGAGGTCATTGGTGGAAGCCAGCCCCCTTCCATTCTGACAATCACATTCATAAAAAGAAACTCACATTTTAACAATGGCTTTATATTGTCCATGGGATAGTCTAGGGGAAGGGTGTGATTTCCTGTGAGACCCCTCTTCTCAAATCTAAGACTAAAGACTCTGGTTAAGAGATGCTGATCTATATCACGCTTGAGCCAGAACTGATGCTGAGAAATCCTAGCCTGATGGACACCACATGCTCTTATGCTGGGGCCACCCATGGGAGGGACAATTGGTGGAATAGTCAGTAATTTGACTCTTTTTATAAGCAGAATTCCGAGAAAGTGGTTTGACTAATGTTAACAGTAACTTTTGTGGGGTTTTTTTTTGTGTGTTCTTTTCTTTAATGCTGATTTGACTGAATTCTTCAGAAATTCAAAAGATATAGATATTTCCCTCTATTTGGTGTTCTCTCTCATTCCATGGAAAATTCTCTGCAGGACAGTGAGTTGAAAAGATTATGGCCTTCAGAGTCAGATAGACCTGGGTTAAATTCCAGTCCTACTTAAGCAGCCGTGCAACCTTAAGTATCAGTTTCCTCACCCGCAAATCTTAGTAAGTACTTTCTATATTGGATTGTTGTGAACATGTGTACAAATGCCCGTGTACATCCTGGTACATCATAAGTACTCATAAACAGAAGCTACTATTATATTTGGGGCTGTTGATTGTTTGTTAAGCTTTTATTTGGCCACCACGTATGCAATTTAACAAAAGACTGGAAGGACACACACCAAACTGTTAACAGTGGTGCTGAGGACAGTGTTATATGATAGTGAAGATACTTCATTTACTTTTTATGTATTTTTGACTTATGTGAAATTTTTTTAGAGAACATGTACTACTTTTGAAATTAAAAATCCCATATATTTTTCATTTAAAAATGTAATGACAGTCGTCTGTACATTTCTTTGCAATTTCCTGTGGATCTATAATGGTTTCAAAATAAAAATTTTGAAATCTTTAAATAAGATAAATAACATAAAATAAGGAAATATACATAGTAGATTAATATTAAACCATGCATTGATATATTGGGACTGATGCAGCCACATGAAATATGAAATTTCCATGGTCTTACACATGCTTTATTTTCAGATGTATAATGACATTGGTAAAACAGTAAAATCTCAGGGCTGAAAGGAACTATAGAAATAATTTCAGTGATCTTCACTTAAGACCTGAATCAGTCCTCTCCACAGGAGATCTAGCAATATAGACTTGGCTTGAGCATCTCCAGTGATGAGATCTCATTACTCTCTATTTTATAAAATTCTTGGGGTGGCTCAGTCGGTTAAGTGTTGCACTCTTTATCTCAGCTCAGGTCTTGATCTCAGGATTGTGAGTTCAGGCTCAGTGTTGGGCTGTGTGTCTACTTTGAAAAAAAAAAAAGCTTGTCTAGTCTAAGTTCAGTTTGTGAAACAAGAAGTTGCAAGATTAAAAAATAAAGAATGCATGTAAGACCTTGATATTTATATTTACATGTCTCACTTAAGGAGAAAGATGAGGAGATTTCAGTTCAGGATGCCAAGTGGATTACCAAGAAATGCTTGGAATGAATCAAGTAAGCAGAGTTGTGAGCAGGCAATTGAATCATACATTAGTGTGGGGAAGGTGGCTTATTCAGTGGTCACAACAGAAACTTTGGGATAACATTTTGAAGCCTCAGTTTCCTCATCTGCAAAACAGCGTTAATAATAGTATTTATGCCTTAAAGTTGCTTTGAGAATTCATGGGGGCGATCTACATAGAGTGCCTGGCACATAGCATGGGTTCGGCAAGTATTAAGTAAGAGGCATGGTAATGGAATTTATAATATGTACAAAAGGATAGAAAAACACAATACCCCACTTCAAAGTGCCCCTGACTGGCTAATTACAAATTTGGTAGAAAGGTTTCCAGAACTGAACTGGTGACAACAGGTTCATGTTTCTATCATCACCATAGGCCATTTGAGATGGGAGAGGTCTCACAGGTGAACTAGTCTGGATCTTTGCTTTGGAAATATGGCACAAAAGTCTAAATCATGCTGTAACAGAAACAAATATGTAGGTTTACTCTTCCTGTTTGGAAAGAGATGTGTGGTCTGGTACAACATGTGAGAGGGACAAAACTTGGGGTAATTCAGGAGAAAAGAAGCAACTCTGGGCATCTAACCTCCATGTCTGCTTCTCTGGTTTCTCTACCTCAAATGCCCATCCCTTTAGGGTCCACGGCCATGCAATGACCTTATTTTTTTTTTTTTTTTGTCTTTGAAATTTAGAATTTATTTGAGCATCAATTTTATACTTTGGGCATATAAAATCAACAAATTGGATAGGTTTTTTTTTTTTTCAGTATTAGAGATATATAGTTGCCAGAGAAGTGTTTTTTTGGCTTTTTAAGTTTTTATTTTAATTCCAGGTAGTTAACACAGTGTATTATTAGTTTCAGTCTTTAAAGAAACTTTTTGTTATTTCTGCTCCCATAGATGTTCTTTATGGCCCTTCTTCATCTATTAAACATTTATTGAGGGCACACTATATGCTAGGTCCCAGCCTGGTTTTTAGCACAGAATTGAAAACCTTGGACCATGACTTCAGGGAGCTAATGTTCGAAATGGAATGAGGGGATTGGATCAAGTAATGAGTGCCCTGTTCCTAGACCTGTTCAAGCACAGGTTGTGTGGCCATAGAAAAGTTTCTTTTTTTTTTTTTAATAACCATTTTAAAAGTAAACAAAATGTTACAAAGCTTTCTGCCTTATACTACAATTTATCTTCCCATTAGATTGTAAGTTTGAGGAGGGCAAGAACTTATTCCCTTTGGATTTCTTCATAATACCTAGCCTAGGGCTACATTAGACCTTAAGCAGGAACTAAATTGATTAGAATTGAAAACTACCAAGATAAGAGTGTTGGAAAATACTAAAAGGAAACGAGAATTTCACAGCGTGAAGAATTTTATAGCTGGAGGGCTCTTGCGTACCAAAAAAGGTAGTAATTTGTCTTACCTTTCGACTTTACATTAGGAGAAGCATAAGTGAGGTATAAAGGCTGAAAGAAGTGTTAATGCTGGAATGAATTTTTGAGACAAGATGTAGACTTTTTCTTGGTACATTTAAGAAAGGACTTTTAACCTACTAGTTACCGGCCAGGCAGCTCTGATTGCTAGGTGGGAATAGCCTGGATGGACCGGGGGGGGGGGGGGGGGGGGGGGGGGGGGGGGGGGGGGGGGGGGGCGCGGCTTGGGCATCACCTAAGAGCTTGTTGAAAATGCAGGTGATTTGCATGCACATTAAAGTTGGAGAAGCCCTGTCCTATACAGTGACCTCTGATTATTTCATCTGTTCCCAGGCACCCATATTATAGAGAATTGTACAATAGGAATCTGGACCAGGTGAAAATAGGTCATATATTCCATAGCAATGAAGTAACTTTGCCACAAGCATGTGAAATCATTTGGATTTTCTTTTAGATAAAGTTTCCCATGTGCTGATATTGTGTGTGTGTGTGTATTTTAAGTAGATCAGCAATTTACATGAAAATTAGATTTAAAAATTTTCATCATTGCTTTGTGTTATTGAAATAAAATATGAATAGATGTTTCCTTTATGTGCTGTAAGGGTTTTCACAATCACACCAGTTACTCTGATTTAATTTTTCCTCATTTTGTTTCCTTTGAAGAAATAAATTCCTTAAGGTTAGTCAACAAAACATTTCATTTATCGCCAAGGCAAAAAAAAATTTCCTCTTTTAAGACCTCTAGGCTTATTTTCCACCATTTATATTTAGATTTTTAAAATTATGTTTAACTTCAGTACCAACTTTCTATTGAAATTTAAAAACTTTAATTTCCTCAAAGCCCGGAGACTTGGGATTTTTAGTGAAAATTTGGTTTGCTATTAATCATGTGCCTTGAATTATTAGAATAAAAGATAAGAATGCATGTGCTTTGAAGACTATAAAACACTTTACAAATATAAGATGTCATTATCAGGTAACAAAGTATCATTTTTAATAACAATTATGATTTAAAAATAGTAACAATTATGAATATATGAATTAAACTTTCTGTGCCTCAGTTTCTTGATCTACAAAATGGGCACAATAAGTGGTCTTATTGGTTGTTGTGAGAACCAAATGAGTTAATACATGTAAGAAACTTAGATGTTATTCATGTAAGAGGTTAGCACATAATAGGTATTTAATAAGTAATAAGATTATTATCTAATGTGTGTCTGTATTCATTACTCAGTTTGGAAAATCCTGGTTCAAGTATGTAAAAATGTTGCATCTTTTCAAAGTAACTTGTGTTTTGTTTCTTTCTTTTTTTTTTTTTTGTTTTATTTTTTGAGAGAGAGAGAGAGTGCAAGTGGGGGAGAGGCAGAGAGAGAGGGAGACACAGAATCTGAAGCAGGCTCCAGGCTCTGAGCTATCAACACAAAGCCCAATGCAGGGGCTAGAACCCATGGACTGTGAGATCATGACCTGAACCTAAGCTGGACACTCAACCTACTGAGCCACCCATGCACCCCAGTTTTATTTTTTGAATCCATTTGGACGGATTATACCAAATTTAATCTTTAAAAACCCCATCTTTTAAAAACAACATTATGCAAGATTTTTAAAGTTTATTTATTTATTTTGAGAGAGAGAGGCGGGGAGGGGCAGAGAGAGAGTACCAAGCAGGCTCTGCACTGTCAATGCAAAGCCTGATGGGGGTGGCGGGGGGGGGGGGGGGGGGAGACCGGGGGGAGGGGGCGCTTGAACTCATAAACTGTGAGAATATTGACCTGAATCAAAACCAAGAGTCAGATGCTTAACTGACTGAGTCATCCAGGCGCCCCAGGCAAGATTTTTATTTTTTTTAAAGCCAGACATTTTTGTTTACAGAAGCAGGGTAAGAAAACTTAGTCTCAAATGATTTTTCCTATGAAATCTTCCCCACATGCTTGTGGAAAATGAAATCATAATTATACAGCCAAGGGTTTGAGATGGAAGTTACCTATTCATATGTAACTATTCGTATGTAGGTAGATTCTGAGGGGCAAATGTCTGTTGTATCAAAGTGTAGTGCATAAATGGTGCCTACTAATGATGGATTTTGATGATGATAATGATATTGATGATGATGATAATGGTGATAATTCAACATTGTTCTATACTGACAGAATGCGCACATCAGAGATAAAAAAAAAAAAAAAAAGAATGGATTGGACACTGCTTCACACCCCACCCCATTCCCCTGGACTGCAAGAAATTAGACCAAAGGAAATGTTTTATTTTGTTCTGTTTGCACTGCGTATATATAGTATATCCCATGAACATGTTCCTTGGGGACTGACTTCAAGTAATTAGAAGTCAAATTTTAAGGCCTTTATAAGAAAGCAGTATACATAACTTTAGAAACCATATTATTTAAAATTCCCACACATTGAAAATTTAGTTTTTCAATTTGGATTTCCACAAATCATACATTAGTTTCTTAGAGTAAACCCTTGTGGAACCATCAATTTTTTTTATGCATCAACACTTAGGTTTTTTTTTTCTTTCCAAGTTTTGTTTTAAAAAATTTTTTTTAACGTTTATTCATTTTTGAGAGACAGAGAGAGACATAGCATGAGCAGGGGAGGGGCAGAGAGGGAGGGAGACACAGAATCTGAAGCAGGCTGCAGGCTCTGGGCTGTTAGCACAGAGCCTGATGGGGGGCTCAAACCTACAAACTGCGAGATCATGACCTGAGCCAAAGTCAGAGACTTAACTGACTGAGACACCCAGACACCCCTCCAAGTTTTTATTTAAATTCTACCTTGCTAATATACAATGTAATATTCGTTTTAGATATAGAATTTAGTGATTCAGCACAAACACACAATACCCAGTGTCCATCACAAGTGCCTTCCTTAATAACCATCACTTATTTAACCCATCCCCCTGCCCCCCTCCCCTCATAACCATTGTTTGTTCTCTATAATTAAGAGCCTGTGTCTTGGTTTTCTTCTCCCACCTCCTCCCATGTTTGTTTTATTTCTTAAATTTCACATCTGAGTGAAATCATATGGTATTTGTCTTTCTCTGGCTGACTTATTTTACTTAGCATAATACACCCTAGCACCATCCACGTTGTTGCAAATGGCAAGTTTTCATTCTTTATGATGGCTGAGTAATTTTCCACTATATATATAATATTCATATATATTCCATCATATAATATTCATATATATAATATTCCATCATATATAATATTAACATATATATTCCATCATGTATAAAATCCATATATATAATATTCCATCACATTATAATTTTAATATATATTCCATCATATACTATTCATATATATTATATAATACATATACTATTCATATATATATATATATATATATATATATATATATATGAAGTAGTGTCCAGTCCATATATATAGCGCCTTTTTTTTATCCATTCATCAGTTGATGGACATCTGGGCTCTTTCCATAATTTGGCTTTGTTGATAATGTTGCTATTATGTGTATACCTTTGAATCAGTATTTTTGTTTCCTTTGGGTAAATAGTAGTGCAATTGCTGGGTCATCCTGGTAGTACATTGCATTTTTAACTTTTTGAGCAACCTCCATACTGTTTTACAGAGTGGCTGCACCAGTTTGCATTTCCACCAACAGTGTAAGAGGGTTCCCCTTTCTCTGCATCCTCGCCAGTACCTGTTGTTTCCTGTGTTGTTAGTTTTAACCATTCTTCCTGGTGTGAGGTGATATCTCATTGTAGTTTTGGTTTGTATTTCTCTGATGATGAGTGATATTAAGCATCTTTTAATGTATACATTAATCTTTAAAAGAGATTGTCATATCTACCTTTTTGATATCAGGTGTTCATAAATAAATATACATGTTATTGATTTTTAAAAAAAATATTTATTTATTTAGAGAACCTGCATGAGTGAGTGTGAGCAGGGGAGGGACAGAGAGAGAGGGAGAGAGAGAGAATCCCAAGCAGGTTCCACACTGTTAGCACGGAGCCAGATGAGGGGCTTGATCTCATCATGACGTGAGCCAAAATCAAGATCTAGATGCTTAAAAGAATGAGCCGCCTAGGCGCCCCATGTTGTTGATTTTTTTTAATGACTTCAAGTTCATCTATGTAGTTGATAGAAAAACAGAGAATAAAATATACATAATAACATAATAAGAACTTTCTAAGAATACTCATAGATGCCCAACTCAATTCCAATATTGAATTTCTGTAAATCATTGCTAATAAAACTTAGGGAGAAACAATGCCTATAACTAACCTAGATGGAGTGGTGAGTATTTTTGAATCTTTCGTGGATATTTTATAATCCTCTAAATTTCTTGCAAGTATCAAGCATCACAAGAATCCTGCTTTACTCTTCTTTTCTTAGTCAACTCTCTTTGGTTGATTTCATGTACCTCTGTGCCTTCAGCAGCCATCTTCAACGCAATGACTCCCAAACCCATATCTGCAGTTCTAGCTTGTTTACTGAGGAAAAATCCTTTTTCAACTGCCTGTTGGGCATTTCTACATGGATATCCCCCAAGTACCTGACCTTAACATTACTCAGATCTAATCTACCATCCCTCCCCATACCTGATACACCTCTTTTTCCCCCGTTTTAAGAATGCCTGCCTGCCCAAACTGATTCAGTGTCCTCACCATCCATAATGCTCAAAGTGCTTCAAACACAGCTCCTTCTCTATGAACTGTTTCAGGCATTTTCCCCAAGCTCTAAAACTCTTTACAATGTGTTACAGATTGTAACATATTAACATGTAATAAAAAAATAACAATACGTTACTTTGCTCTGTTTGTAGTTCTCAGACTACATTCCTGGAGTAAACAAAATTGTTTTCATTTTTGTTTTTAATTTTTTAATATGTATTTATTTTTGAGAGAGACAGAGAGAGAGAGCGCGCACGCGAGAGAGCACGTGCACAAGAGTGGGGGAGGGGCAGAGAGAGGAAGCACAGAATCTAAAGCAGGCTCCAGGCTCTGAGCTGTTAGCACAGAGCCGGACTTTGGGCTGGAACCCACGAACTGTGAGATCATGACCTGAGCTGAAGTTGGATGCTTAACCGACTGAGTCATCCAGACACCCCCAAAATTGTTTTAATCTAAGGCACATAGCCTCTTAGGGACCCTGGGGATGAGTTTCACAATTTTCAATTGCATAAAGATTCTGTGCATGTGTGTATTTGCATTTTCTGGATCTACAGATTTTTTATCAGTTTCTCAAAGCTGATGCTTCTCTAAAATCCAGGCTATTACCTTCCAGATGTCCCTTGCTTCCAGCCTGCCCTAACCTTAAAAGTGGTTTATGGGACATTATTGATACTCTACCATCATTCCTTCCCATTCTCACACCAAATCCTGGCTTCCAGGCAGACATCTGAGCTCTCTGCTGGTCCATAGCAGGAGAGAGGCCCCTGATGTCAGAGAACTCAGTTACTTTTGTCCCCAAGGACACTGACAAGAAAGACAGGCCTGGCACAGCTTCACATAGCCTAGCCTGTGCCCCAGGGGCAGCTGATGCCCTGTTGTCTCCTCTGGACAACTAATAAGGTTGTGCTTGAAATAAAAATCACCACACTATGCAGTGCCTGGCTGGCTCAGTCAGTAGAGCATGTGATTCTGGATCTTGGGGTTGTGAGCTGGGGATAGAGTTTAGTTTAGAAACATCACCAGGCAACATAGAATTAATCGGCTAGAACTCGGCAGCACCCAGCTGGGTTTACCCCCTCCACTCCTTGCAACATAGCAGGAATGACTAGAGATAGGAGATACAGCCATAGGTGAGAGGGCTCCTAGCAGAACTCAGAATCCAACAGCTTTCTTGGTAGCCGTGCAGCTCTCAAAGTTCACTCCTTTCCCAGAGATCTCTGGTTCCTTTCTTCTGTAGCACTGGAACAACCCAAATACTCTGAGCTTGTTTTCCTTTGGCTGGGAAGACCAAATGCTTGAGATTTCTGCCACCTGTTTTGCCTGGGATACCAACCTGCTATCTCATTATCCAAGGGGCAGTGTCCTCAGACATGGTTCCCTCCCCAGTTAAAAATGTATGCTCACACCAATTGCATTCATCCTTCAAAGGAAATGTTGCAAAGAAAGTGACTTGATACGATTTGCAAAAGGCGATGTGTACTGAACTCTTATTGTGGCAGAGAAGGTGAGAGGTGCAGGGGTGCCTGAGTGGTTGTTAGTTGGGCATCCAACTCTTGACTTTGGCTCAGGTCCTGATCTCGTGGTTTGAGCCCTGAATCAGGCTCTGCATCATCAGAATGCAGAGCCTGCTTGGAATTCTCTCTCTTATCTCTCTTCTCCTCCCCTGCTCTTGTGCTCACCTGCTCTCTCAATCAAAGTAAATAAATAAAACGTTAAAAAAAAGAAGTAGAGACATGCAAAAATGGGGAAAAAATACTTAAGTCTTAGTGACTTAATATTTAGGATGCCTCCTGCTTTTATCTCTTTCACCTTATTTTTTAATTAATTAATTAATTAATTAGAGAGAATGAGTTGGGGAGGGGCAGAGAGAGAGAGAGGGAGAGAGAAAATCCCAAGCATGCTCTGTGCTGACAGCATGAAGCTCGATCCCACCAACCACGAGATCATGACCTGAGCTGAAATCAAGAGTTGGACACCAGACTAACTGAACCACCCAGGTGCCCCTTTTTTTTCATTTTATTTTTAAAATTGAATTATAATTCACATTTAGTAAAATGCACAGATCTTAAGTGTATAGGTTGATACATTTATATATATATATATATATATATATATATATATATATATACTATAGCCCCAGAAAATTCTTTCATGTTTCATTCCAGATAATAGTGCCCTCAACCCACAGAAGTAACTACTGTTCTCATTTGATTACCATAGTTTGGTTTTTCCTATTTTTGAACTTCATTTAAAGAAAACACACAATATGTATTCTTTTGTGCCTGGCTTCTTTCATTCAACAAAATGTTTATTTAGATTCATCAATGTTATAATGTGGATCAGTAATTTGTATTTTTTTTTTTTTGGATAATCGTGTAGCATTGCACTGTCTGATAAACCACCATTTGTTATCCATTTTCCTGTTTATAGGCATATTGTTTGAGCTATTCTGAAAAAATCTTTTTTGAACCTCCTCATACAAGTCTTTTGGTGAACCATGCATCCATTTTCTTGAGACTATGCCTAGGAGTGGAATTATTGGGTCACAGAGAAAACACATGCTTAACTTTATTAGAAACTGCCAAATAGTTTAAAAAAGTGGTTATGTAGACTTTGAATTTCAGCTTAGAGATTTAATGAGCTGGGAAGCATGTTGTTCCCATCATTATTCCAACAACAAAAAGCAGGAAAAAATGCAAATTAATTACTTTTCTTGAACCCATAAGGAAATTGAGGTTTCAAGGCAACCAATGAAACAAAACTGGAGAGACAGACAACCACACGAGCCGTGGTTTTTTTAACCTAAGGCAGAAACCACTAAATACCTTGTAAACCTATAAGAAGACTCAGTTAAAACTATATAATAAATTGTTCAAGGCTAAGTATAGGCTAGCATAAGAGTGTGAAGTCCCTGAGGGCTGTAGACACAAGGTTTGCATCCTCTTGCTTTCCCTGCATGAACTCAACCAGATGCCCACAGGAAACGTTCTTTGACTGCTTCCCTAACGATGCTATTTGAGGCCAAGCTGGGGTGGAGGGCAAATAACGGGGAAAAGGAGTAGCAGCAACTGTCAAAACTCTTCCAAGATCCATTTCCTGTGTTTTTACTACAGAACAAAAGCTGCCATCTGCAAGGGCAAGAGCTATGAAAATTGTCACCTTAGGGGACTGTGGAATCCCATTACACCACAGGAAGGGAACAAGGCAAAAAAAAAGTCCTACTCCTTGGGGTTGGGGAGCAGGAATATATGCTAGGTCCAGCTGTACAGCTGGAGGAGGGGCAGGAACACTTGTGAAGGCCACACTTCCAACACCCAGGTTCATGGTATCTAAGATGAAGGGTTAACCAGAACATCAGAGAATACCTCTTCGTTGTCCCCCACTGGCCCACTATCAAGCACTGAGTAAAAATAACAGTGGAATACAGCTGGGAGATCTTGAAGAAACAGATTATCTGTAGAGAGCAGGGAAAATGGAAAACACAAAGGTAAAAGGGAGCAGAAATGTGGGCACATTTCACTAGTACACACTAGTCCGCACCCTAGCCACAAAATATCAGAGTAATTTGGAGCATGTAGTCACTCAGGATGACCATGGGAAAAATGGACTCAAGTCCAATTGCTCACTAGATTAACCCTCACACTAAAGAGTTAGTATAAAGAACGTCATGTTCGTCTCCAAGCAAATAAATTTATACTTCAGTATTTACTACCCTATACATGTCCAGCTTTCAACAAAAAGTTATAATGTATACAAAAGATAAGGAAAAATACATTCTGAAGAGGCAATATAAACACCAGAACCAGATCCAGATTTGAGAGAGATTAAAACTATCAAGCGAGGAATTTAAAATAAAAATAATCAATAGGTTAGACATTTTATTAGAAAAAGTAAACAATAGGGGCACCTGGGTGGCTCAGTTGGTTAAGCATCTGACTCTTGATTTCAGCTCAGGTCATGGTCTCATGATTTAGAAGATTGAGCCCTGTGTCAGGCTCCAATGATGACAGCACAGATCCTGCTTGGGATTCTCTCTCTCCCTTTCTCTGCCCCTCTCCTGTTCTCTTGCACACGCTCTTTCTCTCTCAAAATAAATAAATAAACATTTAAAAAAGTAAACAATATACAAGATCAGACTGTTAATTTCAGCAAAGTGATGGAAACTGTAAGAAAAGATCAAATAAAAATGTGAGAAATAAAAAACACTATAATAAAGATGAAAAATGCCTTTAACAATTTTGTCAGTAGACTTGACACAGCTGAAGAAAGAATTGGTGAACTTAAAGATAGGTCAATAGAAATTACCCAAAGCAAACCACAAGAACCAAAAAAAAAGTTAAGAAAAAAAGAAGAATGGAGCATCGAAGAGCTATGACATAATATCAAACTATTTTACACATTATTAGAATCCTAGAAGGAAGAGACAGAATAAACAGAGCAAATATATATATTTGAAGAAATAACAGCTGATAATTTTCCAAAACTTATGATACATTGAGAAGTTCAGAGAACCCTAAGGAGGATTAATACAAAAACAAAATAAAACAAAACAAACCACCTACAAAACCCTAGGCATATTATATTCAAACTGCTATAAAGATGGGAAAAAATTTTTTGAAGACAGCTAGAAGGGAAAGACCCAACTTTACAGAGGCCCATGAATAAGAATTACAGCAGACTTCTCATCAGGAAGTATGCAAGCAAGAAGACAGTAGTGTGGCATTTTTAAAGTGCTTTTAAAAAAACCTGTCAGCTGAAAAGATATCCTTTAAATGTTAAAAGAAATAAACATATTTTTTAGACAAGAGAAAACAGAAGAGGTGCTTTGCCAGTGGACATACCCTAATAGAAATGCTAATGAAAGCACTTCAGAAAAAGGATTGTGATACAGGTCAGAAACCTGGATCCTCATCAAAACAATGGTAAATATTAGAAATGTGTTAAATGAAGGTAAGTGTATTGGGTTGAATCTTCTCTTCCCAAAGTTCATGTCTACTGAGAACCTCAGAATGTGACCTTATTTGGTAATAGAGTCTTCGAAAATGTAATTATTTAAATTAATATAAGGTAATACTAGATTAGGGTGGACCCTAAATCCCAAGACTGGTGTCCTTACAAGAAAAGGGAAGGACACACAGAGATACACATAGGGAAGAAAGCCATGTGATGAGAAGCAAAGACTGAAGTGATGCAGTCACAAGCCAAGGAACACCAAGGATTTCCAGAAGACACCAGAAACTATGAAGGAGCAAAAAAGAATTCTCTGTTAGAGCCTTCAGAGAGAGTATGACTCTGCTAACACCTTGATTTCAGAACTCTAAGTCTCCAGAGCTGTGAGTGAATATTTTTGTTTGTTTGTTTCAAATCACCAGGTTTGGGATAAGTTGTTATGACAGTCATAGAAAACTAAGAGAGTGAAATAAAATTCACTTTTATTTTTAATTCTCACAATTGGCAGTTTAAACCAAAAACTGCAACAATGTAGTGCATGTCCATAGCATATGTAAAAGTAAAATATGTGACAATGATAGCAAAAGGAAGCAAGGGAGAAATTGGAAACATAAAGACTTAAAACTACACTGAAGTGGTATATTATATGAGGTAGACTCATATTATTTACAATGCATCTTGTAATTCCTAGGGCAACAACCAGAAAATTTTACTAAAAGATAAAACAATAAATAAATAAAGGAGATAAAAAAAGAATCATAAAAGATGCTCACTTAAGCATACAGACAGAGACAGAAAAGGAGAGAACAAAAAACAGTAAGTAGAACAAGTAGAAAACAGCTAGTAAAATGGTAGGTTTTAATACATACATATCAACAATAATCACTTTAAATGTGAATGATCTAAACAGCAGTTAGAAGGGATTGTCAGATTGGATTATTTAAAAAACACTATCCAACTATATATTGTATAAAATAAACCCACTTTATTGTTTTTTAAATGGAGATGATTTTAAAATTTATTTATTTATTTTGAGAGAGAGAGAGAGAGAGAGCATGGGAAAGACAGAGAGACAGGGAGAGAGAGGATCCCAAGCAGGCTCTGCATTGTCAGCACGGAGCCCAATGTGGGGCTCAAACTCATGAACCATGAGATCATGACCTGAACTGAAACCAAGAGTTGGATGCTTAACTGACTGAGCCACCCAGGTGCCCCAAGAAACCCACTTCAAATATAAAGAGATAAAAGTGTTAAAAGTAAAAGGAGACAAAAAAACATACTATGTAAACACTAATCAAAGTACTTCACTGATTTTTTAAAGTAGTCTCTATGCCTAATTAGGCCCTCAAACTCACAACCCCAAGATCAAGAGCCCCACCTAACCCCACCATCTATATATATATATGGCGGCTATGGCAATTTCAGACAAAACAGACTTCAGAAGAAGGAAGATTATCAAGTATAAAAAGGAATATTGCATAATAATAAAGAATTCAAATCTCTAGGAAGACGTAACAATCTTTAATGGGTACATGCCTAAAAAAGAGCTTCAAACAACATAAAGCAAAAACTGATCTGAAGGGATAAATAGATCAATGCACAATTATAGTTGGGAGACTTCAGCTCTCCTTTCTCATTAACTGAGAGAACAAGCAGGCAGAAAATTAGTAAGGATATAGATGACCTGATCAACTATCAACTAACTTAATTTAATTACGTTTATAAAAGAACCCACATGACAAGACCAGAATATATACTCTACTCAAGTGCATATAGAACATTTGCTAAGATAGATCATATTCTTAACTCTAAAAAATTTAAATTTAAAATAATAAATGTCATGTAAAGCATATTGTTTGACTATAGTGGAATAACGTTAACAGTAAGATATCTGGAACAATCCCTCTAAATGTTTATATATTAATCAAATATATTCATCAAATTTCAAATAACTCATGGGACAAAGGAGAAAGTCTTAAAGTAAATGAAAAAATATTTTGTACTGAACAAAAATTAAAGTACAGTATATCCAGTTTTGTGGGATACAACTAAAATATTGTTGAGGGAAACTTATACCATTTAATATTTATATTAGAAAAGCTTACATCTAAAATCTTAACCTAAGTTTCCACCTTAAGAAAGTAGAAAAAAGAGCATGTTAAACCCAAAGCAAACAAAAATTACAATAACAAAATTAGAGAATAAATCAATGAAATTAAAAATAAAGAAAATCAATGGAATTAAAAACTGTTTCTTTGAGAAAAACAATCAAATTGATAAACCACTAGTGAGACTGGCCAAGTAAAAAAGATATAAGGCATAAATTTCAATTTCAAGAATAAAAGAGGAGACATCAATACCGACCCCCTAATAAAAGGATAATTATAGAATATTATGAATGACTCTGTTCATAAACTCAATGAGATGAAATGCATCACTCTCTCGAAAGATACCAAGAAGTGCCAAAACTCACATAAGAAGAAATAAATAACTTTAATGTTATGTATGCTAAAGAAATTAAATGTGTAGTTTAAAACCTTTCAGAAAATGAAATCCAGGCCCAAAACAGGTTTATGTTTTGAATTTGACCAGGAATTTAAGGAAGAAATAATACCAATTCTACATATTCTCTCCTAGAAAATTAAAACGGACAGAAACTTCCAAATAAATTTTAAGACCAGTATTACCCTCATAATTGATAACAAAACTAGACAGACATTAGAAGAAAACTATAGACAAAAAAAAGGAAGAAAAAAAAAGAGAGAAAACTATAAACCAATATCATCCCTAATGAACATTGATGCAAAAATCCACAAAAAAATATTAACAAATTGAATCTAGCAATATGTATATATATGTAAAGGATAATACATCAAAATCAACTAAAGTTGATCCAGGAATGCAAGGCTAGTTCAATATTCAAAAAGTCAATCAATATAATTTATCATAATAACAGACTAAATAAGAAAATACATTATAATCTTGGGGGCCCTGTCAGTTAAGTATCTGACACTTGATTTTGGCTCAGGTCATGATCTTTGGTTTATGAGTCTGAGCCCCGCATCAGGCTCTGTGCTGATGGTGCAGCACCTCTCTCTCTCCCTGTCTCTGCCCCTCCCCTGCTCTCTCTCTCTCTCTCTCAAAATAAATAAATAAACTTAAAAAAAAGAAAATACTGGGGCGCCTGGGTGGCTTGGTCGGTTAAGCGTCCGACATCGGCTCAGGTCATGATCTCACGGTCCGTGAGTTCGAGCCCCGCGTTGGGCTCTGTGCTGACAGCTCAGAGCCTGGAGCCTGTTTCAGATTCTGTGTCTCCCTCTCTCTCTGCTCCTCCCCTGTTCATGCTCTGTCTCTCTCTGTCTCAAAAATCAATAAACGTTAAAAAAAAAAAAAAAGAAAATACATTATAATCTCAATAAAGGCAGAAAAATCATTTGACAAAATTCAATTTCTATTCATGATAGAAACTGTCAGTAAAGCACAGATAGAGGGACTTTCCCAGCCTGATAAAGGGCACATGATTTTTTTTTATTTTTTTTAATTTTTTTTAATTTTTTTAATTTATTTTTATTTTTTTTATTTATTTTTATTTTTTAATATATGAAATTTACTGTCAAATTGGTTTCCATACAACACCCAGTGCTCATCCCAAAAGGTGCCCTCCTCAATACCCATCACCCACCCTGCCCTCCCTCCCACCCCCCATCAACCCTCAGTTTGTTCTCAGTTTTTAACAGTCTCTAATGCTTTGGCTCTCTCCCACTCTAACCTCTTTTTTTTTTTTTTTTTTTTTTTTTCCTTCCCCTCCCCCATGGGTTTCTGTTATGTTTCTCAGGATCCACATAAGAGTGAAACCATATGGTATCTGTCTTTCTCTGTATGGCTTATTTCACTTAGCATCACACTCTCCAGTTCCATCCATGTAAGGGCACATGATTTGTAATATCTCATATTACTTTTTCCAAGAGCCACAAGCTGAGTGCTATTAATAGAATACAATGAGGAAACTAAGGAACTGAGATCAGCTAATTTAACTACTGTCTCCATCTAGTAAGCAACTGATGTAGGATGACAATCCACATCTATCTGTCTTAAGAGCCCACTCTTTCTGCTATAACATCTCACTTCCCAGTTTGAAAAACAAATGGAAATTGCAATCTGCAGCAATGGCCTGAAGATTAGAATGGACAATGTAATAGAAAATTGGTACTTGCATTAATTCTCTTTTCAGAAAATACATAAAATTTGGCTGAGGATAAACTTTGGATTACTAAAGTCTACCTTTATGAGGAAATTATGTTAGTATATATGACCAGTTAAAATGTCATATCTTATAAATCCTAAAATATAAATGTTCTTATTGAGAAAAATGAGATCAATTTATAGAAAACAAACCAATAAAATTTTATTCTGAAGAAATTAAAGGTGCTCACAAATATTTATGTATGAAAATTTTCATTCTAGTGTTTAAAATAGCAAAAGGAATGGAAGCAATCTAATGTTCACTGAAAAGGAGAGATTAAATTTATTTTGTATGGTAGAATAAAATGCATTTGTGGGAATTTGTGCTCCCGATATTTTAAGCCTATAAATAGAGATCAAGATTCATATATAGAAAAAGAGACTAGAATGGAATACACTAAATGATAACATTGATGCTGTGAATGGTTCTATTCTTTATTTCTTTCTGCATTTTCTTAATTTTTCACAATTATATTACTTAAAAAAATAAAATATAAAAAAAAGAATTTAATGCAGCAAAGCATACAATGTTAGGAGGAAAGTTTTGTAGAGGCAGAGAGAGATGAGCTTACTCTAACACAGGGATTATCAGTTTATTGAAGGTTTTGACCAAATCTCCATTTATTTTCATGCACCAGAAGCCACACACAAATCTGTAGGAGATCCCTGGGCCTGAGATGGCTGGATTTGTTGAATGAAAAGTTGTGGTCTCCCAACAGGTCTTTCCTATACATCTCCCTCCACAGTCTAGACCATTCTATCTCCAACATTATTTGACATGGCCTTGCAAGTTAACAAGCCAATTTGGGGTGCTCTTTGTACATTCTCATAAGGCTTTTATTTTTCTCATTGTTTTGTAGCTATGACACCACTTGAAATGAACAATCAGACAGATGTCACTGAATTCATCTTCTTGGGATTTTCCAACCACCCCAAACTACAGGGCTTGTTTTTCCTAGTTTTCTTGCTCATTTACCTGACAACACTCCTGGGGAACATGCTCATTATAACAGCCACTAGAGTCAGTCCTGCTCTCCACACTCCAATGTATTATTTCCTCAGCAACCTGAGTTTCTTGGACATCTGTTATACATCCACCACCATCCCCGTCATGCTGGTGAACTTCTTCCGGGAGACGAAGACCATCTCATATGAGGGCTGCCTCTCCCAGATTTTCTTCCTCGTCACATGTGCTGGCACTGAATGTGTCTTATTGGCCACTATGGCTTATGATCGCTATGTAGCCATTTGCCACCCTCTTCAATATCCCGTCCTCATGCGTGTGAAGGTCTGTATTTTTTTGGTGACTGGGTCCTGGCTGTGTGGGCTGGTGAATTCTGTGACACACACAGTGCTGGCAGCCACCCTGACTCTCTGTGGGCCCAACCAAATCAGCCACTTTCTCTGTGACATTCCTCTGCTCCTGAAGCTCTCCTGTTCAGACACCTCTCTCAATGAGTCTGTGCTTCATGTGGCCAGTGCCACCATTGGCCTGAGCCCCTGTCTGTTTACTGGAGTGTCCTACATACTCATCATTTCTTCCATTCTTAGGATTCCCTCTGCTCAGGGCAGGAGCAAGGCCTTCTCTACCTGTGCATCCCACCTCACTGTGGTGGTGGTCTTTTATGGAACAGCCAACTTTAACTATGACAGACCCAGAGAAGGTTACTCCCTAGACATGGATATTCTGGTTTCTGTGCTCTTCTGTGTTATGACTCCCATGTTGAACCCCATCATATACAGCCTGAGAAACAAGGAGGTCAAGGGTGCTCTGAGGAAGCTGGCTGCAGGGTATATGATCCCTGGCAATATTAACGTCTAGATCAATGGTCTTCAACCAGCATGAAAAATTTCCAAGATATTTTTAACATGAATAGTTTTAGAGTCTATATCCAGATCCTCAAGTCCTACATACCAGTTCCCAAAATTGATCTTCTCAGGAACTTCTTTCTCTCCTCTTTTTCCACAGGTACTCTGTTTTCCACTTTGCAAAGTCATAATGTGTCAGATATTTTGTATTTGTTCTCAGCACCATCTCGATCCTTCTAAGTTCTCCCCACATCATAGGAACTGAAATCCTTGGAAACCCTACCAGCATGTTTCCATTTTAAATTCTCCCAATGTAAGTGCCTGGGTGGCTCAGTCAGTTAGGTGTCTGACTTTGGCTCAGGTCATGATCTCACAGTTGTGGGTTCAAGCACTGTGTCGGGATTTGGACTGACAGCTCAGAGCCTGGAGCCTGCTTCAGATTCTGTGCCTTCCTCCCACTTCTCTCTTTCTCTCTCTGCCCCTTCCCCACTTGTGTTCTCCCTCTTTTTCAAAAATAAATAAACATTTTTAAAAAATTAAATTCTGCCAATGTGAGAGTCATACACAAGAGATTAGGAAAGGAATATAGAAGAAATTGTCTTCTCTGGATCTGGTGCCAGTGGCAGATGAACACTGTGGTGGCAGAAACAGACTTCTGGGTGGCATTAGCTGATGTTTACAGTCTCCTGCTGTTCTTGAGACATAAGGTCACACAAGTATGAAATGAGTATTTCTCTATAGGGAGGGTAAGAGGCTTCCATAAAGAGGGTAATATAACCTGCCTTCCTCTTTTCCCATTCTTCCAGCTTTTCCAACACATTGATCACTTATTTCCTGTGTTAAGTTCCTCTAGGTTGGAATATCTAGATTGGTTTTTATTTCTTCCACGAACACTAACTGCTGCAGCATTTTATATCAGGAATTGTTCTAGGAAACTGACCCTCAAAGATAGAAATCTGGATTGAATATCTGGTCGGATGGAGTTTAAATAATTTGATGGCATCATAAACAATGGAAAATGGGGAATCTGATCATTCATGGCATTCAATGACAAAAAGCTGCTTAAAATTATCAATAGACATTGTCTGAAATAAAATGTCTGTTAGAAACCAGGCTTTGAAATACCAAATTACTGCTACAATTGACCTTTGTAGTGGGAATGAAGACTACGAAATAGTTTACTGACTGTTATTACTGATTGCAACGGAACATTTATAGGAAGAAAATGACAGGCTCAGGCATTTAAATTCCTCACTCAAGTCAAGGTCAAACAATCAGAAAATCTTATATCTCTCTAAACTGATAAAGTGTAATTCAAAGCAAAAATCTCATTTTATGGTTTGCACAATTACAAAGTAGATTGTAAATACATAATTTCTCCAAGTCTCTTACGTACCAGTTGGGACATTGACTTGGGAATGAGTGAGACTCATTATTAAAATGGGAAAATACAGTGGATTTGGATAAATCTTAGAACCTTGAATCCTTAAATCTCCTTTAACCTTCCCTCCCATCAGGAGTAGCCCCTCCTCCCCTGAGGAGACTAACCATCCCTTAGGTGAAACCCTATAATTACCTATAATTACCTCACCTGAGACAATTGTCTTACAATTCATTTCCTCTAGACTCTTAATTGAGGTCCAATTCCAGAATACCTCAGGCTAATGGCACAAGGTATAACCGAGGAGATTATAATGTTCACACCAAAAATGAAATTTCAAGATTTTACCAGTTTTTTATTGGTAAAAGCCTTGAGAATATGTATGACAACGGAGACTTAGTGTGCTAGACCAAAGAGGACAGAATATATTGCTGGATAATTATGAATATATTCATATGGATTCATTTACCAGAAATTTTGGGTTCAATGTGTTATTTTGAGCAGATGAGAGGGGCTCCAACTGTTTCTTTGGTTGGTTAACTGAAACCTACACTCAGTAATGGACTGCATTCAATAAAATTCAGATGCCAGGATATTCCTGACATAATTCAAAAGATGGAATCCAAAGCTTCAGGGAAATAAAAATGTTGGAATGGATTTATTTTACATGACACTCTTACCCTAGATCCACAAAGTATTCAAGGAGGGACCAAAGTACATTCCCTTTACCAAAATCTCCTGCAAAATGCACTGATAAAGAGAGTACCAACATCCTTGTAAAGCTTGTAGTGGCTCTCCTCTGCAGCTTGGGAATGACACTAAGAGAGGGCATCATTAAAATGGACTTCCTTATTTCAGTGGGAATGGTGGGATTCTGAAGCAGTAGCAGTCATGTGGTTTTGCAGAAATTGGAATATTTTAATCTGTAGGGATCTTTGGCAGCGGCTAAATGATCACATTATCTCTAGATCTGAAATGAATGGGCATCTTACTAAAATGAAAAACCCCAAGTCCAGTAGCTAGAATCATTACTTGAATCATCACGATGGAGAGCTACCCTCACCCATTCTCAGACTTTCTGAACCAACAGATCTAATGAGTTTTGAAGAGTCTGTGGCATATGGGCTGCCATACAAAGCCCCTGAGGCACCAATAGGAGAATCACAATGCCAGTCACCTAGAATCTGGAGCAAACCCATGTTCTCTTCAGAAGATAATTCTTATCCCTTTGAGAAAAAGCTCCTGGCTGCTAATGGGTCCCCAAAGAGACTGAATACCTGGCCATGGACTACAAAGCTTTTAACAATGTGATCTAAGGTATTTATATGAACTGTGTTCTCTGATCTACCAAGCTATGAACGTGGGTAAGTGAGGTAGCACCTCATCATCAAGTGGAAGTGGTATATACAATGCCAAGTTCCAAATAGTCCTGAAGGCC
Organism: Panthera pardus; assembly: GCF_024362965.1. NCBI lineage: Eukaryota > Metazoa > Chordata > Mammalia > Carnivora > Felidae > Panthera > Panthera pardus. Next base: position 3,893,459 of record NW_026526666.1, on the reverse strand, counting down.
CAAATTAGTGACATGAGCAAGTGGTTCAGACTTCCACACACCTTACTTTATTGTACTGGCATCTTCCTCAACACAAATGAATGGCCTCACAGGAAGTTCTCCAAGGTCAGTTTACTGAAGACGGGAAAATTAGAAACTGCTTTGCAGATAGTTCCACAAGATACTCTGGTACCAGACATGGCAAACTGATCCTGCATGATAGCCCCACTCAGGAGTGGCCCTGAAGGACACTGAGGAAAAGTAATCCTCCCAATGGGTAGAATTTTGAGTCATAAATCTGGCTGTCTCTTTTGTCTGGAAAGAGAGATGACCAGATATACAAAGTGATACCAATTCACAGTGGCCAATGATTTGAATTGATGGTCAGGAACTTAAAGCTGGAATATTGCTAACAAGAGCATCTGAGGAGGGGTGCCTTGCTGATCCAGTCAGTAGAGGATGTGACTCTTAATCTCATGGTTGTGAGTTCAAGCCCCATGTTGGGCATGGAGCCAACTTAAAAAAAAAAAGAGCATCTTAGGAAGAGGTATATAAATAAACCCCTCAGAATGGGGCAAATTATGAAGACATATGCATTTTATGGTAAAAATCATTAAAAGACACTTATTATAGAGAACTTTTCTGTCACTAATCATATGGAGAGGTGACATGCTCAGTAGAGGTCAGGTAGCCTTTCCCAACCCACCCAAGTGCTTGCTCAGTAGACTCATGTACAAAGTAGTCATGTTGGCAATGGTGGATATAATGCATGAATTCAACACTATTGGCTTTCCCTTCATCAAGTCTTATCTGACTACCACCAATGCAGAGTGTTCAACTTACCAACAGTAGAAGCCAAATCAGAGCCCTTGATATGGCACTATTTCCAATAGTGGCACTATTCCCAGTAGTGGATGACTCCATCATGGAAGGCAGAGACCTTCTTTCCTCATCCTGTTTCAAGTTTTTATTTAAATTCTATTTAGTTAACATATAGTGTAATACTGGTTTCAGGAGTAGAATTTAGTGATTCATCACTTACATATAATACCCAGTGCTCATCACAAGTGCCCTCCTTAATACCCATCACCCATTTAGCCCATCCCCCACCCACCTCCCCTCCAGCAACTCTCAGGTTATTCTCTATAGTTAAAAGTCTATCTTATGGTTTGCCTCTCTCTCTTTTATTTCCCTATGATCATCTGTTTTTGTTTCTTAAATTCCATACATGAGTGAGATCATACGGTATTTGTCTTACTCTGACTGACTTATTTTGCTTAGCATAATAGACCCTGGCTCTATCCATGTCATTGCAAATGACAAGATTTCTTTTTTTCCTTTTTTTTTTTTTTTTGATGCTGAGTAATATTCCATTGTATATATACCACTTCTTTATCCATTCACTAGTTGGACATTTGGGCTCTTTCCATAATTTGGCTATTGTTGATGCTGCTATAAACACCAGGGTGCATGTATCCTTTTGAATAAGTTTTTTTATATCATTTGGGTAAATACTTAATAGTGCAATTTCTGGGACTTAGGGTAATTCTATTTTTAACTTTTTGAGGAACCTCCATACTGTTTTCCAGAGTGGATGCACCAGTTTGCATTCCCACAAACAGTGTAAAAGGGTTCCCCTTTCTCCTCATCCTTGCCAACATCTGTTGTTTCCTGTATTAATGTTAGCCATTCTGACCGGTGTGAGGTGGTATCTCATCGTGGTTTTGATTTGTATTTCCCTGATGATAAGTGATATTGAGCATCTATTCATGTGTATGTTAGCCATCTGGATGTCTTCTTTGGAAAAAATGTCTATTTGTGTCATCTGCCCATTTCTTAACTGGATTATTTGTTTTTTGGGTGTTGAGTTTGATTAAGTTCTTTATGTTTTTGGACACTAACCCTTTATCAGATATGCGATTTGCAAATATCTTCTCCCATTCCATAGGTTTACTTTTAGTTTTGTTTGTTGTTTCCTTCACTGTGCAGAAGGGTTTTATCTTGATGAACTCCCAACAGTTCATTTTTGCTTTTGAGAGACATGTCTAGTAAAAAGTTGCTGCAGCTGAGGTCAAAAAGGTTGCTGCCTCTGTTCTCTTGGATTTTGATGGTTTCCTGTCTCACAGTTAAGTCTTTCATCCATTTTGAACTTATTTTTGTGTATGGTGTAAGAAAGTGGTCCAGTTAATTCTTCAGCATGTTGCTGTCCAGTTTTCTCAACACTATTTGTCATAGTATTGGAAGTCATAGCCTCAGCAACCAAACAACAAAAAGAAATAAAAGGCATCCAAATCAGCAAGGAGGAAGTCAAACCTTCACTATTCACAGAGGATATAATATTCTATGTAGAAAACTCACAAGACTCCACCAAAAAATTGCCAGAACTGGTACACAAATTCAGTAAAGTCTCAGGATACAAAATCAATGTACAGAAATCTGTTGTGTTTATATACACCAATAATGAAGCAGCAAAAAGAGAAATCAAGGAATCAATCCTATTTACAATTGCACCAAAAACTGTAAGATACACCAAAGAGGTAAAAGATCTGTACTCTGAAAACTATAGAACACTTATGAGAGAAACTGAAGAGGACACAAAGAAATGGGAAAACATTCCATTATCATGGATTGGAAGAACAAACATTAAAATGTCTACACTACCCTGAAGCAATCTACACATCGAATGCAATCCCTATCAAAATACGACCAAAATCAAAAGTTTTCACAGAGCTAGAACAAACAACTTTTAAATTTGTATGGAACCACAAAGGACCCCAAATAGCCAAAGGAATCTTAGAAAGAGAGCAGAGACATTTATACAGGAAAAAAAAAAAGAGCCACATTCATTCAAGGATTCATTTTATTATCACAAATAACATGTTTAATGACCCAGGAACTCATTTCACAGCAAAACAAGTGCAGTTAAGGTCTCTTACTATGTATCATATCACCTACAGGCAAATAGCCCTGTGGAATGTAAGAATAGCCAGTTGAACGCTCAGCTAAGTGAAAGCATTGGTGAAGAGTGAAAGCATATGGTATCTGTCTTTCTCTGTATGGCTTATTTCACTTAGCATCACACTCTCCAGTTCCATCCACATTGCTACAAAAGGCCATATTTCATTCTTTCTCATTGCCACGTAGTACTCCATTGTGTATATAAACCACAATTTTTTTGTAATATATATTTTGAACCAGTGAACAACATATGGTACAGTTTTTTCCATAGTCAGAAATCATGAGTCTGTAGCCAAGTGGTGAAAATGGGAATTTTTTCCTTTCACTATTTATCTAAAATCCATTCATAAGATGTTTGTTTCTGGGCTTTTCTGGTATAATTGTCCAAGTTATCAAAGGAAGAATGCTGTTAGGGAACATAGCGATGATTCCATTGATCTATAAGTTGAGATTTCCACTGCCATTTTGGGCTCTAGAAGTAATTGAACCAACAATCAAAGTAGGAAGCTGCTATATTGCTTAAGGTAAATATTCCCTATCGTAATAAAAAGAAAGATTCCATTTTATTTTTCATGTATGACTGCTGGAAGTTTCCAGGTCCCATTCTTTCACTTTCCCCTCATTTCCCCAAGAGTCTTGGCACCAGTGGTAAGTTTAAATCATGCAAACCCAACCTGGCCTCACCTCCTAGACACATTAAAAGCCAAAGCCAAAGCTTTGCTCTTCCTTCACTCAAGAATGAACTTCTCTGGCAATCCTTTTGGTGTTTACCATGTGAGTAATAAACTTTATTTCATATCTTTCATCTATATAAATTCCTAGAGGAAGAGATGCTGCCGAGCATTCAGCAGAGGATGTTATGTGTCCATATAAGACATTTATTATCTCAGAGAAATAGTTTTAATGAATAATGGTGGAGTTACTTATTAAGCCTGAAACCAAGAGGACTCCCTAAAGGTGGCTTTTAGGAATACTATGACCAATAGTATTAGTTAATGGAAGACTACAGGAAGCCCAAAAAGAGAGAAACATAAGGGCTCATAATTCTTAGAATTAGAGGTTTCCATCACATCTTTAACTGAGGCAATAACTCTGAATGGAAAGAGAGCAAAGAATGGTCTCTTCATGGGGCATATGGGTGGCTTAATCAGCTAAGCATCAGACACTTGATTTCAGCTCAGGTCATGATCTCACTGGTGCATGAGTTTGAGCTGCCACATGGGGATCTGTGCTGACAGTGAGGAACCTGCTTAGGATTCTCTCCCCCTCTCTCTGCCCCTCCTCTGCTCATGCTCTCTCTCACAAAATAAATAAATAAACTTAAAAAAAAAAAAGAATGGTCTCATCATATAACAGATATGGGGGCTATAGCAACCATGCATAATTACTTTTTTTTTTTTTTTGCTTTATATATGTGTATACACTGACTAGGCATTTTCTCCCTTTATTTTTCTTGCTATTCTTTATAAAAAGTGTTAATGGGTGATTAATTTAAATATTTAGCCTGTTGTGATGGTTAATTTTATGTATCAACTTGATTGGGGCACGGAGTGCCCAAATATTTGGTCAAACAGTATCCTGGGTGTTTCTATAAGGGTGCTTTTGGGTGAGATTAGCATTTAAATCAGTAGACTGAGTAAAGCAGTTTGGGTGGGCCTCATCCAATCAACTGACATCATCTAACCAGTTTTCTATCAGTTAATAGAACAAAAAAATTGACCTCCTCTGAGTACAATTCTTCCTGCCAGAGAACCTCTGAACTGGGACATCAGATTTTTTTTTCCTACTTTCAAATTGAAACACCAGCTCTCCCAGAATCTCCAGCCTGCCAGCCTTAACACTAGAACTGTACTTATGAGGTTTTGGGTGAGGGTGGGGTTTGTGGAGTTTGGAGCTGATGGTCAAGAAAAAGTTCTTGATGTCTTTGGTGCAAAAGGTGATTTTATTAAAGCACAGGGACAGGACCTGTGGGCAGAAAGAGCTGCACTGGGGTTGTGAAGAGTGACTCATTTTAAACTATGGGGCTGGGGGAGGTAAAGTCAAAAGGGAAGTTCCAAAAAAGATTTTCATATGCTAAAGACTCACAGATTATGGGAGGCCTCACTATAGTCAAGCTAAGGTTGTTTTTCCCTCTAGCAAAACATTAAGAGAGTAGGGAGTTCCTGGACTTTAGGCTATTAATGGGATTGCCTTTTTCTTATAAACTGGTGGAGATTTTTACCAGTTTAACCACTTGGATATTTGGCCTTTCCTGTTTTTGAGTGTCCAGGAATGTCCAAGTAATATCATACATGTCCCACCTGAGTGGTGGGGCGGTGGTGTGCTAGCTTGTACTTTGCCCTTTGCCTGCCTTATGCTCCCTCATCATATAGCATAGGCTCTTCTGGTTCTCAGGACTTGAGACTTGAACTAGAACTAAAACCATCAGCTCTCCTGGGTTTCTAGCTTGCAGATCTTGGGACTTGCCAGCCACAATAATCACATGAGCCTATTCCTCATAATAAATCTTTCTTTCTACATATACATCCTGTTGGTTCTGTTCCTCTGGAGAACTCTTACTAAATCAGATTTTGATAGGAAGAATGGTTATAGAGGAAAAAAACATTTAGGATGAATTTTCTGAATTGGCTCTGAAATTTCTGGAATTGGCTTTCTAACCTGAGTAGATTTAAAGATGCTAATGACTCTAGTAGTGAAGAAAGCACTGATAATCTATGACATGATCCTAATCAACCACTTTTAAGAGACAAGGATCTAGACAACTGTGTATATGATACTTTCAAACATTTTTGTCAAGCTAGTGAATATAATTGTCTGGTTGCTCCTAATGTCACTGGATAAAGTAAGGAAAGAAAAGGATGAGCTCAGGGATTTGAATTCCCAGCTCAAGCGCTATATAAATAACCTGAATGTGTCTAAGTGTTCCCTGAAGGAGAACCTTTCTTTTATAGCCACAGGATTGAGAGACTGCTGAAAAATCAAACCCAGAATCACATCCTGTGCTTGGCTGGATTATGATGCAAGTTGAACCTTCAGCCTCAAAGGGCATCTACTGTTTAAGTGGGAGAACTGATTAGGACACCGAGCCCCTAAATTCTGAGGAGTCTTCTTTGCCAGTGGAAGCAAACTTTCCAATCCTAGTGGAAGAGCCCTCTCTATACCAAGTGGAAATGTCCTCCTCCCACTTAACCTTGCATTGCCTGAGAAAACCTTGCAAGACAATGAAGATTTTCCTCAGGATTTATCCCCACCACCCTTCTTTGCTTCTAGATCTATAGCTAGACTCAAGTCCCAGCAGGACCTTGGAGATAAGGTACAAAATGAGACTCATGTGGAGATGTGCTACATTCTAAAAGAGTGACTTGAGGGGTACCTGGGTGGCTCAGTCAGTTAAGCATCTTACTTCAGCTCAGGTTATGATCTCACAAGTTCGTGAGTTTGAGCCCCACGTCGTGCTCTGTGCTGACAGCTTGGAGCCTGGAGCCTGCTTCAGATTCTATGTCTCCCTCTCTGTCTCTCAGCCTTCTCCCTGTTCATGCTATGTTTCTCTCTCAAAAATAAACATTTAAAAAAATAAAAAACAAATAAAAGAATGACTTGAGCCTTCTAACTTATACAGACAGAAATCTGGGGAATATATATGGGAACAAAAACTAAGTATGTGGGATAATAGTGGATCAGGCCACATTTATTGATATGGGCTCCATAAGCAAAGATTCTGCATTATAATGCTGCAGCTTCAGGAATTAGAAAGAGCTCTGTTTGTCTAGCTTAAAACATAAATCAAAAGGTGGCCTACAGTATGTGAGTTAGAAATGCAAGACCTACCTTGGTTCAATGTAAGGAAAGGGATTCAAGTGTTTATGGAAATGGGAATGTTAGAGTGTATTTGTCATTTAACACCAGCTTATCCACCCTAGAAGGGTCTAGGAGATATATCTTTCACCATGATTGTGAGAAATAAATTTGTGAGGGAAGCCTCAGCCTCCTTGAAGACCTCTATGGTTGCTCTCTTTGTAGGCCAGACTTTACAGGAGGAACCGTGTCACTGAATTGGAAAACCTGAATGCAATGGGAATAATTGGATCCCAGGAGACAAGTGGCAGCACTCAACCACCAAAGGCAAGGTGTATGGTAATGGAGAGAAGAGACAAAGCAACAATGAGAACAGTTTGACTTGCATAGACTTATGCTGTTTGCTAGTTGAGCATGATGTTCCTAGAAGTGAAATAGAGATGAAGCCTATTAAATTATTACTTGATCTATATAAGCAGAACATTTCTTGGTCAAGGGAACATAAGTTAACGTTATAAAAATCAGAGAGTCACAGCCCCTCAATCAGTTCCCAGACCTGAGCCACTTTATAGATTCAGAATCCCTTGAATAAAGGGGAGTCTAATTCTCCTTGAGGAAGAAGCCTGGTAATTTATATTGTTAATCTTTCTCCAGGTCTTCCCCCAAAAGGAACCATGAATTTTACTAATGTAACTGTACAGTGAGGAAAAGGAAATAGACCTTTCAGGGATCACTGGACTCTGGCTCTGAACTGACACTAATTTCCAGAGACCCAACACATTACTGTGGTACACCTGTCAGAGTAGGGGCTTATGGAGGTCAGGTGATCAATGTGGTTTTAGCTTAGGTCTGTCTCACAGTGGGTCCAGTGGGTTCCCATGCCCGTCCTGTGTTTATTTACCCAGTTCTGGAATGCACAGTTGGAATAGACATAGACAACAGCTGTCAGAATTCTCACATTGGTTCCCTAACCTGTGAAGTGAGGGCTATTATGGTGGGAAAGACCAAGTGGAAGTCACTGGAACTGCCTCTATGCAGAAAAATAGCAAAGCAAAAGTAACATAACATTCCTAGATGGATTGCAGAGATTAGTGCTATCATCAACGGCTCAAAAAATGCAGGAGTGGTAATTCCCCCCACACCCCCATTTAACTTGTCTATTTGGCCTGTGCAGAAGACATATGGATCTTGGAGAATGACAGTGGATTATCATAAGTTCTACCAGGTGGTAATTCTAATTGCAGCTGTTGTACCAGATGTGGTTTCCTTGCTCCAACAAATAACACATCCCCTGGTACCTGGTATGCTGCTATTGATCTGACAAATGCTTTTTTTAATATAGATATCAATTAATAAAGACCATCAGAAGTTTTCTTTCATCAGGCAAGGCCAGCAATATGCCTTCACTGTCCTACCTCAGAGATATATAAACTATCTAGCACTGTGTCATAATTTAGTTCACAAGGACTTGATTGCCTTTGCCTTCTACAAAATATTCTGGTCCATTACATTGATGGCATTATGCAGATTGGACCTAATGAGCAAGAAGAAACAACTCTAGACTTATTGGTAAGACATTTGTGTGTCAGAGATACGGAAATAAATCCAACAAAAATTCAGGGGCCTTCTACCTCAGTGAAATTTCCAGGGGTCCAGTGGTGTGAAACATCTCATAAGGTGAAGGATAAACTGTCGTACTTGCCCCTCCTCCAACCAAAAGAGAGGGAGGCACAAAGTCTAGTATACTTTTTTGGATTTCAGTGGCAATATATTTCTCATTTGTTGTGTTACTGTGGCCCGTTGACCAATTGATCTGAAAAGATACTACTTTTGAGTGGGACCCCAAAGAAAAGCTCTGCAATATGTCCAGGATGTTGTGCAAGCTTCTCTGACAGTTGGGCTATGTGATCCAGCAGATCTGGTTGTGCTTGAAGTGGCAGTGGCAGATAGGGATGCTCTCTGAAGCCTTTGACAGGACATAACATATATGAGAACCACAGCAGCCATGCTTAATTTGTTTCTTTTTTGCTCTCGATATGAGCATATATAAGTAGGCATTTTCTCCCTTATTTTTCTTACTATTTTTGTGAAGAGTATTGGTTGATAATTAACTTGATTTTTTAGCCCTTAGTTATAGGATATTTGCAATGCATTGTGACTAAACTACAAACAAAACTCACCTAGAGAAGAATATGACTGATGAGTCTTTGGGACACTGTAATCTGAAACGAGAGGAAGTGTGTCTTTGTGTGACTAGTGCTTCATGTAAGGCACAATCATTATATTATTGTTTAGAAGTTTAAATTGAAGTTTAAGAGTGTATGTGGATGACTTACCAAAGGGGTAAACTATGCCAAGTTGTGTCTTGGCACCCAGCATCATCCTCACCATTCTATGCTCTCTTCTGAGTCACAGGGGCTGAAAGTCTGGAAGCAGAATTTCCAAGATTCCCTTACTACTGGAGTTCTATGTTAGGTCCAACCAATGAAAACACAGATGACACACTATGAAACACAGGGAGAGTAAAACCATTTTCTTCTGACTCTGGCAGTGATGGTGACTATAGACTAGGATAGTTTCTTTCAGTCGTGGTATTAGCTACAGGCAGACATGGGATCAAATGAGCTCCAGCATGGAGGGTAGCAGCTTATTACATTTCCTGATCTCTGATCTCTGGGAGGTACCATCTTCCTTCCATGTGTGCTCCTTCAATGTTTCTAAAATTCATAGAAATGAATTCTCCATATTAAACGTTTTTCCATTTCAAATATCAAGAGTGTCTTCCGTTTTCCCCGACTGAATCCTAACTGATAGAGAAGACTTAGTCTCACCCTTTCTAAATCTTACTATGGTGCGTCACTCCCCAGGGTATGGTAATCTCTATCTTTTTTAAAAAAAGATTTTGTTTTTAAGTAATCTCCACACCCAACATGGATCTTGAATTTACAACCCTGAGGTCAAGGGTCATGCACACATGGACTGTGCCAGCCAGGCACCCCTGTGGCAATCTCTTTAGACCCAAATGAATGTAATAATTAGACTCATTGGTAACAATGATAAAAAAATTAAATAAATGGGTAACAATTTTTTTTAGGAAGTTAACTATTGAGAGAGGCATTTTCATGCATACAGTCTTTTATTCTCCTTCAGTCATATAAGTATGGGTCTTGGGCCTGGAACGCCTCCTTACCAAGATATAAAGAGCCCATACAGCCTGAGCTGGGCTTATCATCTTGCCTGTGAATATTTTTCCCTATTTCAAACTCAGTGTGTGCTCTTTTGTTAAGCTTAAGTATGTATCTTTTAAAAATTTTTTAAAATGTTTTATTTATTTTTGAGAGAAAGAGAGAGACAGATCATGAGTGGGGGAGGAGCAGAGAGAGAGGGAAACACAGAATCTGAAGCAGGCCTCAGACTCTGTGCTGTCAGCACAGAAGCCAACATGGGGCTCAAAATCATGAACCACAAGCTCATGACCTGAGCTAAAGTCGGAAACTTAACTGACTACACCGCCTAGGCACCCCTTAAGTGTATATCTTAATGGCCTTTAGACATGCCCCCAGATTTCAGTATTTTGGATTCCATGAAGAGAGGGAGAGGTCCTTCCTGAAGCATTGAGAGAGATACATGTAGGTAAATTGCCCTGCGTAAGTTGTGGGGAAAGGTCCATTGGCCATGAGAGATTAATGCCCCCTTACTGATGTTGATCTTGCTTTTTCTCTTCTCTCTGTAAGTATTGCTTCATCCAGTGCTTGGTCACCTTGTATTTTACTTGATGCCACAGGAATACTCCAATACCAAGATGGAACAGGACAAAGCGTTTAGAGTCCTCCCCAGGATTGGTAACCTGTGCATGGTGTTACACTCCCTTGGGATAGATAACTGGTGCATGGTATTCTGCTTGATATTAAGTAGTTCCTAGTTCTTTGTTTTCAACAAAATTAAAGGGGGACAAAATTCAATAATTAGCTGATAGATCACTTTTATATTTACTCAGACATTTACCATTTACTGTTAGACATTTACCTTTTCTGATGCTCATTATTTCTTGAGGAATCAAGATTCCATCTGTATAATTTCCCTTCATTATGAAGAACCTTAGCATTTCCAATAATGCAGCTCTTCTAGCAATATATTCTGTTTTCTTTTACTTGAAGTTGTCATTATATCACCTTGATTCTAGAAGAATATTTTCACTAGATACAGAATTCTGGGTTGGCTGCTTTTTTTCGTTTAACATTTAAAAAATGTAGCTCCAGGAGATGATCCAAGATGGCAGCCTAGCAAAACCTTGAACTCACTTCCTCCCACAGACACGCAGAATCTACACCTGCATATAGAGCAATTCCTAATGAAGAAGAATTAAATGCTACTTGAACTTCTGCACAGCAAAGGATACAGGAATCACACAGAGAAGATTTGGAGAGACAGAGACATGGTAACTACAGGAACCCCATTCCTAACGTGATGATCTGCAGTAGGGGGGTAATGTAACTGAGAGACTCCCATGTAGGCTCACTCACCCTAGAGCACAGCAAAAAACCCCAGCAATTTAAGGGGAAAATGTACTATAAGTGAAGGAAATCCATTTACCAACCCTAGAGCATTCACCAAACTGTGGGGGACTGCTGGAACTCTCTCTGGGATTGGAGATGCTGGCAAATCCATTCTTTACATTCTTTCTCCACAACGATAGCATAAATGAGAACAGAGTCCAGGCACTCTAGCTAGCATGCTAGGGCTGCCCTTGCAAGACCCAGGCTCTTGGCCCATACCAGCTCCAGCCATCGAACCAAGGTGGCTCCCTACTCCTGCCCATCTTAGTTCCAGCCATCACACTTAGGTGGCCCTGGTGCTGTGTACTCTAGGATCCCCAGCCCATGTCCACTTCCAACTCCAGTGATCTCATCAAGGTGGCCGCAGCACAGAGTGCCCCAGGATTCCCCAGCCTTATGTCAGTTCCCATGCCAGCTCAAGCAATCCTGCTAGGGTGACCCCAGTATAGAATAGCCCAGAAGTCCAGAGCCCATCTCCACTCCAGCTCCAGCCATTCTGCCAGCTAAACAAACCCACTTCTAACGTGATACTCAGTGATAAAAAGCTGAGAGCATTTCCTCTAAGATCAGGAACAGGATGAGGAATGCCCACTCTCACCACTTTTATTCAACATAGTATTGGATGTTCTCACCACAGCAATTAGGCAAGAAAAATAAAAAAACATTCAAATTAGAAAGAAAGGTCTATTTCACTTTTGTTAAGCTTAAATTTTTTTAAGCTTAAATTTGTTAAGCTTAAAAAATTTTTTAGAAGGTACATGTCACTATTTGCAGATGACATGATGTTATATACAGAAAACCCTAAGACTCCACCAAAAAACTTAGAGCTAATAAATGAATACAGTAAAGTTGTAGGACACAATATTAAAATACAGAAATTATTTGCATTTCTATACAGAATAATAAGCTATCAGAAGGAGAAACTTAGAAAACAATCCCATTTACAGATGCATCAAAGAAAAAAGATACCTAGGAGTAAATTTAACAAAGGAGGTTAAAAACCCCTACCCTAAAAAGTGTAAGGCATTGATGAAATAACTTGAAGAAGACACAAATAAATGGAAAGATATTTCATGGTCATGGATTGGAAGAATTAATATTGTTAAGATATCCATAACACCCAAAGAAATCTATAGATTCAATGCAATCCCTATCAATAAACTCAAAATGGATAAAGGACCTGAATGTGAGACAGGAAACCTTCAAAACCCTAGAGGAGAAAGCAGGAAAAAACCTCTCTGACCTCAGCCGCAGAAATTTCTTACTTGACACATTCCCAAAGGCAAGGGAATTAAAAGAAAAAATGAACTATTGGGACCTTATGAAGATAAAAAGCTTCTGCACAGCAAAGGAAACAATCAACAAAACTAAAAGGTAACTGATGGAATGGGAAAAGATATTTGCAAATGACAGATCAGACAAAGAGCTAGTATCCAAAATCTATAAAGAACTCACCAAACTCCACATCAAAAAACAAATAATCCAGTGAAGAAATGGGCAAAAAGCATGAATAGACACTTCTCTAAATAAGACATCTGGATGGCCAACAGGCACATGAAAAGATGCTCAACGTCGCTCCTTATCAGGGAAATACAAATCAAAACCACACTCAGATATCACCTCACTGAGGTGGCCAGTCAGAGTGGCCAAAATGAACAAATCAGGAGACTATAGATGCTGGAGAGGATGTGGAGAAACGGGAACCCTCTTACACTATTGGTGGGAATGCAAACTGGTGCAGCCACTCTGGAAAACAGGGTGAAGTTTCCTCAAAAAATTAAAAATAGATCTACCCTATGACACAGCAATAGCGCTGCTAGGAATTTATCTAAGGGATACAGGAATGCTGACGCATAGGGGCAATTGTACCCCAATGTTTATAGCAGCACTTTCAACAATAGCCAAATTATGGAAAGAGCCTAAATGTCCATCAACTGATGAATGGATAAAGAAATTGTGGTTTATATACACAATGGAATACTACTCGGCAATGAGAAAGAATGAAATATGGCCTCTTGTAGCAATGTGGACTGAACTGGAGAGTGTTATGCTAAGTGTAATAAGTCATACAGAGAAAGACAGATACCATATGTTTTCACTCTTTGTGGATCCTGAGAAACTTAACAGAATACCATGGGGGAGGGGAAGGAAAAAAAAAAGGTTAGAGAGGGAGGGAGCCATAACATAAGAGACTCTTAAAAACTGAGAATAAACTGAAGGTTGAGGGGGGGTGGGAGGGAAAGGAGGGAGGGTGATGGGTATTGAGGAGGGCACCTGTTGGGATGCGCACCGGGTGTTGTACGGAAACCAATTTGACAATAAATTTCATATTAAAAAAAATACCAACGGCATTTTTCATAGAACTAGAACAAAGAACTCTAAAATTTGTATATAACCACAAAAGGCCTCAAATGGCCAAAGAAATCCTGAGAAAGAAGAACAAAGCTGAAGGTATCACAATTTTCAATTCCAAACTATACTGCAAGGGTACAGTAATCAAGGCAGTATGGTATTGGCACAAAAACAGACAGATCAATGGAATAGCAAAGAAAACCCCAGAGGGAGGGAGTAAAGATGGCAGAGAAGTAGGGGGACTGGGATTTTCTTTGTCCCTGATACACAGCTATATTGAGGTCAGATAACTTCCTTGCCACCAAGAAATTGATCTGTGGAGTGGCAGAAGGATCTCCACAGTTGGGGGGAGACAGCTTGGCAAGATCAAGGTGCATGTATGTGAATTGGAGGAGATAAAACAGCATAGGCATGGAGGGGAGGGAATCATCTCTGTGGAGAGACAAAAGGGAGAGAAGGAGAGAAGGGTTGTGAAAGTGTGGCATCGAGTCAGCACAAGAGGAAAACCTCTCCAGACCACAGGCTGGGGAACAAGAAATATGGAGAGTTTCTTTTTTTTGCCAACAGCCTTAGGAGCTGAAATTCAGAGGTTTGGAAGTGCATGACCTTCTCTGGACTGAAGCCAGGAGCTTTGGCTTGTGCTCCTGGGGAGAAGAGAGCCACCCCAGAGTGTATAGCCTGGGGTAGCAATCTCAGGGGTGCACTGGGAAAGAATAGTCCCCTTCCTTGAATACTTTGGGAAGAGGGTTTATTGCCTCCCCAAGGACAAAAAAAAAAAAAAAAAAAAAAAAAAAAAGACCCTGCAGGTGCTAGCCAGCCAAAGGCCTTTTATCAGAAGAGCAGAGTGTCTCTACACCAGAACAGGGCCTGCGTGGTACAGGGTCCTTTAAGACATTGGGTTTTGAATCCCAGCCAAGCACCTAGAAGACACTAGAGAACTGTGGAGAAAGGCAAGCCAACCACCACACTATTCTGTGAGGGCTGCCTGAACAGTGTGGTTTCAGACACCAGCTCTAGGAAGAAGAGATTGGGGTGTCACCATTTTTCTCCCCAATAGCAACATGGTGGGACTTCAGAGAGCAGCACACTGGCCCCCAGCGGAGGCAGGACCCGCTTACGCCAAACCCCAAACCTCCGTGCCTGGCAACTGCTTATCTACTGGAGCAGGACTGACACTGATTTAACCAGAGTGTCTCTCCTCCAGACCAGCAGAGCCACCTGTCCCAGGCACCAACAGACAACTGTTTTTTATTTATTTTATTTTATTATTTTATTGTTCTTTCTACTCTCTTCTTTTTTTCTTTTGGAATCAGGATCATAGCTTCTGATTTGTTTTTGGTCAATTCTTATTATGTATATATAATTTTTTTGTTTTTTTAATCAGGCATTTTTATTCTATTCTTTTTCCACCTTTTCTCCTTCTTTGCTATTTTCCTTTCTCTTTCTCTGGATTTAGCTTTATAGCTTTTTAATTCTTTGGTCTTCTTTTCTCCACTTTCATTTTCCTCTTTTTATGGGATCAGCACCCCCCCCCACTTTTCTTTTTTTTCCCCCCAAGGTTACTTCAACAAACAAATCAAAGCAAACCTGGTTGGGGGGTGTCTGGGTGGCTCATTCAGTTAAGTGTCTGACTTCAGCTCAGGTCATGACCTCATGGTTCATGAGTTCAAGCCCTGCATCAGGCTCTGTGCTGACAGCTCAGAGCCTAGAGCCTGCTTTGGATCCTGTGTCTCCCTCTCTCTCTGCCCCTCCCCTGCTCACTGTCTATCTTTCTCTCTTAAAATAAACATTAAAAAAATTTTTTAAAAAAGCACACCTGGTTGAAGATCCAAATGATCCACCACTATAAGCAAGGAGGAGTTCTGCAGAGGACTAACCAGTAAGAGCAGCCAAAACACAATAACAGAGTGCATGCAACATACACCAAAAACTTCCTGAAGTGCCAGGCACCGGACAGTGTATGACCCTTATTAATATGGTAGTACTCTCAGGTGCAGGACACTTAACAAGCTTGTAAAAAATGCAAAAGACAGAAACTTAGCCAAAATGACAAAACAGAGCAATTCCCCCCAAAAGAAAGTTCAAGAAGAAATGACAGCCAGAGAATTGTTCAAAACAGACATAAACAATGTATCTGAACAAGAATTTAGAATAACAGTACTAAGGCTAATAGCTGGGCTTGAAAAAACATAGAAGACACCAATGAAATTCTTGCTGCAGAGATCAAAGACCTAAGAACTAGTCAGGATCAATTTTAAAATGCTATAATTGAGGGGAGCCCGGGTGGTTCAGTAGGTTAAGTGTCTGACTTCAGCTCAGGTCATGATCTCACTGTTCATGAGTTTGAGACCTATATCAGGCTCTGTGCTGATACTTCTTGTGTGTCCTCTCTCTCTCTTTCAAAAATAAATAAATAAACATTTAAAAATTTAAAAATGCCATAATTGAGATGTGAAATAAACTACATACAGTGACAGTGAGGCTGGAAGTGAATAGGTGAAATAGAAGATTAAAATATTGAAAATAATGAAGCTGAAAAAAGAGGGAAAGAAAATTATTAGATCACAAGGGGAGAATTAGGAAACTAAGTGATTCCATGAAATGAAATAATATCTGTACCCTAGGAGTTCCAGAAGAAGAGTGAGAAAAAGGGGCAGAAAGTTTATTTGAACAAATTATAGCTGAGAACTTCTGTAATATGAGGAAGGAAACAGGCATCCAAGTCCAAGAGGCACAGAAAACTCCCTTCAAAATCAGCAAAAACAGGTCAACACCACAACATATCATAGTGAAACTGGCAAAATACAAAGATAAAGAAAGAAGTCTGAAAGTAGGTAGGGACAAATGGTCCTTACTCTACAAAGGAAGACACATAAGGGTAGTGGAAGTCCACTGAAACTTGGCAGGCCAGAAGGTAGTGGCAGGAAATATTCAATGTGCTGAGTAGGAAAAATATGCAGCCAAGAAATCTTTATCCAGCAAGGCTGTCATTCAGAATAGAAACAGAGATAAAGACTTTCCCAGGCAAACAAAAACTAAAGGAGTTCATGACCACTAAACCAGCTCTGCAAGAGATCCTAAGGGGGACTCTCTGAGTGGCAAGCAGCAAAGACTACAAAGAACCAGAGACATCACCACAAACATGAAATCTGCAGATAACACAATGGCGCTAAAGTCTTATCTTTCAATAATCACTCTGAATGTAAATGGACTAAGACATAGGGTATCAGAATGGATTAAAAAAAACAAGATTCATCTATATGTTTCCTACAAAAGACTCATTTAGAGCTGAAGACACCTGAAGATTGAAAGTGAGGGGATAGAGAACTATCATCCTAATGGACGTCAAAAGAAAGCCAGAGTAGCCATACTTATATCAGACAAACTAGAATTTGAAACAAAGACTGTAACAAGAGATGAAGAATGACATTATATCATGATTAAAGAAAGGGTCTGTCCATCAAGAAATGCTAACAATTGTAAATATTTATGTCCCCAATGTGGTGATCCAAATGTATAAATCAGTTAATCACAAACATAAGCAAACATATTGATAATAACACCATAAATGTAGGAGACTTTAATACTCTATTTACAGCAATGGGCAGATCATCTAAGCAGAATAATAAGAAAACAATGGCTCTAAATGACACATTGGACCAGATGGATTCAACAGATATATTCAGAACGTTTCATCCTAAAGCAGCAGAATACACATTCTTCTCAAGTGCACATGAAACATTCTCCAAAATTGATCACATACTGGGTCACAAAACAGCCCTCAACAAGTATAAGATTGAGATCATACCATGCATATTTTCAGATCACAATGCTATGAAACTTGAGACCAACCACAGGAAAAATATTTGGAAAGACCCCAAATATATGGAAGCTAAAGAACATTCTACTAAAATATGAATGAGTTAACCAGAAAATTAAAGAAGAAATTAGAAAATAATGGAAGCAAATGAAAATGAAAACATGACAGTTCAGACCCTTTGAGATGCAGCAAATACAGTCCTAAGAGGTTAATCCATTGCAATTCAGGCCTATCTCAAGAAGCAAGAAAGGTCCCAAATATACAACCAACCTTACACCTAAAGGAGCTAGAAAGAAGCTGGAGAGAAAAGAAAGAATATGAAAGGGACTGAAAAAAAGGGAGAAAGGAGAAAGGAGAGGGTTTAAATTCCATTAAGACTCCATAAACAGGGGGAAGGCAGAATCTGAAACTCCACAGCTTGATACCTGGCAGTGCTCTGGTGGGAAAAGCGAATCCCCAGGAGCAAAGAGCGAGGTCCTCAAGGTCCTCAGGACACATGGGAAGTGGCAGTTCTGCTGCTGGGAGGACATTCAGTAGAGGCCCTGCAACCACCCCACAGGCAAAGTTCCCAGCAGACCCTGGAGAACAACTGCATGCACTGGTGCTGGAACAAGGTCATTAAGGGTGAAGCCTGGTGCCAGATGTGTCCTGTGATTTTCCATAATCCCTGAAACTCTGCTGCTACAGATCGTGTGAACTTTTTCTAGGGCAGACTGGCACCCAGCCGCAATCTCTGCACAGCAGCAGTATGGTGTCAGAAATGTTCCTGGGGGCCGGCATCCAGCCATTGCTCAGTGAGACCCTCCTCAAGAGGGTCTGAGTGGGTCAAAGCAGCATGCAGTCCCTCATAAGTGAGGGGTTGGGAAACACAGCTGCATCTGATATATATATATATAAAACTCAGGAGAGAAGTCCTGCCTGGCAACCTGAGAGCTTGGTCACAGACAGTATAAAAGCAGGGAGCGGATGGGAGGTGGAGACACCAGCGATTGCTAGTCGGGGAGAACAGAATTCCAGTACTAGAGACTGGGTAGCTGGGTGATGCCATTTTCACTGCTCCCACACATGCGCTCACACACCGACAAGCGCCACAATAATCCACCCCAGTAAACTGAGCAGCGCCATCTAGTGGAGAATTAAGCCATTACACTAAGTGCTGCCCAACTGGGCCAAACTCACTCTTCAGGAACACAAATCTCTCTGCCTGCTTAGTTTGCAGACTATAAACTTAGTTTGACTTCTAGGGGAAACTGATGTAATTTCAATCATATTTCAGTCTGCTTGCTGGTCCATCTATTCAATTTTTTCCTATTTCTTTTCTTTTCTTATTCTTAAATACAGAAAGAGAAAAAATTTATTTTTATTTTCATTTTTTATTAAAAATATTTTTCTTTATTTTTTTCTACAATATTTTTTCCTTTATGTAAAAATTTCAAATTCTATTTTATTTACATCATTTCACTTTATTCTATTTCATTGTATTCATTTTTTCAAATTTTCAAACATCTTCCATTTTTTTCCATTTTCCCCTTATCTTTCCCTTTTTTCACTAATTTATCAAGCTCCTTTCCACAACCAAACCAAAACACACCTAGAATCTAGCATCATTTATTTGACTTTTTTTGTTTTTAGTTTTTTAATTTTAATTTTTTATCTTACTCCTTTCCTTCCCGCAAAATGACAAAATGAAAGAATTCATGCCAAAAGAAAGAACAGGGAAAAAATGACAGCCAGAGAATTTAATCAACACAGATACAAGCAAGATGTCTGAACCAGACTTTAGAAACATGATAATAAGAATACTAGCTGGGGTTGAAAATAGATTAGAATCCCTTTCTGTGGAGATAAAAGAAGTAAAAGCTACTCAGGATGAAATAAAAAATGCTATAACTCAGCTAAAATCTCAAATGGATGTCACGGTGGCAAGGATGGATGGGGCAGAGTCCCATCAGTGATATAAAGGACAAATTTCTGGAGAATAATGAAGCAGAAAAAAAAAGTGAGACTGATGCAAAAGAGTGCAATTTAAGAATTAGAGATCAGTGACTCATTAAAAACGAGCAACATCAGAATCATAAGGGTCCCAGAAGAGGATGAGAGAGAAAAAGTGTTATGTGAGCAAATCACAGCAGAAAACTTTCCTAACCTGAGGAAAGACATAGACATCAAAATCCAGGAAGCACAGAGGACTCCCATTAGATTCAACAAAAACCGACCATCAAAAAGGCATATCATAGTCAAATTCACAAAATACTCAGGTAAGGAAAGAATCATGAAAGCAGCAAGGGAAAAAAAGGTCCTTAACCTACAAGGGAAGACAAATCAGGTTTGCAGCAGACCTATCCACAGACACTTGGCAGGCCAGAAAGGAGTGGCAGGATATATTCAACGTGCTGAATCAGAAAAATATTCAACCAAGAATTCTTTATCCAGCAAGGCTGTCATTCAAAATAGAAGGAAAGATTAAAAGTTTCCCAGACAAACAAAAATTAAAGGAGTTTGTGACGACTAAACCAGCCCTGCAAGAAATATTAATGGGGACTCACTGAGGGGAGAAATGATGAAATACATACATACATACATACAAACCAAAAGCAACAAAGGCTAGAAATGACCAGAGAACACTACCAGAACTCCAACTCTACAAACAACATAATGATGATAAATTCCTATCTTTCAGTACTCACCCTAAACGTCAATGGACTAAATACTCCAATCAAAAGACATACAGTAACAAAATGGATAAGAAAACAAGATCCATCTATATGCTGTTTACAAGAGACCCGCTTTAGATCTAAGGCACCTTCAGATTGAAAGTTAGGGGATGGAGAACTATCTATCACACTAATGGTCTCCAAAAGAAAGCCAGAGTAGCCATACTTCTATCACACAATCTAGACTCTAAAATAAAGACTGTAACAAGAGATGAAGAAAGGCATATCATAATTAAGGGGTCTATCCACCAAGAAGACCTAACAATTGTAAACATTTATGCTCCAAATGTGGCAGCACCCAAATATATAAATCAATTCATCACAAACATAAAGAAACTCATATGGTATATAATACCATAATAGTAGGGGACTTCAACACCCCACTTACAGCAATGGACAGATCATCTAAACAGAAAATCAACAAAGAAACAATGGCTTTGAATGACACACTGGACCGGATGGACTTAACAGATAGATTCAGAACATTTGATCCTAAAGCAGTGGAATACACATTCTTCTCCAATGCACATGGAACGTTCTCCAGAATAGACCACATGCTGGGACACAAATCAGTCCTCAACAAGTACTAAAAGATCAAGATCACACCGTGCATATTTTCAGACCACAATGCTATGAAACTCGATATCAAGCTCAAGAAAAAATGTGGAAAGATAAGAAATACTTGGAGACTAAAGAGCATCCTACTAAAGAATGAATGGGCTAACAAAGAAGTTAAAGAGGAAATTAAAAAGTACATGGAACCAATGAAAATGGTAACACCACAGCCCAAAACCTCTGGGACACAACAAAGGAGTTCATAAGAGGAGTTTATATATAGCAATCCAGGCCTTCCTAAAGAAGGAAGAAAGGTCTCAGATACACAACATAACCTTACACCTTAAAGAGCAGGAAAAAGAACAGCAAATAAAACCCCAAACTAGCAGGAGACAGGACATAATAAAGATTAGAGCAGAAATCAATGCTATTGAAACAAACAAACAAAAAAACCCCACTGGAACAGATCAATGAAACCAGAAGCTGTTTTTTGAAAGAATTAACAAAATTGATAAACCACTAGCCAGACTGATCAAAAAGAAAAAGGAAAGGACCCATATAAACAAAATCAGGATGAAAGAGGAGAGATCACAACCCACACAGCAGAAATACAAACAATAATAAGAGAATATTATGAGCAATTATACGCCAATAAAATGGGCAATCTGTAAGAAATGGACAAATTCCTAGAAACATATACACTACCAAAACTTGAAACAGGAAGAAACAGACAATTTGAGCAGACCCATAAGCAGTAAACAAATCAAATTAGTAATCAAAAATCTCCCAAAAAATAAGAGTCCATGGCCAGATGGCTTTCCAGGAGAATTCTACCAAACACTTAAGGAAGACTTAACACGTATTCTTTGGAAGCTCTTCCAAAAAATAGAAATGGAAGGAAAACTTCCAAACGCTTTCTATGAAGTCAGCATTACCTTGATTCCAAAACCAGACAAAGACCCCACGAAAAAGGAGAACTAAAGACCAATTTCCCTGATGAACATGGATGCAAATATCCTCAACAAAATATTAGCCAACCGGATCCAACAATACTTTAGAAAATTATTCACCACGACCAAGTGGGATTTATACCTGGGATGCAGGGCTGGTTCAATATCCACAAAACAATCAATGTGATACATCACATCAAAAAAAGAAAGGACAAGAACCACATGATCCACTCTATAGATGCAGAGAAAGCATTGGACAAAATATATCTCCTTTCTTGATAAAAACCCTCAAGAAAGTAGGGATAGAAGGATCATACCTCAAGATCATAAAAGCGATATATGAAGGACCCAACGCTAATATCATCCTCAATGGGGAAAAACAGAGTTTTCCACCTAAGGTCAGGAGCAAGATAGGGCTGTCCACTCTCGCCACTGTTATTTAACCTACTATTGGAAGTCTTAGCTTCATCAATCAGACAACACAAAGAAATAAAGGACATCCAAATAGGCCAGGAGGAGGTCAAACTTTCACTCTTCGCAGATGACATGATACTCTATATGGAAAACCCAGAAGATTCCACCAAAAAACTGCTAGAACTGATTCATGAATTCATCAAAGTTGCAAGATATAAAAACAATGCACAGAACTCAGTTGCATTCCTATACACCAACAACGAAGCAACAGAAAGAGAAATCAAGGAATCGATCCCATTTACAATTGCACCAAAACCCACAAAATACCTAGGAATATATGTAACCAAAGAGGTGAAAAATCTATACACTGAAAACTATAGAAAGCTTACAAAAGAAATTGAAGAAGATACAAAAGAAGAAGAAGAAGAAGAAGAAGAAGAAGAAGAAGAAGAAGAAGAAAGAAAGAAAGAAAGAAAGAAAGAAAGAAAGAAAGAAAGAAAGAAAGAAAGAAAGAAAGAAAGAAAGAAAAAGATTCCATGCTCCTGGATAGGAAGAACAAATATTGTTAAAATGTCAATAGTCAATACTACCCAAAGCAATCTACATATTCAATGCAATCCCTATCAACATAACACCAGCATTCTTCACAGAGCTAGAACAACCATCCTAAAGTTTGTATGGAACCAGAAAAGACCCCAAATAGCCAAAGAAACCTTGGAAAAGAAAACCAGAGCTGGAGGCATCACAATCCCAGACTTCAAGCTGTATTACAAAGCTGTAATCATCAAGACAGTATGGTACTGGCACAAGAACAGACACTCAGATCAATGGGGCAGAATAGAGAACCCAGAAATGGACCCACAAACGTATGGCCGACTAATCTTTGACAAAGCAGGAAAGAAGATCCAGTGGAATAAAGACAGTCTCTTCAGCAAGTGGTGCTGGGAAAACTGGACAGCAGCATGCAGAAAAATGAACCTGGACCACTTTCTTACACCATACACAAAAACTCACAATGAATGAAAGACCTAAATGTAAGATAGGAAGCCAACAAACTCCTTGAGGAGAAAGCAGGCAAAAACCTCTTTGACCTTGGCCGCAGCAACTTCTTACTCAACACGTCTCCAGAGGCAAGGGAAACAAAAGCAAAAATGAACTATTGGGACCTCATCAAAATAAAAGGCTTCTGCACAGCAAAGGAAACAATCAGAAAAACTAAAAAGCAACTGACGGAATGGGAGAAGATATTTGCAAATGACATATCAGATAAAGGGTTAGTATCCAAAATCTATAAAGAACTTATCAAAGTCAACCCCCAAAAAGCAAATAATCCAGTGAAGAAATGGGCAAAAGACATGAATAGACACTTCTCTAAAGAAGACATCCAGATGGCCAACCAACACATGAAAAAATGCTCAACATCACTCCTCATCAGGGAAATACAAATCAAAACCACAAAGAAATACCACCTCACGTGTGTCAGATGGCTAACATTAACAACTCAGGCAACAACAGATGTTGGCGAGGATGCAGAGAAAGAGGATCTCTTTTGCACTGCTGGTGGGAATGCAAACTGGTGCAGCTACTCTGGAAAACAGTATGGAGCTTCCACAAAAAATTAAAGATAGAACTACCCTATGATCCAGCAATTGCCCTAGTATATCCAAGGGATACATGTGTGCTGTTTAGAAGGGGCCCATGCACCCCAGTGTTTATAGCAGCACTATCAACAATAGCCAAAGTATGGAAAGAGCCCAGATAGCCCAGATGTCCATCACTGGATGAATTGATAAAGAAGATGTGGTATATATATATATATATATATATATATATATATATATGCACAATGGAGTATTACTCGGCAATCAAAATGAATGAAATCTTGCCATTTGCAACTACATGGGTGGAACTAGAGGGTATTATGCTACATGAAATTAGTCAGTCAGAGAAAGACAAATATCATATGACTTCACTCATATGAGGACTTTAAGATACAAAACAGATGAGCATATGGGAAGGGAAGCAAAAATAATTAAAAAAACAGG
Organism: Panthera pardus; assembly: GCF_024362965.1. Taxonomy (NCBI): domain Eukaryota; kingdom Metazoa; phylum Chordata; class Mammalia; order Carnivora; family Felidae; genus Panthera; species Panthera pardus. The sequence goes on along the minus strand of NW_026526666.1, from coordinate 3,869,321 downwards.
GAGGGGAACAAAACATAGGAGACTCTTAAATATGGTGAACAAACAGAGTGTTGATGGAGGGGTTATGGGAGGGGGATTGTCTAAATGGGTAAGGGGCATTAAGGAATCTTCTCCTGAAATCATTGTTGCAGTATATGCTAACTAACTTGGATGTAAATGAAAAAATAAATTGTTAAAAAATAAATAAAAGTACCAACCAAGAATTCAAAAAACCAAAATCCAAAAAAAAAAAAAAGAACAAAACAAAGGAACAAACAAAACACAACAGACTCACAGATACAGAAAACAACTGTTTACCAAATGGGGGAGAGGTTGGGGAGTAGGCAAAATATGTTGAAGGGGTTTAAGAGATACAAACTTTCAGTTATAAAATAAGTAAGTCATGAGGATATAATGTACAGCAAACGGAACATAGTTATTAATATTGTAATATAATTTTGTGTGGTGAGAGATAACTAAACTTATATAGAAATCATTTTGTTATGTATAAAAATATCAAGTCAGTATGGTACACAGCTGAAACTAATAGGATATTGTCAATTATAATTAAAAAATACATACGTACATACATGCATATAGATGAAAGAGGAAAAAAATAAAACTATAGGTTTACTGTCTTCTGGCCCTAATTGTTTATGAGAAGTCAGTGAAAATTCTGTGTATGATATCTTAAATTTCTATTGTGATTTCTTATTTGATCTATAGGCTTTGAGAAATATGTTATTTAATTTCTTAATATTTTGTGATTTTCCATTTACCTTGTTATTGATTTCTAGTTTACTTTCATTGTGATCAGATATATTATATATAATTCCAATAACTTAAAATTTATCAAAACTTATGTCCCAGTTATATGGTTTATTTTGGCAGAAATCAATGAATAGCAACCAGACCAATGAGGCCAGAAGGCCAAAAGTTTGTTTGAAATTTTGAAAGTTTGAAAATATTTTTGTTCTCATTGGCTTTTGTGATTTTCTTAGAATTTTTTAGGTCCTATGACAGTATCCTAGGATTTTACGTGCACTCAAAAAGAATGTTTATTCTACAGTTGTTAGGTATAGTAGTCTAGAAATATCAATGAGATGAAGTTGGTTAATTGCATTGTTCAAATCTTTAAATCTTTAACTAAAATTATTAACTTGTCTATTTCTCCTTTTCATCCTGTTAATTTTGTTTCCAAAGTTAATATTTTTAAATAAGGCTTGTGTTTGTTATATTTCTTAACTGAAGTAAAATTGGTGTATAAAATTATATTAGTTTCAGGTGTACAAGATAATAATTTGTATACACTACAGAGTGATTATCCACAATAAGTCTAGTGTCATTTGTCACCATTTGCAATTGACCCCCTTCACCCTCTTCACTCACTCCCCATAGTTCTGCTAATTTTGCTTCATGTAGTTTGAAACTATGTTATTAGGTGCATACACATTTTTTAAGATAACCATCCATTACAAAATCTCATTTTACCAACATTTTAATCACCCCTAAATGATCCCTAATTTCATTTGTAGTCAGTCCCCGTTCCCATCTCCAGCCCCATGCAACCACTGATCCACTTGCTGTATATATGGATTTGTTTATTCTGGATATTTCACACAAACAGAATTATAAAATATGTGGCCTTTTGTATCTGGATTCTTTCATTTAGAATAGCGTTTTCAAAGGTCATACATGATGTAGTATATATTGGTACTTTGTTCCTTTCAATGCTGAATAATATTCCATTCTAAGGATATACCACATTTTATTTATCCCTTTAGGATTTGACGGACATTCAGATTGCTTCCACTTTATAAACAGTATGAATAATACTGCTATTAACATTCATGTACAAGTTTTTCTTGGACTTATGTTTTCATTTCTTTCTGGCATACATCTAGGAGTGGAATTTCTGCATCCTTTTGAGGAACTCCCGGGCTGCTGTCCAAAGCAGCTATACCATTTTACATTCCCACCAGCAATGCATAAGGGTCCAATTTCTCCACCTCATCATCAACACTTATTATCATTCTTTTTGATTATAACGGTTATAACATTTCTAGCAAGTAAAGAGTGGTATCTCATTGTGGCTTTGTTTTGCATTTCTCCGATGGCTAAAGATGGAGCATCTTTACATGTGCTATTAGCGATTTGTAATCTCTTTTTTTGGAGAGTCTACTCAGAAACTTTGCTCATTTTTTAAAAAAAAATTTTTTTTAATGTTTATTTATTTTTGAGACAGAGACAGACAGAGCATGAATGGGGGAGGGTCAGAGAGAGAGGGAGACACAGAATCTGAAGCAGGCTCCAGGCTCTGAGCCGTCAGCACAGAGCCCGATGCGGGGCTCGAACCCACGGACCATGAGATCATGACCTGAGCCGAAGTCGGACGCTTAACCGACTGAGCCACCCAGGCGCCCCATGCTCATTTTTTTTAAATAGAGTTATTTGACTTTTTATTGGTGAGTTGTAAGAGTTCTTTATATATTCTAGATACAAAATCCTTATTAGATATATGTTTGCAAATATTTGCTCCCATTCTGTGAATTGTCTTTTACATTCTTGATGATGTTCTTTTTGTTTGTTTGTTTATTTACTTATTTTTGAGACAGAAAGAGGGAGAGAGAGAGGAGAGAGAGAGAGAGAGAGAGAGAGAGAGAGAGAGAACATGAGCAGGCAAGGGGCAGAGAAAGAGGGAGAGAGAAAATCCCAAGCAGGCTCAGATGCTTAACTGACTAAGCTACCCAGGTGCCCCTTGATGATGTCCTTCGAAACACAAAATGTTTTAATTTAACGAAGTACAATGTCTCAAAGTATGTATTTGTTCTTTTGTTGCATGTACTTTTGGTGTCACATCTATAAAACTATTGCACGACTCAAGATAAAAGACTTGCCTATTCCTTCAGGTTTTTTTTCTCTAAGAGTTGTATGCTTTTAGCTCTTACATTTAGGAATATGATCCAATTTGAGTTAATTTTTGTGTACCTTACTCACAAATCTTAAAAATTATGTTCTGTAACAAAACCTCCTTGTGAGCTGGAAACTGCCTGGAACACATGATCTTTTGAACAACACAGGTTCACTTTGACATTAACTGTAACACATTGGAATATGTCAAAATGCCTCCGCACTTGTGTTTTACGGGCCAAACAAGAGGAGTGGTTCTTCACAAAATCTCCTGGTAATTGTATGAGTTTTAAGAAAGAGAGAGAGACTTTTTCTTCAGGTTCAAACACACACACACAAAATCCAGCTGGCTGCAAAAGTTTAATCCCAATACAAGATTTCTATTTTGTATGCCTGTTGGTTATGCCCAGATTTCATACAATTTGCATGCCTCCATTATGACATTTCTGAGGTCTTCTAATAAACATCATTGCTCCTCAGTGAGCAGAAATAGCATAAATTATTAATGGTGTCTGCATTTTTGACATCTATATCTGACACTGTCAGATGTTTTTGCCCTAATTTTGTTGCAGTAAAACACTGTGAGATTATCCAAGCCTACTGTCTTTCCTTTGACCTGGAGGCATAAATTTGCCCTGAAGAGCTGCTGGGGTTTTTTCTTATATTCCAGAGGCACTTGATTTTAGTACCATGACATGGGCAATGTCAAGCAGAATTTTGGGGGAGTGATGAACAAGAGGCTGTGGGGAAGACAGAAGGCACAGCCTTTGGGAAAGCAGTTTCCATTGGAACATAGGTTGGTACTGAGAAAATGTATTGTTAGAACTGTAGCTCTGAATGCTGAAACACAGGTCAGCCTAAGCTGGTGAGTCAAAAGAAAAGGAAAGACACATGGAGTTTAAGAACAAGATCTGTGTACACGGACTCCAACTCAAGTGAAGGAAAAAGTCCCTGTGTGGAATCTAAGTAAGTAGGTGAGCTGCAGTTATGGCTTGTTTAAAATCCAGGAAGAGCACAAAAATCAGCTACTTATTCAATAAACACAAAAGAGAGGCTTATTTTCATGGATGGCCATGGGGAGAACATGGAAGATGCTCAGACTGACCAATAGGGAGCAGGTAAAGAGAGGAGTCCGGAAAAGCAGTAATAGTAACTTGGGATTTGGAACCACACAGCAGTATAACCAACAATATGCCTGAGATTTCTGAGGGGGCACCTGTGTCTTCTTATTTCTAGTACTCCAGTGCCTAAAATGCACCTGGCATAAAACAGGTACTCAGTGCATGTTGTGGAATGAATAAATGTTCATAATAGGATAGAGGTTGCTTGCTCATAAGCTTAGTTGAAGCCATTTTTTTGTGTGTGGATGTCTAAGGGTTTTTGTTTACTTTAAAAATGTTTTAAGTAAGCTCTAACACCCAACGTAGGGATTGAACTCATGACCCTGAGACCAAGTGTTGCATGCTCTACAACGAAGCCAGTCAGGCACCCCAGGATATCTAAGGGTTGTTAGATGAACACAGTTCTCCAGAGAGAGGCAGGACTCTGCAGATGACTAAAGTTGGAGACCATAGCCTAGGGGTGCAATGGCTTTGTTCCATGGAAGAGTACTCACTGTCAGCACCCAGCAGTCAGATACATGGTGGCTAAAGTGAAGAAGCAATGTAGTAAGGAAGAAAATTAAGGAGTGGCTATTTTGACAATCTTTCTTCTTAGGGCCGGGAAAACTGCACGGGTGCTGAAATGGAGAGCTCCATCTGTTCACCGGTTACTTAGGGGGGCCAAAACTAAAAACTTCCTGTGTTACTTGCAAACGCAAGGGTCTATCAGAGGACTTTTGATCCTGGAAATAACAAATCAGAGGATAATTTGAAACCAGTATTGATAACACCTGACCCCAGGGCTGTCTACTGTTCCTCAGGAGTAATTGATTTGAACCACTCAGAGGAACCAGGAAATTCTTAAACTCTTCACAATATCATATTTACATTGTATAAACATCTAAGTATGACAATAATGACTAGTTGGTAGAAACTGTAAGAGTTGTCTCTTACACCTTACAGATGTGGCAGTTCAGCCTCTGCTTGGGTATCTCCAGTGATGAGGAGCTCACTCCTCCCTAAAAGTTATTAAATGCTTGCTCAGATTAAATTACCGAAACAAGGACTTGATAAGCAAAAAAATAAGATAACAGCAGCAACAACAACAACAAATTTAAAAATCAAACCTCTGTGCCAACATACATTTGCCTTGATTAAACATGAGGATAAGGAGAGTATTACAATTCAATAAGAATTTTTCAATTTCTCACTTGGTTGAGCGTCTGACTTCAGCTCAGGTCATGATCTCGCAGCCCATGGGTTTGAGCCTTCGTCGGGCTCTGTGTTGACAGCTCAGAGCCTGGAGTCTGCTTCAAATTCTGTGTCTCCCTCTCTCTCTGCTCCTCCCCTGCTCACACACACACATACACACACACACATACTCTCTCTCTCTCTCTCTCAAAAATGAATAAAAGCGTTAAAAAAATGTTTTAAAGAATTTTTCAACTTCCCAAATAGTGCTAATCACACAAGAGATTCACTGGAAAACCGTGTGGTTTACAAGTAAACGAAATGAGTTGTGACTGAAAACCCAAACATACTGACATTAATATGGAGAGTTTAACCCCTTCAGCTTACTCAACAGAGATTTCATATTTTGCCAAAGCAAATTTTTATTTCTTATTTATGTCCTTCAGGCTTATTGGGTTTCCACTACTTTAATTTAGTTTTAAGAACTGTTTAATTTTAACTTCAGTATCAAGTTTCTATTGAATTGTAAATACTTTAAGATCCTTGAAGCTTTGAGATGGGAATTTTAATGAAAGCTTTGTCTCTTAATCATGTCTTGAATTCTTATGACAAAGAATAAGAAGTGCACCTCATTTTGCATAGATGCTTTGAATATCTCAAAGTACTTTAAAAACATCATTTTATAATCAGATAATATAAAGTATTATTCATAACATTATTATAACTACTTAATCCCTTTGTGTCTTGAATTTCTCATCTACACAATGAGTATAATAATAGCACTACTCCTAGGGGCGCTTGGGTGGCTCAGTCGGTTGGGTGTCCGACTTCAACTCAGGTCATGATCTCATGGTTTGTGGGTTCGAGCCCCGCGTCGGGCTCTGTGCTGACAGCTCAGAGCCTGGAGCCTGCTTCAGATTCTGTGTCTCCCTCTCTCTGCTCCTCCCCCACTCATGCTCTGTCTCTCTCTCTCTCTCAAAAATAAATAAACATTAAAAAAAATTAAATAATAGCACTACTCATAGCTTGTTGTAAGGACATGTAAAGCAATTAGAACAAATCCTGGCACCCAGAAAGTGCTCTATAAGTGTTAAATACTATTTATACCATCTAATATGTGCCCACACTCACAACATAATTTGGAATATCCGGCTTGAATTCAGTCATATGACAATGTTGTATAGTTTCAAATTAATAGCATGGGTTTTATTTGTGGATTTGTTGGTTTATAATGAACTCAATCCAGAGGTGGCAAGTCATAATGGAGGATACATACACAGCATTGACCCTGGAGTCTGACAACTCCAGGTTGTATCCCAGCCCTGACACTTTTTAGCTGAGTGAACTTGGGCACTTTATTTAATCTCTTTGTGTCTTATTTTTCTCATCTGTAAGAGGGGGTTATAAAAGTATCCATACCATAGGGTTGTTGTGAAGAATAACTGAATTAATATGTGGAGAGTATTTAGAACAGTGAGCTGTGTATAAGGGCTTACTACTCTTTCTAGTTGTGCTCTTATTTTCCAGGGCCTACCTTCATGTAGATGAAGTTGCATTTCAAGGCACTTAAAATAAGCAATGTGACCAATTCCAAAAGACAACCAGTTTTGACCCTTGAAAATTTATGTTCTCTTTGTTATTCTGGTCATTCAATAACTAAGCAAGTGTTTCTTAGAGTAACTGTGAAGAGTGTACTTCTATAACAGACCTTTTTCCCCCCTACCAAATATACCTAGATGAACTTGGGATATTCAGTTGGGATTTTCTACATCATGAGATGAAGTAATGTACCAGCTTCCAAGGTAGGAAGAATTTGAGGTTCATCTACAGAGATGATAAAGACCACAAAAAGCAGTGCCCTCGTTACAAAGGGATCTGTTACAAGTACACACAGATTCCTAACCCATTTCACATATGGATTTACCGAAAAAGGACGCCTGAGACTTGGGGATGTTACTGCCAGCAGCCACTCTGGAGTTTGAAGTGAACATCTGGAAGTCCCTTGAAGGTCTTTCCTCAACAAATTTTTCTCCCTTTTATATGTGTGAGGATCCCATCGCTAACTTTTTGCCTTATTTATTTATTTATTTATTTAAGTAGGCTTCACGCCCAGCACAGAGCCCAGTGTGGGGCTTGAACTCATGCCCCTGAGATTAAGACCTGAGCTGAGATTAAGAGAGTTGGATACTTAATGACTGAGCCACCCAGGTGTCCCTTCTTTTTCTCATGCTAACTACCCTTCCTGGCACATTTCACACATAGCCATGGCTTCAGCGTCCACGTTTATGCCAATGACTCAAACTGTTACCTTCAACCTTTCTCTTGAGTACCAATCCTATACTTTCAATTGCTGACTGGGCACTTTCTCATGCCCCATAGCACCTTAAATTTCCAAAATGATCCCATGATCTTCATTCTAACTGTGCATCAGTTAATGACATCCCCCTTACTCCTGAACTATCCAAATTGACTCAACAAATACATACCCACTTGCAGGCTCCAGGATACTCTAAAAATGGCTCCCACACTGTGAAATATTGCTGCAGGGGTTTCTCCAGTCTCCAAAACTTCTATCTTCACAGACCATTCCATTCAAATATAGATCAACATCATCCCACTGTCCAGGTCTAAATGAGAAATTTTGAATGTCAGGATCTACTGACCACTAGGAAAAGTCAATGGGTTTTGTGATTTTGAATTATGTGCAAAATTCCATGAATGTAGGTAAATTCATTTTTTTTAGTTCTTGGAATTCATCAGGTCATCAGAACAGATCACGATCCAATAAATGTTGACAACCCCAGGATATTTTCTTCCAGAGGTCCTCTACTTCCCAGTCTTCCTTCATCCCCTTGCAGATGCCCCACTCCTATACCTAAGTCTGGTTTCTATGCAGATCCCTGGATTTCCTGCTGGTCCAGAAAGGGTAGGAAGATATTCTCTGAAGCCCCTGTTGTGGAAGTACTTGGTTGCTTTTCCTCAAAGACCTTGTCCAGAAAGGCAGGTTGACACAGTCCCCATAGCCAAGTTTTGCACCCCAGAAGCAATCGATTCCCTATCACCTCACCTGATACCCCAGAAACAAGCTCGGAGCCTGTTGGAACAGCCTCCCAGAATTGCTCCCAGTTGCAGGTTGTCCTTGCAAAGATGCAGGGACTTCCGAAGATACAGATGTGGCTGCTAGTCAATTATTGCCCTCAGAGCTCAGAATCTAAGTGCTCTTCTTCCCTCAGCCCTTGGAAATGTTCACCAGTGTCCCAGAAACATTAGGAACCTTTATGCTGTGGCCATTCTTCTACTGAATCCTTCTGAGCCTGTTTATCTTTTACTCCTGCTATGATTCATGACCGGACCATATCCTAAAGGATCCTTGTCCATCATTCAACTTTAGATCTTATCCTTTTGCCCATGGAGAGAAGTGTTTTCTGAAGTGTTCTTCATAGGCTAAAGAACATTCCACATGCACACATCAGCATCACAAACACCTACTCACATATTCACACACATGCTCTTATATACCACTGAGGCTTCACAATCCATCTGTGGCTCATGGATTCAGCAAATAAACCCACTGCTCCAAACAAATCATTGATTCCTGCTTTTGAAAGATGTCAGTTTTTACATACATACACATGGACACCCTGATGATCTTCATAAAGAAAAGTAATGAAGATCAAAGATCTGCCAGGAATCCTTGGTCACCGTGCAGTCATCGTCTAGGACCATTACCAGCTCCCCTGAGAATAAGCCTCCAAGGCCTTCTTTACAGAGAGTACCATTCTTCATGAAATTAAATGTTTGGGATACCTTTTACTTCATCTTCATCCAGGGAGTGGAAGATAAACTTTCAGATATGTCTTTATTGGTGTGAGTTCACCATGATGTCCTCTGGGTTCTGCAATACTCCAACCAATGTCCTTACATGATTGACAGCATTTTCAGCGACCTTGTGGATGTGTTTATAAAACATGCTAATATACTTACCTACACTGACATCCCACGGACCCTCAAGCTGCACATAATTACCTATTTTGGAAGTGCCTCCAGCTCAGTTGCAGCAGAATTTAAGAAATTCAAGGTAGAGATTCTGGGCATACTGTAATTAGCCATGCAGCCTCCGTGTTTATTCATTTACTTTTGCTGCTGTAACAAGTTACCACAAATTTAGTGCCTCAGAGCAACACAAATTTATTATCTTCTGGCTCTGGAAGTTAGATGTTCTATAGTCAAGATGTCAGCAGAGTTGCATTCCTTCCAGACGCTCTAGGAAAGAATCTGTTTCCTTGCCATTTTCAGCTTCTACAGGCCACCTATCCCTCAGCTCATGGTCTCTTCCTTCATCTTCAAAGTACAACTGACCCTTAAACAACATGGGGGTCAGGGGCAGTGGCCTCACCCCCAATCAAAAATCCATGTGTAAGTTTGACTCCCCCCAGATTTAACTACTGACACCGTCCTGCTGACCAAAAGCTTTATTGACAACATAAACAGTCAATTAACACATATTTTTATGTTATATGTATTATATATTGTCTTCTTACAATAAAGTAAGCTACAGAAAAGAAAATGTTATTAATGAAATTATAAAAGAAAATCTAGAGTACCGTACTGTAAAAAGTCTTCACATAAGTGGACCTGTGCAGTTCAAACCTGTGTTGTTCAATGGTCAACTGTAAATCATTCTAACCTCTGCTTCTATCTTCTCATCTCCTCTAACTTTGATCCACCTGTATTCTTCTTCTAAAGACCTTCATGATTACATTGGATACACCCAGACAATCTAGGATAATCTCATTTCAAAATTCTTAATTTAATCACATCTGCAAAGTCCCTTTGCCACAATAGATAACATGTTCACAGATTCTGGGGCTTTGGGGACAGGACATCTTTTGGGGGCCATTATTCTGCCTGTCACAGTGAATAAGGTAACAGTCTTTTTAGGATTTAAGTTTCCCTTCTTCCTGTTAATAAATGTGTTAAGTACTCCTTGGGTCCACCAGTTGCTACCAGCAGCTCATTCTCTAGTTTCCCACCCAGACATCTGCAATTGCTTCCTTTCAGAAAGGAATACGAGTTTTCTTATAGAGAATGAGGTAGTGTTTCAGCATGTTTCTCTCTGCCTTAATTAAAACTTGCTCTCACTAGACTCTTCTGTGAATCACTCACAGGTGAATCTCAGTCTCCCCTCTTACAAATGCTAACCTGGATAAAAGTTCATTATCTGATTTAAGTGTGTGGGTTCAGTGTGCTGGACATGCTGTTTGAGAACAGTGAGTGGGTTGGTCTGGCTGCAGCAGAGTGAGAAAGAGGGACGCATATACCACATTTCATTTATCTGTTAAGAAGTTGATGGACCTATTTTTCTACTTTTTGAGTACTATGAGTATGCTTCTCTGAACATTCATGTAAACGTTTTTGTGTGGGGGTGCCTGGGTGGCTCTGTCTGCTGGGCCTCTGAATCTTGATTTCAGCTCAAGCCATGATCTCACAGTTCACGTCGGGCTCTGCACTGACAGCATGGAGCCTCCTAGGGATTCTCTTTCTCCATTTCTCTGCCCCTCCCCAGCTCATGCACACGCATGTCTGTTCTCTCTCTCTCTCTCCTCCCCTCCCTCTCTCTCAAAATAAATTAAAAAAAGTTTGTGTCATATGTGGATCCTGAGAAACTTAACAGAAGACCATGGGGGAGGGGAAGGGGGAAAAAAAAGTTACAGAGAGGGAGGGAGGCAAACCATAAGAGACTCTTAAATACTGAGAAAAAACTGAGGGTTGATGGGGGGGGGAGAGGGGAAAGTGGGTGATGGGCATTGAGGAGTGCACCTGTTGGGATGAGCACTGGGTGTTGTATGGAAACCAATTTGACAATAAATTATATTTAATATAACAGAAAAACAAAAACAAATAAAAGTTTGTGTGTGCACGTTTTCATTTTTCTTTCTTTCTTTTTCTTATAGTATTATATTAGTTTTAGGTGGACAATATAGTGAATCAACAATTCTATATGTTACTCAGTGCTCCTTACAATGTTTTCATTTTTCTAGATGTATACCTGGAGTGGAATTGCTAGGTCATGTGGTAACTCTATGTTTACCCTTTCAAATCTTTTTTAAGACTGCCAGATTGTTTTAGAAAACAGCTATACTATTTTATATTCCCATCAGCATTGCATGAGCATTCCAATTTCTTCACATCCTTGTCAACATTTATTATTATCTGTCTTTTTTATGGTAACCATCCTAGCACGTGTGAAGTAGTATCTCATTGTGGTTTTGATTTGCACTTTTTTATGTTTATTTATTTTTGAGAGAGAAAGGGAGAGAGAGGGAGAGAGAGAGAGAGAGAAAATGCACGGGGAGAGTGGGGGACAGAGAGGATCCGAAGCGGGCTCTGCACTGACAGTGGATAGCCCAACGCGGGGCTTGAACTCACCAACTGTGAGACCATGACCTGAGCTGAAGTTGGATGCTTAACTGACTGAGCCACCCAGGCACCCCTGTTTTTCACTTCTTTAATGTCTGATGATGTTGAGCATCATTTCATGTACTGATTGGCCACTTATATATCTTCTTTGGAGAAATGTCAATTCAGATCCTTTTCCCAGTTTAAAATAGTGTTATCTTTTTATTGCAGATTTGTAAGAGTTTTCATGTTTTCTAAATATAATTTCCCTTATCAGATACATGTTTGCAAATATTTTTTTCACATTCTATTGATTGCTTTTTCTTTAAAAAAATTTTTAAAAATGTTAATTCCAGTTAATTAACATACAATATTACATTTGTTTCAAGTGTGCGGGATTACCTTTTCAGTTTCTTGATGGTTTCCTTTGAAACACAAAACTTTTTCATTTTGATGAGATCCAAGTAATGTAATTTTTCTTCCATCATGTGCTTTTGGTATCACATCTAAGAAAGTTTTGCCTAACCCAAAGCCACAAAGGTTTATTCCTATATTTTCTCTAAGTCTTTTATAATTTTTGCTCTCACAGTTTTTTAAGTTTATTTATTTATTTGAGAGAGAGAGAGAGAGAGAGAGGCAGAGAAAGGGAGAGACAGAATCCCTAGCCAGCTCAAATCTGTCAGCCTGACGTGGGGCTCAAGCTCATGAACCATGAGATCCTGACAAGTGGAGATCAAGAGTTGGACCTTAACCAACTGAGCCATCCAGGCACAGTTTTGCCCTTACATTTAGATCAAAATGGATCTATGGTCCATTTTGAGTTAAATTTTTTGTGTGGTATAAGGTATGAGTCTAACTTCATTCTTTTACATGTGGATATTCAGTTATCCCAGTAGCAGTTGTTGAAAACACTATTTATTCCCCATTAAATTTCACTCTTATTGAAAATCAACCAACTGTAAGAGTTTCTGTATACATTTTCAATGCTATTTCATTGATCTATATGTCTCTCCTTCTGCCAGTATTACACTGCCTTTGTTGTAGCTTTATATAGTAAGTTTTGAAATAAAAGTGTTAAGTCCTCCAACTTTATTCTTATTTTTCAACATTTAGCTACTGAGTCCCTTGCATTTCCCTATTAGTTTTAAGATTGGTTTATCAACTTCCGCAAAAAACCCAGGTGGGGTTTTAATAGGAATCACATTGACTCTGTAGATCAATTTGGGATGTACTACCATCTTAACCATTTAAATCTCCCGATACATGAATATGGGATATATTTCCATTTATTTAGCCTTCTTTAATATCTTTTGATGTTTGCAGTTTTCTAAGCATACGTCTTGTACTTCTTTGTTCTTTCTTAATATAGGCATTTACATCAATCAATTTCCCTCTGTTATTGCTTTTGCTGAATCCTATGTTTCAGTATTTTGTGTCTTCCTTTTTATTCATCTCAAGGTATTTTCTAATTGCTCTTATGATTTCTTCTTTGATTCATGTTACTTAGGAGTGTGTTGCTTAATTTTCATGTATTTGTGAATTTCTCAAATGTTTTACTGTTATTGATTCCTAATTTTGTTTTACAGTGATTGGAGAACATACTTTGTATATAATTTCAATCCTTTCAAATTTACTGAGGTGTGTTTTCTGGCCTAGAATATAATCTATCTTGGAGAATGTTTCATGTGTACATGAGAAGAATATGTATTTTCCATTATTGGGCATTGTGTGCCCCTAAAATTCATATGTTGAACCAATAACCCCCAATATGACTGTATTTGGAGGTCGGGCCTTTAAGGAGTTTAGATAAGGTTATAAGAATGAAGCTATAACCTGACTGGTGTTCTTATAACAAGAGGAAAAGACATCAGAGCTCTTTTGCTTCATGTGTACATGGAAGAAAAGCCATGTGAAAATACAGCAAGAATGTGGGCATATACAAGGCAGAAAGAGGTGTCACCAGAAACCTAGTTTTCTGGCACCTTGATCTTGGACTTCTGGCCTCCAGAATTGTGAGAAAATTGTTGTATGTTATTTAAGCCACCCAATCTGTGGTATCTTATTATGGCAACCTGAGAAAACTAATACAGGTGGAACATTTTATAGATGTCTGTTAGTTCTTGTTAGTTTATAGTGTTGTTCAAATCTTCTATTTCCTTGTTGATCTGCCTACATGTTCTATTCATTTTGGAAAGTGGTGTTGAAGTTTCCAATGATTGCTGTAGAATGATTTATTTCTCTCTTCCATTATATAAGTTTTGTTTTATGTATTTTGAGGTTCTGTTATTAGATATATATATGTTGTAACCTCCATTTTAATAATTTCTCAGGTCAAAAATCTTAAAGTCATTCTTTTTAAAAATTTTTTGAATTTTATTTTAGATAAATAAACCAACTGAGCCACCCAGGTGTCCCAAAGAAAACTTTAATAGTAGTGCTTTCCTCATAGATTTATTGTGAAGTTAAATCAGATAATACCTAGAAAGCACTTAGCACAGGTCCGTGTGGAATAATACATCCAAAAATGCTAATAGTACTTCAAGGCCCTTCAGGAGTCTGCTTCTACCTCTTCACCTTCAAAGTACTAAATGAGGATCTTTCAAATACACCAATCTGGGGGCACCTGGATGGCTCAGTCAGTTAAGCATCTGACTTTGGCTCAGGTCATGATCTCATGGCTTGTGGGTTCAAGCCCCACGTTGGGCTCTATGCAGACAGTGCAGAGCCTGGAACCTGCTCCCTATTCTGTGTCTTTCGCTCTCTCTGCCCTACCCCACTCATGCTCTGTCTCTCCCTGTCTCTCAAAAATAATAAAAAAATGTTTTTTAAAAATACACCAGTTCTTTTTACCCTTTTGTCCCTTGGCTCATGGCTCTTCACTGTCTGGGATACCTTTGCTTTCATTCTACTTTGCTTGGTAAACAACTAATTACTCTTCCTTTAATAATGAATTCTGACACTGCATCCATCTGAAAGCATTTCCTGAGCTGTTTAGTTGGGGATAGGTGTTCTTCCACATGGACAGTTTGCTCTGTATCTTATATTTGTGATGTATATTTGTGGTGATGGTCCCATGGCAATGAGGGTGAACTTTCTACTCTGCTCAGTTGACTATCACTCAGACAGACACATTAACAATTAAATATAGTAAGAAGGGAGCCAATGATAGAGAAACCTCTAGGGCATTATGGGAGCTCAGAGGAAGGACAACATCCCTTTCCTGCCATTTACAAAAACCTTAAAAAGAACTACCAAAACTGACTCACTAATCCCACATTCTGTCCACATACTGTCTTTCAAAACATGTCATTTAAGCTTTATTTCTATCGGTTCATCAAAGCACACCTTGTACAAGTCACCAATAACTTCCATATAACCAAATCCAATCACCATTTCCAAGTGCTTATCTTACTTGATTTATCTGACATAAGTAATTGTTCAGTTTTGTTTGGCTATGGGACAATACTCTAGATTCTCCTCTTACAATATTGACTGATTCTTCTCTGTCTTTTTGATAGCTTCTTGCTATGGCCTGAATGGGTCCTCCTGCCCCCAATTCACATGTTGGAATCTGAACACCCAAAGTGATGGGAGCTTTTGGGAGATGAAGTTCTCATGAATGGGATTAGTGCTCTTGTAAAAGACTCTCCATATGAGGCTATAAGGAGTAGTCTGTGACCTGGGAGAGGGCCCTCACCAGATCATGTTGTCACCCTGATCTGGGACTTACAGCCTCCGGAGCTGTGAGGAATAAATTTCTATTGTTTATTAGCTACCCCAATAAGTGGCATTTTGTTATAACAACCTAAAGGGACTAAGACACTTCTCTTCTTCTTGGACTGTAAGTGTTGGACTGCACTGAGCTCAGTTATCAGAATCATTCCTAGGGTACCTGGCTGGCTCAGTCAGTTGAGCGTCCAACTCTTGGTTTCAAATAAGGTCATGATCTCAAGGTTTCATGAGTTTGAGCCCCAAGTCGGGCTCTGTGCTGCCAGTGCAGAGCCCGCTTGGGATTCTATCTCTCTCCCTCACTCTCTGCCTTTCCTTCACTCGCACTGTCTCTCTCTCTCTCGAAAATGAATTAAAAAAATCTTTAAAAAAAGAATCTTTTCTTTTTTTACATTTTTAAATGTTTATTTATTTTGAAGGAGAAAGAGAGTGGGGAGAAAGAGAAAGAGAGAGAGAAAATCCCAAGCAGGCTTCATGCTGTCAGCACAGACCCTGACTCGGGGCTGGATCTCACAAATCATGGGATCATGACCTTAGCCAAAACCAAGAGTCAGACACTTAACTGACTGAGTCACCCAGGCACCCCAAAATCTTTTAATTTTCTTATGGACACTCACACCCTATGTACTCTCATCCATTCCTATGCCTTTATATTTGTATACAGATGACTTCCAAATTTATATCTTTATTCTTTTCCCCTTTTTTCTGAACCCCATACTCATATATCCAAATGTCTTGAACTAGGTTGGTAGTAGTAGAGGTGGTAAAATGTAGTTATATTCTGAATATGTATTTATGTTAAAGAAGGCAAGTTTTGCTGATGGATTCACTGTTGGGTATGATAGAAAGAACAAAGTCAAAGATGGTTTTAAGGGGCACCTGGGTGGCTCAGTCATTTGTGTGTCTGAGTCTTGATTTTGACTTGGGTCATGATCCCAGGGTCGTGGGATTGAGCCCTGTGTCAGACTTCACGCTGAGCATGGAGCCTGCTCAGGATTCTCTCTTTCACTCCCTCTACTCCTCTGCCCCCACTTACACTCTCTCTCTCTCTCTCTCTCTCGCTTTCTCTCTCTCTGTCTCAAAAAAAATTGTCCTCATTTTACAGATGAAGAAACTAAGGCAAAAGAGATAAGATAACCTTTCAAAAGTCACAAACCTACAGAAGAGTGTTCCTGGATTGGCCTGAGTCTCTTCTACCTTAACCACTCTGATATTCTGACTTGCACACTGTGTGAGGTGTTTGAATTCTACAAAGAAGTAATTCTCAAATTTTGGTCCCCAGACCTCACTTGGGAACTTGTTAGCAGTGCAAATTCTCAGTCCATACCCAGACCTCCTGGATCAGAAACTGGGCATGGGCCCAGCAACCTGTTTTTAACAAGTCCTCCAAGTGATTTTGACGTGCACTGAAGTTTGATAACCACTGTTATAAAGGATGAGGAGTCCCTGAAGTATTTCAAGCTGAAGGAAGACAGAATCCATTTTGAGTTGTAAAAAGATCACAGTGGCAGGGTGATAGCATCATAAGAATGGCTTCCATTTTTCATGTTGATCAGACAGAGTTTATAAGTGTTACTCTTCAGTTGCCAAGCAAGGTTACATTAAGAAACTGAATATATTGATTTGTTTCTCCTGCTATTCAGAGAAAGAATTTTAGGCATTTTTAATGAACATACATAATGCTCAAATGGGGTCAATGTTGAGTAGAGTGAACTCTGTTGGTCAGCTCTATAGGAGGAAGAAAAGGTCCAGTCCAAAGAAGAACAATTAGAATAGTAATGGTGAGGAGCACCTGTGTGGCTCAGTCAGTTGAATGACCGACTCTTGGTTTCTGCTCAGGTCATGATCCCAGGATCATGGGATAGAGCCCTGTGTCTGGCTCCACACTGAGCATGGAGTTTGCTTAAGATTCTCTTTCCCCCCTTTTCTCTGACCCTCCCCTGCTCAAGCTCTCTCTCTCTCTCTCTCTCTCAAAAAAAAAATAGTAATGATGAAACAACTGATATGGAAGGTAATACCTAAAATCTGAACACACATCATACTTTCTAGTTTAAAGATTAAAATACACATGAAGAATAAAGGGACAAATTCCTAGAAACATACAAACTACCAAAACTTAAACAAGAAGAAATAGAAAATTTAACAGGCCCATAACCAGCAAAGAAATTGAATCAGTAATCAAAAATCTCCCAACAAACAAAAGTGCAGGGCCAGATGGCTTCCCAGGGGAATTCTACCAGACATTTAAAGAAGAGTGAATATCTATTCTTCTCAAAATGTTCCAAAAAACAGAAATGGAAGGAAAACTTCCAAACTCATTCTACAAGGCCAGCATTACCTTGATTCCAAAACCAAAGACCCCCACCAAAAAGGAGAATTACAGGCCAATAACCCTGATGAAAGTGGATGCAAAAATTCTCAACAAGATACTAGCAAATTGAATCCAACAGTACATTAAAAGAATTATCCACCACATTGATTATAAATCAATCAATGTGATACACCACATTAATAAAAGAAAGGATAAGAACCATATGATACTCTCAATAGGTGCAAAAAAAGCATAATACAAAATACAGCATCTATTCTTGATAAAAGCCCTCAACAAAGTAGGTATAGATGGAACATCCTTCAACATCATATAGTCTATATACAAAAGACCTATAGCTAATATCATCCTCAATGGGGAAAAACTGAGAACTGTTCCTCTATGTTCAGGAACAAAACAGGGATGTCCACTCTCACCGTTACTATTTAACATAGTACTGGAAATCTTAACCTTAACAATCAGACAACAAAAAGAAATAAAAGGCACTCAAATTGGCAAGGGAGAAATCAAACTTTCACTATTTGCAGATGACATGATACTCTATATGGAAAACCCAAAAGACTCTACCAAAAACTTATTACAACTAATACATGAATTCAGCAAAGTCGCAGGATATAAAATCAATGTACAGAAATCTGTTGCATTGCTATACACAAATAATGAAGCAGCAGAAAAAGAAATCAAGGAATTGGTCCCATTTACAACTGCAGCTAAAATCATAAGGTATCTAGGAATAAACCTAACCAAAGAGGTAAAAGATCAGTACTCTGAAAACTATATAACTTATGAAAGAAATTGAAGAGGACACAAAGAAATGGGAAAAAATTCCATACTCATGGATTAGGAGAAAAAAACATTGTCAAAATGTCTATACTGACCAAAGAAATCTACACATTTAATGCAATCCCTATCAAAATACCACCAGCATTTTTCACAGAGCTAGTACAAACAATCCTCAAACTGGTACGGAACTACAGAGACCCCAAATAGCCAAAGCAATCCTGAATAAGCAAAGCAAAGTTGGAGGCATCATGATTCTGGACATCGAGCTGTATTACAAAGCTGTAGTGATCAAGATATTATGGTACTACCATAAACCTGACTCATAGAACACAACAGAAAACCCAGAAATGAACCCACAACAGTATGGTCAACTCATCTTGACAAACCAGGAAAGAATATCCTATAGAAAAAGACAGTCTCTTCAACAGATGGTGTTGGGAAAATTGGGCAGCAACATGCCAAAGAATGAATTGGACCACTTTCTTACACCATACACAAAAATAAATTCAAAATGGTTGAAAGACCTAAATGTGAGACAGGAAACCATTAAAATCCTAGAGGAAAGCATGGGCATCAACCTCTTTGACCTCAGCCAGAGCAACTTCTTACTAGACATGTTGCCAAAAACAAGGCAAACAAAAGCAAAAATGAACTCTTGAGGGGCGCCTGGGTGGCTCAGTCAGTTAAGCGGCTGGCTTCGGCTCAGGTCATGATCTCACAGTCCGTGAGTTCGAGCCCCGCATCGGGCTCTGTGCTGACAGCTCAGAGCCTGGAGCCTGTTTCAGATTCTGTGTCTCCCTCTCTCTGACCCTCCCCTGTTCATGCTCTGTCTCTCCCCGTCTCAAAAATAAATAAAACGTTAAAAAAAATTTGTTTTAAAAAAATGAACTCTTGAGACTTCATCAAGATAAAAAAATTCTGCACAGCAAAGAAAACAATCAACAAAACTTAAAAGGCGATTTACAGAATGGGAGAAGATATTTGCAAATGATATATCTGATAAAGGGTTAGTATCCAAAATATATATAGAACTTAATCAAACTCAGCACCCAAAAAACAAATAATCCAGTTAAGAAATGGGCAGAAGACATGAATAGACATTTTTCCAAAGAAGACATCCAGATGGCTAACACACACATGAGAAGATGCTCAACATCACTCATCATCAGGTAAATACAAATCAAAACCATGATGAGATACCACCTTACACCTGTCAGAATGGCTAAAATTAAGAATACAGGAAACAACAGATGTTGGCAAGGATTCAGAGAAAGGGGAACCCTCCTACACTGTTGGTGGGAATACAAACTGATACAGCCAGTTTTCTGGAAAACTGTATGAAGGTTCCTGAAAAAGTAAAAAATAGAACTACCTTAAAACCCAGCAATTGCACTACTAGATATTTACCTAAAGGAAACAAAAATACAGATTCAAAGGGGTACATGCTACCCAGTGTTTATAGTAGCATCATCAACAATAGCTAAGTTATGGAAAGAGCCCAAATGTCCACCAACTGATGAGTGGATAAAGAAAATGTGACATACACATACACACACACACACACACACACACAATGGAATATTAATCAGTCATCAAAAAGAATGAGATCTTGCCATTTCCAATGACTTGGGTGGAGCTAGAGTGTATTATGCTAAGTGAAATAAGTTAGAGAGACAAATACCATATGGTTTCACTCAATATGTGGAATTTAAGAAACAAAACAGATGAACATATGGAAAAGGGGAAAAAGGGGGAGATAAACCATAAGAGAGACTCTTAACAATAGAGAACAAACTGAGGGTTGATGGAGGAATGTGGGTGGGGGATGGGCTAAATGGGTGATGGATATTAAGAAGGGCACTTGTTATTTTGAGAATTGGATGTTACATGTAAGTGATAAATCACTAAATTCTACCCCTGAAACCAACTCCTGAAACTAATATATTAACTAAGTAAATTTAAATAAAAATTTGGGGAAAAAATACACGTGAAAAATGACAGCTTTGCTAAAATAAAGGAGGGGTACCCAGGAAGACTAGACTAGATAGAGTTAGATAAAATAGAAATGAATTAATCTAGGGTTTTATCCCCCAAAAATGTACTGGATCCCAAAATAATTTTAAAAACATACATTGATTTACTTGTTCCTTCATGCATTTATTCAAGAAAATGTATTGAGCACCTTTCAGTATGCCAGATATCACGCTAGGCATTAAGACTGGAGGGGTGAACAAAATTAAGGAGATGGCCTCACAGAGTTTATATTCTGGTTGGGAAGACAGAAATTAAATATACATCTCTATGTCTTATTAAATGTCAGATAATGGTTAGTGTCATAAAGAGAAATGAATAAACTAAGGGGATAACAAGGAATTCTCTTACAGTTGAGAAGGTAGGGCACCCCTCTCCAAGGAGGTGACAAAGGAGGAGAGAGGGAAAGGGGAATAAATTGTGCAAATATCTAGGGGAAAAATTCTAGGCAGAGGGGACAGCAAATGGGAACATGCTTAGTAGCTCTCTTAAAAACCTATGTTATACATATGTCTTTATCTTATTTTATTTCTAATAATTATGTACATCCTTACATTGTTACCATTTTTATAAGAGCATCTGAAATATTCTTTCTTTGTAAAACTGTACTATTCAATACAGTTTTATGACCCAGAGTCACCATGTTGTACTTTAGATCTCAAGACTTACTCATCATATATAACTGTTACTTCATACCCATTGACCAACATCTCCATGTTTCCCCCACCTCCCTGACATTCATAACCACTGTTCTACCCTCTGCTTCAATGCACTCAACTTTTTAAGATGCCACATGTAAGTGATATCATGAAGTTTGTTTGATTTTTTACTTTCTGTGTCTGGGTTATTTCACTTAGCATATTGTCCCCAAAGTTCATCTGCATTGTTGCAAAAGGCAGTATGTCTTTCTTTTTAAAGACTGAATAAATTTGCATTGTATATATGAAAAAAACAGTGGGAACATGCTTGGTGTAGTTGAAAACAGCAACAAGCCTAGTGGGGATGAAACCAAGTGAGACAAAGACAAGGGGTAAGAATTAATGTCTGAGTAGTCAGGGGCCAGATCACACAGACCTCAGAGGCCAGGACATTCGAGGCTTTCTCCTTGTGTGATGAGAAAGCACTGGAAGTGGGACAGCAGGATTTGTATCTACACATCATCCTTGACTTACGATGGGGTTACACCCCAATAAACTCATTGTAAATTGAAAATATTGTAAGTCAAAATGCATTCAACACTCCCAAACTACTGAACATCCTAGCTTAGCCTAGCCTACCTTAAGTGTGCTCAGAACACATTAGCCCACAGTTGGACAAAGCCTGTTTAAAATGAAGTATTGAAGATCTCATGTAATTTAGTGAATACTGTACTGAAAGTGAAAAACAGAATGGTTCCATGGGTACAGAATGGTTGTTTGTACACTGCCTGGCTGACTGGGAGCTGCGGGCCCCCCCCCCTCCCTCAGCATCATGAGAGAGAACAGTACTGCATATCACTACCCCTGGAAAAGACCAAAATTCACAACCTGAAGTACAGTTTCTACTGAATGCCTATTGATTTCACACCATTGTAGAGTCGAAAAATCGTAAGTTTAACCACTGTTATGTTGGGGGCCCATCCCAGGGTCATGGGATTGAGCCCTGCATTGGACTTCACACTGAGCACAGAGCTTTGAGATTCTCTTTCTCCTTCTGCCCCTCTCTCCCCCTTTTGTGTTCTCTGTCTCTCTCTCAAATAAATTAAAAAACAAAACAAAATTTTAGAAAAGAGTCACTCTGGCTTCAGTAAGGAGAATAGACTAATAGAGGCAAGAGTGGAGGCTGGGAGGTCAGTGAGGAGGCTGTTGCACAGTCCAAGAGGCAGGTGATGGTAGCCTGGACTAGGGGGTTAGCAGTAGATCTGATAAGAACACAGGTGGGAAACATTTGGAAGATACATCTGAGGAACACATGTATCTTAAGGGATTTTTACATGGACTAATAGATAATCAAATTTAGTCCTTCTTAAAAAAAACTTATGGGATGGATACAATGATCTTTATTATTTAGATAAATAAACTGAGACGTACACAGAGAGATTACAGCAATCACTTGTCTAGGATTAGAGGGGCAAATCTGGGATTCAAATCTACCTGACAACAAAGCCTGCTCTTTCCACTACAGTTCACTCACTCCGAATCTAGAACAGATGCTCTGGGAAAGAACCCGGTATTGGCTCAAAGTTTAAATGAATAATAGAAAGTTGGTTATCATTTTGATTCTTCCCCTAGGAAATACAAAATATTTGATAGAGGGTAAGTCTTGGTTTAACAACAGTTTTAGCAATGAGGAAATATATCAAAGAAATTGTCCTAAAACTAATGGGTTGATTGAAATTTCTGAATACTAATGTGGATGGAACTAGAGCGTATTATGCTAAGCGAAATAAGCCAAGAGAAAGACAGATATCATATGATTTCACTCATATGTAGAATTTGAGAAACTCAACAGATGAACACAGGAGAAGGGAAGGAAAAATAAGATAAAAACAGAGAAGGAGGCAAACCATCAGAGACACTTAAATACAGAGAACAAACTGAGGGTTGCTAGAGGGGTGGGGGTGGGAGAAGGGCTAAATGGGTGACGGGCCCAAGGAGGGCACTTGTTGGGATGAGCACGGGGTGTCATATGTAAGAGATGAATCACTGGGTTCTACTTCTGAAGCCAAGACTACACTGTATGTTAACTAAAAAAGAAAAGAAAAATAAATAAAGGGGACATTTAAAAGAATTCTGAATACATAATGAACTCTAAAAACAGAATTAATCTTATTAAGAAAGATAAACTCCATACAAAAGAGAAATTGCTCCCCTCAAAAAAATTCTCAAGAAATCTGTTAAAAAGCACAGAACTTAAACATTCATCTTGAAGAAATTAGCAAAGGATCAAATATAATTATGTAAAAGATGCTTATCATAGTATTTCTATAATGACAAAATCATGAAAGCAATGTAAATGTTCAACAATACGAGATTAATTAAATACATTTTAATATATACTTCCACATAATATAATGTTATGCAGCCATTAGAAATTGTACATTCAAATACACTGAAAGCTATAGGAAAATGTTTGTGCTATGACAATACTAAAAAAAAAGATACAAAGTGGAATATAAACTAAGATTTCTATTTTGTGAAGCTATAGGTGCATATATGTATGTATCTACATACAGCTATAAATACAGAGACACAGAGAAAGAGAATGGCTGAGGGGAGAAGGGAAGAAAAAAAGAGAATAAGAATAGAAAGAAATACATTGAAATAAAACTGATTCTGTGGGCGGTAAGCATCTTTTTGGTATTATTTTTATCCATAAACATTTATTATATTAATAGTAATAAAAAGACCTTTATATAAATACATTTAAATAATATAGTGAAAACAATGGCAGGAGGGAGGTTTTGCTTAGCTGGTGAGAAATGAGCTCACTCTAACGCAGAGACTCACGCAGATTTGGATCAAGTCTGCACTTATTCTTACCCTCTGGCAGCCAGAAGCCCCTGAAGGAGGTGCCTGGGCTTGAGCGGGCAAGGTCTGTCTGGCGAGGAGCTGGGATGGTCTCCCTGAGGACAGCCCTGCACACTTCCCCCCACAGTCCAGGCTGCTTTCACCCAAAACAGTTTGATACAACCCGTATGTTTACAAACCCATTTGGGGTTCATTTTATTATGGTTTCTTTTTCTCATTGTTTTGTAGCTGTGACACCATTGGCAATGAACAATCAATCAGTTGTCACTGAATTCATTTTTTTAGGGTTTTCCAACCATCCAAACTACAGGGCGTGTTCTTCCTGGTCTTCTTGGTTATTTATCTGACAACTCTCCTGGGAAACACACTCATAGTAACAGTCAGTCCTGCCTTCCACACTGTAATGAATTATTCCCTCAGGAACCTGAGCTTCTTGAACATCCGCTGCATGTCCACTACCGAATCGGTCTGCACTGAACATTCCCCCAAAAAGGCCGATATCTGCTTGACCTTCTCTCCTTTTCTAGAGATGGATATTTACAAATAAACTAAGAATCTATCGCATGATCTACCTGAGAGGCTGTCAAGTTTTAGTACTTTAACAACCCACCTCCTTTGTATGGCTTTATCCATTCTCATAACTAAAAAAACCACATGCCTACAAATCTCAAATGTGTATCTCTGGTCTATACATTGCTCCTGAGCTTGTGACTTACAGACGTGATTGCCTACTGATATCTCCTCTTAGATGTCTAATAGGCCTCACAAACATACTATGTTCAAAATAAAGGTCTTGATTCTCCCTGCCTTTTATCTGACCTTCTA
This sequence comes from Panthera pardus, assembly GCF_024362965.1. NCBI lineage: Eukaryota > Metazoa > Chordata > Mammalia > Carnivora > Felidae > Panthera > Panthera pardus. The sequence continues at coordinate 3,844,536 of NW_026526666.1, read as the reverse complement.
TTCATCCTCTACCATCATGCAATTCCCAAACCACGCTGAACAGTCAATCTATGACTGAGTCCTGTGTTTCTATCTCATTGACCTCACCACAAACCTGGACCTAGCCACTAACAGCTCTTCCTAAGATTCCAGCACTATTCTTTCACTTGTTTTTTTGATTCCACTCTTACTTCACTCCAATTTTTTTCTACAAGGTAATTAAAATGATACTTTGAAAAATATAAACAAGACATCAAATACTCCTCTGCTTTCACTCAAAAAAACACAACACTTTTTATGTGTATTTCTCTTAGAATGAAATATAAGTATTCCTGGGTTTACTCCTCCAGTCATGCATGGGTAAGAGTGTATGTAATTAGAAGTAAAAAAAAAAAACCTGTAAAAATATCAGAAACAACCATTTTCAGACATTGGACAAGAGGCAGTACAGGGGTCCCTAAGAAAAGGAAAACAAAGTAGGCTCTACCATTTCAAGACTTCCTGCCAAGGGGTAATTTCCCAACTGTAGTAGAGGGAAGGAGAATCCAAACAAAGCCCAATCTTTTGAGCCCATCTCATTCTTTTGAGGAGACAGAGGAGTATGGGGAGGTTAAGAGCACTAGAATTCATGGGGCAAGATATTAAAAGGAAGCAGTGATGCAGACAAAGAATTCCAGAAATTTACATCAGCATCTCCTTGAGTCTTTGACTGAATGCTGATCCGTGTGTACATAGGGAGAAATCTCATGAAGTTAAGCAGGAACCTGTGGGGAAGACCAATTACCAGGTAGATACAAACAACAAGAAGCCAAATTATTCCCAGATCCAAAAATCATTCCAGTTTCCACTATGGGAAACATAGAGACATCCATGGATACACAGGGCAGTCAGTAGAGATACCAGAATGGCCATACCTTAGAAGTGTAGCTTCAGGGGCGCCTGGGTGGCTCAGTCAGTTAAGTATCTGACACTTGGTTTTGGCTCAGGTCATGGTCTCACGGTTTGTGAGTTTGAGCCCTGCATCGGGCTTTGCACTGACAGTGTGGAGCCTGCTTGGGAGTCTCTCTCTCCCTCTCTCTCTCTGCCCCTCCCCCACTTGCTCTCTCTCTCAAAATAAATAAACTTAAAAAAAAAAGAATTGTAGCTTAATTTGGGGTGCTGGCTGGCACAGTTGGTAGAGCATGGGACTCTTAATCTCAGGGTTGTGAGTTCAAGCCCCACGTTGGGCATAGAGCCTACTTTAAAAAAAAAAAAAGGGAAGAAGAAGAAGAAGAAGTGTAACTAAATTAGCCCTGAAGGTCTCTAGACCTGACTTAAAGAACTTCATGAAGGGCCTTGAAAGAATCAAATTGATCTGCAACTAACTAAACTGATCAACAGGAAAAAAAATCAAATATTCTGTAAAGAAATGTAACAAAAGATAGAACTCAAGAATATAATATTCATTACTTCCAGCATCCAATTAAAAATTTGCCATATGTAAGATGAAGGAGAAAAATGCAGTTTCAGGACAAAAACAGTCACTATAAACAGATCCAAAAATGACAGAGATGATATACTTAGCAAATAAAGACATTATAGCAGCTATTATAAATATGTTCCATATGTTCCATAATGTAAAAGAAAGTATGAACATAATGAGGAGGGCAATGGAAGACATAAAAAGGAACCAAATAAAACTTCTTCTAAAGATAAAAATACCATATCTGAGAGAAAGTTCACTGTGAGACTAATATTAAGTTAAAAACTACAGAAGAGGGGCGCTTGGGTGGCTCAGTCAGTTAAGCATCCGACTTCAGCTCAGGTCATGATCTCCCAGTTCATGAGTTCGAGCCCCACATAAGGCTCTGTGCTGACAGCTCAGAGCCTGGAGCCTGCTTTGGATTCTGTGTCTCCCTCTCTCATCTGCCCCTCCCCCACTTGCACTCTGTCTCTGTCTCTCTCAAAAATAAATAAACATTAAAAAAAAAACTACAGAAGAAAAGATCAGTAAACTTACATCCCAATAGAAACAGTGCAAGATGAAGCACAGAAGGAAAAAGGCTGGAAGAAAACCCAAAGCTTTAGGAATTTGTGACATAATTATCAAGTGATTGAATGTACAGGTAATTAGAATCCCTGTAGAAGAGAGAGAAGGGGAACAGAAAAGGTATTTGGAAAACTAATGAGCAAACAGTTTCTAAATTGTATGAAATTATCAACCCACATATCAAGGAAATCCAATGAACTACAAGCAGGATATAAACACACACATATCACTTATATCATGATCCAGGTGATAAAAAAAAAAAAAGAGAGAATCAGATAAACAGAAAGTTTGAAAGCAACAATAGGAAAAGACACGAAGATAAGAATTATCATAGATGTCTTTTCAAAAACTGTGCAAGCCAGAAGACAATGGGATAATATCTTTAAAGTTCTAGAAAAATTGTCAGCCAAGAAATTTATATCCAGTGAAAAATATTTTTCTTTCTTTTTTTTTAAATTTTTTTAATGTTTATTTATTTTTGAGACAGAGAGAGACAGAGCATGAGCAGGGAAGGGGCAGAGAGAGAGAGGGAGACATGGAACGTGAAGCAGGCTCCAGGCTCTGAGCTGTCAGCACAGAGCCCGACACGGGGCTCGAACTCACGAACTGTGAGATCATGACCTGAACCGAAGTCAGACGCTTAACTGACTGAGCCACCCAGGCGCCCCAAAATATTTTTCAAGAATAAAGCTGAACACATTTTCACTATAATTATCACTTAGGTGTTTCCCTGAGTGAATCATAAACTCCTGAAAGACAGATCTTCCTGTAGGCACAGAGTAAGCCCTCAGAAAATGTTTATTCTTGACCCAAATTACATTTAATTGCTCAATTGATTTTTTTTTACCATCCTCTTTCCCATTCCACCCCACACCCCACAGCTTTTACTCCTTGTTTTGACAATAATGACAGTCATCTTTCTGAAGTCTAAAGGTCTCATCATGGCACATTTTTTGCTATATTTATACAGCAGATATATAAATATACATTTGTATATTATATGTATTCTAATATATATTTTACGTTATATATGATAGTAACGTTATACATTGTATTTATATACATATATTTTTATTACAGAAATGTAAATAAAAACAAGTGTAGTAAATAAACATCTTTTAAGTGCACTTTTAAAGAAAAAGCCTCTCTCCACTGTGAAACTAGTTCAAGAAAAAAAACTCCTGAGTATTAATGCGGAAGTCCCTCTGATACAGTTTTTGCAGGAGTCTAAGAGTCTCAGTTTAAGTGACAACTTTTACCTAATTCCTTCTTAGCATTTCTACGTGTCTAAATTGGTCGATAAGCATGTACATCTGTCTGGCAATATAATATATTACAGTTGTGCCCTTTTTGAGAACAAAACGTGCACATTTTAAAGAATCAATTGTTTTCTCTGGGATTTATAATAGAATCAGTTTCACCTACTAGTCTATCAATCTGGTGATCACTAAACTCACTACCTGGGTGCCTGGCTGGCTTGGTCGGGACAGCACATGACTCTTGATCTCAGGGTTGTGAGTTTGAGTCTTACATTGGGTGTAGAGATTGCTTAAAAAAATAAAATCTTTAAAAAAAAAGTTCACTCCCGAATATTTTATGTTTACAAAATAACAAGAAATCTCTCAGTTTTTCTGCCTCACCAATCTTCTTCTCAAGGTGCCATCCCTTAGTTACTTAATTAATAATAATCGGAAATAATTAGTATCTCAAAATAAGATTCTACTTTGCAATAATTATGAAAACAATTTGCTTTTTCTGACTAATGGAAGATTATTAAAAGCCCATTTAATGCATATGTGAAAGTCAAATACCTTTATTAAAAGCCTACTATCTAGACAGCATTATATTAAGTCATATAAGTAAGTTATTGGTAATTTAAAAAGTAAAGGTGAACAGATAAAAAACAATTAGGAGGATTCATCATCAGCCAGTGTGAACAAGAAATGTTAAACAAAAAAGGACACCAGGTGAAAATTGGATTAATCCATGTAATGAAAATGCTGGAAATGGTATATATATGAGTAAATATTAAAACAATTTTCTTTGTGTGGCACCTGCGTGGCTCAATCAATTAAGCGTCTGATTCTGGCTTAGGTCATGATCTCCTAGTTTGTGAGTTTGAGCCCCTCATCAGGCTGTATGCTGATAGCTGGGAGCCAGGAGCCTACTTCGGATTCTGGATCTCCCTCTGCCTCTGCCCCTCCCCTGCTCTCTCTCTCTCTCTCTCTCTCTCAAAAATAAACAAACATTTAAAAAAATTTAAAACAATGTTCTTTGTCATTGTTTTATTTCTTTCAAATATAATGGATATTGAGAGCAAAACCATTAACAATGTATTATGGGTTCTATAGCAAACATAGAGATAAAATAAATGTGTGATGCCAACAGCACAAAGGATGGGAAAGCACCCTGTTGTAAGGGTCAGACATTATTTGTGAAGTAGGATAATAGCATTCTAAGGTAGATTATAATAAAGTAACTGCGTATTGTAAACCTTAGAGCAACCCTTAACAACGACAACAACGAAGCGTAGCTAATAAATAGTAGAGATAAAGTGGAATTAAATTCCTGGGCATACAGTAGGTATATTTTTATAAGAAACCACCAAACTGTTTTCCACAGCAGTTGCTCTAGTCCGCACAGCCACTAGCAATATATGAGCATTCCGGTTGCTCCACATTCTTGCCCATACTTGTTACTGTCAATATTTTTTAATTTTAGTGATTCTATTGGGTGTATGTTGATATCTCATTATAGTTTTAATTTTTTGCTTTTCTAGGAACTCAAGATATAGAGCATCTTTTCCTGTGCCTGCTGGCCATTCATGTGTCTTCTTTTGCGAAGGGCCTGTTCAGATCTCCTGCCCAGTTTTATTAGATTTTTGTCTTATTACTTAGCTGTAAGACTTCTTTATATATTCCATACATGCTTTGTTGGAGATATATACTGTGAATATTTTCTCCCAGCCTGTGGCTTGCTTTTTCATTTTATTTAGTGTCTTGTGAAGAGCAGAAATTTTAGAGGTTTTGAATTTTGATGAAGTTCAATTTTATTGTAAATGGTCTTGTCTTGTTTAGTGTCCAAACTAGGAAATCTTTGCCTGCCACTGAGTTATGAGATTATAGCTTTACCATGCTTACTTAGGTCCACAAATAAATTTGAATTAAGTCTTGAGTATGGTGTGAGGTAAGAGCTGAGGTTGGTTTTTCTCCTTACAGATATAAAATCATTCCAGCACTCTTTGTTGAAAAGATTATCCCTTTCTTATTGAACTGTATTGGCATCTTTGTACTGAGATAAGGACCCTAGACATGAAAGAGTACCTTCCTTATGATTCCCTTTATATGAAATTCTAGAATAGGCAAAACCAATCAATAATAATAGAAATAAGAAAGTGGTTGGTTTAGGGAGGAGCCAAGTTGGCAGAACAGCATGGAAGTTTTGTGTGCGTGTGTCTTGCATCCATGAAATACAGCCAGATCAATACTAAACCATCCTGCACACCTAGAAAACTCATTTTAGGGTTAACACAACAATCTGCACAGCCTGAACCACAGAACTCAGCAGGTATACAACGTGGAGAAGTGAACTGGGGGAGAGAGAAGCCGCAGAGAGCAGGAAGCTGTTTCTGCTTGTGGAGAGAGTATGAAGTGGGGGGGGGGGGGGATGAGAATATGGGAAAAGCACCCCTCCCCCCCAAGCATCTGGAGAGAAAATGGAAAAAAGGAAACAGCCGCAGGGACTGAAAAAAAGGGAGAAAGGAAAAAGGAGAGCTTTAAATTCCATTAAGACTATAAACAGAGGGAGTGCAGAGTCTGAAACTCCACAGCTCGATACCTGGCAGTGCTCTGGTGGGAAGGGCAAATCCCCAGGAGCAGAGTGGGATCCGGGGCTTTTCAGGCCACCCCGGGAGAGGTGGTTCCCCTGCTGGGAGGACATCTGGTAGACACGGTGTGGCCCCCCCATACAGGCAAAGGCCCCAGTGGACCCGGGAGAACAACCACATTTGCTGGTGCTGGAACAAGGTCTCTGGGAGTGAAGCCTGGCACCAGATGTATGTTGTGATTTTCCATAATCCCTGAAACGCTGCTGCTACACCATCACGTGAACTTTTTCTGGGGCAGGCTGGCACCGGCCACAGTCTCTGGGCATCAGCAGCAGCACGGTCTTGCAAATGTTCCTGGGCGCGACCAACCAGCACCCAGCCAGTGCTCGGTGAGACCCTCCCCCAGAAGGTCTGAGCGGTCAAAGCCACGGTCCTTCAGAAGTAAGGAGTCAGGAAAAACAGCTGCATCTGAGATAAGGCTCAGGAGGGAGGAGCCACCTGGCAACCTGACGGCTTGGTCACGGACAGTGTAAAAGCGGGAGCTAGACAGAAGCTAGAGACAAAGGACGGGTGCACGATCACTGATCGGGAAGAACAGCACTCTGATACTAGAGACTGGATAGGTGGGTGACGCCGTTTTCACAGCTCCCACACATGCGCATACACACCTACAAGCGTCTGAATAATCCACCCCAGTAAGCTGAGCAGTGCCATTTAGTGGAGAATGGAGCCATTACACTAAGCCCCATCCAATTGGGCCAACCTTTGTCTTTAGGAACACAAGTCTCTCCACCTGCTTAGTTTACGGACTATAAAGTGCTTCATAGTTTGACTTCAAGGGGAAAACAAAGTAATTTCAATCGTATTTCAATCTGTTCATTATTCCATCTATTCCATTTTTTTCTCTTTTTCTTGAATACAGAAAGGCAACAAATTATTTTTATTTTCAATTTTTATTAAACATATTTTTCATTACTTTTTTCTACTATATTTTTTACTTTTATGTGATTTTTTCAAGTTCCTTTTACTTCCATCATTTCATTTTATTGTATTTCAGTGTATCCATGTTTTCAAATTTTCAAATAATTTCCTTTTTTTCCCTTTCCCCTTTTTTCTCTAATCTATCAAGCCATTTTCAAAACCCAGACCAAAACATACCTAGGATCTAGCATCATTTATTTGATTTGTGTGTGTGTTGTTTTTAATTTTTTCATTTTAATTTTTTTATTTTAATTTTTTATGTCATTAATTCCTTTTCTCCCTTCAAAATGATGAAATGAAGGAATTCACCCCAAAAGAAAGAGCAGGAAGAAACTACAGCCAGCGACTTAACCAACACAGATACAAGCAACATGTCTGAACCAGACTTTAGAATCACGATAATAAGAATACCAGATAGAGTTGAAAATAGATCAGAATTCCTTTCTGCAAAGATAAAAGAAGTAAAATCTAGTCTGGATGAAATAAAAAATGCTATAACTGAGCTGCAATCTCAAATGGACGCCATGGCCCCAAGGATGGATGGGGCAGAGCAGAGAATCAGTGATATACAGGACAAACTTATGGAGAATAATGAAGCAGAAAAAAAGAGGAAGACTAAGGGCAAAAGAGTACAATTTAAGAATTAGAGAAATCAGTGATTCATTATAAAGGAACAACATCAGAATCATAGGGGTGTCAGAAGATGAAAAGAGAGAAAAAGAGGTGGAAGGGTTATGTTAGAAAATTTTAGTGGAAAGCTTTCCTAACTTCGGAAAAGACACAGACATCAAAATCCAGGAAGCACAGAAAATATGCTCAACGTCGCTCCTTATCAGGGAAATACAAATCAAAACCACACTCAGATATCACCTCATGCCAGTCAGAGTGGCCAAAATGAACAAATCAGGAGACTATAGATGCTGGAGAGGATGTGGAGAAACGGGAGCCCTCTTGCACTGTTGGTGGGAATGCAAATTGGTGCAGCCACTCTGGAAAACAGTGTGGAGGTTCCTCAGAAAATTGAAAATAGACCTATGACCCAGCAATAGCACTGCTAGGAATTTATCCAAGGGATACAGGAGTACTGATGCATGGGGCACTTGTCGCAATGTTTATAGCAGGACTCTCTACAATAGCCAAATTATGGAAAGAGCCTAAATGTCCATCAACTGATGAATGGATAAAGAAATTGTGGTTTATATACACAATGGAGTACTACGTGGCAATGAGAAAGAATGAAATATGGCCCTTAGTAGCAACATGGATGGAACTGGAGAGTGTGATGCTAAGTGAAATAAGCCATACAGAGAAAGACAGATACCATATGGTTTCACTCTTATGTGGATCCTGAGAAACTTAACAGAAACCCATGGGGGAGGGGAAGGAAAAAAAAAAAAGAGGTTAGAGTGGGAGAGAGCCAAAGCATAAGAGACTCTTAAAAACTGAGAACAAACTGAGGGTTTTGGGGGGTGGGAGGGAGAGAAGGGTGGGTGATGGGTATTGAGGAGGGCACCTTTTGGGATGAGCACTGGGTGTTGTATGGAAACCAATTTGACAATGAATTTCATATATTGAAAAAAAAAAAACCAGGCAACACAGATGACTCCCATTAGATTCAACAAAAACCGACCATCAACAAGGCATATCATAGTAAAATTCACAAAATAACTCAGGTGAGGAAAGAGTCATGAAAGCAGCAATGGAGAAAAAGTCCTTCACCTACAAGGGAAGACAGATCAGGTTTGCAGCAGACCTATCCACAGACACTTGGCAGACCAGAGAGGAGTGGCAGGATATATTCAACGTGCTGAATCAGAAAAATATGTAGCCAAGAATTTTTTATCCAGCAAGACTGTCATTTAAAATAGAATGAGAGATTAAAGGTTTCCCAGACAGGGGTGCCTGGGTGGCTCAGTCGGTTGAGCATCCGACTTTGGGTCAGGTCATGATCTCACAGCTCATGAATTCAAGCCCTGCATTGGGCTCTGTGCTGACAGCTTGGAGCCTGGACCCTGCTTCAGATTCTGTGTCTCCCTCTCTCTCTCTGACCCTAACCCACTCACATTCTGTCTCTGTCTCTCTCAAAAATAAATAAACATTAAAAAGAATTAAAAAAAAAAAGTTTCCCAGACAAATAAAATTTAAAGGAGTTCGTGACGACTAAACCAGCCCTGCAAGAAATATTAAGGGGGACTTTCTGAGGGGAGAAAAGGTGCAAATGAATAAATAAATAAATAAATAAATAAATAAATAAATAAATATAAATACCAAAAGCAACAAAGACTAGAGAGGACCAGAGTACACCACCAGAAACTCCATGTCTACAAGCAACATAATGGCAATAAATTCCTATCTTTTAGTACTCACTCTAAACGTCAATGGACTAAATGCTCCAATCAAAAGACATACGGTAACAGAATGGATAAGAAATAAGATACATCTATATGCTGTTTACAAGAGACCCACTTAGACCTAAAGTCACCTTCAGATTGAAAGTAAGGGGATGAAGAACCATCTATCATGCTACTGGTCTCCAAAAGAAAGCCAGAGTAGCCATACTTCTATCAGGCAATCTAGACTTTAAAATAAAGACTGTAACAAGAGATGAAGAAAAGCATATCATAATTAAGGGGTCTATCCACCAAGAAGACCTAACAATTGTAAACATTTATGCTCCAAATGTGATAGCACCCAAATATATAAATCAATTCATCACAAACATAAAGAAACTCATATGGTATATAATACCATAATAGTAGGGGACTTCAACACTCCACTTACAACAATGGACAGATCATCTAAACAGAAAATCAACAAAGAAACAATGGCTTTGAATGACACACTGAACCATTTAGACTTAACATATAGATTCAGAACATTTGATCCTAAAGCAGTGGAATACACATTCTTTTCCAATGCACATGGAACGTTCTCCAGAATAGACCACATGCTGGGACACAAATCATCCCCCAACAAGTACTAAAAGATCAAGATCACACCGTGCATATTTTCAGACCACAATGCTATGAAACTCGATATCAAGCTCAAGAAAAAATGTGGAAAGATAAGAAATACTTGGAGACTAAAGAGCATCCTACTAAAGAATGAATAGGCTAACAAAGAAGTTAAAGAGGAAATTAAAAAGTACATGGAAGCCAATGAAAATGGTAACACCACAGCCCAAAACCTCTGGGACACAGCAAAGGAATTCACAAGAGGAGTTCATACATAGCAATCCAGGCCCTCCTAAAGAAGGAAGAAAAGTTTCAGATACGCACAACATAACCTTTCACCTTAAAGAGCAGGAAAAAGAACAGCAAATAAAACCCCAAACTAGCAGGAGACAGGACATAATAAAGATTAGAGCAGAAATTAATGCTATTGAAACAAGAAAAAAAAAACCCACTAGAACAAATCAATGAAACCAGAAGCTGTTTTTTGAAAGGCTTAACAAAAGTGATAAACCACTAGCCAGACTGATCTAAAAGAAAAAGGAAAGGACCCATGTAAACAAAATCAGGATGAAAGAGGAGAGATCACAACCAACACAGCAGAAATACAAACAATAATAAGAGAATATTATGAGCAATTATACGCCAATAAAATGGGCAATCTGTAAGAAATGGACAAATTCCTAGAAACATATACACTACCAAAACTTGAAACAGGAAGAAACAGACAATTTGAGCAGACCCATAAGCAGTAAACAAATCAAATTAGTAATCAAAAATCTCCCAAAAAACAAGAGTCCAGGGCCAAATGACTTTCCAGGAGAATTCTACCAAACATTTAAGGAAGACTTAACACGTATTCTTTGGAAGCTCTTCCAAAAAATAGAAATGGAAGGAAAACTTCCAAACGCTTTCTATGAAGTCAGCATTACCTTGATTCCAAAACCAGACAAAGACCTCACGAAAAAGGAGAACTAAAGACCAATTTCCCTGATGAACATGGATGCAAATATCCTCAACAAAATATTAGCCAACCGGATCCAACAATACTTTAGAAAATTATTCACCACGACCAAGTGGGATTTATACCTGGGATGCAGGGCTGGTTCAATATCCACAAAACAATCAATGTGATACATCACATGAAAAACGAAAGGACAAGAACCACATGATCCTTTCTATAGATGCAGAGAAAGCATTGGACAAAATACATCTCCTTTCTTGATAAAAACCCTCAAGAAAGTAGGGATAGAAGGATCATACCTCAAGATCATAAAAGCGATATATGAAGGACCCAACGCTAATATCATCCTCAATGGGGAAAAACTGAGAGTTTTCCACCTAAGGTCAGGAGCAAGATAGGGCTGTCCACTCTCGCCACTGTTATTTAACCTACTATCGGAAGTCTTAGCTTCAGCAATCAGACAACACAAAGAAATAAAAGACATCCAAATAGGCCAGGAGGAGGTCAAACTTTCACTCTTCGCAGATGACATGATACTCTAAATGGAAAACCCAGAAGACTCCACCAAAAAACTGCTAGAACTGATTCATGAATTCATCAAAGTTGCAAGATATAAAAACAATGCACAGAACTCAGTTGCATTCCTATACACCAACAACGAAGCAACAGAAAGAGAAATCAAGGAATCGATCCCATTTACAATTGCACCAAAACCCACAAAATACCTAGGAATAACCAAAGAGGTTACCTCTTGTAACCAAAGAGGTGAAAAATCTATACACTGAAAACTATAGAAAGCTTACAAAAGAAACTGAAGAAGATGAAGAAGAAGAAGAAGAAGAAGAAGAAGAAGAAGAAGAAGAAGAAGAAAAGAAAAAGATTCCATGCTCCTGGATAGGAAGAACAAATATTGTTAAAATGTCAATACTACCCAAAGCAATCTACATATTCAATGCAATCCCTATCAAAATAACACCAGCATTCTTCACAGAGCTAGAACAACCATCCTAAAGTTTGTATGGAACCAGAAAAGACCCCAAATAGCCAAAGAAATCTTGGTAAAGAAAACCAGAGCTGGAGGCATCACAATCCCGGACTTCAAGCTGTATTACAAAGCTGTAATCATCAAGACAGTATGGTACTGGCACAAGAATCAATGGGGCAGAATAGAGAACCCAGAAATGGACCCACAAATGTATGGCCAACTAATCTTTGACAATGCAGGAAAGAAAATCCAGTGGAATAAAGACAGTCTCTTCAGCAAGTGGTGCTGGGAAAACTGGACAGCAGCATGCAGAAAAATGAAACTGGACCACTTTCTTACACCATACACAAAAATAAACTCACAATGAATGAAAGACCTAAATATAAGACAGGAAGCCAACAAACTCCTCGAGGAGAAAGCAGGCAAAAACCTCTTTGACCTTGGCCGCAGCAACTTCTTACTCAACACGTCTCCAGAGGCAAGGGAAACAAAAGCAAAAATGAACTATTGGGACCTCATCAAAATAAAGGCTTCTGCACAGCGAAGGAAACAATCAGAAATACTAAAAAGCAACTGATGGAATGGGAGAAGATATTTGCAAATGACATATCAGATAAAGGGTTAGTATCCAAAATCTATAAAGAACTTATCAAAGTCAACACCCAAAAAACAAATAATCCAGTGAAGAAATGGACAAAAGACATGAATAGACACTTCTCTAAAGAAGACATCCAGATGGCCAACCGACACATGAAAAAATGCTCAACATCACTCCTCATCAGGGAAATACAAATCAAAACCGCAAAGAAATACCACCTCACACGTGTCAGAATGGCTAACATTAACAACTCAGGCAACAACAGATGTTGGCGAGGATGCGGAGAAAGAGGATCTCTTTTGCACTGCTGGTGGGAATGCAAACTGGTGGCGCTACTCTGGAAAACAGTATGGAACTTCCACAAAAAATTAAAGATAGAACTACCCTATGATCCAGCAATTGCCCTAGTATATCCAAGGGATACATGTGTGCTGTTTAGAAGGGGTCCATGCACACCAGTGTTTATAGCAGCACTATCAACAATAGCCAAAGTATGGAAAGAGCCCAGATGTCCATCACTGGATGAATTGATAAAGAAGATGTGGTATATATATATATATATATATATATATAAAATGGAGTATTACTCGGCAATCAAAATGAATGAAATCTTGCCATTTGCAACTACATGGGTGGAACTAGAGGGTATTATGCTACATGAAATTAGTCAGAGAAAGACAAATATCATATGACTTCACTCATATGAGGACTTTAAGATACAAAACAGATGAACATATGGGAAGGGAAGCAAAAATAATTAAAAAAACAGGGAGGGGGACAAAACATAGGAGACTCTTAAATATGGTGAACAAACAGAAGGTTAATGGAGGGGTTATGGGAGGGGAGATAGGCTACATGGGTAAGGGGCATTAGGGAATCTATTCCTGAAATCATTGTTGCACTATATGCTAACTTGGATGTAAATTAAAAAAATAAAATAAAATAAAATAAAATGGGTCTTTTTTAGACGGCAAAAAAAAAAAAAAAAAAAAAAAATGGTTGGCTTAGGACTGAGGGTGGAGAAGGTTGGCCAGAATGAGGAAGAACAACTCAGTTGCATTCCTATACACCAACAACGAAGCAACAGAAAGAGAAATCAAGGAATCGATCCCATTTACAATTGCACCAAAACCCACAAAATACCTAGGAATAACCAAAGAGGTTACCTCTTGTAACCAAAGAGGTGAAAAATCTATACACTGAAAACTATGGAAAGCTTACAAAAGAAACTGAAGAAGATGAAGAAGAAGAAGAAGAAGAAGAAGAAGAAGAAGAAGAAGATACTCTGGGTACTGGAAATGTTCTTTATTTGGATCTTGATTGTGGTTATGTGAGGTAACCATATTTGACATTGTTAATTAACCTCACTAAACTGTATACTTCAAAATGAGTGCTTTTATTATATGTAAAATGAATATATAATATACATTATATCCTAGGGGCACCTCATTGGTTTAGTTTGTAGAGCATGTGACTCTTGATCTTGGGTCATGAGTTCAACCCCCACGTTGGGCCTAGAGCTTATTTATATATATACATGTGTGTGTATACATACACACACATACACACACATATGTATTATCGTATATAATACATATGATGCCTCAATATATGATATATAAATAAATTATATATAACAAATAAATAATACATATTATCCCCGATATATAATATATATTTTACCCCAATACATAAGTAAATCATATATATTTATAATATATATAATATTACATATTGTACCCCTATGAAGCTGATTTCAAAAGTATATGCCTTACCATGGGTTGTAGAGCTGTACATAATCTAGTTCCTGCCTCTGTCTCTAGCCTAATCTCATACCAGCTCTCCACCTAGCTCATTGTCTTCTCTTCAGCCACAAGGGGTCTCCCTTCTTCAACAAAGCATGACCTTTCCTGTGGCCAGGCTTTTGCACTTGCTGCTGCTTTAACCCAAAGTACTTGCCCCTAGCTCTTTTTATGTCTGGCTCATTCTCATTCTAAAGATCTTCCTTCAAATGTTCCTTCCTCAAAAACCTGTTCTTGCTGGTTTAATATAACCACGCCTTACCCTAACCCACTCCCCTTTTCACTTGGCTTAGTTTTCACAACCTAGTGAAGGTGTTATCTTCCAAATACGACCAGGGACGTTTGAGTGGCTCAGTTGGTTGAACATCAGACTCTTGGTTGCAGCTCGGGTCATGATCCCAGGATCATGGGATCAATTATCTCTCTCTCTCTCTCTCTGCCCCTCTCCCCTGCTCATGCACTGTCTCTAAAAAAGAAACAAACAAAACAGTTTTTGAGATTCTGTTAACAATAATTTTACGTTTTAATTCAAATTAGTATTCCATTGTATAAATATCCCACAATATATTTATCCATTCACTTTGTTGATAGAAACTTGGGTCATTTCCAGTTGGGTCTACTATGAAAAAAACTGCTATAAACATTTGTGTATAAGTATTCCATGGACATCTTTTTCATTTCTCTTGCAATACTCCCACTCAGAAAAGAAGGATATCTGCAAAGTCTCATGTTACAGCCCACTCTTAATTATTTTATTCTGAACTACCAAGCACTTCAGGTGGGGGAAGACTACTTAGCTTTAAATGGTATCAAACAAATTATAATATTTAGATATGCAAGAGCTATCCCTGATGGAAATGGTGAGAGAAGAGAGAGAAATTCATACATTTAGTACTTCTTTCTAAAAGTATGACCTCACTATTTTATTTGTTGTATGGCAGAATAAACAAGCATTTTAAATACCAGTTTGAAAGGCATATTCTATATGAATATCTACCAAAATATGGATAAATTAGAGTGTATTCATATAATGCACTATTAAGCAGGATGTGCACAAGCTAGAGCTACATGCGTCAACATGGATAAGGCTTTTGAAAAAATAGTTCGACTTTTTATTGAACAGGTTACAGAAGAGGCTTGGTCAGAGAAACCAAAGCATATGTCATCATCAGACTCCTCTGATTCTTCTTTCTTTGCTTCCACTTTCTTCTCCTAGGTGGCGGCGGGGCAGCCCTGGTGGAGGGAGCAGGACCTTTTGCTGGTGGAGCATCAGCTGCTGGGGCAGGTTGACCAGCCCCTACATAGAGGATGAGGCCCCAGTGTTGATACTGGCCAGGGCCTTTGCAAGCAAGCCTGGCCAGAAAGGTTCAACATTTACACCTGCTGCCTTAATGAGGGCATTGATCTTGGCCTCTGTGACCATCACCTCATAGCCGTGCACGATGAGGGTCAAGTAGGTGCAGGTGAGCTCTGAGAGGGAGGCCATGGTGCGGGTGAGGGCTGAGCAGAATCAAGTGAGGGCCTCACCCCAGTGCGTCCTTCGATTCCCTGGAAGGATTGAGCACCTTAACAGCAGCTGGGGAAAAAGCAACATGGGTAAATCTTATAGGGGAATCATCTTATAGTTTAGGTTCATCATATATTTAGTCATCAATGATATATATGTTGTCTACTTTTCATTAAGGGAGGGAGACATCCATAGGCCCCTAACTAAGGAGTAGCCCTGTACAGTCATGTTATATCATCCCTCCCACTGCACTCCCACACACATATTTTGGACAATAGATATATGTCTGACCCATGAGCAGCCAATCCATAATTAAAGCTAATACATACAAACTCCATGCTCAATACAATTAAAACAAACACATGCAATCTGTGCTCAATAAATTCCATGCTCAACATGAATGGAGGTAATAACAAATTCTGTCTTCAGAAGCTTCTCAGGGTAGGTATATCTAAACGGG
This sequence comes from Panthera pardus, assembly GCF_024362965.1. Classification (NCBI taxonomy): domain Eukaryota; kingdom Metazoa; phylum Chordata; class Mammalia; order Carnivora; family Felidae; genus Panthera; species Panthera pardus. Next base: position 3,828,454 of record NW_026526666.1, on the reverse strand, counting down.
GCCCTGAACAAGGAAGAAGAAAAGAAGCATATGGAAATATGACTGAGACTAAAAGTGAAACTTACTGACTCACATCACTAAACAAGACTAAGGGAAACAAAGTATACTTCGGAATAAGATACATAACCAGGATTAAAGAGGGATATTTGTAATGATAGAAGGCTATCATATCTCAAGAAGATATAACAAGCCTAACTGTATTCATTTAATAACAGAACATAAAAAACTGATAGAACTGAATGGAGGAGTAGATAAATCCACAAGTATAGCAGAGATCAACACCCCTCTCAATTGCTGGTAGAACAATTAATGATGATAGCTTTAAAAACCACTATACCACAGACTCCACCAACCACCAGTAATAAGGCTTTCATACCCAGCCAAAGGGCTGGTGATCCAGTTCTGAAATCCGTTTTTAGAGTCTGTTTCCTAGGAACAGTCTCAATATTTACTCTTTTATCCATATTCCCTGGGAAAGAGATCTGAGACAGGGATTAGCTTTGCAAGACCCCACCTGTAACAGGAGTAGAAGTGGGTTGGACAGAGGGAGAAATGATCCCGGTTTGACAGAGGCCTCAGTTGATCCCATGTGGAGCTGAATGACTCTTAAGAGTTGTCTCAGGGGCACCTGGGTGGCTCAGTTGGTTAACTGTCCGACTTCAGCTCAGGTTATGACCTTGTGGGTTCATGGGTTCGAACCCCACATCAGGCTCTGTGCTGACAGCTCAGAGTCTGGAGCCTGCTTCTGATTCTGTGTCTCCTTCTCTCTCTGCCCCTCCCCCACTTGCGCTCTGTCTCTGTCTCTCAAAAAAAAAAAAAAAAAAAAGCTGTCTCAAATTGAGGCAAGGGGACCAGGTCTTTGTACCTCCCACATCAAGCAGGCATTGGAAGGAAGCTGGAAGGAAGCATTGGACGGAAACTCCAATCAGGCAAGACAGCTCCTTTCAGCTGAGAGCAATTCCTAGGCAGGGGCTTTGCTGTGAGCTAGTGGAATGGGAGCCTCAGTCCTGAAAGGGGAGTGCATCATCTCATTCATTGCAAAAGATCTGAAGCTTAGTGTTGCTAACATTTGAGATGTCTATATGACATTCAAGTGGAGATATCAAGCAGCCAGTGGGGTATAAGAGCTTGGAGCTCAAGAGAATGGTGTGGGCCAGAGACAAATTTGGGGTCAACAGCATTTAGATGACATTCTAAAACCGTAACACTAGGTGAGATGACCAGAGGTATTAGAAAATAAGTAGTTCAAAACCTGGACCTTGGAGCACTTCCAGTGAAGAAGTCTGAGAGGAAGTAGAGGAACCAGCCAAAATAATGGAGAAGGAGCAGCCATTGAGGGAAGAAGAAAGCTAAGAGTATGTGACCAGGAAGCCAAGTGCAGAAGGTGTTCCCAGGAGGAGGAAATGACCAATCGTTGCAAATGCTGTAGATAGGTCAGGGGAGAGGACTAAGATGTGCCTATTGGATTCAGCCATGTGGCAGCTGGTGACCTTGACAAGGGCAGTCTGAGTAGCATAGTGGGGGGTGAAAGCCTGATTGGAGTCAGTTTATGAGAGAATGGGAAGAGAGGAACTGGAAGCATTAACAATTAGCTGATTGAAGCATTTGCTATAAAGGGAAGCAAAGAAATGGGGTGCTGCTGAAAGGGAAATGGCGTTAAGAAAGGCAAGAAAGTTTTTCTTTTTTTTTTAATGTTTATTTATTTTTGAGACAGAGAAAGACAGAGCATGAATGGGGGAGGGTCAGAGAGAGAGGGAGACACAGAATCTGAAGCAGGCTCCAGGCTCTGAGCTGTCAGCACAGAGCCTGACGCGGGGGTCGAACTCATGGACCGTGAGATCATGACCTGAACCCAAGTCGGACACTTAACCAACTGAGCCACCCAGGTGCCCTGGCAAGAAAGTTTTTCAAAGATAAGAGAAATAACAATGCATAGGATGAAAATGGCCACACAGGACAATCGATAATGTGGAAGAAGAGGGGATAATGCTGAGTGATGGCCTTGAGTAGGCGATAGGGTGTGGGACCCAGTGCACAGGTGGGGGTGTTGTTCTAGTTGGGAGAGTAGGTCCTTCAGTTGGAGGAACAGTCAGGAGACAGAATACATGGAAGTTGGTAGGAGTACGGTGAAGTTCCTTTGATTACTCCAGTTTTCTCTGTGACATAGAAAGTACCAGGATCGGCTGAGAGTGAGGACTGGGGAGATGCTGGAAATCTGAGGAGAGAAGAGTTAATGGAAGGGAATGCAGTCTGATAGCTGGACAGCATTAATGCCCACTTGAGGTCTGTGGTCATTAGTTTAAAGGGACAGTGATGAGCATGACTGTTTCCTCATCACAGCTATTCAGCTGTCAAATGGGGCGCATCTGTAAAAATCAGCGCCTCCTTCATCGTGTTGTTGGAAGGATTTGAGGAGTCGTTTTAATACACATAACACGCTTGGACAGGGTATCACTTAACGGTTCTTAGGATCCTGTAGGGTACATTGTTATCTTGGGTACATATCTCAGTTTTGATCACAAATGAGTTGACTCATAGAACCTCAAGGTTAAAAGCCATTGAGCCCAAACACTGAATTGATACTTGAATTGTATCCACATCGCCATTCAGCTTTTGTCTGAGCTGCTCAGGGACAGCGCATGTGTATGTAGTCATTGGACATCTGGGAAATCTGCTCTGTAGTAACTTTCACCAGTGTCTACTCATTCAGGCCACACTGAAGAAAGCATCCCTGTGTATGCTGTCTCTCTCTTCTACAAGTGGTCCTCATCAGGTTTGCCTATAGATGGGACAGCAGCCCACACAGCTGCCCTGGAAACTCAGTATGTTCCCAACCTTCCGAAACTTCCTTATAGGAATCATTAGCATTCACAGAAGAAAACATTTCTGTTTTTTAATTCCTCTCATCTCCTGCAGCCACATCCCTGTCAAAGCTTCTGACTTGGTTAGCTTGTTTATCTCCTCAGTGAAAAGTGTGTGATCTGCTTTTCTCTAGTCTAGAACAATTCTTCATTACTGTGCTCTGGAGAACTTCATAAGATCCTAGTGATTATTCCATGAAAAAATAGTTTCATGTAGTCAAATAATTTTGGAAAGCTGCAGGCATAACTAAACAGTTTTCTCATGTAAAAGTATGCTAACATGTACTATAAATTCCCAAAAGGGAGCTGTAGAAATGCTGTAGTGCATTTCCTAAACTTATTGGTTAACAAATGCATTTTGTTGTGGTTGCTTCTTTTCTGGGACTAGCATTCCATAAGATGATCTTTGGGAAATCTCATCCAGAAAGTATATCTCAAACTTAACTATTATATGACCTATAAAATATTGCCTTAGGGACGCCTGGGTGGCTCACTCGGTTAAGTGTCTGACTCTTGATTTTAGCTCAGGTCACAATCTTGCAGTTCATGAGTTTGAGCCCAGCGTCGGCTCTGTGCTGACAGCTCGGAGCCTGCTTGGGATTCTCTCTCTCCTTCTCTCTGTCCTTCCCCAGCTCACTCTCTCTCTCTCTCTCTCTCTCTCAAAATAAATAAACATTTAAAAAATAAAGATAAAACATTGACTTAGATGACTGTATTATAAAATAACAGAAGTATGTACAATCATAAAAATAGGTGTAAACTCCACTCCTTGCACTTATAGCTCTTATATAAGCAACTATAAAACCAAATCAGTTTACAAATTAAATATAAGCAAACCCAATAAAATTCCAATTGACCACATTAAGTTAATGTGACATGTAGTACTGCTTTGCTTAAGCGAAATTGCCAGTGTGGAGTTTATCGATAAAGACATAAAATCTTATTATTAACTTGATTTTTTTGGCTTTGTGCACAGTAGACTTGCACTTGAACCATCAAATCATTGCTGATAAATTTCTTTTTAAGAAATGGAACTCGTTTAACCACATATTTGTTTTGGGATGGGTCAATCAATGCCAGGGTGCACCCCTCCCATATAAAATAGTGTATTTTTAAAACACTCTTTTAAGCAAATTATTGATTTATTTTCTGCTATTGAACTGTATGTAGTAAGTTAGTATGAACAAAGAATACAAGGCAAACACTTAAAATAGGAGTAGCATTCAAATGTGGTGCTCACTGATGTGCACAGATGCTTCCAGGTTTGACCTTCCTGTATTTTTCTGTCATGTGGTAGTGATGACAATTCTCCCAGCGCTTGTATTTTCCTGAACTAGCAGAAAACTTCATCTACAGATGATCTGGAGGCATTATTTGGCTTTCACTTGACAGGAATATGATCTCAGGCAGATACAAAACCAGGTACCCAAACTAGGAGGCCATATTCAGTTTTTAAGAGAATCATCTATAATTCAGAAAATGCTTGTATTCATTTTTAGACGTGATTATAAAAGTAGAACAGATTAAGGGAAAGTAGAGACTGAGTTCTGCTGAAATGCCTACATTGATTTTTGCAGAGAGTTGGTCCACAGACTCTTTTCTTGGCAACAGGGAGGACGAGAAATCGGTTGGCTGGAGTTTCCAGTTCCTGCTTTTCTCCCCTATGGCTCCCTCCCCTGCCCTCAGACAATATAGGAAAGGAGCTATTGGGTATGTTTTGACATTCATTCACACCAATGTGCTACCTCTGTTGGCAGTTTTAAGACTTTTAATGCGTTATTGTGGAAGAAAGACTTTCCCTCTCACCTAAAGGATGTTGGAATTCAGACTCCCTGGACTGGAGGAGGAACTGGATTTGGGGACAGAGAGGATATATAGGAGTGGTTCTCTCCTTAGAATTTAAGCCATATTGGGGCTCACAGGGGGCTCAGTTGGCTAAGCGTCTGACTCTTGACTTTGGCTCAGGTCATGATCTCACAGTTCATGAGTTCAAGTCCCATGTCGGGCTCTGTGCTGACAGTGTGGAGCCTGCTTGGGATTCTCTCTCTCTCTCTCTCTCTCTCTCTCCCTCTTTCTCTCTGTCCCTCTCCCCTGTGCATGTGCACACACACACCCTCTCTCTCTCTCTCAGAATAAATAAACTTAAAAAAAGAAAAGCATTTAAACCATATTTAGGAATGAAATTGAACAGAATACAAATCTAATCTGAATTGTGATCTGAACTCACAGGCTTAGGCAGGTGGCATACAGAAAGCTGCCCCCTGCTTTAACCTGCCTCAAGACACCCTCAAGTCCCTTCTTCCCGGTGTCCTCCTCTTGCCGGGGACCATGGCTGTGCCTGGCTTGGGGCTCTCTTCCTGCTTGCCTTTCCTCTTTTTGAAGCCTGTCAGCCCTCTCTGTCCCATTCCACCCCTCTCCATCCAGGGAGGGAAAACATACTCCAGGACCCCCTCTGCTGGGCAGCTCGGGGATTGACATGGAAAACACATGAAGGGAACTTCGTGAGAAGGAATCCCAAGGGAAGCTCAGGTGGGGAGAAATAAGATGCATGCCCTTTGTCTTTCATCCTGTGGGTGATAATAAAGATACTAAGATGCTAAAGATTGAAAACCCAGGATATGGTCTCCAGGTGCACACCAATGCTCTTTAGCTAGAAGAATGGTGGATAGTGCTAAGCAGCTAAGTGAGAATATATCTTGAGGATCTTCTCTGGCTAGCAATCTCACGACTTCAACTGGATTTCCTGATCTGGAGAACTCTAAATGACCAATATTCCACCCAAGTCAGGCATGGTAGGATTCTTGCCTTTTCTCGAAGATGAGAAAAAGAAACATGACCGTAAACTGGGATTAAGAGCATGCAACTCAGATATTTCGTGCAAGTCATGCACCTCACTTAAGTCTGTATAATGTTCATTGTTTTTCCTTCTTCTTTTTGTTTTTTTTAACTTTTTTTCTCATGTTTTCAACAACAATTTATTAAGCCCCTGTGATGTGATAAGCTCTCTGCCAAGACTTTGAGAGTCCAAAGATGAAAGACTTGATCCCTGCCCTCCAGGGACTTTCAGTCTAGAAGAGGGAATGAACAATAAACTAAACAGCAAGACAACAGATAATTGCAATACATGACCATTCCTTTACTTAAAAAAATTTTTTTTAATGTTTATTTATTTTTGAGAGAGAGAGACAGAGTCAGAGCCCAACTGGGGGAGGGACAGAGAGAGGGAGACCCAGAATCCAAAGCAGGTTCCAGGTTCTGAGCTGTCAGCACGGAGCCTGATTTGGGGCTCAAACTCACGAACCTCGAGATCATGACCTGAGTGGAAGTCAGACACTCAACCGACTGAGCCGCCCCCGCGCCCCAGGCCATGCCTTTACTTGTTACGGGCTTGTGAAGCCATCTACATTCCTGTTATCTCCACAAAGCAAGGCATACCCTGGTCTGCTAAGATTCTACAGTCCTTGCCTAATATCTTGTAGAGAAGGATGTTCAGCATGTACGTTTTTGATAATGAAAATATAGACCCTTGTGTGAGGACAATCCATCCATGGGTTGCAAGCTCTTAGTGCAGGGATTGTAGCTAATTGTCCATTTCATACAGCAGGCAATTCACTGGGAAGAAAATGTGGTAATACTTCCCTGCTGCCACCTGGTGCTTTATTTACACTAAATTAGACTCAGAGTAGTGGATAAGGCAACTGAAAATCATTTACCACGCTCAACTTTGAAATGAAATCCCAGCCCCATCCACCCAACACACATGTGGGGAACACGTGAATACACACTCACCATGCACACATATATCCTCTCCCTCATTGCTTCCATCTCTGCCAGCCCAGGGCAGGTTTTCTGGGAAAGTGCGTTCAGTTAAGACTAGAAAATGGGCGTCTGATACAAGTTAATGTGTAGGGGGTGCCTCACCACTTAAAAAAAATTGTTTTAATGTTTATTTTTGAGAGAGAGAGAGACAGCACGAGCAGGGAAGGGGCAGAGAGAGAGACACACACAGAATCCAAAGCAAGCTCCAGGCTCTGAGCTGTCAGCACATAGTTCGACGCGGGGCTCAAACCCACAAACTGCGAGATCATGACCTGAGCCGAAAGTCGGAGGCTTAACCCACTGAGCCACCCAGGTGCCCCACCACTTTTTCTCATTTGTTTTACTTTGCCAGTTTTTAGCTTGATTTTGAAGGTTTAAGCTTATCCTGTACATACAGGTTGTTTTAAAGCAAAGCTTTCCAGCCTTTAACGTGTCTAGTATTTTTCTAAGAATAATCGGAGAACTATTTATCATGGATTTTAATGTACGATGCAGACGGGTGATCTCAGCATGTTGGTTCCTGACCCCTTTTCTATTTGTTGTCTGACTCTTGTAACTGTATGTCTGAAATAATTCAGTATTTTCAGATATTAGTATACCCTTAATCATTAATGAAATAAAAAACTCTTAGCTTCTCTTTGCAGTGGAGAAAGGGGAAAAAAAAAAGACTAGAGAATGGGGCCAAGGTGCCATGATTGGACATTTTTTTTTTCCTCTCGAGGACAAAGCACATGCTGGAGTGATGAACCCAACTGTGTAAAGAGTTAGTGAAGCAAGGGGTGCCTGTGTGGCTCAGTCAGTTAAGCATCTGACTTCAGCTCAGGTCACGATCTTGTGGTTCATGGGTTCAAGCCCCGTGTCAGGCTCTGTGCTGAAAGCCCAGAGCCTGGAGCCTACTTCAGATTCTGTGTCTCTTTCTTTCTCTCTCTCTCTCTCTGCTCCTCCCCCACTTGTGCTCTGTCTCTCTCTCTCAAAAATAAACGTTTAAAAAAATTAAAAAGACAAAGAGTTAGCAAAGCAACTGTGACCATCAGCTTGTTGGTTAGCCCCTCATCAAATATTTTTGAACACCTACTTTGTGACAGGCACAATTCAAGGCTCTGGGGAATCACTGGTGAAGAAGAGGAGTATGTTAGCTCACCTAAAGGGGATTAGTCTAGGGTGGAGAGTCCTGTTAACTCCTAAACAAATAAATAACATAATATCAGGCCTGCATAAGGGCTAGAAAGAACATTACGTGTGGGGATGTGACTAAGGTGTTTCAGTGACGTGGCCAGGGCTGGCTGCTCAGAGGAGGCCATGTTTGAGAGATGGAGAGGTGATACTGATGGTGAAAAAGAAAAATCTATGGGAGGAGAATCTAAGGCAGAAAAGCCCACACAGGCCACGAGAAGAGAAAGACTTGGGTACCTACAGGACAGAGGAAGGCGAGGGTGGGAAGAACCACATGAGGTGAGTGATGGGCAAGGGGAGGAAGGGGAAGCTGGCAAGAGTGGCGGTGCTGGATGGGCTGACACTGGGGGAACAACAGTAAGGCCTTCAGATTCAATTCTATGTGCAAAGGCAAAGCGGATAGCTGGGTTGAAGCAAGGGCATGATGCGACCTGCTCTGGTTTTGTGAATGATTGCGATGGAGGATGGGTTATAGGAAAATTATGAAAGTGTGAGACCAGTTAAAAGGCTGTGGCTGTGTCAGCTTTGAGATGTATTTTGCAGGTAGAGCCAAAGGGTTTATTGAAGCCCTAGATGCAGGGATATGACTGAGAGAAAGGGATCAAATAGAGCCTTCAGAGTATCTAAGTAGATGATGGTTCCATTTGCTAAAGTGAGGAAGGCTGAGATGGGGAAATGTATTTGGAGTGCGGAATCAGTAGCTCTGTTTGGCCATGTTACATTTGAAACATCTGTCCGACTGCCATGTGGAGTAGACAGGTAGGTGGTAGGTCTGGATTTCAGGGAAAAAAGGTCCAGAGGAGATGTGGGCGACATCAGCACGTGGGTGGTACGTGAGGCCATGTTGGTTCCCCTTACTCTGCTTTATAGCCTCGAATAACATCCTTAACACCGTCTATCTCAGCTCTCAGAAAGCATCTTTCCACTGGCAAGAATAGCAAAGTATGGGATGGGGTGGTAAAAATCTGCCATTTTAAAGAAGAAGCAACTCCAGACACACGCATAAGATGTCAGACTTTGCAAGGGCTCTGCCTCCGAACCCCTCATTTTGTTGATGAGAAGTTCCGTGTGCGGAGAGATAAACTGACCAGCGGTGTCACAGGTCTGGTGCGCACACGGCAGAGCCAGACCTTGAACCTACGTGTGCTGGCTCCCACGCGCCCTCTCGGCACTCCTTCTGGCTGCCAAGATGGCCCGATGGCATACAGTCCGTGGGGTACAAACAAGGCCAGGTGTGTGTACCTCTCACAGGTGAATTTAAAATGAACATTTCAACCCGTATTCGAGATTTTCGTTCTGTACCATTCAAGAGTGAGTGATAGTTCCAGATTCAGCATAGAACAAACAGGAGCAAATAATTTTTAAAAATAACAACGTTCTGGAAACCAGTCTCTTCACCTCTGTCTCTAGGGCTGCTTTGAGACATCTGTCTCATCTGTCTTGGTCATCAGTGAAGGCCTTAGGACACCTCGCTTCCAGATGCCCTGGGAATCTGCATCTGCCCTTTGTGAATATGGCAACGGGCAGGGAAGGAGCGATTCTGCATCCTGCAAGGCACCGCTAGAGGGCTGCAGAGACTAGCGGTGACAGGTACAGACGGTCAGCGAGACCCAACCCAGAGAACCGGCCATCATCACCTAGTGGCCCAACACTCCCTCCCTTTAGGCGAGGGAGGAAATTGGAGCCTCAGAAAGATTAAGGCCACTGGCTGGTGAGTGACAATCACAGATCTATCACAGGTTCAAAATTCAGTGTGACACAATGGCAAGGGTGTGGGTTTTAGAGCCAAGAATCCCCGGTCGGTCAAATTGCCCAACTTGTCTGAACATCAGTGTTCTGGTCTGTGTTATGGGTAATAGTGCTCCTGCCATATGCCATGCAGCATGTTACGTCGGTAAGTTGGCGTTGTTGAGAGGCCTTAGTAAACATTTGTCAAATGCCCAGACCTTTCTCCTCTTCTTGCCGAGGCACTCGTTCCTCTCTGGACTAACTCACCCTCAGGAAGCAACTTTCAGTCATCAACCCAGATGATCCCATCTGGTTATAATGCTCTGCTGCATGGCCAAGTATGTAAACGGCACTATATAACACAGAAACGTAACAAGCAAAGCCACAGGATATATATGTGTATATATATTTTACATTTATCAAAGAGGCTAGGAAGGAGGGTGTCTTCCTTGTCAGTGTCCCAGAATTTGGAGGGGCAGAGAGAGGGGGAGGCATGGAATCTGAAGCAGGTTCCAGGCTCTGAGCTGTCAGCACGGAGCTGACATAGGGCTCGAACTCATGAACCATGAGATCATGACCCGAGCCGAAGTCAGATGCTCAACCGACTGAGCCACCCAGATGCCCCATCCTTGGTTTGATTTTAGAGATGAGGAAACTGAGGACCAGAGAAGTTAATTAACTTGTCCAAGTCCTACCAGCATGCAAGTGGCAATGCTGGAGGTTAAGTTCAGCTCTGCCTGTGTTTTCACTGTGCCCTTTTTCTGTGAGATGCTTGCAAAAGGTGAAACCATGGAAAGTGCCATAAAGGGAAGCTTGCCGGGAGTTCTGAAGGGAATAACTGCTCCTGACCGAGGGATCTAGAAGGAATTCTGGAGGAAAGCTCAAAGTGGCCAAGCCTAGAAGCGGGAAAAAGGAAAAAGGAATTCCCACACGCCTATCTGTAGTTAACGTGATGCATCGAAACATGGTATATTTGGTGTATGAGAGAAAGACACACAGGAACGCACGCACGCATGCACGCACACATACTTAAGGCTGATTGAATTCTCTAAAAGAACTCTCCCTGGAAGGAAGTAGGGGTCAAAAGCTGAAGTGAAAAAAAATCTAAAGGTAGAGTATTAACACCAGTGTGCTTCACTGCCAGCTCGCCCAGGAAATTAATTTCACGTTGAGTCGTTCTATTAAAAACCCGACTGAAGTGTCTTCACAAGGTAAACAATGGGAAAGCCTCCAAGACCTTCCTAAAGCCTGTAACACAGCCAGAGGCTGACCTGACCTAATTGGCAGGTGTAGATCGGCGGCCAGGGAAACCCAGTTCTCTTCCACCTACCACAAGCCTGGCCAGCTGCCACTCAAAGATGCTAGTCCGGTGGCCACACGCAGCAGCCTCGAGGCTACCCAGCCCCCACCTTCAGAGGTGCTGCCCACCAGCATACTAGTCACTGTGAGCACCTTCTGAACATGAAGGTCTAAACGCTCTTGCATAGCAGTTCTAGAAATAGCCAGGCACCTGAGTGTAACATGACACAGGAAACATCCTTCCATCCGGTACAAAGAACGCTCCTCCAAAGGACAGGGAGAGGACGTCATAATTAGCATCATTCATTCATCCAGCAGAACTGAGCCCCCAGCTATGTGCCAAAGGTAGTTCTCAACCCCGGCTGCCCAGGAGAATCACCTGGGATCTTTTAAAAATACCGACGTCAGGGCTCCACCCAAAGCCAATTAAATGAGAATATCTGGGAGTGGAGCCCAGGCCTTGGTATTCTTTAAAAGCTCTCTGGACGATTCTCATGTGGTTGAGAACCACCGCATTAGACATTGTATACAACAAAACCCAGAATCACTGACCAGGCCTCAAGGAGCTTGCAATTCCACAGAGCCCTACAGTCCGCGATGGGTTTTTTTTCCTGTAGGTGACCTTGACTGATCTTCACACCAAGCCTGTGTTAGAAAGAAAACAACAGGCCCAAAGTGGCGTCACTTGGGCCAGGCCCAACCCTGGGCCTAATACCTAACCTATTTGTAGTTCCCATCTTCCCCAGAAATATGTCTTACCATGTCAGTCAGGAATTTTCTGATGAACACCACTGAGGTGGTCTGTCACAAGGGCCCTCTCCATCCCCCAAAGGAAGATGAGGTAATTCACCTAATAAGGCCTAGAACAATTCTTTTTCTTTTCTTTTCTTTTCTTTTTTCTTTTCTTTTCTTTCTTTTCTTTTCTCTTCTTTTCTTTTCATGTTTATTTAATTTTGAGAGAAAGAGAGAGAGAGAGAGAGAGAGAGAGAGAGAGAGAGAGAGATAGAGAAGGCATGGGGGAGGGCAGAGAGACAGGGAGACACAGAATTCGAAGTAGGCTCCAGGCTCTGAGCTGTCAGCACAGAGCCCGACTTGGGATCACAAGATTATAACCTGAGCTGAAGTTGGCCACTCAACCAGCTGAGCCACCCAGGTGCCCCAAATCCTTTCTTTTCTTTTGCTTATAACTTTCTTTCCTTACCAGCCTTCCCATAGAAACCTTCCATTTTGTATGCCTTTCTACTTGCCAGATAGAATGCTGCCTGGTTAACGAATTGTTTAATAAAGCCAATTAGATGTTCAAATTTCCTTCAGTTTTGTTTTTTAACAAAACTGGGAGGGTGTTGTGATTGCCCATTTTGCAGACGATGTAGCTGAGGCTAAGAGGGGGTATATGTGCCCAATGTCACACAGCAGGTAAGCAGCAGAGTGGGCGTAGGAACTGGGTTTTCTGATTCCAAGACTCTTGCTCTGCATCACAGAGGAACTGGACTTGAGAAACGGCATAGGTCACATCACAACTACACCATGGCAGGGGCCAAGAGCCAAAAGGACACATGGGGACAAGAATTAGGTGGACCTACTTGTCATAGCAAATGCATGCTAACCAGCTGATGTCCATCAGTGTTCCTAAACTGTGTCTGTGTTGATCAACTGCTTGTTTATTTAACCATTTTCATTAAGGACTTTTCTAGGCAACAGAGCCTGTGGCCAGAATAGTAAGTAGATTTTTAAAAGATCACCTTGCCAGGCTCAACTCTTGGCCTTGGGATATGCTAACAACCCTTTAGAAGAATACAATTCATTGCACAAATTCTTAGGCTGTGAATAGTGGTACCAGCAGGTTTGCTGATTTGCTGGCCGTTAATTAATGGTCAATAGGTATTTGAGGTGCAGCCTGTGTTAGTAGAAAGAAAGAGGGAGACAGGTGCAGCATGTGGCTAAACTCAGGGGCTTTGAAATCTAATCCCTTCTCTGGGCGGCAGGTTAGCCTTATAAAACCTTTGCCTGTTTCGGTTGCACACACAGTTTTGCCTACTCAGGAGTGTCCCGTAACATTTCCAAGGTGGCCTCAGAGATACTGAGTCTGGTTTCCCAAGGTCCTTTGGGAAGAAGGAACTACTACTCTTCATAACCAGATTTACTGGCGCTCTGCTTCTCCCTTCAGTATTTTGGCCTAGACTCACCTCTGGTCTGCTCTTCCAACCCCTCCTCCTCTTCACTCCTGGGATCTGCCACCAATCAAATGGAACCCTCTAGTTTTGCAAACGAGGAGACCGAGGTCACAGGAGAGACCTGGCCAGAGCCAAGTGAAGAGTGGTAGAGCGAGGACCAGCCTGGCATCTTGGCCCCCCTGCAATGCTCTTTGCATGGGTTCAACCTTAGGCAACATCACCGTGTAAACAGAGCTAGTCTTATAACCTCTCACCTTTTTCAGATCAAGAATAAAGAACTTAGATATGCTAATACGCATTATTAACACCTCAGTATAGGCAAAACCCATATTTCTTTTTTAAAAAGGATTTGCCTTGTATGTCAACTCTACTTCAATGATATATATGAATGAATGAATGAATGAATGAATGAATGAAAAAGGACCCATTAGGAGAAAAAAAGTCTCTAACAGCACTTTTGGTCTCTGACAGTTTGTATTCAGAACTTCTTGGCTCCTTTAGTAAGAGTAAAAGTAACAATAATCAACATACCATTTCCTGAGCACCCAGTATGTTCCAGGTGGTGTAAAAATCTGCTTTTATATATAGTTAATGCCCATGTAAAGCAGGTCTTTGTTTTTCTGTAAGCAGATGAGGAAGCTCGAATTCAGAGTGGGCACTAGCCTGCACAAGTTCACACAGTAAGTAGCTGGACAGGGTGAAGTGTGCTGCTCAAAAGACAGGGTCTTTGTACCACATACATAAATGACATGTACCCTCCTCCCGGACTGAGGCCTTATGGGAACGAGGGTCCGGAAACTGTGGACTCGGCAGGGCCTGCACACGGATTCAAGGATGCACAAGGGAGAGAGGCACCAGCCCCCAAGGGCCAAGCATCTTGTAGTTCCCTTCTAACTGCTCCCCCTTCCCTGCCCCCCATCGTTACCATTCATCTCCTTGTTAGTCATAGACCCTGGAGGCTGTGAGGGAAACTCGCAGTTTGAGCACAGCCTGGCCCAACCCTGGAATGGAGCCCGATGCCTGTGACATTCATCAACTGGTTAATTTCAGAAAGGCATCCATTTGCACCAGCTGCTTAAAAAGCTCTCTGCCCTCAGGAGACGCTCAGCCAATCACAAAGCAAAGGCAGGGAGTTTTTCTGGTAACCATGTTCAACCCAGTGTCTGTCTGCTGCTTGTTTGGTTGTATAATTTCAGTGAAGCTCAGGAGAGTGGAGAGTACGGCTAAAATGAATGATCTTATTTCCTTTAAATTATTATTCTTATATTTATGGCTCACATTTGTCCTTACTGCACAAGTGCCCTATTAACCTATGATGATGATGATGATGATGATGGTCATGATGAAAATGAGTGCTATTGCTCTTTGCATGGTGGGAGATGCCTGGCTGTTTCTGACAGATTCTCTCCAGGTGGCTGCATCTCATATGTGTGTTTGGAGGTAGGGGAGAGGGAAAGTCCCCACAAGTCTGGGGACTGTGCATGAATTCTGTCAGTTCAGGTTCAAGCCTCAAAGTGAGAAAGTCCTTTTAGAAGTGATTGATCAACCAGAATGCAAACACATTCACATAGAGAAGGAGAGATCCCTCACCAGTCCCCAGAATTAATTCTCAGGTCCAACCAAGAGACCAAATGCTTTGTGATCACAGATTCGGGATGTTGTCAAGGGTGGGTGTGGGTGGCGACTGTGGAGGGCCAGCCCTCCTTCTACAGCTAATACTTATTAAGCTCTCTCATTGTTCTAGGCACTGGACATGAATGGCCTCAGACTCTGCAAGAGCCCTAGGAGGAGAAGGGTGCTAGTTATCAACCCCATTTTACTAGTGGTAAAGCAGAAACTTGGGAGGTCACCTTATTCATTCAAGTTCAGGTGTGTCTATCTACAAAATTGATTCTCAACCACCTTCTTGGTCCTCTCTTAGGGTTAGGGGCACTTAAAGAGTTAGCCTTATCTGTTCACTCTGGGACCACCTTCTCCCTGGTATAGTACTGGAGACTTCTTTTTTTTCAATTTTTTAATTAAGTTTATTTATTTATTTTGAGAGACAGAGAGCAAGTGGGGTAGGGGCAGAGAAAGGGGGTAGAGAGAGAGAATCCCAAGCAGGCTCCACACTGTCAGTGCAGAGCCTGATGCGGGGCTTGAGCTCATGAACTGTGAGACCATGACCTGAGTTGAAATCAAGGGTCAGATGCTTAACTGACTGAGCCACCCAGGAGCCCCAGTACTGGAGACTTCTGATTGATTTTTGCTTACATGTTCCTTTTTATGGTCTCTATGTAAGCCAGCTGTCTGGCTACATTTGACAGTTTATATTTTTGTTTTGAGCTCAATGGTAGATTAGAAAATGAATTAAAAGTCAGGCCAGAAAAAAGTGTGTAATATATATACATAGTAGAAAGAAGTTGAAGGTGATGCTAGAAGGGGGTGGGTAGGAGAAGATAACATAAATATGTAGTTGTTGCATTGATTCATTTATTCAACAATAAATCTGTGCTGAATACCCACTGTGTGCCAGCTACTGAGTGTGTAGAGCTGACAGTAAAAAGAACAGGTCTAGGCTATACCCTCAAGCTTCCCAGAGTGTAGTAGGGGCAGGAATGGGAAACACTAATGATCCAATGTTCAGGGTATTTGGAAGCAAAGGAAAGTGCATGGCCTGACCTTGCCAAAGTCTCTGGGTAGGGAAGGGGGCTGGGAAGACTTCACAGTGCTTCTTAAATTATACACAATATCTTCTATTAACACATCAATAGCAGCATAAGATCAGTTGAAGAAGTTCTTGTTTTAAGTCCATGTGTAGGGCAAAAACATCTTAATATGGTAAGTACAGCTGATCCTTGAACAACACAGGGATTAGGGGCACCAGCCCACTGCCCAGTCAAAAACCCATATATAACTTTTGACTCCCCCAAAACGTTACTACTAATAGACTACTGTTGGCCAGCAGTCTCATTGATAAGTCAATTGACACATAGTTTGTATGTTATGTGTATTATATGCTCTATTCTTACAATCAAGTAAGCTAGAAAAAAGAAAATGTTATTAAGAAATTAAGGAAGAGAGGCACTGGGTGGCTCAGTCAGTTGAGTGTTCGACTCTTGATTTCGGCTCAGGTCAGGATCCCAGGGTTGTGGAATTGAGCCCTAAATTGGGCTCTGCACTGGGCATGGAGCCTGCTTGAGATTCTCTCCCTCTCTCTCTCTCTCTCTCTCTCTCTCTCTCTCTCTCTCCCCTTCTGTCTCTTTTCCCTGCTCTCTCTCTCTCTCTCAAATAAAATATATATATAGTATGTATACAATATATGTATACACACACATATATATACACATATATAAATTAAGGCACAGAGAATACATTTACAAAGCTGTACTGCAAAGAGCCCCCCTATTATGTGTGTGTGTATACATATATTGTATTGTATTGTATATATATTGTATATATATATCAAACCCATGCTGTTCAAGGATCAACTGTATTTAAAAAAAAATCAACTGTATTTAGAAATATTAGCTTCAAATAGAATAATAAGATATGTGAAGTGGAATTAAAACAATAATAAACTAATGTGTATGAATTCAGGCAGTAACCTAAGCCATTGACATGATTAACTCAGTTGTCACTAGAACCCTAAGAGGTACATATGAATAGTATTCCCATTTTATAGACTAAAGAACTGAGCCCCAGATTGATACGAAAGGCCAAGTAGTACCCCTCATCTATGATGTACCTAGTACTAAGGTTAAAGCGAGGGGTCAAGAGGAGACATCAAATTTGAATTAGGACAAAACTCTTACACATGTGAGGTCTGTAGACTTGGGTCTTCATGGGTAAAATGAATGGGTCGGTAGATAAATTCTGAGATGCTTTCAATGTCAAACCATGAAAATAATTCTTAAATTTATTTCCAATGGAATAAAATAAGGAAGGGCAAGAGATGAGAAACAGGAAAGCTGGGCTTTGGAAGATGCCTCTGGAACTTCATGGAACCTGTACCCACGAGGTAATCTAGAACAGAATGGACGTACGAAGGAAAGGACGTGTGGAGGAAAAACAAAAGCCTCCCTCGGAGATGGAAAAAGATTGATGTGGTATAGTACGGCAGAAAACAAAGTAAAAGCATCGTTCATGATGGATCACCAGTGGGAGAGCTGAGGAGGAGCATGACCCCGATAACACTTCACGGGTAAGGTGGCAGGAGCGCCAGTTCTAGCATCAGACTACCTCAAGTTCAAATCCAGGCTCTGCTACTCTGTAGTGTGACCTCAGGCCAGTCCCCCAACCTCCTCCGTGCCTTGGCTTTCCTCGTCTATAATCTGGGGATAATACTAGTACCTTCCTCCTGGAGTTGCTGACCGATAGGCTGAGATAACACACCTGTGGCAAAGTGCTCCGTGAATTTAGCCGTTGTTACTAATCCTAAAACAGTGGGAGACAGACAAGTCGCATTCCAGTCTTTGCATCACATCCAGCCTGATTAGGCCCTGACAGAAGTCATGGCAGTGGCAAGGGGAGGGTGTAAACAGTCAGTTGGGAAGGTCCCAGACAAACACTGAAGAACTGAGACCAGCCTTTTGGAGAAGTGAAGGTCAAGGCAGCAGCCATTACCTGTGTCCGCACGTGCATAAAGGAGTCATTTCGTGTGTCCATACACTACACGTGTCCACACGTGCGTAAAGGGGCTCCCTCAAAAATGCCAAAGAATTGTACCTCTTTATCTCATTTTGGGGCAGATCCAGAGAAAATGAGCTTCACACAGGAGGGAAGGACTTCCTGATGAGGGATTAGGTACAGAGTTCTAAGCAAGGAGGGGTGTCTGCTTGCTACCCGTTGGAGCTTTAACATATAAATACATAAAGTCTTATTTTGCTGAAGTGGGGGCTTAGCCAAGGCCCCCACTGTGAGCCAAGGCCCCCAGTCTGAGTGATTAGAAGATGATTCCTTCCAAGTCTCGGGCCTAAGAACCTAGCACTGAACCCACTCGTGCGGTTGCTTTGGTTCTGTTTTCCCCACACTCAGTCACCCCTTGAGCTGCGCACCTACTGTGCACCAAGCACCCTTCAAGGCCCCACATCCCATTCCTATTCCAGGCCTCCTTTCCTTGCCAGGCCTTTCTGAAGCACCACAATCGCGCACATGTGCGTTCCACTCCCATCCAATTTCAATTCTTGTCCATCCTCCAGGAGCTAATTTCCGACACACGTACACATACTCAAGTCAACCTTAACGATGGGGTGCTTCCCTGGTGCCTGTGCCCGAGGATGGGCTGGTGGAGGCAGCGTGACGCTGGTTCGGACACTGAGCCTCCGCAAGGTCTGGGTCCCCACACTCACTGCTAGTAACGTGGGCCCCAGAAACCGTTAGTGCAATGCACTGACTTCTCTCGGTTTCTTGGGTGCTGAGTAATGGGGGTAAACTAAAGAGAAGAATCGTATAAATAGACTACTTTAACAAACGATCATATTCACACATAGGAAACACAACAGCAAATCAGAACAGGGAAACGCAGCGCGCTAATGAGACCGGAAGGCTGTTTCGGTTTCTGAGCTCTGCTTGCTGGTGTTTTGAAAGGGCAAAGCAACTCCGTGGCAGGAATGTCCTGGGGGAGAAAATTCCACCAGGACCGGCTATTATCAGGCTGTCGTGGAGGAGGTGGGAAAAGGCTGCCCAAGAGAGTCTGATTCGTAGACTGCTCTCGGAAGGAGCCAATGCTGGGTCTGATCAGAGATCATCGTCTTAGTGCTGCCCGGTTTTTTGAGAAATAAACGCCCAGGATCACATCGCATCTTCGCAGGCTCCCCAGCCAGCCGGCCTGGGTCTGGGCTCGAGGGGCGGGCAGGGGAGAGATGAGAAACGTGTAATCTGACGCCACCACCTGCTGGCTGGCTGGAGGGCTGGCTGGAGGGCAGGAGGGAAGGAAGGCGGGTGGGTGTTCAAGAATCTTTGTGGAGGTTTTGCTTCCTCCCCCTCTCTTCCCTATCCTCCCACAGAATTGCTTATTCCTCTGGCAAAACCCTGATTCTCTGTGCCAAAGTTCTCCACGCACGAAAGGGGGGTGGGTGATAACATCTGGTACCCGCTTTTCCAGTGTCTTGCAAGGCTTCATATTCTAATATTTCTAAAGCATCTGGAAGCTCAGCAAAAGGTGACCATTTGTAAGCACCTTGAACTGTCATTGACAACTGATATTTAGTGAGCATAGACTCTGGACCAGAATGTGTACTGGCTATTATAGATCATCCCATGCAAGGCTTCACAACAGCATGGTGAAGAAGGTATTGCTATCCCTGCCTTTCTGGCAAAGAAAAAAAAAAAGAAAGCCCAGAAAAATTAAGTAACTTGTCTACATTTATACAGGTAAAAAGAGTCAGGATTGAGTCTGACCCAATATGTGGTTCTGCCTTTCCTGTGTACTTTGAATTGTGTCTCCTGGGACGTTCTGTTCATTTATCCTGTGAATACTCTGGGTATCCTTTATTTTATGTTTTTCTCCCTTCTGTATCTCTGTGTCTGTGTGTCTGTTTTTCTGTGTCTTCCTCTGTCTCTTGGTCTCACTCAGACACACACACGCGCACACACACACGCTCACACGCCCTGAGTGCCCAGTTAGGGGGCGGCCAGTAGTTCTGGGCCCTGCCCCATAGAGACGGTTTCCCTGTTCTCCCTCCTCCGATCCCACACCCCGTTTTCATCACACATTTCCCAGAGACCTCAGTACCTGTCCCCTGCTAACGGGCCAGTTCAGCTACATGAAGCCGGCAGTTTGAAATTCTTCCTCCCTAGGGTGAACCTTCCTTGGCAAGGTCTGAAGAAGTTTGTCCGTTCATCGTATGCTACAGTTCACTTGCCGATAAATCCTATATTGCTTTGTATTTGTGACAGCCCTCCTCTTGTTGCCTTTAACAACTGTTTGGCCCTTGAATCTTCCACATGTTTTCTGTCTTGTTCCTAGAAGCAGGAATCATGTCTTGTGTCTGTTTCATCAATACCCCCATGTGCTTGACACACGACAGGCATTCAAGAAATATTTATTCGTTTTGTGTCCAGTTTCCTCCCCTTCCTGGGAATGGGTCTGCCAAGTCACCTCTGCGCCCACCTTCTGTGCCTTGCTGGATATTCCCCCATCCCCATCCTGCCCAGGTTTTTCATTCCTTCCTCTCCTCAGTTAACTTGGCATGGAGTCCTGTTTGCTTGCTAAATCGCCTTCTTTGGGTCCTATAGGCAGACAGCAAATCAAATGCGGAGTGTCGCTAAGTTTTAGTTTCTTGTTGGACAACAGAGTTTGCTGGCCACATGACCAGAAGGACGACAGAGTTTGCTGGCCGCACGACCAGACTCTTCTGATCCTCTGTGTCTCCCACAGCTATCGTCTCAGGGTCTTTCCCTCGCTTGGAACATGCCATGACACATCCCTTGCAAGAGTTGTCAACGTTCTATCAACAGCTAAATCCAACGTACCCTTTTGGCCTTTTATCTTGACCTCTCAGCCCATTTGTCCTTACTGATGGGTTTTTCGCAAACACTTCCCTCAGCTTTCGTGACATCACCCTCGTCTGACACCCTCTGGCTTCTCTGGCCGCTGCTTCCTCTGGTTGTCATCAGTCCTACACTTATTAAACATAATTAACGTAATAGCTGGCATTAATGGATGCTTACTGTGTGCCAGGATTTTGGTAAACTTCATAGATACGGTTCTATAAGGTACGTACTGTCATTGCCCCATTAGAGAGGAAGAGGCCAAGGCTCACGGGGTGACACAACTTCCCCAGAGACGTATGGCCAGAGGCGCCTGATCCGATTCCAAAGCTTATTCCAACAGCAACAAGATGCTTCATGTCATTGGTAGGTTTTCTTCTCTTCACTTTTAGAGCTCCTTGGAGCTCTGGCGTGGCCCTGTTTCTCCTCTTGCTGTCTACTCTCCCTGGACAGTCTCACCCGCTTGTCTTTAGCAAGGAAATAGTGCCACACGGCTACCTTCAGCCCACGCTTCTCTCCTGAGCTCCAGATCGTCTTCTCCAACTGCCCATGGGCCAGTGACACGTGAGGTCTCAAACATGACATGACATCTGTCCCTCAAGACCTGCTCTTGCTCCCAGACTCCCTCTCTCAGTAGAATCACACGATTATCCACCGATTGCCCGAGTGAGGAAAATTAGTGTCCTCTGTGTTACATCTTTTTCATCCTCCTTAACGGGGTTTCCAAGGCCCTTTAAGACTGCGTTCCTGCGTCTCTTTCCGGGACTTCTTCCCGTCGTCTTCACCTCGTTGCGATCACCCCATTGCGGTCCCGAGAATGAGCCAATCACTTCACTGCAATTACTTTCCCACCGTTGATGTAGTCTCGTCTGTTGCAGTGTCTTGAGGATCCGGCAGAGCGCCGTGTACATCAAAGGCTCTCAAAATAATACTGAATGAATGAATGAACTGCAAAACAGCGTTAATTATAACTACTTCTCTGTTATATTGGGTAATTGTGAAGATTACATGCAATAGTATTTGTGATTGTGCTTTGTAAGCTGTAAAATTATAGAACAATAAAAAACTATGCATGGTTGATCTCCTCTGCTTCTCCGGATTCCCCGTCCTCTTTCTGGACCCACTATCTCTTCAATAGTCAAGAGACCATGAGCTAGCTATCCAAGTCCTGCTGGGGACCCCAGCTGACATTTGCCCCGGGCTCTCTTGCTTGGAGGCTCCCTTCTGATCCAGGAGCTGCTAAGGTTGCATTCCGCATCATCCCTAACTTGGCGCAATCTGCAGCTGCTGCCAAAGCCTTATACTCACCCCACCACACCCACAACTTAACTCTCACCCAATCCAATTTGGTTCTTTAGGCCGGCTCTCCCCACCCTAAAGAGTATTAGTGGCTGCCTTGGCACTAAGGGCTAGCACCTCTGTCCCCACACACCCTGATGGGACTTCGTGCTTTCCCTCTTTCCAGAAACTTTGCTAGAGGGGATATCCTGACCAAAGGTTCTCCTGGCCATGGAGAAGATGATTTGGAGAGGAATAAAATGCTAAGAGAGTTTTAAAGCACACTCTCAATCATTGCTGGATTCAGAGGAGAGAGGTTGGAAAGAATGTGAGAAAGGGGAGAAATGAGGAGTAGATGAGAGGGTGAGGAGTTGCTGGGTGGGCGGGAGAAGAACTCAGTCCTCCCTGATCATGCTCTGTTCCCTGACAACCACCCACTTTGGCAAAGCAGACGTCCTCTCTGGCCAGCTGCAAAGGTGTTCCATTCTCATCTAGTGTCACCCTACACAAGACATGCCTTTGACCTCTTATGATTTAACTTAGAAATAGACTTATTCAGAATCATTGCTGACCTTAGAGGCCAAAATCAGAGGTCATCACCGGTCGTCATTTTAATCAGTACATTTGGGGGAGGTCAATCACTGTATCCTCTGGTGGTTTCAAATTATAAAAACAACCAGAATCACAACAGCAATAGCCCCATTGGCTCATTCACACAAGGTGGGGGCATAGACATGCCCTCTTCTCTGTCTCAGCACCCGCTTCTTAGACTAACACCCCTTGTGACTTCTTGAAAACTGCCCTGGATATTTAGTAACTTCAAGTTATCTGGAAGGGAAAGCAGTTAATGTGATCTGGCCCAGACCACCCATACCAGGAATGGACAAGCTTTTAATTCCATAGAAGCCTGTTTATCTGGAAATAGAGCCACTGTGCATATGCTAAATTTCTTTCTTTTTGTAAAAAAAAATTTTTTTTAATGTTTGTTTATTTTTGCGAGACACAGAGACAGAGCGCGAGTGGGGGAGGGGCAGAGACAGAGAGAGACACAGAATCCAAAGCAGGCTCCAGGCTGTGAGCTGTCAGCACAGAGCCTGACGCGGGGCTTGAACTCCCGAACCGTGAGATCATGACCTGAGCTGAAGTCGGATGCTTCACCGACTGAGCCACCCACGCACCCCAATTTCTCTTTCTTTTTGAAATGTTGGGTTCTTTTGGAATGAACCTCTCTAAACGGCATACAAAGCGCTGATTGGATGCTCCAGGTGAACATTGCCCCCCACCCCTTGTATTCACCTGCACGCAGGCCCCTTCCCTCAGCCCCTTTATGTCTCTCATCTGACATCGCTGTGCAGGACCTCTTTCCACCACGCAGCCCCGTCCTGGGCCCAGAAGCACATTGCTTGTATGACACTCAGGGTGCTAAGCTCACCTGCACCTTTTCCTGTTTTTCCTGTGCAATTTGGGGAAGTGACAGAACTGTCATAATGTGTACGTTTAAGTCTCTGAGTTTTCAACAGAGAAGAGAAGGAGGGGGATCAGGAAGATGAGAAGGGGGGCAGACGCATTTTATTACTTTTCGAGATACTAGTTCTGGAGCCTCATTTTTTTTTCACGCTCCAAAAAAATCCCTGCATAACAACTAGATAGAATGATGAGCAGTGACACCTTGGAAGGCAGCCAGTCTAACACTAACCGTATTAGAGAGATAATATAATTTTAGACCTGGAGGGGCCTCAGACCTGATTTAGTCCAGCACTCTCATGTGGAGATAAGGACAGTGAGGCCCAGGGAGGTGTTGTGACTTGCTCAAGGTCACGTAGGGAGCTTGGTCTAGAAACAGCTCTCTGGGCAGGCAAGGCCACTCTATCCAGACTCTGGCAGGGTGAGTAGCGCAGCAGGGTCTGTGCAAAGGGCTGGGGGTAGGGCGGGGGTAGAGGCAGTGGGAAAGACAGTGAGGGAACAGGGTGTTGGAAGAAAAGAAGCCAGGAAGGGTCCCAGAGGAAGATGTTCCAGAAGCACCATTTCAAATGGAACAGTCAAGCCTGAGACATCTGGGCATGAGAGGTGCCAGGTGGGCCTGCACTGGGCAGCAGTCGGGCACCAGGAAATTCCCTGGGAGTCAAAGCAGTCGGGAGAAGCAGAGTCAAAAGAGGCTGATTTGCAAACAGCACAGGGCTCTGCAAACAGAAACCGCAGCTGCAGGACCCAAGGACAGAATTTAGATTTATGGAGTGTGGATAGGACTTTTGGTCAGCATCAGTCACCTCCACCCTGTGAATCACAGCCAAATCTGGATGAGTTGTATTATTGACCATGATAATAGGAGGATGAATGGTGGCTGTGATCACCTGTACTGCCATCAACCTATAAGATGGCTAGAAATCTTGATCTGGCCAGCCCTTGGCCCAGATAACGATGTGCCAGAGACACCGTGATGGCCATGAGTGAGACAAAGGCCACTATGCACAATCCTGCAATGGAGGGGCCCGCTCTGTCATGGGTCAGAGCCCAGGTGAACACAGACCTTGGTTGAGGAGGTTGGGGGCGGGAGGGGTGGGTGGGTGGGAGCAAGGACAGCAAAAGCTGGAGAATGGAGAGGACCAAATCGCCTATCTTCCTCTCACGGGTTCAGAAGCCGTCAGTGAGGCAGTGCCCAAACGTTGGTGCTCCTAATGCTCAAAGGGCACACCTCTGAACCATTTCATTGCCAGCATATCCAGATTTTGTCACAAGCCTTGAGTAAGTCACTTAACTTCGCTATGTGTCAGGCTAAATCAACACAATGCAAAAAAACCACATCTGGATGAAAATGAAACGCCTCTGTCAGTTGTCTGGGTGTTTGTCTACCTGACAGCAAACAGCTGGATTCTTGTAAACATTTGGATGACGCACTGAATTCTTCATTTTTCATTCAGATCACAAAATCATAAACTCTCCAGCTTGGCAGGAACTTAAAGGTCATCTAATCCCTGATATTTGGCATAGCCTCAAATGACCTGTTTGGTATTATTGTGCAAATCAAACACTAAGATAGGGTATGTGTTGTGTCTAATTATACATATTGTATCTTATTTAAACACATGTTTATTTTAACATTTTGTTCTCCTTGGCTGTTTAATTGAATTGTAAATGAATCATTTACAGAGTAAACTAGATTATTATATGTATGAAAATACAATGAAATCCTGTAATTAGCCCAGCCTTGATTTAAAAAAAATAAAAAGCTGCAGGTGCATAAATGTGCATGAACCTTGATGCCACACTCAGCACGGAGCCAAGAGGCTGCGTGAGTTACCTTCCCTCCTGAAGTTACCCGCTTAGCTTGACAGAGAGCGGATTGCAAAGAAGTTTGCTTCATCTCTTGTTCACTCCCTCACTTAAGGCTGCCATTTAAAGAGCTCGAACCCGGTGTCCGTTTCTGGACGGAGGCTGAAGTGGAGTTGACTCCCAGTTCGTGAGTTTGAGTCTGCACCGGGCTCTGCACCCAGAGCCTGCTTGGGATTCTCCGTCTCCCTCTCTCTCTGCCCCTCCCCCACTCCCTCTCTCTCTCAAAATAAATAAATAAGCATTTAAAAAAATAAAAAACACAGGGGCACCTGGGTGGCTCCGTCAGTTAAGCGTCTGACTTCGGCTCAGGTCTTGAAACCGTGGTTTGTGGGTTCGGGCCCCACGTCGGGGTCTGTGCTGACAGCTCGGAGCCTGGAGCCTGCTTCAGATTCTGTGTCTTCCCATCTCTCAGCCCCTCCCCTGCTCATGCTCTGTCTCTCTCTGTCTCTCAGTAATAAATAAATGTTTAAAAAAATTATTTAAAAATAAATTAATTAATTAATTAATTAAAACGTTCATCCAAATGCAGCTTCACAGAGAAGATGCGCTAAGGAAGCTTTCTCCCCCACAGATCCGGCTCTTGGCCTCAAGTATGTATTTCATTTCCCCGACAATTTGCGTGGAGCTTTTCATTTTTCACAAGTGGTTCTTTGAGCCATTGACTCATTTATCCTGGTAGGCTCTGTAGAAATGGGTACAACCAAATTAAGATATAGGAGCACAGGGTAAACATATTCCAAAACCAAATAACGTGTGCACTGAGTTAAAATGAGGGTCTGGGGAGAAAAACCAAGTCGTGAAGGTCCAGGAAAAGGAAGAAAGGGTGAAATGAGATGGTGAGTCAATGAGGCAGGGAGATGGGGAAAGACTGTTCTGGATGGCAGGAGACGTAGATAAGGAGGTTCTTATATTTGCAGTGATGAAAGCTTGTAACGGGATGGAGGGAAGTAAATGGGATGGTGGGAGTAAATCAGTCAGTCGGCCAGCCAGCAGCGTTTGCGGGTACCCACTGTGCACAGAGCGTTCTTGGTACAAATAACGGTGGGGAGTTAGCCAGGCTGAAAAGACCTTCCCGGATGAGCTTAAAAACTAGTGGAGGAAACCACCACAGCAAACAACACTTCTGTGAACTTCAGAAGAAGCAGGGCCATATCGAATAATGAAGATAGCTGTAATCTAAGCAGGTGGCAATACAACCACATGCACAAAAGACAACTCAAGCAATCTAGATAGTATAGATTTAATACATATGTATGTCAGAGCTAACATTTATCGAGTACTTACTATGCAGCAGATATCGTATTAAGCACTTTATGCACATCTTATATATGGGAAGTGTGGACTAGCCTGGGAAATCGAAACATCAAGTAATACGCCTGTTCATTTTGGTATGAAAGGAAATAAATGAAAGGGTATAGGGAAGAGGTGTGGGAACAGACTTTGGCATTCCAGGATTTGACATAACGAGCAGTGACTATCGAGGAGCAGTCCTTAAAGTGCAGGTCGTGGATTAATGTGCAGCGTGCTCAGATAAGAGTGACTTATGTTGGGCGACGATTCTCTCTCAGCTTTGGGGGAGAAAGTTTCACTGCCCACTGTTTGCATCTCAGTACAACCTCCTTGTTCTATGTACTTCATTGAGTTTGTAGTCATTCTTCTGAAAGGATGCTTTACTGCACTTCATGGGGAGGAGACTAGAAACCACTGTTTTAAATGCAAGTTTGAAGACTTACAAAGATGTTATGAAGTGCACTTCATAAAGGCAAGGGGTCTCCTGATTTCAGAGCAGCGCTCAAGTCCCCTGTTGGGCAGGGGTAAGTTCTCTGACGCCTCCCTGTGGTCTAATTCCAGTGGAATCACCGGGGTCTGTACCAGTGGTTCTGTCAGAGCCGCTGCTGTGACAGCTTGCCATTCTTGTCTCCTGGGAGTAACACCTCTGTTTTGCTCAGGGTTTGGGGGATGGAGAACTGTAAAATGTATTTCGTATTGGCCAACCTTCTCTTCAAAGGGTGCCTGGCCTCGACCCCCCCATCCCCTGCTGTGCTGCGGGACAAGGCCCTGGGCTGCTCTTGCAACCAGGGTGGCTGTGTTCTCTACAAGAGCCTGCGCTCTGCCCTGTGATCGAATGCATAGTTGACTCTTGATAGAAAGGCAGCCAGGGCACCTGGGTGGCTCAGTCGGTTGAGCAACCAACTCTTGATTTTGGCTCAGGTCATGATCCCAGGGTCATGGGATCGAACCCCACGTTGGGCTCCACACTGAGGAGACTTCTTAGGATTCTCTCTTTCTCCCTGTGCCCCTCTCCCCTACTCACATACTCTCTTTCTCTCTTTCTAAAAAAATGGGGCACTTGGGTGGCTCAGTCGGTTGAGCATCCGACTTCAGCTCAGGTCATGGTCTCCCAGTCTGCGGGTTTGAGCCCTGCGTTGGGCTCTGTGCTGACAGCTCAGAGCCTGGAGCCTGCTTCGGATTCTGTGTCTCCCTCTTTCTCTCTGACCCCCCCCCCCCCACTCATGTTCTGTCTCTTTCTCTCTCTCTCAAAAAAAAAGTGAATAAACATTTTAAAAATGTTTTAATTAAAAAAAGAAAAGAAAGACAGTCAATCTGAACTGTGTGTCAAGTGGGCTCCACAGAAGTGATGACATAGGGCAATAAGGTTCTTTTAGAAATTTGAACCGGTAAATTCCAAAAAGGAATTGGTAGCACGAAAAGCGTCAAGAAGTTCAACAGGGAAGGGCAACTAGGGAGAATAGCGGGTCACGCTTGTGGCGAACAGTACAACGCTGAAGGGCCGGCTCCTGGGGCAGATCCTCCCTGCGCCCATCAGACACTTCCCTCGCTGAGAGGCTACTGTTGCCAGATGGTTCTGGGATGTGTCTCTCTTCTATTGCCATAGGTATGCCTCAGTAAGCCCCACCGACTGAGGCAGAGTGAGGTAGTGTCTGTTCCTGGGAAAGAAGATATCCCAGGACTGTCAGCCAGTTAGGGATCATTTCATCAGTGCTACCTGAAGTACGGCCCAAGGACCAGTGCACTCCACCGCCGGGCCGGTACGTGCGAACCAAGAACAGAAAGCGAGAGTAAGCATTTGATACTTGAACGGGAATTTGACTTTGCCGCAACATCCAGTTTTATGGCTGTTGAATCTACCGATAAAAAAAATTTGAGCCTGCGTTTAGTAAGTCTGGGGGTTTATTTTTACTTCATTTTTCTAGTAATTTATTTTTATTGTGTTTTACAAAATTATCAGTAACCGAAGGGCTGTAAATGGTAAACAACAACAAAAACAATAACAACAACTTAAAAACAAGTCCTCTGGAACAGATAGCCCTGATTGATCCTTGATCCATGAGTGGATATCAGCAATAACAAATAATAGAGTAGAAAATATTACAGCACATTGCATATAGCAAGGCTGAGTATGGGTTTGTTTGTTTTTAACTCGGTAAGTATGGCTTTGTGAAACTTTTCTTTAAGTATAAGTAAATACACACACACACGTATTTTTGTATACGTATACAGCAGGGCAACGAACCTGGGATCATCATGCTTGTTTGTAAAATGGGCCTCTGCTTTTTTCATAGGTATAGGGAAAAATATGTACATCACTGGAAAATTATATAATATCTATAGGATACTCTTTTGCATTATCTGATTTTGACTCTATGGGATCTATTTGACAACTGTATAAGTTGCAGATCACTGGGGCGCCTGGGTGGTTCAGTCAGTTAAGCATCCGATTCTTAATTGTGGCTCAGGTCATGATCTCACAGTTCATGAGACTGAGCCCCACATCAGGCTCTGTGCTGATAGTGCAGAGCCTGCTTGAGATTCTCTCTCTCCCGCTCTCTCTCTGCCCCCTCTCTCACTCATGCTCTCTCTCAAAATAAATCAGTAAACATTTAAAAAAATGATAGATAACTGATAGCATTGCAAAATCATTCCTGTCTACAGACATGCAAATTCTATCACTTTAAGGAGTGGTTCAGATGACTCCCACCCCCCATGGAAGAAACCAGTTTTGCCTCTTTTTGTACATTCTTGTCAGTATTCCCGATGTAGAAACATCCCTGTTCTCTGGATTCTCTTTGATCCAGTTGTAACATCCATCTAGTTCCCTCACTGATTGAATTAAATAAAGTCTCTAAGGGGGCGCCCGGCTGGTTCAGTCGGTACAGCACGTGACTCTTGATCTCAGGGTTGTGATCTCGAGTCCCACGTTGGGGGTAGAGATCACTTTAAAAAAAAAAGGCAGTAAAAAAAAATCTGTAAGGCATGAGCATTCTAACTCTGTATGAGCATCGAGTCTACCTTTTCTTAAGGATGATCTTTCAACAGAGGTCATGGTAACACTTTCATGCCAACATCAGGTTGTGGTGTTCGTTGAGACTGAAGTCCATTCTGATGAAATCGGACCCCTTGACAGGAAGCAAAGCCTGGGACCCCAGCAAGGCTGAGGGGCTTCCTCCTGTGCTCACGTTCTGCAGCTGCCATTACAGGAATTGAAAGGGACTTCGATTGTGAAAGACCTTTGCGAAAGACCAGGTGCTGTCAATGACTTTGATTGCTGCTCCATAATATCCCTCCCAGACCTTATTCTTGTGATATTTTAAAATACACACCCCTCTTATTATAGTTCAGAAAAATGTCAAGATGCAATTGAACGTAGACTAGGTAAATTCAAAGTATAAGGCCTCAAAGATAGCAAGAATGAACAGCAGCTTGAGAATTAAATATCTAGATGCTAGCCCAGGGGCACCTGGGTGGCTCAGTCAGTTGAGTGTCCAATTCTTGATTTCGGCTCAGGTCATGATCCCCTGGTCAGGGGATCAAGCCCCGTGTCAGGCTCTGTGCTGAGCATGGAGCCTGCTTGGGATTCTCTCTCTCCCTTGCTCTCTGCCCCTCCCTAACTCAAGCATGCTCAAGCTCTCTCTCTCTCTCTCTCTCTCTCAAAATAAATAAATAAACATAAAAAAAATAGATGCTAGCCCAGCTTGATCTCTAATTAGCTGTATGATCTTAAGAAAGTTACTTAACCTCTGTGGGCCTCAGATTCCTTATCTGTACTTTGACCTAAATTAATAGCTTTGATTTTGGGGGTGGGGCAGAACGTGGGGGTAACAACAGTTTTTTCAAAAGAAAGCTTGCACACAGTCCCAATTTGCAAAACAATGACAGACACTCTCTCCAGTTGGGTGTCTGCTTGGTTTCAGCTCTCCACACTGTGGCCGGCTCTACTTACAGGGGCCCCTCAGAACCCCAAGGATTCCAGAATAGTACAGCCTCCGAGACGTGGAACTCAATTGCATGAAAGCGCTTCCTAACGCTGTGATGTTACAGTCAATTATTTTGTCTCTGAGTGTCCTGACCTTTGGAGTGGTGTTTCTATCCCCAGTTCCCGTAACCCCTGGGATTCACCCCTCAGTTCTAGTTTAAAACATGTCTATTGTATTCTATGGGGCACCTGAGTGGCTCAGTCAGTTAAGCATCCGACTTCGGCTCAGGTCATGATCTCATGGTCTGTGAGTTCGAGCCCTGTGTCAGCCTCTGTGCTGATAGCTCAGAGCCTGGAACCTGCTTCCGATTCTGTGTCTCCCTCTCTCTCTGCCCCTCCCCCGCTCATGGTCTGTCTCTCTCTGTCTCTCAAATATAAGTAAATGTTTAAAAAAAATAAAATAAAACATATCTATTGTATTCTAATAATCTGTTGAAATATCTGCTTCCCCCACCAGCCTGTGAGTTCCCCGAGAGTACAAGCCACATCTTCATTCTGAGCTCTCTCCTCCACCCCACCAGTGACCTCCTGCTCAGAGCTCGCTCCTGAGCCTCAGGCTCCCACGTGCAGCTTCGTGCCAGACAATTCCACCCTGGGGACCTCCCAGGCTCTTCAAAAGCAACACGTGTAGAACTGGCCAGAGCTTCCGTTCAGAACCCTCACCCCATCCTGACGTCCCATCTCGATGAAGGAGGCTGCCATCCACCCGCTGCCTCACTTCATTGCCACATCCAACCTGTGACGTGTCCCTTAATTCCACCTCCTCCTATTCTTGGTTCCACATGCTTCTCCTCCAGTGGGACACTGCTATTGCCCAAGGACCCATGGCCACAGGGATAACAGCAGATAATTTTGATGGAGCTTTCGGGGTGCCGAGTGTTGTGGTAGTATGTACGTATATAAATAAGTGAATTAAGTAAGTTGCTCTTCATACGCGAACTCCTTCAATGTCCGTGCCTACTTGGTATCTTAGTGGTCATTACCAGTCTCTCATTTGATGGGTAAGGACATTGAAACTCGGAGAGAATAAATAACTTGCTGGAGCTGGAACGCGAGCCCCTCTTTCTCTAATGCTAATGCTCCAGCCCTTGACCATTCCATGAAAACTAAAATGTGGGCTGGTGTTCTGTCCCTACCACCAGCCTTGCCCTTTTAAGTCCTTTCTCCCTTCTTATAGCCCGGGGCATTTTTAAAAATAGAAGTCTTATCATGTATCCTCCACTGACAACTCTTCATTGTTTTTCCTTTGCCCCGGATACGGTACAAACTTGTTTTGAGCTCACTGGGCCCTTCACAATCTGGACCACATTAACCTCTCCGACTCTCTTCTTGCCTCTGTCACCCTGGGCTCCAGTCACATTGAATCGTTTGCAGTTTTGAGCACACACCTCACAGTGTCTCGCATCAGTCCATACCGCCTTTTGCTTGTGCCTGACAAATTCTTTGCCCCACCTCTTTACCCAGCCGGCCCCTGGGCCCCGAGTCACACTCCAGGGCTCAGCTCAGAAATGTTCACTGCTAAGAAGCTCTCTGTGACCCACTCCGGTTGCCAGAGCCCCATGTATTTCCTGACGGTATCGCCGTTACTCAACATCGGAAGTCCCTGTTTATTTGTCAGTGTCCCCCACCAAAACCAGCTCCCAGAGGGTAGAGACTGCTTCTCATTCATACATTGTCACCCTTTACCCTAAGTTGGGTTCTTTTGAAACAGGTGAGGATTCTTGGCAGGTGATGGATTTATTGAGGGAGTATTTATCTCAAGCTGGTCCCAGAGGGAGCTCTGGGTCTTGATGACAGCACAGATTGTCCCCTGTCCAGTGAGCAAGGGGGCTGAACTTCCATCCCCTCAGAGAGAGAGAGGGAGAGAAAGAGAGAAAAAGTGTGTCGGGGACATAACTCCCAGGCATCACTGGGGACAGTGCTTCCCACCCATAGGATTCCAGAAAAGGGCAGCTGTGAGTCCTTAGCAGCTAGCAGGTGGGTACGCCCTCCGGCTAAGAGGATTTGCTACTCACCCCAGCAACTGAATGCAGCCTGCCACATGACACTCAATAACTGTCAGAGGAATAAACGACATAACTTTTTTATTCATCTCTCTATTTATTCCTGGCTTAATGGTTTTTCTCGTGAATTAAATCCCCTTAAAGCTCTCTAGCTGTTTTCCCCTTCCCTGAACTCTAACCACTTCACAGTGTTCCCAAACTTGGGTAACTCTAGTTTCTCCCTTAATGTGTTTTGTTAAGTACTAGCCAAATATGCACACGACTGTTCAAATTTCTACAACTTAATTAGTTGTTAAGGGTCTAACTGCTCCCCAGTCAGACCGTACACATCTTCTCAAATCCAGGAGGATTTGCGGGGGAAAAGTTTCTGTCATACTGGCAATTGTGGGCAAATTTGATTTTTTAAAAAATTTTTTTAATGTTTATTCATTTTTGAGAGAGAAAGAAACCGAGTGCAAGTGGAGGAGGGGCAGAGAGAGAGAGAGGGAGACACAGAATCCGAAGCTGGCTCCAGGTTCCAAGCTGTCAGCACAGAGCCCGATGTGGGGCTCGAACTCACGGACCGTGAGATCGTGACCTGAGCCAAAGCCAGACACTTAGCCGACTGAGTCACCCAGGCGCCCTTGGGAAAATTTGACTTTTAAGCCATTTGCTTAGAATGATCTGCTCCAGAATATCTACATATATCCTGCTTGAGGGTCTACTCAAATATATCTATCAATTCTCCATAATTTGTGTGTGTATTATCAAGGGTAAGGGCCCTTACCTAGCAGTTAGCTGCTGCCTGTTCAGAGGGCCTGACATCAGCAGCCCCCTTCCCCGGTTAGGAAGCTGGGGAGGTCCCCTGTGGAAAGAAGGTGGATTATTCCTACAAGAAGTTTGCTTCTGCCCAAGAGGGCCGGGGCCCCGACTTTGTTCCTCAAAGACATTTTCTCTCTGGGAGAAATTCAGCCCCATCAGACTCAGCCAGAAGTTAAGAACCTTCAAGGTAGAGACTGAGTCTTGTTCGTCTTTACATAAACTTAGTAATACTTCACACTCGACTGTTTAAATGTACTTTCACATATAGTATCTCATTTGACCCTCACAAAAATCACAGTGAACAAAGAACTATTGGTCCCATTTTACCATCAAGAAACATCTAGACATCAAGACATCTAGAAGTCAAATGACTCCCCTACAATCACATAGCTATTAAGTGATGGAGCCACGATTCAAACCCAGGATTTCTGATGCCAAATGCGATGGTCTCTTCAGGGCACCCCCCTGCGTCCCTGAGTAATGTGAGGCTGGCATGCCATATGCCCTCATTAGCTGTTTGTTGGGTTGAATTACCTATGGCTTCTATTATTCATGTCCAGTGCTCCCCTTCTTTAGTCTAGATAGCAAAGAGTACACGATGGGCTCGTCTGTGTCAGTGGAAGCATTGTGCCAATAAGGTCAAGGGCACTGGTTCAGTTCTCAAAAGAACAGTTACTTCTGTCCCAAGACAGTAGCAATCTTAGTTCCAGAGATAGAGATCACTCTCCTAATCAACCGTTTTGCCTGACTGTCATGGTCAACAGCAAGGAATGGACAAAATAATTTGAATAGGGAGGGGCAAATCCATTACTAATTCCAGGGAGCCTGGGAAAGAAAATCTTGTTATTTTAATTTTTCTCCTAGGAAAAGGGGTAGAGAATCAGTGGAGTTACCCAGAGAAGACTCTGGGTCAATATTCAATGATTCAACTGGATCTAGCCCTAAAAACGTTTAGGAAGGAGGGGGTGAGCCAGGCTAAAGTGAGAACAACGGCACAGGAAGAAATGACCAGCTGGGACATTTGGTTCCAATACACATCAGGTCTTCAAAGAGGAGGTCAGAGGGTACATTTTCTGCTAGAGATACCTTGAAGACTTTGAGGAACAGGAAAGTGTCATGCTTCCACTGGCTAAATTTTAAATCCAGAACCTCAAATAAAACCTTCACCCAAATTCCCAACTTCCATTCCTACCACTTAGCTTATAACGACAAGAAAGAACAAACGCTTTCTAACAAATACTTGAAAACTTCAGAGCTCTTACTGCTAATAAAGCTCACAGCCATTCAATTTAATGAACACTGGATGACAGGCCTGTTGTACATCCACAACACTACAAGGCCCCGGGAGTGGGGTGCATGAAGCCTCTGCCCTTGTTATCATCCAAGGAGTAAAACCATTGTAGTACGTAGTAACACAAGTCAAGCAAAAAGTAAGCGCTGACTGGTGAATGTGCTCTAGGAGATTCAGGGGGAAAGCTGGCTGTGATCACATTCCTTTGGGAAATCTTCATGGGAGAGGACTGAACTGAACTTTGAAGGATTGTTAGGATCTGATTCTGAAGGCAGAGGGGAGGGGAAAGAGACTTCCTCTTCTGAATCCAGTGCCCCACCTACATTCTCCGGGCCCCCTTTGCTAGTTCTGCCATTGCTGCAGCAACCAGCCGCAAGCGAACAAGATTTGGCACTTCGGGGCCCGGAGCAGTGCTCGGTTTCCCTTCCTGGCTTCCTCCGCCCTCGCCCGTCCCATCCGCAGGAACCAGCTCAGCTGCTCTGATAAACGTGCAAACCTGGCAGCGCGAGGAAGTTAATACCCAATGGACAGCACTCGATCAATGGGGAGCAGAAGCTGGTGGACTGATGCCTCCGTCTTCCACCCTGCGGGTTCCCAAGCCTGAGATGCCTTATACAAGAGCTCTTCAGAGCGTCCCAACTAGCACTGAACGCGGGTTGCCCGCAGTGATGATCAGATAAATAAAATCCTCATGGATTGGCTTCTCTTTCTTTCCTCTTTCAGTCTTTACAGACCCCTAGGCCCCCAATCCTATTCCTTAGAATCACTTCCCAAAACTAACCGCCTGTACACAAGCTCTTGACTTGGAAAGAGTCTGGACTAAGGTTAAGAATGAGGTTGTTGCTTTTTCTTGACCTCCCTGAAAAGCAGGTGTTCCAGAGAGAGGAGAAAGTCATGCAATATGGTACAGGGAGGGAGGTGCCGAATCTCTCTACCAAACCTCACAGGCAGATGACCTGCTCCTTCTTTTGGATTGGTCCTACAGAACTTCACTTAGAGCCCTCCTGGGGGTCTTCAGAGAGCTCCCTGAGGCCTGAGTGATGGAGAACACCACCTCTGTGTGGTATAGGACACTTCACTGAGGCTGCAGCAGCCCAGCCCCGTGCCCTCCTCTTTCCCCAGTTGTCAGTGAAAGCTGAAAGGGGTTCTTGTATTCTGAGGCCCAGCATTGTGGAGAGGGCGAGAGCTGGACCTCAGCTTACCTGCAGCACCCTAACCCTCCCTAAGCCTAAGCCACCCTCCCTCCCTCCCTAAGCCATCCTCCCTCCCTAATCCACCAGGTCTCAGCACCCTCCAGACCCCCGACCCATCCCCAGGTTGGCATTTGCTCAGTCTGCACGCAGCCAGCCTCCCCAGACCGCTCGGCCCCACTGTGTCCTCACCAGAAAGCACGCTCGGAAGGGCCCTCAGACCGGCTTACTCTGATCTTGGCAGTACGCCTGATCCTCTCTGAATGTAGACCATGTTGAGTTTTGTGCCTCACAAGTG
The DNA here is from genome assembly GCF_024362965.1 of Panthera pardus. Taxonomy (NCBI): domain Eukaryota; kingdom Metazoa; phylum Chordata; class Mammalia; order Carnivora; family Felidae; genus Panthera; species Panthera pardus. The sequence continues at coordinate 3,792,461 of NW_026526666.1, read as the reverse complement.
AAGCATGATAATAAGAACTTGGAGAGGATCTCACAGGGATATTGGGTTTGAGAAAAAGATCTAGACTGAATGCTGAGAGGAACAGGGTGACTTAGCTCAGTGAGAAGGAAGGATGTGCAATGTGCCAATGGTCCCAGTGATTCAGACAGACCGACCCATGCCAGAGGCATGGGACATTGCCTGAAAGACTGAGGTTAGTGGGAACTTCTCCCTCAGAAGGACCGTGAAGGGCTTGCATTAGGTGGGAAGGTGGGGGCAGGAAGATTGTCAGGGAGACTGAAGAGAGGTAGATGACTGAGTAGGGTTTCTGGTAAGACCAACAGGACTCAGGGTTCATTTAAGGACGACTAAAGCCCAGTCATTGGTGGTGGGAGGCTTGTTCTCCTCAACAATCTCTCTGGCCTTGAGTGATGCCATCAGGCTCAATTTTACCCGTGTGCACTTGAAGGTGCAGGAAAGCGATATGGAGAGGAGGGGAGAGAGGGCGGTGGGAAAGGCAAGAAGGAAGGGGGAATGGCATCTGTAATTGCTGTCGGAACGCTTCCGCATCAGCAGCCAGCCCTACAGGTCTTCTGGACCCTGTTCAGGAAAGCCGCGTGGCCCAGGGGTCAGGATCCTGGCCTGGGCGACAGACCCGAGGGTCCCAGCGCTGCCTTAGGCAGGCTGAACAGCCCTCGCTCCACACGTACCTCCCAGCACAGCTTCCTCATCTAGAGTGGAAACCCCGTGAGGACAGGCACTTTGCCCTATTCATGGTGATAGCCCTGGAGCCTCGTAGGGCACCTGGCAATACATATTTTCTGAATGAATGCAGAAACCTATGAAATGGGAGTAATGTGACCACTGCTCCATAGGCAATAAAACATCATGACAACATAGAATTCATCTGAATTCAAACTCAGCCACTTCTAGCACGTAACTTGGGCAGGTTAGTGAATCTCTCCATGCCTCTCTGTGCCTCAGTTTCCTTATGTGTAAAATAGAGAAAATAACAGTACATCTACCTCAACCAGTTATGGTGTAGCTTAAAACAAGTTAATTTAATGTATGTGAAATGTATAAAATAGTGCCTGGTTATATATTTGTTAGTTATTATCATTGTGATGAGGATTAATTGATAAAAGGCAGAGAAATGCTCAGCCCTTGTGTTCTATTCTATATACTCTATTCTATACTCTCTCTTACGATGAAAGATAATCAGATATTGTTATTGAAAAAAAATTTTTTTAATGTTTGTTCATTATTGAGAGACAGAGACAGAGCGTGAGCATGGAAGGGCAGAGAGAGAGGGAGACACAGAATCCAAAGCAGGCTCCAGGCTTTGTGCTGTTAGCACAGAGCCCAACGTGGGTCTCGAACCCACAGACTGTGAGACCATGACCTGAGCCGAAGTCAGACACCCAACCGATGATGGAGCCACCCAGGCGCCCCGAAAAAAAATTTTTGTTTATTTATTTATTTTGAGAGAGACAGAGACAGCACCAGCAGGGGAGGGGCAGAGAGAGAGAGAGAGAGAGAGAGAGAGGAAGACAGAGAATCTCAAGCAGGCTCTGCACCATCAGTGCAGAGCCCAACGCGGGTTGGTGGGGGGGGGGGGGGGGGGAGGGCTCAAACACATGAAGCCGTGAAATCATGACTTGAGCCGAAACTGAGAGTCAGACAGTTACCCACCTGAGCCATCCAGGCACCCCTGAAAGTTTTTTAATATTAAAACATTTAAAAAAATTTTTTTAATGTTTATTTATTTTTGAGAGAGACGGAGACAGAATGTGAGTGGGTTGGGGCAGAGGGACAGGCACAGAATCCGAGGCAGGCTCCAGGCTCCAAGCTGTCAGCACAGAGCCCCACACGGGGTTCGAACTCATGAGCTGCGAGATCATGACCTGAGCTGAAGTCGGACACTCGACTGAGCCACCCAGGCGCGCCTTTAATATAAAAACATTTTAAAGCCCACGGCTCATCATCCGCCACACTGTAAGCTCTCCCTAAATGTTAGTAATTGTTACTGTTGCTATTGTTTTCGGTATAAGAAAATCATTCTGATCTGACCGGATCTGCAGGCTGAGTTTCATCCTCAGGATCCATTTGGAACAGGAGCAGGCAGTGGCAGGCATTAACGGAGGAAAGATCCCCAGGAAAACTGCTCTTGGCATTGAATAGGATGGAGTAGCGGGAACTGAGCTGGTTGTAATGTTTAGCCGCAGGCTAGAGAAACAGACTTGAACAACAGCAGAACAGGAGAAAAACAGTGATGTGAAGAAGCACAGACACTGAGTAGAACTTGTTGTAATTCACCAGACCAATTTCTTCTTCTGTACAGTTTGTTACTTCCATTACTAGTCAGAGAGGCTGGTTCAATTCCTCAAGAAGTATTTACGAAATTTGTACTATTATCATTTTTTTCGGCACTGTGATCAGGGTTGTGAGAAATAGAAAGGCAGTATATGGCAGCCTTTGCTCTTGGGCTTATAATCTCTTAAAGAGAGAATACAGTAGACACATTAAGATCGTATATGAATACATCCCTAAGTGGACAAAGCAGGTGACTGCTGCAATACTTTAAGACAAGGGAGACGTTGATTCATTTGTTCATTCTTGCAAACACTCACTGAATCATTGTTTAATAGACATTTACTAAGCAGCCACTGTGCTGAAGGTCATAAAGGATAGGAAGTTCAGGAAACTACATGCCTGCCCTCAAGGAACCTGTACTTTAAAACTGAAGGTGGTCAGGGGGGCCTGGGTGGCTCAGTCAGTTTCTGCTCAGGTCATGATCTCACCGTTTGTGAGTTCAAGCCCTGCATCAGGCTCTGTGCTGACAGCGTGGAGCCTGCTTGGGATTCTCTCTCTCCTTCTCTCTCTGTCCCTCCCCCCATCTCAAAATAAGATACATTTTTTAAAAATTAAAAAAAAACAAACAAACCTGTTGGCGGTCTGTATGAGAACAGCTCCAATACAGGGCAGAACACAGTCATGTTTTAGGGATTTGCTCAGTGTTAGCATTACCAGATGTACCTGAGTGGTTTTGTGTGGCTTTCTGAGGATGGTGGAATTTGATGTGACTTGAAGGCTCAGTATAACGTAAATGTATGGGGGCAGAGATGGCATGCCGAGGAGGAAACTCGCAGAAGTAGAGATCAGCACGGCTTGTATTTCGTTGATTCATCAATTCGTGGAACAGACTTTATTTTTGGAAATATCTATTATAGGTCTTAAAGAGGAATAAGAAATCGTTCCTTCCCTCAATTTGTAGGCTAACGGGGGAGGCAGGTGCATTTGTAAAAAGCATATTACAGTGTGGCATGTGTAACAATTGAAGTACGTGTAAAGTAACCTGCAGAAGGCTATAATGACGTGGGGACTCAGCAGGTGACAAGGGAGCCAAGACTGCAGGAACAAGGGCCAGCATGTACAAAGGCTCTTTAGGAAGCCCATTGGAGAAGCCATTGTATAAGGGCAGATGAAGAGTGATGGGAAATCAGGTAATTAGACAGGTAGAGATCAGGTCATAAGGGCACTAGAGGCCATTCAATGGAATTTAGGCTTTGTTCAGAGGACAGGACGATCAGTAAAAGTTTTCGGGGGAAATGACCTACCACATTTGTATTTTGGAAAGATAATGATAACTGTGTCTTATATTATTTAGGGAGGGCCAACTGTGGTTTATAAACCTCAACCTCACAATAATCTTTATCACCTCCAGAGAGATGCACAAATTTGCCCAAGTTCACTCAAGGGGTGAGGAGCTGAGGAGGCTTTCCTGTCTTACCCCTACATGCTGCTACCTCTCTGCCGCATGGAAGGGACCGGAAGGGAAGAGGCAGAGCTGTAGTCAGAACAAAAGATAATAAGCCCAGAATTGAAGCAGTGGGGGAGGAGTGTAGAGAAAGAGACGGAGTCCAAAAGTATTTAAGACGTATGCTCTCCTGGGCATTGTGAGAGATTAGATGTGGGGAGAAAAGTGGGGAGGGGCTAGAGCGACCCCCAGATTTCTGCTCCTACAACTGTGTTTCTTGTGGGGCTGTCTGCAGGGGTCGGAACTGTAGGAAGTGAGGGAGGCAGGGATGGAGGTGATGGGGGAGGCAGCTGTGGGACATCCAATGAGGACCCCCGTGGGTGGGGGACCCCCGTGACACACAATCTGACAGACTGGCCGGACGGGCAGGGCTGATTGGACTGTAGAGAGCCCGGATGACAGGATAACACACGGATGTGAGTTTGAAGGCAGTAAGGAGTCACTGAGGCCCTTTGATTAGGGAAGCAACATGGTCAGTAACAGCTTTTTAAATGTCAAGCCTCAAGTGACAATACAAGGACTAAACCAGAACTCCATTCCACTCTGTGGTGAAAATAACACATCAGGAAGGATCGGCCAGCACCTGCCTGGGTGGAGACCAAGTGCTGTGGGGCTTAGCAAGCCCTGGAGAAGGGGCTGGCTCTTGGCCGTTGTCACCCTCCCATGTGGCGCCCCTGAGATGTCTCGTTCCCGAGGTCTGCAGGCCTGCACTGAGCCACGTGCACGGGCGTCATCGGGACTGCGAGGGCTCTTCCCGTCTCTCCTGGGGAAAGGCCAGAGGACTCCCAGCTCCTGTCTTTGTCTTTCTCATTCCTGCTACCACATGGTGACCGAAGGGTAAAGGATGAAAAGAAATGTTGGGAGATGAAATGGAGTGGGAAATATTAATTTGTACCTTGAGACACTATCCTGCCACATAATAAGAGTCCTATTTTGGGAAAACCAGTTCACGACATTGGACAGGGTCTGGTGGAGTGAGGAGACAACGAAGGAAATGGGGAGGCCAATTAGGAGCCTACCGGGGTCACGGGGTGTTGTATGGGCCACACAGAGTTACTCTTGAGCAACTCGCGTATGAACCGCGTGGGTCCACTTACACGCGGGTTTTTTGGGATGAGTACCGTACACAACTCTAAATGTATTTTCTCCTCCTTATGATTTTTTAAATAACATTTTCTTTTCCCTAGCTTCCTTTCCTGTAAGAGCACAGCGTGTAGTGTATATAACGTATAGAATATGGGCTAATCAACTGTCTATGCTATCGGTAAGGCTTCCGGCCAACAGGAGCTTTTGGGGGAGTCAAAAGTTATGCTTGGGTTTTTGACTGTGCAGAGGCGTGGCGTCCCTAACCCCCACAAGCATCAACTATAATTTATAATGGGCTCTCCCCTCTCGCTTGATGTTCACAGGGACTCTGTCATTTGGTCTTGTGATTCCCATTTTACAGATAAGGCAACTGTGCGAAGTTAAGCAGACAAAGCCACCTTGCCAACTTAAATTAAACCTCGGTCCTGCATCGAAAACCTTTAAGGGAAGGAGCAACCCTTGTGCCCTCACAACCCACGCACATCCCGCAACACCTCCTTGCCTCTCCGGGAATACGACGCCTAAACATCAGAGCCCAAAGGTGCATGTGGTGGCTCTATGTTGAGAGAAGATCCCACTGGGAAGGAAGGCTGCAAGCCTTAAAGCATTCCTCTGGGCTTTGGAGGGACTTCCCACAGAGAGCTGCTTGGAGCAGCACCACACAGCCTTCCGCAGGCCCCGCTGTAACTTCGCTGTTGAGGCTCAGCGTACAGCCGGCTCTGACAACCGTCCTCTGATCCATGCTGAATGAATCCCGGGTACACACTGTCAGAATCTAAGAGGCAGGTGTGGCTCCCCTGACGCTTTGAATAGGAACTTGTTCAAATCATGTAGCCTCTCTAGGAATGGTTTTTCAAAGGAGTGGTTTATAATTTCTCCTCTGCAGCAGGAGTCAGGGGGTGGGTTGGGAGGAGGAAAGAGGAAGTACTGATGGGGGAGGCAGGGAGAGAGACACCTTCCTGGATCACAGCAGCAAAGATCAAAGGAGAGGGGTGATCCCGGCTTCTGGAGATGAGAGGCGGGGAGAGAGTGCCTGAGTAGGTAAAGGAGAGAAAGAAATGAGATGTGGCAGGTGGAGTCCTCTCTAGAGAGAACGAGAGGAGGTTTCCGTTTCCCCACAGGAGTTTGCTATTCAGGGCTCCCTGGCCCCACCCTCAGCCTCTGTAACCACTTCCTCTTCGTCCAAGCTACAGCTTCTGGTCCCTACTCTTCCTGACCTTCCTCCCCACCGTCTCCTCCTCTCCTCCTGTGGTTTATGCGTTCCTACCCTTATACATCCACTCACGTAGATAGCCCCCAACCCTTCACCCTCTCTCATTGATCAGGACCAAGTTTAAAAGCTGAATGCCCTGTTAGTCTGACCTGAGCCTCCAGCCCCAGAACCGAATCGCCTACACCTGTGCTTTCAGGCGCTAGCCCACCTCAGAATCACCTGGGGGGCTTTATAAAACACAGACTGCTGGGACCCCCCCCCCACCAGTTCCAGATTCAGCACACCCGAGGTGGGGCCTGAGAACCGACATCGCTAACAAATTTCTAAGTGATGCTGAGCTAGTGGTCCGAGGACCACTAATCTAGATCATTCACGTAGCCTTAATCACGCACTGCCCCAGGGGCGCCTGGGTGACTCAGTCGGTTAAGCGTCGGACTTTGGCTCAGGTCATGATCTCACAGCTCGTGAGTTTGAGCCCCGTGTCAGGCTCTGTGCTGACAGCTCAGAGCCTGGAGCCTGTCTCAGATTGTATGTGTCTTTCTCTGCCCCTTCCCTGCCCACGTTCTGTGTGTGTGTCTCTCTCTCAAATAAATAAACATTTACAAAAATTTTTTAAAAATCATGCACTGCCCTGTATTGATACCTTAATTGAGTGTGTGTATCCTGCCTCCCAGATGAAACTGAACAGTTCAAAGGCAGTGGTAAGTACATGACTGTCTCCTCCCCCTACCTCCCGCAGTACTGAGCCGGCAGACTCTGAGCAGGTACCCAGATCCAATAAAATTTATTAATTGGTTGTGAAGGGTTAGTTTTGATTTTGGGTAAAATTATGAAATAGGCAGTTTGTCCACAGGAACCCTCCCACTTTCTTCTCCTCTTTTTCTCTACTGATTTCTGTGCCATTCACTCTTCCTCTTCCAGGTTGAACCTGCTCCCCAAACCATATGACCGTCCTAAAAACCCAGGGTTCTATTGTTTGCCCCCTTAGTGTCTATCAACAATTCTTATAAGCAGTTGGGCTGAGAAGGAGAAAAGTGAGACCAGGCAGTAGCCATAGAGGATACAGGGCCCAGGGGGCCTGTATTTTTATTTTATTTTACGTTATGTTATGTTATGATATGTTATTTTGTTTAAAGATGAGGGGAACTTGAGCTTATTTAAAGACTGACCGAAAGAAGCCAGCAAGGTGATGGTATGAAAAAGACAGTATGATGGACAGAGGGTGAAGATTGAGGGGGGCAGGGGGATCCAGAGGAGGAGAAGGATTGACACAGACAGGAGCAGGGACTCCTCTCTCACTGTAGATAGAAAAAGGGAAGGGGTTTAGATTCAGGGACAATGAGGCTTTGGACTTTAGGTGACTCCTCACTCTAACATCTTATGATTCCACGAAATTAAATTGCCACAGAGTCAGTGGCTTAAGTCAGTGGCACCTGTCTTTGGCCAAGTTTTTCTTTTTTTTTAAAGATTTTAAAGTAATCTCCACACCCAGTGGAGGTGGGTCTCGAACTCCCAACCCTGAGATCAAGAGTCACACCGTCCACTGACTGAGCCAGCCAGGCAACCTTACTTCTCCTTAGCTAAGCTTTAACCCAAAGAAAATAATTTTTCCTGCAGAAGTCTCAGGCATAGGAGGCCTGGCAGTGGGCCTTCCAGTGGCCTCAAACACCTGTTGTCCTACTCCATAAGGTGGAGTTGGAAAAGCAGGCCAAATACGTCCAACTGTGACAATGTGATGTCTAGAGCAGGGTCACAGTGCCAAGCAAGTGCTGGAACCAGATTTGGAACCCTCCTCTACCTGACCCGAGAAGCCATCCAATCCGCCCCTCTACACTCATTTGTTCTCTGACCACCTAAAATTGCAAGGAAGTGGGGGCAATTTTAAGACAGCTTTTCTTAGCCCTCGGCATTGAGACTGGAGATCCACGCAGCCCTAGCCCATCTCTGAGAAAGAGAAGAGTAGTAACAGCAATAATAACAAGTTGTAATACATCCTCAATTATGTTAGCATGCCAAGTCCTGCTACATTGTAGGAACAGGTCAATAAGTGTAGGTCGCCATCATCTTCTTCCTCCATCCTTCTCCTTACCATCATCGTCCCCACCATCATCATCATCACCATCACCACCATCACTGTGTGTCCAGGTCCAGGCACCATACCATGCTATGTACTTATGTGTTTATTTACTTTTAAAGTATATGTTTTTCCTAATTACAAAAGTAATAGATGGGCAGTGTTAAAAAGTTCTAACAAGAAATCCATAACAGAAGAAGTGCAAGTGTGGTGTCCTGGGAAGAGGGAAAGCCCTGGGCTCAGACTGCCTGTGTTCATATTAGGGCTCTACTGATGTTGGCTGTGTGATCTTGTTTAGCTCTTCTGTGCCTCAGTTTCCTGATTTGCTAGGTGAGGGCAAGAAGAGTTCTTAACGTCATACAGTTCTTAGGAAATTTAAGTAAGATGTTGTATACATAAAACATTGATCACCGTGCTCGGTACATAGTAAGCAGTCAGGAAAAGGGGATTGTAATTGATATTATTGCTGCTGTTCTGTAAATGAACTCCCCACAATTCACATCTCAGAAGTAACCAGTATTGACAGCTCTTTGCATATCTTTTCAGGTTTTGTTTCTATCTATCTATATCTATCTATCTATCTATCTATCTATCTATCTATCTAATACAGGGCCCAAAATATGTATACTATTTCACATCTTTGTTCACATGACAAATATTCTAGATGATTCTCAAACAGTCCTACAAAGTACATATTGGTAACACCATTTGTTATGGATATCCATCAGTTATGGATAACTGATATACCCTCTCTGAAGGTGGCATCTTCATATCCCAAATGTTCCAAGGAAACCTTTGGAGGCTGAAGTATAGGGTGTAGGTCAGCAATCTTTTTCCACAAAGGGCCAGAAAGAAATAGTTTGTACTTTGCAGACCATATGGTTTCTCTTGCAACTACTTAACTCCATGGTTCTAGTATGAAAGCAACTGTAGATACTATGTGAAGGAATAAGGGTGATTGTGTTGCAATAAAACTTTATTCATGGAGACCAATTTGAATTTCATCTAATATTTACATGTCATGAAATAGTCATCTTTTAAAAAATTTTTCCAGCCATTATTTTGAAATGTAAAAACCATTCTTAGATTTCAGGCTATACCGTACAAAAATGCTACAGGTCGAATATGGCCCATGGGTCCTAGGGGGCACCCTAGATTGCCGTGCTGGAACGTGGTTGAAAACTAGAGAGGCAATGACGTGTAGAAGTAATACCTTAATATGACCCTTCCTACCTTCTCTGTAGTAAGTATCTTTTCCTCTGCTTGAAATGCATGAGCCCACCAAATCTCTTCAAATCCTACTCCAGGTTTAGATCACACACTGCATCCTCTGTGAAAGTTTCCCAAAATTCCTCTGAAGAAAGAAATGCTTGTTTCCTCCCCAGATTCTCTTAACACTACTTTCATAGTACTATATACGTACTTTTCACCTACCAGAATCCCTACTAGGCCTCAAACTCCTTGTGAGTTCGACTTATTTAATGTGCATCTGGAACAAGTATGCTGCTTGGCATCTAAGAAGGGTTGAACTGAGTTACTGAGCTTCATTCTCTCTACTGGGGGCAAGAAAGAGACACCTGTTAGAAGTAGTCTGGGGGGAGAGCTGGAGAGGGGTTATTTAGTGTCCTGAACATCTCAAGGGACCTCAGTTCAGGAAGCCTCCCCCAGAGCAGACAAGCAAGGATACTTTCTCTCTCTCTCTCTGTCAAGCCACAAGGATTCTCCTCTCTACCTCTCTGAGTAGGCTGATTTCATTACTTTTCTTCCCCCACTCAGAAGTTCTCTCAATTCAGGAGCTAAGAGAGATCAACTAGCTTCTCTTAAGTCCTGATTCAATTTCTTAGAGACAGAATGTTACTGGCCAGGGGAGCTGGTTACATCGTATAAACATAAGTGCTCCAGCTTTTCTGAGCAGGTGGCCTGGGTGTTATACTCCAGGAGTGGAGGACATGTTTTGGGCAGAAACCTCAAAATATGTCCAATACCTGGGTTCCTGGCTGGTTCTGTTGGTAGAGCACGCGACTCTTGATCTCAGGGTTGTGAGTTCTAGCCCCACATGAGGCCTTCTTTAAAAAAAAAAAAAAATGCCTGTGACACCTGTTGGCTTCATTTACCTTGTGATGGCTGGTGTTTTCATTTGGAAGCACCTCTCTCTTTTCCACTATCTAGAGGGCATGCTCCTTTAGAACAGAGGCAGTCTTACTCATTTTGGTGGTGCCAGGCCGAGCACGGTGTTTCGCACACAACAGGTCATAGCAAATGTTTATTGAATTGGACTGAAAATACCACCTTCTATTCAGTCTTTACTTCATCTTTCATCTTTATGAAAGGTACACATTCCATTGCTAGGCAAAAGACAGGTGGCATGAAAGATAAATTTCCTTTTCCTGGCTTCGGGATTTTTTTTTTTTTTATTAAATTGTCTTAAGCTCAGATAATTGCATTATTTCCATTCCAGGTTTTCAGAGGTCAAACGACCTCGGGTCCAGATGTACTATGAATGCCACTATCATAGTTGCAGAGCAATTATCTCCTTCCAGCTCTGCAGGGCGGAACAGCTCCAACTCTGGAACCAGTCTAGGCAGAGATCCTTGTGTAAGTACCCCTCTCAGAGTGAGGGAAAAGTGAACTCCCAGCCGCTTGGAGCAGAGGATTACGTGGTTGTGGCTGGTGGCCGAGGCACTGGCTGCCTGAGCTGGCTTCTAAGCAGGCCCCGGAGCAGCTGAGGGCCTCAGGTCACACCTGAACCCCTCTGCCATTAACCAAGGCCAGGGAGGCCGAGCCTCCAAGGTCAATCAGGGGAGGCAGTCCTTCCCTGGCTGTCTCCCTGACTGCTGGAGAGAAGCTCTCTAGCCAAGTTACTACATCGCCTCTGATCTGTTCCCTTGGGGGAGAAGTTGGCTCATTGTTTACCAAAACCTGCAGCTCCCATCGGTACCTCTGCTGCCTCTTTCTGTGCTGATGAGCTACAAGCTTTGTATATGTATAGAAGCAGATCTCCGGGAAGGGGCATTACAGATAAAGCCCTCGGCAAATGCAGCGTGTTCTATAGTTTGTGCCTTCCTGGCCTTGGCTAATATCGATTCCTCAGGCCTTCTAAGCTCCCTTCCACATCTAGCTTAGAGGAGAGGGAGACGGGACACAGTGGCCTCTCTGTCCCACTGAAATGCCAGTTCCTAACAGACACTCTACAACCTGCATAGTTGGGGTACTTAATCATGCAGATCCGGGCCCACCTCTCTCCCAAGACACTGTGTGCGTGAGCACGTACATATGTGCCACGTCCCCCCTGTGAAATGCACAGAACTCCAAATTATCATTAGTTAACCCACTTAAACAACAATTATAAATATGAAGCAAATACATATGAACTCCAGCAAATCTCCGACTATCCTTTATCTCCTTTATCATTCAATTAGGGTCCTCTACAAGCATGCATAGGTCCTTTGCAACAATTAGAGCTTTTTCAGAAAGTTGCCTGGAAAAAAAAAAAAGATGAAATAACTCGAGCTTAAAAAATGGTGTGTGAAGACCTTGGGGCATTGAATCTGTTGGCCGCTTCCAGAATGGTTATCCTGTCAGCCTCCCCACATTGAGCCTGTTCTTCTGATTTATTGTACTTTAAAGAGAAGGAAGAAGCCGTATTCGTTCACTCTGCAGGAGAGGGGTTTCTGTTCCTCACTACGTGATGATCTGTGGTCACCTGCCATCTCTCACTGGAGCTCAATTATGTGAATCTCTCGTTAAGATACAAATTTAAGTTGTGCTCCCTTTAAATATTTTTTGCCTGTAAAATAGATCTTCTCAAATTTCTGCGCATCTCTTAACATTTGGGGTGGGAGCGTACTATGGTTTGTAGATTACCTACATGCTTTGTTCTTTCTTCTTATTTTTTAAAAATCTTTTTAATGTTTGTTTATTTTTGAGAGAGACAGAGACAGCCAGAGTATGAACAGGGGAAGGGCTGAGAAAGAGAGAGACACGGAATCCGAAGCAGGCTCCAGGCTCTGAGCTGTCAGCACGGAGCCCGACACAGGGCTCCAGCTCAAGAACCGTGAGATCATGACCTGAGCCGAAGTCGGATGCTCAACCGACTGAGCCACCCAGGCGCCCCTGTTCTTTCTTCTCCACTATACTTTTTGGCCACTTATGCTCTTTTTTTGACCTGAAGCTTAGCTGAGAAGAGAAGATAAAATTCAAACTAATAATTTTTAAGTTCTAAAACACAAGTCTGCCACAACCATTTTCTGAGATGCTCACACTCTGCTCCAGGATTACTTGGGGGGATCCTTCCAACTAGTGTTTTCAAATAATAACATCATTTCTCTAAGATGTGCTATATGGAAAGTATTTTCCTTGAGTGTTTATGTTTAGAGACCAACAGTTCACGTGGGAAAGCTAATAAAGGGTAAAGCAAATGATGATGCCATTAACATGTCCTTTCAATTACCTGCGGTTCAGAAAAATCAATGGCGAGATAGACAATATAAAAGAACAGTAAAGAGCAGGGGCTCTGGGTCCAACAGGACCACATTTGGGTGCCTTATATGTATAAGCCGTGTGACCTTGAGCAAAGCATTTCATCTCCCCACGTTTGTGAAATGAGAACAAATATAACATCTAACGTCTGCTGATTACTTTTCATGTGCTGGGCACTGTGCTAATTATGTCACATGCATTCATTATCTCATTTCTTCCTCAAAATAATCCCATGAGGAAGGTACTGTTGATATCCTCATTTTGCAAACGAAGAACCTGAAACTCAGAAAGGTTGAGTAATTTGTCTGAAATCACAGAGTGACTGTGACTCACTGTAACACGATACCATGCCCAGCTGGCTCTAGAGACCCAGTGTGAGCACGAAAGCACCGTGTTGCATTGTGTTAGCAGTACTTTTCTTACAGGGTGAGTTGTAGCAATTAAATGAGATACTGCATGTCAAAAGCAGCCCTGATGCATAGTAGGGCTCTTATTGTCACAAATGTTTACCTATTAGTTGCTAAAATTTGTATAGCGCTTTACTCTTCATCAAGCCCATTGACACAGTAACTCATCACTTCATGATATCATGTGAAGTATCATCAAACTGTGGCTCAGAAAGGTTAAAAGCCTTGGCCAAGGGCATTTAGCTTAGACGTACATCGCATCAGAACTCATATCTTTCAATTCCAGAACCCAGAAACTTCACCCTGCCTTTTAATCCTGGAGGAGGTAGCTATATTTTTATGGAACGTAATTTATTTAATTTATTATTAGGAGAAGTGGCTATTTTCAAATCAGGTGAGTTCTAATCTTGCCTGCCCTCTAAATTGCTGCTTCATCTTGCTAAATCTTGAAACTTGGTTCTTGATTTTCTGCTTGATTCTCTCCTTTATGTCAGACAGTTCACCTTCCAGAAATGTGGACAGAGAAACCTCTTTTGTCTGACTCCCACATTTTTCCCCACAGTGAAATACATACAGGTAGATGGACATCAAATTATGAATGGGCTGGGTTTTGTAACATTAATTTGTGAGTTGGGTGTTTGGAGGGCTGAGCATTTTTCCCTCATAAAAACCATGTTTGAAATGGAACTTGAGCCCCATAGGGACCCCGCAGGGACCTATTATGAGCATGTGTCAGGTGCAGGGAAAGGAGAGTGTGGAGGATGAAATCAGGGTCCCTCTTCCTGTATGTATGTATTTATTATTTTTTAATGTTTATTTATTTTTGAAAGAAAGAGAGAGAGTCAGAGACAGAGTGTGAGTGGGGGGAGGGGCAGAAAGAGAGAGGGAAACACAGAATCTGAAACAGGCTCAGGCTCTGAACTATCAGCACAGAGCCCGACGCGGGGCCTGAACCCATGAACTGTGAGATCATGACCTGAGCCGAAGTCAGATGTTTAACCGACTGAGCCACCCAGGCGCCGCAATTTTTAAATTTTTTAAAAAAGATTTTATTTTATTTTTTAAAGTTTATTTATTTCTGACAGAGAGAGAGAGAGAGAGAGAGAGAGCTGAGCAGGGGCAGAGAGAGATGGAGACACAGAATCCAAAGCAGGCTCCAGGCTGTGAGCTGTCAGCACAGAGCCCGACGCAGGGCTCGAACCCATGAACCGTGAGATCACGACCTGAGCTGAAGTCCAGTGCTTAACCAACTGAGCCACCCAGGCACCCCTAAAAGATTTTATTTTTAAGTAATCTCTATACCCAACATGGGGCTTGAACTCACAGCCCTGAGATCAAGAGTTGCATGCTCTATGGACTGAGCCAGCCACGTGCCCTGGTCCTTCTTCCTTGAATTCCAGACTCGCCTCAGATACAATTTTGAAACTATTTGCCTTTATTGTGTTCTCACCTTCTCATAGTTAATGCCATCCCCTCGTGGCCCTTTATCTTCTCCCGCTTCGAGCAAGCCCCAAATCAGGCCTGTCTTAAACCAAGACGCTTCTCAATTCTGAAACTATTTACCTGCTTCCCCTAGTCTTTTCCACTTCACTCTCTAAGCTAACTGGCCATTTGATATGAATTAGGTATTTGGAGGAAAGTAGCCTAATGAAATAATTCACACTAACCTAAGAGTGGCTGATTTTCCTTATCCCCTCTAGAAGCGTTTGTCTTTTTTTTTTAAGATTGTTAATATTGCAAGCGAACGTGCAATTGTTGGAAATTCTGGCAGTGAAAGAAAATAAAGTGAAAAATAGCTATCACGTGGTAGGTATCTGGGGGGAGATGTGCCATGATTTGGGTAGATCCGCCCAAAGAGTCTTCCTTGCTCTATCCCTTCATGCCATGACCCTCTCCGGCACACATGTACACACGTACCCAAACACACGTCTCATCAGCTACCTTGGCTTTGACCAGGGAAACTTACCAGAACGATAGCGTTTTAGTGCTAGACATGGCGCTAGGGCTGATGGCGTCAGCTCATTTTATAACTGACGACACCAAGCTCGGACAGAAGGGCCTGGTTCACATCCCCGTGAGTGGTAGAATGGCACTAGAATCCAGATCTTCCACTCAAGAATCCAGGACATTTTCTACCCTCCTCCATTCTTAGCGTTCAGAAGTCTCCTAAAATAAACTGAGGAACTCTCACACCGTGACCTTGCTCACTTGCCTATTTGGATTTTCTCTTCTTGGCTCTTTGGACTTGGCAGGTGCAAACCATCAGTGGTAGAGGCAAGATAGTACAACCTGGCGTTCCTATCAACATGTTGTGACCCAGGCGCTGGCGAGTCTCGGCCCTCTGCCAGGTGGGACTATGGAGGAATTGGAAAACTGGGGCTGTCGGGGGGGACCCTGGCATAGGCTTTCTTCTCCATTAGCCCCTCCTGGAGATGTCATGTGAAGACATTAGCATTGTTATTGCCTCTCTCCTCTCTCTCTCTCTCGCTGAGCATTCAGATTGTCACTCTAATAACTGGAAGGGGTCTTCACTCTCCCACTACTGGGCAGCCGTGGAGATCACAGTCTCTGGAGAGGAGGGCCGCCTGGGGCCACATCTCAGCCAGCACTTCCTGCCTCACTGAGCTTGGCACCTTACTGAACCTCCGTGCCTCAGCTTCTTCATCCAGGAAATGGGAGCGGTAACAGTTTATACCTTATGGGGTTGTCTAACAGACGGAGGAGCTTAATAAATGTTAGCTACCGTCATCATCATCATTATCGTCAACACCTTGCGGGTGTTTTTAGTTTGCTTTTATTCTTTTTTTAAGGAAGGGAAGCCTTCCTGGCCTTAGCTGCCTTTCTCCATTGCCCGGCAATCTGTAAATCGTGTAGTCATTAAAGGTTAAGTTGACCCTTTATGCAATTTTTGCCTAGAAGGCCCCATTGTGTATAGTGAGTCATCATGGCTTAGAAGTGGACGGTGAGTCAGTAGCCTGTTAAGGGGAGGTCAGAAGGTCCCCTGGCTCAGAGTGAGAGGACTCAAATCCAGTTCTGAGGTGCAGAAGGAAACAATGCATTTGTATGGCCGAGTGGGGTGTTATGGAGAACCCGAGCTATGCAGGTGAGAGGGCATAAACTAGTGGGCAAATGCCGGGCCTTTGGAATCACACAGACCTGATTTCAGGGTCTGATTTCAGCTCCACTTGTACCTTGCTGTGTGACCTCAGGGAAGTTATTTAACCTCTCTGTGCCTCATTTTTTATCATCTGTAAATGGAGATGGTCTGAATAGAAATGCTTTCATGGTACAAATGCTTGGACAAGTGCTAACAATTAAGTAAATACTCAATCAAAAGTAGTTACTATTCTGGGGCACCTGGGTGGTTCAGTTGGTTAAGTGTCCAACTCTTGATCCTAGCTCAGGTCTCAATCTCAGCGCTGTGAGTTCAAGCCCGGAGTTGGGCTCCATACTGGGTGCGGAGCCCATTTAAAAAAAATAATAAAGTGGTTATTATTCTTATGATCACCATGAATGGGAGTTGGGACAGAAAATTCTAGGGATCGGCCCTAATGGAGAAGCAAACTAGGTGATGAAGTAACAGGAACAAGGATGTGCCTTTGACCTGGTGAGTTTTAGGCAGTGACAAGCCATGTAGTCAGCATTAGGTTTAAAGAGCCCTAATTTCCCCTTTGTCGCACCTCTACGAAGAGTGAGTGATGTGCGTCCATGTAATTTGCATTTTGTAGAAGATTCTGAGAAATAGAGTCTAAGCCACCTTCCTGTAAGAATGCAGGTCTAGATCAGCTCCAGTTAGGAGCTAAGCTTCCCCACAGACCCCGCGTGCTGGGGGGTCACTTCCTGGCCTAGGGGGAGACCTTGTCAGGTCTGTGACTGCACAACACAGTAAGCATATGAATGTCACATAATCATCCTGTCCTTCTTCTTGATCTCAATCGGCCCTCCTGATTTCATGCCATCTGCAAATTCGCACATCTTTTGTGCTCCTTCTTGTTCACATTTTATGCCTTCGTTTGCCATCTCAGTTCCCCCACATGTTTCAATCTCTGGGCTTCCATTTTTCTTCTTCCTTTTTCAATACAGTCTCTCTCTCTCTCTCTCTTTCCCCCCCTTCTCTTCTCTCCTTTACACCCCCACCTTCCTCCTCCCTCCACACCAATCAAATTCCTGCTTGCTTCATGCCATATTCATTATCCTACCTCATTCCCCCCTCATTCCTCGAAAACAGCTCACTGAGACTCACCCTCCCCCCCTCCCCCCTTCCCCGCAACTCGCAGCGCCCACCCTCCATACATTCCAGCTGCCTGGCAATCAGTAACTGTAGCATCACACTTCACAGCTCTCGGAGTTTACACTACTTGTTACTACTCTCCTGGCTACTGCTCTCTAGGGTTTCTGCAAAAAAAAAAAAAAAAAAAACAAAAAAACAAAAACAAAACAAAAAACAAAACCCAAAAAACAAAAAAACAAATCCACTTAAAAAATATCCCGGGTACAAGTTGAACCCACAGTTAAAGTTTACGCGCACCTTGACACGTTTCATGGTTTTATTTTAGCTAGTAGCTCAGGTCTGGGCTCAGTTATGCAGTGAAGAGAGACCAGTTCCTCAGGGGACCAATTTTTGTCTACCTGAGAGAAGAAAAGGCACCTATAACATTCTACAGACGCGCCGGAGCTGGGCCCACCTACCCTCTCACGTCCCCACTCCCCCAGTGTGGAGCTGACGGGACCTTGCTGTTTTGTTTGTGGAGTCATTTCTTTCACTCTTCCTGGAGCTCAGGCTACCCCCAGGGGTTGGGGGGGGGGAGCGTCTCTGTGCACACGTGTGTGGCCACTGCTGTTTTTCCAAAGGGCTCACCTCTCTTCTGCCATTTTACCAGGACACAGGAGGCTCTCCTGCTCTTCCGCTCCCTCTCTCTTTCTCTCCCTGCCCCCAACTCAGCCTAGGCTTTTTCCTGTCTCTTAACTCCACCAGTGCAGCAACTAGCTGAGCTGCTTGCGTGTGAGTGAGTGAGAGAGAGAGAGAGAGAGAGAGAGAGTGTGTGTGTGTGTGTGTGTGTTTCTGCCTGCGCAGCTAGGCCAAGCCTGCGAGCCTGCCTGTCACTGGAGAGTTTTAGTTTGCATTCAGAAGAAAGGAGGAGGGGAGACAAGGGGGGAGGAGGAAAAGGTGGAGGGGGAGGAGTGGGGGGGGGGCGCCCAGAAGGGAGGGAGAATGTCTTGTTTGTGGCTTGTCAGCAATTGCTTGAGACAAGCTTCCATGTGTGAAAGCTACTTGGCATGAATGCCTGGGCCGTACCAAGTGTCACCGCAGCAAGAGGGGGAGTCAGAAGAAAAACAGATCAGACCAGAGCAGACAATAGGCCCCTAAAGTGTTCCCCCTAAGTTGCTTTGATGTTGTCCTAGTGTCTTGATACCAGGAGGCCGGGGATTGCAGGAAAAGGGCCTTTTTTGTCTTCATTCACTTTCCCCCCTCAGTTTCTGAAATGATTCTCCAGAATTTCTCCTCATAAAAAAGGTAAGAGCCCTAACAATTCCTTCTTCTGTGGCTGGCTCGTTCGCCCGTGCCTGGAAGTGGGGGTCTCATTCCTGCGCTGCTCAGGAGGGAGCGCTGGGGTCCTGCCGCTGGAGCTCTTGCCTTTGCCCCTAGAAGTCCTGCAGGGCTGGGGATGGCCCCTCTTTCGAGGGAACCCCAGTAACACGATCTGTGCCTCTGGGTTGGTGGGGGAGAAGGGGTGGATGGAGAGGGGCGGGAGGAGGGTGTGAGGGTGGAGGTGTGAGGGGGAAAGAGAGAGAGGAGAGAGAGAGGGGAGGCTGAAAGAGAGGGAGAGAAGGGCAGAGCCCTCGTTCGGAGCAGCCCCAGCCTGGAGCCCAAGGAGGCCTTGCAGGCTGGGAGCTGTGCGTTCTCAGGCAGGGCTAGGGCTGGCCGGGGGGCGCCTGCAGAGATGGCCTCAAGCTTTGTGTGTGCGAGGGTGTGCGTGTGGACTTCCCCCACATGGCCCTGGCCCCCCTTGTGAAGGGGAGGCACCCCAGCCCTCATCACCCCGAGCCCAGACTCGGAGGCAGAGCGGCAAGCAGACGAGAAGGGAGAGCAGGAGAACTCTGCTGCGAGACAATCCAGAAACTTTTCCAGTCTCGGGGATTTCTCTGGTGGTAGATTCAGTAAAGGAGTTGTGTGGGGGGCAGGGGTGCGGGGGGGTGGGGAAGGGGGGCGTGCCTCAGTTTCCCCTTCTGTACAATCCAGAGAGCTGAGTGGGGATGCCGCAGGTCTGCCTGGGATTTGGCGACACAGTACAGATCCTTGTGTCTAAGAGGCATGGAGACATCTTCGAGCTGGCAATCCTGCAGGATCCCCAAGTAGAACTGTTATCATCATCATCGTCAAACCATCATTAAAGACACCCCGAGACAAAAAACCAGGGAACACAGATCAAGTGTCTAAGCATTTCTAAGGAAACAAAATGCCTTTTTCCACCTGTTGGCTTCTGTCCTTTCCTCTTGTGTCTTTTCATTAGATTTATTGGCCGATTTGTACAGAGAATGGGGTGGGAGGGCTTAGGTTTTCCCCTTTCCTCCTCCCTTGTACATATTTTTTTTTAAAAGAAGGTCCCTGTAAGATGCTTGAGAGAAAATGTGCCTCCTGTTAGAGTAGTTTATTCAAGACCTTGTGTTTTCTGGCTCTGGTAAGGCTTGTAGACACATCTGTAAACTCTACCTTGGAGGTTAAAGATTTTTATTGTGGCTTTTAGAGATTAAATGAGATTTATTTACAATTGCTGTTTATCAGAGAGTAAATGTCTTACTGTGTGTGTGAGGGTAAGAATGTGAAGGCTGTTTACTCGCTGGTGGTTTTGTGGATAAAACCTTTTGCTTTTTAAAGTGACATCTTGAGAGATGGGAAGAGAAGGCGAAAATCAGTGCCTAATACTCATCTTAAAAAAATTTTTTTAAGAAAAAAAAATGTCTGCTTATTTTCTTGAACTGTGGATTTCCTTTCTTTTCTTACGCGGCAAGGCTCTCAGTTGTAGCTCTCTTTGAATTCTCTGGGGGAATTTTGCTTTCTTACCTAATTGTAGGTTTTCTGTGACTCTGCTAGTTGTCCCCCCCAAGAAAAAAATCTGTGAAAGTCTGGGAGGCTGTGCCTCCTTCCATTCGAACTGCAAATGTTTATCAGACTGACTCCCTGTGATAGCTAGAGATTGAAGCAAAGGGCCAGCCCTGGTTCAGAATATTTATGTTTTTCTCTGGGAGGCCTGGAGAACCTGACTTCTGGGTGTGAGAAGGGCTGAAAGAGAGATACTAATTGGCCTGGATCGGGCAAGAAGCGCCCTCCACACACCCATATAATGTTTCACTGGAATAGAACTGAACTTCGTATTTAAAAACTTAATTCTTTTCCACTTCGTAAAGCAGAAGATCTTACCATGGTTTGGTTCCGGATATCTTCCTAAAATGTTAGAGTTTCAGAACTGCCAGGGGAAAGAAAGGGTATTTATTCCTCAGGTCTTAAATGAGAACACCAAAGGCCTGGAAGGATCAGCAGTGATCTGAGGGGTTCAACGAAGCTGCCCTGGGGTTCTGGGTGCCCCGATGGTGTCACGCTGGCCCCCTTCCCTGGCCTCCACGCTGGACCCTGTACGGCCCAGCACTCGGGTCTGCCAAGAAGATTGGCACCTTTTGGCTTCTGCTTGCTGTGCTGGACTAGAGCGGTACACTCAGCCCTGCTCACGGCACATGGAGCGGACAGGGCGACCCCGTGTGACAGCGTGAGTTCGCAGGAATTCATTCCTGTATTCACTTGTCTGTTCAAGTGATATTTGAGGGGCATTTCCTAGGTACCAGGCACCTTGCTGGACACCGAGGACACAGGGAAGGACCAGGCGCGTGGTCCCTTGCTCTTGGAGCACTTGGTCCTGGTGGTGTAATCAACATTCACCACACAGTTAAATTATAATCATAATACCGATAATTCACACCGAACAGCATGCAGATACCGTCGTAGGGCAGAGCATAAAGGCGTAGAGGTAACTGCCCTAAATTTGTAGCTAGACTTAAGCTAGCTGTCCTTTTCTCTTGGCTGAGTTCTCCCCCCAGCCAACTTCCATTTCACTGGAGGCATCCCAACTCCCGTAGAGTCCAGTGTTTGCAGTTAGAACCCCTCCCCCCACCTGCCCACAGTGCAACAGAGATACAAATAGTATCTATTAACCCTTTACACTTGTACTATTAAATAACTTCACACTCATTGTGAGTTGGCCTCCGTGGCAGCCATTGCCCGGGTGACTCACGTTAGCTGTGGCCTCTGCACCCTGTTAACCTCTAATGGGCATTGGGAGAGACATGTGGTTCGTGAAGCCCTTGTCTCATTTCACTTATTCCATAGTTTCTCCAGTTGATGCCAACTAACCACGTAGCTCTGGGAAACCCCGCCATTAGCACTGTCCCCTCACAATTCCAAAGACCATAGTGTAATGACACGGCTTTTCCCATTCCTCCTGACAAGGACGTGTATCTACAAAGGGCAAAATATTTTAAAGCCTCTTCATCTTACCATAGTCCCCTTTGGGCTGGGTTATTAAAATCTGACTGGCTTGATCCCCCAAAGTAGGAGAATCTCCCGTCCCCATTTTGGTCTTGCTTGGAGGGAACGTATGGTTGAATATGCCAGTCTCTTCCGTGCCGGCAGACTTGTGCTCACGCTTGTATCCCCATTTTCTACATGGTGTGTTTCTCTAGTACTCAGAGGAGTGCTGTCAATCCATCTTTTTTTTTTTTCTAGGCTAATTTAGTAGTTTAAAAGGGAGACAGACATGCCCACCCACACATAAATCATAGGTTTGGTGCCTCTACTTGGGGAACCTACACAGGTCGTGTGGTTAAGTCGTGTGATGAGTCATTTCTCTGCACCCAACGTTGTTACGCGGTGAAGTACCGGCCTACATTGTAGCAACAGCCCTATCCACAGCTTGCCATCGTCATCTGCATTTGGCACCTGTGGCCATTGCCTTCTCCTGTGAGCTGTATGACTTCATTTGCAAGTATTTGATCACTTCCGACACACTCTGCCCGCCCCCCAATGTGTTACTCACTGGGGCGCTGCCTCTGGGGGAGGCAATCTGAGTCCGCTTTGGAAGAGTAATCCAAGGAGGGGAGTGGGGAGCTAAGATGTGGATAGAAGGAGGATCTGGTTGAGGGAGAAATTTAACAGAACTGGGAAGCCAGACAACAGTCATCAGGTCGTCCTTAACTCTGGGGGAATAAAAATGAAGACTGATGACATTTAAAAAGTGCATTGTTTGCGCACTGTGTGTAAATAAAGGTGCGAGAGCTTCTAGTCCCTCTGAAGGTAAAACCGTTACTACGTGCGGGACATTCCCCAAACTCCTTGGTTACAAATGCCGATTTTGCATGTAACTTTAGTGAAGGGAATTGTGTGTGTGTGTGTGTGTGTGTGTGTGTGTGTGTGTGTGTTTTCCCCCAAAAGATATAAATATAAGGTGTAAAATGGAAATTTTCTCCATTTCTTTTAAGCCTTGACATTTTAATGCACTTTAAAATATCTGCTCAGCCCTCTCTTACAATAGCCCTATGAATTAAGTAGTATCGTTATCCTTCTGTTATAGTTGAGTAAGGTTATGTGACTCACCCAAGGGCTCACAAGAAAATAAGGGACACCATGGCTAGCTGATTAAATTTCTGTTTTTCCATTAGGCCAAATCCCTTCAAGAGATGAGAAGCAGAGACGTGAAGCAGTCACCATTGATATTCCAGACAAATTTACCCCTTTCTTTAAAGACTTAAGAGTTAGAGTGTTCAGGTGCCTGGGTGGCTCAGTCGGTTGGGCCTCCGACTTCGGCTCAGGTCATGATCTCGTGGTTCGTGGGTTTGAGCCCCGCGTCTGGCTCTGTGCTGACAGCTCAGAGCCTGGAATCTGTTTCTGATTCTGTGTCTTCCTCTCTCTCTGCTCCTCCCCTGCTCATGTTATGTCTCTGTCTCTCAAAAATAAATAAATGTTAAAAAATCAAAAAAAAAAAAGATTTAGAGTGTTGATCAAAAAAGAAGGGGCCCAATTCTAATTTAAGCTTTACATGGTTTTTACGAGTGTATTGGACCAGTTTCTGGTTTTGGTTTTGCCATTCTATGACCCAGGACTCCCCATTCTGCTCCTCTGGATCTCTTTCAGAATGAGGGGCTGGGCTGCCTCATATCTAAGTTTCCTTCCTGTTGTTCCCTATGTCTCGAATTCTGTGAAGAGAATGTTCCATGGATCTGGTCTTTTGGTTACATTTTACAAAGCCCAATTCAAGAACTGTGGTCCCCAGAGGGGAGATGTGAGTTTTGTGGGTATATGGGATTCATTCCTACACATCCAAACCACGTTGACGTTTTGAAGTGAAAAGCACAATAAGCAAAAGTGGGATTTTAATTTATGGATTTGAAGAGAATTGGCCAGTCAGCATGCAGGCGCATGTGCAAGGAGACTAAAGAACCAGTTCCAAAAGAATAGGCTGTTTTGAATGCACATCTTCCTGTATAATAAGTATGAATTGAAAATGGACGGGCCCCGGGTACATCTCTTAGCTTCACCATGCTTACTGCTTCCTCCCAGAAATTGTGCTGTTCCTTTTCGTACTATGCTTGCATACTGTTTTGAGGGCGCAAGGGACCAGTTTAAGCAACAGCAGTGCCGATGACACACGCTACGTGTTAAACACCGTGCTTTGGGGGATGACAGGGCTACTGACGATCTTTATGATCAGCAGCTCCTGAAGGATATTGCTGAAGACTTGCTGATATGATGTGTGAGATATATATATATATACACACACACACATACATATGTGGAATATACCTTTAGGACGTGAGTGAAAAACTGCCTCTGAAATGTGACCAAGAGAGACAGATAGGGTGGAGACTGAATGATGTTTTTATTAATCATGTTTTGTGTGAGTAATTCCAAGCACTAGTCACTTGAAACTGGCTAAATCTTTGAAAAGATAGAATTTAAAAATTTCACATGGTAGCTCTTAATGCAATTTTTGGAATCTGGAGTAAGAACTTGTACCATATTTTTGGACTATCATCTTACTTGTGGCAAGGGAGACTAGTTCAAGGCACTTTGAGGATCAGTAAACCACTGACTCTCTTTGAATTGGTCTTACTTCTGTCTGCTAAAAAAAAAAAAAAGTATCTAAGATATAATTACTTTTAACTGGGGAAGGGAATTTGGAAGACCATATTTAATAATATTTTGACTTATACCTTTATTTTTGGTTGTTTAAAATTCCTAACATTGGGTATCTAGCTTAACTTCATAAAATCCTAAGAAGTAACTACGTAAGAGAGAAATATATTATTGACTTTATAGATGGGAAAACATGAACAGGTTTGTGAAATGATATACCAGCAAGCTTTTTAGAACATAAGACTATGCTCTATAGGGGCGCCTGGGTGGCTCAGACGGTTGAACGTCCGACTTCGGTTCAGGTCATGATCTCACAGTTCGAGCGTTCGAGCCCTGAGTCTCGAAACCTTCTTCGGATTCTGTGTCTCCCTCCCTCTCTCTCTCTGCCCCTCTCCTGCTTGTGCTCTGTCTCTCAAAAATAATTAAATAAACTTAAGAAAAAAGACTATGCTCTATAGAAATATGTGAAATGTGGTTATTGTTGAATGCTAAACTTGAAGGAAAAGAAAAACATATTCTATATATCAGTGTAGCCAATCTAACTTTTGATGATCAAGATAATTATCAAAAGTATTTTTTATGCTATATGTTAACAATACTGGAATTAAAATAAAAATCTTAAAGTATTTTTATTTTGTTCGTGGAAAGGTTCGAAATGCCTCTAATCAAAAGTTTTGGAGAGCTTTAGTAATTTACGTGAAAACCATAGTCGTTGGGGTGCCTGGGTGGCTACGGTTGAGCATCTAACTTCGGCCCAGGTCATGATCTCGCGGTTTGTGGGTTCGAGCCCCACGTCGGGCTCTGTGCTGATGGCTCAGAGCCTGGAGCCTGCTTCGGATTCTATGTCTCCTCCTCTCTCTGCCCCTCCCATGCTCATGCTTTGTCTCTCTCTGTCTCTCAATAATAAATAAAGTGTTAAGAAAAAAAAATTTTTTAATAAAAAAAAGAAAACCATAATCATTCTTTTCCTCGAAAAATACATACACAAACTCAAAATGAACAGTAATGACAGTTGAAAGGAACCAAGCCATCATTTGCTCAGAAGAGAAACTTGGGAGCCTTGCGGTAGCTTTACCTTGTCTAGTACTAGCTACGTTGGATTTTCTGCTATCCTTGGGGCTGGCATAGTTAGCGTATGGTTGGGGAGGAAAACTTTGCTTAATGTGTATGACTAAGGGACTTTTTGAATGTGAGTCAAGGGCATACTTGCCTTTTCTAAAGACGCCTGGATTGGTGGCTTATTGTACGGAAGTCCATGATATCCCGGGGTCTTTAAGGCAACTGTGGTCTAAAGGATGCAGAGCATTAGTGCCCAGGTCATTACCTTCGCCTGGACATCTTTCCGCCTCATCTTTTCCAAGCCAACTCCTGCCGCTCCTTCAAGACTTATCCTGGGCATTTCTTCTGGGAAGCTTCTTAGATCCTATCTCTGTCCCACTGCCTCTTCGTCCGGGCGTATGCTTATGTGGCCTTTATGACACTGCGCTGGAATAGGATACTTCCTGCTCTGGGCTGTAGCCCCTTCAAGGTTTGGGACTGTCTTTAGCTTTTGTGCACCTGCTGCCTAGCACAGGGTGAAACAGCAGGTGGTCATTTGTTGCTGTCAAGTGAATAGGTAATTCACAGTGTAATGTAGCTTATTAAGAAATTTAACTAAACCGGGGCACCTAGGTGGCTCATTCGGCGACTCTTGATCTCAGCTCAGGTCTTGATCTCAGGGTTGTGAGTTCAAGCCCTGCACTGGGTTCTGTGCTGGGCATGAAGCCTACTTAAAAAAAGAAGAAGAAATTTAGCTAAATGCAAAAAGAACAACAGGTAAAAATCTTAAATTATACAACCTTACATCCCAAGTTAAAAAAAGGAAGTTTCTTGTATTCACCCTTTTCCTCCTTCGCAGAGTAAACTATACCTTCATAGCAAAGTATTTTGTGAATCCCTGAATCTTTCCTCTTCTTGTGCTCAGCTTTTCTCCTGTAAAGTTTGTTAGTTGTGTTTCTCATTGGTCTAAGAGTTTACTTCTTATGTCAAAGGGTCATAGGCGATAAATGAGTGGTGCGATCTGTACTGATATTTAGGTAGTAGCTAACAGGAGAAGTTTCTCCTATCTCAGAAACAGGGAAAATAGATCTTTGAGGAAGTCTGGACAATCAGAGGGTAGTCAGGTGAACGAATGACTGACTTCCAGGAATCTGCAGCTGAGACTCACCTGAAACAAGAGAACAATACAATTTAAACTTCATTTTCTAAAAGAGGTTTTAAGTGCTGAACCCTCAAGAAAAGGCCTTCTGGTTGCAAAGAACTGACTCATGGAAGTTTCCTCAAGGAAAGGGATTTCCCTGTGGGGATGCTCAAGAAGGAACTTGAAATCAGAACTGAAGTCTTTCAGGACCTGAGGCAGCTCCAAGGGCAACCTCTTCTTTTATATCAATCTCGTTCTCTCACTGTGTGTTTGCCTTACTAGCTCCTTTTGCTACATGCTGATTTGGTCTTCCAGCTTTATTCGGCGTAACCTCTCTCCATCTCATAGCTTTTGCTTACACCTAGTGTTGCTTCTTTGACTTGCCAAGACTTCCATGTCCAGAACTCTACCCTCTCTACCCTGCTTCTTTTGTTTCTTCTTCCTCGCGCCTTCTTTCCCTACATTTTTCATCTGTAATTTTCCCTGATAATTGCTTCATTCTCTCAGGTTTTCCTAATTCAGATACCCAAGAAAGAATCCAATAACCCAGCTAGCCTTTTCCTTGCCCTTCTTCTAAGTCCCTAACCAGCCTTGCCCGAGGGTCAGACGCAAACCTCTAGCCTAGAGTGCCGTGGTAAAGGGAGGTGGGTGAGGGGGGGGGGGTGTTAATATAAAACTAGATTGCCGTTTAGTAGGAACTATGGAAGGGCCATCTTCCCTTCTATGTAGGTGTCAACAAATGTATTTGACATATCTAATATAAGTCCATTATGGAAATGTAAAGAAATTAAGGGTAACCAGATTATTAAAAATTAAAATGTTTCATGGTTGACAGTATACAGAGATAAGAAGACTGTGGGAACAAATAGCAAATTTGTAACCAGGAAAGAAATTAGGAGAGGGAAATGTATTAGAGTTAGTTCTTAGATGAGTGACATCATTTCATACATTTATTAAAAAGCTGGAGTGTGTGAATAGTGAAAGTGAGAATATATTGTGTCAGATCCCAGAGGCTGGCTTAAAAAGCAAGCCTAATCGAGGCACCTGGGTGGCTCCATCGGTTGAGCGTCGAACTTCGGCTCAGGTCATGATCTCACGGTTCGTGGGTTCATGCCCCGTGGCGGGCTCTGTGCTAACAGGTGGGAGCCTGGAGCCTGATTCGGATTCTGTGTCTCCCTCTCTCTCTGCTCCTCCCTTGCTCGCACTCTGTCTCTCTCTCAAAAATAAATAAAGACTAAAAAAGTAAACAAAAAGCAAGCATAATCCAGGGCGCCTGGGTGGCTCAGTCAGTTAAACGTCCCACTTTGGCTCAGGTCATGATCTCACGGTTCATGGGTTCGAGCCCCATGTTGGGCTCTGTCCTGACAGTTTGGAGCCTGGAGCCTGCTTCGGATTCTGTGTCTCCCTCTCTCTCTCTCTGCCTCTCCCCAGGTTGTGCTCTGTCGTTCTCTCTCTCAAAAATAAATAAACATTAAAATAAAAAAAAAAAAAGCAAGCATAATCTTGAAACTGGGGATTAGGGTGGGGATAAATAGGCTTCTTAGGGAGTTTCTGCCTATACTTTCTGCCTGTATTTTCTTTCTCTGCTTCCTATTCTGTTCTTGATCCCACTTACTTTAGCTTCTGGAACAATCTGTCATGAACTAATGATGTGACCTTGGGCTGGTTATTTATTCTCTCTGAAACTCAATTTACTCATCTGTAAAATAGGGATAATGATTATTATCTCGATAGCTTATTACAAGAATTAAGTTAAATGGCATAATATATTTAAAGGCATAATATATTACCTAGGATAGGTAATGAGCACATAGGTGCTCAGTCCATTGTAACAATTATTCTAGCACACAGGAAGGAAGGAAACACTGACTGAATGTGTTGGGTAAAATTTTGCTTCTTATATCATTTATCTCTTGTAAGAACCCTAAAGGGTTTGTATTATTATTTCTACTTTATGAACAAGGCTACAATTTTAATAATTAATTGAGTATTTGCTACGTGCAAAGCACTGACCTGAACCTTTTCCTGTGTTGTCTTATTTAAATCAAGTTAGGTGCTCGTTATGTTTCATGTCGTAGTTGAGGAAATTGAGGTCTAGAGAGTTTAACTTGCCCAAAGCCGTACAACTGGTAAGCGCCAATCAGAGTTTATGTGTAAGTCTGTCTGAACTCAGGTCCATCTGACTCGAATGTTTTCCAAAGTCACTTAGTGGCTGAATGTGAGTGTGATGGAATCGAGATTCTGGTCTTGTGTAGGGCAGCGTTCTTGAAGTTCACCACCAGAGGTATGCACTGACTGAATGACAGATAGTGGTAAGCACACACACACTTACGCTGCATCTGAGTCTGAATGCCATGACTAGACAGACAAGGGCAAATTTTGGAAAGAGTACAAAGGAAAAAAAATTTAAAAATTAAAATATGTCCAAATAGGCCTCCCAGACCTGATGAAACGATTTAACAAACATGTGTTGAATGTCTACTGTGTGTCAGGCAATGAAAAATGATCTTGGCCTTGTGAGAATGCAAGGCAAGTAAGACTGAATTCCTTCCTTTAAGGTGCTTTCATTCTGGTGGAAAGAGATAGATGCTCATACAGTTAATAAAGCATGTAGCGCTGGATCAAGGAACTATGGGAGTCAAGGGAGAGAACGGTTAGTTTGGTGGGTGAAGGAAACGGTGGTAGAAGGAACAGAGGAAGACTTCATGCAGTAGACAACATCTGCCGTGGTCTTTGAGGGGACAAATACAGAAGGACAAGAGGCCTCCTATAGTTTCCTTTTTCTTGATACCAATGGTTTTACAAAGGGTGGTACAAAGTAACTCCTGCAGTAATATATTGAGAGTTAGTAGTGTTTTTAAAGATTAGGTTCGTTGAGTGTGAAGAAACAGCTACTTTTGTTAATCATAAGAATATATTTGGGGCGTCGGGGGGGCTCAGTTGGTTAAATGTCCGACTTCGGCTCAGGTCATGATCTTGCGTTCGTGAGTTTGAGCCCCGTGTCGGGCTCTGTGCTGACAGCTCGGAGCCTGGAGCCTGCTTCGGAGTCTGTGTCTCCCTCTCTCTCTGCCCCTCCCCAGCTCACACTCTGTCTCTGTCTCTCTCTCTCTCTCTCAAAATAAATAAATGTTAAAGTTTTTGTTTTTGTTTTAAAGAATATATTTGTGTTTTCCTGGTCTGCACTTACATGTGTTTCTATTAAAAGGACCAGAAAATGGAATCCTGTTTTCTATGCATTCTAGTTTGAAGATCTCAAGTTGTCCAGCAATCCAACAAGAGACTACAAGTCCCCCAAGTGGCCAAATGGTACACCAGTGTCCGCTTTCAGCTGTATCGTGAGGCGTTAAAAGTACTAAGTTACCGGCAAGTGGGTCACCTATCCATTTAAATTTGGAATGGAGATTTTAGTCTGTGGTTGGGAGTTCTCAATTTTTCTTATATACAATACCAGGTTTTCTGAAAAAAACAAAAAGAAAACAAAACAAAAAACAAAACAAACTAACAAAAGAAAGCAAAATACCAGTCCCAATTTAAAACGTTCTGCCTTCGCTCCATACGTATATTCATGATTGGTAATCTATGTGTTCTGATTGTAATTCAAAGTCATCAATTAAATGTTTGGAGAGGCCTGTAGACATCTTGTGCTCACAGACTTTGTCCCTTGTTTTTGTTTGGTTCTTTGCTCAAGTCCCTTTTTTCCCCGATCTCTGTTGATGGACATTATGCTCACCCTTCCTAGAGCCTGAGGAGTCTCTCCATCCCCAGAGTGTCCATGTTATCTGGTTCTTTTCTTGAAGTGACCATAAGAGCTCTACACATTCACCATCACAAATCCCTTAATAGGCGATAAACAAGAGGGCAGGTTTTAGGTGCCATTCACCTACAGATCCCTGTAAACACCCAACACGGCCCCTGCCTTACGAGTAGCTGGCGCTCAGAGATGTTTACTGAACTGAACTGAATTGACTTCTGGGTTTTGTTGGACTGGGTTTTTCAGAGCTATTTATTTATCTTGAGAGACACAGAGACAGTGCGAGTGGGGGAGGGGCAGAGAGGGAGAGGGAGAGAGAGAATCCCAAGCAGGCTCCACGCAGCCAGCGCAAAGCCCCACGCGGGGCTCGAATTCGCGAAACCATGAGATCATGACCTGAGGTAACACCGAGAGTCAGACGCTTAACCGACTGAGCCACCCAGGTGCCCCACGTCGGGCTGGCTTTGGGTCTAGTAACATTGATGTCTGACCTCCAGTTCCCTTTTGGAAAAGAAACGTTGTTTTAAAAAGAAAGCCTTTTAACTGATTTTAGGATGAAAGAAACCATGTAGTATAAACAGTAATTGTAATTATTATTAATACACATAATTAAAATAGCATGAACTGGTAGAAGTGCTTCCATGCTTACTCTTGCTGGCAGAGTGGGCAGGCCTGATGAACTAACTGGTCTTTTCCATCTGTAATATGTATGATTCTTTGAAATTTTATGTAGACAAGTGCGAGCTAATGTACACTGGAAGGAACAATTGAAACAGCTCATACTCACTGATGGGCTCTGAATTACTCCACTTGTAAGTGCCCAGGAAAAAGATCTCGGATTCATTGTGGATTGCTCAATGGAGACATCTGCTTGCTGTGCAGAGGCAGCCAGAAGAATGAATGAGATATAATAGGCTGTATTAACTTTGAGAATGGGATAAAGAATGATGCAGAAAATAATATAGTGCACATAATTTGGCATTGACTAGTTCTGTAATTACAATAAAACATTTTAATGACATACATTGATGTTATGACTTCACCTTAAAATCAGAATTCGGCATTGGGTCCTTTCGTCTCAAAGAAAACAAAGCAGAAATACAAAAGACCTAGAGAAAAACAACAGACCATCTCCAAGACATGCAAAGGATTTGCCTATAATGAGAAACTGAAAAGACAAGGACATTTTAATTTGGATAAAGGGGAAGGGGGGGAATGACATTGTATAAATTTATTTAAAATTAATGAAAGTTTCAGAAAATTGCTCGAGCTCGCTTCAGATTATCCTTGGTAATGGAGGTCAGAGATAGGCAGGATAATTGAAATCCTTGATAATCTCCAACCCTCATTTGAGCTATTAGTTGCAGCCTCCCGTCCTATGAAAAGTTTTAACAAATGACATTGCAGCCCATGGTTTGTGAACTAAACGGCCGACAAGAAAGGCAGCCAGGGTGTTGGGAAGCTCACAGAGTTTGAAATCAGGTGACCAGGGTTCTGGTCCATATTCTGTGCTTATCATCTGTCCAACCTTGAGTGCTATG
Source organism: Panthera pardus (assembly GCF_024362965.1). NCBI lineage: Eukaryota > Metazoa > Chordata > Mammalia > Carnivora > Felidae > Panthera > Panthera pardus. The sequence continues at coordinate 3,760,753 of NW_026526666.1, read as the reverse complement.
CTTGACTTCTAGGAGACCCAGTCCCCTCATCTGTAAGATGGAGATAATAGCAATACTTGCTTTGCATGCTTGTTGGGAGAACCAAATGGGTCCATTGAAAGTGGTGGGTGAGCCTTGATGTTTGATATTGCGGATTGGTTGTTAAGAGTATTGGCTTGCCGGTCTCCTGGCACCTGGGAACTTACATCACACCTTCCCTTCTCTTGAACTTTCTCCAGCTTATGTTTGTGGCAGGAAATTTTAGAAGAGGTGTGCCACATTTCTTTAATCTCCAGGATCATCCACAGATTGTCTTACTCCCTTGCTCCCAGTAAGCCTTAAGATAATTTTGCAATGTTTTTATTAATGCATGATTATCTAAAGGTCATCTCCTGTAATTTTCACAACAGTCTGCTGAGGTACAGACCCACAGTTGTCTTCATCTTCCAGATATAGACACGGAAGCACACACGACTTGCTTAAGGACACATAGCAATGACTGAACAGAGTCAGACCTGTGTTGTCTTACCTCTGGGTTGATTGACAAAGTCTAGAAAGCCGACTTTTGTGACTATGCTGATTCGTCTCCTGGGGAGTGACTGGCTTACTTATTTCCCTAGGAACGCCTACTCTATTCTTTGGCACCCAATTCAGGACTAACCTCCTCCATGGAGCCTGTCCTGAGCCCTCCTTTCCCCAAGAAGAAGTCGTCTTGTATGCCTCAGCCCCCCATATTGTAGCTTTAAACATACTATTATGTTAACAGTGGAAACTCTTATGCCCTATGCAATGAATAGTTGGTGATTTGGTTGAACAAGTTAGTTAAAGCAGGAATCATACAAAATGATGGAATCGTTCCTTAAGCTTTTATTTCAACTTAAAACATCCCTCAAATTTTTGATGTAGGGCCAAGGCCTCTCTTGTCTTTTGAGTTTCAGGCCTCCCATTAGAGTTCTGTGCCCTATTTCTCATATAAGCCACACCTCTGAGGTTTTTGCAATCATTTTGTCTTGGTTTCCTTTAAAGTAGAGCAAGATCTTAAAGCCATTCTGTGAAGCAATCAGATTTTTCCAGATTTTTTACAGGTGGCTCTCCCACGCATACACTGACGGCACATGTTTTTAGTAATTCACCTTTCCTGTGCCTTTCCCAAACATTCACCTGAGCTCCGGTAGAAGCAAATTCTCTCTTCTTTATTCGTATTCCTTATGTTGAGTACGTTTACTTAAATTGTGTAATAACAGTGATGAGAGGAACTAGCCTAAGTAGGTTTGGAAACAAACATGCCAACTTCTGGTGGGCGGACAACTCGGCTGCGGGAATAGCAGAGGGCAGGCCTCCTAGAGGAGCCCACCACTGGCCGTGATCACCCCGCATCATGGGCCTATGTCTGTACCTTTACAGATGGAGTGGAGGCCACAGATGAGTCAGTGAAGTGTCAGTCACTCAAGGGAGCCCCTGCTCAGTGTGGCTTCTGCTCCATGTCTGGCCTCGAAGATGAATGCCTTGAAGGTCTAGCATTTATCTTTCTGGTTAGGATCTAGCACAGTGACGGGTATATAGTGAGCCCTCAATAAGCATCAACTAACACACCAACTAGCCGTGCCAAGAGAAACAAAACATAACTTTGCCACTGTTCATTTTCTGGTGGGAGTACTAAACAGCGATCACCTGTCCAGAAGTTGGTTTAGGGAGAGAGAAGAGCTAGCAAGTGAATTTCAAATATTAATGGAAGATAAGATAATATGTACCATTAAACAGTTAAATGTGAGGCAGCTATAAAGGATTGGATTTTGTTTAGGGGCGCCTGGGCGGCTAAGTCGGTTAAGCGTCCAACTCTTGATCTCAGCTCAGGTCTTGATCTCAGGGTCGTGCGTTCAAGCCCCGTGTTGGGCTCCACGCTGGGCCTGAAGCCTACTTAAAAAAATAAATAAAAAAAGGAAAGAAAGAAAGAAAGAAAAAAGAATCGGATTTTGTGTAATATGTAATTAACCTGTGTAACTCTAACACAAAAAAATGACATTGAGACAAGCATGCTTGATAACATTTTATAAAAGACAAGATATGTCCTTACGTGAGACAAAAATCCACACTTAAAACCATAGTATCTGACTACAAAGAGCCTCTCTGGTGATTATGTTCAGGGCCAGCCAGGTCATGAAAAAATTTCCCTTACTCATATATCATTGGAGCATGGAGTTGATTATACGCTTCTTGTGACAAAGTAAAGCATCTTGAATTGAGCACCAGAAGAGGAAAGGAGTCAGATGTGAAGGATATTAAACTTGACAAAGACATTCTGTGGTAGGTGATTGGTTTGGAAGATGGTGGTAGACTTCTGGTGAAGGCAAGGATATCCTCTTTCCCAAGATAAAGTAGGCAAAACATTTAGCCTTGCGCTCAATAAATGTTGAACCAAAATATACTCACTAAGCAAAGTTGGAAAATTATAGAAGGTTTACGCGACCACAGGAAATGGGATGATAAAAAATACACACACACACACACATATATGTATATATATAAAGAATATATATATAAATATAAATTTATATAAAGTATATAAAGAATGTGTATGTGTGTGTGTGTGTGTGTGTGTGTGTGTAGAATAGAATGAATTCTCCGTAGGATCTAGTGCGAACTTTCTCCTTAGTTTACCATAGCGAGAATCTGTAGACCAGTACCAATTATTAATTCTTGAGGACCTCCCTGTTTCTCAAGAGGTTGTGAAGGTGTTATCTATCAAAGGAAAAAGGTAATTAGAATGGCACTGAGTGCTCATGGTGTGCCAGTCATTATGCCAAGTGTTTAATATGTGTTATATTCCTTTGAATATAAGTCACCATTGATTTTTGTAAGACCCATATTACTTTATGTGCCACTATGACACAAAATAACACTCTCAATTAAACTATGGCACACTACCAGTGTTAAAGTGCATCTTGAGGGGTTGGGGGAGAGGGGAAAGTGGGTGATGGGCATTGAGGAGAGCACTTGTTGGGATGAGCACTGGGTGTTGTATGGAAACCAATTTGACAAGAAATTATATTTTAAAAGAATGCATCTTGATTTACGAGCTATTAAAAGGTGAAAAACTACCCATCTTAGAATTGAGGCGATATGGTATCTCATTTAATCCTCCCAACGACCCTTGAAATAAGTATTAATATTGCCAGATGAAGAAAGTGAGGCTCAGAGGAGTCAAGTAATTGGCCTAAATGCAAATAGCTGGCAAGCTCCAGGGCTGGAATTTGACCCCAATTAGTGTCTCCAAATCCAGTCCCCTTTTCATAGTCCTGTGCTGCTGATTGAAATCAGGGCTTGCTACAGAACTCAGAGATTTTTTTCCCAATAAAATGTGTTCTACTAAAAGTATTTACCTTAGGACCTATCTCCCAAAGACATTTCCTTGAGGGAAAACTGTGAGCGACACTGGGGTCAATGATGGCCATGGATTTCTAAGAGTAGAAGGAAAATTTGAGTTCCTCTGGTGCATGAACCCCTGATGATAACATTCTCCCAAGGAGCCACGCAGCCTCTGAGAATCACCAGCAGGACAGTCACTTGGGCGGCCCAGTGCACCTGTTGTGAGCTCGGCTTTCATCTACTCTCTAGTCCTCGTTCTGTCTGCAGAAATATATAGAGTTGGCCTCACTGTCTTAACCCCTTGTGGCCCCTTCCCATGTTTGAAACAGCTATGAGGGTCTCTCTAAGGCTTCTTTTCTCCAAGTTGAATACTCTGAGTTCTTCATAGGACATGGTATAGAAATCTTTATCTTTGGCCACTCTCCTGAATGCACCTCAGTTTGTCTGTGTTCCTTTTACAGAAAGGTATGCAGAATTGATCATTTTGCTCCATAGGAGTAGAGAATGATCACCTCCCTTGCTTTAGGTACCATACTTCTCTTGGTACAACCTGCAAGTACATCCAATTTTTCCAGCATCTCATCAGAGAAGTGTTATCTCTCCTTTCCCTGCTCTTTCTCCTTCCTTACTCTCCTCTAGAGTCTCCTTTTTTTTTTTTGAACACATGCTGCTATGTGGGCAACCTGGACTTTTTGGTAATTTCTGTGTTGGACCTAAGTCATTTATGCTTTGGTCACTTTGAAAATTCCTTTTGTTAGCACTGACATTTTGAGGATTTTTGACTTTGGGTTTTTTGTTTGTTTGCGTTTGATGGCCGTGACTCCCAATTTTGTAACATCCACAAATGAAAACATTTAAAAACGTCTTCTATAGCTTTAAATCATTGCTGTACAAATGGAGCAGGACAGGGCCAAAGACAGAGTCCTTTGGGAAGTCATAGTTGTTGAGTTACCAAGCTACCACATTTTTCTGTTGTTCCCCCCATATGTTTCCATCTTGTCTAGAAGAATATAAGAGGCTTCACATATGCCATCCCTTGTAACCTGGGCAGATAATACTGCTCCTCTTTAACAGATGGGCAAACTGAGCCTCACCAGGGGCCAGTGTTGGAGGAGGGGGTCGCTTACCCAGGACTGCCCATTTGTTAGGAGTAGAATTGGCATTTGCACCCAGTTTCTCCCATCCCATCCACTCTGCATGGCTGTACCCATTATGAATTACTTTGCTGCGATCCAAAGATGCAAATGTTACCCCGTTTTCCTGAGCTACAGGAGAGCCCTTCTGACCTCAAAGAGCCAAATGTTACAACAGAACCGCACTCTCTTCCTCCTTCCCCTAGAGAACCACAGGCAAGAGTGTGGATACCTCAGTCCTCTCTAGGCATAGGACTTACGCCCTCACCTTCCCATCGATGTCTCTTAGAAAGAGGTGTGAGAACAGTGTTTGAAAAAGATTTCCTGGACATTCTGGGCAATTTGAGTAGTTGGGTCCTGAAGGTGAGAAACTAGTCCCAGAGAAAACAGAGGTTTTTAAGAAGCTGGAAAAAGGCTGTTTACCTAAACTCTTGGTAATAAAGTCACACACACACACACACACACACACACACACACACACACACTCTAGAAACCAGACTTAGAAAGCCTTTGCTCTCACTCCTCACCTTAGGACATGTTACAAGGACTTCATATTTCAGAATAAGTTACTATTGTGATGTTTAAAAAGAAAAGAAAAACAACAGAAATGATACAGGGAACTACTCCCGGGGCTCAAATCCCACAACTGGTATCCAGCTTGCTGGTGGGTGAGAAGCTGTGTTGGCGTGGATGAGATTCACAGGGGGCGGCAGCCCAGGGTGAGGTAAGACATCCTGAGCAAGTATCAACCTTCACATGTCTCAGTGATGGACGGACCTCTGGTGTATCCCTTAATCTTCCAGGAGGAGTCTGTTAACTCTTAGGAAGGAATAAAAACAGGTACCATTGCTTCGTGAGATCTTCATGATTCTCGGCTCTAATTAATAACAGATGGTTCACAGTGAAACCATGTACTAACAATATGCATAGCTTAAAAAAACAACACGGACATCTAGTTTTCCCCTTTCATGAAAAGAGTCAAGTCAAGATCAATGCATGACACCCAAGATAGTCGTGAGGAAAGGTTATCTTCTTGCTTCCCCAGCAAATGTACCCATTTTCTACATAAATAGGGGCCTTTCCTCCGTGGGGACATTCATTCAGTACTTTCTTCCAAAGCAAAGTAACTTACGATAAGTGAGCTCACAACACGATTGAGGTAAACCCCAACACACTAAGTCAGTCTTTCTGGAATGCTAATATACTAATACTACAGTGAAGAATGAGGGAATTAGATGAAACTTTTATCTTTTTTTTTTTCTGAAAAGGAACTGCTCGACTCAAAATTAATTGCTAAGGGAAATGGTTCTACATTATTTCCCTAAACCTACCTTGGGGATTGAAGGACTATGGGTAGTGGGGAGCCCCAGACATGGAATCTATGTCCTAGGGCACTGTTAACACAGTGCATAATTTTCAGCAACTCCCAAGTGACTTTTTCTGACATCCATTCCATGTAAAACAATGGAAACCTATTTCCATGCTTATTTGTGTTTCCCGGGAGCCCTGAGATGCCATGGTGAAGATTAAAGGGCTAGACCCTTCTTCTTATTCCCTCTTATGATTATTCATAATTTTCTAAAATCATCTCATTGAACAATGCCGCCTAAAGATGAATTTTAGGTATATTTTTCTATTCATTTGTTCATTCATTCAACAAATATTTATTAACCACCTCCTGCATGCTATGTTCTCTGCTAGGGACTAACAAGCATAAAAAATGAATAAGCTTCAATCATCATCCTCAAGGAGCTAATCATTTAGTAGAGGAGTAAGACGTACGCGGATAGCTGTAATACAAAGAACAGTGGAATAAATGCCTTAAAAAGGTTCCGACAGAATCCTGTGGGAGGTTCACATCTAGTCAGAAAAAACAGAGGAGGCAGCGTGAAGATGGTGTCATTCGACTCTGGGGATAGAGCAGCGTAGGATCTCAACAGATGTGACCGGAGGGGGCATGCATTCAGACCCAGAACATCACAAAAGTAAAAGCAAAGGCGTGTTCCCAGAAGAGCCAAGTAGATTAGTTTGGCCAAAGCATAGAAGGGAACTGGGTGAGTGTGGAGAGAGGCACAGTTTAGGATGCATGCTGTAGGATCTTGAATACTGGGTTAGAGAATTACAGCTTAGCTTCGTAGGCAGCGGGGAGCCATTGAAAGTTCTTGAGCAGAGAGGTGGTGTAAGCAGATCTTTAGTTTGGGAAGATTCATTTGGCTGTGGTATGTGGGGTGGGCTGCAGAAGGGTTAGATGAGAGTCCGGAAGACCAGTGGGGGAGCTACCGAAGTCTTTCTGGCGTGAAGGCTTGAGGACTAGAATTGCGGTGATGGCCGTGGAAAGGCAGAGGGGGGGTTGAGTTTCAGAAACACTGGAGGCAGACCTGGTAGGATTTGGCAACAGATTACACGGGGGTGGGGGTTGACTCACACATGACAGAAAACTGGCAAAATGACGCCGCTCTTAAGAGGAACTGAACGCGTGCACGTGCACACTTGCACTTACGTGTTTGGGCGAGGGGGTGGCAGGATTAGGGGGAACCTTTTTAAAAGGCAAATCATATCTCATTGCTCCCTGCTTAGTAATATCCAAATGGCCTTCCACTGCATTTAGAATAAAATCCAAACTTCTTACCACTGCCCGGCATAAGCTCCACATGAGCTGGCCCTGATCTGCTCCAACCTTATCTCCCAGCACTCTGTCCTGCTTCCGTTTTAGCCACATTGCCCACCTGGCAGTCCCTCAAATGTACCAAGGTCATTTCTGCCTCAGGGCCTTTGCATTTAATATACACTCTGCCCACAACACTCTGCCCTCAGATCTTCACCTACCTGGCCCTTTCTTGCCAGTCAGGACTCAGCTTAAATGTCACCTCCTAGGAGAGGCCTTTCCTACCCAATCCATTACCATACCCTTTGCCCACAGCCACCCTTTATCACATCATCCTGCTTTTTATTCTTCACGGCATTTACCATAATCCGAAATGCTCTTATTTATTTGTCCCCTTTGTTTGTGTCTGTTCCCCTCTACCAAAAGCAAGCTCTAGGAGTGCGTCTTGTTCGTAGCCATAGTCTATAAAACCAAGCCTGGCACGTATGAGGTGTTTCATGAATCGTTGCCAAGTGAATGAACGAATGAGAATCTGTTCTTCCGGGGGTATGTTGGCTTTTTATGCAGGTGTCACATTCACGTAGAGATGGACAACGAGGACTAGGGTATGTGGGGTTAGAGCTCAAGAGAGGACCATGTTTGCTATTTGTCTCACAGGAGTTGGAAAGTCAGGAAAAGTCAGCTCCTGGGCCACTTTGAGCAAAGGCATCTTTTCACTGCTTCTGCCTTAATCACTGATGCTAAACTTATAGTCAACTCAACCTGTGGTGTCCAAGTGAGTGTCTGTTGCCCTCCAGAGATTGTCTACTTGGTAGACTTTAGCAAAAATGCTACCTTGTCTGAAGTAGTTTTTGAAATTCCTGTTTTAGAACTGCAGACAGTCTGCAGCATCTCAATAATATTGTGAAATATTAATAACACTATTCACTAAGCACTTGTGCCAGGCACTGATACTAAGTATTCTCAGAAATTAGTTCACTAAGTCTACCTCAAAACCTTGTAAGGCAGGTAAAAAGATTCCCCGGTTTTGCATTGAGGAAACCGAGACCCAGAAACGTAAATCCCATGAGCAATGTCAGATGTGAGGTTCACATGGAGTCTGGGGGACTCCCAAGCCTGCATGCTTTCCTGCTTTACAGCGTCCTCTGTGATGAGGTGTGGGAGGGCAGGCAGGGGGTGGGTGTCTTCCTCGTTTTTGAACGTGAATGTGACTTTTATAAACAGCCAGGAGCTGTAGCACACAATCCTGGTTATACCACTCAATAGGTGTGTGATCTCAGACTAGGAACTTTCCCAATAATACAATCCTGCTGAGATGCTCCTCATAGAAGTGTTCTGTCAACTCTAATCTGCAAAAGCCTGGCACATAGTGGGACTTCATTTTGTACTCCTTTCTCTCTTATAAGACACACCACTAACTCTTGGTTTTTTCAGGGTTTGATTATATAGGTGGTAGATCACCGAGTCCCTTGCTTTCTTCCCATCTTTCTTATTCTTATCATGTTTAGAAGGATTATATAATTTGTTTCCACTTCTGTTGGTGAAGTTAGGTGAGAGGAAGGATTGGAGGTTGTACTGTCTGAGAAAGGAACTGGAGAAAATGCGGTCTGAAGTGATGGCTTCAGATTTCTACTTCATTTTTGTTTGAAGCCTGTGACCTTGGGCAAGCATCCGGGTCTCAATGTCCTCATCTGTAAAATGAGATCACATGACTTGTCTTCTACATCACAGGGTTATTGTGAGGATCAAATTATAGCCATAAAAGAACTTGGGAGAGCATAGAGTTATAAACAATTGTAAGATATCGTTATCATTGCCATCCTTACAAAATGAGAGTCCATCCTTCTTTTCAGAGGTCTAATACAATAATAGTACTTGCTCTGTCTGTAAATTGCCTGAATTAAACTCATGCCTTTCTTTATTCTTCAATTGAAACAATTCCCAAATCACTCCCTTAATCTTTTATGTTTATACTTAAAGTTCTTGCTTACAATGCAGTTGATATCTGCCCTATCCAATATGGTGGCCAATATCCACATGTAGCCAGTTACATTGAAATTAAGTAGAATTAAATAAAGTTTAAAACTCAGTTTTTCCATTACACTGGCCTCATTTCAAGAACTTAGTAGCCACATGTAGCTAATGACCACCATTTTGGACAGTGTCACTAGAGAACATTTCCAGCCTTGCAGGAAGTTCTGTTGAACAGCACCATTGTTGATTTTCCTGAGTTTCATTTTTCCATGCTTTCTCATAACTCTATAGCCACAATAAAACCAAGCTAGTTGTTCTTCAGATGAGGACATTGAAACCTAATGTATTTGCCAATGCCTATATGAAGAATATCAAGAATCGTAAGCCATCACCTACTCCAACTTTCTAATTTTACACACGAGACAATTGAAGCCCAAAGAGGTGAGATCACTTGCTCCAGCCCATACAACTCTTCAGTGGATTTCCACTGCTCTTCACACAGTGTAACTGTGGACACATGAGTAATAGAATAGGCTGATATTCCTTTTGCAGGGCTGCTAATACCATCCGTCTCAGAAGAAGATATGCCTGAGACAGAATTTACAAGTAGCTTGCTATTGTCGTTCAGCATCCTTCTCTTGCCTGGCTAAGTGAACCCCCACTCGGTCACAGTGAAGATGTGCTGAAAGCTGGAGAGCATGCCCCTTCCATGCTGTCTCTAAGTTACAAGTGCCCTAGAAAATGGCTGCCCTGCAGACCAGAGTATTCCATGATGCAGAATTTGAATCAATTCCCCAGACCAGCTCAAATTACTGAGATTGGCTTCACTTCATCTTTGCACTTATTTAAATCATGAAATATTGATCTTTAAGCAAACTGCTAGGGAATTTAGAATGGGGATTGTTATTCCCCAGGCTTACATGCAATATGGATGTAAACTGCTAAATAGTGCTTGGTACCTAGTAGGTGCCCAATAGATGTTTAATTCCATCCCTCCAGCTCCACCCATTTCCACCCCGTCATCTCACCAGCTACCAGCCCTGTCCTAGATAACCAACACAATACTTGTAATTCCCAGTTTGCTAGAACCCCAAACAACTGTTTTTTTAAGTCTTATCGCTCTCATTAACCTTCAGAGAGAGACTACAATCAGTGTATTAACAATTTGTAAACATATGGGGGGAAGGGGGCACAAGTTTTTTTAATTTATCGTCAAGACAAAGGATCTGATTGGTTTAAAGCATTTCTAGAGGCAACAGGGAGTTGGCATTTCTACAGCCAACTTCCAATTGGAAGTAGGAAGTGTGCCAGAAAATTTGCACTGTGTGGTTGCTTTATCCCTCCGTATATGTGTGTGGACCAAGCAATATCATTAAGAAGTTTAGGAAGAGAATTCTACCCTGGCCTGCTTTTCACGGTTATAGATACCTTATTTCCAAAATATTCTAATTGAGTTGACATTTCACACACATTTGGTATATGCTTAAGGGAAATTTAGGAGGGAAAAACAAAATGGAACCTGTTCATTTATTTCTGAGTCAAGTAAAAGCAAGGAGAAAATATTTCATTTTGAAAAACCAAATATCCGCAACAATTAATGATATAAAAATCAGTATTTTCCTAAAGCATCAAACTTGGCATGTAACTGAGCCTCAGTGGGGAATAATGCCTAACTCTGTTAGAGGAGAATATGGGTGGAAATAATGAGACCGTAAGAAGTGAAAGCGAGTAGTGTTCCTGCATAATGAAGCCTAAATCCGTTCTTGTCCTAGGACCACCCCCCCAATCTCAGGAACCAATCTCTCCTTCCTCCTAAGGCAGAGATCCCCTTATCTACTTTGAGGGTGGCTTTGCTAGTGACCCAGCAGGTCTGACTGCTTTTCCACTCTCTATTTCAAATTTTATGTTACATCTCAGTTCTAATAATTGCACTTTCAAATTGCACACAACCTACTCTGCAACGCGGTTGCACACACGAACACTAGCGAACCCCTTATACTCCCCTCCACAGAGCAAGCTTCATCCTTCCAGGAATGGAAGCCTTTGCCTATGGAGCTTTAGATATGCTAACGAGCCCACCTACCTCTGGAGCCAATGCCTTATCTTTTTAGACGTCCAAGGCACCCTCTCATTCCAAGAAGGTTCTAGTCATGCTGCTTCTCGCCAATAGCGCTCTGTCATAGGAGTGAAGTGTTTTAGGGCACAACTGTGATCAAATGAGACTTTAAAACCCGACAGAGCAAATTCTTCGTAACAATGCCCTGTTGACACACACCACACAGAATGCTGGACTTCGTGGCACTGGGATGTTTCAGAGACGAGATACCATTTGGTCCAACTTGTAACAGTGCTTAAATCCCTTCTCTCAGTCATTTCCTACCTGGGCAATGCTGAACCAGAAAGATGAAAAAGAAGCAAAACCAAGCAACTTTCTTAGTCATTTTACTTGGATCCAAACAGAACAATTAGTAATCGTTGGTGATTTCTTATACCTTTACTTGAGCCTTTCACTTTTTTTTTCAAGTACAAGAAAGATGAGATGAAAAAAGGAGGACAATTTCAGGCAACCTGTTAGCAATCTTCTTTTACCTGCTTCCTTCCTTCCCACAGATCTTCCTAAAAGACTTAGTAAATGAAATCATTAGACATGAGGACATCTTTGAAGAAAGGCGTCTTTCTGTCTAGGCCCAGATCAGAGGGCAGTTCAAGAGAGGATGCATTTCTTTATGTGTGTCCTTGTGCACGTGTTTCCATTTTCTATTTTTTTTAAAGTTTTATTTACTTATTTATTTACTTACTTATTTAATTTATTTATTTTTAAGTAATCTCTACACCCAACGTGGGGCTCGAACTCACAACCCTAAGATGAAGAGTTATGTGCTCTTCTGACTGAGCCAGCCAGGGGCTCCCCCCGCCCCCCACCATGGCTCTCTTGGTCATCTGTCCTGTCTCCCTCACCATTCTCATTATTCATTTACTTATTCAATCATTCCCTGAGTACCCACCACTGTGTCAGGGGCTAAGGATTCCTAGAAATCATAAGATAAATGCCCTCCCTACAGGAAGCATACTGTGTTATACAGTGATAAATAAATAGCCCTATATAAAGTGGCAAAAAAAAAAATATTAATTGGAGCCGAGAGGAGGGAAGGTGATGACTGGGCAGCTGGGGGAGGTAGGGGAGGAGAAATTCTTATAGGTCTAGAGGAGTCTTCTGGGTGAACAAATGGGGAAGAGAGGCAAGTAGAGGAAAGGCACCCAGTAAGAGGGAACAGAATATGCAAGATCGTGGAGCCATTTGAGACCCAAGTCTTCTTAGTAAATAACTACTTTCTTGAGGAGGATTCTTTTTGGAGAAAGTAGAAGGACATGGGCAGGGGGTTAGTGGAGGAAAAAGTCTGTCACATGATAAGGAATTTGAACTTTATCCTATAAGGTCATTCTGACAGTACTTTGGAATAGGACAAGACTGGGGACAGAGATATCAACCAGTAGACTGTCACAGGGAAACAGGAAAGAGGTGGTGAGGGTTGCTGGCAGGTAGAATGAGGAGGAAGGGGCGTATTTAAAACATATCGGAGGGACGCCTGGGTGGCTCAGTCGGTTAAGCGTCCGACTTCGGCTCAGGTCACGATCTCATGGTCCGTGAGTTCGAGTCCCGTGTCGGGCTCTGTGCTGACAGCTCAGAACCTGGGGACTGCTTCGGATTCTGTGTCTCCCTCTCTCTCTCTCTCTCTCTCTGCTCCTCCCCTATTCATGCTCTGTCTCTCTCTGTCTCAAAAATAAATAAACATTAAAAAAAATAAATAAAACATATCAGAGGTAGAATCTGCAAGATAGTGTGGGAATAAGGAGTGGAAAGGGTCTAGGAGATGCTGTTTTCTGGCTCAGGCACTTTGGCATTAAAGGTGTCACTTTCTGAACAAAAAGAACAAATAGAGGTTAAAAAAGGAGGATTGACCACAGGAGATTAGTTCTGTTTATGTTGAATCTGAAGACTCTATGGGACTCTATGGGCATGGTGATGCCTAACGGGGCTTGTGTTTGGAAAAATCCAGTTAGAGCTCAGCTCATTTCAGCAAACAGTTATGGTGTGCTTTCTGTGTGCTCCCCAGGATGTCCGGGTTAGAGATATTGGTGTGAGAGCCAGCTGTTTGTAAGTGGCAATTGAAATTATGGACAATCACCCAGGAAGAGCACGTTGGGAAAAAAGACAGGTCTTGGGATGGAATGCTGGGGATCCCTGATCCTTAATGAGAAGGGAGAGGAGAGCTGAGGAAAAGTAGGGAGAATGAGAAGTAGAGAGGTGGTATCGTGGAAGCCACGTCAGGGAGAGAACCGCACGAGGCACGGAGGAGTCAATGGTGCAAATCCACAGGCAGACAAGGTGTGGGCTGGAAAGCGCTTTTTCCATTTGACAGCTGGAAGCCATTTGTGATGTAGGGGGAAGCAGTTTGTCTGAAGTGGGGCAGGCAGGGGATTTGCATCCTCATCGTCTTTGGAGTAGGGGTTGTGTTTTCAAGTTCTTATATATTTATACTCTCTACCATTTGCTGCTCTTTGTCACCCTATTCCCTTGGCCCATCCCCGCTCTGTAATATAACATTATCGACTGATTTCTCTCCCTAATTCCAGACACATTCTCAACTGCCCACAGACACTTCGATGGCCTTCCATGGGCACCTCGAGCAAAACAAAACACATTCGCTTTCATCTAAAAAACCTGAATCTCCTCCAGTATTCCCTGTCCTAGTTAAATAATACCACCTTCCATCCAGTCCCTTAAGCTGGATACCTTGGCCTCATTGAATTCTTTCTCTCCCTTACCTTCTACGTCCAAATGGTCATGAGGATCTGTTGACTCTACCTCAAAAATGTCTCCAAATTCAGCATTTTCTTTCTCCACTGAGCACCATGTCCACACTCCTTTTCGGACTTCTTTCGTTCTGTTATAATTTTGCATATGTGCATGTTTCCTCCTTCAAATCCAGAGATCCTTGAGAATCAGACCGTTCCCTTATTTAATCTTAAATCCCTACTCCTGGTACAGTGCCTGGCACCCGACTGACTCTCAACACATACCGGATGAGTGAATGAATAAGATCTTTTCATATGTGACATTCGCCTTCCTGTCTAAAAGCTTATGGAACCATTTCTCTGCCTGTGGTTCTGACCTTTCTGCTCTCTCATCTGCCCACCAACCTACCTGCTTCACTTTAGCTCTAGTTGGGTGACACGTGACTTTTGCCTGAGGAAGATCAGATGCATTAAACCAAGCAGTTATAAATTTGTCCCTCTCCAGTCCTCCAACAGGGGAAAACATTTCTCAGAGAAGAAAAATGGTAGACAACCCGGTCTTTAGGGGTGGAGACGTGAGTGTTTACCAGAGAGTAATTACTCCTTCATTGCAGGGCTACTAACTTCTCAAAGCTACCCTCATGTCAGACTCAGAATAGGAATCCAGTCTATTCCTATAGAATAGGAGAGGAGAAATGTGAATCAGACCCCCAACTTTATTTTTTTTTAATTTTTTTTGTGTTAAATTTTTGTAATATTTATTTATTTTAAAGGAGAGAGAGACAGAGGGCAAGCAGGGGAGGGGCAGAGAGAGAGACACACATACATAGAATCTGAAGCAGGCTTCAGGATCTGAGCTGTCAGCACAGAATCCAGTGCAGGGGCCTGAACTCACCAACTGTGAGATCATGACCTGAGCTGAAGTCTGACTGAGCCACCCAGATGCCCCAAAGACCCCCAACTTTAAACAAGAACCACTTTCATACCTGCAGGAAAGATTAGCTTTAAGGAAGACCCATTTTAAAGGTGGGCATGATGATTAGGTCCTTACTAGGGGCATTTTAGCCCTTCAGCTCCCCAGATGTGTCATCATGTTCTTTTTTAACAAATACTTGGCATGACACTGGTGATAGTTTCGGGGACAGGCATATTCCTTAAAGGGGACTGGACAGACATATACACAGCCTTGAAGCAACTGGCCCCCTTCGGGGCTCATCCTGGCCAGATGGGGTAAAAGAACAGGCAGGACATGATCTCCCTGATATCTCTGCCTCAGGTGACTTCCCAGTACCTCTGTCATTTGCAGGAGTCAGTCCTGGGCTGCTCAGAGCTTCATATCCACTGGGTCATTTCTGATGCCTATAAATGGGAAGCCTTGTTTTTTGGCAACTTCGTTGACTTTTTCCCCCTAAAGCAACAAATGTACAATGTTTTTGTTTTTCTTTTGCCTCAGATGAGAAGAGCTGGTATGTTTTCTCAGGCAAATATCCCAACATGCTGTCTTCAGAGGAGCATAGTTGTGTGCACGCGGGCACGTTGTGTGAGCTTTCTGGGCCACAATTTTCTCATCTGTCAAACGAAGGGGCTGGTTGACTTACCCACGTTCTCCCTTAGACCTAGTGTGCTGTGATTTGAGGATTCATAATATTTCCCTCACCACCCTCACCTCTCTGTCTGGCACGTCCTAGAAGCACAAGAAACTGAATTATCTCAGCTATATTAAGGAAACAAACCTGACATATTGAAACTCTGTATTCATACAAAAGACAAGAAGAGAATCAGGAGAATGGCACCATGATCCTTCTTATAAAAGGTGTCTTCATTTTGCGAGAGCATTTATTTATTCATTAATAGATGTGTTCATTTTTCATCCTCTTAGATTAATCACCGGTTAGGTTTACTATTATTATTATTATTATTATTATTATTATTATTATTTACTGTTGCTGTTCTCTTCTTCTGGAAGCTCCACACCCACCCGAGGCTCAAATACACACAACCCTGAGATCAAGAGCCGCGTGCCCTGGCCACTGAGCCAGCCAGGTGCCCCATTCACCTGTTCGTTTCTAAGGCCAGTGTTAAGAGACAGGACCCTGCTCTGTTTCAGGATTCTTTATAAGTGTGCTCTTGTAATATGTCACACTTGGGTTCCCTGGGACCAAGGGCCTCTCCCTGAGTCCCTCACTTGTCACGGCTGCCCATGCTCTTAGCCAGGGTAAGGAACCAATCCTTGTGACCCATAGCAAATGAGCAAGGAATCCTTAGTTCCTATAGGTGCTCATTCACATAAATCCATCTCTAGCAAAGGAAGGAACAGAGGTCAGGAATACCACATGTGTGTTATCTGCTGCTTAGGTCCAAAGCTCTAGAGCCACCCTGCTGGCTGAGCAGCCAGAACCAATCCCTGGCAGAGACAGATTGGTACTTGGTCTCAGGGAAGCGGCCTGCACATTCCCCATCCACCAGGCTGTACACACCGGGCCCACTCAGGTGCCCCTGAGGACACAGTGGGTCACAAGCATTCCTAAGCATATCCCACTACAAGGAGAGACAATCAGTGGGTGAGAGGTAGTCACTCACCTTTACATGACATTTGCAGGGTGCGATCAGTTGTGTTCCTCATTGTCTCTTTTGGCCCTTACCGCTCGGACGTAAGGAGGATTGGTCTCATTATCCCTGTTTTACAGGGGAAGAAAGTGAGGCTGCTGGTTCAAGACCTGAGTTTTCTGATTCCAAGTCCATTATTCCTTTTCTCCTTTGCCTTCTGATGCCCCAACCCTGCAGGTGAGGAGCGAAGCTGACAGCACCCCCCCGGGGCTGAGTGCTGCAGACAGAGGCAAGGGTAGTTCTGTTTGTCAGTCTCCTAAGAGTCAGCTGCAGACAGAGACCCCCTCTTCCATCAAAGCCAGGCCTCTGGGTTGGGAGGGGCTCAGTGATCCGGGGCATTCAGACAGGGTTTACCCCCCGCCCCTCCCCAGGTGACACTGAGGTCCCTGCTTCCTCCTCAGCAGGTGAGAAAGCCCCTTCATCCCTGCATCCCACTCCTGTTCCCCTCCCCCCAGAGGAAGTATAGCCACACCTCTGCAGGTTGAGGACGTGCCACGGGAAGGACGCTCCAAAGGCAAGGCACCTTCTTAGTTCCTGGGTTTTGCACCCAAACTCCTGCACTAACCCAGTACTCTAGTCGTTGGCTCCACATACATTTACTAAGCATCTACTATATGGAGGCCCTGTTCTGAGTACTAGAGATGAAACACCGTACAAAACCACTCTCCTCCTAGAGTTTACATTCCAGCGGGACACAGGCAAGAGGCCAGGTTTGCCACCAAGGCTTTTGCTGCAGAGGCTCCTAAGAGTCAGGCAACCAATGTGTTTCCGTTCTAGACTTTTCTAGCATCAATAGAAATCACTTCCGGGATAGGCTGCAGCTTAGGTGGCTCAGGAAATTCCTGACCCGCACCGACCATAGGTGACCGGCCAACACTTTGATCCCATTAACACCTTTCTAGAAGAAAAAGTCCACAGGTTGAAGGTTTCAACCTTCTGTAATACTTAAGAACAGAGGTTTGGGCTTCATCTATTGGTGTTTGTTTTCCCCTGGTAGAGCATTCCAGCAAAGAAAATCTGTGTGTATGTGTACCCACATATTTCTGGAGTCTTTTATTAGACTCTGAAGATAAGAGACAACTAGAGAATCCCTAGCATTTTTTTCTCAGAAGAAAAAAAAAGAAACAACAAACTAAAACCCAAGTGCTAGCACTCAGATAAGATAGTGTAAAGACTTTCCACAAATGGATGCAAGTGAGTTCTGTGGTGAAAAGAGTTAAAATATGTAATTCTGATAGGGGCAGATGTCTATCACAATATAGGAATTCTAAGGCAAGTGGTCTAATGAATATGCTTGTCAGGGGGTTTGTGTTGAGGGGGGCATCTCATTTTCCATAGGGTGGAGAGTGTATTAGACACACGGTAAAGACTCCTTAGCTGATGATGGTTGCTGGCTAAGAACAAGGTTGAGAGGCTCACCCCTCGGGACAGAACCAGAAATTCTTAGCCAGAAGTGACCTTGGAGATGTCAAATGGGAAGGGAGAATAAGGCAATTCAGTGTAACATCTAATAAGAGGGTACATGCTGGAGTGAGACCTGGGTTCAATTCCTGACCTTGTCCTTTGATAGCAGTGAGGGTTGTACTGTCATTTGTTTGTTTCTGTTTTTGGAAATCATTTATTCCTTTTTTTTTTTCGAAAAAAATTTTTAGTGTTTATTTATTTATTTTGGGAGAGAGAGCAAGCAGGGAGAGAACGTGACAGAGAGAGAGAGAGAGAGAGAGAGAGAGAGAGAGAGAATCCCGAGCAGTCTCTGCAATGTCAGCCCAGAGCCCGACGTGGGGCTCAATCCCATGAACTGCTAGATCAAGAGTCGGATGTTCAACTGACTGAGCCACCCAAGTGCCCCTGGAAATTATTGATTTAGGTCTCAGTTCCCTCATCTCTAAATGGGGGCATATTGTATAAAGGTCAAGTCTGAAAATTCACGTGACCTGGTCCAGCGCATACAGCGAATGTCATTTTTCTGGAAGAAGAAGTGATTTGCTCAAGTCGCACAGCTAGTTAGAGACAAACCTGAAAATAACAAGGGTCCCTAACTCCCTGTCATGTGCTTTTTTCCCACTACCCCTACACTAGGCCAGAAAAGAGAAGCAGAACAGGTAAAATGTAGGCTGAGTTCAGAAGTGAGTATGACGGTGCCTTGAAGAAAAAAAAAATCCCCACTGCTTACTGAGGGCGGCTGTGTGCCAAGTATGTATCCTGCATTCCACGTGTGTTATCTTACTAATCTTTGCAGAGACACTACATGGCATTATCATTATCCCTGTACTAACGACACAGAACTACAGCTTAGGTGGAATAAATAATCTACCCAAACCCAGATCTGTCTGCCTGACCTCCAAACCTGTGCCTTACTCTTAGCCGTGAAGACCGTGGTAAGAATATGGAGGCATTTTAAACATCAGCGCAAGGCAGGCAGGCCCCGCCAGGCTGCAGATGGATCCTCCCTTTACTGCTGTCACTGCTTTCGGTGGCCACCTTTCGTGAGACTGTGATTGTCATTTGTGGGAGGACACAGTGGGTTTGAGTGGACGCTGTTTTTATATTATTCGTTTGACTCATAGGATCTGTATAGACAAATGGAGATCCTACTGCCATCTGGGACCAGAATTCCGGAGGAACAAGCTATCCGTGCACCTTGATGACAAGGAATGGTGTTGTATCTCCAGTGTGAAATGCCAAATAGTCCAGGAATGATAAAATCACCCTAGTTTTTCTTATGAACTCCTAGAAGTCATCTTTGTTGGTATAAATGAGATCATTTAGCCTAATTAGTTCCAAGCTTAATTAGCAGTAATTATCCCAACATGGGAGTAATATCCAAGCAGGAAGTGCCGAGTCCTCGATTAGATAGATCTCTAATTGGTGTTACAATATTGTAATTAAAGCGTGTTTGTACGCCTCTGCCGCAGCACGCGATTTGTTTCATGTCTGATTAAACAGGGAGACCCAGCAGCCTTTGAGGGGGCCAGGACTCTGGATCTGACTCCTATAACATGTTAACCCTGTGACAAAAAAATAATAGGGCCCCCCTCACGGTCATGGTGACTGTGCAGCCCTGAGCCGAAGGCCTTCCCGCGGAGAGGACGTGTGCTTTGTCTCCCCGCCGCGTCCCCTGCCCTGCAGTGTGTGCAGGAGAACAGGAGCATTTAGCAGAAGGACCATTTTGTAAGTTGTATACTTTTGGGGGCCGCCTCATAGGTAACCCAGAGGAGACGCTGCAAAAAGAGCAAACAATAACAGCTATCATTTATTGAGCATTTACTATGTGCCCCAAACTCCTAAAAGCTTTAAATACCAGACGTATTAAGTCTTCAGAGTGAACCTCTGAGACAACTACCACGATCCCTGTGTTACACGCAAACACCTGAAGATGAGATGAGCTTAATTACAATTAACTTCAGCTAACTCCGAGGTCACAGCCTCAGGTCTCAGCTTGAACCATCAATCACCCCTCTAGAAGGCTCCCTCCGACCCGAGACCAGGTTCCCTCCCCTGCCGAGCTCCTTGTAGTTTTCCTCACTTGCTGTATTATAATTTTATGTCCCTCTGCCCCTGCTCTGTGCCCAGTGCCCAGCACCTGGCAACGAGCCAGGACCGGACAGGTGTTTGACAAACAGGAGTTAAATAAATTGTCAGAATGGTAAGTTGGGTGATTCGAACTCAGCTCCGTGTGCTGGCCTAGACTGTTTTCCACTGCATCATGCTTCTTTTTCTCGTGTTTAAAATTCTGGGGGCTCCTGGGTGGCTCAGTCGGTTAAGTGTGGTCTCTTGATTTCGGCTCAGATCATGATCTCATGTTTCACGAATTCAAGCCCCATGTAGGGCTCTGTGCTTACCTGCGGAGACTGCTTGGGTTTCTCTCCTCTCTCTCTCTCTCTCTCTCTCTCTCTGCCTCTCCCTGCTCGTGTTTTCTCTCTCTCTCTCTCTCTCTCTCTCTCTCAAAATAAATAAACCAACTTAAAAAAATAAAATCCTTAAATTAAGCTTCCAGGTAGTACACATACAATGAATATTTATTTGGGCAAGGGATCGGGGAATGAATAGATTTTCTTTCCTCTCATTTCAAAATGCTGTATTACAATTTTGCAATAGATCCCTTAACCATTCACCATATTTATCTATTTAATGCTTCAACTTATGGTACAATGTAGAGATTTTTGTCCATACTCACATAATCGATAATTGGATCTAATAAGCACAAGAGAATTTGAGTAAACCAGATAGACTTTATGTGCATTTATGTATCATTGGATTCTGAAAAGTTTTAAAAATGTGGCGAGCACTTTCAGAACCTGTATTTCAGTGATTGCCAGCTATGGTTTTGGCATATCCCAAGAATGTGTAGTTATTTCGATTGGCAACACAAAATTCTCATGAATTATTATTTTTTTAATTCCAGAATAACTAACATACAGTGTTATATTAGTTTCAGGTGCACAACATAGTGATTCAGCAGTTCTGTACATTACTCAGTGATCGTCATGATATATGTCCTCTTCTTCCCCATCACCTGTTTCTCCCATCCCCCCCATCCGCCTCCCCTCTGGTAACTATCAATTTGTTCTCAATATTTAAGAGTCTGGTTTTTTGTTTGTCTTTTTTTTTCTTTGTTTGTTTTGGTTCTTAAATTCCACATATGAGTAAATCATATGGTATTTGTCTTTCTCCGACTGGCTTACTTTGCTTAGCATTATACTCTCTAGCTCCATCCATGTTGTTGCAAATGGCAAGATTTCATTCTTTTTTATGGCTGGATAATATTCCATCGTATCTATATATCATATCTTCTTTATCCATTCATCTATCGATGGACACATGGGTTGCTTCCCTATCTTGGCTGTTGTAAATAATGCTGTAATAAACATAGGGGTGCATATATCTTTTTGATTTAAGTCTTTTCATATTCTTGGGGTAAATACCTGGTAGTGGAATTACTGGATCATATGGTATTTCTATTTTTAACTTTTGAGGAACCTCCATACCATTTTCCACAGTGGCTGCACCAATTTGCATTCCCACCAACAGTGCACAAGTTTTCCTTTTTCTCCACATCCTTATCAACACTTGTTGTTTCTTGTGGTTTTGATTTTAGCCATTCTGACAGGTGTGAGGTGATATCTGATTGTGGTTTTGATTTGCATTTCTCAAAATTCTCAGGAATTAAAAAAAAATTAACTTTGCTGCCGGGGTGCCTGGTTGGCTCAGTTGTTAGAGCATGTGACTATTGATCTCGGGGTTGTGAGTTCAAGCCCCATGTTGGGCATAGAGTTTACTACAAATAAATAAATAAAATAAATAGACCCTAAGGTGCAACTTTTAAAAAATGTAACTTTGCTGAATGTTTAAAAGTGTGACAACCTTTAAAAGAAAGGATGCATTGCGGAGGAATAAGAAGCAGGCTAGATCGGAGTGGAGCCAACACCTTTAAAACTTTGGAAATCAGCTGCTATTTAATCTTGGTCACTGCTGAAACATATTTAGGGATTAAGAAGCTCAACAGAAATATGTTTATTCATTAAAAATTTTTTATGCAAATAACTTTTTTTTTTTGCAAAAATTCCACAAAGTGTTTAAGTGAAAAGGTTTCCTTCCCACCTTACTCCATCCCCACCTCGCCACCCCCCCCCCCCCCACCCCCGTCACTTCAGAGGTGGCCAGATTTGCATATACCTTTCTGGAGATATTCTATGCATATGCAGATATATCCATTTTGAAAGGCATTATTTCTTGACCCAACTCCGTAGCACACACTGAATCATAACAGTGAATTAGCTTACTTCCTAGTCTAGGCCAAGACAGGAAGTGAGAATGAGGCATTCAGTACATAGAAACCAGAAGCACAAAGCTCTGTGAGTCTATTTTTAAACAAAACTACTACTAAACATTGTGGCGATGTACTGAAATTTGAATGGTACTAATGGTACTGGGGCTAATGAATGAGAAATGCTTCTTGACTTATGACAATAATAACAACATCACGTGTGAGTCCTGAATCTTCCTGGGTTTTTCTGTTCTGACTGACTCTTAGGATGATGTTTCTACAGGGCTGTTCATTGAGTACCAGCATAATGAGGCGGAGGTGATGGGTTCCGGTCACTATTAGCAACTTAACTTGCTGCTGGTCTCTGTCACTAAAGGAGTTAGGTGAGAAAGTGAGGATGAATTCATGCAAATCTAGTCCCACCAAGAGAGAAAAGTCTCTTTTATATAAAGGATATCGTCATTACATTATTTTGTGTGGACAGGGCTTGGTTTATTATCTTGGATGACTATTTTAGTGCAAGAATAATTCACTAAGCTTCCTGTAGTATTGCACTAATATTTGGGGCTTTTTTTTTTTTTTTTTGGCTTTTAAATAACCAGGAATGATCTAACCATGATATGAAAATAATTGGATTTGCATTTATACAAGTAACAGGTAAACCATGTTAAAATTGTTGTGGTCCGAGTATCTTATGATACCCAAGGAGTACACTAGGCAAGGTCGTCATCAGCTTGTTATAGTTTATATTTAGAATTCATTGAGCCTTACGCATACAGGCTTTGTAGAAAACCTGGTGCCCTGGGAACTGATTATTTATCATCTCATTTTGTTTATCAAAGACTTGCCTAGAGTCTCTGTGGTTTTTCTTTTTCACGAAGGGCTCACTTTGGATGGAGATAGACTCTGACGCTTCTTTTATGGCTGTGGAAATCTCTCTTGACTCTGAGTAGACTGTTTTCTTCTGAATGTGCCTTTGGCAAACAAAAAGACCAATGCGATAGAATGTTCTGGAAACATCACCCAGGACCACTGTAACCTTTTGCCTTTATTTTAAATATTCTGCTCCATTATGCTTATAAATGCACTTGTATTTTGTGTCCCAATTTTTGGCTTAGACAATATAGCCACTGGAACTGGAACCAAGTGGCTCTAGTTTGGGGGCCGACCCTTTTTGCTTTCCTTGGTGGAAAAATAAGTTTTTGCTTTGTTTCTCTGGACCTTGATCTTTTCGTTTGTAATGAGATGTTGGATCAGTCTCTAAGGTACCTTTTGTCTTTGAGATTCAACCAGTATGAGCTTGAGCAGTGCTTCCAAGGGTGTGTGTGTGTGTGTGTGTGTGTGTGTGTGTGTGTGTTTAATGTTTTCATGATATCAAGCTCTGAATGAATCTAGCTATGTAAGTCATTATGTCTATAAGGACAAACTCCATATATTTTGGAAGTTAATTGATTGTTTCCCTTTTACCCAGCTTAAATCTAGAAAACCTTCCTCCTCTGTGACACTTCAATACATTTTGAGTTCTCCCACTCAAAGTATATCCCCTCCTGGTTCCTGGCCAGTTTTTCTTTGCCTTCACAATATTTCCAAGAATCTGCCTTTCTCCTCCTGCTGGCTGATAACTGTGTGACTTCAGTTACTCCCCTTCTACCATTAATAAACTTAGTGGTACTCTTGTCTTTTAGAGCAGGGACCATGTGATATTCATCTTATTGGGCTTCCTCTTCTCTATGTCAAGTGCCTCGTACATATTGGGCTTTCAGAAAGGGTTGTTGATGGAGCTGAGTTTCTGACAATTGCTACCCATCACATCCTTCAGAACTTCCTCCAAAGAAACCTTTCTGGACTAACTCAATTCAGACTTTGCATTCCCTTTTTTGCATGCCATACTACTTCTGTACATGTGGCTTGCATCATATTAACTTGTGCAGTTCTGGGTTCTAGCTACTCCTTTTGAAGTATAAGTAAAGTATGAGAGAAAGGTCCTCAGTCTTGGCATTCAAAAACTTGGGTTCCGTCTCTGCAAATTTTCTAATTGAGTGATCAAGGACGGTCACTCAGCCTCCCCAGGTCTCAATTGTTATTGTTGCTATTTAACCTAAAAGATGGAGGGAGAGCAACCGTGTGGCTGGATCTAATGGTTCTAGCCTTAGAATCCTAATTTTTGGCCCACTGGTTCCCTAAAGAGATTATAAACTTCTCAAGGGCCAAGAAATTTCTTTTTTCTACAATTTGGAATAGACAACAGGCTTGACATAGATGGTACTTAGTAAATTCTTCCATAGAAAATGGTGGTTATTTTACCCCTTCGGGAAAGAAAGCTAAGCCCAAGAGTGCTCTTGTCATAACATAGCCCATGACCTAAAGTGGCTCTTGGATCCACTCTAGGAAATGCTATTCTGGACTCGGACACGAGCCGCGAAGAACAGCACAACATGTTAGTCATGAAGTTGAGGGGTACACCTAACAGCTTTGCCTTTTTAAGTAAATGTGTTTATGGTTTGCGCTGCTTTCCTCAGTAAGATCATTTCCTTCCAAGTAATGAGAGCTGTGTGTGATATGGTTGAAATCCTGTCCCTCGGCTGAGATGGAGAACTGACGTGATGCTTGAGTGGGGCCCATTATCCCAATGGCACTCATAGGAATGCTAAGTCTGGCAAATATTAACTCGGGAACCACAGCAGCAGTGAGGAGACAGCTGTCTGCCCACCTTCCTGAACCTACCACTTTGGGGGTGTTTTCTGATTTTCCTTTCCTTGGCTTGAGCATTGCATTTATTTCCCCCTTTCATTCATTCTTCTTTCTCCTCTAAAAACAAAACAAAACAAAACAAAAACATACACACACACCAAAACAAAACAAAACAAAAACAAAAACAAAAACAAAAACAAAAACAAAAACAAAAAACCCACCAAAAACAAAAAACCAAAAAACCTAAACCAAAACAAGGACATTGTATTTCCTCCATTTGTCTCCAACTGGAAACTCTGATGTTCTCATTCATTTCAGAACAGAAAGCTTTTCCTCTTTTGCCTAAGTGAGGCACAGTACATTTATTCATCCTCTCTGCTTCCAAGCCACAGGCCTGGGCATCGGAAGAACTCTGGAATCTTCCAGGGGTCCCTGGGAACAGATTCCCATGCAGGCAGCTATAGAATGCATGGGTTGTGAGAGCAGCTCAAAACCATTCCTGTGTGCTGGAGACACTTTCTTCAGAGGAAGAGAAGCATATGATCTTTATCCATATGGCAGGGAAGGGAGTGACATATTAGGTGGGAGAATGCTAACGTACATCTGAATGGATGTAAAGAAACGACTTATAGCTAAGAAGGAGGAGTTTGTGGTTTAGGTTAAAACCACAAAGGAAGTGAAGGACGTTACCACCTTCCTCTTTGTGGGTAGAAGATTCTCCTTCGGCTCATCTCATGGGCTCTGTGAGACGGGAGTCTTCCTACAGGAATATGTTTATTGCTCCTGCTCTTCCAGAAAAGCATCCTGCATAGTGGTTTGTGGTCTTAGAGAGTTTACGCTTGATTTTTAAAGTATAAACATGCTATAAATTACCCCCATTTCCAAACCTGGTGTCCCAAACATGCTTCCCTTATCTTAAATAGAAAAGCAAAGAATTAAGGATCTCTGGGAAATGAAGGGAAGAAAAAGCCTTTTCCCAAGTTACCTAAGGAATTTCCTGACTTTAATTCTCTTTTGTTTTCCTGGAAGAGACCTTCTGACTAAGCTTTGACTTAGCAAAAAAATAAAAAATAAAATACAGATATACAGATATATATGTGTGTGCATGTGTATACATATATATGTAGCATATATATATATATGTAGTATTTATATGTAGCATATATATGTAGTGTATATATATATATAGCATATATATATGTAGTATATATATGTAACATATATATATGTAGTATATATATGTAGCATATATATGTAGCATATATATGTAGTATATATATGTAGCATATATATGTAGTATATATATGTAGCATATATATGTAGTATATATATGTAGCATATATATGTAGTATATATATGTAGCATATATATATGTAGTATGTATATATATGTAGTATATATATGTAGTTGTGTTCTCTTAATAGCAACCATTTATTGAGGACTTACTATGTACTAGGTATTTTCGTTATATTATTTTTGAACTTGCAAAAAGTCTGAGAAATAGGTTTTATTATTCCCATTTTTATAGGTGAGAAAACTGAAGCCAAGAGAAATCAACTTGTGCTATGATCTTGAACCTTGCACTCTGTGTGTTTGATGGTAATACTTGTGCCCTCCCCGCCTCTCCTTACAGTCTGGTAGTAGAAGTATTTCAGCCACTGATGCCGAAAACTTAGAAGTAAGATTTGAGGGGCGCCTGGGTGGCTCAGTCGGTTAAGTGTCTGACTTCAGCTCAGGTCACGATCTCACGGTTCGTGGGTTCGAGCCCCAAGTTGGGCTCTGCGCTGACAGCATGGAGCCCTGTTTGGGATTCTTTCTCTCTCCCTCTCTCTCTGCCCCTCCCTTGCTCGTGCTTTCTCTCTCAAGATACATAAATAAACTTAAAAAAAAAAAAAAAGATTTGAAAGCTGGCTCTGCCTCTTATTACCTAGATGGGCCTGGGCAAACACTTGGATCCCTCCAGGTCTTATCTGGTATGTCTTGACTGCTGTGACACTTGCTTAACGTTGGGAAAAGTTCCCCTCGTTGGCTTCTTATTGGAATTAACTGAAGCAACCAATATAAAGGTGTAGTATATTGACTGGCACACAGTAAACTCCCCAGAGGATAGACCACATGCTAATTGTGTATGGGTCAGGTTCTAGACCAAACTGCGAAACCATTAAAGTGTGCTTGGGGGAACTTTCCCTCTCTTGTTTAAAGACTGGCCTAACTCCTCTCTCTAGCAAAAAGATGCATCTAGGTGTAACACTTGGAAGAGAGAAGTCATACCTCTTCCACGCTAAAACAAAAGAAGCAAGCCTTGGTTGTAGAATTCTGTCCTCCCAAAGCTTGAGGCAAGGGCTGTTTTGTGGTTAATTGTGTGTGTGTGGGGGGGGGGGGCGGTGTCCAGGGGTAGGAACAAGAAGCCATCTGTGTCCCCCCTACCAGCCCCACGGAGCACAAGGACCCAAGGCAGCCTTTTCATCTCTTCTTTTCTGGATGTGTTCAGTGCAGGGGCAGTTGTAGATTCCGGGTCTCAGCTGCTTTTGATCAGAACTTTTTTCCCCTCCTGTGGTGATTTTGCATGAATTTTAGACCCTGGCAACTTTCAGTTGCCTGGATCTGGTTTTCATTGCAGATTTTGTCAAGATTTTACATTTAGGTGGCATTTGAAAGGCTTTTCTTTTTTTCTTCTCTGAATATTCTATGTGAATTTGAGATTCTGGACTTCCCCCCTGCTGCCCAGTTTATTCTATTTTAAATGTAATATTGGTGAACTTTCTTTTTCTAAAGGTTTTATTTTTAAACAATCACTACACCCAACACAGGGCTCGAACTCACAACCCTGAGATCAAGAGGCTCACACTCCATCCACCGACTGAGCCAGCCAGGCACCCCAGTGTATTGTTTTAATTACAAAATTAATAATGATTCATCGTAGAGAATTAGGACAAAAGAAGAAAGAAAAACGTAATGACCCACGAACCCGGCTTTTAGAACGCTATTCACATTTTAATTCATTTCCTTCATTCTTCTATGCATATACATGTTTCTATCTCTGTAAATTGTATTACATATGTTTTGAAAAATTAGGATGTATACATTTTGTATTCTGCTATTTTCACATAGCTTTATATCATGAGCATTCTTCTCATGTCATACATTTTTTAAAAGATTTATGGCTGTATAATATTTCACTGTATGAATGTACCAGGGAACACTTAACCATCCCTATTCAGCTGATGTTTAGATGCTTCTTTGTAAAAATTTCTGAGTGTCCACACTTTCTTTTTCCTTATAAATAATTCCCAGAAAGGGAATTATTGGAAAATCAGGGAATAGAGTATATACTTTTAATTTTTTATTTAAAAAAGTATTTGTACCTGATTACTTTAATACTGGCCAACCTGTATACAGTCAAAGCCTTTTCAAAGTCTCTTGATATATAGTGTTAAATTGATTACCAAAAATGTTGCTCTAGGACAGGTCAGTCTGTGAACCATGGGCCACATTTGTCCTGTGACCTGTTTTTGTACCACCCATGAGCTAACAATGGTTTTTACACATTTCAATGGTTGGGGAAGAAAAATCAAAAGAAGAAGAATATTTTATGACAAGTTAAAATTATATGGAATTCACATTTAAGTTTGCACAAAGAACGCATGTTGGGGACATGGTCATATTCTTTCATTGACGTCTCGTCTGTGGCTGCTTTCGCCCTACAGTGGCAGAGCTGAATAGTTGCAATGGGGACTATGTGGCCCACAAACCCCAGAATATTTACTGTCTGCCCTTTACGGAAATAGTTTGCAGAAACAGTTTGCTGACCCCTGCATTAGTATGTGATCCTACAAATTGCCAGTGGGACTTTCTTACTTATTGTTAATCTGAACAAGTCAGCAAATAATTATGAAGTGTTTACCGTGTGCTGGGCCATCACAGAAAATACAACTGACTTCCTACTTCTTCAGTCATTAGTTAGAATGATGTGTTCGCCACTTCAAGTGATTTTTTTTCTATTAGTTTTCTGTGGGTGTTAAATGGTAAATTTTGAAATGTTAAAAATTGAAATGTCAAATTTTAACTCAGGTGTTTATGTTTTTCATATTGCTTTGTATGAGCTCTTTATATACTAATAAGGTTAATTTCTTTTTCAGTCATATTTGTTAAAATCCTATTTGTTGGAAATACTTTGTTTCTATTAGGTTGTTGGTCTTCCAGTTTTATGAATTTTTTTACAGACAGAATTTTACATTTTTGTGCAGTCAAATCTATTGAATTATTTACTTATTTTTCCTTTGATTTTATTCTGGGAATATCCTTCCCTGTCCCCAAGGTCAGATAAGTATTCATCTACATTTTCTTCCAGTTTTTTTTTAACTGATTCGTTTTTATATTTATCTCTTTAATCCCTCTGGAATTTCTTATTATACGATGTGAGACGAGGATCTTAAATTTTTTCCAAATTGCTGGCAATTCGACGCGGGGCTCAAACTCACAAAACTGTGAGATCATGACCTGAAGGGAAACCTAGAGTCCGAAGCTTAACTGACTCGAGCCACTCAGGCGCCCCAATGTGTATGTCTTTTGGTATTCTGTTTGTGTGTGTGTACGTGTGTGTTTTGTTGTTGATTCCCTACAGACATCCACTTTGTTGTTCCTGATTAAGTCTGTACAGTACACAGATCCTAGTGGATTTTGGCATTCTATTTTTTTTTCCTCCGGTGTCTTACTCCTTTATGGTGGTAAATTTCAGTAGCATCGCCCCTTCTCATGGCCAATTTGTCAGGCATGCAGTATAAGCTTATCTCCTACAAGTACACAAATCGTAAGGAAACTTCCTACCAACAAGAGGTAAAGGCCAGAGCCAGGCCTCACACATATGTGACCCATGAACCGTAGTGCTCGTTCATAACCACTCCAGGTGACAAAGCCTTCAGCTTTTGTAACCTAGGAGGTTGGAGGTTTTCTGGCTGAATAGTATCAACTGGTATAAAAAGAGCAAATCTCTGAAAAGGGTTCCCAGAAGAGCTGTTACATGATGCACAGCCCCTAACCTTCTGTTAACGGCTCACCCCAACCCGACCTTGGTTCACAGTGGAGTTATTTCATTTACCAGGTGTGAAAATTGGATTTTACCACAGAGGAGGGGAGTTATTACCTATCAGGTCTGCTCTTTAGGGGGGCAGAGATTGGTGTGGGATTTATTAAGAGATGTGCTTATGCACAGAACAAACCATTAGAGATGTGTTCCTTTAAAATGGATTTGCAACCTTTGTCATTTTAGGAGTGCTATTTTTTTTTTCTTTTACTTTTTCTGACAGCCTCCTTTCCCTTGTAGATTGCACACATCCCACCTAGGATGTGAATATTTTATATGGCACCATTCTGCCAAGACAGGGACCTCAGGGGTGTGACAGAGTGCAGTTGGGGGTGGGGGTGGGGACTGCCTGCCGTTTGGATGCTGATATTAGTCACACGTGGATACAAAGGATGGGAGGTGGGCTGATAAAATAATTTTCATGTTGATTCACTGCAGTCTAGTCCAGACCTCCGTTTGATGCAGGTATTAGGGTCACTCAGATTCTCCAATGAGGGAATTCTTGAAAATCAAGAGTTTAGATTTCCCTACTTCTTGTTAGAAGCCACAGACAGCCTCAAAGTTAGTATCTGGATAACCGCATCTGTTTTTGAAAGAAGACACCTTGTTTACTATCATGGTGGAGGAGGTGGCTGAATTTATTATTGTTTAGCATTTCTAGCACACTTTGTTCTCGCGGAGTGCCTTAAACTTATTTATGTATGTATATTGGTTGCTCTCCAGCACTCCCAGGAGATGAGTGGGTGATAAGTTTTATTATCACCTGCTTTTCCAAAGAGGAAACAAGAGCTCCTGAGAAGAGAAGGGGCTGGCCTGGGTTTACAGCTCAGGGCTCCTGTCACCCCGTTGGGGGACTGGGCCCTCAACAAAATGGTGATAAAGGCAGGCAGGCCTTGCTCTGCCCCCTCCCAGTCCTGGTGGGCCACCTGGGTCCCCTCCCATATCCCACTGAGCACCGAGTGCCCTCCCTCAAAATAAAAATCTACACGGTTCTTGGCCTCTGACTCTGCCAGCGCTTGGCATCTAAACACACAGGCTTCCTCACACGGGCGCCTTACCCCCCTGCTTTCCTTGTAAAGGTCCTGCTGTTTTCCTCACCGCCCAGCGCCAGTCCCTGGAGTCATCTGTGACTCAGCCCCTCCATCCACTTTAGTTGTCCGGTGTGCCATGTAGATTCTGTCACCAAACATCTTCACATTCGTCCCTTCCCACTGCCACTGCCTGGACCCCTATAATAGCCCTTTCCTGGGTCCCCACACTTCCCATCCTAAACTCTTCAGTCCCCTCACACTCCCTTAAGCAACCGCCGCTCCACAAACACTGTGCTCCCTCGGGGTCCATTCTCAGCTCAGGGTGGCCTTCTAACCCAAGTGCACACTCCTAGCCAGCACTCAAGACCCACCTCCCTAAGGAGCCATTTCTGCTACCCAGCCCCTGAAGATCACCTTTGATCCTGCGCATCAAGATCACCTATGGCGTTTGGTAAACAGGCTCCAGCCAGAGAGGATCTGACCTGGTGGGATGGCTCTGGGGCGAGGAACGTGTGCGGTGGCCACACTGCCCTGCCCGCCGCCTGCAGCCAGGTATCCTGCCCCCTCCTCCCCTGGGTGCGCCACTGGCCCCACACCCTGGGCCGCTCACCTCACCGCCGCGTGGTTCCCACCAAGCCTTGGGCTTTGGGCCCCTGCTGGCTCTGCTGTTCCTTTAGCCTGAAGCCCTCCCTGGCCGCCCCATCCCCACCTGTTGAAATTTTTCCAGTGCTTTAATGGCCCAGCTCAACTATGAAGGCGCTGCTTCATGAAGACTTTTCTGATTGTTCCAGAGGGATGGGGTGCGAGTTCCTCCGCATTCAACTTAAGATCTTTTCACAGCACAGCTTGGTCTTACCATTCTAGTCCCCATCTTTCCTGCCTGGCCCCTTCGCTGTCCCTAAACTCTCACTTTACAGGCATCCCCAGAACAGACCCAGGACGCATACCTCTGCCAGGAATGCGGTGCCCCTCCCCCCTCCCCTCCCCCACCCCCCTCTCTTTTTAAAAAACTTACCCTACTAGGCTCAGCTCATGTGTCATTTCCTCCGTGCCACATTCATCACAACCAACAGTCTTTCTAGACTCTCCCCTGCCCCCACCGGCCCTAAGTCACTCCCTCCTCTCTGCTTTGCAGGCCCCAATCGAGAACTCAACTGCCCTGGCTTTCTTCCTGCTTTGCTTAACCTGGTTAACGCCACACTGGGCAGTGAACTTGGCCAAGGTTGTACTCTGAGGTCCATACTCTGTCAGTCCTGGAATGCGTGCCTGAAGGAATCTGTTTGCTCCGAGCCATTCCGTCCCAGAACGAGCTCTGCTCCCTGCCCTTCTCCCCTGCCATTTGTCACCTCCTGCCCTTTCTGTGCTTTGTTTTATTCCCCCCACTAGATTGCAAGCACTCTTGAGAGGAGAAACCTTAGAGGATTTCCCTCTCTATCCCCAAGCCCGGTTGCTTACCCGTGGCAGGAGCTCAATAAATGTTTGTTTAATTGAATTGTAGGGTGTTGTGCTCAGCTAGCTGGTAAACAACCCTATTTAAGGGGTTAACAAATAACACGCGGAGAAGTTCTTCTCCTTTGGGGGCATTTGCATTTTAATGGGAATCTTAAAAACCCGAAGGAAATGTTCTCTAATGGTGGGATTGCCTGCATTGTAGGAAGGCTCATTTTTGGTGGTGCTGGAGAGGGACTCGGGTAAAGTTTTCCAGCCCTGGAGTCCTTCAACTCTTTTGGGACATGGACGCACTTTGAGCAGTCTGGTGAAACCTATGGTTGGAATTATAATTTTAAACACATAGAATGAAATGCACAGCATTGCAAAAATCGTTACAATGAAACATGATCAAAATGCCAAAAGCATCAAATCCGCCATACACTAATATATGTGCTTCTTTATTAGAACATTAATAAAAAGGTCTACTGGCAAATTTAGTAACTACTGTAATTGTGTCATCGGTGATGAGTTTAAGCGATATTTGGGATGTCTGCCACAACTGAAAGGTGATACAAAAATCCCTGTGATTCTATTGGTGAAAAAGTCACGGGTGGTTCATACGGCCTTGATCTATTGCCTGTGTTCCTGTTTGAAGGAAATGATAAGTTCCAGTTAGAAGTTAGTGCAAGTAAACGTATATTTTTTTCCTCCATCCAAAATCCAGCCTTAGTCTCCAGGTAAACCTGGGATTAAGAGACCCTGCTTAGCTGCACAACCCGCCCCCCCACCCCCCCATGTGATGTTGGTAGTGGGTCGTCCTGAAGCCAGGGTCAGTTGGCTGGCCCTGGGCTTCCTTGTCTATACTCCACAGCCTCTATCTGGAGATCCTAGATTCTTTTCTTTTTCCCCCTATATTACACAACCAAGGGCAGTAGTCTAAATTTGTTTCATTTTCACTGGAGACGTGAAAGGAGAAACATAAAAGGATTGTCAGGCTTTGGGGGAGGGAGGGGATCTTTTAGTCCCTAGCCTGGGAGGATCCCTTCCCAAAGTCCTAGGCTTGGGGTGGGGGCCAGAGGAAGAAGGTCATTGTATGTATGTATGTATGTATGTATTTATTTATTTATTTATTTATGAGAGGAGCAAAGAGAGAGAGAGAGAGCCCGCGCGCGCGCGCGCGCGCGCTGCGCGCGAGAGAGAGAGAGAGAGAGAGAGAGAGAGAGAGAATCCCAAGCAGGCTCCATGCTCAGCATGGAGCCCCACACGGGACTCTATCCCACGACCCTAGGATTATGACCTGGGCTGAAATCAAGAGCCCAAAGGGGCACTCACTCAACCGGCTGAGCCAGCCAGCCAGGCGCCCCGGGGTCGCTGCATCCTGGGGAAAGCAGTTGTAGAGTTTCCCTGAAAATCACTGCTGGCTCCTTCTGAAGTCAGAAGTCCACATGGAGGCCAAAGAGCCTGATTCCCGGGGGGTGGTCCAGCATGATATCCACCCCGGGTGTTGGTTAGTGACTAAGTGAAATATCATTGCTCTTGAAACACCACACTCCCTAATGCTGATGTTATTTCTAATTTGGGTGAAAGTGTTTGTGCCGTTCTCTTTTTAGCAGCCAAATGCAGGGAACACGTTCAGTCCATTCCCACTCTCCTTGTGTGTTTTAGTCACGTAGAGACAATTTTCCCCCACATAGACTGACCCTGCCGTTTGCCGTGACTTGGGGCACAGACCTCTGTTCTCCGTGGTGGGGGTGGGGTGCGAGCTTAGGGAATATAAGTAAATTTTAATATTAGTGGGACACCTGGCTACCAGAGTGAGCACCCTATCAACCAAGGCAAAGCATCATCCCTGCCCCGAATGGTAGTGACACCAAAGGTTTTGTCCGCGACACCTTTCTTTCCTCTTGTGTGCCTTTTCCTTGCCACTAATCTGCTTTCTGTCTCTATAGATTTGCCTTTTCCAGGACATTGCGTATAGAGGGGATGATGCAGGCTACAGTCCTTGTGCGCCCGGCTTCTTTCCCTTTGTGTAGCGATTTTGAGGTACAGCCATGTTATAGTGTGTGTCAGTACCCCATTCCTTTTTATTGCTGAGGAACGCACCACATTTTATTTATCCACTCATCGGTTGATAGACACTTGGATTATTTCCGCGTTTTGGCTGTTAGAATAATGCTGCTATAGAACATTCACACACAAGTCTGTGTGGACCTGTTTTTCTTTCCCTTAGCTAGACACCTAGAGGTGGAACGGCTGCTGGGTCATATGGTCAACTTACGTTTAACTTTTTAGGGAACTACCAAACTGTTTTTGAAGGTGGCGGCACCATTTTCCATTTCCCCCAGCAACGTGCTGGAGTTACAGTGCCCCCCCCACCCCATTCTCGCAACACTTGATGTCGCCTGTCTTTTCTTTCATGGCTGCCCCTGGGTGACATGTAATATGTCTCACTGTGGACCAGCGTTGGTTTTGAACTATGCGCCCCCCCTTTCTGACCACAGTGCTCCCCCCACCCCCACCAACCCCGCCACTTCCCCCCATTTTAGGCTAGAAACCAAACTGGAGCTCTTTTCCTTCCTCTTACGTTCACACGCTTCAGCAATGAGCTACTCTAGCCTTCCTCAGGTGGTGCCTTTTCATTCACCTTTATGTTACCCTCTCTGGGTCTGCATCACCTCACACCAAAATTTCTACAGCCTTCCATCTGCTCTCCTGGCCCGCTGTGGGTCTACCTTCCTTCCTGGAGCTGCAGATTGTTAGAAGAGTAACATACAAAGGGTGTGCGTGGATGTGGAACCAGGGGAGCTGTGCCCTCGTCCAGGAATCGCACTTAACTGCCACATGACCTTGTATGAGTTCTGCAACTTATCTGAGCCCAGCCTCCTTCATTAAGTTATTTAACCTCTATGAGCCATGGTTTCTTCATGTGCGAGGTAAGATTGATAATAGAGCCTATCTCATAGGGTTGCCGTAAGCCAACCATACAATCCATGTAAAGCCCTCCGCACAGTGCCAGTGGTATGGGGAACTCGGTGCTGCCTAATATTATTACTTTAAATTTTTTTAATGTTTATTTATCTTTGAGAGAGAAAGAGACAGAGTGTGAGCAGGAGAGGGCAGAGAGAGCGGGAGACACAGAATCTGAAGTAGGCTCCAGGCTCTGAGTTGTCAGTACAGAGCCAGACGTGGGGCTCGAGCTCATGAACCATGAGATTATGACCTGAGCTGAAGTCAGACGCTTAACTGACTGAGCCACTCAGGTGCCCCGTAATATTATTATTTTAATTATTGTTATGACTATTATTATTATTATTCATTATGATGCAGGTTTCTTCCAAACCTAGCACATGGCTATCATAAGGATCAGGTGTGGCTGCGAGTATGAAAAGGCTTTGAAGAATGCCATGCAAATTGCAGTAGTGTTATTTTTACCCAGTTTTTCCTGTGCTCAAGGAGGGAGGCAGGCAGGAAAAGCAGCGGGAACACAGGCTTTGCTGCTGGCCTAGTGTTTGAATCTGAACTGTGTGCTATTTAACAGCCGCGAGGCTTGGCCAAGTCATTCAACCTTACCATTTTGATTTTCTCATCTGTAAAATGGGTATAACTATAAATCACATTCTGGATGATGCTGTAAGGAAGGTGTCTATTCCTTAAGCAGCGTTTGGTAAAGGGTGGCTTTTTCGTTTTTTTAACGGTGTTATCATTCGTGCATGCTTCACTATTGTGTTCTGTGTAATGAACTCCTACCCTAGTTATTCAGTTGCATTTGTCCCTGCACCCAACACCTGCTTTCACCTCAGAATGACTTGGGTTTTAATCTCAGCTCCCACTCGGGTTTCAATCTCAGCTCCCACTTAAACTACATGATTTTAGGATAGTGACTTATCTCTCAAAGTATCTGACCCCTCAACTGTAAAATGGGAACAATAGTTCATGCTTTGTGGGGTCATTGTGTGTATTATAAGAGACGATATAAATATAGTCCTTAGACTATTGCCTGGCACATGCATATACCAAATACTAAGTAAAGGCAGCGGTCGTGTTGGCTTGTAATCACCATTAGTATTATCGTTTTCTGTCCACACATACACTGTTCTCCTTTCAGCCTCTTGCTTGGCTCCTTGTCTCTCCCTCCTGGGTCACTATCCCCACCTAGAACTGCTCAAATCCTATTCAAGGCCTAGTTCAACTTCTGGTGCTGCAGATGATTGCTCCAAACTCTACTCATTGTTTTCCACCCCGCCCCCCGCCACCCACCAAAGTCGAGTTTGTTTCCTGTCTGTCATGTCTGTAACACAATTTAGGAATTAATTATTACTAAACTTTTTGTGTTTTCCCAACTGAACTGTAAGGTTCATGACAAGGACTATTTCTTCACCTTCTACTGAAATTCTCACTCGATTTAATTTGGCACTAAAATGCATATTAAGTGTTAATTTAACTTCTCATTGATAAATAATAACTAAGAAAGCAAACATGTAAAAGTCATTATGAAATTTTAAAACCAGGGTTTTTTTGAATCACCTTTTTTGATAGTGTTCTTCATTGATACAATTCAACTTTGATCCTGAGTGAAATTATTTACTCTGAAACACAGAGCAGAGAAAGTGGAGAGTCCCCAAGTCAAGGTCAGCATTGTCTGTTAAGTTAGTAAAGCTTGTTTTTACTGACACAAATGACCTTGTTTTTGTTTTCACTGTTACATCTTGGCATCTCTGTCCAATCCGACCCTTCCCCTAATCCCAGAGGACTTACTGCCTTCAGAAAGCCCTCTGAGCATCTCCTGGCTTTAATTTTTGGGAAGGTTCTCCAAACTCCAGAATTAGTTTTTCCTTTCTTCTCCACAACATTCCCTCCATACAGTTAACAGTTAAGGAGGGCAGAGGTCTGGCCAGATAAGTTATTAAAATAATTTGTTGTGTTACCCTTCCCAAGGGCTTGGGGAAGGGACATCTTAAATCCAAAGGTATGAATTTCTAATGGCAGAGTTTAAAGGAGTGTGTTAGGAGAGTTGACGAGATCCCAGTGAGGGAGATTTAAATGTGAGAATAAGTGAGGTATTGAGGAGGTAACCTTCTCAGTGCTCCTAAAATCTCCCCCTAAAGCCAGTCCCATTGTGGATAATCCAGAGATGATGAAATGTAGTAATAACCAACATTTACTGGGGACTTACTATGTGCCAGGCACTAGTCCTACATGTCTACATGTGGGCGCTCATTTATTCCTCACACTACCCTGTGAGGAAAATATTAGCATCACTCCACTTTATGAAAGAAAAGACGAAACCCTAGAGAGGTTAAGTAATTTTTCTAAGATCACACAACTCTCTGATGGTGGAATTCAACGCCGGGCAGTCTGATGGAGGGCCCCTCTACCCAGAAATGGCTCTGCTGAATCTTCAGTCTCCCCTTACAAGCATTCTAGGAAATCAGAAGAGCCAACTTTATGAGCAAGACTTAGATACCATCATCATCATCGTCATCCTCGTGGCAGCAGACAAGGTGTGGTGCCATTGTGCGAGGGTGTGCTGCATAGAATGTGGAGAAGACATTGATTTAGCCCCACTGCGGGTCTGAATCAACCTGCCTGCTGCCCCCTTTGGGTAGTCTCAAATGCCTCCACTTCCATGATGCATTTTTTGCTCATCTCACCCAGCCCCCGGATAATATATCTCCTCTGATTGCCATTTTACTTTTTGCCTCTGCTCTGCCACTTATTTATTACTTTCTATCTTGTTTTGTGGTTATTTATATACACTGTCACACAGCTGAGCCGTTGCACATTGCTGAGTCCTTTGCTGGGCTGACTCCTACGCGTTCTTTGAGATTCTGCTCAGGTCTGGTTGCATTCCGTGACTCTCTTGTGTGGATTAGATGCCTCTCTTCTGTGTGCCCTGGACACCTGGTATTTATCCATTTCCTAGCATTTATTATACTTGATTATAAATGTTCACTTGTCAGTATTCTTAACTAGATTGATCCCAGGTACCAACATGAGGGGACTTGTCGTATACTTACTTGAATCTTTGGTGCTTTGCACAATACCTGGCACTTACTGAACCCTTCCCTCCCCCCTTTTTAAATGAATGAATCATCTGTATAAGTCTGATTAGACTTTGAGGACAAAATTTGATACCTGATTCATATTTGTGCACCCCCCCCCAAGATGCCCAGCACTTAGTAGCTGCTCAGTAAATATAGCAATGACTAAATGATTGCAAAACACAGAGAGGTATATGATTTTGTTCTCCAGATATAGGGCAAGACCAGGAACTACCTTAAAAGGTACAGGGTGTTAAAAGTTTGCATATCCATGCTATGTTCTAAAATTGGAGATATAAACACCTTCTATAATGGATGAGAAAGAAAAGAACATTTCTTTTTCTTCATTTTGAAGTTACTTGGTTAGTAAACTGTAGTCCAACGTTCCATCAAACCCAGGTCCAGATGACTCTAAAGGCAATATTGTTCCTGTCACACCACACCATTGAGATCTTAGGGTAGAGGGGGCCTAGTTGGGCCCAGAAGAACCAGTAGGGCTGAAGTAATCAGACAGGAATAGACACTGCATTAACTGTAATATATATAAACAAGTCTTTTAGGAAGACCTATCTGGAAGGAGCATGGAGAACTGACTGACAAGGGGAGAGGCTAGAGGCTGGAATGACTATTTGGAGGCTATTACAGCAGGCCCAAGTTGGGACCAGAAAACAATAAACTGATTTAAGGAGGAATTTGTGGACACTGGTGACTGAGAAGAGATAGATGGATGGAGATTTTGAGTCAGGGTTACGCCAAAGTTTTGAGCATGAGTTAAAGATAGTAAATTCAGAGATGAGACTTAATTTTGAAAGATGGTGAGTTTGTTTTTTGACATGTTGAGTTGATTGTAGATAGGCAGGCTGAGTAGACAGAAATGTAGGATTTAAGCTCAAAGGCCCTAGGATGTGTTGGTCCTCTGCAAAGGGGCAATGGCTGTAGTTAGAAGAGTGAGAGAGGCATCTTACGGAGACTTGGAGAGGGGAAAGATTAAAGAAGCAAGGACTTTAAGGAACATTCACAATTAGGAGACAAAAAGAGGAATTTAAATCAATAAAGGAGACGGACCTCTAGGTATCTATATGAAGGAAGTGAAATCACTGTCTCAAGAGACAGCTGCACCACTAATTACAATAGCCAAGACATGGAAATGATCTAAGTGTCCATCAACGGATGAATGGATTAAAAAATGTGTTATATGTGTACAGTGGTGTATTATTCAGCCATAAAAAAGAAAGAACCCTGCCATTTGCAAAAACGTGTATGAAACTTGAGGGCATTATGCTGAGTAAAATAAGTCAGAGAAAGAGAAATACTGTATGATCTCATTTATATGCAGAATCTAAAAAAAAACCCAAACTTACAAGAACAGAACAGATTGGTGGTTACCAGAGGCAGGAAGTAGGGGGTCGGGGGGAAATGGGTGAAGGTGTTCAAAAGGTACAAACTTCCAGTTGTAAGATGAATCAGTTCTGGGAATGTAGTGACTATAGTCAACAATACTGTATATATTTGAAGTTGCTGAGAGAATAGATCTTAAAAGTTCTTATTACACACAAAAAAATTATAACTATGTGAGGTGATGGATGGTAATTACTCATAGTGTGGTAATCATCTCACAGTACATACATACATCAAAGTATGTTATTGTATACCTTAAACTTATACAATGTTGTGTGTCAATTACATCTCAATAAAATCGGGGGTGTGGTGGGGGAGACAAAATCAGAATAACATTCTATCTTGCGGTTCAAACTATAAGAGATTCAGAAAGGAAATGATATTCATTGGATGCTTTGGGCGATTAGGTTTGGCCATGTTGAAGAGAATTCTAGTAGAACGCTTGGGTTAATTATAGAGGAGGAAAATGGATGGTGAGAATGTAGGTTACCCTTTGGATAAATTGCGAATAAAAAGAAAAGGGAAGAAGAGTGTTGGAGTAAGAAAGATTTTACTGAGATACTAAGGCAAAGGCAAAGTAGATGGAAGAGAAATAACCAAGTAAAAAACTCCTTTAGAGGTGGGGTGAGATGACAAGGTAGGTCTTGCAATGTAGGAGGAGTAGTGGATAAAAATTTGGGATAATTGTTGCAGGAAGTGTTATAGGAGGTGATGACGATACATAGAAGAATTGCCAAGTAAATAGTAACAAAGTTCAGTTGAAGCTCTATCGCCTAAATGTTGACTGGGACCCACTTTCTCGGTTTTGTGGGTTTTTTTCTAATAATGTCTGGCAGCCCAGGAGTGGAAACAAACATTAGGCATTTTCACTATTGGAACAATGGGTGGCCAGGCACTCCAGAAAGGCATCGTGGCACATGAGAGCAACCTGGATGCAAACCATGGAGGTGTGGTCCAGTTGCAGTTCCAGAGAAGCCAGGGAGAGGGTGATTGTGGGAAGTGGGAGGCCTCCAGCTCGGAGGGTGGAAACCCAGGAGAAATAAAATAGGTGTATCTGAAGGGCAGCGTTTCTAGAGGTATGTCTGGGAGAAGAAAATGAAATGAAGTAGTAGAAATACTTAGAATTATTGCTGGGAAAGAGGTGAAGAACAAAATGAAACAGGAAATTAATGGCAATTGAAGAGGAAAAGGGTTGTGGGTCTATAATGGCAGATGTGAAGGACTGGAATGAAGATGAAGAGATTTGGGGAGACATGATTGGAGCACCTAAAACATCCCACGTGTTTCTTGTTAAGCTATGATGGACTGTGGTCCAAAGACTGGGGAAGAAGATCAGCATTTATATTTTATTTTTTAAATGTTTATTTATTTATTTTTGAGAGAGAGAGAGAGAGAGAGAGAGAGAGAGAGAGAGCGCACAAGCAGGGGTGGGGAAGAGAGAGAGAGGGAGAGAGAGAGAGAGAGAGATTCCCACGCAGGCTCCACACCGTCAGCAGGGCTGACTCAGGCCTGACTCAGGGCTGGATCCCCGAGTGAGATCATGACCTGAGCCCAAATCAAGAGACTGGGCACTTAACCGATTGAGCCACCCAGGCACTCCGAGGATCAGCATTTATATATCAGTCATTCGGGGCTCCGGAAGGAAATAGCAGTCTGAAAGTCACAAGGCTTGACCTTTAGATGGCAGACATGAGGTTAGGAGACACAACCACACAGGTCTGAGTACGAAAAACAAAAGGGAAACATCGATGGTAATTTTTCAAAGAATCTGAGCGTCACATCGCAGATCTGTCAGAGCTTTCACAGAGAGGATGCCTCTAATTCCCAGATTGTGGACAGCAGGTTTGTGGTGACAAAGAGCAAGACCCACACTCACATTCAAGTGCCAATGGCCCCAGGTGGAGTGGCCAGAAGGAAGGAGGTGGGAATATTGATTTCTTCCTTACAAAAGAGACACTTAGCCCTAAGTTTTCCCAGTAGGGATGAAGCTCTGAGACTCCCCATTGACTTAAATGGACTGGTGAAAGCTGGGTTAGGGAGATTTGATTCTCCTTCATGGGCACCCTAGCAAAGAAATTGCCTGCTGGGTATTTTATTACAGCATTGGGCAGTAGACTACAAAGGTTAAGACACCATTCCATCCTAACCCTTCATTTTCAGTCACAAATGACTCTCTTGGTAGTATTCCTTTGGGGTTGAAACTTGCCTGTTTTGGTTTGGACAATGGAGTAGATGAATCAGTAAGAAACAGTATAAACAGCAGGAAACTAGACAAACTGAGGGCTTTGACCAAGGCAAGAATTTGTTAGGGCCTCTGAAAACCCTAGCACCAGCTGGCTGAGTGGGCTCAGCCTTTCTGAGTCTTACTTTCAACATCCCGAGGTAGAACTTCATGTTCTCTTCTACAATGATAAATATTAGTAGGAATGAACAACGCTTGGCAGTTAACAGTGCTAAAGAGTGTTGGACTTCAATTCTACTCCCTAAAAATGGGTATAATCTTGGCAAGTCATTAAACGTCTGTGTCTTAGAATTCACCTCTGTAAAACAGAAGGGGGTTCTTTCCAACCCTAAAATTTCAGTCTAAGTTTATCAAGAGCTGGGGGAACAAAAACATTTTGAAAGCGGAATTTATAGGTAAAAAAAAAAAAAAAAGACGGGAGTCAAACTTAAATAAAAGATACTGTGAATAGTTGAAGAACTAACAGGCCAAATTTATACCATCCATGTTTACATCAGAGTCAGTGCTTTATCATCATTATGAGAAGCAAATTTCAAAAAGGAAACAACAACAACAACAAACCCAGGTCTCTTCGGTGTCAAAAGCCTCAATTTTTAACATTGTTAACCATTTGGATTAAAAATGATTTATCTTAGAATTTCAAGAGGAGCAGAAATAGTTTGAAGCTCTTATTTATAGGATGCTTTTAAAAATGATTCCATCATCATCCATTAGTATTTATGTACATACAGCATGCTAGATCTCTATACAGCAAAATAGAATTATTTCTCAAGTGAGATGGAAATGAATGGAAGTTAGAAAATTCAGAAGACAAAAATTCTAGTAAAATAAACTATTTGATAGAATAAATAATATTTTTAAATGCATTTCAATCCCATGTGCAATGCAGGTAATTTAACATTACTATGGAGACTCTAACCTTTCGATTTCATGACTTTTAGCACACGTTATTCTTAATATATTGCTCTGTTACCCTAGTGTTGCACATTTAGTATTCATTTACATTTTTCTTCTGGTTCAGTAAATAATTTGAATTTTGACACATAAAGTTGAGGGCGTAATGCCTAGTGAAACGGTTAAGACTTTTTTGTATGTATTATTGTTATAGTGAGCTTGACTTTGAATAGAAATGATCAGGCCTGGAACACCCCACCCAGGAGCTTATTTTAGTAATGGTTTTCTCTTACAGGTACCTTCTGTAAATCCCTTCTTTCCACCTACGTTTGCAATCCCAAATGTTTCTTGCGTATTCCTGGTTTTAGTTGTCTTTTCACAAGTGCATACCTTACTTTTCCCCCCTGTCTTCTTTTTATAGAGGTTCTCACCTACCTCCAAAACTTGACAGAAAAGCATTTTAATTGTTTCTCATTTGGAATCCTTCAATTGATCTTAGCTTTGTATTGTTGTTTTGTTTTTTTTTTTAATTTTTTTTAACGTTTATTTATTTTTGAGACAGAGAGAGACAGAGCATGAACGGGGGAGGGTCAGAGAGAGGGGGAGACACAGAATCGGAAACAGGCTCCAGGCTCTGAGCTGTCAGCACAGAGCCTGACGCGGGGCTCGAACTCACGGACCATGATATCATGACCTGAGCCGAAGTCAGCCGCTTAACCGACTGAGCCCCCAGGCTCCCCAGCTTTGTATTGTTTAAATATACTATTGTCTTTTTTTCCTTATTTATATCCTTAGTCATAATGGAAGACAAAGAGAAAACATCTTGGTATGAAAAAACAGGTTTTCATAGGATCTAGGCTGGGGAGACACGGAATAGAAACTTACATGGCCACCCAAGACTTCTAAGTGGTTTCCAAAGCTTCATCATTCAGGGTTCTCCTTTACAACCAGCACCATTAGTTAAAAGATTGCCCCAGGGTAGGTTTCCTACTTTGTAGACAGGGAAACTGACTACAGAATTAAGCATCCTGCTTAAAACTATGGGTGGTAGAAGCAAAACCAGAAGAAAATTTATCTATTTCTCTTGGCCATGTTGCCCCTCTTTCTTCAGGGAGACTAGGCAGTACATTGTAACATAGGCAGTCTTCACTTAACTGATTCAGAAAGGCTGTAGGGCCAGTGCACGAAGTTGCAGAGAAACATCTTAGACCAAGATTCTACAAAGCACAAATACAGAGATGTAACAACAGTGTGTTCCCGGGAGGACTGTGGAGTAGACGTGTCTGTAATAACAGTTGGTCACGGCAGCAACGAGGGCCACAAAGATAAAACAGGAGTAGCCTTAATCTGAGCTTTATTCAGCAACATGCGGTCACCAGGATGCCGTCATTTTTCCTTCTGAGAAAAAGTGCAATCTAAGGGGTTACCTTCCCACTGCACAGGGGAC
Organism: Panthera pardus; assembly: GCF_024362965.1. Lineage (NCBI taxonomy): Eukaryota > Metazoa > Chordata > Mammalia > Carnivora > Felidae > Panthera > Panthera pardus. The sequence continues at coordinate 3,716,267 of NW_026526666.1, read as the reverse complement.
AGTGCCGGGATGCCTGGGCTTCGAGTCCTCCAAAGCACAGGCCTCCCGAAAAATCAGGGGAGCGATACTTCGATCAAAAAGCGGTTGTGAAGCCATTCGAGGATCTGGGCATTAAGTCCTCTAGGGCACCAGGTTGCGACGCGCGAGCGGGGCTGGGCTGGGCTGGGCTGGGCCGGACGTGGAAGGAGAGACCCGGCACCAGCCATCGTGTCTGCAGGACCCGGGCGAGAGTCGGCTTTGGAGAGGGTGGGGGAGAGTGCAACCCCAAGAGGGGCCTGCTCCCCTGGGAGGGGAGAAAGCAGGCAACCGCTAATGCAGTGCACAGATTGAGAGGTGAAAACGCGGGACCTGCGCTAGTGGCATCCTGGAGGTGTGAGGGGGTCGCCTTGAAGACTGACGACTAGGCCGGGACCAGGGCAGCAGGGAAGAGTGAGGGAAAGACCCCTTCCTTTGGCAGCTTCCAATTCGTTTCTGTCAAAGATGGCCAAATTCCACGCTGCCCTGCCCCCCTCCGTGCCTTTACTGGTCCCCTGGGGTTGCTCCCCGGTGCTGCAGCAGGCGGTGGGGAGGTCCGGGTGAGTGCGTGCGCGCGGAGGACGGCTCGGGGAAAGAAGAGACCCTCCCCGGCCGCACCTCCCACCCCACCGGCCCTTGGGGAGGTGCTTTCAGTTGAGAAACAGGGCTCTGCCGCTTTAAGGTGGGGAGTAGGCGTCACCTCTGGCCGGGTGACGAACCGGGGCGGGGACCCCATGGGCGTGCCCATGCAAAACAGGAGGTGGTGCTGGCGGTGGGCGGTCCCATAGTAAAATGTTCCGGGGAGGGGCGGGGTCGAGGAGGCGAGGCTACTTGGTGGGCGGGGCGCTGGGGGCGGTGCCTCTCCGGGAAGGCCGGGGAAGGGGAGGAGGAAGCGGCCGGGTTGGTACCATCGCGCGCGTTCCGGGAGGGGGAACAAGTGACATTCCCTTGGAGGGGGGCGGGCCCTTCCCGGCGGCGGGCCCAGCGCCGAGGCGGGGAGGGGCAGTCCCCAGTCCCCCGCCGGGCGGGACGCCGGGGCCGGGGGAGGGGGCACTTCTCCGCTCGCGTCCGAGGCGGGGCCGGCGGTACCTTTCGTGGCGCGGTGCGGCTGGGGGAGGGCCGAGGGGAGGGGGAAGGGGCGGGACCGGGAGGGGGGAGCCGGAAAGGGGGAGGCGCCGGCGGACAATGGAGCCTATGTGTGCCTGCGGGAGTGGGACGGCGCCGCCGCCGCCGCTGCCGCCGCCGGGGGGAGACGCTGCGCCGCCGCTGCCGCTGGCCCCGGCCCCGGCCCCCCGGGGCTGAGAGCCGCCCCGGACCGAAACCTCCTCCCCTACTCCGCTCCTCCTCTCCCCTCCCCCACTCCCGCCGCGGGGGTAAGTGGCACCTCGGGGGGGAGGGGGAGGGGAAGGGCTGGAGTCGGGGGTGTGGGGGGGCCGGGTCCGCGTGTTTTGAGCCGGTTTGGGGGCAGGGGTGGCCACAGCCGCGAAGAGCCGTAGGGGTTGGGGGGGAGGGGAGAAAAGGGGCGGGGGTCGAGGTTGCGGATTTAGTGAGTTGAGTCTGGAGAAACCTGTGGGGGAGGAGGGGGGACGTCCTTTGCCCACCGCTCACTGAGCAGTGGGAAGAGACCGCGGCATCTCTCGATTTTTTAGAGGTTGTGTCCCAAGCAGTGCTCGGAGAGGCTGAACGAGGAGATGGGACGGTCCCAATGTCCGGGGATGGAGGGGCTTTGGAGGGGGGAGATGGAGAGCTAAATAAGGGAATTCGGGTTGAGTTTGGTGGGTCTGTAAGACCCCGGAGGTGGATAGAGAGGTAAAGGGGACTTTGCAGGCCAGTGACTTGTTGAAGGGTGAGGGGAAGTGAAAGCTAAGAAGCATGTATGAGTAGTAAAGGGCTCCAGTAGGTGAGGTGGTGATGTCTAGGTCACTGAGTCATTGTGGGGGTCGTGGACACAACAGTGATTTCCAAAGTGGAGCCCTAGCCATTGACCTTTGAAAGTTGCAAAGACTATTAAGATGTCACTGGTTAGTGTTGGGTGAGCCTGGTGAAATGGAGATATCCTAAGGAGAACAACAGCAGGGTTGGTTATTATGTTCAGAGGGAAGGGCCAGAGGCCTGTAATATTGTCGCTGGGGGCCTTACCTGGTGGCTCCCAAGCCTGAAGGAGGAGGCCTCAAATCTGTCCTCCAAGGGCCCCTGGTCTGTGATAGAGAAGAAGGACTTAGAGCCTAAATTCTAGTCCAGTTAGGGACGAATAAAGTTACTGGACAAGGTAGAGAAATATGCATAAGTATCTCTTGGTGGAGAGAGACTCTAAGGTGGGATGGAATTGGTGCAAAGTTAGTCTTTGGTTAAGGCAAACATGGATTGCTCCCTGGCCGTGACTTCAGTGGGAAAGTGATTTGGTGGCTGTGTAAAGAGATACATTTTGATCAGTGATGTGTGGTGGATAACTAGCATTTGAAATATTCGAGAATTAAGTGTTCGTTCTTAGACCAGAGATTTGGACTCTTGTGCACAGAGCACAAAATGATGAGTCCGAAGTAGCAGGTAGGAAGGATGAGTAGTAAAATAGTTGAGAGGTAGGGCCTGGGAGGGGCAAAAGGTTATGGGTGGGTAACAGTCATGTGTGAGTTTGACTCTGCATGGAGATTTTGCAGCATGATTGCCCTGTTGATTTTGGTTTTTTGTCTTGGTACTAGTGGTTTGGGATTTTAGCAAGAGATTAATGCTACTGTGAATAACGTTTTGGTCCTAAGTACAAATGTAAGAAAGACATGCTTACTAACTATGGAAAAAAGACCCAAGCTATTAAAGACAGAGATGAGTTCATGAAAGGACAAGTTAGATGATGTAAGGATGCTTTGAAGAATGAGGATTCCAGTAATAGGTGGTTTGAATAAAAAGAGAAAATCTAAGGCAAAGTTGGGGCTGGGGTGACATCTCACAGTTTTAGGACCTAGGATCTAAATTGAACCATTATAATGCTATTTTGTAGTAACAGTGTTGAATGTTAGATGATAATAGTTCCACAAGATATGGTAGGTTGGTAAGGAGGTCATTGACTAAAAGGTGAAGGAACGATTCCACACTGGTCTCTTCTTAGAAGGCAAGTTGTATGTAACTTGGCTTTTGAGCTCAGGATCCCTGACCTCGATTTTTAGATGACTAACATAGGTGAAAAAGTACTTATGCACATTAGAATTTGTTCTATGGGATATTTGCCCCATAGCCTTCAGAAGTGTCTGCTGCTGTGAATCAAAAGAAAATGCTCTCTGGCTTATAGGGGGGAAAACGTACAGAGGTTTCACAAGCATTATAACCAACTAAATTATTTGATCATGGTGACTTGGGATGGTGGTTAGAGCCATGAACTTGGAATCAGGAAGCTGGCTTCCCATTGACTTCTGTGACTTTGAACTAATCTCTCATATTTATTCTCCAGTTTTCCCATTGATGAAGTGGGGATCCCACTGCCCTGACCACTCATAACACATTGCATTGCTTAACAAGTGAATGCCTATCTGTAAACTGCTTTGAACACTTCTGAGAATGAGAGATGATGTAGCCCAACTTTTTTCTCACTTCTAAAAGACTGCTCTCTCAGGAACAGACCACTTTCAGCTTTTGTAACAATCATGGCAGCATAGTTGATCGAGGAACAAAAAGGAGTACCTTATGCATCTGTCTTGTTCTATCATCTGGGTTTTGGTTTCCTACTGATTTTTTGAAAGGTGATACCTCTTCTCCATTTACGAGGAAGTTAGAGTGATGACAATCGGAGAATGTAAGGAGAGGTCCCCATGCAGAGTAGGAATGTACATGCTGTGAATGCTCACCTAGACTGATGCCTGCCCTAAATTTGTGTGATCTTGGACATGTTACTTGGCTTCATGGTGCCTTAATTTTCTTCAACTATGAAATATTGTTGGTGGAATAACCCACTTGTCCGTCTGCCTTGGTTGACTGCGCTGTTAGAGTCTATAGAAACTTTTATTTGTCCCAGAACAACTTTATTTGTTCCTAACCTCCTATGTCACACATACACCTTTGGCAGGCTAATGAAATATAGGACCTCTTTTGGGAACTGTGTTTTTAAAATGCATAAAATGAAACACATGGACTTACAAATGACATGGAAACAGTTATCAAAATGTTAATCAGTTATGATATAGTAATACATATGCTTCTTTCTAACACATTAAATAACAAAATGTAGCTGCAGGTCTCACCATACTGTAATTTTGAACTAGTGATGAGTAAATATTGTGTTGAAGTATCTGCAGCAAGTATAATGTGACATGAAAATGTCCTGTGGTTTGTCTTGGTGACAGTCACAGGGTTGCTAATACTATCACGGGTCGTTAGCTCCCTTCACAATTGAAGGCAGTGCTGACTTTTGCTGAAGAGGTGAGTGAGTACAAACGAAGATGGACGTTTCCCCCCAGTAAGTCCACAGCTGCCACCAAGTCTCTCCACAGACCCCATGTGATGCAGTGGGTCCCAGGTTAAGGGCTCCTGCCCTAGACCAGCTGATTTTTGAAAATTAAATGATCTTATGGCCACTCGCGGTTAAAGTTTTGCAGTATTTTTTTCAACATCTCCATCATGCCAAATCCAAGAGCGTAAAGAAGGTATGAAGTAAAAGTTTGTTTTGCAGCCTGTTGGTGACTATTCTTGGTTGTGGAGAAAAGTAAAAACGATGATTAGCATTAGGCTTTCACATCTGGCGGATTTTGTTTTGCGAAACAGCCCCGTCTTCAGGGGGGCGGATTTGGGCTGTGCTGCTCCGTCTCCTTGCATTTTGAGTTTTAGTGGTTTGCCTTCATTCTCCATTTTTGACCTAATTATTTTCTCACTACTCCTTCCAAATACTCTGTTGGCCACAGAGCATTGGGGAATGGGTGGTTTTCTTTGCAGTTGGTGTGAATTGGGGTATGAACTTCTCCATTCTTCTCGTCCCTGTAGGACTCAATGTGGGACTAGCTGGTGTCACTCCACTTTGACCTAAAAATTCCCTTCTGTTTGGGAGGCAGAGCTCATTCTTGGAAAGTTCTTCCGTGTCCCAATGTAGAAGAGAGAGCAGATCGGACATCTCGAAAGGTAAAGAACCTGATGATGAACATGTAACTTCTGCGATTCACTCTGAGTATTTTAGAGTTTTGTTTCTGTTTCTGTAGGGTCTCTTATACCTTCCACTTGTTCATTATTGTAACAGTTCCCAAGGCAAAGGTCATCAAGTCAAATGCAAGTCTAAACTGTAAGTGTAGTCACCTTATACTTTCCTGTGAGCAGGGACCTCTGCAATTGCTCACCTCATGGGAAGGGCAGGTGGGAAGACGTTAAACAGGTGTTTAGCGTGTCTTCATTGGTCTGTGTACATACAAGCCAAAGGTAGCAAAGCTTCAGCCCCAAGCTCATTATAATCCTTGGATCACTCAGTATTTATTGAGTTTCTCTTGGGCATCGGGTGCTGAGATGATGACCCTTTTTCTCAGGGGGCTCTGTGTCTCCACATAACAGGGATACAATTTATAAGGTGTAATAGTGTTGTGACTATGACGCTGAAGGGCCACAGAGGACATGCCTAGGGATAGCTGGGAATCAAGGAGAATTTCACAAAGAAGGGACATCTGTGCTGACATTTTACTTTGGGTGGCCGTCATTCCAAATGATAGTTGAAGTTCCTTTTTGAATGTTTACATTTTGCCAAGACTCTTTAGTTTGGTAGAAATGTTTATTTGCTTGCCTAAGGTTTGTTGGCCTGCAGGGCACTAGAGGCATTTTGACCCTTCGAGTATGAAAACACAACGTTAGTATTTTGTGTGGACCAAGATTTTCTGCACATGCCTATCGCCTAGTTGTCTTTCCCCCACATGTTGGAGAGAGAGTGGTTCTTCCTGTTGTGTACTCTTTCTGCAAGGAAGCCTGTTAGGAGTTGGCATGCCAGAAGTCAAGAATGAGCTAGGAATGGAATCCTGCGGCCTTTTCGTTCCACATTCTAAGTTTGATACTCTGCCTTTTATGGAGCAGTGGTCATAGTGTAGAAATGAAATTTGTTAAACATGACATAGTTGTAATAAACTTGACTTCTTAGAGCAGGAAAGTGGGAAAGGATCATTGGAGGAATGGAAATTGGAATTGTAGAGGTGGTTCTGAGCTTGGTCAGATTAACTTGTGAATTTCTTTACAACACTGTGACCACCTTGTAGAGTCTCCTTTTAAAGATTCCGAGGTAGTGTGGCCTTAGAACAGTCTGGAACTTGGTTCTTCCTTGCAATTTCAGAACTATAAAATCTGGGCAAAGGGGGGAGGCTCAGGGTTCTAATTCTGTTTTACAAGGACTCACACTGGAAATTGTCCTGCTCGACCAGTAGCTTGTTTTATTGACTTACCTAGCTCAAGTCAATGTAGCCTTGTGCCACAGTAGGCACTCAGTCAGAGGAAATCATCTGGCCAGGTCGTTTGGCCCCAAGTTCTCCCGAAAGTATGTGAACCGTGCTTGCTGAACGCTTGTGATGCAGAACCCGGTTGAGAAGGGGGAGGACTGTGCTGCATCGCTCTGTGCCTTTGGCATCATGTCTCCAGTTGTGTGTCTCCCGCCTTCCCAGCCAGCTCTCACTTCTCCCTAATAACAAGGACTGGACAGAAGCAAAAATGGGAGGGGTGTTTTTCTCCTACCAAATGCCCAGAAATTTAAAAAATAGAAACATTGATTTTATTTGCTCTTAGTATTTCACCAGTCGCTGAAAATAAAACGTGCAGTTGGGGAAGAGGCAAAGTCCCAAGGCCTAGGGCCTTGAGATGTCTGCAGATTGGATAACACACTCTTTAAAAAATTGGAAGTTGATTCCCTTTACCTGGGAGGTGACAACAGCCTCTCAATCTAGTATTCTAGAATAAATAGGAAATCTGTTCTTCTCTTAAGGTGTTCAGTGACAACACGATATAGTGGATTTTTTTAAAAAATCCATTTAGGGGCGCCTGGGTGGCTCAGTCAGTTAGCGTCTGACTTCGGCTCAGGTCATGATCTCACAGTTTGTGAGTTCGAGCCCCATGTCGAGCCTGTTTCGGATTCTGTGTCTCCCTCTCTCTCTGCCCCTCCCCAACTTGTGCTCTGTCTCTCGCTCTCAGAAATAAATAAATGTAAAAAAAAAATTTTTTTTTAATCCATTTAGAAGTTTTTCTTCTTCATCCTCATCCAGGTGAGGGTCACCTTTGAGAAAGGGGTTCCCGGACTCCCCCAGCTCCTCACCTCCAGGATGAGCACTGCAGTATCGTGACCCTTGGGGTTTCGGTGAGTAGCCTGATGGATGGTGGCACTAGAGAACCTGGCTGGCTTAGAAAGATGATCTTGGGGAAGAACTTCGGCTTTTGTTCAACAGATATTTTTTGAGCAGACACCTCATGCTGGGTGCTGTAGTAAGCGCTGGGAACACAGAGGTTACCAAACAAATCACCCTTGACCCCTGCCTTCCCTTCCTGAAGAAGAAATCCCGAAGCCGAGATTTCAGGCATTCGGCAAAAATATTCAGACTCCATACGGAGGGTTGTGGTGAGGGAGAGACGTGTCGGGAATGACTCCCGTGTTTCCGGCAAGAACCGACCGGGTGGACGAAAGTGCCATTGACCACAGTGTGGAAGACTGAGGGGCAGGTGCGTTGGGGAGGGATGAAGAGTTCTTCTCCCATCTAGGGAGACGTCAAGGTGGTGGCTGCGTGTGCAGGTCTGCGGGGTGCCAGCTGAGCTGGAGATGGGAAATTGGGAGTCACTGGCTCCGAGAGAGCTTACAGAGTGGGGAGAGAAGAGTGCCGAGGAGCTCTGAGGAGCTCTGAGTCGTAGAGGCTGAGTGGAGAAGGGGCTGGCACAGGGCGCAGGTGGAGAGCGACTGGGGAGGCAGGAGGGAAACCAGGGAAGTGTGGCGGCCTGGCAACCGAGAGGGGAGAGTTCCAAGAAGGAGGTGATCAGCTGGCAGACTAAGAGGTGGAGTCCGATGAGGTTACAAAAGTGGCCAGTGGTGACCTTAAGCAAAACAGTGGTTTCTGTGATCCGGGTGGGGGTGGGGGGTGGAAGTCAGTTTAAAATGGTTAAAGGGTGAACGGCAAGTAAGGAAGGGAAAACCACGTGTCTTGTCAACTCTGTGGAGAGACTTGGCTCTGAGAGGGACTAAGAACATGCTTTGTTTTTCTGTAATTTTTTGGTCTCTGTTCAACGCTGGAAGACATACCACGCACGTGTCTGCGTGGTGGCTGGAAGCACGCAGCAGATAGCGGGGAAGACCCGAGGAGAGAGAGAGAGAGAGAGAGAGAGAGAGAGAGTGAGAGTGCTCGTGGAAAGCTGGAAGGGATGGGGTCTAGACCGCCTGTGGCGGGACTGACCTTTGAGGAAAAGTGGGCTATTTTCTCTGTTTCGATGATAGAGAAGAAGGAGGAGGTGGGTACCGTGAAAACAGGTTTGCAGACTTGGTGGTGAGGACGACGTTACGTCCTGCCTGGTGACTTCTTTTCTCCTTGTTAAGTCCTGGGCAGGACCGTGCCCTGAGAGAGGGGAGGGCGGGGTGGAAGGGGACAGTTGGAGAGGAACAAGATATGAAATGCCATTGGGCAGGATAAGCGAGTGAGCTGGCTAGACAGTGATGGTTGCCGTAGTACCAGTTAACCCAGAGGCTGATACCGTGCCGCCAAGCACTGTCTTCTGGGCACTAGCTCACCTTGTCCACCAAGTCCCCATCTTGACAGTGATGAAGAGCACAGCCGGGGGCCTGGCCGAATGCCAGCTCTCCCACTTACTAGAGTATGACTAACTCGCATATGACTAACTCACGTATGACCCAACTCGCTCCGGCGAACGGCTAAACGTTTCAGAGCCTCAGTTTCCTCACCTCTCAAACAGGTGGGGGTACCTGCCTCCCGGCGCTGTGGTCAGTGACTTAATATGTACAGGCCTTGCCTGAAAGAGTGCCTGATACCTTGTTAGGAAGAATTTTAAATATGAGCTAAGAAGAAAAGGGAGAAGCATTGAATGAATAGATCTTCAAGTTGGAAGCCTGAGTTCTATTGGAGGAAAAAGTCTCTCTGTGGCTGTAATGAATCATCTTCTGTGGAAGACCTTTTCCAGTCCTTAAAATGACAGCTGAGCACCAGCCTGCAAATGTAGGCACCAAAGAGCCAAATTGTAGTCTTTGGAACTATATGATGAGACACTTGGTGGATTCTTTTGCCGGGCTAAGGCTAGGGTGACTGACTTCAGCTACTCCCCTGGCTCATCCAGGGGTTTTGAAAACCCGGGATTTTGTTCCCCGTCAGTCAGGGAGTCCACATGCCTGCTTCAGCCTTCGTGCTGTCTCTCCGCCCATGAGGTCATGGTGAGGAGGTGAAGAGTAGGGTCGATGAAGAGTAGGGTCGGGGAGAACCGATTGCAAACCTGGGAAGAAGCCCTGCACACCGTTCACATGTGCTCCCCCCATTCACCTGTAAAATGCCCATCCATCGAGGCTGAGAAACATGTGAGAATAAGAAACTGTCTTTAGGAGTACTTTGAAGATAAAAGTGTTGTGTGCTCACAGTATTATTATCAGAAATCATCTTTGCTACCAGTTCATCAGAAATGCCTGGCAGACTGGGGCACCTGGGTGGCTCAGTCGGTTAAGCGACTTCGGCTCAGGTCATGATCTTGCAGTTCCAGAGTTCGAGCCCCGCATCAGGCTCTGTGCTGACAGCTCAGAGCCTGGAACCTGCTTCGGATCCTGTTGTCTCCCTCTCTCTCTGCCTCTCCCCTACTTACACTCTGTTTCTCTCTTTCAAACATAAATCAACATTTAAAAAAAATATTTTTTTAAAGATAGGCCTGGCAGATTGAGGCGATTTGATATTTGTAATATGTTTTGAGTTCCTTTGGAGAAAGTGTACCACAAATGCCAGGTGTTTCTGTTCTGGGAGAAGCAGACGGAGTATGTCACTGAGGGTCCGATCACATCTTAGTACATCATGCTGAGTATTATAGACAAGCCAAAGAACTTGAAAACAAGATTCTTGTCTTCAAAGAACATAGTCTTTCTTCATAAGGAGATAAAACATACACATAGGACTATTCAGTATGACATATGATTGAGTGCTAGAATGTGTGATGCAGACAGAAAGTACCAGAAGTTACAGAAGGGGACTATTTGGTGGGAACCACTTTTCTGTTCCTGAGGTAAATGTTTTCTGATGGCTTTGTCCATGCAAGATTCAGTAGCTACTTGTATGTTACCAGGGATTCCTGATGTTTAGTGAGAGGTTACAAAATGGTTTATGATTATGTATGTCAGACTTGACAACCACGATCAATTTTATAGTTCAGACTGAAAAAAAGAAAAAGCTGAAGGTGGTGGGGGCTAAAAGTACAACCTTAAATACCATCAAGACCAAAATGTTTTTTTGGGATGTTTTTCCCCCCGAGGTCGGCATAGAAAACATTCCATACCATTTTCTTCTAGTTGTTTTTCCTGACTTCATCATTTAAAAAGGAAAAAAAAAAAAAAGTAATTGTGTGCACTGAGAACTTCCATAAATTCCTTTTAGCGTCTCAGGTAAAATGCTGGGACTATTGCAGATTTCCAAAGGAAGACATGGATGTTTAACCCTTGACCGTGATCGGACTCGGCGCCAAAACCTGTAACAACTCCCAATCTCCAGTCCGGTTCTGGAGTCCCACAAAGTGTGTGTAAGCGGTAACACCCGAGCTACTTCTGGCTCCCTGTGATTCTTCAGCCACGAGTCCCGCATCTTACATCCTTCTATCTCAGTCCCGGGCCCCTTTGCCAAGCTATCAGAAGTCCCGCCAAGCTATCAGAAGAGAGTAGAGGGGACAGCGGTTACCAGAAAACCATATTGGAACTGCCCTGGAAGGATCAGTGACTGAAAGTGGGTTTTGGTTGTCCCTGAACTAGTCCAGGCGTCCTGAAGTAAAGGGCATTCTCATTTGCTCTCTGGCTAGGTTTGGGAATATTTTCTTGACCTTTATGCTTCAAATTAGCCTTGCAAATTGGCTCAAAAACTATCTTAGCTTCCAAAGATGTTCTTTTACCTTCAATATGATGGATCATTCCCATGCTTAGCCATGCCTACGGTCCCTGTCATTAAACAGCGAGAACTCCAGACACATCCTTGGCATAATTTAATAGAAAGATCGTGGAAGTCAGGGGGCAGAACTGATTGTATTTGGTATTGGCTCAGCAGCCGATCTCAGAAGGACCTCCTCCAATGTCTCCCCACCCTGAGGCCCCGAGAATATAAACAGAGATTAATTTGTTTCGTGGTTTGACATCGGGATGGGTTTGCTACATTTCAGTGCCGTTGTCTGCCATCAGAGGCGAAACACCGGATAGTTGCTATGGATTTGGGAGTACCCTGTGGTTTCAAAGCATTGTTTTGAAAAGAGCAGATAAACCTGCGTTTTGGGCGGGTTTGTATCTGGAAGTGGAGAAATGTAAGGGAGAATATATGGCTGAAGATGAAATGTTTTTCTCGTGTGCTTGCCGACGCCCGGTACATGATACTTGGTGGGAGGCCCGTGTGCTTGGCAGAGAGTCCTGTCACTCTCTAGCTGCCTTCTCGCCAGAGCATGAACACCGCTCCCCCTTTGGCCCTGTTGGAAGCCGAGGAGTGATGTAGCCGCCGCGTCTAGTTGGCTAGACTGTAACCTTGATCCTGTTGTAAGGGTGTTTTATGTCTTTCTGGGTGGCCTTTTCCCATAGTGTGCCCTGGAGATGCGAGATTTTCCTTTGGCAGCAGAAGGCACACACCCAGAGGATGCCGGAGCTGCAAGGGGAAAGGACCCACTTCCACAGCAGAGAAAAGCAAAGAGGAAAAAGGCATACAGGTGGCCAGCGCTGAGGGCCGCGCCCAGCAAGCCGCCGGCCGCCGCCACTGCCCTCAGCAGCTGTCTGTGCTGCAGCCCGAGAGGAACTCGGTGAGCCCGTCCCTGTTTGTGACTGCACGCTCAGGATTTCAATCAATGCATTCCAGTAACCCCAAAGTGAGGAACTCTCCATCAGGAAACACACAGAGGTAAGGGCTAGAGCCCGCCCGGCTGCCCCCTGGGGGTGTCGCAGGTGGACCATGAACACTCCTTGAGGGAACGGTGTGTTTGGATTGGACGCAGATGAGACTCGAGCAGGGAAAAGAGGAGAAAACAGAATAATAAACGGGCTATAGTACCATCGGGCTTTCTGTTAGAGACGTCCGTTGGTGTTCTTCTGCCCATTGTTCTCCGACCGCGCCTCTCCACCCCCGCCCCTCCCCAAAGCGCAAAGGAGAGGACCTTAGAGTTCACCCAGCACCATGTGCTAACCTTGGCGAGTGAGGAAGCCGAGGTCTGGAATGGTGAGGAGGCCTGAGATCCTAGGACTAAAACACCAGCCCTGGACTGGACTCCCGCTGTGAAGCTTTCTCCTCTGTTCCACAGTACTTAAATTGAAACTTTTTTCTCTTTGTTTTGAGAGAGAGACAGAGAGAGCACAAGCAGGGGAGAGGCAGAGAGAGGGGGGGCAGGATCCAAGAGGGAATCCCAAGCAGGCTCCACACTGTCAGCACAGAGCCCGACACAGGGCTCGACCCACCAACTGTGAGATCGTGACCTGAGCTGAAAGCAAGAGTCGGACACTCAACTGACTGAGCCACCCAGGGGCCCCTTAAATGGATATTTGAAAGAACTTTTTCCACATCCCTTGGGGCACTGGTTAGCATAATCTGCTCTGGCGTGTGATACTGCTTGTTTGAGGGACTCGTGTCTGGCAGGGTTTCCCTAACCTGCCATTCAGCAGCGGGTTTCCTCGTGTACTCTCCGGGTCTTGCTCGTATTTTCCAGCAGGGAAGCTAGGCTCTCGTTACAGCTGTTCCTTGTCATCAGCCAGGGGGTGGGTAGTATTTTGATCTTAACGATGCCTGTTTGTTTACTCTGAGCTAGTCTTAGTGTGAGAGTCACTTCTCTATGTACATAGAAACCATTGTCCTTTATTGACAGAAGCCCTAGAGATGGGTCCCCATGTGACTCTAGGGTTCCTGAGACCTGGCACGCCACTCTGCCTGACCCTCCTCTCTGTCGATAGCTCCGAGATGAGAGTGGGGTTGGAGGGGGTGAGGAAGGAGCCGAGGTGAAAGGTGGGGTAGTTACTTAGTCCTCTGTGTCTCCTTGACCTGCTCCTAGAAACTGCTTCTTCCTGATTTGGGCTGCCCAGCTGTATCCGGCATCTGATCTCTCTTTATTATTTGTCTCTTTTAGTAGCCCTAAGTCAAAGCAGGAGGTGATGGTCCGTCCCCCTACAGTGATGTCCCCATCTGGAAACCCCCAGCTGGATTCCAAATTCTCCAATCAGGGTAAACAGGGGGGCTCAGCCAGCCAATCCCAGCCATCCCCCTGTGACTCCAAGAGTGGGGGCCATACCCCTAAAGCACCCCCTGGCCCAGGTGGGAGCATGGGGCTGAAGAATGGGGCTGGAAATGGTGCCAAGGGCAAGGGGAAAAGGGAGCGAAGTATTTCCGCCGACTCCTTTGATCAGAGAGATCCTGGGACTCCAAACGATGACTCTGACATTAAAGGTATGTCTATAAGATCTTTGAGACTCAGAGGGAAGTAGGTATTCCCGAGGGAAGGCCTCCGCCATTGCTGGATGCCGGAGAGCCTAATAGCAGCCGAGTGGGGAGAGTAGGTATCAGACTCAGGCGTTGTCACGGCTTATTAAGAGGGAACCATTTCTTCTCATTTTCCTGCTCACTGAAGAGCAGTGTGGAACCACTTTGTTGAGGAGCTCTTGCTCTTGATGATGCAGGTGTTCTGGGGGTTACAGTAGGACGTTCCGTGGTCCTAACCACGTTCTTATGGATGTGTCTGGCCTCCGTGCTATTTATACTCCAGAATCAAACCAGCAGCTCCAGCCTGTCGACCCCAGTGGCCCGCACTTGAGCAGTTTTCCTGGCGTCCCTTCCTTTTCTCTGTCAGATTCACCCTCTAAGACGTGGGTTTTGTGCTCTCTGGCTCCCACCTTGCCAGCATTGTAGGCACGAGGGTTAGCGCTGGCACTAGTGTGGGTTTGTCCCGGCTGATTTCAGTGTGGCAGGATGAGTGGCTACGTTGGGGGAGACATAGGGGAGGCCCCACAGTGGAGCCAGCCAGGAGGAATGTGGGACCAATGGCTGTGGTTTTAGTTGTTTTTCCTCCTAGTGTAAAACCAAAAATCCTAACTGTAGGCCAGAGCATGAAGTTAGCATTCCAGGAGAGGAAGTGTGAGCCCCCAACCCAAATTAGAGATGAAAACCTGGTGACTGTCCCCGTCTTTCGTTCCTCCCTCGGGTGTTTGTGGGGAGGCCTGTCATGAGTGCCAGCGCTGTGCTGGGTGCTGGGGGGCCACGGTCAGCAAGATGGATGCAGCTGCTGTCCCTGAGGATGTGAGCGCACCTAGACGGCACATCGTTAAACGATTACAATCAAATTGGACAAATGCTGAAATCAGAGAATGTGGGGGCTATGGGTTCAACCCACAGGGGCATCCAGTCCAAGAGGTTCCAAAAAGGTTTCCAGGAAGGAGGGATGTTTGCGCTGATATCTGAAGGATGCGCCCTATAGAAGTAAGGAGGTGGGGGAGGAATGCTTTGTAATTCATCATTTCGGGGCAAGTGTGTTGGAGTTTTTAAAATTAGAGGTCTCCTGTTAGCAAGGTGCCTCCTCCTTGAAATTCTCAAGGTGGGCTTGTGCTATATAAATGCTGGCAGAAGAAGTTTTATTCTCTCCGTGACGCGGATCTTTTCATTCTTCTAGAATGTAATTCTGCTGACCACATAAAGTCCCAGGATTCCCAGCACACGCCACACTCGATGACCCCGTCAAATGCTACGGCCCCCAGGTCTTCCACCCCCTCCCATGGCCAGACTACTGCCCCAGAGCCCACACCTGCTCAGAAGACTCCCGCCAAAGTGGTGTATGTGTTTTCTACTGAGATGGCCAATAAGTAAGTTAATGGCTGTGTCTTGCTGTTGGCATGGCTTGTGTGTTTGGACACCTAAGTTCTTATTCCCACTGAGGACTACTCCTTCCCCCCTCCCCTAACCTGTGTTATGATCACTTAAAGTTAACAGGACAGAAAGGGGTAAAGTAAAATAAAATATTAAACCTCCCTACCCTCTCTCCCCAGAGGCAACCACTAATGATACTTGGGCTTTCCTTCCAGAAGTTTTTTATGCTTGTAATATACATCTAGATCTTTTTTAAACATAAAAGAGATTAATTACACAATATACACCTTTCTGTGATTTAGCATCCTTTTTTAAATAACACAAGTAATACAGGTCTATCTTGGAATAATTAGAAAATATGAATAACTAAAAAGAAAAATCTGCCTGGAGTTCATAGAGATAACTACGGTGGACGTTTTGGTACCTATGTCTCTGGTGGATGGACCAGCAGATTTTTTACTTATTTAATTTATAAAGAATGTGACTATACCTTACATACATACAAAGTGAATTTTGACAGCCTTAGAGTATCATTAGGTATTGTGAGATTTCGTATTTGTGGTTGGGATTTTGAACTAGGATTCCATAAAAACACACCTACCACAGGACATTGGTTTGAAGGAGAAAATCTCAGGTTTTTTACATGCCTGTTTTGAGATTTGCTAATGGCTGTCATTAGATTTCAGAAGTCTGGTGGTAAGTGATAGACACAGATAATGAAAACCCTGTGTTTCTTGATTCTTATTCAACATTTCTGGTGTCTGTCTACACGGAACGCCTTCCTTCCCCTTGTACAAGTTCAGTCTGGGGTTAAAACGTTTTGGAATTACAGGTAGTGAAATAGAAGCACGTCCTAGCGTATGCATCTCTTTCGTCTCTGCAGAGCTGCGGAAGCTGTGTTGAAGGGCCAGGTTGAAACTATCGTCACTTTCCACATCCAGAACATCTCTAACAGCAAGACAGAGCGAAGCACAGCCCCTCTGGTAGGCCATTCTGGAAGTGGAGTGTGGTTTAAAGGCTCTACAGCAGCTGTACAGGTGGGAGACAGTGAATGTCATTGGCAGGGAGGGTAGTCTTGATGGTGTAAGCTGCATTCTGGACACCTAGTCCTGGCACTGTGTGGCTTCAGGCGGATCGCACTGTACTGGCCTTTTCTTTTTTTTCTTTTTTTTTTTTTTTAATTTTTTTAACATTTATTCATTTTTGAGACAGAGAGAGACAGAGCATGAACGGGGGAAGGTCAGAGAGAGAGGGAGACCCAGAATCTGAAACAGGCTCCAGGCTCTGAGCTGTCAGCACAGAGACTGATGCGGGGCTCGAACTCACAGACTGCGATATCATGACCTGAGCCGAAGTCGGACGTCCAACCGACTGAGCCACCCAGGCGC
Organism: Panthera pardus; assembly: GCF_024362965.1. Taxonomy (NCBI): domain Eukaryota; kingdom Metazoa; phylum Chordata; class Mammalia; order Carnivora; family Felidae; genus Panthera; species Panthera pardus. Next base: position 3,699,877 of record NW_026526666.1, on the reverse strand, counting down.
CCCTGTACCGGCCTTTTCTATCAGCATGCTGGTATACTGATGGATTACTGGGAGAGAAAGACACAATAAAAAAGCAGTTATGTGGAGACCTTAGATTTCCTTCATGTTAACTAACCATCTCTGGGAAAAGCTGACTTCAGACCCTGTGTACGGGGCAGGTTTCTAAAAACTGACAAACGTTCTTGAGTTAGTTGCAGAACAGAAAAGGAATAACTAAAGCCACAGTCCTGGAGCACATGCTGATAATACCATAATTACAGTCTCAGTGACTTTCAGAATGATCCTCATGTATTTCAGAGTGAGAGGACCATTGAGTGCTTTTAATCGCTTGATATTTCCAAAATTATAATAAACGTTAGTCTGTTTCCTGTCTGGAACTTAAGTGCCTGCTGCAAACCACATTAGAAAAAGCATGCTATGGTTGCTTCAAGACAGCGTTCCAGATGGAACCAAAAGTTATTTCTTGGGACAGGTGTTGGCGAGTGCCGTGGGGACACTAAGAGGTTCCAGACACAGTCCCTGCTTTCAGGAAGCCTAAGATCTAGCGCTGGGTTGGGTCTTCGACATGGGAACAGTTAAGTGACATTAAATGACTGAAGTGGCAATTCAAGATAAAATAAAGTTTTCATCTATGTCGTTTATCAACGAAGCCCCTCTCTGTTGACATAGCAGAGCTTGGGCTTTGTTAGACTTAGAAAAGGCATTTTGCGCTGCTCATACATCTCTGCTAGTCAAGAAGGATAGAGGTGGACATACATAATATTTAAATTTATATATATATATATATATATATATATATATATATGTTTTTTAATTGATACTTAAACCTTTTAGACACATATATAATGCTTAAGATTTATATTATCTGGAATGCACAGGGTTCGTTGTAGTGCAGACTAACATTTGATCGATTGGATGACAGATTGTACCAGTTTTCACCTCCACCTTCTCCGGTACTGAAATGAGTTAGAGAAGGAGCTGGAATTGGGAATAATCAGATTGCCGTTGCTCCAAATCTGAAATCGAAAGTGGCACTGAAGTGCTTCCTCTGTTCTGGTCACATGACAGAGTCCATGCCCACCCCCCCAACAAACAAACAAAACCTGGCCACCAAAGGCAAACTTAAAATGGCACTGGAAGGAGGATGAAGGTGACCTCCGCGCTCCAGTGAGGGAGGCGGGGACATGGAAAACACTCGGAGCACACAGAGCCCTCGCAGGTTTAGCCAGCCTTCCCCGAACCGGTCTCTGTCTGCAGACATATGTGTGTGGCTACCTGCAAGCGAAACATTTACATACATATTCACAGAACGGGAACACCCGAGGATAGTCTTTGTGTTTATGCAACACAAACTGTTCCATGCGGAGATACACATGACGAGTCGTGTACAAATGTGCACACAGGGAACCATTCCAGAGAGTCAGTGGGGAGGCAGGGGTTTGGAAACGCAGACTGGATTAAGTGAACAAGTAGGAGCGAATGAACATCAAAAAACGGATCATGCGGCTCCCTAGAGCCTGGCGAAAGATCCCTGAGCTGGGGTTTGTAGGCAGGGCCCTTTGGTTCTCCTCCAGTACCTCCCACAGCACCAGGGTGTAGACCCAGGACACACACGTCCCTCTTCCAGGCACTAACAGCATCCTTGTCACCTGCTGCAGGACTTAGTGTAGCGCTGGTACTTAATAAATAATAACGAGGCTATCATCCAGCCTATAGAAAGGGCAGTCCGCCGTCTATTGGAAAGAACAGACCGAGAGACACCATGAGCTAGATAGCCTCAGATTTCTCCACGGACGCTTCCTGCCTGCGGATTATCTTACTACAGTTAATGTACAAATTCTTATCGAATATGGAATCAGTGATCACAAACTGAAAACAGAAACCAGAGATGTCAGGCCCCCTGGAAACTCAAGGAGAGGAGTACTTAGGTAGTCCCCCTGCCAGAGGAGACGCCGACACTGAACGGCCTTTCCTGCTTCCTCCAGCTGGGAGGGTACAGAGCTGTCAGTGACAGGGACTTTCTCTTTCGGTTGAAAACATCAGCCCTCTTGATTGACAGTGAGAAGTCTGCATACCCAGTCGTACTTTCGGGGAAAAGAAAAGGTGTTAGGTACAGCCTCCCACATACCAAGAAACTAATCTCTCTTTGAATCAGCAACACACGGTACATGCGATATCAAACCTGTTCCTCGAAATAGATACTCAAATGTATTCACTTTGGCAGAGTGGCTCTCCCCCTGGCATGCTTATAAAGTTATTGAAACCTGATCTTCAGCACGGGAAAGAGGATGCCATTTGACAGTAAAGGGAAAGAAAAAAATCAGAACGTCCCCATGTCCAGAGTGGGGCTGTACAGCAATTGTCAGAGTAGATTTATGTTGTGGGGACAAATCCTTTATAACGTGCCTTGCCTTTTTCATTGCCTCTTTGTACAACTTACCAATGATTTTTTAAAATCTCGTTTGTTTTCAGAACACACAGATATCTGCCCTTCGGAATGATCCGAAACCCCTCCCACCACAGCCCCCAGCTCCTGCCAGCCAGGACCAGAATTCTTCCCAGAATACCAGGCTGCAGCCGACCCCGCCCACTCCGGCACCAGCACCCAAGCCTGCTGCACCCCCGCGTCCTCTGGACCGGGACAGTCCTGGTGTAGAAAACAAACTGATCCCTCCTGGGGGCAGCCCCGCCAGCTCCACGCCACTGCCCCCAGACGGTACTGGGCCGAACTCGACACCCAATAACCGAGCGGTGACCCCTGTCTCCCAGGGGAGCAGTAGCTCTTCAGCAGATCCCAAAGCCGCCCCACCTCCACCAGCGTCCAGTGGCGAGCCCCCCGCGCTGGGAGAGAACCCCGATGGCCTGTCTCAGGAGCAGCTGGAGCACCGGGAGCGCTCCTTACAAACGCTCCGAGATATCCAACGGATGCTTTTCCCCGACGAGAAAGAATTCACAGGAGGACAAAGTGGGGGACCCCAGCAGAACACTGGGGTATTAGATGGACCTCAGAAAAAACCAGAAGGGCCGATACAGGCCATGATGGCTCAATCCCAAAGCCTAGGGAAGGGACCTGGGCCCCGGACAGATGTGGGAGCTCCATTTGGCCCTCAAGGACATAGAGATGTGCCCTTTTCTCCGGATGAAATGGTTCCACCTTCCATGAACTCCCAGTCTGGGCCCATGGGACCTGACCACCTGGACCACATGACCCCCGAGCAGATAGCTTGGCTGAAGCTGCAGCAGGAGTTTTACGAGGAGAAAAGGAGGAAGCAGGAGCACGCTGTTGTGCAGCAGTGCTCCCTCCAGGACATGATGGTCCATCAGCATGGGCCTCGGGGCGTGGGCCGAGGGCCTCCCCCTCCATACCAGATGGCCCCCGGTGAAGGCTGGGGGCCGGGGGGCGCAGAGCCCTTTGCTGATGGGATCAGCATGCCTCATTCTCTGCCCCCGAGGGGCATGGCTCCCCACCCCAACATGGCAGGGAGCCAGATGCGCCTCCCTGGGTTTGCGGGAATGATCAACTCTGAAATGGAGGGACCGAACGTCCCCAACCCAGCATCGAGACCGGGTCTTTCTGGAGTCAGTTGGCCAGACGATGTGCCAAAAATCGCAGACGGTCGAAACTTCCCGCCTGGCCAGGGTGTCTTCAGTGGTCCTGGCCGAGGGGAACGCTTCCCAAACCCCCAAGGATTGTCCGAAGAGATGTTTCAACAGCAGCTGGCGGAGAAGCAGCTGGGCCTCCCCCCGGGGATGAGCATGGAAAGCATCAGGCCCAGCATGGAGATGAACAGGTTGATCCCCGGCTCCCAGCGACACATGGAGCCTGGGAGCAGTCCCATTTTCCCTCGAATACCCGTCGAGGGCCCTCTGAGTCCCTCTCGGGGCGACTTTCCGAAAGGAATGCCCCCGCAGATGGGCCCTGGTCGGGAACTGGAGTTTGGGATGGTTCCCGGTGGGATGAAGGGAGATGTCAGTCTGAACGTCAACATGGGATCCAACCCTCAGATGATACCTCAGAAGATGAGAGAGGCTGGGACGGGCCCTGAGGAGATGATGAAGTTACGCCCGGGTGGCACAGACGTGCTGTCTGCTCAGCAGAAGATGGTGCCCCTGCCGTTTGGGGAGCACCCCCAGCAAGAATACGGCATGGGCCCCAGGCCGTTTCTCCCCATGTCTCAGGGTCCAGGCAGCAACAGTGGCTTGCGGAGTCTCAGAGAACCAGTCGGGCCCGACCAAAGGACTAACAGCCGGCTCAGTCATATGCCAGCACTACCTCTCAACCCTTCCAGTAACCCCACTAGCCTCAACACCGCTCCTCCAGTGCAGCGTGGCCTGGGGCGGAAGCCCTTGGATATATCTGCGGCAGGCAGCCAGGGGCACTCCCCAGGCATCAACCCTCTGAAGTCTCCCACGGTGTGCCAAGTCCAGTCACCAATGCTGGGCTCGCCCTCGGGGAACCTCAAGTCCCCCCAGACTCCATCGCAGCTGGCAGGCATGCTGGCGGGCCCGGCTGCTGCTGCGTCCATTAAGTCCCCCCCCGTCTTGGGGTCTGCTGCTGCTTCGCCTGTTCACCTCAAGTCTCCATCACTTCCTGCCCCGTCACCTGGATGGACCTCCTCTCCAAAACCTCCCCTCCAGAGTCCCGGGATCCCTCCAAACCATAAAGCACCCCTCACCATGGCCTCCCCAGCCATGCTGGGCAGTGTAGAGTCAGGTCAGTACGCTCGCGTCCTCACGGTCGCCCCTTGTGAGCCAGAGATTGCAAAAGCCTGGTTTATGCCCTTTGAGGAAGCCGGTGTCCTGACTTGATGATGCAGCTGGTGCCCGGAGACATGTCTCTGAGCTCTGCACTCGGAGGTGCCCTCTGCCGAGACGGACGTATCTGTGGCCGTGTGCATCGTCGGTACTTCCACGGGGTTAGGCACAGGCGTCCCATCCTGGCAGAGAAACACGGCTCTCAGGGCAGAGTATGTGTGTCAGATGGGACTGTTAAAAGGAAGAGGAGAAAATGGGAAGTATTTGTCATTTCACAGACAAATTTACATTTGCACGGTGAACATGTTGGTGAAATAAAATGCCTTAACGGTGGGTAAATGTGGCTGCTTTAAATACTAGGCCCGCCCACTGGAGGGGCTGCCCTCAACATCCACAGGCTCTGAGTATAATCCTAAGCACAAAGGGGAGGCCGCTGAGAGATTTGAGTGGTTCTCGTAAATACACGTTGGCCACAGAAGCAGTTCCCAAAACCTCTTTGGTAGACTGCTGTTCTCACAGATCAGCCGCAATTTATCAGTATTTTCTTCCCAGGAGAAGCTCTCACTGATGATGGTGGTTTTATGAATGGGACCAGAGGTGGTCCGTGGAAGATGAGCACCGAGGTGTAAATACTAGGTCCGCCTTGTCCCCACTTGAGAAAAACTAGACTCCGAGTAAGATAGAAAACATATACTACCAAGTTAAAGCGCCCCTCTCCATTGGTTAGCGGGTCATGAAAGCAGGACGGTGGGACAGCCCCCTCAGAACTTTTTTGTTCAAACACTTTGGTTGTGGAAATTAATCAAGAGCATGTGTAGGGTTGGTGGCTGGGGTCAGATCGCTAGTCTGGCTCCACAGCAGACTAAATACCGGAGTTGAATTTTGAGTTGTGATCGGCAAGGGAAAGACCTGCTTATGTCGTGTTCTTTTCAGTGAAATAGTTGTCCGTAAGCCGTGTTTTTCCCAAGCTTCAAGTTCTGTCTGAGGCATTCTTGGTGTGTTTGTCTTCACGTCTGCTGATTCGTCACCTCTGTATTACGCTGCGGTCTGCCCTCTGCACACACACAGATCTTGACTAGAAGACTGATGATTCCTGTCCCGGGTCTAATAACACTGTCCTGTTCATCTGTCGCTTCCCTGGCCTTGCTAGTTCATAATCATAGGCCTGATAGCCTTCAAGAGCAATCTAATTCCCTGCCTGTTTTTGTTTCATTTTGCTTTCTTCTAGGTGGCCCCCCACCTCCTACAGCCAGCCAGTCTGCCTCTGTGAATATCCCTGGAAGTCTTCCCTCTAGTACACCTTACACCATGCCTCCCGAGCCAACCCTTTCCCAGAACCCACTGTCTATTATGATGTCTCGAATGTCCAAGTTCGCAATGCCCAGTTCTACCCCTTTATACCACGACGCCATCAAGACTGTGGCCAGCTCCGATGACGACTCCCCTCCAGCTCGCTCTCCCAACTTGCCATCAATGAATAATATGCCAGGTAAGCAATCAGGATGGAAGCTAGGATACGGAGCCCGTGTTAGACAAAAGAGAGACTTCTCGCGTGCTTTGTCGACAGCTGCAGACCTCAACTGGTGGAGGTGCAACGAGTTGAGAAAGAATACCGTCGATAGAATTAAAGTGTCTGCACTAGAGGAAGATAGCAATTTTGTATTAGTTTGACTCAGTCCGTGCTTATTGGAAAGCAGATTTCTTGACAGTTCTTAGAATGAACTTATAGAAGTTCTGATGCTTCTGTGTGCCTGGATGGGTTCGTTTTTCCCTTTTTGTGGTGGGGGGGGGGGCGGTGTCGAGGGTCAGAGTAGGGAGGGTCCTCCTGGAGCAAGACTGAAAGCAGTTTCCTTTTAACATTCTGATTGGATGTCTTTAGTTTTTAAGTGTTTTTCTGGAAGGGCAGCCTCCAACTACAAGCAGCCACGGGATTTGAGATGGTGGAAAAGCCCCTATTTCCTAGCAAGCACCGTCCTTACCATACTCAGTAGTAATTCCACAGAGAAACCAAATACTTAAATGTCCCAGAGACTATAGTAGAAACTGCATGCTTTCCCTCTCTGTTAAAAGCTATGTTTCTTTAACGTTTCATACACCCTAGAGTGTGAAATGCTCTCTGAGTAAGGCAGTCTAAAAAGATAATGCTAGATGTCATTTGGTAAAGGCCTGTTTGGTTTCCTTGTTATTATTTCTGATTCTTGGACTTGTAGGACTGATTAATCCTCTTTCTCCAAAGAGGACCATACTTACTTCAGACAGATTCTTTTTTTCTGTATGAAATGTCTCCAATGAAGAGGACTACACTGGTTTGCATATTAATTTGTAACTTTTCACACAGGAGACTTTCTTCCTGGTTGTTTTCTACACACTCTTACGTCATACAGTTTGACACTCAAAATATAACCTCTCGTAGAGCTGTTGGGTGTCTGTGCTCAAAAATGCATTTCGATCTTGTTGAGGGCAGGGACTCCGTGACATATGTTTTCCCAACAGAGTACCTTGCACGTTTGACTTTTTGTTGTTGCTGATTGGATTTGTTGTAGTTTTTCTAAGTTGCTCTCGGTTAAGGTGATTCCTTTGATATCTTTATTTTTCTAGGGATGGGCATTAATACACAGAATCCTCGAATTTCAGGTCCAAACCCCGTGGTTCCGATGCCAACCCTCAGCCCAATGGGAATGACCCAGCCGCTCTCTCACTCCAATCAGATGCCCTCTCCGAATGCCATGGGACCCAACATACCTCCTCATGGGGTCCCGATGGGGCCTGGCTTGATGTCACACAATCCTATCATGGGGCATGGGTCCCAGGAGCCTCCGATGGTACCTCAAGGACGGATGGGTTTCCCCCAGGGCTTCCCGCCAGTACAGTCTCCTCCACAGCAGGCTCCGTTCCCTCACAACGGCCCCAGTGGGGGGCAGGGCAGCTTCCCAGGAGCTATGGGTTTCCCAGGAGAAGGCCCCCTTGGCCGCCCCAGCACCCTGCCCCAGAGTTCAGCAGATGCAGCACTTTGCAAGCCTGGAGGCCCCGGGGGTCCCGACTCCTTCGCCGTCCTGGGGAACAGCATGCCTTCGGTGTTTACAGACCCAGACCTGCAGGAGGTCATCCGACCTGGAGCCACCGGAATCCCGGAGTTTGATCTGTCTCGCATTATTCCATCTGAGAAGCCTAGCCAGACACTGCAATATTTCCCTCGAGGGGAAGTCCCAGGCCGTAAACAGCCCCAGGGGCCTGGGCCTGGGTTTTCGCACATGCAGGGGATGATGGGCGAACAGGCCCCCAGAATGGGACTAGCATTACCTGGCATGGGAGGGCCAGGGCCAGTGGGAACTCCGGACATCCCTCTTGGCACGGCTCCATCCATGCCAGGCCACAACCCAATGAGACCACCAGCCTTTCTCCAGCAAGGCATGATGGGACCTCACCATCGGATGATGTCACCAGCACAATCTACAATGCCCGGCCAGCCTACCCTGATGAGCAATCCGGCTGCCGCCGTGGGCATGATTCCCGGCAAGGATCGGGGGCCTGCTGGGCTCTACACCCACCCTGGGCCTGTGGGCTCCCCAGGCATGATGATGTCCATGCAGGGCATGATGGGACCCCAACAGAACATCATGATCCCCCCACAGATGAGGCCCCGGGGCATGGCCGCTGACGTGGGCATGGGTGGATTCAGCCAAGGACCTGGCAACCCAGGAAACATGATGTTTTAAGCTGCTAAGATTGGATGTGCCGATCCTTGTCAAGATGAGATTCCGGGTCCTGAGAGCTGCCTTGAGGGAGTTCCGGGAGTGCTGTTGGTCAGGCAATAGGAGAGCAGAGACCCGAGGGCTGCTTTGGGGGAGGGGGGAACTCGAGAATGTATGGATTTACCTGAAAACAAATGATTCATTTAATCAACAGGTGTGTTTTTTTTAAGATTTATTTTTTAAAAATTATTTTTGTGGACTTGGGTATCCCATGATGGCACCTACTTTTGGGAATCTGTAGCCTGTGCTTCGAGAATTGCCATCGGTCATGTGTTGCACCGTTCTCTGTATGTTTACGTCCTTTGGACTGGCTTCTCCCAGGATTCTTTTCTGGTTTTGTTTTTGTTTTTTTGTTTTGTTTCGTTTTTTTGTTTTTGTTTGTTTTTTTATTTGCTTTGGGCTTTATTTTTTTGTGTACTGTACTATATTGTAAAAGGGATTTTAGCAGAGACTTTAGTCTTTGGGACAAGAGGAGAACAGGAATGCTGGGCCGTTTACTTTAGGTGGAGAATCCGTCTTCAGACCTTTGGACTATTTTCTTTCAACTCCAGTGTATAGAAAAAAACCAAACTACGACCTCAGAGCAGAGTATTAATGAAAAGCACAAAAAAAAGGAACTAAGTTCAGCGAGGGGTGGGGGGAGGGGGGAGATTTTTCTTTTCAAAAATAATGAAGCTTAGGACGTTTGTTTTTCGGTTCGAGTGCTCTCCGGCACGGTCTGTCTCTTCCAGTCTGCAAACCCACCTTCACGTTTTTCTCTCAGTTTCCCTCTCCTCCCCGCCCCCCCACCCTGCCCTCATCTCCTTGGTTAAGTGTATCTCCTTCTCCCGTGCCCCCGCCCCCAACTGGTGACCCCTGCTTTCCTCCTCTTTCCCTTTGGCAGCTGCAATACACGGTGTTCTTTTGGGGAAGTAAATCTAATGAAAGCCTCGCCTTCCAGGCCGAGCGTTGTCCCGGTTCCGCGAGGGAAAGGCCTGTGCTTGGGATGCTCGGCGGTCTTCTGCTCCCTTTCTCTTCTTCCCCAACACGCCCTTCCCTGCCCACCTTGTTTTCTGTTCTCCTTTTCTTAGGAATTCCCAAGTGAATTTTATCGATGTGGGAGTGGAACAGATGCTAAAAGCTATCCAGGATTTCGTTTTTGTTTTTGTTTTTAATTTTGTGGTTCCTCCCCTGCCCTCCCCCTCCCATGCGTAAAACGTTCTGTGTAACCTCCATTAAATTTGGTACAAAACCACTCACCAGAGCTGTGGTGTCAGAAAAATAAAATATATTGTTTCTTACAAAATCCAATTGCCTTTTTTGTTCATTTGGGTTCCTGTGCTGTTTGGTATGGGGCATGGTGGCTGCCAAGTGGCCCAGAGGGTTCCACCTTGTAGGGAGTTGGCTGATGAGGAAAGGAAGGCTAGCAAAGGCTACAGCGGCCCAGGTGAAGCCTCTTCCCTGTGGACGAGGCAGAATGAGGAATAAGCCCCCGAGGATTTATCCTGCCAGACTGGGTCCTGTCCTAGTCGTGAAAGCCAGGCAACCCCCCTCCCCAGTGCTGAAATTCACCTCTTTACCAGAATGGTCTTTCCCAGGAATTTCTGTGAGAGTCAGTTTAATGGCGTGAAGTAATTAAGGCTGAAGGTAGATTTGCAGTCATTTGCATAAGCTGTGAAATGTCCTGGATCTTGTTAAGGCAACGCATTCCTGCTGTCCCTGCAAATCGCGGCTCTCCACAGTCCGTGGGTTTCTGCGGTCCCTTCTGGCTCCCATCCTCACTGCCTGCTCGTCGGCGTCTTCCCCTCCCCCCGGCCCTGCTCAGGCTGTGCTCTGTTCGATCCCCCATCACACACAGGACCCCCAGTGCAGCAGCGTGCACCCTGCAAGGTACTCGTCTGAGGGACTGGCTGTTTGTGTTTCTGTGCCTTTGGATTTGTTTCGGCGTGTGGATTTCTTTAGGTCCTAGGCGTTTTTAGCTGAGCGAGTGGGCGTCTGTGTGCGCTTTCCTTCACAGGTGAGAGAAGAAGTGAGGAGCTGCAGGTGCGGAGTCAGCTGCAGACAAACTTGGACAAGTTGGGCTCTGCTGGCGTTCTACAGTCCGGAGTTTTTCCTGTGACCGTTTCTGTCTCCGGGAAGGGTGTTTGAGAGCCGTTTTTCTCTCCCACCGTCGGCAGCCCTGGCTTCTCAGTAACACTGGAGCCCCAGACAACAAACGTGAGAGCACCTCCCCCACCGTCCCTTCCATGTGTGTTCTCGTGCAGATCTTTGAGGGGCCTACGAAGTAGGTGGTACTCATCTCCTTTGCAGATGAGAAAGCTGAGCTCAAGTTTAAGGATTCTGGCACAATCAGATATATTCAGATGGTCCTGCGTGGTGAAAAGTTTATTCCAGGGGAGCAAAAATGAGGCTTTTGTTTCATGAACTTAGCCATATTCCTAGGTCCTCTGGCTTTGAAGCATAGAGAGGAGAGCAGGGAACAGCGACACATGGGGAACGTGAGAGGAGAGCCCTAAGGAAGGTTGGGGGACCTGGCATTTGCCCACTGGACTGGCTTCTTGGGCAGCCCCACTGCCTGCTGCACCTGATGGTGCTGTGCTCACTGATAGTGCGTGGTCCCTTGCTACTGTCCCTAAGAGAGAGCCAGGGGAGGGCAAGAGCGGGCTGGCCCCTGCTGGGAGGCGCTGGGAATGTGGCACTGCTCGCGCCGCCCCCTGCTGGACAAGTGCGGCAGTGCAGATGAGCTGCCCGCTGCAGAGCCGCGCAGTTTTGAAAAGCCCCCTTCATAAATCTTCATTCATTTACACTGTCAGCAGATACCAACAACATTTCATCACGATGATATCTGATAAACTAAGTTCATTTGGGGTTTGAACAGAACAATTTCTAATTTACTAAGAATGCTGTGAAATAAAATCACATTTGAGGGACTGGATGCTGTTGCACAGAGAACTAATTTTTAAAACTTAGCAAAAGGTTGATAAAGATATTTCATGTTAACATAATCCTGTGAAAGCCCAGCCAGTCTCTCCGCAATTTCAGGACTAAATGGAGGAAGTGCAATAATGATGGGTTACTTCATTTCAGGGGGTAAGTGGTGGGGTGTGGATCATAGCATTATTTCTTAAGGACTAACAGAGTGTGGTGTTTTTTTCCCTAAAACAACGTGAAATAAAACAAGCTTTTTAAAAGGATCTGCACTTATAAATGAAAATAAACCACTGTGGGGGTCTTGTGAAGGGCGAGGCATGAGAAAATAGAAATTTTAAAACAAATTTGCAGATTTTAAAGCTACTTTTTAAAAAAACTCATCCAAAATTTCTCCCAGACTCCCTACTCCCCTGCTGTCACCAGGGCCAGCTTTCATGGATGGGAAACCTGTGCAGCTGCCCAGGGCTGGGGCTTGGTCTGCTGTCACCTTTTGAAATTCTCAATAATCGTTGGATAGGGGACCCCACAGTGCCATTCTGCACTGGGCCCCACAGATGGTGTAGCCAGTCCTGACTGTTGTAAACTGGACAATCACAGCAGCTCCATAGTGGCCCTGGGCTCTCGGCCTCAGTCCTTCCTCCTCCCCAGTGGCACGGGTACCCCAGGCAGGGTGGTGGTGGTGTTCCGTTTGAACAGTCTACACTTTAGTCATTTCCTTTTCTGAGTACTTTCAAAGTGCTGCGAGGATGGGGAAGCTGTATTTAACACAAGGACTCATTGCCTTAGCAACCACCATCTAGAGAGCTCCTACGGTGTGTCCAGAACCGTGCTGAGGCTGGGACGAGGGAACAGGTGCAGAAATTGATCATTACAGTACAATACGGTCATTACCGTGGTGAAGGTGCAGGGTGCAACAGGCCAGAGGGGAAGGTGATTTTTCCTGGTGGAAGGTGGTGGTGGACCTTTCAACAGGCCTGCCTGTTGAAATTTGATGGGCGCTATAGAGGAGGTGGAGGTAAGAAATGAGCAGAGGGAGAGAGGTCACAGAGAGCCGGGTGGGGCCCCTCGAGGGGCCCGAACTTCAACGTTTGAGCAAGGGACGCAGGTGATCAGCTTGGCCCTTCAGGAGTGTGCTGTGGTGTGGGAGTCAGGCTGGGGGTGGGGTGGGAGAACACAGGAAGGTCACTTGCAAAGACTTGCTTATTCTGCAAAATCCGTATGTGCACAGACTCATCTCTTTTGCTTTAAAAAACATTAGATTGAACTGTATCTTCGGTGCTTGTTTAAAGAACTTAAGGCTTACTGCTGCTTTCTTTTCTCTCACCTAGACCAGTCATTGTTTTTCAGAGCCACAAACCCTTGTCTCTAAGAACCATCATGGCATCTCAGTTCGGTGGTAAAATTTGAACAATACATCTAAAGCAAACAGTTTGCAAAGCAGAAAGACCAGTTTGTGGCCAACTGGTATATTTTATACTGGAGGGAGTTAAATAATAAACGAGGTTAAAAAGAAGGTATGCTATGGGGACTGTAGGAATAAAAATGGTCTTGCTCTTTAACATGGCTCTTTATCTGGGTTACTGTAATAGACTCCATCTGTTTTCTGCCTCTAGGTGACCACACTTCAACTGTTAACTTTCTGGTTCAGTGCTTAGTTGTGTTTGGCAACCAATACTGCTAGAGAAAGAAGGTGAGTATATGATCACAGACACAGTGGATAAAGAGAAGGTGCTCGGTGCTAACCACCCTCTTCCTTTCTCCAGCAGCATCTGGAGCTAGAGTTGAGGGCAGAAAGAACTTACAAACCTTAATGGTATTCAATGTCTAATTAGTTAGCGTTCAAGATGGATTGAAATTTTAAAGTTTTTTGTTTTTTGTTTTTGCCGCAGCCCAAGTTCTTTCTGTTAAAGGTTCCTTGGAGCCTGTGGTTTTTTTGTTTTGTTTTTTTTTTCTTTCTCATCTTTACCAAGCCTCCAGGAGCTTTCCTTTTCCCAGCTTCCCACACAGAAACCCTCCGTGAGCTTCTTTGCCTGGAGACTCCTGCCCATCCCCACACATCAATCTGATCTAAGCGCACATGTTCAGTTCTCAGTGGTGCTATAAGAGCTCGGGAGTACTAGCCTCCGGTTGCTAGGTTCTCAGCATCAAATGCAGCCAAGCCAGGCCCAGCACCTTGCTAGAGACTGAGTCATCCCCACTGCGTTCAAACCAAACATATTTGGTTACAGGGAATCCATGGACGACTGTGATTTATTTCTTTCCCCAAATGCAAAAGGTCTCCCAGGCTTTGGTGAAGTTCTTTATTCTAGCTGTCAGTAGTTGTGCTATTAAAATTTTTTGCACACACGGATTTATTTATTCAAGTGTATATGCACCTTTAATATACTAAGGTATGTAAATAATTAAATGCCAGTTTTGAAATGTCAACACGCTGCCGTGAAGATTAGTTTGTTTTTTCCTTGTCAATGAGGCTGGAGAATCCCTAGAATTCTCTTCATTCCTGCAAGGCCTTTAAAAGGCCATAATGATACCAGTAAGGAAATACAAGGAACACATCCATACAAAGTACCAGGCATCACTTGGCCCAGGAAAGAAAGGATCTTTAGCATCTGTGTAACAGAGTCCAAGGTTTCAGCAAGGACTGTTATAAGAAGGTCTTCCCACCAGTGGAATATGAAGGTATACAAGTTGCCTACGAGAAACATGCATATGTCTCATTGAGAAGATACATGCTAGCAATGACTATAGAGTATGACCATATTCTATTCTCTGCATCACCATATTCATGTTGATATAACACCCCAAAATAATTAGTGAATTCACCAATAAAGATGACTGGGGCTATACAGAATGAAGTTAGTGATCTTGTGACTACTTGTGACCCCCTTCCTGCATTATTAATCTCTCCCCTGGCTTTCCGTCATTCCCATCAGCATACAAACAGGCCCTACATTTGGTCCTAGGCTTTCTGCTTAGTCTTCTAATTCATCTAGTCACCGTCTGTACGCTAACTCTAGAACTTCTATCTCCCTCTCTGCCTATTCATAGGAGTTCTAGACTTGCAGCGTCAACTGGCGCCTGGACACTGCCTTGTGGGTGTCTTGCAGGCACTTCAAACTTAACAAGTCCCACACTTGACTTCTGAATTTCCCCCACATCTAATCTTCATAAGTGATACAGGTCCATCCACTTAGTTCTCAGCTCAGACACAGGGAGTCATTCTTAATTCTTTACTTCTCACATGAAGCCAGCAGCAAATCCTTGTATGTCTATTTTCCATTCTTCTCTCCATTCCAGTTCAAGTTACCATCTTTCACCTGCTCTATTACATTCATTTCTTTTTTTTTTCCCTTAAGCTCTTATTTGTTTATTGATTTAAGTAATCTCTACACCCAACGTGGGACTCAAACTCACAACCCTGAGATCAAGAGCTGCCTGCTCTTCCAACTGAGCCAGCCAGGTGCCCTACATTCATTTCTTTTTCTTTTTTTTAAATTTTTATTTTATTTTATTTTATTTTCTAAATATAATTCATTATCAAGTTAGCTAACATACAGTGTATACAGTGTGCTCTTGGTTTTGGGAGTGGATTCCCATGATGCATCACTTACATACAACACCCAGTGCTCATCCCAACAAGTGCCCTCCTCAATGCCCATCACCCACTTTCCCCTCTCCTCCAGCCCCCATCCACCCTTAGTTTGTTCTCTGTATTTAATAGTCTCTTGTGGTTTGTCTCCCTCCCTCTCTGTTTGTAACTATTTTTTCCCCTTCCCTTCCCCCATGGTCTTCTGTTCAGTTTCTCAATTTCCACATATGAGTGAAAACATATGATATCTGTCCTTCTCTGTCTTACTTCACTCAGCGTAATACCCTCCAGTTCCATCCACATTGCTGCAAATGGCAGAATTTCATTCTTTCTCATTGCCAAGTAGTATTCCATTGTATATATAAACCACATCTTCTTTATCCATTCGTCAGTTGATGGACATTTAGGCTCTTTCCAGAATTTGGCTATTGTTGAAAGTGCTGCTATAAACATTGGGGTACAAGTGCCCCTATTTCTATTTTTAATGTTTTGAGGAACCTCCACACTGATTCCAGAGTGGCTGCACCGGTTTGCATTCCCACCAACAGTGCAAGAGGGTTCCCATTTCTCCACATCCTCACTAGCATCTGTTGTTTCCTGAGTTGTTCATTTTAGCCACTCTGACCGGCGTGAGGTGGTGTCTCAACCTACATTCATTTCTTAACTTCTGCTTCCAGTCTTGCTCTTCTCCAGTCTACTCTCCACATGGTAGCCAGAGCGATCTTAAAAAGTATAGCCCAGATACATCAATTCCCTTCCTTAAAAATCTGTAATGGCTTCCCAGTGCAATTTGTATAAAATCGAAGATCTTTCACATGACCCAGGTACTTCTCCAGTTTCACTTCATGCCCTTCTATCCTTACTGTGCTCCAGCCAAACCACTCTAAGTCCAGTATCTCCAGTGTGCCAGGACTCACATACACTGGTTCCTTGGACTACATGCTCTTAACTCCAGCCACTCCCAGTGACTGATGCCTTCACCTCCTTACATCCCAGATTGTCACCTCCTCAGGCCTTTTCTGATCATCCATCTAAATACCTGCCCGTCCCTACCACACACACACACACACACACACACACACACACACACCATTTTGCATCACAACATCCCATTTGTGTCCCTTATAGCAAGGGTTCATTCTATTTCACCCACTCCATGAAGTAAAAAACTGAATTTTTCTGGCTTATCACTTATTCACCAGCATCTAGCATAGTGCCCACCTTCTAAGAGGGATCAGTAAATATCTGCCAACGAGAGAAACGAAGGGTCCGTGTGAGTTTGCGTGGCAAAGGAAAGACATCATGGTGGTTATGGTACATGAGGTGGTCTGTATAATAAAGCTGGGGGTGGGGACAACACACGTGAGGGAATGGAAGAGGGAATGAACAGGGGGAGACAATCAGACCACTTGACATTGAAGGGAACAGCTTCAGCAAAATAGTCATTTGGGTAACAGAATGAAACTGAAAAGAGAGGGAAAGAAGAATGGCTCCAAAAGCCAAGAAAAGTAATCTCATCTTGATATGGGAAGTAGCAGAAGCCACTCTTTGGTCTAGATCAGGGGAACTACACGATAAGATAATTAGTGTATAAAATGGGTCGGGTCTGGCGGGGGGACTCAGAAGGGACTGAAGCAAGGGGCAGCCCCAAAGCTGGGAGAGCTGACTGGCGGCATGTACAAGTCCTCCAGGGTGGAGGACGAGAGGCTGCTGGCAATGGAGAGTGAAGAGTGGAGCCAAGAGAGCTGTGAGGGAAGAAGCCCCGAGATTTCATCAGACACGGGTTGGGGGGGGGGTGGGTAGGAGGAGGGAGGACTCAAACAAGACACCAAGATTTCGAGACCAAGGAACTGAAAGAAGGAATTATGGTGTTGGAAAGGACCTACCTCCTGCTCTGCAGTGTCCCTGGCAGGTGGCCGTCCTGTAACAGGAGGCCATGCTGTTGAATAACATCAGTTCTAATATTTAGAAAATTCTGAACACGGGGGCGCCTGGGTGGCTCAGTCGGTTAAGCATCCGACTTCAGCTCAGGTCATGATCTCACGGTTTGTGAATTCGAGCCCTGCGTTGGGCTCTGTGCTGGCAGTGCAGAGCCCGCTTCAGATCCTCTGTCCAATTCTCTCTCTGCCCCTCCCCTGCTCATTCTCTCCCTCTCTCTCTGTCTCTCTCAAAATATAAATAAACATTAAAAAAAAATTCTGGACACAATGAGTCAGGTTTCCGTTAGCTCTTTGGCCATCCCAATTTTGCCCTTAGGAATATAGAATAAGGACAGTCCTTACTTCACAGGCCAGCCTTCCAGATGTTCGAAAACAGTTATCAGGTCCCTCCTAATTTTCTTCTTCCCAGGCTAAATTCCCTGGTCCATCAATCACGACCAATGAGGTCTGGTTTTGGGTTCCCTAATAGCCCCCATAGTTTTATTCTGTTTCATTACAGTTTATAAACCTCTTAAAAGTATGCCACTAAGAACTTAAGACAGTAGTATTTGGTGCCCTAGTAATATCTGGTCAACACAGAGCCCGGTGAGACTGTTGCCCCCTTTTATCTAAACAAAGTTCCTTTCCTTGGTGAAAGTTCACCTTCCCCCCCTTTCTGTGGGGGGAATTTTAGGAAATGAAAACCCCAAGATCCTTTTCATGTAAAATTAACCCTTGCCCCTAATTCCGTATATTTTTTGCTAATTTTTTTAACCTGAATTCAGGATTTTACAGTTATTCCTCTTTAATTTCAAGTCCAATTCTGATCTATTATCCTAGAATCTTCAAGTCCTTAAAAACCTGTCCTAAAATCCTTGGCATTGGTTCTCACTGATTTTCATATCAAAAGCAAAGATGTTAAGATTTTCATCCAAGTGATGAAAGGGTCCAGAATAAAGTCCTGAAGCTCACCATTAAAGCTACATTTTTTTTTTAAACCCGTTTGTTTTTATTGTGGTAAAAAACAAAACAAAACAAAACCCAAAAAACAAAGTTTACCATTGTAACAATTTAAAGTGCATAGTTCTGCAGCGGTAAGGGCATCATTGCCATGCAACCGTCACCACCATCCATCTCTAGGACGCCTTTCATCTGGCAAAACTGAAACCCTGTCCCCAGTAAACAGTAAGTCCCCATTTTGCCCTTCATGTAGCCCTAGCAACCACCATTCTACTCTCTGTGTCGATGAATTTGACCACTCTTAAGTACCTCATACAGGTGGGAACATACAGTCTTTGTCCTTTTATGACTGGCTTATTTCCCTTAGTGTAATGTCCTCAAGGTTCATCCATGTGGTAGCAATGTGGCAGGGTTTCCTTCCTTTTCCAGCCTGTGTAATACTCCCCTGCATGTATCTGCCACATTTTGTTCATCCCATTCCTCTATCTATGGACACTCAGTTTACTTCTGCCTTTTTGCTATGGTGAATCATGTGCTATAAACATGGGTGTACAAATATCTGTTTGAGTCCCTATTTTAACTTTTTTTTGCTTAAACTTCTTTTAGTTTAACTTCTTTTCTCTTTTGACTTTCCTTTAAAAAAAAATGTTTATTTATTTTTGAGAGAGAGAGAGAGCACAAGCAGAAGAGGGGCAGAGAGAGGGAGACACAAAATTTGAAGTAGGCTCCAGGCTTCTAGCTGTCAGCACAGAGCCCGACATGGGGCTTGAGCCCACAAACCATGAGATCGTGACCTGAGCCAAAGTGATGCTTAACCACCTGAACCACCCAGGGTGCCCCTCTCTTTTGACTTCATTACAGAGGTGGAAGTGCTGAATCCTATGGCAATTCTAAGCTTAAATTTTTGAGGAACTACCAACACAGTTTCCCACAATGGCTATATCATTTTACATTCCCACCAGGAGTGTACAAGGGTTCTACATTTTCTACATCCTTATCAATACTTGTTATTTTCTGGGTTTTTAAAATCATAGCTATCTGATGGCTTATGGTGTGAAGTGGTATCTCATTGTGCTTTTGATTTGCACATCCCTGATGATGAGCGTCTTCTCATGTGCTTATGGGCCATTTGTATGTCTTCTTTAGAGAAATGTCTATTCAAGTCCTTTGCCCATTTTGAACCAGTGTGTGTGTGTGTGTGTGTGTGTGCGCGCATTGAGTTGTAGGAGCTCTTTATATATTCTGGAGAGCAATCCTTTATCAGATATATTATTTGTAAACATATTCTTCCATTCTATGGGCTGCCTTTTTACTCTGTTGACAGTGTCCTTTGATACACAAACGTTTTAAAATTTTGATGAAGTTTAACTTGTCTAGTTTTTCTTCTCTTGCCTGTGCTTTTGGCATCATATCCAAGAGATCACTGCCGAATTCAAGGTCATAAAGCTTTTCTTCTATGTTTTCTTCTAAGAGTTTTATAGTTGGAACTAAACTTCAGATTGACATCCATTCAGTAGTTTGTTAATTTTTAAATGTACTTTTACAATCACTTATAAGTCCATTATCACCCAGCTCACATTTCCCATCTACCTATTAAGTGATTGATTCTTTTATTTGTTTCTTTAGTCAGAACGTACAAAGCTAGGAATGATGGATACGGCAGCAAACTGGTCAGGGATGGTCACATCTGGTCCTCACCAAGCTCATAGTCTACTAAAGAAGTCAGACACGAAACAAGTGATCACAAACACACGTATGACACCACAGAAGAAAAGGAAGTTGCCAACATGTTAAGACTGGGAAACATACACTGACTGGAAAGATTTTTATCGAATTTCTTGAGAATATTTGATTTATTGGTCTATTAACCCAAACAGAAAAGAGAGTTTGCTCACAGACTTTTACTTGTTAAAGAATCCACTCTAGGGCTTGGGTGGCTCAGTTGGTTAAGTGTCCAACTCTTGATTTCAGCTCAGGTCATGATCCCACGGTTCGTGGGTTCAAGCCCTGCATCAGGCTCTGTGCTGACAGTACGGAGCCTGTTTGGGATTCTCTGTCTCCCTCTCTCTCTGCCCCTCCCTTGCTCTTGTGCTCTCTCTCTCTCTCACTCTCTCTCTCTCTCAAAAATAAATAAACGTTTTAAAAAAGTTATACAGAATAAAAAACTCCCCTAAAAAAAAAAAAAAAAAGAACCAACTCTAGACCTACTGGGGACCAAGAAGCTCTTGGTCTTCAGATTCTACAGTCTCTCATTTTATAGGTTTTGAAAAACTAGGACCACATTTGCCTTTATATTTTGGCTCTCTGAGATAATTATAACTTGTCCTAGGCTACTCTCTGAAGTAACATCTAGAACTTCTTCCTCTATCTCAGAGCATGATGCATCTGCACATGAAGATCTGAACTCATTAGAAACAACCAGGTGCTTATATGCTCATCTGTCTAAGTTTTTCATCCATCCCAACAACGCTTGGCCTTTTTTGGCTTGAAGATGGCTTCCCTTCTTAGAAAATCCTGATTAGGGAAGAGAGAAGGATCTGGAGTTAAATGGTTTCATTTTGTCTTTCCTCTACTAAGTCCCTTTACCCAGATAGCAGCCCATTTTTTACTTCTTCATTATTTTCTCAGACTGTAGCCTAGAGGCTGTTAGCTTCCCCTCCCTGCCCTGCCTCACACAAGCCTCTGGTATCATGGGTAAAAACTGGGGAAGTTGGGAAGCCAGTGCTTGTTGGGGTTGAGGAAGTGCTCAGTATGAAGGGATGGTTTAGCAACTATGTGCAGACAGTTGGAAATAAGAGCAGGGGGATGACAGGTTTGGATTAGCTATGGAAATGTGAATTCCTCCACCGGGAGCTGAGTATGGGTTATCTCTCCGTGGAAGTAAGAGAAGAGAGAACCAAGTGGAGGGCGAGGAACTAAGTCATGAAGGATTGGCACCGTTGGAAGTAGGGGAAGAAATTCCAGAGAAAGAAGCTGAAATTCGTAACATAGGAAGAAACCTTAGAAATGATCCTAGCCCACCTCTCTCATGTAACTGATGAAGAAATGGTTGTCCAGATAAAAAAGAATCAATCCGGTCACTGGGGTAGCTACAAAAGTATAGAGTTGCATAAATCCTGAGGGGGTGGGAAAGTGGCTTGCAAGATCCAGGAGGTGGTCCACAGGGCCAAATGCTCCTGAGGAATCCAGGAAGGTGAGGATGCTAAGAATAGCTCTCAAAATTGATTGACTGATGCTCTGGTCCCCCAGAGGGCGTTTCTGGTTAAGAAACGGAAGTCAGATTGCCAGCGTAAGGATCAGGGGAAAGGGTTTGGGTATGAAAGAGACGGAGATGCTGAATTGTACACATTCAGTGGGTTTGGCAGTACTAGGCAAGAGAAACAGGATGCTGGCTAGAAGGAAAGCAGAAATAAAGTTTGAGACAATGGTAATATTACTAAGTCAGGAAGAAAGGAAGCAATTAATTGAGTGGGAGGGACCGAGGATACGAGAGAACTTGCGCCATCCTTGGCAGGAAGACCTCAAGAAGGAGGTGAAGAACCAGAGCATGCGTAGAGGTAAGCTTTGGAGAAAGGAAGACACCAAAAGGAAGGAGGTACCACATGTGGGGAAGGAGACAAAGCCAAAGGGAAAGCAATATCCCAGGGGACAGATGTGGGGAGAAAAACCAAGCCTACCCCAAGGTCAAAGGTGGGGGTCTACGTCCTGCCTCTGCCTCTTGCCAGATCATTGACTTTGAACTCTCTGAGCCAGCTGCTTCACATTTCAATGCCACCGAGTTTGTGAGACTGATTTCAGATAACATATGTGCAGAGGTCTACTACCAGCTGAGTTATCAGAGCATTTTTGAGATTTACCCCAGAGCTCACAATGCACACATCTGAAATGTCTCTGCTAGTGAGTAAATTCTAAAAGCTTCACAGATGTGCTGGTTGGACAATAAGAAAGTTCTATTTGGAGCTGGAAAGTTTCTTCTTTCAGAAGGGAGACCCAGGGAGTCCTCTCGCTGCTCCCCTGAAAGGTAGCCCAGAAAAGCCTTAGAGAAAGCTGCACCAACTACAGTGGACATTGTAAGATGGGATGGGGGGAACAGCCACAAGAAGGTGTCTGCAAGGGCTACTATTCCCTGGCGCCTCCAAGCCCAACTGGGCCCAACATGGTGGGCTCTTCAAGGGTAATAGTGAGGTCACCAGATTCTCAGGCACTTCCCTCTTCATTCTTTAAGGTTCAGAATCATCAAATTAGAGGACCAAACCCCATCCCTGACCACATGAAAAGAAAAATGAGGCCTGCCTCTGACTCAGACTGTTTACAGGGAATGAAAGATGCTGTGGAATCACAGAGCCATGGATTCTCAGGGTGGGTAGAGACTTTAAAACCATTTATTCCAACCCTTTGGATGGTGTATGAGCCTTTACAATAGTCTGGCTAAATGCCAGTGTAAACTCAAAATCCTTCCGTGACAGGAACCCTCTGAGGTAGCCCGATTCACCCACGGCCAGCTCAGATTATCTCAAAGGTTTACCTTACATTGACCTCAGGTCTCCATGGCCCTGTAGCCTATATACTGGTCTGAGTGCGGTCCTCAGGGCCCATGTAAATATTGTATCAAATATGTCCTCAGTCTCTTTGATCTCTCCCCCTTGGTCCTTCTCCGGTTGGCGTGTTTGTCGGTTTCTGCTAGCAAGTGTGGCTGCCAGATCCAAGCCTAGGTCTCTGGGTTCTGCAGAGGGACAGCACCACGGCCCTCATTCCAGGCACCGGCACAGCCACAGCACATTTAGAACTCTGAGGAACACATCATACTCTTGATTCACATGGAACACATTGCTCACAACAGCGCTTATCCCGTTGTGGGCAATTGATTGTGAGATCAAGAAATTTGTATTTATTCCCAGTAATTTCCATCTCATAATATTTGGCCCAGGATCAAAACAAACAAACAAACAAACAAACAAACAAACAAACAAACGATATTGGCATGGACATATCTAATACACCTATCATTTATTCACTCAGTCATTCAGTCATTCAATAAGCTATTCCTCCCAGTTTTATGTCTTTAGTAAGTGTATCCAGCCTGCACACCCTGGTTGTTCAGTTGTATTTTTTACTCAGATTATTGACAAATATGTCCAAATGGGCAGAGGCCTACATATGCCACAAAACACTTCCCTGAAAAACGATTGACTATTGACTTAGTTACTTTATGAATTCAGCAAACACATTCAAATTAAATATATATTGAAACCCTCCTATGTGCCAGGTCCCGATCTACGTGCTAGAGAAACATCCTGCAGTGAGCGAACCAGACAAGATTCCCGCTGATTGCAGAGGGGGAGACAGAGGATGATAAAAATAATAATGATAGCTGACATTTATTGAGTGTTTCCTATGTGCCAGGCATTGTTCTAAACACGGCACGTGTTTGTTCTTCACAAAATCTTGTGAGGTAAATACTATCACTGTTCCATTTTCTAGATTAAGTGTACAGAGACCCAGAGGAGTGAAGTTACTTGCTCGAGATCATACAGATTCTAAACCTGTTCAACCTCGGCAGTCCGGCTGCAGGGCCTGAGCATCTAGCCACCGGGTTTCTAGTGTATCTCTACAAAAGTAAACACTAAATTAACCATACACGTAAGCACATAAGGAAATAACCCACACAAGACAGAATCACATTCAAGCTGAGGTCTGAATCACAAACAGGAGCCAACATCTCAAGATCTGAGGGGAAAGCAAGGGGTAGGGGATGAGGTGGAAGGGTGGGCAGGGGTCCTGTCAGGTGGGGCCTTGCGGATTAGGGAATATTAGGTAGGGATTTGGGGTATAGGAATTCAACCAGTTATGAACAGACCTAATTGTTTTAGTATCTGGCCAACACATATCCATCTTGTCCACAGATATACTGTGAATGGTACCCTTTCCCAGGATTACCCTCATCCCGGATACAGGACACCCCCTTCACACACTGGCCAGTTCCCTTCCAGCTGTCACCCTCCACGTGGCTCTGCAAGATGCACTCTGGACCCACAATCAGGACTCAGAGTCCATTAAAGCTCCTTCACGCTATGGGTCCTTGGCCAAGTCACAGGCCCTCTGATCTTTCAGTTTCTGGGGATTGTTCCCATTGCTCCGTAATGTTATCTCACTCCCAGAACAGAACCACCATGGTATTGAGCATCTGGGGATCCTCTGATTTAGGGAACACTCACTCAACCTTTCCCCTTCCTGATCTTTTCCATCCTCGTCTCCACAAGGCCCAGGTAAGCAGGATCTAAACTTATGCATCTGGCTTCCTTTACTAACAGCTCCAGGGACCACTCTCTCATCTCCCAGAAGCCCTGCTGGTTTGACCCCATCAAATTCGACTTACCCAAGTGTTATACAACCCTCCCCTTAATTACACACTCAATCAGTTCCTTCCGAGCTCAGCAATTTGTGGTCTCTGGGCATCCCCCGACTGCTTTTCTGGAAGGAGCTCCCGGGCTGGGCCTTGGCAAGCCTCGTTTCTAAGGCCACAGTGCCCAGAGTTGAAAGCTCTGCTGCTATTTCACACTCTATTTCCTTCCAAATTAATTCTCTGATGAATACTGTCCTTTGCAGTGATTCAGTGCAGGCCATTTCCTTACATCTCTCCTTTACCTTTGAGACGTTTAATCTCTCTCGAATCCAGATTTTCCTCTGCGGAAAGCCTGCCTCAGAGAAAAATGCCCTGCTTTCCCAACCGGTATAAACAGCCTTATCACCATTGGCCCCAACCTCATGGCACACCTGCTTTACTTGTTTACCTGGGCCATGCCTTGGATTCCAAAGCACACACCTGCCTTCTCTAAGGATCCCCACACCACAAGGAGCGACTCACACTTCTGGGCCTATGGTGAGCCACTGAAGTCTAGTTTAAGGCCCAAACATATGAAGATGTAGATTCATTCAAGAAGCTGTTCTTGAGCAGCTACATGTTCCAGACCTTTCACGGAGCTCTTTTGCTCTCACCCTCTACCACTAGCTCCCTCCCACTCCCAGAGAGCAGCCTCCCCATCAATATTCTCATGAACAGAGGCTCTGCAATGTTAAGTGGGTTGTCCAAGGTCATAGGGCCCGGGAGAGCGTTAAGGCTGGAATCCAAATCCCTGACTCTTTATCTTTACTCCAAGGTAGGCGTTTCTTTCCCCGTCCCACAAGCGGCTTAAACTCCCCCAAAACAGTCACCAGGATCTTCTCACCAACAGTACGCTATCCAGCACAGGGTGCCCATGCCTCGGGAACCCTCAGAGGAACGCTCAGAAGAGGTTTCTGAGGAATAATGTGAGTGATGCCTTACATTTGTATGGCACTTTCCTCCTCACATCATTAAGTGCATGGCATAGCTAATCAAGGAGAAGAGCCCGGGGATAATTCTGTGAAGGAGACACTATATGAGAGCCTCATTTCACAAATGAGGATATACAAGCTTGTTCACGGGAAGTTAACGGACTTACCCAAAGTCACACGGATGGTACATACAGAGGTAGGACTTGAACTCGCAGCCTGTGATTCCCGGACCGGTGCTCTCTCAAGTTCTGATACCAGTTTGGATCTTTGCTTCCAAAATGGAGACTGTGGGTCGTGCCACCTCACCCCAACTCCAACCTTCAGGGAAGCCTACATTTCAAAAGCCAGGTAGAGAGAAAGGAGTCCTTGGGAAGATCAGCTTTTTATTGAGGACAGTGCTTTTCATCTCTCTCTCTCTCTCCCCATCCTTAGACGGGGACCAGGTTCCTAGAGGCTGGCAGGGTAGACGGAGCAGTCAGGACTGCAAGGCCAGTCCCCTGGGCCACTAGAGGGCAGGGTCTGAATGGAGCACACAGCCCTCTTCCTAGAGAGTTCCCCAGCCAGGCAGAGGGACTTGAGCTTTCTCTTGCAGCCCCAGGGTACTCAGGGAATGGCAACTCTAGCCCCAGTGTTGAAGAATGATACTTCCCTGGCATATAGTAAAATATATATGAAATAGTTGTTCTTAACCCCTCCTGCCTCTGTTGCAGATACGTGGGCAATGCCCCCCGAGGATTCCAGCAAAGAGAAGGAGTGCCAGGTACCACGTGCAAAGACCTGAGTTGCTTACAACAAATACAAACGGGCCAGCAATGCCAGGTCCTGGTGCTCTGAGAACTGGGGCTGGGGTGGGATGGGGACTCTCTTCCTCCTCTGCAGGTGGGCCCTTTGGAGTTTTGATCCCCTGGCTGTCCTTTTGAACCATCTACATGAAACTGTTAAAGGGGAGTCAGCACATAGCAGTGACTGGCCTTGTCTAATGCCAGTTATTTCATCTCAGCACCTGCCAGACAGACAAGAGCTCTGGGAAGTAAGATCAGCCACGAGGCCCTCAGGAGGGTCTGCCGGGTGAATTCCCACCAAAGTCAATCTACCCATACAAGCCAGGGGATGTGGGAGAAGAGTCACCACTGTCTGCTACCCGGGGAGGCCCTAACTTTGGCCATCCAAGGAGCGACTCACTCTGCAAATCCTTTTAACCTTAGGAGCACCCACTTAAAAACATAAAGAGAAAGGAGTCAAGGCCAAGGGCGGGTGAGGAGTTTATGAAATGCTCACATCTATCCTGAGGGCAGATCGTCAGGTAGGCAAATGTTAACATCCCTGCTTAATAATTGGAAAAACACAAGCTCAGAGAAGTTAAGTGACTTGCCCACAGCCACGTGACTGGTGAGGGAGGGAGTCAGGGCTCCCCTGTACACACAAGCACACTGCCCCTGGTAAGGGGTAAGAGAGGAGGCACTGTCTGCTGAGAGGGAGGCTGGGAAGTGCACTCCCAAATTTCCCTACGAGGTGAGGAAGCCTGTCTCAACTCAGAATCTAGAGGGCAGAAATAACAAAAAGGCAAAACAAACAAACAAACAAACAAACAAAAAACCCTCTCTGAAGGCTCTTACATTTACTTAATTAATTCTCACAACAACACTAATTAGTTGGTATAATCATCTCATTTTACGTGAGAGTCTCAGAAATTCCTGTCCAGGAGTCACAGAAAAGCAGAGTAGTGTATAATTTGAACCCAGTGGAAGCCTGGGTGTTTGCCTTCACTCCATGTTTCCCCCTGGTGGCGAGTGGGGAAGAGTGCACAGGAGCACAAACAAGGAGGGATTTCAGAATCCATCAGTAAGGGCCTCCGGGTGGCTCAGTCGGTTGAGCCTCCGACTTCGCCTCAGGTCATGATTGCCACAGTCTGTGGGTTCAGGCCCCACATGGGGCTCTGTGCTGACAGCTCGGAGCCTGAAGCCTGCTTTGGATACTGTCTTTCTCTCTGCCCCTCCCCACTCATGCTCTCTCTCTCAAAAATAAAAACATTAAAAAAAATCCATTCAATAAATCTTTGCCCCCTGGGCATCACACTCTTGATTTGGGCTCAGGTCAGAATCTCACAGTTCATGGGATTGGGCCCAGCGCTGATGCCCAGAGCCTGCTTGGATTCTCACTCTCCCTCTGCGCACCCCCTCAAAATAAGTGCACTTAAGAAAAAAAGAATATTAAAAAAAAAACCCAAATCTTTGCTGAAGTCCATTGTGCCAACTCTTGTACTTGGCTCTAGGAACACAACAATAAACAAGACAGACAGCCCCCTGTTGCAAGACAAGCAGAAACATGAGAGGTATCTAGATAAGCAGGGGTGAGGTGGGAAAAGGGAGTGTGTCGGGGGTCAGGGGATGGAACAATGTGTACCAAAGTCCAGAGGCCACAGGAGGCTTCCTGTTCCTAAAATGGTTCAGTCTGGCCAGGGGGGATATGTGAGGAGGTGCAAGGCATGGATTGGAGATAAGCAGGGGCCAGCTCTCAAAGGGAAACAGAAGGCAAGAAAGGGTATTAGGATGCCACTAAGTAATGCAGGAGGATATTATGGGCCCCAAGATAGTAGTGACAGAGGGGATGTGTTCATTCAACAAATGTTTGAGTGCTAGCATGTACGAGGCACTATTCTTGCTGCTGAGGGCATATCAGTGAACAAGGTGAAGTCTATCTTTATAAAGCTTGCGTTCTAGTCAAGCAAATAAATATCAAGCACTGATAAATATCACGAGAGAAAAAAAGATACAGGACCAGGTGTATTGGTTGATTAGGGCTGCCATACAAAATACTACAGATCAGGTGGCTTAAACAGCAGAAATGTATTTCCTTACAGTTCTGGAGGCTTGAAGTCCAGGATCATGGTGTCAACAGGCTGGGTTTCTTCTGACGTCTCTCTCCCTTACTTACGGATGACCATCTTCTCCCTGTCTCTTCACATGGTCCTCCCTCTGTGGATGTCCTCATCTCCCCTCTTCTCATAAGACACTGGATTAGGGTCCACCCACATGACCTCTTTTTATCTTAATTACCTCTTTAAAGGCCCCATCTCCACAGAGTCACATTGAGGTACTGGGAGTTAGAGGACTTCAACATAGGAATTTTGAAGCGACATCATTCAGCCCGTTAACACAAGGTGATAGAGCATAACTAAGGCTGGACGTAGAGGGAAGAGAAGGGTCTGAAATCTTCTACATAAGCTAACATGGGAGGGCCTCTCTGAGATGGCAGTGAGCTGAGATCTGAATGAAGAGAGGAAGCTAACCATGCAAATGTCTAGGAGAGCATTCCAGGGAGAGGAAACCGCTTGTGCCAAGGCCCCAAGCTGAGGTGAGGCACACCGCATGGCTATGAGGCATATGAGGACAGCAAGAAGGCTTGCACAGATGGAGGACAGTGGGAAGAGATAGGAGAGGATGTCATAAGGTCCTGAGGACTATTATGATGACTGGCTCTTTCTTTGAGATGGGAAGCCGGGGTGAATTTCGAGAAGGGTGACATGGTCTGTTTTAAAAGCAACACCTATGCTGAGAAGTTGGGGGGGAAGGACAGGACAGAAACGGAGACTTCGAAGAGGTAAGAGATGATGCCGAGACTAAGTAGCAATGGATGTCTTGAGAAGCGGTCAATGTAGTCTGAAGAGAGACACAATAGGATTTACTGATGCATTAGATGTAAGACATGAGAAACGGGGGCAGCAAGGGAAATTCCCAAGTTCTTAGCCCAAGCAACTGCCCAAGGTGGTACCATTTAAACCTAGATGCGGAAGCCTGTGCGACAAGTAGGTTTGAAGAGGCAGAAATTAAGTTTATCGTGAACAATGGGAAGTTTAATATACAGTAAATATCTTAAATATCCACGTAGAGATGTTGAGTTGACAGTTGGAAATGAGACTAGAATTCAAGGGAAAGGTCCAGAGCGAAGACATAAATTTGGGGATAAATTTGTGTAAAAATATGTTAAACTATGGAACTGCTTGAGATCATGTAGGGAGGGAAAAGGTAGAAAAAAGGTAGAGAAAAGATCCAAAGACTAAGACCTGAGATACTCCAACACCTAGAGATTAGGAAAAGGTAGATTTAGCAAAAATTAAGAAGTTGAGAAATTTGAGGGAAACCAAGAGAGTATTTGTCATGGAAGCCAAATGAAGAAAATATCCCCAGACTGTTGATGAGAAGCTGAGTGAGCCCGGAAATTGGCTGTTGGATTTAGCACTCAGAGGTCGCTGATGACGTTGACAGAAGCTGTTTCCATGCAGTGGTGGGGTGAATCACAGTTGGCTCAAGACAGAATGGGAAGAATCAGAGTCTAAATGACTTTTGAAAAGTTTTGAGACGTTTTGCTGTAAAAGGGGAAAGAAAAGTAGCAATAGTAGGTCAAAGATGTGGGAAAAAGTTGTAAGACAGATTTTACAGCACATTTGTATGCTAGTGAGAATAAGTAGGGTAGGAAGATAGAAGTAACAATGTAGAAAAAAGGTAATTGTAGGAGTCAGTGCAAAGCTGGAGGTTGGCCTTAGATAGGAGTGGGATGGTTCATTCTTAGTAACAGGACAGAAGGCCTTATGGGCACCAATGCATGTGAGTTAAGAGATTTGGCAGTGGTCGGGGGTGAGCAATCTTCTGATTGCTTTTACTTTCTTGGCAAAATAGGAAATATAGTAATTAGCAGAGTGAGGATGGGGAGGGGACGATGACCGTCAAAGATAGATATGAATACATTCAAACAACAAACATGAGAGACTGGTAGAACTTAACTGATTAGACACAGGAAAGTGGGAGAGGAAAAAGACAAGAATGGATTTCTGCTTTAGCAACTGAGTGGACGGTGGAGGGGTCTTTCATTCAGATACAGAAGGCTGAGGGAGGAGTAAGTCTGAGAGAGAGGGGGCTGATTCTGACATTGAAAGTTCGGGGCCTATGGGACGTCCTAGTGGTCATGAGTGTCTGCAGGCCAGATGAAAAACCTCAGCTACAGAAGTAGGTCTGGGAGCTGTCAACACAAAGATGGTTGGAAGTGGAGAGGGTTTCGTGATTGCTGTTTTCCCTAAGAGGTAAAGAGATCAATTGGTTTGAGATGAGAGCAAGTTTGAAAGAGAGTCTGGGGAAGAATGAGAAAATTGATAAGGAAATAGGGGGACCATCAGGTACCTCGGGGGGCCCAGTTAGAGGTGGAGTTCTTAGAGTGGCTCCAGCCTGCCACTGTGGAGCCTGCATCCTTGCTACTGGGGCTACAGCCACCAGAAGCCGAGTGTCTATCCCGCGCCTTCCAGCCGGGTCTCCACAGCAGGGCTCATCTCACTGACCAGCAATGTCCCCTGACCTCCAAGCTTACCTTTTGCCTACACACAACACCCTTCCCTCTTTGCTTTACCTGGTGAACTCCTACTCACCTCTCCTACTCAGATCAGCACAGAACCTCCCTAGAAGCCTTTCTTAACTGCTCCTCGGGCCCCTGCCAGCTGGGGCTAGGAATTTCTTCTCTATACCCAAAGAGGTCGATACACCTCATCACAGAACGTAACACACTGCATTATCATCACTGACTTACTGCCTCTCCCATGGGCGAAAACAACGTGAGGGCAGAACCGTTCCACCTTTATAATGCCCACTACTTAGTAGGTGGCACAATGTATGTTTGTGAAATGAAGACAGGTAAAAAGAACTC
This sequence comes from Panthera pardus, assembly GCF_024362965.1. NCBI lineage: Eukaryota > Metazoa > Chordata > Mammalia > Carnivora > Felidae > Panthera > Panthera pardus. The sequence goes on along the minus strand of NW_026526666.1, from coordinate 3,668,987 downwards.
GAGTCCCAAACCAACACAATTCTGCAGGGTCACGATGACCCTAGCCTGTGTCACGGCAGATGCTTCTGGCCATGGAAATCAAGCCACAAAATAGGAAATACCCCTTTGGTCTCAACATTACACCTCTCTTCCTTTCAAGAAGTGACCTCAGTATATCATATCTGCAGGAAGGAAATACCCTTAGGTTAAAATACATTAACCCTTGTTTCCTGCCTTCCCCAAACACGACAACCAGAGGCAGTGTGTTAAGGCATTTTATTGAAAAACCAACGCATCCTTTTGTATACATCGGTCACTCTCCATCTCCAAGTTCAATCACATGTGCTTGAGAGCAGAGTGTGTGGTATTTTTCTGGGCTCAAGGTGTAAGCTGACAGGGTGTTTAAGAACTTGTCCAGTGGACAGAGCTGGTCAGGGCATCCTTCTGGCACCTGCTCCTGGGGAAGAGACAAAACTCAGCGGGGCCACTGAGGACCCTGGCCTGCTGTTTTCAGCTGTGCCCAGAGGTCCGAGGAACTTGACCCAATGGTGTGTGCATGCACACACGTAACAGCCAGGAAGGCCCCACTAGCCGGTCAGCTTCTGGAATAGGCGCACCATGCCCTGCTTGAGACGGTCACTCAAGAACTGCTTCTTGAATTGACCGGGGAGACACGGTCACATCATACCCCTGAGCTGGGAGGCGAAAGTCTGCCCTGGGCGGGGGTGGGGTGCTCCAGCGCCTGACCTGGACAGCAGCTGAGGCACCGCAGTGCGGACAGCACACTGCCTCCCAAGGACACCAGCATTAATTTTCAACACAGCCTCCCAGTCAGGATGCCACATCCTGGCAGAGACACTCAGGAGGAGGGGGTCCTGTTCCTAGAAGGAGTCTGTAGCAGGCTCACGATAAGGCCCAAATCCCAGCCTGCCACCATATTTCCAGTTCTGCCCTATCTCTGGGCCATGGCTGTGAGTCACTCTATTGGGTCCAGAGAGCTGATTGTACCAAGGAGACTCCACTGGGCCCAAGGAGGGAGCCTTGGCGGTAAAACCAGGTGAGCGGGGTTGGAGGAAGGGTGCCTCGCCACCTTACCTCCCCACGGTAATAGAGCTTCACAAACCACTCCTTAGATTCCCGGTGCTGGTAGAGTTCCATGGTTAGATCAACAGCAAACGGGGGCCATTTGTGGTCAAAAATCCCCAGGATGATTAAGAGAGGCATGAGGGTCACATCGTGAGCCGCATAGAGGTACAGCTTTCTGCAAGGAGGAAACAGTTCTCTATAGGCCTTTCCCTCAGGATTCAGAAGACCAGGATGATGTCTGCCTCCTTTGACACTTATCAGTGAGCCTGATGGAAAACTGCTTTGAAGTAGATGCTGGGGGAACCCTGATGCCACTCTCATATTTTCATGAGGAGGGATCCCCACTGGGATAGCTGGCCTTTCCCTTCCTGCCCACCTGCTTGCCCACCCACCCACTCACTCCTCCCCTGGTGAAGTTTTGAAGTAGAAACCGAGCATGGGTCGCTTGGTCCTACCTCTCTTCTCCCCTTGGGACCTGCCTGCCTGTGGCAAATGTCCCTCCTGCTCTCAGCTGTGTGATGAGTGTAGTACAGCATGCTCCTCCTTGTTGGGGAGGCTTGCAGTTCGGGGGAATTAAGTTCATTTCAAAGGAATATTAATAAGCCTGTTTGGCCTTCAATATATTCTCCAAAGGGCTTTAATCAGTAAGAAAGGTGCCATTTTTATCTTTATCTGCCCATCCCCTGTATCTATCTCTTTAAAAAGATCAAGGATTTCATGTGTTGACTTTTTTTTTTTTAGTTTATTTTGAGAGAGAGCGCACACACATGTGTGAGCAGGGGAGGGGCAGAGAAGGAGAGAGAATCCTAGACAGGCTCTGCTCTGTCAGCATGGAGCCCGTCGTGGGGCTCAAACTCAGGAACTGTGAGATCATGACCTGAGCCAAAACCAAGAGTCAGATGCTCAACAGACTGAGCCACCCAGGCGCCCCTATGTGTTGACTCTTAAACTAGAAGACTAACACTGGACCCTGTAGTATTCTACAGATACAAAGTCAAGGGGGGCAAGGTGGCCAGGGCCAGTGAGAAATGTACTGTCACTGCAGGTGCTGTGAAGGACAGGGAAGGGCACTGGTATGATCTGCTATTATAAATCTGGCCCAAAGTTCCTGAATGTTCCTATGTCACCTCACTGTCCCCTACTGTTCCCATGTTCGTGAGTTTCTAGCTATGTACAATCTCTCTAAAGAAGGCCACCTACAACAGCGCTTCAACAGCAGTGTGTGCATAAACCCCTGGGGATCTTGTTAAAATGCAGATCCTGATTCAATAGGTCAGTCCAAATCTAGAAGCTCCCCCAGTAGCGGTGAAGCTGTTCACCTGTAGATCACACTCTGCTCAGCAAATGCCCAGGACACGTCACATTCCCAATCTGTGCCCCCAGCCAGGTTCCAGGCACTACAAAGTGGCAACAGAGGTTTAGGCGCTACTTCCGACATTTAAAAACGCCTCGCGGATATCATACCCTTCTATACACTCGGTGAACGTGTTCGAACTAAACAGTCTATTCAGCAATTGTATCAGCATGATATCATAATTAGCTACTCTTTCACACGTGTTCCATTAGTAAAAAAAAGGAAAAATAAATTTAGGGTTCTTTCTCACTAACATAAAATTTTCAAACCATGGCAGGACTGCTGCAGCAGGAAGAATGGTAACAATGTTGTGAACGTCTTTGGGACTCCTGGCCTCTTACACAACTGCCTACTGTCACTGACAGCCTGGTTCTTGCCCCCCTAGAACCTGCCCCCCAGCCCCCCAGCCCCCGGCCCTTGCAGCCAGAGGCCTCTCCTGCCCTTGGCCGCACAAAAGCCAGTTGCTGTGGCAGGTACCTGGTCTTGCCTGGTGCAGTGGCAGGGTCCATGACTTTCCGCAGGTTGCTCTCCAGGATGTGGAGGAATGGGCCAACTGCCATCTGAAGGCTCTCCCTGCAGCAAGTAAACAACACTGAAGCAGCCGGCACACAGGGCTGCGGGTGGGTCTGCCACCAGGACCTCATGAGCCCAATCAGACGGCGGAGGAGAGAGTAACCTGCGGGATGGTGGGGGTGGGAGGGGGGCGTGTGGAGCCACCTCTGGCGTGAGGGTTCTCTGTGCACAGAGACTTCCAACAACAAAAGCGCCAGAATGTGGATCTGGTAAGAACACAACGGGAACAGGAGTGGTAACCAGGGTAAGTCAGGAAGAACCAGGCCCTCAGGGAGAAAAGAACAAGCTGGGAAGGGCAGGGCATAGTGATTTCCAGGAATTCCAGAAGGCCCTTAGAAAAGGGATAGGAAGGAACAGCATCCCAAGCTAGGCTTCCCAGATGCCAGTCCTCCTCCTTTGGAGTGTAGACCACAAGGACGTGTCAGATGTATCTGATACAACACAAAGTTCAGCGGTGGTGCCCGCAGGGTTGGCACGGTGGCCACGCCACGTTCCCCCTCGGGCTTGTGCCTTATGATCACAGGGTGGCTGCTGCGGCTCAAAGCCTGTCTCCCAGTGGTAAACGAAGCAGGAAGCTGAGCAGGAAGCTGTGCAGGAAACGGCACAAAGGCTTGGTCGTGGTGCCTCTCACTTTTTATCGAAGAGGACAAAACCTCTTCCAGAAATTCCCAGAGCCCAATCTGGACAAAAGGGAACGAGGTCATCATGATTGGCTCGGAGCAATCCTTTCATGGTGACTGGGTAAATACATGACCACCCTTACGATGTGTATAATGTGTAAATAAACGGGAATGTTGAAGTAATGGATGGGGAGTAGGCAACCAATACCGTATGCAACATCTACTTTCCAGAAGAAGGTACACAGGCCAAGCCAAGTTGGCTGGCACTGTGAGGCCATCCAATTTGTCCTTGAAGAAACATTAGCTTTATGAAACCAGGGCTAACTGAAATGCAAAGAAGAATCAAGGCTTATTTAAAATGCTTTACACTGGGAGAAAACAAACTATGGCCATTGGCCAAATCCGCTCCACCTGCCTGTTCTATAAATAAAGTTTAACTTGGAATATAGCCATACCCACTTGTTTGCGTATCATCTATGGCTGTGTTCATGCTACATGGGCAGAAATGAGTGGCTGCAACAGATAATGCATGGGCCATAAAGTCTAAAATATTTACTAAGTATGTGGGGGGGGGCAGGAGGGACAGTGAGTGATAAGTTAGGTCTGGTGGGGCCACTTCAGGAACAGATGAGGGAAGGCGGCAAGTCACAGTGAGTGGAGGCAAGCTGGCTGGCACAGCTGGAGTCTTCTGGAGGCCCCTAGCAAGTACACAAGCGGACATACTGAATCTGAGCGGGAGAAAAGCAGCCAGGGGTCCTTACCCTTATGCAACAGACCCTGCAAATTCCTGAAACATTAGCTGGATTTTGCTCACACTTATCTTCCCCAGGACTGATCCTCTCTTTCCCATCTCCTTCTCTACCAAGTTACCTATTCTGAGTGCAAGCTGGATATTCTTAACCAACCAGAAAAAGGTGTTTTGTTTTGTTTTGTTTTATTTTTTAATTTGGTTAAGAGAGAAGCTCTCCATTCTGGTAGGCAAGAAACAGGCCTTCTAAAACAGAGCCCTAAGTATAAGCAACACAGAAAACACAGGACTGATAATCAGAAGAGCCGGCCTAAGTCCTGGCAGCTAGCTGAGCCTAGGTTAGGCTCGCACCTACTTCACCTATTAAGCCAGGACTTGGACCCTGACAGGGAAATGACACCTACCTCATAGCGAGAACAGGAAAATGGCTTGTAAGTTGTAAACTGATGAACAAAGTCAACAATCATTATTCTTCCGTCAGCTCTCCCCACCCAAACCCTTTGAAACTTAAAGTAAACGGGGAAAAAGTCAGTGATTAAGAGAAACTCAGTCGAGAGGTGACTCCTGGTTCTGCCTAACAGTGAACAGAAGCACCAGCTCACCAGTCCCAGCTCCAGAAGTATAAGCACGCAGGGCCGAACCCACTCAACAGGCCAGCAGAACAGGGTGATTCCCACCTCAGCACATGTAGAGACATGCGCTGGCAGGTGTGAACAGGCCTGGCGAACCCTTTTCCCCACATACGGGGAGGCCTGACCGAGCGTGACTTAGTGACGGTGGCTGAAGGCTTCTCACCTGTCTTCCCTCTGCATAATGTACAAGGCCGTGTCCACAGCTCTCTGCTCAATCATCTGTGCAAATCTCCTCAGTGTGGGGCAGCTTGGGAGGCTGTGCACCTGGAAGGACCACAGGGACAGTTTCACAAAGAAATGCTTCTCGTTCGCTGAGCTTGGCAACTGACCAGCTTCCACAAAGCCTTCAGGGGCCTGTCTTCTCCAGGGGACGGCCTCAACAGCCCCCAAAGCTACACCCCCAAGGCCCTTCTAAAGCAATTCCTACAGATCTGGAGGCCTGGGGGGGGAGGGGGTTCGGGGGGGGGAAGCTGTTTTTCCTCCCTTTCTGATGGTTTCCCATCTACTCCAAAATGAAAAACATTTGTATTTTTTTTTAAACTATAAAAATAAATAAATAAAACACAGAGCAAGGAATTCGTAAATTTCCACATGGCTTTTATTTTCCCAAAATGGATTTCTAAAAAGTATGCCACGTAAACACTTTTATATAAACTCTCACCTTATAACCTGACATCTATATTACCCATAAGCACAGGGCATTTCTGCCTTCAGGGCACACTGTCGTCCGGACAAGAGAAGGAAGGGGGACCCAGGCTACACTGCACCGTTGGGTGTCTGCCTTTTGAATCTAGAGAAGGCTTTCTCATTGGCTGGTCTTCAGTATCCATTAGATAAAGAAAGAATCTATGGCTCGATACATTTGGGAAAAATAGATTTAAAGACTGATCAGCTTTCTTTACTTCTCAGATTCTTTAATATGCTGCTGTGTGTAGAGACTCTCCACAAGGTGATATAACAGAGATTCCAAAACAGTTAGACAGCAATCCCTCCGTACCCATCACCCACCCTGCCCCTGCTGGCCCGGGATGTACACATTCACATCACAGGTATTCTGGGGAATGTGCCTCGAGAAATGCTGATCTAGAATTAAATGACCATGTGCCTAACCAAGTGAGGAGTCCTCCCTACGTGGGCCCTACCCCTCCGCTCCCACATCCACCCCACCTGCACGTCCTCCCACAGCTGCCTCCATAAAAGGAGACCTCTGCCTCCACCTTCACCTCCACCCCACACCCCTCCACCCACACCCCTCCCCTCCACCCACACCCCTAGGCCACACCCCTCCACCCAGTTCTAACTCAGGAGCCAGTAGGTCCAGCTGCCTATCCCCAGCCCCCCAACCCCCAGGGCCAGAGAAGGACAGTCACCCAACCTGCTCAGCAGCCGCATTGTCAAAGAGGCTGAGGAAGTCTACTCCGTCATTACTGGCAATGCCCATCCCTTCCTTCACCTTTTGCAAATCCTCGGAGATTCCTGGCTGCAAACAGGCAGCCTGCCTCCGGCCTCTGCCAAAAAATAAAAAGGAAACCCTTATATTGTATAGTAATTAACAGTTTACAAAGTGTATCTCATTCATCATTTGGGATCTCATTTAATCTTCAATAATAAGACGTTGGGGTTAGCTGGTTTTAGTCCCATCTTACACATGAGTCAACTAAGGTTCTATGAATTCAAATGACTTATAAAATAAGTTAACAGGTACCAGAGCTAGAATAATAGCCTGGATTTCCAAATTCCACTCTAGCATTTTCTTCTATTATACCCAAAATGATACAACCATGGCCCTGCGGTCTGCTTGAATACAATATTCTCTGTCTTCTGTGGAACACATACTACATAGTCTTTGTGCAGCCCAGAAATATCTGAATGCTGAAAAGCGCCCTGAGCCCAAACCGAGCCATTCTACAGGGCAGCAAGCTGGTAAGAGTAGGGAAATCTGGGTCTTCTGCTTGCCCATGTGGATTTGCAGTTTTATGACCTGTTTCATCGCCTTCTACCTAACCTGACAGTTTCGTCAGCCTCCTCGGAGAGTCCACGATGGCCGAGAGGACAATAGTTTGTAAAGGCAAACCCAGCTCAGGCTGTTGGTACTGGCTCTCTGGCCCAGCAGGTGGCCTCCTGCAGGCTTGCTGTACCTTCCCTAGAGGCCTCCCACTGTGAGCAAGACCTTCATTTCCCGGACAGCGATGGCAGGCCTGAGTGCAAAGCAATCCTTCCCACCACTCACCCAACACAGTAAGCCTGGGCAGGCCCTCAGGTCAGGCAGAGTCCTGTGAGCAGAAGTGCCACGAGGCTGGCTGTCCACCCACCCCCCCCACCTCTCCCTACCCCCCCCCCCCCATTGAGCAAGAAGCCAGGGCGGTTACCTGGTTCTCTCCTGCAGGCTCCAGCAGTTCTGGTAGTTGGGGTACAAGACTTCAGAGCTTGCTTCATCAGTGTGGATGACGATGGGTCCTGGAAGGAAGGTGAGAGCACAGCCAGGAAGAGGCTTCAGCTTGTCCCTCCCAGCATCCCCACCCCCTCCTTCTCTTGTCTGCTTTAGGAGACAGATCATCAAGGTCACTGTTTTAGGACAGTAACTGCCTTGAACATGCCCTGGCCTTGCCAACAGCAGCTCTTCTATGGGCTGAGAAATGGAGAAAGCAAGGAGCAGCCTTGTTCTGTCTGGCACAACCCCTCCTATTGGGCCACATATGACTAGAGCAGGTACAGACCTGGATCAGACTTGGGCATTCTAACAAAGAATGAGCTGTCCCGGACTCCATCAGAACTAGGTGACTTTCTTGCCTCTTAAAGTCCAATCCTATAGACCAATATAGTGACTCAGCACATGACAATCTAAGGAAAGCCACCACAAGGCCACAAATCCTGTCAGACCCCACAGCCTTGCCTAAAAGGAAAGCCAGGTTTCCAGATGAACTGCCAAGAACCACACGTTAGACCACAAATAATGTTTCTTATTATACAGTTGACCCTTGAACAACCCGGAGGTTAAAGTCACCAATCCCCCCATGCAAAGATCCAGGTATAATTTTTGATTCCCCTAAAACTTAACGACTGATAGCCTACTGTTGACTGGAAGCCTTACCAGTAACATAAATAGTTGACTAACCCATCTTTTATATGTTATATGTATTACATACTGTATTCTTACAACCAAGTAAGATAGAGAAAAGAAAATGTTATTAAGAATAAGAGAAAACATACTTTTATAGTTCTGTACTGTACTTACCAAAAAAAAAATTTATGTGTAAGTGGACCCATGTGTAAGTGGACCCATGCAGTTCAAACCCAGGTTCAAAGGTCAACTGTATACCTCGCAGGAGCTCGCTACTACTCAGAGCTCACAAGTACCTTTATCCCCTCCCATCAATACCCAGAGAAGGTGCTCTAACACCTTCCAAGGCTTTGCTCTGTGCCAGAGATGGCAAGGGCCTGTGGCAGTTTCCTTTGCTACACAACTCAAGACCGACCTTCTCTAAATGGCAAAGAGACAGCTGCTGTCAGCAGCTCTCCGGAATTCACTCCGATCAATACAGGGTGATTAGGTGAATCTAAGCCCCAAAGAGCTATTATTCCCAAACAAAAATTTGACAGTCAAAATTCCAGTAGCATATGGTAACTTTACAAGAATATCAAAATTCAGACACACTTTGTCAGGCAAATGATCAAAGGCCCTCCCCAGACAGATGTGTCCTCTGAGCGGCAGAGTGTAAAGATGAAGAGTATTGGATTCTGAAGCCAGACTGCCATACTTTGAATCCCTGTTCCACCATTTACCAGCTGTGTGTTCCTGGGAAAGTCATTTAGCCTCTCTGTGCCCAAATTCTCTTATCTGTAAATTGGGGATACTATTGCCTATGGCCCCGGATTATTATAAGAACTAAACAAGTTAGTAGATACAAAGCTACTAAAAAAGCTTTGGGACATGGTCAAATTGGAGTCCCAGGGCGTGCGGGTCCAGTGGCTCGTGGTGACACCACTTCCCTCCCTGTTGGGAATATGGGGCAGTCTCAGTCCGAGACCTGCCTGTAGGTCAGCCTGCCTTCAAGAAACAGCTTTCCTACTTTTGGTGTTTCAGAGGAAAGGGTATTTATTTGCCTCTTAGAAGCTGGGCAAGTGAAGAGCTCTCAGAAGGCCAGGCACTGTGGACTCTTCCAAAGCTCAGGGGCTCCTAAGGGGCAGCCCCTCTGTTTGCTCTATGTTACTCAGACACACCCTGCTTGTGCTCAGCAGGCAATTTCAGCCGGAATTAGCAGCTGTATCCAACCCCGACTAGGGTAAGGCTGGCCTCCTCTGGCCTGGAGGTTTCTATTCTTTTACATAGTTGTTGTTTGTTTGTTTGTTTGTTTGTTTTTTAATAAGCCTGATGGCAATTTTATGTCTATTTGAGATACTACAAAAGAAGCTAAGCAAGAACCTTTGCTTTATAGCACCATTTTAGTATTTCAATATTGGTGAGGTCGTGAGGATATGAAACTCAGACTGGCAATTACATGTAAATTTCAGTCAAGTATAAATGACAAAATGAAGGCCCCTCTGACAGTCAAAGGCCCTCAATACATAAGATCCATGAGGCAAAATAACACATGTGGTCCTTGGTGGTGAAAAGGCTGGGCACCACTAGCTGCAATCACTCACCGGTTGAACATGTTAAAACCCAAACTCAATAGACTTCCTCAGTGAGGAAAGGCTGAACAGAATACTGTTAATACCATCTGAGTCACGCTGTGGGTTAACACCAAGACCAAGCCAATGGCAGCAGGCTTGGGTCTCGGCTAAGTGTTCCTCCTGTCCTCCCTCCTTTTCAGCAGTGTCTTACCTAAGCAAAAAGCCCCAGTATTATTCACAAAAAGCCCCAGTATTATTCACAAGACCTGGCTGGGGATGCCTTAAGCGGCCTGGGTAGACGCTTAAGAGGAGAAGTCAGGGGCCAGAGGCACATCAGAGTGGCTGACACATCACCGTGGAGGCGGAGGTCAGGCCGGCAAGGCCAGCAGGAGGCCAGACAAGCAAGGGCCCATCAGAGTAGGCACGCCATGGAAACCACGTGTGCAGGAGAAGAGAAACCGAAGGAACAGGCACTAAGAAAGAGAGGTGGGAGGGCTTTGGAAGGAAGAAGAAAAAGCTCCTCAGGGACAGGGCAGACTTCTAGACTCCAAACTCAAACCTTCTTTCTGACTTTGGAAAAGCCCAGCCAGCAAACATCGGGTAGACTCCAGATTCCGATATATATTAGTGGAACGAACACTGGAAAAAAACAAAAAGGTAGAGACACTCAAAAAAGGAAGATTCTATACACTGTCTCATCCTACAGAGCAACTGGGAGGCTTTAAGATCACATGAGGGGGGCTATGGGACTGGGAGGAATCCTTTCTCTGCGGGATGGGTGCCCCAAGGGACCCAAAAGCCAATGAACGTGATCTCCACTGACCACATATTCACAGGATGCTGTTATATAAGGGGAACTGCCCCAAACTACCTTGGGTGAGAATGGGCACCATCCTGGGGGGGTCAGTACAGGTTTCCTCAGGTGTAAGATCTTAAAATGGAAGCCACGTCCCTTTTACGAGTGACTCACAAGACCTCCAGTGGATTGAAGGTTGGTGAAAGAAAGGGGATGTCCTCCACATAGCTCTTCCTCAGCCTCTGTCCTAGGGCAAACATTTGCTGCATGCCCACATTAGTCAGCTGTCCAGCAAACATGCCTCCCTGGTGCGGGGCAGAAAGAGAAGCATGAAAATACCTCCCCGTCTGCTAAACTCAGCCCAGAGAAAACCATGGAAACTTTACAGGGGGCTTCCCAGGGCAGGGAGGCAATGCTCACCTTGAGTACGGTTTTACGGTACTGAGAGTCCAAAGGAGAATGTGGTTTCAGGCCACCAGCTAGATTGGTGACAGTGTAATCAAACTGAGTTTGGGGTGGGACCTCTAATAGCTGGAGATTCCACTCTGCCTGTTATGACCACAAAAAAACACAACACATTGTTTAGAAGGTTCTTGAAACTTACAGCATTAATATCCAGCAGCACCTGAAGACATACCTGGGATCACAGACACTAGACTCACAACCTTCCCATGGGAAGGAAAGAAAGAAGCTTTAACTCTAGCTCCAATTAAAGGAAGAAAAGACAGTAATTTATTATTCCGGGTACCCTCAGCCCAAGCCCTGTTACTGCTCCACTAGCACTGACTATTAAGACGCTGCTCTGGCACTAAGCCCAGACTGCAGTAAAGGGGAGAAGTCACCAGAAGGCCTGGCATGCAAATACTTGGTGAATGAATGAATGAACAAATGAATGAATGAAAATAATATGACCTCAGTGAGCAGACACTTGTAAGATTTTTCCAGGAATCAACCTCCAGGTTTCTATGCCTCCCCTGCCCTTAAGGACTTTAACTAATGTCCCTTTGCCTTCCTTTCATCCAGTTTCTCAAACAAGGGGCTGCCCCTTCTTCACTTCTTCACCATCTTCCTTTTCTCCTTGCAGTCTGGCTCCTGCTCCACTCTACTGTCACGGTTTCAAAACATCCCCAGTAGCCACAGGTCTCAGAGCTCCAACTGCCCATGAAACTCTTACACTCGCTGAGTCAGATGTGATGACTCCAATTTTAAAAACAAAAATCTTTTCTTCTTCCCATATGCCAGCTCCTCTCCCGAACACATTACGTCGCTCGTAATGATGCCACAGGTCTCCTAGGCCCCAAAACTCAAACCTCTGACTCTCCCCCACTACTCCACCAGCCGCACTAAACTCTATGGATCACTGGCTAGGAAAAAAGTCATTCCCAAAGGTCCTCCTTTTATCTGGTAAGAGTGTAAAACCTTACTACCTCAGGCAAAAGCGTGTGACTGACTCCCTTCCCTCCACCCCCACAATCCATACATAGATACAATTCCCTGCCCCCCATTAATCTTGCTAAGTCACTTTCATCATGTCAATAGTTGTTTCCTAATGTTTCAAGAGATAGGCACCTGGCATTCCAGGACTCCTACACCTCGGCCGAGCCCCTGTCCCCTGCTATAGTGTCACTGTGCCTCTCTCCTCCCGTCCCCAGATCAGACCACGCCCACTGCTTCCTCTGCATCTTCTTTCAACTTGCTTCCTGTGCTCGGAGGGACTCCTGCCCATTCAGCTTCTCTTCAAGGTCCAATGATAGCTCAAGTCTTACTTCCCTTCAGTGACTAGCTTTTAGTGCTTGTCTTCTTAAAAGTACGAGGACGGTGTTGTAGAAAACGTTGTGTGGCTAGAGAGTAAGTGTGGAGGGCTGGGAAGAAATGATGAAGAGAGAGCGGGAGACCTGCAGCACTTAAAATCACAAGATCATTTAACTCAATTTCCCACTATGCGATTTCCTATTCCTTTTAAAACTAACATTTGAAAACTTACTATGTCTTGTAGCACTGTATCGATCTTGGCCCCTCCCAGAAATAGCCCAGGGGAGCACCACTGGTGGGGGGACCCCAGGTTCCATTCACACAAAGGAAACCCTCCATCTTTCAAAGGACATTGTCTCAGTCCCACCTGCAGCCAGTCCTCCAGACCTGGGCCTCTTCCCCCCCTGGAGCTGCAGCAACTGACATCAGAAGACTAGGTGTTCAGAGCACAGACCTTCTTCTTACCGTCCTGTAACTATGGCTCCTTCTTCCAAAGTTTTGATCCTGTAACTTGCCTGCATAAAACCCTTCCGGGGCTCACAGCTGCATGATGGCCCCCGCCTCTCCTTCTCTCTCTTCACCATTTCTTCCCTGCCCTCCACACTTACTCTCTAGCCACACAACGTTGTTTTCTACAGCACCGTCCTCGAACTTCCTAGCTTTTCAACCTCATGTTCCTTCTACCTGGAATTTTCTTTTCCCTTTTCATCTGAAAAGATTTCTGCTTATTCCGCAAGATAGCTTAAACGTTCCCAGGAGCTGTGACAATGGCCCCATGATCTCAAAGTAGCCTCGGTGGCTCTTTTTGGTGGCCTTTACCAAACCGTATTAGAAGAGCTCCCTTACTAGTCTGTCCTGCTCAGCAGTCCTGCTCGGAGAAGAGAGACTGGATCGTCGGTTTACCCTTGCATTTTGGAAGCCCAGCAAAGGGCCCGTACACAGATGATCTGCCATACCTTGTGGAAGAAATCAAGACTGAGATAGCATGATCCTGCCTTTTCTAGGTTTTCGGGTTAGCAGAGACAGCAAGCTAGAATGGAAATGACGGCAGCACGAAAAACAGAAATTGTGTGCCATAAGAAACCAGATGAGGGCCACAGTGGTTCAAAGGAGAGACAGACCTCTTCTGGCTGGGCATTCAGGAAAAGTTTCATGAAGGGATGGCCTTTGAAGTGAAGACGATTTAGAAAAGCAAAGACCTGGACTTGAGAGTAAAAGGTGGGTAAGGAGAGACTGGTATTGAGAATTCCAAGAATAGGAAGAAGCTTGAGCGAAGCAGAGATGGCCAAGAATGCCATGCAGGAAAGAAGTGGTTTGATTTGCTTCAACCTGGGACCAGTTTTGAAACTTTTTTTTTTTTTAAATAACAGCCCAGTTTGTTGTTGTTAAGTTTATTTATTTATTTTGAGACAGAAAGAGAGAGAGTGAGGGAAGGGCAGAGAGAGAGAGAGAGAGAGAGAGAGAGAGAGAGAGAGAGAGAGAGAGAGGTGGACAGAGAATCCCAAGCAGGCTCCACACTGTCTGTGCAGGGCCCGATGCAGAACTCAAACTCCCAAAATGCGAGATCATGACCTGAGTCGAAATCAAGAGTCAGATGGTCAGCCCACTGGGCCACCCAGGTGCCCCACAAAATTTTTAATTAGCAAATACCAAGTAGAGTTTAACTTTAGATTTCCACATACAAAGGCAAAAACTGGAGTTCCTCTAGTTGAAGCAGGAGTGGGAACACAGAGCCTTAGCCCCTCAGACCCTCCGAGGCCACAGGCTCCAGGGAATAGCTTGACAACCAGCAGCATAGATCATAACTAGAATGGGAAGTCTAGATGCGGAAGCCAACTCTCTGATGTCTGCAGAGGAGGGCCTAAGGCCCCATCTAAGGCAGTAGGAATAGAAGGGGTGGATGCAAGAGATTTGAGTCAAACCTGGCAAGTGAGTGGATAAAAGCTTTATGTGGGGGCTATGTTGGTAGGTAAATAAGGAAGGTTGAAGAAAGAAATTACGTTGGTTTTGAGCCTGGGTGCCTAAGGCGACAAGGGTAATAGAGGTCCTCCTCGACTAAAACTAAGGCCAACACAGAAGAACAGACAAACTGCGTTCGGTTTTAGACATTTTAAGTTTGAGGTACCTTCTTTGCGTTCCCAGGGCTCCCAGCATAGGAATCTCTTTTCTCCTTTAGCACATCTTAAAATTCTTTTATAGCCGAGACTGAATTATCCATCCTGGTAAGGCCATTGTCTAGCACAGGCTCTGATACCAAGTCCACAGGGTCTATTCAGCCTCACTTAAGAAATCTCCTCTTATTAGCGACATTCACCAACAGAGGATCTTTGGTGTTTCCCAAGAGATGACTCCTGGCAGTTCAGTTCATGACAAATCTACAATGCACGTTTTCAAATTTTTAAGACTACACGATACACTAGTTCCGTACATGGTGTCTAACCGCGACCCCCCCCCCCCCTCATTCTTGTTCCTGCTCTTCAGCTTCCGAGTTCATGGCAAAGACTAACTTTAAAATCTCACTTATTTATGCCCCATTTTTAAGAACTAACTTAAAGGAGAGGATAACAAGACCTAAAACAGAGTAAGACAACCCATTCAAAGTAGGCAAGAAAGACAAAAGCAAACAAGTATGGGGACAAAAACTGGATAAGGAAATAAAGTTTCTCAAAAAGGTACACTCTAAAGACCCACAGATTTCACTGTAGGTGGGCCAAAGATTCAGTGCTAAGCTTTCTGGCTTTTATGAAGGGAGAAACTCGATCAGCTAGACAAGCTTAAAGATAAAAGCAAGCCAACTGTTCAGGAGAAACACACCACTTCTAATGCGAACAGACAAATTCCTCCCAAGGGTCCTCATAAAGAGGATAGAGTAATATAATGAACATCTTTTCACTAGTCACAGCAACGAGTTCTGTGGGATTGTTTCTCATAGTTTTCTCCACACAGAATGATGGCATCTCACCAAAGCACATTTCTGTGAAGACAGTACTATACCGGGATTGATATGCTACGTTCCAGAGGTAAAAGACAAAATCTACATAAAAGTAAACAAAACCCTTCCAGGTGTAGATTTTAGAATAAAGCGGTGGTTTGAAACCTTGGCTGCACACTGGCATCACAAAAAAACAAAACAAAACAAAACAAAACAGCCCCATCCTGAGCTCATCACATCTGGATCTCCTGAGATGGGGCCTCAACTTTGTTAATGCTATCCAGTCCAGATAATTCTAAAGCTCCACCAGAGAAAATGTTGCCATGTCTGGATGCTCTGGGCCAGTTAAATCAGACTCTCCAGAAGGGACACCCAGGCATCAAGATTTTTGAAAGCTCCCCATTGGAGTCCAAAGTCTTTCCAAGAACAAGCAGTCATGAACACTGCTCCAGAGGAATGAATGGGGCTATTGGCACATCCTTCATGCCACGCTTCCTGAATAGTGAGTGCTTCTCTTAGCTGAGCTCTGGGTAAGTATTGAGTAACAATTAGACTAACAGTAGCCTTCCAGTTGGCCTAAATTACCAAATAAATAGGAACCCAAATGCCTTAATCAATAGTGGAACTGAGATAAGCTAGACTTGACTTTATAAAAACTGGAGGAACCTGCCTGAGTTGGAGGCCATCTTGCCTAGAGGTGAACTAAGGGAAATCTGAAAGCAGGGCCACATTTATCTTGTGAATATGTACTTGAGTCGAATCTCATGATCAGAAAAAAATAGCCAACCAAGTTCCAGAGCTTATATTCCCAAGCACAGCTAAAGGAAGACAAATTAAGTCAACAGCCATTCAAGCCAAATGAAAACAACTCAATAACACACCTCGTTTTAAACAATGCTGCTCTCTGAAGATTTCTGAGATAACTGAATGAAGTGACTTGTCACTTGTATTCATCCATTAACCAGTCACAAGCCTGGAAACATCTACCAAAGGCAATTTTCGTTTTAGAATTGCTACCAGGTGGTCCCTTCTGACTACAGTTAGTAACAGAACCAGGAAGATTAGAAAATCCCAATAACAACCGTTATCAAACTGGACCTTGGAAAGAAAACCTGAGAGAAATCATCCAGAAACAAGTTACAGGGAGCCAAAGACACAGGCTCACAGCCTAAATGGAAAGGGGTTTGGTCCCACCCCTGGCATTTGTGCTAATCGAAGATGTTTAATGCATTGGCCTGATGTCTGGAGAATGCGAGCAGGCAGGAGGTGACGTGCCTTCCCTAACTGCAAAGGGAGGCCATGGACTCAGATGCTTCTTACTTTGTGGCTACACAGACAGAAGAGAATGAAGCTGGCATTCTACCTGAGCTACAAACTGCGCCTTCCAACAGAATGGCAGAAGGTAGCCATCACACCCCCGCTAGCTCAGGAAGAAGTCCTAAAAGAATCTAAATCTTTCTCAGGCCTTAAGGGAGTATATATCCTGTATATATTAGGTCCAAGCCTAGACACTCAGACTTTAATTCTCTGCTACCACTGATAGCTTTGTCTTTAACGTGAGGAGTCTTCTATCCCTGTTACTTTCCAGCCTTTCTGTAACAAGAATAAACGAAGAAGGGGGGAGTGCACATGAGATGGGCGATGTGCAAAAGTCACAAGGAAGATTTAGTAAAAATACAAAAAGGGAGAGTAAGGGATTGAAAAAGCATCAAAAAGAAAGGAAGGAACGTTGGGGGGGTGGGGCGGGGGAGGAGGGAAGATGAGAAAAAAGAAATTCCAATACCAGATGGAAAGTGGTACAGCCATTCAGAAAGGCTAACTAGAAATCTGGTAGCAGAATTAAGTGCCTGCCAAAATTTGTTTATTCATGTGGGAGGTGCTTTAAAGGTTTGAGTTCATGTGTGGCCAGCTTTAAAAACCAGATTTTCAGTTGGACACTGTGAGGACACAAACCTAAGGGTTTCTGGAAAGCAACGATGATCATGAAGAGAATGCCAAATAATGAGGTTTAGACATCTATTGAACTTGCTCCAACATCAGCCTGGAGGACCAATTAATGCAAACGCACTCCACAGGTAAGTGTGATGGCTGGGGGCCTGAGGATTTCAGGCTGCCTCTTTATCTTCGCTGGGAAGCCAGTTCTTCAATTACAGGCCTGCTTGCACCAAAGGCCAGACACCTCAACTGCCTCTCTCCAAAAATCAAATCCAGGAAGGTTAATTATTAAAAAACAAAAAAACAAAAAACACCTATGGGCTCCTGGGTGGGTCAGACAATTGAGCTCAGGCTCTTGATATTGGCTCAGGTCATGGTCTCCCAATTTGTGAGTTGCAGCCTCCCGTGGGGCTGTGCGGCTGACAGTGTGGAGCCTGCTTGGGATTCTCTCTCCCTTTCTCCCTCTCCTGCTTTCTCTCTCTCTTTCAAAATAAATAAACAAACATTTTTTAAAAATAAATAAATAAATAAATAGAAACTATTTGTGCTTTAGTCATAATTACCCTGGCCAAACCTGGTAGATTTTAAGACATTAGAAACACAGGAGTAGCCAATTAAAAATGTTTTCCTACCTCAAATCCCTTCCACAATGGTTTTAGAAACCCAAAATAGAAAATAAGACCCAAGATACAGCACTTATTTAAAAAAAAAAAAAAAAAAAGCCTTCAAGGATCTCAAATGATCTCCAGCAAACTGAAAGCCGCTGTGATACCTGTTTCCAAAGATGTTGACCTCTGCTACCCGCTGTAATCCCAGTTATGGGGGTTCCTGCAACTCTTGACAACCTTCAAACAGTCACACAGAAATGCACTACACTTTCATTCGCAAGTTCACCCAAGTATCTGTTAGAAATGCAGCATCTCTGGCTCAGTCGGTTAAGCGTCCGACTTCAGCTCGGGTCACGATCTCGCGGTCCGTGAGTTCGAGCCCCGCGTCGGGCTCTGGGCTGATGGCTCGGAGCCTGGAGCCTGCTTTCGATTCTGTGTCTCCCTCTCTCTCTGCCCCCCCCCCCCCCCCCCGCTCATGCTCTGTCTCTGTCTCAAAAATAAATAAATGTTAAAAATTAAAAAAAAAAAAAAAAAAGAAAGAAATGCAGCATCTCAGGCTCTACCCCACACACCTGCTGGATTCGAATCTTCATTTGAACAAGATCCCTAGGCGATTTCTAAGCCCTCCAAGCAGCGCAGTGCTACCAACTGTGCTACCAACTGTGCTACACCACTGCCATCAATCAGGGGTTACAACTAGAAGTCCCCGGGGTGCCCAACATCCGGAGGGTAAGAGGAGGATGGGCGGCTAGCAGTGCCAGGCCAGCCCCTCTGCTCAAGGTACTGCAGTTTTCCTCTGGTCTGGATCCAGCCGGAATCCCGCTCGATGAGGGTAAAACTCCCAAGGTGTGTGTTTCGGGGCCAGGCGCCCGGTCCGCCTGCGGTCGACCGCCCGGTCCTTGCCCCACCAGTCCCGGCCCCGGCCGACCTCTCACCTGCTCCCGCGGGAGCGGCTTGAGAGGACTCCGCGCCCCGTGTCGGAACACGACCTGCACCATTTTCAACTCCAGCAGACTCCGGTCGACGGGACGCTGGCCAGGCAGCCCCGGGGTCTCGGCCCGGGCCACCCGCCGCTGGTGGACGCAGTACGCCAGCGAAGTCAAGACGCCCACCGGGGCCCACACGCGCACGCTGAAGACACGGGTGATCATGGTGGACGCCCCTGGTCGGCCCTGCGGGGTGAGGCTGCACGGGGCGAATACAAACTTTCCGCCCGCGCCGCGGCTCAGCGGCCGCTCCCAGATTCCCGGGAACCCACGGGGGCGCACATCCAGCCCCCAGCCAAGCTGCGGCGACCGCGGCGACTCGCGGCCCTGGTGGGGGGGACCCCAAGTGGGAGCGTGGCGGGAAAAGCGGAGGTGGGAGCAGCGAAGACTCCCCGGGAGTTTTAACTCGGGTAGGGGTTGGCCGCTCCCGCAGCAGACACCGCAGCGGGGGGGAGGTCGGCTCCTTATCTTTCGCCCTCTAGGAAACCTTAAACTTGTAATCCCAGTTTGGCCTCCGGGGCTCCGAAGGGACGGGAACCAGCCCTGAGATCCTCGGCGGCTGAGACTCCACGAACACAGGGGACCGGATTCCACTTTTCGGTCAGCAAGCTCGCACACTACCACTGCAACCACCCAGGGACCAGTGCCAAGTGGATCCGCGCAGAGGAGCACGGGAAAACGAGTCCCGCGGTGACGCCTCTTTGGAGGCTCTGGGTTGTCAGAACTACAACTCCCACAAGGCTGCGCGCGGCGGGCCTCAGAGCTGGGAGGTAATTTCTTGCCCCAGACTTTGCATCTCGCTCCCCAGCAGCTGAGGGTCCAAGTCTCCGGGACTGGGTGGTCAATGTAGTTGGTAGGAATGAATCCGCGACTTTGCTTGGCCGATAAGGTAGGAAAAGAGAAGACTGGGGTAGAACTGGGTAATAGAGGGGAGTAATTTTGAGTCTAAGGCGTGTAGGACACTTCCGTCCTGGAAGCTGGGGTCTGTGAGGCTAAGAGCCCAGACACCAATTTACTGAGTGATCACCCCTTGCGAAGGATGGCACTAGGCGTTTTATATTTAATCTTCACTTACCAACATTAAAGATTAAACGGCCCCTTCTGAATTCAAAGAGGCCCAAGTTGTCGCATACACGTAGAACTTTAAGCTCACTTATATCCATAATATTTCTTGTGGAAAAGTCCAGGGCCTGCCTGTGAGTGTCCCAGTGACTAAACACCTTAATTTACAAAGGACAGTGTGACCTGTAAGCACCTGTTGGTCTGGTTTCTCTTGTATATGGGACTGCCTCAAGCCTGGGTTCTAAATCTTGACAACAGAACATAATGGAACCAGCTGTGTCTGAAGGCAAAGGTCAAGTTGAGAGGAGAGACCTGTGTGAGAAGACTCTGAATATAGGCCATCTAACCAATTCCTAAATCCTTCTGATTTTTAGTCCTGGATCAAACTGGGCCAAATCTGAAGACAACATACTTACGGAGTATGACTTCTGACCTGGATCTAAGCTTGTTCAGCAAGCTGCAAGGTTATGAATACCCTACTATGGGGGAAGGGTGATTTTGGAACAGGCTCATTGTCACAGTTTTCCCCCTGGCCTCATCCCTGCCTGGTTGGACTCACTCTTCAAAGTCTTATTGTGCATCCTGATGTGAGTACAAACTGAAAGCTGTTTTTCTATAGGCCCCGGGAGTGCCAGACAACACTGCTTTGGAAACTATAATCCCCATAGTTAGAGAGATCTGTTCTCCACAGCGTGGCAAAACATGGTACAACTTTTGTGCAGAAGGACCCTGATATTTGAACAGCTTCGGCAGCTTCAGTACATCAGGGTAAGCTTTAAGATGATGTAACGTTGGCATCTGGGAACCAGTACCTTCGGCCACAATGGACAGGCTACCCTAGCCTACACCCTCCACTCTGGCAGCCTCAGCACAGGTTTGTCAAGCATCAGGAGCAGCACCTTTGACCTATATAAGCAAGAGCAGCGGGATAGACACATTGGCCGGGGCACACATGTGTGGTTGGGGTGACTGCGCTGGGGATATCTTAGCAGTGGATCTCCGCAGGAAGCCAGAGCAGGTTAGGTTGGAAAATGACAGATTCCGTGTGGTGGCTGAGAGCACTGTTTGTCAGCACATATACGACCACTCTTGGGGAGTCCTATAAATATTGAGTACGTGATGCATGGTGGTGCTGATACTGCTGGTAAGTGCCATTTGTTTGTTTATAATTTTTTTTTTTTTTTAAGTGAGCTGCAGTTTAAAGGATAGGCTAGACATTGTGAAGTCACGCCCTAGGGTCTGGGGATGGCCCCGGGGGGAAGGTGGAGGAGGTGGACGAACTGAACTGCTGTTGTTGTGACCCCAGTTTTACCATCAGGCAGGGATGGCTTGGGAAACCCACCAAATTGTGTGCAGACGGTGGCATTTAACATGATGCCCAAATTGGTTTTAATCATGAGATTAGATAAGAAACAACCACATTCACTTGTTTTATGTGCAGTGGTGAGCACAGAGCCTGGTTCATAGTAAGTACTCCAAAAATACTTGCCGAGTGAAATTATAGGATATATCACAGGGATGCTGTTGAGAACATTGTCCATTTCATCACATTTTGCTCCCTATATAAATCTCCTCCTGAGAAATTTCTTTTAGAGTAACGTGTTAGCCTTAGAACGAGGATTATAAACTATGAAGATTACTTTTCCTTCATTTTTACTGGGTTGACAGGAAGCTTGGAGCCTACTTTTAAATTCACTACAGCAAATATTTGGTCAGTATAACTGTGGCCTTTTCTTCCAGGGTATCACCCTGGATGGGAAGGGAGCAAGATTGGGGAAAGGCTGTTCCAAGTGTGAAACATTTAGGAGGGAGTTAACGGGAGAGAGAGGGAGGAAGGAGTCAAGGATCACTGGTAAATTCCTGACTTGGGCAGCTCCACGAGAATGCCTTTTTACCTGGAAGGGGGTTGAGTGGAAGTTGCCAAGGTAATTTTGAATATATCTGATGTGAGGTACCCGTGAGGCATCTAAGTAGAAATGCCTTCTTGGCCTTCTTGGTTGTGTGGGTCTGGAGCTCAGATGGGAATGTATACATGAGGTTCTTCTGCACCTAGTTATTAGCTAAAACAATAGGCCTGGGTAAGATTCATGGGGCGAGTGGATAGAGTGGGGCAAGCAAAAAAAAGGGGGCTAGGACAGGACTCTAGGAGCCCGCTGTTTAAGGGAAGGGCAGAGGGAGAGAAGCCTGAGAAGGAGAGTGGGAAGGAGCAGCACAGAGATAGGAAGAAGAGAGTGAGATATCAAGGAAGCCAAGGTTCCAAGAAGGGAATGGACGACAGTGTCAAATGAACTGAAAGGTCCGATAACGTGCAGACTGTCCACTGGATTTAACGACAAAGTAATTTGGGGTCATTTTAGTGAGAGAAGTTTCAGGAAAATAGCAGGGTGGGAATTAAACAGAAGTGGGCAGCAACTGGGCAGTAAGTGTAGACATCTTGAAGAAGTTTAGCCGAGAAGAGGAGGTGAATGAGTACAGTAGCTGGAGGTGTTTGGTTCATGAAGTTAAGGGAGAATCGTCTTGAAGATGGGGGATGTTTTCACAGTTGACCCCTGAACAACACAGGTGTGAGCAGGGCGTGTACACTTACACATGGATGTTTTTTCAGTAATTACAGTACATACTGTAAGTGTGTTTTCTCTCCCTTATGATTTTTTTAATATTTATTTTGAGAGAGACAAAAGTGCATGCATGTGGGGGAGGGGCAGAGAGAGAGGGAGACAAAGGATCCCAAGTGGGCTCAGAGCTTACAGCAGAGAGCCCCATATGGGGCTCCAACTCACGAACTGTGAGATCATGACCTCAGCTGAAGTCGCATGCTTAACCAACTGAGTCACCCAGGCGCCCCTCTCTTGTATGTTTTTCTTAATAACATTTTCTTTTTACTAGTTTGCTTGATTGTAAGCCTACGGTACCTAATACACATAACGTACAAACTACGTGTTAACTGACTGCTTGTGTTACCAGTAACACTCCTGGTCGACAGTAGGCTGTTAGTAGTTAAGTGTTTGGGGAGCCAAAAGTTATAGGTGGACTTTTGACTTCGGGCGCCGGGAGGGAGAGGTCGGCACTTCTAACCCCATGTTGTCTGAGGGTCAATTGTATATATGTTTAAATGTTGATAAAAAGAAGGCTGTGGATACGGAGAGGTTAAAAATATAAGAGACAGGATAGTAGATCGAGTGGAGCGCTTAGGAGGGTAGGAAAAGGGGACAAATGAACTCAGATGTCATAATTAGCCTCAGAAGGAGAAAGTACGTATTTTCCATGTTGATAAGAGGAAAAGTAGAAAGGGTAGGTGTGTGTGAACGGAGTTACGTTTCTTTTTTTTTCTTTTTTTTTTTAATGTTTATTTATTTTTGAGAGAGAAAGAGAGACAGAACCTGAGCAGGGGAGGGGCAAACAGAGAGAGAGAGACACAGAGCTCATAGCTCCAGGCTCCGCGCTGTCAGCACAGAGCCCAACACAGGGCTCGAACTCACGAACCGTGAGATCATGACCTGAGCCAAAGTCAGACGCTTAACTGACTGAACCACTCAGGCACCCCATGAATGGAGTTACATTTATAATATGGGAATTAGAGGGGTTTTTTTTTCCTTTAATGGTTTCTTTTTTCTGCAAAATCAGTATGTGTATGGGAGGGGAGCCAAGCTTGATGCTTTTGAAGATTTGAGGATCATGGGAAAGTGAAATATTCACAGTACACACAAGAGAGGGTAGTGCACCATTGCCTGGTGCATTGGAATCACCTGGAGGGTTTGTCAGAGTGCAGGTTCCAGGGCACCAGTGAGTCTTACAGATCAGGGTGGGGTCCAGGACTCTGCAATTTTAGTAATTTTAGTTTTAGACAAGTACCCCCTGGTGATTCTGATATAGGAGCTCTTCAGATCACACTTTCAGAACTACTGATAGTCTAGGACGGCGTTATTTTAGTACAGGGGATTTTTTATAAAAATGGGAGAAAATTGCCAGTAGAGAGGAAGCAAGACAAAAAGGAATCATTGATAGGACAAAGCCCATACGGAGGTGGGAGAAGGTATGATAAAGAAAGGAGGAAGGATCCACCTTGGACAGGAGAAGTCCCACCTCTCCAATTAAGATCAGCCATCCACAGGAGGGTTATGTCTTTCATTAAGGGTCACCTCTTCCAGCAAGATAGGGAAGAAGGAGGTAAAGACACACATTGAGGCAGGTAAGATTGATAGTTTCACCTCCAACAAATTATTTCCCCCAGTGATGGGTTTTCTCTTTTCCCAATAAGTTTGGAAAAGAGAAAACCCATCAATAGTAATAATAATAAAAATAATAATGTTACTTATGTATTATCATATTAATTATAAAGATATAACATAAGTACATAATTATAATTGGATTGCTGGGTAGTTTGAATTAGAGCCCCTGCCCGTGTAACATCTGGACCTATAATATGAGCCCCAGATTGATACTGCTAAACTTATGCTGGGGAAGGGGTGAGTAATTTGTGTGCTATATCGCGTGTGTGGTATCCCTCCAACATGTGAGATTAAAACGTTGGTTTTCCTTCAGAACTTCTCACCAGTATGTCTCTCTCTTCCTGTTATCACCTCAGTGATTGATGGCTTCCTCGATTATTTTCTTGAATATCATTTAGCACTTGTTGGGTCACAAGTGGCAGCAAACTTGATTCAAGCTGGGTTAACAGGAGGAAAGAAAAGAGAGGAATTGATTAGCCCACGTTATGGAAAACTTCAGAACTGCCTCAGGCTTAGCTGGCTAGGAGCACTGATAACATTGGTTTCTAATGAAAAGAAATGGGCAGAAGCCCTGAATGGATGTTTTCCCAAAGAGGACATACAGATGGTTTCTGGCTTCTTTTGCCGCCTCCAGCTTCATTTCTCTCTCTCTGTTGCTTTTAGCCTCAAACTGTGTAACTTCAAACTGTCTGGCGACTGCTAGGCTGCCCCTGGTTTGCACCGTGGCCGTCGCTCTTCCCCGTTCAGCTTAGCTGGAAACAATGAGCTTTTTTTCCCTTCATGCAAACAGAGATCCTGGGCCTCAGAATCACTTGCCAGATTCGGGACACGTGCTTAATTTCTGAACAAATCATTTCTGACCATCCCTGGAGTTGATGGGGAAGTAAGTGAAACCCACCCAAAGCAAACGAGCAGAGGGGTGAAAGCAGCTCTTCAAAGGAGACTCAGAGAACTGCTCTCAGCAGCAAAGGGGCAATGGATGATGAGGGGACACGGCAGATGTCTTCCACACCCTTCTCCCGTCTTTCCTCCTGTTATTAATCAATGCCCTGTGTGCCTTGTCAGGGGCTCACGGCGAAGTTGCTCACCTTTCAGCAGAGGGACGTGGGCTTAATCCTCTCCTGCAGCTCTTAGAACTCCAATTAGGTATGTCTACCTCTGCCTCTGTACCTCCGTCATTTCCTTGTGTAAACACAAGGCTCCCCTTTGCCCACAGGATGATTCTTGGTATCAGCGTTCAGTGGCCCACCAGTCTGGTATTCCGTGCTGCTTTATACCTGGAATACTGGTATTTCTGTTGGTGTCATACTGTTAATTTAGGAGTTAAAAAAAAAAAATCTCAATTATTTATGTCTTGACATACCACAGACATGCTTCATTAAGACTTGGACTATATAGGTGGGGCACCTGGGTGGCTCAGTTGGTTGAGCGTCCGACTTTGGCTCAGGTCATGATCTCACAGTTTGTGGGTTCGAGCCCCGCGTCAGGCTCGGTGCTGACCGCTTGCTCAGAGCCTGGAGCCTGCTTCAGATTCTGTGTCTCCATCTCTCTCTGCCCCTCCCCTGCTCACGCTTTGTCTCACTCTGTTTCTCAAAAACAAATAAATGTAAAAAAAAAATTTTTAAAGACTTTGACTATAGGTGAGCTTGTTGAGAAAGCTGTCTTCTATACTTCCATAAATTTCAAGCAAAAGAAGAAAATAGCAACCACCAAAGGAAAGCTTCTAATGCAGAAATGATTCTTATCTATTACAAAGACTTTCCAGCAAATGGAATATGAACAGACACTATTGGCATTAATATGGTACCTGCATTAACATTTCTACTTAGGTAAGATAAAATAGGAAGATGAAAACAAATGAGAAATACTTTTTTGGAAGATACACACACACACATGCATATATACATATATATATGTGTGTGTGTATGTATATATGGCTTGTAGCTTGTAACCAATAAAAAAATTGTTAGGGGTGCCTGGGTGGCTCAGTTGGTTGAGTGTCCGACTTTGGCTCAGATCATGATCTCAGGGTTTGAGGGTTCAAGCCCCACATCAGGCTCTGTGCTGACAGCCTGGAGCCTGCTTCAGATTCTGTGTCTCCCTCTCTCTGCCCCTCCCATGCTCATGCTCTGTCTCTCTGTCTCTCTCTCTCTCTCTCAAAAAAAAATAAACATTAAAAAATTTTTAATAAAAAAATTGTTGTTTCTGCAGAGAAACAAAACATTGTCTCCCTCCAAATTTCCTCAAAGTTATCTCCCAAGAGATAGGATTGTTTGAAGATCATAGGCTAGAGAAAAATATTTGAGAACAGCTTACAATTATCTCCTTATTATTCCCTTAACCAGTGTAGATTCGGAAAGAAATTTTCAGCAACTGGAAAGTTTTTCATAACTCAATGATGACATCATTGAAAGACCAAGATCACTTTTTAAAAAAGATCATAATTTTATTTCATTTTGTTGTTGTCAATTTCAATTCATTTTTAAATCTCAATTAAACTTTATGTAGTGCTTAAGCAACATTTTATCTTTATATTAGAGTATATTTAATATATATTCAGTATATTTACATTTTACTTACGATTATCAATTTTTGTATTTGTAATGTATTAAATACTTTGTTTTACTGATCTCAAGTACTTAAAATACATTATATGAAATAAATACCAAATACACTGACATTTTACTTTAGTGTTTAAATGACTCTTTAGCTTGGCACTGGAGGCCCTTCCAGTCAGCTCCCTGTCCATATTTACAGCCTCCCTCATGCTGTCCCTACTCCTGGGATAGATGTATTTATCTATGTCTCCTTTGCCAAATAAAACTTGGATCTGGCTACCTCCATAATTTTGCTGGAGGCTCCTTTTCCTGTTTCTCTGCCTGTAATACTTCCACTGAACAACCACAACTGGTAGAATGGAATCTTAAGGCAAATTCATTTTTGACCCCCCACTGTCTCTTTACATCTCACCAAGGGGCTGTCTCTTCCTTGCCCTTAGAGGAGACAAAGGCAGAGGTAATAAAAGCACTCAGTCACTTTTTAAGTCACAAAATAAAGTGGCAATCAGGAATTAAAATGGCAATCCAAGAGAAGAATTAGAACTTGAACCTTGAAGTTTCTCCCCTCCTCATACTTGGGCTGACCGAAGGCTAGAAGTTTGACATTTGAAGGTGAGGAAGAGAAGCATTCTTGGCTTCTCTTTCCTCCTCGAATGTTCCTTCTTCTCTTCTTCCATTGTATCAACCTATTTCTGACCCCTTCAGGGTCTGGAGTTTGGGGAGGGACATTAGTAAAGAGGAATTAGGAAGGGAAATTAGCACAACCCTTGTTGATAATTACTGTGGAAATGATCGAACAGGTGCTGTCTGGACCTTGCAGCTGGTTAAAGTTGATTGCTCTTTTAGGGACTTTTTCGTGGGTTCCCCAGAGACCTTCCCTTTCCCCACACTTCACCCTGAGGTATGGCACAGCAGTCCCCCATCCAGCTTGCTTCTGCTAAGGCCCCCACCCCTGCGGGAGGTCATTTTGAGCAGACTGACTCCCTTTCCCTCGGGGACCTCCTCTGGTCCCTTGGAAGGAAGCACTGTTTGCCCAGGTGGCCTCTGGGAGTGTGGCTGCTTCCCCACACCTCAGCCCTCTAGATTTACATGTCTCAAGTGCATGCCAGGTGGCAGTCCTGGGTGCCTCAAACTGCCAGAGACACACATTAAGCTCTGCAGGTGGTTCCCTCAAAGTCCTGCGCTGTGATTTGAGGTAAGGAGCATATCTCCCTCTCTCTCCTCCTTCACCCTTGGGGAGGACGGTAGAATTCTTCACACTCAGTAGTTCTCTCTCCAAAGAAATGCTTTGTTCAAAATGCTTCCTCTCTCCAGTTCAACGTCCCTTTATGCCATCAATGTAGGTGACAATTTAAGAGTTACCTGCCTCTCTTCCCCCACTTTTTACCACCTACTTTGAAAGTGTTTGCAGTTTGGTCCAACACACAGCTCTGGAAGGTGCCTCCGTGGAAGCTTTCATTTTCTTATCTTGTTACAACCCTAAAGTTCACTTTCATGCCTCTACGTCAACAAAATCTTCTTCATCACCCCCAAGGTAGTCATTTTTTACTTCACTGAACTGCTAGCTATGGATTGTCATGCCATTCATGTGGCACTTATTTTCTACCTTGTGTCGAGGTATACTTCGGAGACATTGTGAGCTCAGTTCCAGGCCTCCCTGCAAAATAGTGAGCCAAATGAATTTTTTGGTTTCCTAGTGCGTACAAAAGTGACGTTGCCACTGTGCTGTGGTATATTAAGCGTGCGGTAGTGTTATATCTTAAAAATGCATATACCTTAATTAAAAAACACTTTATCACTAAAAAATGCTAACCACCAACTGTGTTTTCGGCAAATCATAATCCTTTTTGCTGGTAGAGGGTCCTGCCTCAACGTGGTCAGTTGGCTGCTGACCAATCAGGGGTGCAGGATGGTGGTTGCCAAAGGTTGGGTCATTGCACAATTTCTTATGCTAAGACAGCAGTGAAGTTTCTATGTCAATTGGCTCTTCCTTTCACAAACAATTTCCCTGTAGCATGTGCTGTTTAAGAGCATTTTAGGGGAGGCTGGGTGGCTCAGTTGATTAAGTGTCCGACTCTTGACCTCAGCTCAGGTCATGATCTCATGGTTTGTGAGATCGAGCCCCACCTCAGGCTCTGCGCTGACAGCGTGGAGCCTGCTTGGGATTTTCTCTCTCCCTCTCCCCCCACACCCCACCGTGCACACGCGCTCTCTCTCTCTCTCTCTCTCTCTCTCTCTCAAAATAAATACCTAAACATTAAAAATAAAGTTTAATAGCATTTTACCCATAGTAGGACTTCTCTCAGAATGGAACCAATCCTCTCAAATCCTGCCGCCGCTTTACTGAGTGTATGTAATATTAGGTAATGTCCTGAATCCTTTGTTGTCATTTCAACAAGCTTCACATCATCTTCACCAGGAGTAGATTCCATCTCAGGAAACCGCTGTCTTTGTTCATCCATCAGGAGCCGTGCCTCCTCTATTCAAGTTTGATCATGAGATGGCAGCCATTCAGTCCCATCTTCAGGCTCCACTTCTAATTCTCTTGCTATTTCTACCACATCTGTGGTTACTGTCTCCACTGAAGTCTGGAACCACTCAAAGTCGTCCATGAGAGGTGGATTCAACTTCTTCCAAACTCCTGTTAATGTTGACATTTTGACCTCTTACCATGAGTCATGTATGTTCTTAATGGTATTAGGATGGCAAATCCTTTCCAGGTTTTCCTTTTACTTTGCCCAGCTCCATCAGAGGAATCACTATCTATGGCAGCTACAGCCTTATGAAATGTATTTCTTAAATAGACTCAAAAGTTGAAATGACCCCTTGACCCATGAGCTGTGGAATGGATGTTGTTAGCAGACATGAAAGCAACATGAATCTTGTTGTACGTCTCCATTGAAGCTCTTGGGCACCCAGGTGCATTGTCAATGAGCAATAATATTTTCAGAGGAATCTTTTTTTTCTGAGCAGCAGGTCTCAACAGTGGGCTTAAAATATTCAGTAAATCATGTTGTAAACAGATGTGCGGTCATCCAGGCTTTGTTTTTCCATTTCCGTTTAGAGCATAAGCAGAGTAGATTTACCATAGTTCTTAAGGGCCCTAAGATTTTCATAATGGTAACTGAGCATCGGCTTCAACTTTGAGTTACCAGCTGTATTAACCTCTAACAAGAGAGTCAGCCTGTCCTTTGAGGCTTTGAAGTCAGGCAGTGCCTTCTCCTGCTGTAGTCATCAAAGTCCTAAATGGCATCTTCTTCTAATATAAGGCTGTTTGTCTACATTGAAAACCTGTTGTTTAGTGTAGCCACCTTTGTTAATTGTCTTAGCTGGATCTTCTGGATACCTTCCTGCAGCTTCTGCATCAGCACCTGCTGCTTCCTCCTGCCCTTTTATGTTACAGAGACGGCTCCTGTCCTTAAACCTTACGAACCAACCTCTCCTAGCTTCAAACTCTTCTTCTTCAACTTTCTCACCTTGCTCGGCCTTCATAGAATTGAAGAGAATGAGGGCCTTGCTCTGGCCCAGGCTCTGGCTTTCAACACGCCTTCTTCATGAAGCTTAATCATTCTAGCTTTTGATTTAAAGTGAGAGACGTGATTTTTCCTTTCCCTTGTATACTTACAGACCATTAAGTAGGGTTATTAATTGGCCTAATAGTATTGTGCCTCAGGGAATAATGAGGCCTGAGAAGAGGGACAAAGACATGAGAATGCTCGGTGGCTGGAGCATTCAGAACACACACAACATTTATAGATTAAGTTTGCCAGTGGTGCCCCAAAACAATTACAGTAGTAACATCAAAGATCGCCGACCAACAAATATAACAATAATGAAAAAGTGTAAAATGCTGCAAAGATTACCAAAATGTAACGCAGAGAAACAAAGCAAATGCTGTTGGGAAAATGACACCGACAGACTTGTTTGATGCAGGATTGCCACAAACCTTTAATTTGTAAAAGAAAAAAAACAACACAGTATCTGTGAAGCGCAATAAATTGAGGTATGCCTGTATTTAAGTATGCTTATTTCCACCAAAAATTTGTAGTTCCTCAAAGGTAGAGACCATGCATCTTTCATTTTTATATCACTGAAGTCTTACACATAATGTGTGGATAATATTTATCATATCCAACAAATGGATTGCTCAATATTGCTGCGTATTATAAAGTCTTGGAAAGTAGGTAATATCTTCAGTTCAACCCGTGTTTATTGACTGTGTGCTGAGTTTCAAGCAGTGTGCCCGGTAGAAGTTACAGGCATAGACAAGATGCAGTCCTGTCTAGGTGGAGCTCAGGGGCTGGGATATTACAAAAAACGACATGACTCAATAAAGATGTGATCTAAAGCCTGTGCACAAGAGGGAGTGGTTAACCCTAACCAGAAGGCTCAGGGAGGTCTTCATGAAGTTGGAACTATCTGAACAAATTTTAAAATTGAGCTATAATTTACATATCATAAAATTCACCCTTTTAAAGTATAAAATTCAGTGGTTTTTAGTATGTTCGCAAAGCTGTACAACCATCCCTACAGTCTAATTCCTGAACATATTCATTACCCCCAAAGGGAACTTCAGACTCATTATCAGTCACTCTCCATTCCTCCGTTCCCCCAGCCCCTGGCAACCACTAATCTACTTCCTCTGTGGATTAACCAATTATAGACATTTCATATCAATGGGATCGTATAATATGTAGCTTTTTGTGTCTGGCTTTTTCACCTAGCGTGATATCCTCAAGGTTAATCCACATTGTAGCACATATCAGAATTCCCTTCCTTTTTAAGGCCGAATAATATTCCATGGTATGTACGTACCACTTCATCCAACATTTGGGTTATTTCCATGTTTTGGCTATTGTTAATGATGCTGCTACAAATATGGGTGCACCAATGTCCATTCAAGTCCCTTTCAGTTCTTTTGGGTAGGTCCCCAGACGTGGAACTGCTGACTCTTATGATAACTCTATGTTTAACTTTTTTGAGGAACTGCCATATTTTCCACAGCAGCTACATCATTTTACATTCCCACCAGCAATGAGTAAGTGATCCAATTCCTTCATGTCCTTGCGAATGCTTATTTTCTGTGTTTCATTTTGTTTTTGTTTATTTATAATAACCATCCTAATGAGCATGAAGTGGTATTTCATTGTGGTTTTGGTTTGCATTTCCCCCAATGACTAGTGATGCTGAACATCTTTTCGGTTGCTTATTAGCCATTTGTGTATACTCTGGGGAGAAATCTCTAATCAAAAAGCTCATTTTTTAAAAATGTTTATTTATTTTTGAGAGAGCGCAAGCAGGGGAGAGGGCAGAGAGAGGGGGACAGAGAATCCCAAGTGGGCTCTGCGCTGACAGGCTGACAGCAGAGAGCCTGGTGAGGGGCTCGAACTCACGAACCGTGAGATCACAACCCAAGCCAAAGTTGGACGCTCAACTGACTGAGTCACCCAGGTGCCCCAAAAAGTTCATTTTTGAGTTTTGTTTGGCTTTTTTTTGTTTGTTTTGGGGTTGCAGGAGTTCTTTATATATATGTCGGTACCTTATTAGATATATGATTTGCAAATATTTTCTCCTATTCTGTGGGTTATCTTTTCGCTCCATTGATAATGTCCTTTGATACAAAAAAGTCTTGAATTTGGGTGAAATCCAATTTATTTTTTTTCTTTTGTTGCCTATGCTTCTGTTGTTA
This sequence comes from Panthera pardus, assembly GCF_024362965.1. Classification (NCBI taxonomy): domain Eukaryota; kingdom Metazoa; phylum Chordata; class Mammalia; order Carnivora; family Felidae; genus Panthera; species Panthera pardus. Next base: position 3,636,834 of record NW_026526666.1, on the reverse strand, counting down.
CATGTGGGCACCACTTTTGAAACACAACTGTGTTTGGCAGAATAGTACATTGTACTTAGTCATTAGAACCTGTTTGCATTAAGTGTGTCAGTCATTTTCTAGGCTTAGCCAGTTGTAGAAAAGAGAGACGGAGCTACCTGAAGGAGAGGCTGGGGTAAGATGTTACCATGAGCACAGGGATTTTTGCCAATATTAGAGCAATAGCTGTCTGACAGGAACAAGGAAAAGAGTTGCTAGCAGGGGAGAGAATTGCATTGAGAAGAGGAAGCGCTTAAGTTCCCTGTTTCACAATTTGAACCAATCTTAGATGAAATGGCCTTACTGAAGAGGGGAAAGCAAATGTCATGAAAAAGCTGTGCAGTGCTTTTAAAAAACATCCCTCACAGTCCTCTTGGTTCCGTCCTATGAATTAGGGAAGCGTGCCATATGTGAGAACATGGTAAAGGTGCTATGTAAGATTGTTTTGTTATTGTTTGTGTAGTAACTAAGCATGTGATACGGGAGCCTAAGAACCGGGATTGAGGAGGGAAGGCATGGTTATGGAAGGCACCTAGATCTCCCTTCCAGGAAAGACTTACTGCCCAACTGCAAGGAGTGTAATCAAGAGGAGCCTCTAGCTGTTAAATCCGTCTGATTCTGCCTCAGCTACAGAGGCCACTCTTCACCTGAGGTCGTGCCCTTCTGCGTGCAGCCTGCATTTGGTGACTGAGAAAGGTCAGGCCATTTTGACCCAATGTGGGACACTCATGTGGGCAGTGCTTGCTCTAAAGTGCTCTAGTGGGGTGGTAAAGTCTCTTCAGGTCTTTACTGCCTCCTCTGATTCATTCTCCTTCCACTCCCTTCCTTGCCCAAGTGTCGATCCTTGACCAACATCTTCTACCTGAAATCCAGCTCGGCATCTGCTTCTGAAGAACCCAACCTGTGACCAGTGACCCTAATGATGATCTAATCTGGACTCTTTTTTTTTTTTAAATAATGAAAGTTATTTTTTCCAAATTCAAAATTATCCTCACTTCTTTTTTTTTGAAATTTTCAGATTAAAAAAAATTTTTTTAATATGAAATTTATTGTCAAATTGGTTTCCATACAACACCCAGTGCTCATCCCAACAGGTGCCCTGCTCAATGCCCATCACCCACTTTTCCCTCCCTCACACCCCCCCCCCCATCAACCCTCAGTTTATTCTCAGTTTTTAAGAGTCTCTTATGGTTTGCCTCCCTCCCTCTCTAACTTTTTTTTCTTTTTTTTTGCCTTCCCCTCCCCCATGGTCTTCTGTTAAGTTTCTCAGGATCCACATAAGAGTGAAAACATATGGTATCTGTCTTTCTCTGTATGACTTATTTCATTTAGCATAACTCTCTCCAGTTCCATTCACGTTGCTACAAAAGGCCATATTTCATTCTTTCTCATTGCCAAATAGTATTCCATTGTGTCTATAAACCACACTTTCTTTATCCATTCATCAGTTGATGGACATTTAGGCTCTTTCCATAATTTGGCTATTGTTGAAAGTGCTGCTATAAACATTGGGGTACAAGTGCCCCTATGCATCAGTACTCCTGTATTCCTTGGGTAAATTCCTAGCAGTGCTATTGCTGGGTCATAGGGTAGATCTATTTTTAATTTTTTGAGGAACCTCCACACTGTTTTCCAGAGTGGTGGCACCAGTTTGCATTCCTACCAAGAGTGCAAGAGGGTTCCCGTTTCTCCACATCCTCTCCAGCATCTGTAGTCTCCTGATTTGTTCATTTTGGCCACTCTGACTGGCATGAGGTGATATCTGAGTGTGGTTTTGATTTGTATTTCCCTGATGAGGAGTGACATTGAGCATCTTTTCATGTGCCTGTTGGCCATCTGGATGTCTTCTTTACAGAAGTGTCTATTCATGCTTTCTGCCCATTTCTTCACTGGATTATTTGTTTTTCGGGTGTGGAGTTTGGTGAGTTCTTTATAGATTTTGGATACTAGCCCTTTGTCTGATCTGTCATATGCAAATATCTTTTCCCATTCCATTGGTTGTCTTTTAGTTTTGTTGGTTGTTTCCTTTGCAGTGCAGAAGCTTTTTATCTTCATGAGGTCCCAATAGTTCATTTTTGCTTTTAATTCCCTTGCCTTTGGAGATGTGTCAAATAAGAAATTGCTGTGGCTGAGGTCAGAGAGGTTTTTTTCCTGCTTCCTCCTCTAGGGTTTTGATGGTTTCCTGTCTCACATTCAGGTCCTTTATCCATTTTGAGTTTATTTTTGTGAAGTGTGTAAGAAAGTGTTCTAGTCCTCACTTCTTGTAGAATGAAGTAAATATTTCAGCAGAAAGAAAAAAAAAATCACTCGTAATGTTGTCCACCATCTTTGGAAACCATTTCTCACAGCGTTGGGTAACTATTCTAACATTTGGGTGGGTCATTATTTACTTATGCCTTGAATGATTATTGTTGTTTATTCTTTTTTTTTTTAAGTTTTTTACCAGCATAAATAATGCTACCATGCATGTTCTCGTGCATGAAAGTTTTTATGTGTTCTAAATTATTTTCTTAGGCTCCAGTCCCAGAATTACTGGGTTAAAGGTGTGCCATTTTAAAGGCTCTTATCGGATAGTTTTCCAAAGATTTGAACCAGCTTTTACTATTATCAACAGAGTACAACAGGGCGTTGGGGTGCCCCTTTCAGTGCCTTTTCCCTATCATTTCATAGATGAGATAATTACTGGTTAAATAGTCATTTGTGACAGTGAAGAGTCTCCTGAATCTTCGATTAGATTAGTTCTCTTTTGCCCAAATGTGTATAAAACCCAAAAGTGCAAAGCAGCTCTTCTCATCAGCTTACCAGTGTACTTTATTCTTAGACGTGGAATGCTAACTCTCGGGATGCTTTTGTGGGGAAAAAGGAATAGGTGTGATGGTAAATGTGCAGAGATTCCCCCCTGGGGAGAGATTAGAGACAAATCACAGAAGCTGTGGCCTTGAAAAGAACTGTCCAGGCAGAGACTACACCAGTGGACAGGCACCTTGGACCCAGTGGGTCCCCTCGTTTCTGTCACGGTGCTGTGCGTGTGTGGTAGCAGTGGGCCCAAAACACAAGAAAACCTGGGGACACCCAGACAGTACTGTTATTTCACTTTACAAACAGTGATATTCTACAGCTGTAGAATATTCTATACCTGTAGGTATTCTACACCTATTCCATAACCTTCTCTTTTTTTACTTAATATATCATAAAGTTTCCATGTCATTAAATACATGTCTATACATGGTTTGAATAGTTTGCATTAGGCTAAATAAAATATATAGATTCTGAAACAGGTCTTAGTATTTTCATTCTATTTTTATTTTTTTAATTTTTTTTTTAACATTTATTTATTTTTGAGACAGAGAGAGACAGAGCATGAACGGGGGAGGGTCAGAGAGAGGGAGACACAGAATCTGAAACAGGCTCCAGGCTCCGAGCTGTCAGCACAGAGCCCGACGTGGGGCTCGAACTCAAGGACCGTGAAATCATGACCTGAGCCGAAGTCGGCCGCTTAACCGACTGAGCCACCCAGGCGCCCCAGTATTTTCATTTTAAAGATGAAGGCATCTTTCTGATGGGCAGAAAGCTTTACAAACTTGTACAGTTCCCACAATTAGTAAGTGGAGTAAATCCCATTGAACTGAAGTCACATCTGAGTCCAGAACCCAAGATTTTTCATTATACCATGTGACCCACCAGGCATAAACAGTTAAGCCCAACACCAACCCCGTTCTTTTGACTATCTGGCAGGAGCTATGCAGAGTGGGGGGTGTGTATCAGCAGGCAGAGTGGTAGAAATGCAGCTCCCAACCACCATCCCCCTGAAATTTTTCTGTTCCTTTGCAATTAACAAGCTTACGGCAATTTAAATTCAGTTCAGTCACGTAACCATTAGGCACTGGGAACACAGAGATTAACAGGGATGCCGGTTTAAACAGCTGTGTCTGCCTCAACACGTTTCAAACACGAGGGCAAAGGGGAAACATGTTCATGCCTGTGTGCCTACCACACGCTCACGTGCCACCCCGAGATCACTGCTGGTCCCTCACTTGTGTATGTACGGTCTCTGCCAGAGAAATGGAGCCTAATTAGAGTGGCACACATTTGCTCATATGTCAGATTCCTCTTGATACCAAAGGAAGCCTTTCTCTCTGGTTTTTAGTGATGAAGATACCAATTGCGATTTCCTCCCCATCGTATGCTACCACTAATGCTGATGTCCAATTTGGACAGGACACGAGCATTTGCCTCTTAGAAAGGGTGCCTCTGATTCCCACTAGAGGGCACTTGATGCTAATTCTGGGCCAGGTGCCATCCCTGGGGGCATTGGAAGTCTTCCTTCTGTGATCACCGGCTGTCAGATTCACAAAAACCCCTGGTGCTCGCTTTGTTTGTTCTAGAGAATGGTTGGGGAGTGTTTCCTTGGCCAGCTAGGAGAGGAGGAGAGAGTGGTGGGAGCATTCCATGCCTGCCTGGCTCTCCTTAACGCCCCCTCCCCTGCCTTCCCTCCAGAACCTGTCCTTCAGGGCAGCAGGCTCTACAGAGAGTGGAGGCAGAAGGGTGTCACCTGCCTTCAAGAGCAATAACTGTGCACAGTGCCACTCGGAGCCTGCAACGTTTGGAGGAGTGGATTAACCACGGAGGGGTTGCGAGAACTCCCAGTTCAGAACACAAAAGAAGAAAGAACAGAACATTGCGATGCAAAGATTTATGAGGGAGAAAGATTCACTAAGAAAAGGAAATTGGAAACCAAGGAAGCAGAATATTCAAAAGACAGCCATGTGCCATGCATAATAATGAAGTTTCCCTGACTCCCTTTGGCTCAGGTCGGTCTCTTTAATAATTTATATAGCAACTCTCCTTCGTCTGCCAACAGGTGGGTCTGGGGGCTTTGCAAATGTTTCCTTATTGCTCCTTTCACCGTGTCCGAGAGGAAGGTCAGGGTGTCCAGAAGGCTTTCCTTTGGGCACCCAGATGGAGAAACAGCCTCTGTGTGCCTGCCATTTGCATAAGGTAACGGAGTGAGACTATGGCAGCTAGGGGACTAGCGGGCAGACTTCCTCATTGGTGCCATATGGACCATGCCGAGGTCCCATAGGCACCTCAAGAGGATGGGTTGGGGCTGAGGAGTGCAGGCAAATGTCCATAGGTGAGTGGACTTTGCGATGGAGGCAGGCACTCAGACTGAACTGGATCCCTTTGCACAGTGGTGCCACTGAGACCTGATCTCTGGCTCTGTCTCGTTCGGTTGATTTATGATGTGGGGGATGCTCACCGCATGCTCTCTTGGCTACTATCCCCGTAGTGTGGGCTCGTGCGTCTCCGCCCTGGGCTTGCAGCTAGCCCCCCTTCGCCCTCTCCCTTGGGGTTGGGACTGGGCACAATCACTGCCGGAAACCTGCTCCCCAGACCCCATTTCTACCGTGCCCTCCCCAGACAGAAACCCTTTTGGGGTGGAACTCACAAGCAAGTCATATCAGTCCTGCAGAGATGCTCTGTTTGTGTGATGTTTTAAAAAATATTTTGAATTTGTTTCCAATGTTGAACAGGGACGATTTTAGATAAAAATCTGAATTTCTAGGGGCGCCTGGGTGGCTCAGTCGGTTAAGCGTCCGACTTCGGCGCAGGTCATGATCTCATAGTTCGTGAGTTCGAGCCCCACGTCGGGCTCTGTGCTAACAGCTCAGAGCCTGGAGCCTGCTTCACATTCTGTGTCTCCCTCTCTCTCTGACCCTTCCGTGCTCATGCTGTGTCTCTCTCTGTCTCCAAAATAAATAAACATTAAAAAAAAAATCTGAATTTCTAGCTTATGGGGGGAAATTAAAGTATTTGTCAACATTAGTTCTGCACTTCCACATTACAGTGGATTGAGCAGAGTAGTGTCACTGCCTTCAGACAGGGCTTGTGTTTCCAGTTCACTTCTGTCCCTACACCTCCCCTGCCTACATATCTCCCCAGCTTTACTGCTAAGGGTGACTTGTCTGGGTCCCCTAGACCGAGCTTATGATTCTTGTTCTATGGCAGACCTTGACCCAGAACAGAGGGTCCCAGAGCAGCATTACCAAAGGGGTTCCAGCTTCATGGTCCTCATGCCCAGTGATGATAATTCCAAGTCTGGCTTTCAAAGAAAACACACATGCGCACGCACACGTGCACACACACATACACACGCATGCACACGCGTACGCACATGCACACACACACACACACACACACACACACACACACAAGTGATACTGTTTCTTAGCCAGGCAGTGTCACTAAGGATAGAAAGGAGGGGTCAGTTATAAAAAGAGATTATTGAACTGTGTTGTAAAAGCAATACAGTTTAGTAATTTGATTATGGGAAGTGAGGGAGGGAAAGAAGACAAGGATGTCTCCAAAATTTCTGGCTGAATAACTAGGAAGATAGTGGTGACATTTACTGAGAAGTGGAGGCCTGGAGGAGGGGCAGGTTTGGGGAGCACCAGATAGATGCAGAAAACAATTGGATCTCTGACTCCCAGGCTCAGTGGTGATGCCTGGACTGAAGATTGAGTTTGCAGAGTCACCAGCTCTGAGGTGGATGATGAAGCCATGAGAGTGAAGAGATGGCCCAGGGAGGGGATGCGGTCTGAGAAGAGAATAAGGCCAAAGTTAAAGTATTAGGAAGCACCAGGCAGGGGAAGAGTCAGCTGGAGACTGGGAAGAGACTTCTCCTCACAGTGGCATGGCAACTATCAGAAGCTGGAGTCTCAGAAGCCCAGAGAGAAGAGAACTTCTAGAAAGGAGTGGTTAGAGAGGCCATATAAAATGGGGTGTGAAGGGAAGAATCTATTTGGGAGTTTGGAAAGAGGTCATTGTTTTGTTTTCAGGGAACAATAGTTGTAGGGATGGAGACAGGAGCCTTATTGCTGTGAGTTGACACATCAATGGGAGAAGAGTGGAAATGTGGTTGCCAACTATTCTTTTGAGGAGGAGGAGGAGGAGGAGGAGGAGGAGGAGGAGGAGGAGGAGGAGGAGAAGGAGAAGGAGAAGAAGAAGAAGAAGAAGAAGAAGAAGAAGAAGAAGAAGAAGTTGTTGATAATGAAGGAAGGAAGGAAGGAAGGGGATAAAAAGTAGTTCAGAGAAATTGCAGAATTGGAAAGGGTGCTTGCTTTTTCTTCAGGTGGAAGAGGTATGGGCATTTTGACATGTTGCAGACTGCAGTGGGGAAAGAGGGGCTGACTTTATGGGGTGTGGAGCACGCATGGAGCAGAGCCTAGCACAGTGCAGGTGGGGTGCAAAGCACAGGGCCAGCGTCAAGATCAGGGAAAGGGACCGTTCACCTGCTGGGTCTAGAGAAAAAAAAAGGAGAAGGAGGTTGTGGGTAAAGAAGTAGGAAGTTGGAACTCATGTTTGATTGTTTCAAATGTCTTTCAAGTTGGAAGTGAGGCAGGTGGCTGGAGGAGAGGACTGGGGTGTGGAATCTGTGGTGTGGAGAATGCTCTCCTTTGGGGGCTCTATCTGAGCCCCAGAAGTAGATATAAGAAATTCCTCATATCCGCTCTTCCTATATTCTTTAGAGGTTTTTTTTTACTTCTTTAAAAAATTATATTGCCCATTTTAAGTATACAACTTAATAATTCTTAGTGCATTTATAGAGCTGTACAGCCAGAATCACAATGCAACTTTATCAACATTTCCATCACCCCTTAACAATCCCTCATGCCCATTTTCAGCCAATCCCCATTCTGTCCTTTAGCCCCAGGCAATCACTAATCTACTTTGAGTCTCTTTGAATTCGTCTGTTTTGGAAATTTCATAGAAATGGAATCATACAACCTGTGGTCTTCTTTTACTTAGCATAATGTTTTCAAGAGTTCATCCATGTCAATTAAGAGACTGTTAAAAACTGAGAACAAACTGAGGGTTGATGGGGGGTGGGAGGGAGGGTAGGGTGGGTGATGGGTATTGAGGAGGGCACCTTTTGGGATGAGCACTGGGTGTTGTATGGAAACCAATTTGACAGTAAATTTCATATATTAAATAAATAAATAAATAAATAAATAAATAAATAAATAAATAAACATTTTAAAAAAAAAAGAGTTCATCCATGTCAAGCATGTTTCGGGGCGCCTGGGTGGTTCAGTTGGTTGGGCGACCAACTTCGGCTCAGGTCATGATCTCGCAGTTTGTGAGTTCGAGCCCCGCGTCAGGCTCTGTGCTGACAGCTCAGAGCCTGGAGCCTACTTTGGATTCTGTGTCTCCCCCCCTCTCTCTACCCCTCCCCTGCTCATGCTCTGTCTCTCTCTCTCAATAATAAATAAACATAAAAAATTAAAAAAAAAAAAAAGCATGTTTCAGTACTTTATTCCTTTTGATGGCCAAATAATGGCCTACTGTGTGTATATATCCCATTTATTTATTTATGCACAATTCATTTGAGTTGTTTCAAGATTTTGGCTGTTCTGAATCATGCTGCTGTGAGCATTCATGTCCGTGTCTGTATGCAGATAGGTTTCCTTTTCTCTTGTGTAAATACCTAGGAGTGGACTCACTGGGTGTTACGGTAAGGACTTTTTTCCCCCTTTTTAAGAAACTGCCACATTGTTTTTCAAGGCAGCTGAACCATTTTACAGTCCCACCAGCAATGTATGAGGGTTCCAGTTTCTCTACATCCTTGTCAACACTTGCTATTGTCTGGTATTTTTTATTATAAACATTCAAGTGATATGAAGTCGTATCTCATTGTGGTTTTAATTTACTTTTTCCTAATGGTAATGATGCTGAGCATCTTTTCATGTACTTATTCGCCATTCATATATCCTCTTTGGTGAAATATCTATTCAAATCCTTCGCCCATTAAAAAATGAGTTTTTTCTTATCATTGAGTTGTAAGAGGGCTTCTTTACTTAGACAATTCCGCATTATTCCAGTCCCCTGTTATAGTTAGTATTTCTTCATATGAAATTTCCCCTCTTGAAATTACTGTGTGATATCTCTCTGTATTGCATTCCGATTTATACACGTGGCTACTAACATCTGTTCTCTGATAGGCAAGTAGGAAATACTCAGAAAAGAAATATGAGGGGTGTCTGAGTGGCTCATTCGGTTGAACATCTGACTTGGGTTCAGGTCATGATCTCACAGTTCGTGAGTTTGAGCCCCGCATTGAGCTCTGTGCTAACAGCTCAGAGCCTGGAGCCTGCTTCGGATTCTGTGTCTCCCTCTCTCTCTGACCCTCCGCTGCTCACACTCTGTCTCTCTGTCTCTCTGTCTGTCTCCCTCAAAAATAAATAAACATTCTAAAGATGAAAGAAAGAAAAGAAATACAAAAAAGAGAAAGCCTCGGAGCTAGACAAATGTGCATCCGGATTCTAGTTTTGCCACTTACTTCAACGTGACCTTAGACAAGGCATTTAAACTTTACAAATTTTCATGTTATCATCTGTAAAACAGGAAAATGATGCCCTCCTCCCCCACACAGGATTTTCTTAAAGATAAGAGTTACATAAATAGCTTATCACAGAGATTGACACTTAGCAACGACTCAATAAATGAGGGCGAGCCACAAGGGGAGCAAGTGGTCAAGAGCTGAAAATAAATCTTAGCGTGTTCTGCCACTGAGAGTATTATTCAGTCAAACCACATTTGATGAAAAGGTCCTTGTTGTTATTTGGTGAAAAACGTCCTTGACCAGGGGCGCCTGGGTGGCTCAGGTGGTTGAGCGTCCAACTTCAGCTCAGGTCATGATCTCACGGTTCGTGGGTTCGAGCCCCACGTCATGCCCTGTGCCAACAGCTCGGAGCCTGGAGCCTGCTTCGGATTCTGCGCCTCCCTCTCTCTCTGTTTCTCCCCCAGTCACACTCTGTCTGTCTCTCTCTCTCTCTCTCAAAAATAAATAAAGATTAAAAAAAATTTTTTTTAAATGTCCTTAACTGGCACCTGAGTGCTACTGTTGTTGAAGAGATGTCGAAGAGAGAGGCCAAGTGATGGCTCAGAAAGGTCCTCCTGTCGCTCCTGTCGCGTCGCGCTGTGAGAGCTTATCACGAATGTGGGCTGCAGTCCTCAGCTGCATGGGGCCCATTTCATCAGGACCTTCACAGTGTCCAGGCTTTGGCAGCCCGACTCATGGCAACTCAACTCACATTGTTATTTTAGTCTTTAGGATAACGACAGCGACTCGCTCTTTCGGGGATTGATCCATTACTCAAGTCACTAACCATCATGAAGGTTAGAAAGCAGTTACTTATTTTCATGTCCAACTGACTATATACGGAGACACGGGCTTAAGCTAAAATGCCCAAGTTTGCACTGGAAAAGCGTAAATGACGACACATCACGAGCACCACTGCACTGTTTATGATGATAATTATTTAGTTTACAGTTAGATTTGGACATTTCCATATATTCATGTCTTGTGTATAAAATGCTGTGCTGCCTTGAACAGTGTTAGAAGCAGAATCAGGAATAGACACTATGAAGGAGTCATAAAGGGGTGATAGACTGCCAGATGAAGGATGGATCCTAAGGCTGTTAGAGCCCGACACTGCCACCTGGGGGCTCGGGGCAGTTTCTGCACTCCTGGGTGGGGAGGCCGGAGTGTGCTTGCGAACACACCTTCCTCTTGTTCTGAGAGGGTCTTCTTAGTGATCAGTGTGGTCGAGGAGATATAAGTGGGGAAGCCTGCCTCACACGTGTTAAGTATGCTATTTAGATCTGTTTCCCGGAGTGTGATCTGTTACCTGCAGCATGAGGACACTTCCTTCTACACTTGCATTCGAGCTGTGCACTCTGCAAGCTGCGTGTGTGTGGAAGGCGCGGGTGGGCTTTGCTCCAGCACCTACCCTCTAAGGCCTAGAGCCCAGATTGCTGGCATGTGTGACACACAGGCCTGGTTGCTTCTTTGTTGCACACCAGAGAACAAACGAGAGGACGAGGTGGGCGGCGTACCCTTTGGTTTTACTTAGCACCAGGCGGGCCATTTGTGTCACAGACAGGGGGCATGATGCACCTCGTATGAGGATGAAGACACAGAGGCAAAGAAATGAGGTGGGCTTTGCACTGAAGAAGGGGAGAACTTTGGGTCTGTGGGAAGTGGAGCCCAGTTTCTGGACGTGGAAATGTAATGACATCTGTTAGCTACTCTCTGTTGTATGTTCCTTGGCCCAAGGGCATTTATTACACATTCAGACCAGTGTTAGCCATGTTTGGGGAGTTGAAGTGTATGATTATGCTCACACGGAAGGCACAGTATGTGGCATGGGCTGCTGTTCCACGTGCAAGGAGACAAGAGGTGAAAGCAGGGTCTTAGTGCCTTGATGTTCCAGAGCAAGGACTGCGTCTGAGGTGACATGTGACAAACAGGATTTATGAACAAGTAAGCTTTTCTTAGTGACCACTAGAGGTGCTTGAGAAGGTGAGACGGCTAGAGACCGGACTTCCTGCAGCCATAGAGGACAGGGGCTCAAGCTAATGTTATTTGGGGATGAAAGGTCAGAGAATTTGAGCACCTCCGGGTCATATAAATACCGTAGGGCTAACAAAATCACTGACACTATCACAAGCAGAAGCATAATCCAAGGACAATATTAGCGATCTGGCATTGCCAAACCATTATTAATAATAAGCAATACAAGACTGACATTTATTTCCCCCCCTCTTCTCTTGCCACACGTGGAAATCTGGGTGGGGTCAAACAGTCCTTGCTTGTGGTTCCTACAGGACCTTGTGCTCTCTGGAGCCTCTCCTAAATGCCCTTCTTGCTTCATGGCTCCCACAATTGACCAGCTCTGATGCTCTGATTCAGTTTCTATTCTTGACTTTTATTTTGCTCTGCATTATTCATCACCCTGTGATTTTTAAGAATTAGCAGTCCGTTCTGCCTTAGCCTTTCATGGTGTCCTCAGACTTAGTGGTCTCTGATTGTCCTCCTTACGTCCTCCTTTCCTCCTTCTCTTCCCTGCTCTAGAAAAGGATTTAAGGTGCCCATAGAGATGTAATTGACCAAGATAATATATTAAGTAAATTTAAAATATTAAATTAATTTTAAATTAAAAGTAAGTGAACAAAAGAAAAACGAGAGCAAGTAATAAGGGGGATGCAAATGTATATCCCTTAGAGTCCTAACTCTTGGTTACTAGCGGGTCCTCCTTCGGTCCGTGCTTGCTGGAGATGATTCAGAAAGAGGAGAGCGAATTAACTGCCCCAGTCCCAGGGATCATGAGGTACAAACACGCCATACCAACATACTCCTGATACTAAAACCAGAAAGAAAAAATTTCCGAAAGAATGTCCTAAACAAGATCGTGTATTATGCAATCACAAAGGCCCTCACCCACAACAGCAATTCTTAAGGTAGGCACTGGGGTGGAACTCATTAGGGGTGACCACACCAAAGCTCCGTTCAATAAAAGTGGTTTTCCAGGCGGCCAGTTCAATAAGATCTGCTGGTCTAGATTTTAATAGTTGTTGGATGGTGGTGAGTATGAGACTCTTTTCCCTCAGGAGTAATGGATCTTCTCTCCTGTGTTTCCCAGTAAGCTCAGGACTTTGTCCCATAATGGTGGTCCATCGTGCTGTGGATAGGATGACTTTTGACTTTGTTCCCTGAGCCCTGCCAGCACAGCCTTCCACTGCTTATGACCTGGCTTCTAGGCTCAACCTGGGGTCGCTCTCCCCTCTCTTTCCTGTCAATCTTTAAAATTCCAGCATATTCATCTATTCCTATCGAAGGCAACCCCTCCTTCCACGCCATCTGTGCAGCCTTGGGTGGGTTCCTCATCCTTCCCAAGACTTACTTTCTCTAACTAAAATGGGCTGTATCTGTGACATGGTTTTGATGTGAAGAGTCAATGAAATAGATAAATCCTCTAGCACAGTGCCTGGCAAATATAAGGCAAAAGAAAAATCTTGGTTCTCCTCTCCTTTAATATGAGACTGCATTTAAAAAATTTATAGCTTGTTAAATCTAGCATGTTACTTATTTCATGTATAATTGTTTTCTTCTAAGGAGAGTATGCCTTTCAATTATTTAAGCCCCACTTCCCCCCAAATTACAGATCATAGTGCTTTGAGCATAGTAGGAACTCAATGCATATGGATTGAATAATTCCAACTGGAATGCTTTGAAAGGGAGGAGTAGAGCAGGAAAGGGGACAAATCCATCTGAGGGTCCATATGGTGGTCAGTTAAAGCTGTGGCAGTACCTTGTTCCCAAGGTACCCTCCTATCATTTCCCAAAGCTATTTGTCCTGTCAGTGTGATTAAGAGACAGTAAGACAGTGAGAGAGACAGAGACCAAGACTGAGAGAAATGTGGGTAGGGGGTAAAAGGCAGGAGGGAGCTACAACAGTCTTTTTTTCTCCCCATTCAATGTCACTAAATAACCCAAATATTTTAATAGCCCTATTTTCTCAATTCTCTTGCAATTTAATTGAGGACTTTGGTAATGCACAGTTGTTAGCACATTAAGGATTTTTATTTTTCTTAAGAAAAGCTTTGTGGTTGAATGAAAGTCACATACAGAAGGAATATATGTATTTTTTAAATCTCTATTGTAGAACAATTCTCAAACATGAGTCAAACACTCTCCCCACCCCTTTTTCTTCACCAGCCTCCCCCAGTGCCATGTAGGGAGACTTGAAAATAACTCACGGTATTTCCGGGGAAATCGGCAGGCTATTTAACTTATCCTAGATGGGTCTGAATATAGAAATATCCTCCCCTCAGTATATAGCACAAAGCAGGTGTAGGCGGGTCCAGGGTGGAGGAGTTGAGTGGGCCTGCCCATTTAGGGAGCTCAAGCATATCAGAGCATGTCAGAACGTTGGGGGCGGCTGGCCGTGGGTTCTGTTTGAGTGTGGGCTTAATGAGCCTCAAGGGAGAGGACCAGGGCCAGCTGGAGCTAATGGTTGCTCCTTTTAATAATTGCAGCCAGTAAAAGGGATACCTTTTAACGTCACCAACTGGAACGTTTTACCTGGAGAAAAAGGACAGACCGAGTGTACTGAGTCAGTCCAAGGAGGCTGTATGGGGTGATGGGGAGGGATGGTTTTGAGCATAACTGCATGACACTTTGGGGTGCGATATCCCTGATAATAAAACTTTAGGTGGGTCTCTGTCTCCGCCTGGTTCTGAGCATTTTGGACAATCGCATACTAACTTTCAAAAGTCAGGTAATGTCCATCCAATCCCAGATATCTCTCTATATTAAGAACTACAAAAGTCTTTTTGCTTTGGGACTTCATGAAGTTGGAAGAATTAAGAATGACTAAGCTCACATTCTGGAATTAGAATTTCCTGCATTTTACCATATGACTAACGCACACACATAAATGCATACACAAGCTGCAAAGCATATAAAGTAGACGGGCTAGGACGCTGGTAAAAATCCTCAGGTCTGACTGAGAGAATGACCTGTGTTCATGTCCAACTCATGACTCTCTTATTCTGGTTCGGTAGATTCTCTTCTATGCACCATGCTAGTTTTTCTAAATGACAGGCCACCCCGAGACGTGTATTTCTGCTCCTGGGGCCTTTCTTCCCTGTCTTTATTATACACTGGTTCACTTTATGCATGGCTTTTATCGGCATATTGCCAAGAAAATTGCTGACTTCCTCCTACGAGCAAAGAGAAACAATCAGACTAGAGCTACCCCCAGCACAGCGGCCCGCCCACCCGAATCTGTTGGGGCTATGCTGCCTTTCTGACTTCGGTGTAGATGAGCCCTCTGTCTTGTCTACAAGTCCCAGCTCCCCCACTTGGACCTCTGATCCCAGCTCCTCTCACTGACTCCAGCGCAGCTCTCCCCGCCCTCGCCTCCCTGCCCTCTATGGTCAGCATGCACACGTGCTGTTATTCTCCCATCTAGACAATAAATCTTCTCTTGACCCCACTTCCTTCCACAGCTGCATCCCATTTCCCCGTTCCCCTTTACAGCAAAACTCCTTGAAAGAGGTGCTGCCTCTAATTCCTTTCTCCCATTATCTCGTAAACCCACTTCAAGCAGGCGTCTGTCTCCATTAGGTCGCTGAGGCTACCGTCCACAGGGTCAACAATGACTTCTACGGAGCTAAAGCCAGCAGTCCTTTCTCGTGATCGGCCACTGCCCCTCCCCCCGTCACCTCTCCAACCCCACCACCGACTTGGCTCCCTCTGTCCCCACTCCCCACAGTCCTTACTGTTCCACAAATCCTCCAGCACACTCTCTCCTCAGGCCTTGGTATGGTTGTTTTGTCAGCCTGGGATGCTTTTCCTCCAGCGATCTGCATGCCTATCTCCCAGATTTCTCTTAAAGCTCTGCTCAAGTGTCACCTTTTCAGTGAGGCCCACCCCGACCATCCTCCTTAACCTTGCAGTCCCCACCCCAGCTTGCTGTCCCTCCCGGTTCTCCTTTATATTAGTTAACTATTGCCGCATAACAAATTGTCCCCAAACTTAGCAGCTTAAAACAACAGCAGATATTTCTTATCTCTCATAGTTTCTGTGGGTCAGGAATTTGGGAGTGCTGGGTGGATTCTGGTTTGGACTCTCCTGTGAGGTTGAGGTCACACCTCACTGCAGCAGTCATCTGAAGGTTTGACTGGGGCTGGAGGATTCATTTCTTTCTTTCTTTCTTTCTTTCTTTCTTTCTTTCTTTCTTTCTTTCTCTCATGTTTATTTATTTTTGAGAGAGACAGACAGAGCATGAGCATGGGAAGGGTAGAGAGAGAGGGAGACACAGAATCCGAAGCAGGCTCCAGGCTCCGAGCTGTCAGCACAGAGCCCAATACGGGACTCGAACCCACAAACTGTGAGGTCATGACCTGAGCTAAAGTTGGACGCTTAACCAACTGAGCCACCCAGGCGCCCCTGGAGGATTCAGTTAGAAGATGGTTTATTTACCTGGCTGTGGGCAGGAGACCTCAGTTTTTCCTCACATGGACATCTCCCAGGGTATTTGAGTATGCCTTATGCCATGGCAGCTGAGTTCCCCCAGAACAAGCGATCCAAGAGACAGCCCACAGAGACCACAACATCAATTTAACCTAGCCTTGGAAGTGACACACTATCCCTCCCACAGTCTCCTGTTGGTCACATAGGCCAGATCTATACAGAGAGGTGGGATCACGGGCACCATCTTGAAGGCTGACCACCACACCTTCACTCTATTTCTTTCCATAGTGCTCACCACCCTCTGAGACACCATATTGTTTACCTATTTCAGATGTTTACTTTTGGTCTCCCCACACTAGGATGTAAGGTCCCTGCGGGTGGTGGTTTTGATCTGTTTCACTGAGTGTTAGATCTCTGGTGTCTACACTGTGTCTGGCATAGAGTAAGCACTCAGATATTTGTCAAATGAGCAACTGAATATAAAACCCTGTAAAACTCTGTCTGCCTACCTGATTGTTATTCTGGAGAAGCTTCTCTGTCTTAAATTGCAAAAAGCTGCAGCTCCAGCAGACTCTTTACACTTCCCTGAGCATTCAGTGACCCATCTTTGTTTTCTGACCCAATCCATTTAGTGCCTTTGCCAGAGTGAATAACTTCCTGATTGAGATCTGAGCTAAAAACAAAATCTTCTCCACTGGAGCACCCCGCCCCCCGCCCCCCGCCCCCCGCAACAACACCATCGCTATACACACTTGCACAGTAAGAGTTTTTCTTTGACCATTTCATGCCTACTTATGTACATAAAAGTAATGAAGTCTCACAATATCTTCTGACTTGGGACTAAGTAGCTAAGGGAATGACGGTAAGTAGAAGGAGCAGGTCAAAGGACAGAGCTCTGGAGTGAAGGTTGCGCAAGAGAACCAAGGGCATATGGTGGCTCCGTTCTGTGGTCTAAGAAAGGAATTATTAGCATGCGGGGGGCGATCCTGCCACCACCAGTATTCAGGAATTACTGAGAGGAGAAGCATCTGTCTCCTCCCTGCTGGTTCTTGGCAATGCCAGCAACTGAGGTGGTAGGGGGCATGCTGGTACCTGAGGAGGAGGAATCCCAGCTGAGGGCAGTGGTGAAGGAGCAGGCAGCAGGGCGAGCTGGTGAGGAGAGAGCCCTGGCTTCTCCTCCGTCCACAGCTCATGGCTCCATCTGTGCTCTTGGGGCTCATCCTGACTTTCCCTCACGAGTTCTTGCTTCCTCCATTTCTCCACATACGTCCCTTGCTTCTTTCTCTACCACAGACTGACCCCCTCAATCTGAAAATGTGATCAGGTCTCCCCTTTCCTAAAAATCTCTCCTCTCTCCTGGGACCACTTTTTCTCAGGGCTTAGCTATCTCCCAGGTACAATGAACACACACACACACACACAAAACCACTTGGTCCCATTTCCAACCACCATTTGTCTTTCCTTAGCAAACTTATTAAATGGGCTCTTCACATTCCTGGCCTTCCTTATCAATTTATCCAGTTATTAATTTATTCATGTAAGCAATTTATTGAGGACTTACTATATATAATATACTGTGAATAGAGCGATGGAGTATGGTTTCGATGCTCAAGGCGCTCTCTGCCTAACAGGACACAGATAGGAAACAAATTATAATGTTATATAAGGAGGTAACACAGGAGAGTCATTAGGAGAGAAGCAGGAGTCAGAGATGGTTTCCCAGAAATGTGGAGTCTGAACTAGATTTTGAAAGACAACAGGTGAATCTAGGGCTGGGCAGTCGAGGGAAACAGAGAGAATCTTGGAAGCTGAATAAGAGATACTGGCCAACTTAAAGGCACCGAGATGATGTAAAATGAAGAAACCATATTTGAGTTGGCAGCATGAAGATCACTGGAGGTCTTTGCAGATGCAGTTGGAGTGGGGAATATTCTAGCAGGGAGAAATATTCACATAATAATCAGCAGCCTCTTTGGGTTGGTATGCGATTAAATGAGTTAATACAGGTAGAGTGTCAATGCCTGGCACACACTTGATTAGTAGGTGGTGGAGCCAGAATGCATATTCTCATCCTTGGGTGCCAGTCCCATGCTCGTTCAGCTGCATCAGGAATGCCTACTCAAAGGTTTCCATGTGCAGAGATCTCTTGGGGACTTCTTGGGGGAGAGAAAAGAGAGGTGGAGCAGGGCAACCCAAGGCAGCTCAGAGGTCTCCGTGCTCATTCAGGAGAAGCAGGCTCTGAGCTCCCTGTGTTCTGACAGGGCCAAACCTCCTCACCAGTTCTCCCCACATGGCTTCCCGTTCTGACTTCTTCAAAGAGGAGGATGCCTTCTAGGGTGCGGCTGAGGGCAGACCTTATCTCCTGACAGTGCCTGGACACCCCTGCTCCCCTCTCTGCCACACATTGCAGTCGGGGGCTTTGCTATCAGGGGAGGGGACTGAGGCTGCTGGGGATGGCTGTGCTGTGGCCACTGCAGTTTTGTTGACTGCCCTACGATGAGGAGGGAGTGTTCTCCAGGAAGAGAGCTGTGGGAAGCTTCGAGCCCAGGAGGCATGAACCACATGGACTAAAGGGATTAGCAGATCCCCTTCGGTTCCTGACTTGGGGACAATCTCAGATGAGGACAAAAGTAGCATATTTATGCTACAGTTTGGGTGTGCCTGGGTGGCTCAGTCAGTTGAGCGTCTGACTTCGGCTCAGGTCATTATCTCGCGGTTCGTGAATTCAAGCCCTGCGTTGGGCTCTGTACTGACAGCTCAGAGCCTGGGGCCTGCTTCGGATTCTGTGTCTCCCTCTCTCATTGCTCCTCCCCACTCATGCTCTGTCTCTCTCCCTCGCTCTCTCAAAAATAAACATTAAAAAAAATTTCAAGTTTAAAAATGTCATTCACGAAGAAGCAAGAAGTCACCCATAATACCACCCAGAGATAACCACTGTTAACATGTGGGGGATCCAGGCTTTTCTCTTCACTGACTTTTTCCACTTAATATGGAAACTTAATTTCATTTTAATAAATATACTTCCAAATACATCACTTTATTTTTTTCATGAAGATATAAGTGGCGTTTTTTTTAAGTTTTTATTTTACTTCCAGTGAGTTAACATACAGTGTGATATTAGTTGCAGGAGTACAATATAATGATTCAACAACTCCAATATATCACTTTAAATGGTTGTGCAGTATTCCTGTGAATCAACTGAAGGGGTATTTTGAGTGGAACAAGAAGGCATGGTTTATGCGGTCCTATATACTGCCTCATCCATTGCCCACCAGGTAGCCTTTCCAGAGACCACATTCCCACACCCTCAGTATGTCTCCAACAGGGCTTTTTCCTCCAAACTATTGCCTCCTTCCAAATTCCATTCTTCTAGCTACCCCCACTCAAAACCCAAGAGTCACTGTTTCTTCCTTTCCTTAACATCTGCTTATCACACATCTTGTCAATTCTTTGCAATACTGTTTCACCACCCCCCCTTTCATTCCTGTTTTCAGTACCTGAGGCCAGAACTTTATTAACTTATGCCTAATTACAAAATTCTCCAACTTACTGCAGTTGCTTCTTAATGTATGTCTCTGCCTTCTGTCTTCTCTCTCTCTCTCTCTCTCTCTCTTTTATTTCTCTGATTCATTCTGCAGAATGCTGCCAGACTTCAAATACTACTCAGAAACCTCCAATCACTTCAAATGTCCTTAAAAACAAGTCTTGCATTTGTGTAGTGCATCTCATATCATTTCTACTTCTGCAAAAACAGTATGTCTGGTAACATAGGAACATATTCTCATTAAAAAAGATCTACTTATATCTATGATCTAGAAATATCTGTCCACCTCATACATAGCCCAATACTTGACAAATGGTAGCCACTCAAAGTGATGAATGGATGGATACATGCATGAATGAAGTGCATTCTGTTTCCCACTGACTTTCATCACAAAACTGGAGCTTTGTCTTCTCTGTGTTAAAATTTAGAAGTTAATTAATGGATAGACTTGAAGATCTTGGTGAGGAAGAACCAGCATGGTGCATAGGCATGAGGCATTGTACTGAGCAGGTTGGTGGTAGGAACTTTCCATCACTCTTTTAAAAGATTCTAGAGTAACACATCTAGAGTAGCATATCCAAAATCTGGCTAGTGCTCTCCAGTTTCCCTAGCTTCCTTCCTTAGATGACCGGAATGTCTGCCAAAAGCAACTTGGAAGAAAAGGTAAAATATTTGGTTTTGGATCTAATGAAAGGAAATCTCCTGTTTGGTAAGGGTCACACGGGTGACCAGAAAACTGGTGAGTCCTATCAGTACAGCGTGTGCTGGACTTTGGAATGAGAGTGCCTGGAACACACTACCATCCCTCTCTGAGCCTGATTCCTTATCTGTAAAATAGAGCTGATACCTACCATGTAGGGTTGTAGAGAGGAGTAAGTGCAGTAGGGATGTGTTTGTGCTTAGCACATAGTAAAACAGTGAAATAAATATTACTATTGAATTAGTCAGGGTTCTTCAGAGGGTATATGAGACTCATTATAAGGAATTGGTCCACATGGCCATGGAGGCTGGCAAGTCCAAAACCAACAGAGCCGATGTCTCAGTTCAAGTCCCAAAGCCAGCAGACCGTTGTAGAACCAGGAAGAGCCAATGTCCCAGTTTAAAGGCCATTAGGCAGGGGAATTCTCCCCTACTCAGGAAAGGGTCAGCCTTTTTTTCTATTCAAAACATCAACTGATTGGATGAAGTTCACTTACATGACAGAGAGCAATCTGCTTTACTCAGTCTACCCCTGTAAATGTTAATCTCATCCAAAAACACTCTCACAAAAACACCCAGAGTCATGTTCGACCAATTATCTGGGTACCCAGTGGCCCAGTCAAGTTGAAAGATAAAATTACCCATCACAACTATTATCAGTGATAATAAATTGTGGGCACAGAGGGATATGAGAGTAGATCACAGGATATTGATCCGTTGGGGTGGTAGGTATAGGGCAGGGCCTTGGAGGAAAGGATTGATGAAGGCTCCCTGAAAGTTATGGAGTCTTAACAGATTGTGCATCATCCAAGGGAAGATGTCCATTCCACGTAGTGATCTGGGGCTCAGGGGAACTTCCGGGAGATAAGGATTTGAGGGTCACGTTCGGAGCTATGAGAATGGATGAGATTAATCAGAAGTGTATAAATTAAAAAAGCGGGGATGGAGCCATGAAAAAGACAGCATTTTACAGGCAGCCATCAGAGAAGAGTAGCTAAAGGCAAACCGTACTGAATTGGAATATTTCCCCAAATCTAAGACTTGAGGCAAATGAACACCTTCTTCTTGATCTGTTCTGTCAATTCAGAGATCTGAAAAATGAGTTTGCAGACAGTTGGTGCTACTTGCACTGAAACTATAAGCACACATGGGGTGAGGACTTTGTGATATTTGGCTCTGGCTATAATTATACCTTACTTACCTGTTGTAGGCTCCCTGCCTCTGGCCCAGATTTCTAGGAACCACCATTAGGTACCCAAGGCAGGGGACAACCCAGGAGATAGCCACCTACATGGAATGATTTGGGAAGGTCTTTCTATCCCAATCCCACCCCTCCTACTACCTACAGCAGTTCCTCCATTACATTCCTTCCTTCTTGAAGGGAAGGACCATTTCCTAACCAACAATAAAAGTTTAAGAGAGCTGGCTCTACTTCTTTTTTTTTTTTTTTTAATTTTATTGAGAGCTGCCTCTACTTTTAACTGGCTGTATGATTGAAAGCCAGGCACTTCCTCTCCAAGACCCAGATTCCTTCTTTGTAGAATGAGGAGATTGAACTCCGATGGGCTTTTAAGTCCTGTCTTGCTTTAATCTTCCATCAATCAGACTGTAAAGAATTGAATTGTCTGAGTTAATGAATTTGTATTTTTCCATTTGGGTTAGGAAATCCCACCAAGAAAGGCAACGTGTTATAAGATATTGATATTTCTGATGGCTAAGTGTAGGATTTTGTCAAACTGGAGGCCCTGTAGGATTTTGGTGGGGGTGCGCAGGGGGGAGGTTAAGGGCAGAGAAAGAGAAAGGAACACTCCGAGCAGGGGACACTGATGGTGAGAAAAAGCCTATTGGGTAAATCGGGTTTGGGGTGGAGATGATAGGATAAAATCTACACGAGCTAGGAGAGCTCCTGGAATCTCAGAAATCTAAAGGGTTTGAGAACAAGGATGGGGTTTGGTTCTGTTTAACAAGCATTTGTTGAGAATGTACAACATGCCAGGCCTTGGCTAAGCAGAGTGGATGCAACAATGAGTAAAAACCAAATGCCTGAGCTTCAGGAATTCAGTCAGAAACTAAAAGGGGAAAAGGAGCATTTCAATAGAGTTTGGTAATTATACTGCAGGTGGTTAAAAGTGTAGACTCTTTTAAGACACAGAATCTGAAACAGGCTCCAGGTTCCGAGCTGTCAGCTCAGAGCCTGATGTGGGGCTCGAACTCAGGAACGGCGAGATAGTGACCTGAACCGAAGTCAGACCTTAACCGACTGAGCCACCCAGGCACCCCATACTTGAATGTCTTTTTAAAATTTATTTAATTTATAGAATTTACAGCAAAAAAAAATAAAAAGAATTTATAGCATAATTTTAAAAAAAGTATAGACTCTTTTAATCTAAGTCAGATTGCTTAGATCTGAATCCCAGCTCTGCCACTTACTAGTTGTGAGACCTTGAGCAAATTTCTTAACCACTCTCTGTTTCTATTTTCCCATCAATGAGATAGGGATAATAACAGTACCTACTTATAGGGTTATGGCAAGGGTAGAGTGAGTTGCCTGGAATAAACACTATATAAAAGTGTTATTACTTGAGCAGTTGTGGAGGTGGGCATTAAGTACTATGGGAAAAGAGCCAGGGAAGAGTCAAGAGGCGGGGTGTCCCCTATACAATTGGTGGTCGTTCTGCACCTTTGCATTTGTTTCTCTTGGGCTTTCCTGAGTCTCTACCAAACCACATGCCTGCTCACCGCACCCCACAGTGCCAGTAACTTGCCATCGTGAGCCAGCAGAGTAACAGTCTCCCATTCTCAATGCCTCTTTCATGAGGAAGCCCTTGCCTCCAGGAAACAGAAACCATCTTTATTCTTGTGCAGCATACTTCCATCAGCCACAGCTGTCAGTCATCCCCAACATCCCCCTGAGTTCCTGTCCTGGGGTCATTTGCCTGGGACACCTGTGCTTCTCATCACAGTCTGAGCAGTGGGTGTCGCTGGTCTCCAGCTTCTCCTGCTCTGGGGATCTGCTTCATTCTCCTTCGCTCTGGATGTGGTGGGCTCCTGCCATTCTGTGCGTCCAATGATGTTAGGAATACCAGGAAGCAAAGACAGGTGAAGGGAAGGCAGCTGTGAATGTTCTAGTGTGGGAGCTTTAAAAGCACTGATCCAGGAAATAGAGGTCAAGTTCTCCCTGCCTCTGCCGCCAGCGAGCCACGTGACCCAGGCAAGTCTGTCTACCTCAGTCGGCTTCCTTCCCTGGGTTGTAGAGCGGGCGTGTTGGGTGAAGTCAGTAGTTTGCCAACTTTTCACCACCATCCCTTTTATTGTTTCTCTCTGCGTGGACTTCATGTTTTGAAAGATCGATCTTCCTCCAAAAATCCTCTGCATTTTCAAGAATTTATTTTACCATCTGTAATTAGTCAGAAACTTTAATAAGCAAGGGAGAGTTTAATAACCCTGAATTCACAAAAGCCCAACGAAAAGCAAATATAAATAGACCAGACTTCTTTAGACGTTCTGTCATATTATTCCTGGTAAGTGCATGATTTCCAGCAGACTTTTTGAAATATTGGAAATAGCTTTGGCTCTCCCGTTGTCACTTTAGTATATTCCTGAGCATATACATGGTCTCTGAGCTTGAACAGCTTGGCTAGGTGATCTCTAAAGTCCCTTCTACTCCAAAAATGCTTTAAATTTATGACATGTTTATGCTGCTGGTGAGCTGAAATGAGCTGGAGGCTAGAGATCCAACCAAAAGAGGCATGTGGGGGCCAGCTGTGCTTCTGTGTGCAGTACAGTCAATCTTCATCCATTTTGATACGATGATTCAAAATTGATGTTATTTTCACATGGGTTGAATCGAAGTCTATCTTTGCTAAGCTTATGAAACAGGTTTGCTAACCACAATAGCATATGCCGAGTCTCCCAGTAGCCTGTCAGGGTAATCACAGGGCAGGCACAGAGTCTTCAGGCACTTAATTTCCCCAACCCCACGCATGCACCCCACAAAAATGATATCCTCATAATCAATCATTTTGACTGTTTGAAACATCTTAAGTTCACTGGAAGTATAGCATTGCATAAAACCATATATTAATTGAGCAAATAGCTTTCTAGGCAAGAACCGTGCTAGGTACTGGGAGGGCTACAGACGTATACAAGATGTAGCTTAATTGCATTTCTACAAAAACATTTTTTTTAGCAGGAAAACCTTTTCAATAGTGTGCATTACAGAGGCTCTGTTCCGTTTCATTTCTGGGGAAACATAGAAGAGAGATGAGCAGAAAAGAGAGAATGAAAGAGAAGACCAGGGCAGCTAGAGGCTGCTGCCAAAGAAGCAGACCCCACGAAGGAGTCAGGACATCTGGCTTCTGATTCTTGAGACTGGGGTCGGCTTTGACAACATTAGTTAATAGAGGTGTAAAAAAAAATGCTGAATGCAGACCAGAAATGCTTCGATAAGTCTATTCAACAACTACTTATTGCCTATCTACAATATGCCAAGCACCATGTGGTGATAAAATGCCAAGTAAGTCCCGGTCCTTGTTTCAAGAATCCTGATGCCAAAGGAGAAGCCGTATAGGAAAATAGACATCTGTGGATGAAAAGTGCCACAGGAGTACCAAGCAGCACAGAGAAGAGAATGATTTTTTTTCTATCATGGTTACTGAGGTTACTTTACAGAAGAAGTGACCTCGAGGCCAGCCTTGAGGTAAGTTTCAGCCTGATTACCAAGGGCGTTCTAGGCACAGAGAGCCACACGGACAAAGCCACAAACGTTCATAGACAGAGGTGGCTGGACTTGAAGGGAGGGCCAGCGAGGGTAAAAAAATGGAAGATGGCATTCGATTAGTCCAGATCAGTGTTCCCAGATGGAGACAAATCTAATATTGTTGTGAGGCATCACTTCACTTAAGATATTTAAGGGTATTTCCTGCAAGACTCAGTGGGGTGTGATTCTCAGTTGACTATCCAAGGCTATGAGTAGATGGACATGCAGCAATCACGAAAACTATTTTGTTTATTTATTTACTTACTTATTTATTTGGGTTTGGGGTGGGTTTTTTTAAGGCTAGTTTTGTCATTTTATTTTTAAAATTGTAATTCCGGTAGAGTCAACATAGTGTTCTGTTAGTTTCAGATATACAATAGTGATTCAGCAGTTCCAAATATTACTCAGTGCTCGTCGTGACAAGTGCACCTCTTAATCCCCATCACCTATTTCCTTCATCCCCCCTCCCCCCCACCTCCCCTGGTAACCATCAGTTTGTTCTCTATAGAGAACAAAGTTAAGAGTTAAGAGTCTGTGTCTTGGTTTCTCTTTCTCTCTCTCTCTTTTTCTCTTTCCCTTTGCTCATCTGTTTTATTTCTTAAATTCCACATATGAGTGACATCATATGGTATTTATCTTTCTCTGACTGACTTATTTTGCTTAGGTTTATACTCTCCAGCTCTGTCCGTGTCATGGCAAATGGCAAGATTTCATTCTTTTTTATGGCAGAACATTATTCCATTGCATATAGATACCACCTCTTCTTTATGCATTCATCTATCAATAGACACTTGGGTTGCTTCCATAATTTGGCTATTTGTAAATAACGCTGCTGCTAAAAACATAGGGTGGGGGGCAGGTCTCCCTTTGAATTAGTGTTTTCGTATTCTTTGGGCAAATACCCAGTAGTGTGAGGACTGGATTGTAGGGTGGTTCTATTTTTAACAACTCTGTACTGTTTCCCACAGAGGCTGCCCCAGTTTGCATTCTCACCAACAGTGTACGAGGGTTCCTTTTTCTCCACGTCCTAACCAACACTTGTTGCTTCTTGTGTTGTTGATTTTAGCCATTCTGACAGGTGTGAGGTGGTATCTCATTGTGATTTTTATTTGTATTTCCTTGATGATGAGTGATTTTAAGCAAGTTTTCATGTGTCTGCTGGCCATCTGGATGTCTCCTTTGGAAAAAAAATGTTCATGTTGTCTGCCCATTTTTAATTGGATTATTTGTTTTTTAGGTGTTAAGTTGTATCAATTCTTTATAGATTGGCCACCCAACTCAGTTGCTGGCTTCTCCTTATTCAAGGACCTTTTAAACTGTTTGTTGTTTTATCCCTTTTACCCCTCTCCCTGTTCCACAGGTCCCCACTCCTGTGTTTCCAGTGTATGTCCTTTCAATTCGCTGTCCATACATTTACTACATAGAGTAGGTCTCGGTTGGAGGACTGGCCGGAAGGGTGACACACACTGAGCTGAAGTTACTTGGACCTTGTTTTCCTGGCCAATCAGGATATAAGCAAAGCAGCAATGCAGAAGGCATCCACCAGAGGAAGAGAATGCAGGTTCTCAGTGGTTCTCAGTGGCTCCTTGTTCTCATCATGGAGATTCATCTGTGAAGTTTGGTGGTCTCAGCATCCCCAGAATAAGGAATTCTCCAGATCACAGGAGGTTACAACTGTGGGCTCACTGCCTTTAGTCCCTTTCTGGCCTGAACCACTATCAAGCAGCTTAGAGATAACATTGCTTTAGACCCTCTCGGCCCCATCTGCAGATTCTATCACCACATGTAAGGGAGGTGGGGTGGGGTTGGTCAGGGCAGGGGATGGGAGGGGTTTCACCTTGAAGTGAAAAGGTTTCTGTTTGGTCATTGGCAATATCCTCGTTTCATATGTCTTCCCATATTTGTATTGTGCCAACCCCTTTTGAAGGAGAGGAAATGAGTTTTTATGGATTCCTATTTAACAAGCCTCAAAGCTTGGTGGAACTCATGTGATCACCTGTGATCTGTGTGACACGAGCCTCTGGCCTCCTGGGTTTCCCGTGTGTCTGCAACACATGTTCGCTGCAATCCTTTCTAGAGAAGTTCTACACAAGGCTTACACTTCTGTGTGTCCTATGTGTATGGTACCCTTCCTCTGCATGTAACAGGCAGCTTGAACACCTCCTGGATAAGACATGGAAACAGACTGGGACGGGGGACAGGGGTGGGAAAGCATCATTTTCAAGCTCTGGCTTTGTGTTGAGTCACTTTTCAGTCTGAGTTTTCGGCTCTGTCAGCACCCCAGGAGTCACTGGGCACAGCCACCCTGACTCTTGGAAACGGAGCCAGGGTGTGGCTATTGTGGGAGCCAGTGTTAGACTGTGACTGGATGGGGCCCAGCCTCAGCTGTGCTTGTGGTGACAAGGAGACTGCCATGCCAGCCCCCTCCTATCCTGACTGCTCCCTATTCACTCATCCCGCCTGGTAGCCTCCTGAAGGAGGTGAGGGAGGTGACAGAGACCACAGGAGGAGAGGCTAAGGGAGGGGCTGTGGAGGGTGGGCATCGGCCTTGTCGTGTGTGCTGTAACCTCTAGTGATGGCTCAGGCACCGCACCCACACGAGCACATGGCCCGCATTCAGACCCAATAGGCCCCTGGAGGATGAGCACAGGGTGACTTGGGCAGGCAGGCACTTCTTGGAACTCTCTCAGAATTTCCTGTTGTTGTTCAGAGTCACGTGACCTTGGGAGGGGTCCAGCTCGGCCCTCTGGGGGTACCTTAGACCGGCCCACAGAGGGGACCAC
This sequence comes from Panthera pardus, assembly GCF_024362965.1. Classification (NCBI taxonomy): domain Eukaryota; kingdom Metazoa; phylum Chordata; class Mammalia; order Carnivora; family Felidae; genus Panthera; species Panthera pardus. Next base: position 3,609,208 of record NW_026526666.1, on the reverse strand, counting down.
CATCATCAGAGCTTGGTGGCCTGCTACCTGCAAGCTCGTGTCTGGGCCGCAGGCTCACGTCAGACCACAGTGAACTCCTTCCTGGCCTCGAACAAAAGCTCGGAAGAGTTAAGGGTGATGGTCTTCCCATTTTATGCACGCGTGAGCACATTTCATAAATGATGTAGCCTAAATGTGCCTTTATTTTTAAGTCAGTTTTGGGGAATTTCACACGCCAAATCCACTGACCTAAATGAACAGGACCAGATCCCACTTCCCCTGCAGGCTGTGGGACCCTGGGCAAGTTATTTAAGTCTCAGCTTCCTCATTTGTAAAATGTAAATAAAAATAGTCCACCTTCGAGGGTTGTTGGAGGGGTCAAATAAGCTCTTTCAAGTAACACCCCCATCACAGGGCCTCACGTGTGCACTGCTCAATAAATGGTAGCTCCCATTACGATTTTTACTTACAGCTGTCCCCTGCCTTACAAGAGGTACACACTCACCATGTGCCTTCACCCTCAGAGAGGCTACTGTTACCTGCCATCTTGTGAACGTGCTGTGCAGAGAGATGTTGGGATCAATGGGGCCACAACCAACCAGAACTCAGCGAGGCCTTTCTTACAAGCCACTGGCACCCAGATGCGTGGGCTCCCACCAGCCCCTGAAACCCCGTAACTGAATAGCAGTAGTGAATGGCACGCTTCTAAAAGTGGCGTAGAGTGACTGCAAAAACACAAGTGACCCATCAATGGCAAGCAATTACAAAATACCGTTTCGCTTATTGCAAGTGGGAGACGATGAAACATGGGCAGACAACCTAAACCATCCATTCAAAAGGGCAAAGGGGGCCCATGGAGGACAGCAGCTTTCTTCAGGAAGGCCTTCTACTGAGGACTCACTCCCTGCTTTCTAGGGCCTTCTCCTGGGAGACCCCAGGAGGCTCCCAGAGCCACTCTGACAGACACCTCCAGTGCTTCTAGTGCTGTTCCTCGCAAGCACATCTCCTCTGAAGCTTGGAAACCTTCTCCAGGGGATTGCCCCCCCACCCCCCCGGCTTGGGCACGTTTCTGCTGCCTAGCCAAAGAGAGGCATCAGCGATGGGGGCAGAAGGAAGGAAAAACTGGGGATCAGTATTAACAGGCTGCCCAGCATCTTAGGCTGGCAGGCCAGCAGGATTTGGGGGCTGTGCGTGGGGCATCCTGCCACCGTGCGTCCTGGCTCCCATGTCACTTCATGGTAGTACTGAGCTTAAGGAGAATAAGAGGCAGCTGGGAGTAGAGGAAGTAAAAGTAGCTCCTACTTGCATGGCATTTTGCAGTTTGTAAAGATTTCCTAAGCAGGTCCTCATGTGACCCTCCTAACAACCCTAGGAGCGGGGGAGGGAGCGTCGTTCCGACTTAGCGGAAGACACTGAGCTCAAGTGAAATGACTTGTTCCACGGAAGGTCTGGATTCACAGCTCTGTTTTGCCACAGGCAAGTCATGTGGCTTCTCCAGGATCAGCTTCCTCCTCTATAGAATGTGGGGGGTGGATATGCAGACCTTACGTGGTCTTTTCACCTCTGATATTCTCCAACCCATCTAATTTAGTATATATAGGCTCTTCTCAGCTTACGAATCATTCTCCGTGAACATTTATTCTATACAAGTGTTCGTTCCAGCCAAGGATTCCCACTCCGAAAGAAGCATATGAAGTCCTCTCTTCTCCTTGCTGCTGGGGACACTTAGGCACCCACTTACAGACACTAGCAGCTTCAGGGACTCTCCCTTTCTGCCATTTATGCTGGCAGAGGACACTAGGAACTCAGAACTTTTGCTGCCGCGGTGGCCCTATGCACAAGACAGGATCGCCGAGCCCGTGTTGGGGCTCCCCTCGGCAGAGACCGCATTCTATTTTAGAATGCAGAGTGACTTTTTCTGCTAGAATCAGGTTTTAAAGGCTGCTGGAGATCTGTAATGGTAAGGTGCTATGGTTAGTTACATTGTGAGTTTAATAGGCCCCTATGGAATAGCCTGGAAGCCTCTCTCTCCCGTTCATAAGTTTCTCTAAAACAAGCCTGTTAAGTTTCAACACATGTGGCTCAAGAACACTATCTGTGGCTGCAGACTGACTTGTACTTAACAACCATCATTCCCAACCTATCAGGGTTGTGGCTCCTACAGTCTCTGGTCCAGAACCCTGCATGGAGACACGATCACTCAATTATCTCAGGTGGCTATTATTTCTCTTAAATAACCATTCTGCTCATTGCTAAGTGCCTGTGTCCTCCCAGAGTCTCCATAGACTAAGCAACATGTCAGCATGAGATGATAGATCCAGAGTGAGAGGAAAAGGACTTAAGGCACGTGGTAGGTAATGTCCCAGTGTTATGATATTGACGCCATGCCTGTCCCCAAATCGCCAGCCTGGCTCCACTGTTAGACATAACACTGGGCTGGGAGGGGTGTGGGAGATTCTTGGCCAACTCGGCATTTCTTATCTAGTGCTGACCTCACTTACCATAGAACAGGGCTAGAAAGTGTGTGGGTCTTGAAAGTTCAGAGTGTCCTGGGCTCAGGATGGTTCTTAGTTTTAAAGATTTCTGTAGAACTATCCACCACTGCCCACCCCCACGCCACCCCGCACCAAAGTTTATAAGCTCTGCTAGCCAATACAAGAAATTCAACTATATATTTTGTTAACTCTGTTTTGCTTTCTTAGAATGTACAGCATAATAGAAGAAACAGGCATTTATAAATAACCCTGACACTAGGCAGACAGATAAGTGCTAGACCAGATACACTAGATATACAAACACAGTGCCTTGAGAGACTATTTCAGAGGATCTTAAAAGGGTTTGGGAGGGGCACGAGAGTAGAACCGGGCCTTAAAGAGTAAGAGGTCTTTGACAGACGCTTCTGGGAAAAGGTAAGGGGTGCTGGAGACGGGAAGGAGAATAGGTGGGGGGTGTGGTGGGCACCAGCCAGGGAGTGGGGCGGGGGGGGGGGGCAGAGCAGGGGGGAACCGTGGGTGCAGGCGCTGGAGATGGAGGCTGTAGCATCATCGTGGAGGACTCTGAAAGCCAGGTTTAGGAGGCTGGACTTTATTCAGCGAGGATCCCTTGCAGGAGCTGAAGGAGGCAGGGGCTGTGCCGGTGTGTGTTTCAAGGAGACCACCACAATGTCAGAGCGGAGGACGGACTCATATGGGGGGTCAGACAGTGGGCACCAGCAGGAGGCTGAGCGAGGGCCTAGGGGGAATGACTGGGCAGCTAAACTTAGGTGAGGCAGAGATGACGGAAGGGAAGGGGAGGGTGCAAGAGACATCATGAAATGCTTACTAAAAGTTTTTATAGTCCAGACACGTGCCTCTTTAGGGCTGATCTTATGAGAGCGTGTCCACCATTCTTCTGGGGTCTCTTTTATGAGATATTCCTCTGCTCAGAAAGTTACAGTGGTTCCCTGTTGCCTGTTGGATCAAATCCAGTCTTCTTCCCGTTCTGACCTTCAAAGTTGCCCACTAACTGGACTCTTCGTGATTTCCTCTCCACTGTCATCTGCAGATGTTAACATTGTAAGCAGTGTAGTTCTGCTTGGGCCAAGACAATCTGTTCATAGTCTCTGGCCCTGCCTGAATCGTGCCTCAAGGCCTCTCTCCTCTCAGCTGAGGCCAGCTGACGCCCCTCATCTGCACCCCGACATACATATACAGGTTTAACTCAGTTTCACCCAGCCTCCTTAGTACAATACTGACACGAGGTAGGATTGAGTTCCAGGTTCTGGCTCTGTTCGGTGTGTCCCTTCCTGCTGGAGCTCTCTGTACCTTACACTATTCTTCCCTGAATATGACAGAAGGGATTCTTCTAGCTTGTCCAGACCCACAGGAGGGAGAGACAGAGGAGGGGCAAAGTGGGAGAGGCTCAGCCACACGTCTCTCCCTGCTCCACAATTCAGTCAGGATTGCTCGGTTTGACCAGTTCTATATGTGAGCTGACAGGACATTGTATTTGAAGAGTTTCATACCACAGAGGGCTTTAAATGCATTGGCCTAGACTTGGCCAACTTCTTCTTGATGTAAAAATGGAGCACAAGGTCAGAAAGACTTGCTTTCTCTATTTGCTTCCTGGTCAGGTGCCGACAGTGGCGCATGGCAGGGGCTTAAGCATGAGGGAAGAGGAACCCGGTCCCAGGGCCTTGGAATTTACACTCAGTCTGTTTCTGGTTACAGCAGTTGTTCAGTACGATTTATTTTGAGACTCTATAATCCTTGAGTCAGAAGGTGGTGACTTGGTGAATCTATATTGGGCAGGAGGTGGTAAAGCAATGGGGACAGCCATGATGGGGGTGTGGTATATGGTGGTATTAGACGTGGGGGGTGGAATGGAAGGCTTGGATAGCCTTCCTTCAGGGGGCCTGGGACAGGAAAACAGACCTCACCACTGCCACCAGGTGCTCACTCTCCCCTTGCAAAGGCCCTATGAGGTGCTCCTTTTCAGAAGTCAGACTCATCTTTCCCAGCGCACCTGCTTCTGACAGACACTGTCTGTTTCAGGGCTGATTTTTAGCCAGTTTTGACTACACCCAACCGTGTTTCACCCTCTGCAAAGTTCTAAAGAAGCGATGGTTTAACAATAGGACCAGGCATCAGGCCCCGGAGTTTGTCTTATCAGGGGGAAACACCTAAAACTGCCGTAATCCTTCCTCTCACACATCTCTACAAGGAAAGGTTTCCTTGGTTAGCCAAAAGGAAGTGTGGCTACTTGTATAGACGGGTGGTGGCAGATGGCAGAGCTCCTTGTCCCTGCTGATCGCCAGTGGTAGGGCTGCCCCAACTCAACTGCACCTAGTAGGCAAGCCCTGCTTTACCTCACTTCCCCCCATTGTGTGTCCTGTGCTCTCCTCCTAGCTGTAGGCACACACCACGTCCATTCATTCGGTGAGAGCTGGGCACCGGCCAACCAGGCAGACTTCCAAAGTGCCAATCCATAAGGGTTGCATTACCAGGCTGTAAAACATCACTGAGTATAATGAAATGAAAGAAGATGTGTTTACCAAAACACCTTTCAAGGAGAGCACTAAATTTATTTCATTCATTTACTAAATAAATGTTTAGTTGCACCTATTCCATTCCCCCAATCAATAGATATTTATTTAGCATCTTAAGTTATGTGCCAGACACTGGTCTAAGCACTGAGATACAATAATGAGCATAACAGTCTTCACCATGGTAGAATTTATATCCTAAAAGGGAGACAGACATATACAAGGATCTTAGGTCAAGTTCCTCACAAGCAGACACTGAAATGATTTGGGTTTAGTGATCTATTAATGAAGTAGAAATGAAAGGTGATAGGGATTGTAGAGACATGAGACCTTGTGGGATAGGAAAAAGTCAAATCATCTGAGTCCCAAACAATGGGAGGTAAGACATAAAATTGGTGTATGCAACAAAGGTCCATTAAGATTTCACAGTTACATAGAGGGACTCAGTCTATGAAAAAGACCAGCTTCAACCTCCATATTCAAGTTTGTGCTTCAGACAGCCTCAGAGTAGCCTCCAATGAGTTGACAGAGGCATGAGGCTGAGAAAGCAAAGAAATGAGGCAATATTGAGACTTATGTCTAGGAAAGATTTCTGGGTATGGCTACAGGCCTACAGGGTTAGGGTTAGGGTTAGGGTTAGGGTTAGGGTTAGGGTTAGGGTTATGAAATTGACTGGAAGCAAACAGATTAGAAGCCTACTGGTTTGTTTTTTTTTTTTTTTTAATTTACTTATTTGTTTTGAGAGAGAGACAGAAAGTGAGTGGGGGAGGAGCAGAGAGAGGGAGAGACAGAATCCCAAGCAGGCTCCACACTGTCAGCACAGAGCATGACACAGGGCTGGAATTCACAAACTGTGAGATCACAACCTGAGCTGAAATCAAGAGTCAGACGCTTAACCAACTGAGCCACCCAGGTGCCCCTAGAAGCCCACTGGTTTTGAGAGAGCTCTGTTGTCAGAGAAATCACGATCCTGATTCTGATTCGAAAAGCAGAAACAAAAACAAAACAACCCCCCACCACCACCAAAAACACCTTGTAATATAAAACAGTTCTCAGGCCTTTAAATTTGCATTGGCTGGAAGCAGGCTGTGAATTATATAGTCCCAGGGATGGCCAAGTCAGCAAAGCTCACTTCAGAGAAGGCCATGGGGGAAATTGGGCATGGACCCATATTCCAACGGTATAGTCTGGCACCAGAGAGAACAGTGGACAAGGAAATTCCTTCAGAGATCAGGATTAAGGTCTAGTCGGAGAATTTCACCCTCACACTGGAACAAACAGTCTTCACTGTGTCTATCCAGAAAGATTTTATCGTTGCTGCGGACAAGTGACTGCCTTGTAGCTCCCATTATTCCTTTTTCTGAATGGAATTTTATTATGGCTTTCCTGTTCCTACCTCCATATCGTGTTTTGAGTGGTGGTTAGTGGAGAGAAGATACTTGTCTTTGTGTTCATAGGTCTCTGGACCACAGGGGCCTACATCTAGACTTGCTAGAGATAACTGTACATCACCCAGAGATCCTGGTCTTTGAGCTGGATATAGTGACTGAGTGGGATTTTGGATGTGTGTGTGTGTAGTACTAAGAGTGTAAGTATGAGAAGACAGGTGTGCAGTAATATTTCATGACCAGTCTACCTCCTTAGCAGGCTGATAACATTAGACCTAGATGGCTAGCTGTCTATCCAATATTCATATAATATACAATTGATATTGGGGTAGACTACATTTCCTAGCATCCCTTACATCCATATAACTAGCTACCACCAATGGAATGTAAGTAGAAATGATGTGTGTCACTTCCAAGCTGGGACTTTTAAGAAGCTAATGGGGAATATCCACATTTTCTTCTCCTGTCTGCCATCTAAAGGTTGAAAACTCTGAGTTTCTAGGGAATAGTGGAGCCACAAGATGGCCCCTAAACACCACATAAAGGAATGCTTGAAACCCAACCATATGAAACATGTACATTGGACAATTACATGATCAAGAAATATAGATTGTGTTAAACCACCATTGAGGGGGCGGGGTTGCACAAACTAGCGTTACCATAATGCTAGAAACAACTTCATATAAGAGTTCGTGACGCTGAATCAGGCATTCATTAAGCCCTTAAATGGTGTTCCTACATCATGGTACACAAAGACAAAAATGCATATCCAGATAAAAACATCTATTTCAGTGAGAACCAAGTTACCTAAATTCACTCCACAATAAAAGGATTTAATGTAGTCACCCTTCCAGGCAGGTGACAGTTTTGTACCTCTAGGTCATGATACCATACTGGGGGTTCAAGGTTAGTCACTGCTTCTGGGAAGTTAGATACTCAGCAGCGATGGTGGCCAGGTCAGCCTCTGCGAAGGAAAATGCATATTGTAGCCTATCTATAATTGTAACCCTGCCATTGTGATGATGTTCATAACCTCACTGATTAAAGACTGAGGTGACTGGGAAAGAGGCTGGCTGACATTCATAGAGCAAGATACCTGCACTGTGGACATCTTTGGGAGAACATTCTCATGGAACAAACATTTTCACATCCTGGACCCATTATGATTTGTCCATTCATGTGCCTCTTTCCCAAAAATGCTTTGTCACATATCCCTTCCAAGTCTTTGACTATTTTTCCAAACCATTAGTCATTGTCCATGAATTGGCTTAGATCCAGATCTCAGGTCATCTCTCCTTTCAGACCAAATACCACTTAAAGCTCTGTACAATGGAAGGATTTCTCTCCTCTGTAGTCTTTAGGGCCACCCCTTCCAGCCTGTAAATAGAGCTGTAACATGACAGGAGTCCCCTTACTGCTGGTGCCAGCATATTGTGCAGATCCATCTATAAACCAGCTTATTTTTTTTTCAATATATGAAATTTATTGTCAAATTGGTTTCCATACAACACCCAGTGCTCATCCCAAAAAGTGCCCTCCTCAATACCCATCACCCACCCTCCCCTCCCTCCCACCCCCCATAAAACCAGCTTATTTTAAGCTAGGACTAAAGATGGGAGATGCTGTGATTGAAACGTCCTCCCTGAGTTCATAGAAGATGATGGGATTCTGAAGTAGAAGAGGCAACATAGCAGCACTTAGCCATCAAAGGCAGAGTGGGCACGGTTACCATAAGGGGTATCAAGCCCAGAGTATAATCCTATAATTCCTGACCCACAGGAATCATTGTAAATGTTAAGCTGATGATGGATCCCTAGGAACAACATAGAGGAGCAGCTCAATACATTCCTTCTTGACCTATAACCAAAGGAACTCTAGGTCTGGAAAATATAAGCCTGACTTGAGTCACTGCAGTAGAGAATCTAGATCAGCATCAACTCAAAGACCCAGAGCTCACTGAATGAAAGGAAGACTGAAAACCCTTGAGAAAGTGCCCTGAGGTATTATCACAGGTATGTACTATAAATCTTTCTAGCCTTCCCTAAGCAGCCTTCCTGTAGCCATTGCCCACGTAACTAACTGTACACTGTGGGGGAAGCAAATACCCAAACATTTTCAGAGATTATTGAACACTGGATCTGAGCTAAACCCTGAGGACCCAAAACACCACTCTAACACATAAGCCAGAGTGGAGGCCGTGGGGGAGGGTGTCATGCCATAGAGACATTTTTTTAATTGAGGGTATCAAGGTAGGTGGCTTGACCGAGATGGTAAAAAGGAAATACATGGAATTTGGGGCTTTGTCCATATCACAGTAGTCCCAGTAGATCACAAATATACCCCATTTTTTCCCCATGTTCCTGAGTATATATTGGGAATAAATATACTCAATAACTAAAAAATCTGTATGTTTCCTCCTGACCCATAGAGTGAGGACTATCATGGTAGGAAGAAAGTGGAATCCGTGGAGCTACCCTACTGAAATGGTGGATCAAAGCTCCCTGTTTATCATGGAATCACAGAAATTAGAACTAATAAAGCCTCAAAAGAGGCAAAGAGGATAATCTTCACTATACTCCCATTTACATTACTTGATCATGGAGCATAGTAGCGGACTCTCATAAACCAAGTCAGGTAGAGGCTACATTTAGTTCCAGACAGACTTTTCGACATTGTAGATCAATACATACCCTGGCACTTAGTATGCAACTGTTCATCTGAAAAATGATTTTATTTCTACAAGGAAACACCACCATCAAGTAACTTTCATGTGGAAAAGAGAGTTTTCTCTATCTTGCTACAGAATTACATCAGTTATCCAGAGTCATGTCATGTTTTTACTCTAAAAGGCATGCATTTCTCAATGTGGTGGCAAAGAGAAATGTCTTGGAACCCTTTTCAGAGACAAAGGTAAGGAGTGAATGAGTGGGGTCTATATGATAAATACATGCTGACATTCCTATTTCCCTAAATTTTTGGATTCCTCCCTTTACATTACACCAGAGAATTTCTGTTGTTGCTGATGAGAAGTCCACTGGTGTTCTTTTGTAGTTAATCTATCTCTACCATAAATTCTGGGATTTTTCATTATTTTTATGTTTTATAGTTTACTATAATGTGGAGTTTGGAGATTTATCATATTTAACACTTAATGAGCTTTATATAGCCGAATACTTATTTCTTCCTTCAGTTCTAGAAATATCTACCATTCTGTCTTCAATTTTTGTGTCTTTGTCATTCTTTAGTCTCTCCTGAAACTGTTTTATTAGACTATATTGGACTGCCTCCATGTGTTTTAATTTCCTTTTTAGATTTTCTATTTTTTAATACATTGTGCTGAAATTCTAAGAAATTTTATCACTTCTATTTCCCAATTCACTAATTCCCTCTTCAGCTCTGTCCAATCTATAATTTGGACCTTTTTTTTTTTTAATTTCAGTGCTCTATTTTTCATTTTTAAGATATATACTTTTTTTCATATTTACACATTCTTGTTTTGTGAATCCTGTATTTCTTCTGTGGATGCTGCTCTATCCTTTATTCCCTTGAGGATTTTAAACATGCATATTTTAAGTCTTTTTCAGAGTACTCTGTTATTTCTCTTTTCTCAGACGTGTTTCTTTCAATTTATTGGATATAATGACTATATCATTATCCTGCCTTTCCTAAAATGCTTTATTAAGAATTGTGAGCTTGTCTTCGATGAAATTTTTAACAGCTTTTTTGCAGTATAACCTATCTACCATACAATTCACCTATTGAAGTGTATAATTCAGTCGCTTTTAGAATATTCACATGGTTGTATGTCCATCACCACAATCAATTTTTCATTACCCGTTCCATGACATTTTGTCCCATATGTACTCCTGTACTATGATGACCTCCCTGTGGAGCAGTTTTACAATTTCAGTGCAAAGCACCAAAGCATATATTTTGTTTGAGGCTTGGCTCAAGACTTGGGCTCTGAGAAAATAGAGTCATACTAAGCTCTGAACTCATAAAGGTTTATGCCTGGGTATTATGCAGGTGACTTTTCTTCCTTAGCCACTGGTAGTACCTCATTTTGGCATGCAGTTCCAGGAGGGAGGGGAGAGTTATTCTAACTTCCTCTTTTACATATCATCTTACTCAGGAATTCTGATTCAGACCCACTGCCAATAATGGAGCTACCAACAAGAACACTGGCCTTTATTCTTGCTTGGGCATTAAAGCTGTGGTTTTGATGATGTTTATGTATTTCCTCCTCCCCTGGATCATGCGGCTCCACTCTAGCCTTTGCCTGTGACTGTAGTTTCTTTCCATATATTTTCTTCTCCCTTTTTAGTGCAACAACTTTATTTCTGGTCCATGAAGACTTCTCTTTCTAGTGATTTATGTATGTATTGATTTTTAAATGTTCTATCTATTATATGTGATGTGGAATGAAAGTGTGAGGTTCAGTCTGTGCTCAATCCACCCCATTGCCATAGAATTGGTAAAGGCTTTTCCAGACAACCTTCTGGCGGTCTTCTCAGATTCTCAAGGTGTTCATCCTGCCCTCGACTCCCCAGGATGTTCCCAGTGGCATGCCCCATGCTTTGGGCCATTACCTCTATAGAATAGACTCTTTGGATGTGGAATGTTTTTGCAGTTTTAATGCAAGACCCCCTATGGAACTGAAAGACTAATCTTGTCTTTCCAATATACTTGCAGGCCAACTTCCTGTCCTTTAACCAACTTGTTAGCATGAGCAAGTGTGTGCAGGGGAGATGGGTGGGATCTCATGGTGGACTGCTATTGTCTGCATCTGCAAATACCTCCCTCTCTGATCTGTGAAGATGGAAGGGGCAGAGAGAACCTCTTCAAAGTCATACCTGTGGTGGAGTAGAGCACCAGACTAGAGAGGACACAGGTGATTTTAACTGGTTCTATCACTACCTAGCTCTGGGGCTAGTGGAAATCACTTTGTTGTCTTAGCTTCTATGGGAATGCTTGTAACAGCAGTTTGTCATGACAAATTGCTTTTTTTTTTTTTTTTCATTCATGCAGCATGTATTTCAGAGACAGTCTGGCCTGATCTAGTGCCAATTCTGCCACTAAACTCTAACTCACTTGATGACTTAGGGCAGCTCATACAAGATGGAAACTCCATGGGTACCGATTTCAACTAAGAGAAAACTTAGAAGTTGCTAACAGAGCTATCTGAAGATAGGTTGGATTGTCTGGGGAAATGGCATTATAACAGCTAACATTTATTAAGTAATCATTTGCTTACTTTTCACAGCAATCCTATGAGTTAGATACTATCACCCCATTTCAGAGATGAGGAACAAGAGCTCAAAAAGTTATATGGAAGTAGAAAACTAGGCTCGGACCCCAGATCTGTGAAACCAGGCTGACTACTCCCACCCACTCTTCTGTTTTGCCAGTGGAAGTGCTCAGAAGAAACCGGATGACCACTGGCCAGCAGGGGAGAGATCACAACAGCAATTAGGTTGGGCTGAGTGACTGCTCAGCACTGAAGTTCTAGAACTCTTCATTCTCTAGGACTCTGTTTCCTGGAAAGTAAGACTTGAATTTGATTGCTAGAGGCTCCTTTCTGTTTTAAAATCCTGTGATGCATGTGCTAGGGATAGATGGTGACAGAAAAGAAATATCATATATACTCTCTGACGTCCCAGGATTTAGTTGGGAAGACGAGCCATGTGTGCATGAACCCAACTGCCCGTGGCCCACTGCTCTGCTGGTGGGCAGGGAAAGTCAGCAGGAGGGACGTTGTTCAGAAAGTGTTGGAAGGAATGAGCAGGGGGCTTGGAATGGTAGGGTCTAAGTGGGTGCCAAGAAAAGGAAACAGAAAGGGTGAGTGTTTGGAAAGCCAGACGTGTTTCCCTTTGAAAGCTTAGCTGCCACACAAGCAGCTCTATCCATGCCTTGACAGCTCCTAGCCTCAGCTGTCAGAGGGTGTGTTTCACTCTCTCTAACCAGCTAAAGTGTCCTGGCTGTCCCAAACTCAACACCTCCTCTTCTGGTCTCCTGCCTGAGCCTGACACAGGAGGCTGAGAGAAAGACCACCATCGCTTTGGCTGCCTCCCACTCCCAGAAAGCCCTTTGGGTTAAGGGCTGCTATAAATATTAAGATAGGAACCCTGACGTGTGTGTGTGTGTGTGTGTGTGTGTGTGTGTGTGTGCACGCGTACAATTTTTTTTTATTTTCCCCAAATCTTCAGAGTATTTTAGGCATGGGGAGGAAGAAGGACAGGTTAATGACAGTGATGTCGTCAATTAACTGGGGAGGAGACTTACACTTCCTACACTTTAATTTCCTTTCCTACCAAAAAGTTGAACAAAGCTAGGAGGTTGTCATGATTTGTTGGTAGGGGTAGATGGGAGAGTGGGGTTGCCCTGTAAAGAGGGACATAGCAGCATAATAGCAGCAACCAGCTTGGATGTTTGTAGGCAGAGCCTTTAAAGCCACTGCTTGGGAAAGGGGAACTCTTTGGATAAACCACTGTATCTGTTGGAGCGTGGTCACTTTCACACCAAATGGAAGTTTCCATCAGTGGTATCTTACCATGCACAAGCAGTACAAGGAGAGGAAGGAAATGCCCTTTTGGAAACTAGTTTACAGATAAAGTGAGGCAGTGGACAAAAATGTGGAATCCAGGAAAATTAAAGAGAACAACTTCAATTCAATTTGGAAATGTTTTCTGGCATCTTCTGCCTGACCAACATTGTCTAAATGCTGTGAGGCACAGGGTCTTGGAGGTAAGATCTATCCAGGCAGATAAGACTAACACACAAGAGGGGCACCAGGGTGGCTCAGTCGGTTAAGCATCCGACTTCGGCTCAGGTCATGATCTCATGGTCTGTGGGTTTGAGCCCTGTGTCAGACTCTGTACTGACAACTCAGAGCCTAGGGCCTGGAGCCTGCTTTGGATTCTGTGTCTCCCTCTCTCTCTGCCCCTTTCCTGCTCATACTCTGTCTCTCAATAATAAATAAATAAATGTTAAAACATTTTTTTAAAAAAGACTAACACACAAGAAACTATGGGAATCCCTATAAATGCTGAACAGAAAAGACAAAATTCTTGACCTACACTCCTATACTGTACTTGTTCTAGAAGTGAAGTATTGCTACTAACCTTGATGTTCCAGACTTGGTCGAATGCTATATAAGTTTGGGTAGAGTGAGGGCAGCTAGAGTTCAAGAATCATTGGTTCAATCTGGATTCCTCAGGGAGCACAGTCTGAGGCAGAGACTGATGTGCTAACACTTTGTTAAGGCATACAGTTCTAGTAGCAAGAGCGGGAAACGAGGGAGAAAAGCATGGAAGGAGGTAGGGCCAATAGGTAGACAGATGTATTATCAAGCTGGGCACTCTTAAGTGGGACCGGTTGTTCAATCTAAAGTACTATATCCTGGAAAAGCCCTAAGAACCAGGTCTTGGGAGGTGCCTGGGTGGCTCAGTTGGTTGAGCTTCCAACTGTGGCTGAGGTCATAATCTCGTGGTTCATGAGTTCGAGCCCTGCATCAGCTCACTGCTGTCAATGCAGAGTCCACTTCGGATCCTCCATCCTCCTCTCTCTGCCCCTCACCCCCCTCTCAAAAATAAAAATGAAACATTAAAAAAGAAGAGCCAGGTCTCGGAACCACTAGCAGGGTGGGGGTAGGGGTGGAGGGAGGGCTTCTGTCCCCTCCTGGTCAGAGGTTTGCCCTTTATTGCACGGACTACTCAACGGTTCTTGGTGTTTCATTTGTTGGGCTGGGTGCTGAGCAGAGTTCTGCCACTGTGTCAGTAAAGGAAACCTGGGGAGGGGTCAGATGCGCCTGTGTGAAGTTGGGCCACACCCACAGCTGGGAACAAGAGGCAGGTGAGGCTGAGAAGATCTGAAGTGATACGAAAAAAGGGGTCTAAAATACCCATTACCCCTCTGCTGCATGATAATCACTGTCTTACCACAGATTTTCCTCTCTGGGTGCCCAGGTCCTGGCACTATGTGAGGCACAGAGCAGGCCCACATTATATCTGTGTTAACTAAGTGAACAGAGTGAATTTTGTTGAAATAAATGAATAAATGATCACACCGACCTGAAACCCCTTCATTATCCCAGACTTCCTTCTTCTACCACTATCCCCACCCTGTACCTAACCAGCCACCAAGTACCCATAGTCTGAGGCTCTATGTTGTCTCACTTCCTCCCTGGTTCAAAAGGGAGCCTCCCAGCCTCCAGGGGCTCCCCTCTGCAGTCTGTTGGCAAGCTGCTTCGTCTAGTCAACCTCAAGTACAGCGCTGATCACCCCACTCTCCAGATGCCCCAAGAAACTCGGTAGCTCCTCATTGCCTACACAGTGAAAGGTACGCTCTCAACCAATCTCCACAAGTGCCCTTCCCACCTCCTGGCCTCATCTTCCCCTTCCGGATCCTTGTAGTTCCTGGAATATACGGTTTTAATCATCTTTCACAGCCGTTTCAAGTGGTACTCACTCTGAGAAGCTTTTCCTGTTCTTTCCCTCTCCGGGGGTCCTTGCCTTGCCCTGAAGGCCTGCACTGCCATTTTCCTCTCGCTTAGCACACTCAGCTCCTCCCTTGGAATATGGCAGCATTCTCCTCTCCTACTAGGTCTGAGCACCTGCGGGCCCTCCTAGTGATATGCTCCCAAGCCGCCCAAACAGCGCCTGCCCATGGCCCTGACCACACCCACTGCACTGAGGGGGCGCAAGCGCTCCTGGGTGCCGGTCAAGCCCCCACAGGGGGCGCAAGAGCTCGTGGGTGTGGGTGGAGCCCTCACACTCCAATGCTCGGCCATAACCAGGCGCGGCTGCCAGACCATCCGCTGTCACGCAGTCGGCAACCCTGACCTTGGGGTGGGTGCCTCCTGCTAACCTTATTCCATTTAAGGGTGGCGCTCAGAGCCCAAATAAAGACAGATTTTCCCAGGCATGAGTACTGCGGAAATGAAGAGAGGCGGCTCCTGGCAGTCACCCCAAGGGAACACCAAATTTAGCCCAAAGGTTGAATATAAATATATTTTAAAATTTTTTAATTGCAAAAATAACACGATAACATTAAAATAGTTTAGAAATAAGGAGAACTAAAGCCCTCCCACAGATCCACCCTACCGGCACAACTGCCTTCATTTTTGTTTGTTTCTTTCAGATCTTTGTCCTTTTAAGTTCCTTTGTCCTTTCAAGTACCTACTTTACACGTAATCGTGGTGTGGGTACAGTTTTGTATCTTGCCTTTTTACAGAAGACTATATGAGAAGCACTTAGGAGAAGCAGCTGTAGACAAAGAGATGAGTGGTTGAATCTTGCTTCTACACCTGCCAGCTGTGTAGGTTACTGAATCTTTCTGTTTCCTTATCTGTGATGGGGGCGGGGCAAACAACCTCAGGATTGTTGCTATTACAGGGATGAGATGATAATTCAGAAACTCTCTTAGCACAGAGCCTGGAAAACAGCACTTAACAATTCCAGGTTTGTTTTACAAACAAACTTGGGGATTTTTTTTATTTTTAATTTTATTTTATTTTTCTTAAAGTTTATTTATTTTGTGTGTGAGAGAGAGAGAGAGAGAGAGAGCAAGCAGGGGAGGGGCAGAGAGAGGGAGAGAGAGAATCCCAAGCAGGCTCTCTGCACTGTCAGCGTGGATCCCAATGCAGGGCTGGAACGCACAAACCATGAGATCAAGACTTGAGCTGAAATCAAAGAGTTGGATGCTCAACCAGCTGAGCCACCCAGGTGCCCCTGGGGATTTTTCTTTAAACAGACTTTTCCCCAGCTAATGACGCCCTACACAGGTTTTTACATTGGTTGTCAAATGTATAACTTTGCCTCAAACCTTTGTAAGCTTACACCCCTCCAGGTTATATTTCAGTCCACTTAAGAAAAGCCCCAGGGAGGGGCACCTGGGTGGCTCAGTTGGTTGAGCATCCGACTTCGGCTCAGGTCATGATCTCGCAGTCTGTGAGTTCGAGCCCCGCATCAGGCTCTGTGCTGGCAGCTCAGAGCCTGGAGCCTGCTTTCGATTCTGTGTCTCCCTCTCTCTCTGCCCCTCCCCTGCTTATGCTCTGTCTCTCTCTCTCTGTCAAAAATAAATAAACATTAAAAAAAAAATTTAAAAAAAAAAAAAAAGCCCCAGGGAGGCCTACACCGACTTTCCACCCCACCCGATTCCCTTCCCGATTTGGGCTGCTGTTTGACCCGCAGCTGCTTCCTGGGGGGATTGAGTTTGGCCAGGCTGTGGAGCCCAGGGCAAGAGCTCTCCTGAATGGGTTCATGCAAGGCTCTCAGTTTCTCTCAGAGGAAACCCTTGTTAGCAAGTAACTGTGGCCCATCCATAGGGCTTTGAGTCAGAGTCTTGGAAAATCAGCTAGGTTAAAGGGACAGAGGGGACTTAAGCCTTGTTTCCTGGCCATGACTTCCCGGGGCTGCATCAGCCTTCTGTGTAGTTGAAGAGGTGCCAACGAGGTGATTTCAGAGCAGTATCAAATACCATGCCAAAAATCATCTCCCCACCCACCACCATGCTTGACGGGGGGCCTGGGAGTCTCACTATTGGTTATTCCTCAGATTTCTGACTTTGAAGGCATCTAGTAAGTCTTGTGTGTCACCATCAATAACTGTCCTTAGCAGCACCTCACTGTAATTCTGATAATGGGCACCCACCTCGTACTCTGTTCAAGACCCTGGCCTGATGCATTGCCCACCTAGTACCCCAGCCCCTGGGATGCAGCTGTTACCCTGCTGCCAGCTGACAGATGTCCCCCGTGGTGCCTGCCTGGCATCTTGCACCACTCCTGTGGCCTGGCTTCTGTACTGATGCACTCTCCCTCCTTCCTCACTGCCCCCCTCTCCGTGTGCCCGATGTCGCATTGTTCTGACTCCTCTGATGCCAAGGCTCCTCTGGACCACATGCTGCTGGCTCTCTGCACACAGTCTTCTGCCCACCAGCCTGGACTCGAGGGAATGGGCCCAATTTACAAGGCCCCAGGCATGTTATAAGAATCAGTCCTGGAAATAACAGTTGCAACATCAAATAGGGCTTTTCAGAACGTTGACATATGCTATTTAGTTGTTTTAAGACTTCCCTTCTTTTGAGTAAAGAGACTTTTCTGTCCTTTGGGGCTTTTACTGAAAAAGGATGTATGTTTCGTAATAGTCATTGCCAAGTGGTGGTGTTTTAGGTGCTATTTAGATGCTGCTTGAATTCTGTGTCTTTCAAGAATGTTGGCCCAGACTGAAGTCAGGGACGGTTGTATTGTGGGGTTTCCCGGAAGAAATTTGGGTTCTTCTGCTCATCGGTGGCCGGCTTTGTCTCACCTGTCAGATCTCAACCTCATTATTACCTCCTCAGAGAGGATTTTCTGCCCATCCTGAGGAACATCCCTCCTCCACCTTTGTTAGCATCTTATCTGTTTCCTCCTTGGCGCTTATCACAATTCATAATTATTTTGTTTGTTTCCTTGTGTTAGGGTGTCTTCCCTACCAGAATGGAAGCCCCAAAAGATGGGACTCACACGTTTTGTAGAATTGCATTCCTAAAACCTGACATAGTGCCCAGCCCAAGCTAGGTGCTCAACAGATACTGTTGAATAAAATTTTTCTCTTTTCCAAATGAAAGAAGATAAAAAAAAAAAATACTCATTGCTGCCATCAAGTAACCAATGAGAAGAGATCCTGTTCTATTTACGTATCTATCATTTATACATTCTGCTTACTGTTCAATCCATGGATCGACTATAGGGCCTTCTAGGGTCAACGGAGGATTGGGGAGTGGGAATCCTGTTTTTGGCACACCCTCGAACCTCACTGTTTTCTTCATCTGCACATCATGAAAGCAATCCTTCAAGACACCAGCGGGGTGCCCACTGCCCTTGTTCTCCTGTTTTTCTCTCTGCTGGGAAAATTTGCTACTAGGAAGAAATCTGAAATTCATTCCTACTATGATTCTTCATAAAAGTGTTATTAGCACTTAAGCACTAAGGTACTTTAACCACAGTAATGAAACACTGGTAGTAGAAATTCTGACCTTATCTGGCACTGGAGGGAGGGAATTTGGAAAGGAGTCTGCAGGGGCCTACAATCCACAGTGTGTTCACTGAACTACCTTCCTCAGTGATGAACCTTTAAAGGGGAGAGGAAGAGAAAATGAGAGCAGATACATGAGGTTGAAATCTTACTTGCTGTAAAATAAGTCCCTTGGCTTTTGCAGTCTGGGTGTAATATAAACTGTTAAATGTTAATAGCTATGTTTATAAAACCGTGAGAGGCACTGCTTCTTTTCTAGGAGAAAAAATGGATCTCAGAGGCTTTTTCCAGTTGGACTCCGCAGGCCCCTGTGGGCTGAGCACCTTGCTCTTGGACAGATGCCCCCTGAGTCCCAACTCTGCCGTCATAAGATGTGTTCTATGATCTTGCAAGCCTCTTCAAATGAGCTTTCCTACCCTGATGAACAGCACTGACCAGGAATTAAGAGAATTCTTCTGTTTGTGTTTCTCAGCCTTTGTTTCTTCCTCTAGGAAATAGGACCCCTGGGGGGAGCGGGGGGAGGGGGTTGGTCAAGTGCTAGGTGGTCCCTTGACCCTTTGTTTGGAGCAAGAGCCATTTCTCCTCATCCAAAATGATGTGATCCCAATCAGGGAGGCCAGTGAGAAGCCTCCACTGTCACGGAAATTTCCCGGGCCTCAGTATCTCTATAGGAACACCAAGACCCATTTCAGAGTCATCCTTGAGGCCTTCACTTGTTTAAAACCTCAGCCTCTTGAGGCCCAGGCCAAGTGTCCTGTTCCATGTCATTTCGTCCTGTGTTTCACTTCCCGGAGCCTGTGGTTCTTAGAATTGATAATAAATGAATTCCCATTTAATTCTATTCCAATTGTTCCCTCTGTGTTAATTTGAGTTAATTTGACCTCAGTTAATTGGACCACCTCAGTTAATTGGTAGATTGTGAGCTCCGTGGGGAAAGTTCTGGAATCATCTCTTGACATCCCAGGTTTTCAGATGCTATGAATTCAACACAATAATGAAAATAATAAAGACAATAATGACAACAATATCAATGATTATAATTTAGTGACAGATATTATTTCCCAGGCATTCTGTTGAACTCTTTACGGTCTCTCATTTAACAACCCAATAAGGTAGATACTACAAAGCTCAATTTACAGATGAGGAAACCAAAGTTCAAAGATTAAGTAGCTTGCTGGAGCCCAGCTGTCAATCAGATGCTGGGATTTTCACCCTTGCAGGCTGGACTCCAAAGCTGTTTGCATTACTGGCTGATGGGTGGGGTCCGAGTGCTTCCCTCCCCCACCAAGTCCGCCATCCTTCTTTGTGGTCGCGGCATGAAAGAGACACCAAAGCGACATGCAGGGCCAAATTTTATTAAGACACACTACACATATCATTTCCTGTTTCATTACTGAAAGTCCCATCATCAAGGATAATCTCATAGGATTTCTAATCCAATAACACCCATTTAACAAAACAAACCCATTTTAGAGATGGAAGGAGAGTCTTCTTGGTTTTGTTTTGGACAGTCTTCATGCCAATGCCAGACAATAGATAAAAAGGTGTCTTCTCTAGGGACCTGGAATGAGCAGTCATTCTTCCCTAAATGGCATCCTCCCCTCCAACTCTCTACCCTCATACTTCTCTCTACCCACCAATAGCCAATAAGCAAAGGGGCCTGGAGATGGGTGAGTGGGGCAGAGGCTGAGCCTACCTCTGAACCTTCACCATCCTCTGTCTCGAACTCTCACCTACATAGGCCAATGCCACTATAAACAGTGAGGTTCAGTCCCTCTGCCAGGCATCTGGAGGTGAGGGCAGGAAGATACAATTTCCTTTAAGGTTTCCTTTCCTTATTTCAGACTCTCCTCCCTGCCCCCCCACCCTATTGGCACACGTGTGCACACACACACACACACACACACACACACACACATATGCATTTTAAGAAGTAATCATCTCCCTGTAAGTCTCAGTATCCAATTCTGAGCATCCTTTACCTTCATCCAAAATGGCAACCACACATTATGGATGGACTGAACAGAGAAACCAGGCCAGTCCCTGGGAAGGCAGGGCTTTTTCACAGTCTGCAGTCCCCACTGCTTTCTGGCAGTCTCATTAGGAGCACCAGGGAGACATAGGAATTTGTGTGCTCTTAAATGAGGCCCCTGCCAAGAGAGCTGGAGATTCCCTTACTGCTTCCATGCCCCTGCTAAGCCCTCCAGGGAGAGAGAGATCTGGGGGCTCCATAGCTGTCATCACACCTCCTCTTGGCACTCTAAGTTGGCAGTCAGCAAGGGAAATAAATAGGAGGGAAAAATAGTTTTCCAGTATTTTCTCTCTTTTTTTTTCAATTTTATCTTCACAGCAGAATTATTTTTTCCCAACGGGAATCTGAGAAGCACAATGCCATTTTTGTTTTAATAAGACCTAGGGAAATTCCACTGGCCTTTGTGGCTGGTGATCTGGTCAGGATCTGAGAGAAGACGACGGCTTCTTGGGCATTCTGGTCGATAAGGTCTTTAGGGGAGCACTGAGTGAACAACCAAGGAAGGGAGGGATGGGATGGTTTCTATTATCAGGTTGAGCTGTAAAAGAGCCGCAGGATGACAGGTGGTGGCAGGGATTCCAGTGGGGCCTGTGTACACAGTCGCTCCCTAGGGGAGTGTGCACCCCCATGGGCTAGTTAGTTGTCACTCTGGCAGAAGTAAAGTTTGCAGCATCACCAAGTGGGACATTTGCCAGAGGTACATACCAAAGCACTTGTAAAGTTGAGGTTGCTGGTCAAGTTCCAAGGGCCTCTTTTTAAGTAAGACTGGATAGAGGGAGGACAGCCAAGGGCAGCCCAAGGCCACCTCATTGTCACTCCAAGGTTTGACCCACAGAGACAACAGATTCAAGAGCGCATCTAATGTAAGGTCCTTGATTCATGCTCTTTATTGGCTAGGAACGTTGGGCTCTTTCTTGCAGGAAGAAGGGTGATCGGGTCAAGGAAGCCATAGGAACTTGGAGAACCCATCTGGTATGTGGCTGGTATGTAGGGAGCCATCTTATCCTTCTGGCTATCCCTCCCAGGCCAGATTTGCCACAGTTCTCTTTTCTTCCTCTACCCCCTTGACTAAAGAATCTGAAAGTCTTCTAGGTACACTGGGTAGAGGATGGGGAAGGGACAGTAGCCTGGGTGGGAAGCCATGTCTCTGCCTGCACTTGCAGAGCCCTGGTCCTACCTTCTGGAATAAATGAGCAATGGCCTTGAGACCCAGAGCCCAAAAGGAGCAGAGCAGATATGAGAATGAGAGATGGGGTCGGTAGGGACACATCTTCCCTCTCTGAGCCTCTTTTGTTCCCACCTGGTCCTGGTTCCCCCACACTGGAGGGTCACACTGATAGGTCATCTGACCTGGCCTTGCTGCTGGCCTTGCTGAGACGGCGCTTGTCGCTCTGGTAACCATGGGGGATGCGGTGGCCTGGAGAGGCTCCATTGGGTACCTCAGGCTTCTGGGCATAACGGATGTGAATGAAACCCTCCCCGGGAATCTGCTCCTGGCCTTGCACTTGCTCAGTGGCCAGGTTGTCTGTGTTCTGCTGGGAAGCCATCTTGTTACTGAAGGGATTGAAGAATTTCCCCCCAGGGCCATTCTCCAGGCACTGATTGAAGTCAGGGGGTGGTGTGCAATTCTGGACTATGCCGGCAATCGGACCAGGAAGCTGACACTCAGCCGTGCCCTGCCGAGATTTGGCAAAGCGCTGCCTGATCTTCTTCCAGCCCAGGTGGTAGAGCTCAGCCAGGCTGAGGAAGAGGGACAGTGCGGCCACCGCCAGCATAAAGACGATGAAGACATTCTTCTCCGTGGGCCGGGAGACATAACAGTTGACAGGGTGGGGGCAGGGACTCCTGCGGCAGACGTGCAGGGTGTCCAGGAAGATCCCGTAGAGGAGGTACTGGCCCACAATGAAGGCCACCTCCATGGTAGTGCGGATCAGGATGCTGCAGACATAGGTGTTGAGCAGAGTGCCCTGGAGGACAATCCTTCCATTCGCTTCTTCCCAGCAGGACAGCTCTGCCTTCTCGGCCACGGGATACTCGTAAGAGCCAGCACCCCGGACCTCTTTGGCCCTCTCGGCCTCCCGCAGCTTCCGCTTCTCCTGCATGCGCACAGTGTGCATGGCGTGGCCCATGTACACGAGTGACGGCGTGGACACGAAGATGGTCTGCAGCACCCAGTAGCGGATGTGCGAGATGGGGAAGGCTTGGTCGTAGCAGACGTTCTCGCAGCCGGGCTGCTGGGTGTCACACTGGAAGTCCGCCTGCTCGTCCCCCCAGGATGACTCGGCCGCCGTGCCCAGCACCAGCATGCGGAATATGAAGAGGACGGTGAGCCAGACCTTACCGATCACCGTGGAGTGCTTGTGTACCTCCTCCAGGAACTCTCCCAGGAAGCTCCAGTCACCCATTCCGGCTCAGTGGGGGACAGCTACCAGGACTTCTGCAAATGGGGCAGAGAAAGAGAGAAAAAGAGAGGGAGGCTTGCAGAGTCTCGAGGGTCCAGTCATGCTCTGGGATGCCACCGGTCCATGCCAATGTGTTCTTTAAAAAAGGACAACTCAGGAGTCAAATTCACCTAAAAAGCTCTCTCTCTCTCTCTCTCTCTCTTTTTTTTTTTTCCAGGCCAGCAAAAAATAAAAGGAAAGAGAAGATTAAAAATGGTTGTGTTAGCAAGATTCAAGTGTGATTCCCACACTTGAATGGATCTGGAAATCGACTGAGGAGTGTGTTACGGTGTGGATTTTGTGCTATTACCTTGAGAGAGTCTACTTCAAGAGGTCTGGGGTGGCCCCTGGGATCAGGATTTGCCCCAAGCAGCCCAGGTTGTTCTGAGGCTGGCTGTCCAAGGGCCACGCCTGGAGAAATGCTGGTGAAGCGGAAAACACACAGGACTGGTCTCTGCCATCACGAGGCTGGCCATCTGCCTCACTGAGTCTGCTTCCTTGTCTGTAAAATGGGGATAGACTATAGCTACGTCAGTGTCCTGAGGGTTAAATGAGTTGAGGTATATGACATGTTGGGAATCATAACTCAAATGTTCCATAGGTTTGAACGGCTCTGGGGTGAAAAAGAATTATTCTGGCTCCAGAAGGCAGAACTGGGCGAAGGGGAAGGAGTAGGTGAGGTGGCGGCAAGTCTGGCCTCTTAGGACGCATTCTCTCGTCTTCGGACATGGCCCAGCTGTCTTGGGAGGTGGTGAACAAAAACGTGTTGGGTCACACCAGCGAAAAGCACTGCAGATGAGTGCTCGGGTTCGTGCCCACCTGCTATGCCTCAGTGTGGTGCGGCCACTGCAACCATACAGCTCGGCCTATCCTCCCGTGTTCAGAAGGCACCCATGCCCAGACCTGCTCCTCCTCAAATCCAGAATAAATGCCCCAAACAAAACCTTCTCTCGTCAGGCCCTTGCCTGCTTCCTCGGCCTCATTTCCTGTCTGTCCCCATGAGTGCCTTTGGTTCCATATCCTAGAAGATTCCCAGATGCCCTCTTCCCAGCCACATGCCCCCTCACCCCTAGCTGAATCCTATTAACCCTTTAGAACTTTAACCTAGTCAGGGGTCCCTCCAAGCTCCCTGATCCTTCAAGCTGAGCCTCTTCGGCTCCTGTGGTGGCCCTGAGGACACTCAGTTCCCTCCTAGCACTTGCCATCTTGTTTTGTGGTCCTTTGCCTATCTGCGTTCTTCCAGTAGGGGCTCCTTGAGAACAGAGATTGCCTTTTCCTCTGTATCATCATCACCTGGCCCAGAGCCTAGCCTGGAGTGGGTGCTTAGTAAATCTTAGTTGAGTGAATGAAGGAGGGGTGGCAAGCTCTGGTGTTCCCTACCCAAGAGCAAACCAATTCCCTATTCCTTGCCTGCATCCCGGTAGCAGGGTAAAAAGGCCAGATTTCACTTCTCAGTCTCCACTGCAGTGAGATCTGGTCAGCCAGGTATGGGGAGAGTCTAATGTAGAGGGAGTGCTCTAGAAACTGTTTTTCCATTCCCCAGTAAATGGAGGGAACCTTGCTGGAGGTCTCGCCCACCCCCACTACCTCCTGTGTGGACAGGCCTGTGTGAGTCAAGATATCTGAAGCTGTCCAAAGATTCTCAGAAATGCCAACCAATATCCTGAGGCCTCTGAATCAACCCTTGAATCTCCTACCTCCAGAATTCTTACTTGATGAGTAATAAATGTCCTTATGGCTGAAGCCTCTAAACAATCCTAATCAACAGAGTGATAAAATATTATAATGAAAAAAAAAAGGAGGGAACCGAACATAAATATTCCCTTCTTGGAAGGACAGAACCTCAGAATCTACTGGCATCTTAGAGATTGCCAAGTTCAAACCTTGACCTTCACATCTTTACTGCCGATGTGCCCCTGGTTCCTATCTGAACATTCTTTATGCATACGAGGGAGGACAGGGTGGGGTGCCATATTTCATGATGCAGTCTCCCTGGACTCCTGAGTTGGGATCTCCTTGACAGAGACCAGCCTCCTGGCCCTGTCTTCTGCCAGGCCTCTGCTGCCCACCCCTGAGAGTCCGCACATGAGTGTAAAGGGCTTTATCTCTGTTCCCCTCCATATCAAAGACCCATCCAGGTCTTGAGGCCTTTCCTCTGGCTTGCGATCAGACATCTGCCCTTTCCCTTAGGTGGTGAAGGGTCCCCCCCTCCCTTAGCCTCCAAATGTGGAAAATTGTGGAGCGTTTGCTCAAAAGGAAAATGGCTGATTAGATAAGAGTTTGAATGATCTGTCATCTCTTCTAGGCACGTGCCTAGTGTTCAGCACCTTCAGGGTCATCCACACACGTGCAGGGACCAGGATGTGCTGAGTGTCTGAGAGAGGGGAGGGAGAGAAAGTGGGGCGGGTGGGGGAGACATGGGAAAGGAGAGAAGGGGAGAGGAGGAGCAAAAAGAGGGAAAGGACCAGAGGGAGTTGGGAATGGAAAAGGAAAGACCACGTAGTGGTTACGAGAAGGCTGTTTGGGGGTTAGCTAAGTGGAGTTCAAATCCCTAAATACCACTGAGCTTGGAGAAGCTACTGGATCTGTATCTCAATTGCCCATCTGCAAAATGAGGATACTGTTATTTATCTCATAGAGTGTTATGAGGTGATGTATAAAAAGCACTTAGCACAGTCCTTCCCATATAAAAACTAAAGAATAAAAGGCAGACTTTACTAGCAAGGGAAATGGTAAGAAAGAACAAGAATGGAGAAGGAGGGGGAAGGAGAAGAAAGAAGAGATTTGCATTACAAAGAACAGATGGAAGAGCAGAAGGGGAGAAAGTGAAAGGGAAACAGAAATGGAAATAAAAAAGACACAAAAGGAAAAATAGAAACAAATGTCATATCCTTCCAAAATTTGGGGCAAGTTTTCCAAACTGCCCTCAGTCCCTGAAGACTTTCCCCTTGATCTTTTGTGTCGCTCATTCCTTGCATGTCCCCCAGGAGATCTAAAAATAGTCCCGGGCAAAGAATGTGACGCTTTGGTCTGGTCTGCCAAGAGGCTTGACTGCTGCCCCCCTCACTTGCGGTGCAAGGGATCCCACCTGGAAGAAAGAAAGCGCGGTGGAATAGGAGAAAGACGGTTACATCAGGTAGGCTCCCTCACGGGGAGGGAACAAGAGAAACTAGCTGACGAGGTGGAGGGGTGACGCAGACTCCATGTGCCCTGGAGCCCGCAAATAGGTGACGGGACTGCGCATCTGCTACTTCCTGGATGACTTAGGCGAGGTCAGAGAAACTTAAAACTGCTACCATGTACCAGTTGCTCAGTTTATAATATGAGAGTCAGTTTCCCAGCTACACTGGGTCCCTCTGGGGGGGACTCAGCCAAAGAAATATGTAGATTAGATATTCATTGAGTTTACTGGGTGTACAGCATACAAAATGTTTTGTAGATTATTATCCATTTCTTGGCAGGAAGTGTGTCAGAAGGGGCAAAGGAAGCTGCCCATGCCATGAATAAATTCTATCAAATACAATGGCAATAATACACCTCACTGCTTTAGCTGTGCTCTTCACTGGCTTCCTACTGCTTATGAAGTTCAGACCCTTTAACTTCAACTTGAGATCCTCCACAGCACAGCTACATCCTTTTTTCCCATTCCGCTCACATACCCAATACTTAGGCTACACAACTCCCCACTCACAAATGGGGAGTATACATGGCCCACACCTTCTCACCTCTCTTTGTCTTAGCTCCTTTCCTCTCTACCTACGAAGTCCTTCCCTTTCATTCATCCATTTAAATTTTTTTTTTAACGTGTATTTATTTTTGAGACAGAGAGAGACAGAGCATGAACGGGGGAGGGGCAGAGAGAGAGGGAGACACAGAATCGGAAGCAGGCTCCAGGCTCTGAGCCGGCAGCCCAGAGCCCGACGCGGGGCTCGAACTCACGGACCGCGAGATAGTGACCTGAGCTGAAGTCGGAGGCTTCACCGACTGAGCCCCCCAGGCGCCCCTCATTGATCCATTTAATAGGAGTGGTTACCAGGTATCATACAAGACCCTTAAGACACAGCAGTTAAAAAGACAAATAAGGAGTCCCTGCTTTTACTGAACTTAACTGCCTTCATATCCCTTAATGAAGGGGAGAGACCAAACACATAATTGCAATAAAGCATGATGTGTGTTAACATAAAGAAAGTTTAGTGTGCTCTGGGAACACCTCGGGGGAGTTGGTTCTGGCTTAGGGAGTTGGGGAGGGCCTCGTTAGGTCAGGACCCTCTGAGGAACCCTGGATAATTGAACTCTACAGCCTTTTGCAACTGATACAACCGAAATCCCCAAGGCAAAAGAGATGGTCCCCGGAAGCCAGATGAGAACATCCCAACTCTGTAGTTTCTTCACTCCAAAACCTTCAACATCCTCTCTATGCGTGTCATATCCTGGGACAAAGCAAACATTTGGAAGAGTCACCAGGGAACTTGCTTGGTAACAGTGACATGGTGCTTAGATAAGAGGGAAAGGGCCAAAGGAAGGCTTTTGTGTATAGTGAGCAGGAATCATTTTATTACCTACTTTGTGTATTACGTGGCTACAGACAAAATTCAGGTACCTACATTCCCAGTCCAGTGTTAGCATTGTTGCCTTCCTACACAGCCAGTGTTTTCAAAGAAAACCAAATTAGAGCAACCTGGGTTAACATAAGCTCACAGCCAGGACCTTTTCCTATGACCCCACAGATCTAGGTAGAAATGGAGAAGTCTTTCCTCAAATTGATCCCAGCCCTCTTTGATGTCTCCTGAACTCTAAAGACTCTAAATTACTGTTCAGCCTATAGGGTACATTCTTACTTATATGCTGCCTTACACTGATTTTCCAAAATTTTCTATCAGCCACCCCACAAGTACTTTTTTGAGTCCCCACTATGTGCCTACCACTGTTCTGGGTACTGAAAATTATATCTAAGAGACACCAGACCTGGCACTTACTGGGCCCTCAGTGATGTCTGTTGATCCAATAACATCAAGCAAGAGTCCTGCCCTCAAGGATTTAACAGCTTTTCTCTTCAAATGAGTAACAGATTTCTCCAAGTCAAAAGCCCTGTCTTCTACTTTGTATTCTTATTGCATTAGGTTCCCACATTAGGTAAATAATAAATGCTTTCTTATTTGTTTATTTTTGGTGTTTTGTTTTGTTTTGTTTTGTTTTGTTGTTTTCTGAGAAGGGGAGGAGCAGAGAGAGGGAGACAGAGGATCCAAAGCTGGCTCCGCACTGACAGCAGAGAGCCCAATGTGGGTCTTGAACCCACAAACCACAAGACCATGACCTGAGCTGAAATCAGACACTTAATCAACGGAGCCACTCAGGTGCCCCCATAATAAATGCTTTCTTAATGATTGAAAAAAAAATGCTTCATCTAGCAGTAAGATTACAGAGTGATCAAAAGGAGGCTCAAATCTTCCTTAAGTCCAGCAAGAAAAAATAAAACCCTACACAGCTCAAAACATGCTTCTCCTACCTTCTCTTGTTGACTCCAAGAGTGCGGGACCACGTTTGTTTTTTGTTCACAATTGAATACCTTCAGAACATATAGACCCTCAATTTTTATTGCTGAACAGAGGAATCCTCAGAGCCACTTTGTGGGGTGATGACTGTCGCCTCTGTTGTGCAGAGAAGGAGACATCTACAGAAGGTAAAAGACCTGCTTGAAGAGATGAAGACAAATGGAGACAGAATCTAGACCACTGAGTTTCTGCTCCAGTCTGGTGCACACCAGAACGCTTCCCTCCATCTTCCTTCCAAGGGTAGAGCCCATCGATTCTTATGTCTCCCCCTTCAGTACTTCAAAAGCTTCTTCTCACCCTGGGGCAGTGAGTTATTTGAGACTGGACTACCATTTAGTGATAAGGCCTGGGGGCCAGCTTTTGGGCAAACAAGAAAATATGTATGATGCTCCCTTGATGTGACCAGCACTGGGTGGGGTGCTGAGGGGATTATGGGAAAGTATAATTCAGTTCACCCTCACAATTAGGGCCCCAAAGATCAGTAAGACTCAATGTTGAAGGAACTCACTGTCTGGTGACGGATACAGACACAACCAAACGTGCAAATACACCAGGCTTCCCAGAAGAGGCAACCCTTGAGTAGGAGTTAAGTGGAGGTGACATTTGTGGAGGTGAGGAGGTGGGAGGCATCCCAGACAAAGGCAACCACAGGAACAAATCTACCAAGTGAAAAGCAGCATGGTTTTAGAGGACAATGAGCAGAGCAGGGGAGGTAGAGTCTAAAGAATAGGTGGGGGCAGGTTATGGAGGGCTTTGGAGGCCATGCCTAGGAGTTTAGAGTAGTTTTCAACCCCTATGATAGACCATGTTTTTCATACATGACTTGCTCCTGTGGGTAGACCCTAATGGGACACAGCCCTCAGATGAGGTGAGGACATAAGGCACGGCACAGTCAATAATCACCCTGATGTCCTTTAGTAGTGGCTGTAGCATAAACTAGGTAGGCTGCAGGTTACAGGTACCACCCAGCACCCTGCTGAAACAGCACCCTGTCTCTCCTGCTCAAGAAGGCATATTGCAAGAGAGCAAGAAGCTACCATGGGGACCCCTTGAAAATTCTCTTCCTTCTATTGATTCTAATCCTGTTGTGTGGAGCCACACATAACAGTCGCCTTCTCATTTCTGTGCCCCCATCCCAACACCAAGTCAGAAGCTGGGCTTCAGACTGAACTGTAAAGTCACTGGGGTTTCAAACACGTAATGAGAATGATGTGCTCTATTGGCTGTGTGTTATCTCTCCAACTCAGCCCTGAGGTCCTTGAAGAAAAGGCCCATATCTGTTCATCATTGTATCCTCCCGCTAAAATCCCCCCTACCCACTCTTTCCTCTTAGTGCTTGACATTGTGCCTTGCACCTGATAGGTTAATTCGAGTACTTTTAAAAATCAACCACAGTGAATACATTACAGCATTCAGCTCACTTGAAATACCTGATGCCAGTAGAGGGACTCCCTGGGAGGGTGACCTTGGGGCACCTGCACAATGGCTGTGGTGACCAGAACACCAGGGAGACAGCAGCCCCTGAGCCTTCCTTCTGTCTGTTGGTGACAGAGCCCTCTGCTTAGCTGAGAGCAGGACTGGATGTACCTGCTCACCATGGACTGTTGCTTCTCCATTTCCTCCCCACAGATCACTGGGGAAGCTCACCCAAGTTTGTCAAAATTAGATTATAAGACCACTCTGCAGAGCCTGAGTCTAATTCTGGACAACGACACATGTTCGGGGCATTATCTGACAGATCTCTTGTTCTCAATAAAGGTTGTTATTCATGGTAATAATAACAGCACTCTGGCCCATGCTATAATTCCGCTCACCAAACAGTGGAATGTGGCACAGAGCAGGGCTGACTTGTTTCCCAATGAAGAGAATTCTGTTGTAAAAGGACCCACGGGGCCTCACTTAAAGGGTCCTTGGACATAATACCACATCAGTGCAGCTCAGTTCAGACAATGTTTATGGGACTCCTGTGCTGTGCCGACATCAAGGGTGGCTTTATAAAGTAAAGCACCAAGCATGACCATCATCTCAAAACTCTTTTGTCCCTTATTCATTAGTGCACGTCTTTGTGATTTCCCCTTCCTCCCCCTCCACAGTTTCTCACTAAAATGCAGAGATACAGGGAGGATTGCATAAGAAAGTGGTCTTGATCTTCAGCCAGATCAGCAATCTTTATTACCCTTGGAGATGCTCAGCTCCATTTTCTAGTTTACCTCAAGTGACACAACAATCAAACTTTCAGTCTAGGCGATGATGATTATAATAACATAAAGCTACTGAGACCTTTCTATGTGCCAGACATTTTGCAAGTTTCTTGACATGCGTTTTCTCATTTGATTGTCCAACAACTTGGGCAAGTGGGGATTATCCCCCTCCCTTTTATCCGGGCTGGGGGAGGTTGGCTGAGCAAGGTCACTCGAGGAAGACTGGCCAGTAAGCAGAGGAGTTGACACCAAAACCAGCTCTGGCCTTGTCTGACAGCAATACCCCTGCCTGTCTTCACAACTGTGCTGGATTCTATCTAATCACCTAGAGTTCCTTTCTCCAAAAATCCTTACCAGTCAGAGGCTGGCCACTTTTACATAAGGTGAGCGCTGCAGGGATGTTTTCAAAGTGATTATTAGAATTGGGAGTTGAGGGGCGCCTGGGTGGCTCAGTCGGTTAAGCCGCTGACTTCGGCTCAGGTCATGATCTCGCGGTCCGTGAGTTCGAGCCCCGCGTCGGGCTCTGTGCTGACAGCTCAGAGCCTGGAGCCTGTTTCAGATTCTGTGTCTCCCTCTCTCTGACCCTCCCCTGTTCATGCTCTGTCTCTCCCTCTCTCTCAAAAATAAATTAAAAAAAGAACGTTTAAAAAAAAAATAGAATCTGGAGTTGAGTTCTATGTGCTTGGGGGTAATTCTCACATTTAGAATTTCCACTGTTTTCCTGACTTAGGTTTGGGGCAGCCTCTTCAGCCTCCGGGGAAATAACCATGTGGGTAATACAGCTACAGCTATTGAGCTGGGCAGTGTGGGCAACCTTCTCAGAAGTCTGGGGCAGGGGGCTTACACCCCTGAAGCTTGATCACTAACGAGGAGGGAGGGAGACAGAGATGAGAGAGAAGAAGGAGACAGATGGAGGAGATGAAGTGTCACTTTAATTTCCCTTCGACTCCCGCCAATGGCAGATAATTAACCGCTCTCTCCATTTCATTATTTTCATTCTAACAAGGACAGAGTGGGTCGCTCAGAAACACTCTACTGGCAGACAGTTGTTTCAAAGCCACGGGGGTGGAAGGGAGCAGGCAAAGTGGGGAAGGAGAATTATGCCGGGATAAGTAATTTTCTTCTTAAACTGTTAGAAGAAGAAATATTTGTAAGAGGTGGATGGGAGGTAGTGGCAAATGGAGACATTCAATTACAATGAAATATTGGAGGTCCTTATTAATTACCCCCAAAAGGTTGATTAAAACCTATGCAGGTATTAATGAAAATTGAATTTATGGGATGCTTACATTTCTTTATTATTTCCACCATCTTGTCATAGATTCATATAGTACAGTAGAGCCGAAAGGAATCTAGACATCAATCAAAACCAATCCCTTATTTTTATACCAGCTGAAGACCAGGTTCCAGGAAAGTTCAGAATAGCGATAACAGGTACCACTCAGTTGAGAGTTTTCCACGTGTAGCATTTTACAACTATACCTTTAGCCCTTCTGTTAACTCTGGTAGGAAAGTAGCTATGATCCCATTTTACAGCTGAGAAAACTGAGGCTCAGAGGTCAAGTGACTTGTACAAAGTCACACCAGTAGCAAATGCTGCCTAAGGGACTTGGCAGCTGGTCTGCCTGACTCAAAGCCTACCGTCGCTCTGTGTCTCTCAAAGGGAAAGCAAAGCAAAGAGGCCCCAGCACTGACAGCTGGTGACAAACCTATGACCAGAACTCTATCTAGTCTCTTAACTCCCTGAGCAGGGCTCTTCCCACTTTCCCAGAAGAGGCTCAGGGTTTTTGCTGTTAGCCTCTGGCTTATTGGCTGGCCAGCCCTTGCATATGCTGTTCCTAGAATGAACGATTCCATCGAAGCCCTCGGCCCCCAGTTCTCAGGATTCCCAGACTCTTCAGCATCTGCCACCATTTGGCCAGAATTCACATATAGAAAGTTATTTCCTTTTTTAGCCACTAAGTGCTCTTGGCTGCAGCAGTGTCTACTGCCGGGTTTTCGGCCGGCCAAACAACAGGCTTTGGTGCTCCATTGATGTCAAATCGTGACAAGAACAGCGGAAACAAAAATAGGTAGTGGGCCTCACGTTTCCTGCGAAATGGTGGGATTCGAACCCTGCCTCCACGCTCCAGTTGTGAGCCCTTAGGCAAGCCACTCAGCCTCCCGGTTTCCTCCTCATCTGAAAAAAGGGACTGTTTCCTTGTGGGGGTTAAACAATACGTGGATGTGTGGAGGCCCCTAGAACAGTATCTGGCACATAGTAGGCCCTCGGGAAGGTGAGGCCCTTGTCTTCGTTTCTGACATGTCCAGTAAGAACTCCTCTCTGACATGACCCAACTAGTCAACCTGACACAGACTTTGGCAGTGCAGCCGGCCGGTTACAGTGATTCACAGGGACCCTCATTGTAGCACCGGGTGGGGAAGGTGACCGTCAGAGGCGAGGAAAACATGGGCGATGGGAAGGATACTCATTTCACTGTAAGTTAACTATTTCACTGGGTGTGCAGACCCTGGGGGACAAGCATGGAGAAGAAGGGAGGTACAGGGCCCCACTCAGATCAGGCCTCTCTCATTCTTGAAATAGGTCCGGCCTGCCTCCAGACTTTTCTCTTAAGTCAAGCCTTTGGGTCTAGGGATGGACTCCATTGGAGGTCACATTACAAAACGTGTGCTTCATGTAATTCCTGCCTTCTGAGAAACTGCAGCACTTTTGGATCTGCTCACCAACCAAGCCAAAGGCACATCCACAGGGTAGGTTTGAAGCTGGCCCAGTTCTACTTGGAAGGGAAATAAATAGGTGATAGTCTATTCTGCGGCCTGAGGGAAGGGCCATCCCGACCCCTCACCAAATCTGCCCTCTTCTGAGGTTCTGAACGATGAAGATGCCAGGTTGGATTAAGGTCCTGGAAGTTATCTCTGAACAAGAGTCTTGAAAGAGGGCCTCTTTTCAATCCCAGCTGTTTCTCTGTGACTCTAGATGAGACGTGTCCCCTCCCTGAGCCTTAGTTCGCTGGTGTAGAGAAGAAAGCAGTTGAGCTGGATGGTTGCTAAGGCCCTTCTAGCTCTAGGTGAGAACATCCGGGGAGTCTGTGACTTGACCAACTGTGATAGTGTGGCAAGTTAGTGGCAGAGCCAGAAGGCAAAGCTAGATTTTCTGACCCCCAGCTTAGAGGTCAGCAAAAGTAGTCCCAGAAAAAAAGTCTGTGGTCATAAAAACCAAGCGGTTCTTGCTCAGAATTATTTGTCAATATGAGCCTTCCCTGTAGAAAGGCTTTTACATAAAATGAGAGGTAGTTCAAAGAAACGGGCTGAGGACCAGGTGATCCTGATTCTACCCTATGGTTCTATTGTTCATTGAGCACTTAATATATAACAGCCATTTTAAATACAGGTTTCCCCCACTATCCAAAAAGGTAGAGGGCTCCTGTGAAACCATCTGTAGGCCAAAATGATGTAAAGCGAAGAAGCAATGACCTTGCCATAAGTATAAATCCTCTTTTGGGGAGTGCCTGGGTGGCTCAGTCAGTTAAGCAGACAACTTTTGATTTTGGCTCGGGTCATGATCTGAACAGTTCGTGGGTTTGAGCTCCGCATCCAGCTCTATGCTGACAGTGCTGAGCCTGCTTGGGATTCTCTCTCTCTCTCTCTCTCTCTCTCTCTCTCTCTCTCTCTCTTCTCTCTCCCCTTCCCCACTTGCTCTCTCTCTCTCTCTCTCTCAAAATAAATAAATAAACTTTAAAAAAATAAACAAATAAACTTAAAAAAATAAATAAATAAACTTAAAATAAATCCTCTTTCGGATTTCCATCAGTGAAACAGACACTATAATGTAGGTCTCTTGTAAAAGTTGAAGTGGCCTAAAGCAAACTTTCTGGTAGTGGGGGAAATCTGTACATTATTTTATTTAATCTTCATAAAACCTTACAAGGAAGGCATTTATTAACCTCTTAGGCAGATGAAGAAACCGGGGCTCAGAGACATTAAATAATTTTCCCTAGGTCACATAGCTGAAATTCCAGCCCAAATGTGACTCTGAGTTAGATAAATTCTACCTTCTCTCTGCGCTGTTTCAATACCTCTGATTCTGAGACCTCCTGACTCCCTTTCCTTATGAACGTGAGTGGATTGTTGAAAGCTGATTTTTTTTTTTTGATTTGCTAATATCCAGAAACAAGTGAATCACAAAGTTGACTCAAGCTGTCATTCTCCAAGAACAGCAGCTTCCGACTCGAGACAAGGAGTCAGTTTCTTTTCTAGGAGCCCTGAAGCTTTCCTGGAAAAATGGGCATCTCTTCCCTTCGGTCAGCTTAATCCTTGAGCCCACGTTGGGGCCAGCTGGCACAGAGAACTGCTAGAATCCCAGGTGGGGGAGGTCTTCCCTGACACAGGGAGCTAAGCCCGGGCCTTGGGTCTCCCTGGCCCTGAGGACTACGGGTCTCCTGCCGGATCCAGGCAGACAGCCTCCCTGTCCTGCTTCCATCGGTGCGGTGGGATCAGCCAGGCTCCAAGAGGCCAAGCTGCACGGTGGTAGTCCCCCCCCCCCCCCCCCCGGCGGCCAGAGCCCAGAACCCTGCACTGCACACCGCCCCGCCCCCAGCGGCCCACAGAGATGAGGAGGTGCAGGTGGGCAGGTGGGTGTCACTGCCAGAAAACAGAACTGTAGAGATGCTTAAATGGAAGAAGCAGGGAGGCCTGGAGAGAAATGGAAGCTCAGAAAACAGCTGAGGACAGAGTCCGAAGGGGCCGAGATTGGCATGAGCAGCCTCGGATGTTCTCCCAAGCAAACTGGCCTGACTCACTGCGTCAGCCCTCAGAGGTCACCCTCCTTTCCTAGGCTTCGTTTTCCCCATCAGTCAAAGAAGGTGACGGGACATCTGAGAGACCTCTTCCAGTCCTCATGGCCTAGGACTTTTGGCCAATGGCAGGACAGGGGACAGGAGTGAGGCAGCTAACAGACAAGAACCAGTCTCAGGAGCTCGGCGAGAACGTCCATGGGGTTCAAAGGCAAAGCAGGACAGTATGATTGTGCTCCTGCCATGTCTCTATGAACTTCACGGCTCTGGGTGGGAGTGTGGCCAGAGGGCACCGGTGTGGAAGCCGGGGACACGCCTCCTGGTGTTCTGTGCTCTGCGAGCCGAGCCATGTCAGAGGACTGCTCCTTGGAGGAACAGCCAGGGGAGCAGACTCTAAACAGCGCTGCCGGCCTGGGGAACCTGCCGGAAGGTGGAAAGTTCAGAGCTGTCCCTAGAGAGCAGTGAATCAGGCTCTTGGGCTGGGCTGGGACTCTGGGGGCATTGGGTGGAAAAGATGAGGGCCCGCTGATAATGAAAGTCAGGCTGGGCTGCCTATAAACACCAGCTCGTGTCCCCGGTGGTGAGCCCACACCAGCTGGAACACAGAGGGGCTGCACCTCCACACACCGGCTGCTGTCTCCTCTCCAGTTTTGCTGGATTTCTCCTGGGTCTCCTGACTCCGTGTCCAGTGCTCCTCACTCTGTCCTGCCTTTTCTCCGGCCAGTCAGACCCCATGTGCCAGAGCCTTGTGAGACGCCGAGGAGTAAAAACCAGGAATCCCTCCATTATGATGGGACACTAGAAAGGGGCGGTCAAGTTAAAACTGAGCAAGGGCACAGGAAAGATGTAAAACCCTCATGTGAAGCTTTCCTTTTTCAAGATTCCCAGGTGCATTTGAGCCGAAGGAATCATAACCTTGTACAATGTTCCTGCTGAATGGGACCGGAGGGATCATTCTACTTCAGACCCTTCATTTTCTAAATGAAGAAACTGAGGCCCAGAAGGGGGAAGTGTCTGGCCCAAAGACACACAGCCACTCAGGGCACCAGAACCCGGGCATCTCGACCCCCAAGTCGGGGTTCTTTTGTCACATGCTCAGAAGAGAGGCCAAGGGGCCCCGCACCCAGGAGGAAAGGGGACCTTCGGTGGGCACCTCCTCCCGCTTCCACTCTGGGGGGCTCACCAGCCTCTCTCCTCCGACAGCGACAGCGAGTGGCAGGCCAGCAGGGACATGATACTCTGCAGGAAACTAAGCAGGGAATATTTTTAAACCACCCAACATGCCTTAGGGGGGTGGAAATCAAAACACTCCCCTAGATGCTGCTGCGGAAAGCATTTCAAAAAAGATTCCAAGCCTAGAGGAAGCATCATAAAACAGTGATGGTTTTGGTTTTTAAAGGGCCAATTCCGTCTTAACCAAAGTTCTTGGAGATGGACCGCCGTGCAGCTTGAAAGATGCCCCTGGAGCCACAAGTCCAGACCCAAGGCAAGGGCCCTCCCCTCCCACTTCTAGCACTCCTTATAAATCAAGTGTCATTTATCTGCTGCTTCACAACCTCAGGGGCGCAGGGACTAGCCAGGAGTAGGGGGCAAGCCCCCAGGGACAGAGAAGGAGCTTTGTTGCTCTCCAGCCTGGAACTCAAGGCTCTCCCGTCAAGGGTCGTCTCATCTCTGGAAAGTCCGTCCTTACCTTCTCCTCGTCCTCCTTTCTGGAATGTCCACAGGCTTCCCGCCCCGGCTCCTGGCCGCCTCCTCCGCCGCCCACCGTTCAGGCTCTCAGCCTGCCAGTTGCGCTCCCACCCCGCTTTTGACTCCCTGTCTGTCGCCCTCCCTCCTCCCACTTCTTCCTACTCTTTCGGTCCCCACCCCCTTCCCCCGGGTCCCTCCCTCCAGGCTCATAATCTGTGCTCACTTCAAAAGTTTTCTTCCCTCTACCTCCCTGCAGCCTGTCCTCACCACCCTCTCCCGAGGAGACTGACAGAGCCCTCCTCCTCCCCCGCTGACCTCCGCTGTCGCTATCACCACAGTCCTGGCACCCCCCCCCCCCACTCCCTCTGGCGAGTGACAAGCCGCCTCCCTAGCCTCCACAGAGCCTCCTTGAGCTCCTCCTGGGCATCAGGGGAAGACTGGCACATGGCCCAAGAGATCCCTCTTTTCCATCCTTTTCCCACCACCAGAGAAAAAGAGTGCTGCTTCACGGAACAGGTCTTTTGGGGACCTCCATTCTGTCCTCCTCAGGGAGCTAATCAGCTAGCATAGGAAACGTGGTCTCACAACTCACAGCCACCAGCACCCAGAATAGACACCAAGGGTAACCGAAAAGCTCCAAAGGGCAGGGAGAGGGCACCCCCACTAACCAGGATCATCCTCCTCGCTCCCTCTTCTCTAAAGAGACGAGAGCACCGTCCATGTGCCCAATGCTGGGCTAGAGTATGTATATATATATTCCATTTTTATTTCGCTAATCATTCCAGTTTCCAGTTCTACAAGGTAGACATTCCTACACTTGAGGAAACCCAATCGTGGTGACCCAGTGGGTTAGTTAGTGCTAGAGTGGGGGTCAGAAGTTTTAGCCAATGCCCAAATTCACCTCTGTGCTCCTCCCACAAAAGCATACGGGTCTCCCAGTTGGACTCCAGTGGATGGAAGCTTATCTCTTGTTAGATCATGCTTCACAGGGGAGCAAATTCAGAAACTGAGAGTTTTCTCTCCCCTTAATCTCCCCTCATTCCCAACTCCTCAATTCCTCAACTTAATTTAAGCACGGGGCCATGGGCCCAGTCGTAGTGCGATAAACATCAATGACAGAGGTTGCTGTGAGTGGACTGAACCCAGACAAAGCAATGACCAAGAGTCCACAGGTTGTGACAGCGAGAGGAAAACCCAGAGATTATCTGGAACAGCCAGGGAAACTGAGGCTCAAAGAGCAGAGACCACGTGTCAGTGTCACACACAGGAAAGTAGGTGGCAGAGGCAGGACCAGAACCCAGATCCGTTCCTTGGCTCCCTCTTATTGCCGTCACACCTAGCGCTGCTCATGCACATGCCAACATTTTGCAAAAATTGTTTGTTTCTTTAGTGGGTGATGTTTTTCATGGGTGAATAAGCTTAGGACCAGCAAGAGGGGGAAGAACATGGGGCCAAATTTCCTAGGGAGGCAGCAGCCCTATTGGAACTAAATTCTGGATTCTGGATTCCTTAGTCAGAGTTCCACTCTTTTTTTCCTATGTAGCAGATTCCAAGGCCAGCCCGTCCGGGTTTGAACCATGGCTCTCCTGCTCACTAGCTAGGTAACACCGAGCAAGTTAACTTAACCTCTGTGCATCTCGGTTTTATAAATTGGAGATAATAATAATTACCCCCTCAGGTTGTTGTGAGGACTAATGAGTATGCGTAAAGCACTTAGGACAGTATCTAGAGCACTTAAGTGCTGTGGATGCGACTGCACAATCAATACAATACAATACCAGTCTCCTCCTGCCTGTACAGCCATTTACCATGGCTGGGCCACACTCCTAGGATAGAATTCAGCATGTGAAACCATAGAGAGCCCTAGCGATACCAGTTTCTTCTCCACAACAGAGATTATCCGTCTACTATGGCTTTGTCCTCATAGCCCAGCCAGTCTGGGGGCTCCTGGAAACCCCTTATTATATCTATCCAGGAAATGGGCCAGTCAAAGAACACATAAGTCTCCATTGAAGGATAATCTGAGAGTGGGGAAGATTTAATGAAGTACTAATTCCCAGATCACTGGCTTCCAAAGGAGAGTCTAACTGGGATTAGGGCTACGGATGAAGGAGAGCGCCATTTTCCTCTGAATGCCCAGAAGGAAAGAACTACCAAGAGGTAGGCACACCCATGATCTGGGGCAGAACACAGGGCGCAGAAGGTAAATGCTCCCACCGTGCTTGGCAGGTAGAGAAATAGGGCAGTGAAGAAACTGGATGGGCCACTAGAGGTGACCCAGGAAGTCCAAGTCGGTGTTGGGAGAAGACTGAGGTCCCCAACTAGGATCATCCCAAAGCAGGGAAGTGGGGCAGCTCTCCAGCCAGGTACTGCACTCACAGTGCTATCTAGGACAGAGTGCATTTTGATGGTCCAAAGCTAGAAGTCTGGTTTATTTCTTACCTGGGTCTCTTCCAGGCTCACGTAAGGACTCTGCCAAAATTAAGGAAAATATCATTCAGGCTGTGGATTCTGGGTGATCATCTAATGGAGCTAAATCTAGCTGTCACCACATATCCAAAAAGGATGCCACGAGCAGATGCTCAATGCCCCAGAAAAGGAGGTGTCAGGCCAGGGGCCGGGGTGGGGACTGAGGGTCTGTCTGCTGTGTCGTCGCCTTCATCCTCACATTCCGCTTAAGACACGGTCTTACACAGAGGTGCCGAGGTCTATGTGCCACGCATTTACAGATAGGAAGAACTCAGGGGGATTTAGAGAGCCAAAGAATTGGTTGGCAGTACCTGTAAGGGAAGGGCTGTAGACGTGGGATAGCAAAAGAGACATCCTTCCACATCTACTACGTGCAGGGCTTTGTGTGAGGCACTCTTCACCTTATTCTACTTGGAGATGAGAAGACAGACAGATGACCTTCTAAAGACTGTCTGAACCATCCATCACGGTCTCCTGGACAAGAAGCCCCGCCTATGGGCCCAGCCTCTGCTAAGTAGAAGAGAAGGGCCATCTTTTGTCCACAGTCAGCTATGCAGGCAAAACAATTAGTATCAATGACAGTACTCGATATGTGTTTGTCCTCATTGTATGATGATATCCTAAAGTGTTAAGTTAGATGAGGAAAACAAATCTTTTGGAAAACAGATTCATACAGTGTGATCTGTTTGTTGTGCTTTAGTGAAGGAGAAAGGGCAAGGCACATTTATTGAAGGCCTTCGAGGTACCAGGCGTTTTCACCTCATAACACCACAAGGTAGACACTGTGTTATTATTTCTGTTTTGCAGGAAAGAAAATTCAGCCTCAGAGAAGTTTAGTAAATTGTGCAAGCTTACTCAGTTGAGAAGTGGAGAAAAGGCCTGCCTGATGCGAAAGGTCAGGCACTTTCTCCCCATGGCCGTGGAGGAATTCTCATGGAACCCATGGCCTGGTCAGAGAGTGGGGCACAGGGCTCTCCAGGTGGGAGCAAACAGGCCTGCAGATGCCACAGAAGGAATGGGCTCCAACCCCAGCAAGAGAGACCGCGTTTGGCCATGACCAGGAAGGTGGCGCAGCCCCAGCTGAGATTTCCAGGCAGAGGCACACTTTTTCTACAAGTCTTTTAAAGGTGGCATTTTGAAAATTGCTCCTTCTTATTTTTTTTTTTTCTGTTGCTTCTCCTTAGAGGCAAGAGGGCAAATGAGAAGACCTTTGAATGTCCTTCTACCTCATGAATCTTTGACTCCCCAAGTTTCCTTCCCAAGACACTGTGGTCCAGATGTTTGAAGAGCCTCCTCCCTTAGAACCTACAACCATAACACATGCAAGTAAGTTCTGCCGGCATTTAATTAAGAGAGTGATGAGTCCCACATGCCCCCTCGGAGGTCCTAAGTAGGTAACTGGAGCCATGGTTAGTGGGCTGAACTCACCCTTTCCTGCCGGTGGAGAGGCAGACACCACAGGCATAAGCCGTCCCCTTTAAGACTTTTGCTTTCCAGATAGTGGCTAAAACGGGCAAGAACACCCTGTTCCAAGAAGCAGAAAGCAAAAGAAACACAGACTTCCTTGCCCCTGGTGCTTTGGTCTATGAATCTACTCTTGATACATCTCAAGTTTTAATCCCAAAGAAAAGCTCAAAGTCACAGCCATACCTCTTCTCGGGCTTCAGGCAGATGGGAACTTTTGGGATCCCAAACTTAAGGATTCTTTTGTAGTGGGCTTGGGCCAGTGGCCTCCATGGACGTGAGAAGAAGAGAAGGAGGTGGGGGAGGAGGAATCCAGTATCAGCCAAGCCTGATTCTCGCCCCCTAAATTCAGGGCATGAAGACAACAGCTGGATATAGCCTCACTGGAGCCTTGGAGTACCCGGTCCAGGGATTTCATTTTATGACCCAAATGAGACCTTTCTCTGGGAGATCTTGGGATGGCATTTGCCCTCTAGATCCAAAAGGAAGTCCTTGAAAGCAAGAAGACTATGAATTTCACATTATTTTAGTTATTATGTCATTATAAGCAACATCTCGGGTTAACAATGCACACCTCTTTTTCCTGTAACAGATTCTGCATCCTTGGTCTACCCACCTCACAAAGACTGAAAAGAACTTACTCCTCCTTTGTTCTGAAAGGTGTTTTCAGTCAAGTCCAAGGTACAATACCAGGGGGTCTAGTGGCAAAAATAATAAAAATACAAGGTCAGGAAACTTTTTGCCAGATATGTCATTAACTCAGGTGCCCTCAGACAAATCATGCCAAAAAAGAGGCATTTCCTTGCGTTTAAAATAGAGATACAATATCCCATGTCTGTTTTGGTAATTTAGACAATAATGTTCAAAACCTAACTCAACAACAAAGTTTTCATCTCCTCCTAAATTAGTGCCCAGCTTCAACTATAGCTGCTAGGGTCAAATTATTACAGAAGATTAGAGGCATATTTAGGAGATTAAGATTATTCCATTTCTTCAAAGTTTCATCTCACATTCAGCAGCTAAATACTCAAAGTAGAATGGATAAGGCTGGGGGCAAATCACCTTGTGGTTAAGAGTACTTGGGTTCAGATCTTGGCTGCACCTCTCAGCAACTATGTGACCCTCTTTGGCATGTGGGGACCCGTTTGGAACCCAGGAGTTGGTAGGGAGATTATTGCAAACTGAAGACATTTGAGATTCATCAGACACAGAAAGAAGCCTTGTTGGAGCTTCCCTTATCTGACTAAAAGCAGCAGCTTCTGGGAAATGAGGCCACCATAAATCCCCTCTCTGAGGGGGGAGTTGCATGGCCGTGAAGAAGACAGAAAGATCACCACACCTGCATAAACAAACATTATCACAAACTTTCTTATCTCCCATTTGTTCTAAAAATTCATTTGTCCTTCCTAAAGAAATCAATTTGTTCTTCCCATAGAAGCCTTTTCTCCCTCCCCCTTTTGCACTACCTAAGTTTAACCTTTAACCTTAAAAAAAATTTTTTTCAATGTTTATTTATTTTTGAGAGAGAGACTGAGCGTGAGTGGGGGAGAGGGAGAGAGAAGGAGGGAGAGGAAGACACAGAATCCGAAGCAGGCTCCAGGCTCTAAGCTGTCAGCACAGAGCCCGATGCGGGGCTTGAACCCACAAACTGCGAGATCACGACTGGAGCCAAAGTCAGACCACTCAACTGACTGAGCCACCCAGGCACCCCCTAACCTTTAACCTTTTAGTGAGCTAGCTACTTTTGTTAGCTTCCCAATGCATATGAATAAACCTCTTTTTCCCCTGCTATCTATCTTCTGTCAGTTTAATTCCAAGCCTCCAATAACTGAACATAAAGAGTAGAGGAAATTTTTTTCTTCCTGGCAGCCTCATCTTGCTCACTTTTGAAATGAAAATAACATGGGGCGCCTGAGTTGAGCATCCAACTCTTGATTTCAGCTCAGGTCATGATCTCACAGTCATGAGATTGAGCCCCATGCTGGGCTCCGCACCGAGTGTGGAGCCTGCTTAGGATTCTCTCTCTCCCTCTCTTTCTGCCCCTCCCCAACTTGTTTTCTTTCTCTCTCTCTCTCTCCCCCTCTCTCTCAAAATGAATCAATAAAATTAAGTAAACATTTAAAATGAGAATAACATAGGGGACGACTGGGTGGCTCAGTCATCAGTTAAGCGTCCGACTCTTGATCTCGGCTCAGGTCTTATCTCAGGGTCATGAGTTAAAATCAGAATAACATAACCATGAAATTTATAGATGGGTTATGAAGATTGAATGAGATATATATGTTTGGCATGTAGTGACTGCTAAATAAATATTCTCTCTCATATATATAATACAGACATATATACCTACACATCCATGTAGATAGATAATAGACATAGATATATACATACATGCATACATACATACAGCATATAATGAATCATGCATCTGTTCTCAAGATTAAAATTAAATTATAAATTATAGAGGGGAGACTACTTTGAAAGAAATGAAAGATAAGAGATTAACAATGGAAACATGGTGTTATCAATATTACAGCTATAAATATTTTGTCCATTTCCATTGGTTCCTTTGACCAAGGCCACCAGATGGGGCCACATAGGTGGGACACCGCACACATCCAAAGGTGCCATTCAAATACAACCTTCCCTTTGTACCTGAGAGCACATTTCAACTGCTTTTC
The DNA here is from genome assembly GCF_024362965.1 of Panthera pardus. NCBI lineage: Eukaryota > Metazoa > Chordata > Mammalia > Carnivora > Felidae > Panthera > Panthera pardus. The sequence continues at coordinate 3,565,485 of NW_026526666.1, read as the reverse complement.
CAGGTGATACTGCACTTCCCCCCACCATCCTCCTCCAGAGTTTGAGGAATAGCACCTACCCTGTAGAGTCATTTATCTGCTAATCATGAATTCAGTGAAGGTATACTGAGGACACACTCTGTGCAGGGACAGGGCATACAGAAGTAACAGAGACATAAGTTCCCCCCATACTTTCCATGGCTGGGGAGAGAGCCCCGGGTACCAGCAAGTAGACTACAATGTAATGAGTGCATAAGTGGGCGTAAGTACAAAATGGTACAAGGGGGTTGCAGCAGCTCCCCCTGATTCGCAGTTTAACTTTTCACAGTTTCAGTTACCCATGGTCAACTGTGGGTTTGGAAGCATATGATCCTCCTTCAGACATATCATCAGAAGGCCAATAGTAGCCCAACACTATGTCACAAGGCCTGTGTCATTCACCTCATTTCCTCTCACCAGGCAGGCATTTTATCATCCCACATTATCACAAGGAGTGTGAACACAGTACAATAAGTTATTGAGAGGGAGGGAGAGAGATCACATTCACATAGTTTTTGTCACTGTCTATTGTTTTAAACTTTACCATAAGCGTGTATGTGTGGGAAAAAAAAGATAGTACATATAGGATTTAGTACAGTCCGTGGTTTCAGCCATCCACTCCTGGGGGTACTTGGTACAAATCCCCACGGATAAGGGGGCACTACTGTATCAGCTTTCCTTCAAAGTGGTGGTGGTGGTGGGGTAGAGGGCAGAGTGGTTATCAACAATAGCACAAAGTAAGAGTCTACTTCCCTTCAAAAACAAAACTCCCACAAGCACCCTAACAAAAAAGACTTAACGCGACTCTGTAACGGGGTCCAGACGGCCAGAGAAAGCCAGTGGGGAATCTTCTTTTACGGCAAAAAGGGACTGGCCATTCTGTTAAGTGTTCATCAAACCTCTTAGGCAGGAGGAAGGATCAACACTGCCCCCCCACTAACACCAGACCCAAGCCAACCCTAGCTTTGGAGTATGTGGAGGGGAAGAGAAGAGACAGGGATCTAGCACTTAAGCCCCACATCCAGTGAATTTCAGATGTTGATTTTTATCTAACATGAAGACTCAGTTCTCAGATGATGGACCAAAATCTATCAGCTCCAGACAGACTGCTTCTCTTTGCATTGACATGTCCTCTTTCAAAGAGGCTGAAACTCGGAGTCAGAAGACTAGAGATGGACTCTCAGCCCTGTCCCTTACTTGTTGTGAGATCTTGGGCAAACCACTGAGCTTCAACGTCCTCATCTATAAAATGGTGATATCGTCTTCACAAGTTTATTCTTTGAGCACAATACAACTTCGTTATTATTACATGCTATGGAATGGAGGTAAGATCTCAAGAGAGAAGCAGTGGCCCAGAGGCCCAGCTGGGGCTTGCATGCCCTGAGCTGCCTGTCCACCAGTCCATAAGGAGCCTCTGTAACTTGTTGCAGAAAGGAGATCTTGCCCTGGAGCATTGTGCTACCAAGCTGGTGAGCTCAGCCCTTCCCTGGCTCCAGCATCTTAATTTGTAAAGAAGGAATTCTGAGGCTATCAGAAAGGAAGTCAGATTGTTTTCGGAAAACAATAGCCAAGTAACTACAAGTCATTAGCTTCCTCCCTGGGGCCTGAAATCCAGCTTGTCTGGGTAGCAGAAAGGTCTGGTGGCACTGTTTACTTAAAGACCTCTGGACAGGACCCATAAATTAATTCCTGTGCATGACTTTCTGGAATGAGAGGAGGTGAGTCATGGAAATGGGAGAACTTCTGAGAGCGGAGAAGAGATTTCTATTTCTTCAGAAATAGCCTGCCTCTCCTGATGCTAGCCTGCCTCTCCTGGTGCCCAGTGGACATCTTCCTTTCAAGATGACTCTTAATAGGTTTCTTCCCAGAGCAGAAAACAAAGAAACAAAAACAAACTCTGTTCCTCGCCTTTTCCCTGAAGGCCTCTGGGAAGCTAGATGCTTCTCAGACAGGGTGCTCTAAAAGTTTCTCTGGACAGGAATCCCCTCAGTGACAGGAGCAGACCCAAGTAAGGATCCAGAATCATGACTTCTTAGATGCTTGTCTCCACCACACAGCTATCAAGGACTCACAGATGACAGAACACCACCGGAGCTTGACAGGAACTTAAAGAGTGACTGTGCCAGATGAGGATACTGAGGCCCCCAGTGGGGAGGTGGCTTGTCCCAGGTCAGAAGCAGAATGCAGATCTTTCAAAGAATTAAGGAAACCTGGGGACTTCCCTTAGGGCTGAACAGGCCAATTAACTGATAATAGATCCTCTGACCTCTGTTAGGCCTCTTAGCTGAAAGTCCCTGGAGCGTAACTTACTAAGAACTAGAGAAAAACATGATTGCTTGACCTCTTTAGGTCCTGGAACAACTTGTCTCCAAGAGCTTAGGATGGCTCTAGATCCGGAAGGTGTTTGAGAGGAGATGCAAAATTCGTTCTTGAGCTCTTTTTAAACATCTCTGGCCAAATCATGAACTTGCTGATTTGGACTTTAGCCAAAGGAGCTTCTGTTACATCCATGGACCCCTAGAAGGTTTTTGGTGAAGTTCATGGGGCCTAGAAGCCCTTGCATTCATACACAAAGCTTTAGGGAAGAGGGATCGTTGTCTTGATCTGATTCACAGAGCACTCTCGACCCAGAAAAGCTTAGAGATTACCGCTCTAGACTACTGCTCTACAGCCAAGAAAGGTCATTTTTCACCAACCTCCAAAGTAATTGAAATGGCTGACAAATCTAACAGAGGCAAGCATGGCCTACTCCTTCCCTGGCCTAGAAGTCTCTTACCAAACAGGTTGAAATCTGTCCCACAGACATGAGGTGAGTTTCTCAGTTCAGACTTCACCTGTCAGATATGGAAAGGCCCTCTGAGATCAGATTGTCCGTTCCTTTCTTTTATAACTTGCAAACTCACACAGCTACCCAAGGCCAGCACCCAACACAAGTCATCAAGTTGACACATAAAATTAACTACCACAGTAAGCAAAGGAGTGCTGAGGAAGATACAAATCACTAGCATAACTAGGGAACCCTGGGCAACTCCAGCCAACTTGATCAATGAGAAGTAATACTCATTAAAAAATGAGTTAGTGGTGCCAATCTCCAGGCTACCAAATGGAGTGTAAACCAAAGAATTTGTCCATAACTTTACAATCTTTCACAAACTAATAGGGATTTTTGAAATACTTAGGGAATAAGGAGGAAAGGGTCAAGTAGGTCTCCAAACCAAAAATGGCTGTGTCCCAAAGCTCCCATGTAACCTGGTGATGTGGCATTGGGAGTATGTTTCCCCATAGAAATAACGTGGTAAAGGGTAGTTGGCTTCCCAGGCTAGTCCCTAAAAGTTTATTTAAGGCATAATGCTGCTTAACTACAGCGTGGAGAGTACTGGAGACTCTAACAACCTAGTTAAGATGGTCTCAGGATGGGAAATAATGATGCCAAGTTCTGACTAGGGACTCCAGGAATACATCCCCTTGGAGTTTCCAATTGAAGAGTCTCTGCCCCACACCTACATTGAGGATGGCCTCTTCCTGCCTCCTTCTCTTCATAGCGAAGGGAAATAACATTTACTGATATCCCAAGTTTCTTAATGCAATGACTGACCTCTTCAGCAAAATCCCCTTCATAAATGAATCTCTGGGCCCAGCCACAAATAGAATGCTTTATTTTTTCCAACACTTACGGTGTTTTCCAAGTATCAAAAGTAAAAGTATATTATGGTGAAATTTTTGGTAGTGCAGAAAAAGTATAAACAGGACTTAAAATCACCTATCATCACTGTGACAATATTGATATCTATTTTTTGCCCACCACATTTTTATCATTATAAATTTTACAAAATCGGAATTGCATTATGAGCATTGTTTTTTAATTCACTTAACAATATGCCAGGGACATCTTCTATGTCAATAGATATACATCTTCTTCACCTTTTTAATGATTATCAGGAGTATAGTGACGGGAAATGACACCCAGAGGCCATACAATCTGCTGGTGCCTTTTCTCTGCAAGAATGTTACCACCGCACTAGAATTTGCAAGGATTAGCATCTGTGTGCTGTGTGGTACCCCCTAGACTGATATACCTCCTACGCCCCTTGCTAAGTCCTTGGGTTACATAGTTTCCTACGCTTTGGATTTACCAAAGTTCATTTCACTCCCTAGTATTGGGCATTTCAATATCTGTTACTAAAATATTATTTGTTGAAGGTAAGTAGCACCCTTTTAAATTTCTAAGACAATGTAATTTGGTGCTGCTGACACATCCCCCTCTCTGCCCCAAGTGAGTTACTCTGAGTTACTCCGTGTGATTCTGAGTCCTCATTTCAAAGCCTTGCAAGCAGATCGTGGGAAAAAGCAGAATTTCTGAACAAAACAATTTAAAACAAAACAAAAAATACTAGGTTCCCCCATCCAACCAACCCCTTCCCCACCACACATAACACACAAAAGGAAGTGTGCTGGGTGAGTGGTGAATAAGTGGAGATAAGAGTGACCTTGACAGACCCTGAGAAAACCCTGCAAAAATCTTGAGAGAAGATTTCTATGGGTAAACATGGTAGAAGTTTAAATCCTGGACAACAAAACCAAAGTTTGTAAAAATCCTCTCCAACTTCCAGCCCTACCCCCACCCCCACCACCCATGGAGCCTACTGCCCCCAGAACAACTATCTCCTGTGCTTCTTGCCTCCAGTCCTGCCCAGCTTTCAGTAAGCTTATAAGGGTCTGGAATTGAGTAGCAGCTATGCCCATGGAGGCAAGGACATGTGCAAGACACAAAGGCTGATGGGATAGTGAGAGCCCGGGGACAAAGGTGCTGATTGGGGACTCAGGAGATGTGAGCTCAGATCCTAACTGACATATAGAGCTGAGTGACCTTGAGAAGTCACTCTTGTTCTTTGGCCCTCAGCTTCCATGTTGGTAAAAAGAAGAGATTGGGCTAGATTACACTGACTCTTCCTTCCAGTTCGGTGTCTGTGATTCTAAGCAATTGGTTTTCTCCATACCAAGCCAAAGCTTGGAAGAAACTGAAGTTTGTCTTGGGTGCCTAACTATATCTACTCTTGAAGCTGCTCTCTGGGGAGCACAAAATATGTCCCAGACACTTTTTATTCCAGATGGTGGCACTGTACTGAAAACTCAAGGGTACTCCAGATAAGGAGAATGGAAATGAGCAAACACTTGGAGGTGTGTTTCAATCAGAACAGTTTCATCTGTCAATAGCAGAAAGCCCAGGTGCATCCAATCACACTGACACTGTACTGTGGGAAAGTCAAAGATGGCTTACTCTTACTTCTCCATTTATTTATTTGTTTTAAAAACCCACTGAGTTTGGTACTGTATTGGGAAATAGATGTACAGGTGACTCAAACATGGCCTCTATATTAAAAAAAACAAAGCCAAGAGTGTCATAAGGTGTCAGGGGTGCCCAGACCCCTCTGAGAACCAAATGAGGGGTGTTACCAACCAGGCATCCCATGGGCATAGAGATCTAGTTGGAAGAAAAAGTCTGCCTCGTTTAGATCACCATGTGTAGGAGGATATCCTGGTATCTGGATTGAGGGAATTGGACAATACATGCTGGAAGTTGATGGCAAAGACTATAAAAAGGATCAAGATGGAGCTCTGATCTGGGAGGAACATTGAGTGGAAATCAGGAAGCTTGCCTGTCGGCATCTATTCACCGTACACACAAGGGTGGAGAGAGAGAAAGTCACATTCCAGGTATGGCTTATGGACTGTGGATGTTCAAGTGACCTCTTTGTGATGGTCTAAGTTCAGGTAGACATGAATAGGAGGGAACCATGACAGGTGACTTCAAACAGGTAACGGTAACAACAGCAACACCACTAACACTTACAGTGCCAGACCGTGATCTGAGTCTTTAATACATGGCGGCTCATTTCATCCTCATAAAAACTCTGTGGGGTGAGTGCTAGTGCCCCCATTCTACATAGAAGGAAGGCAAGAACAGAGACCGTGTCCAAGGTGACCTTGTCCAAGGTTGGTAGTACAGCTCGGATTTGAATCCAGGCAGTCTGGTTTCAGCATCCGTTGTGCACGCAAACACAAAATCAATCACATGACGATGTGATAAGTGCCACAGCAGAGCTGAGGTCAGAATGCTGTAGGAACCGAGAATGGGGCAAGTCATGACCGTGCCAGGGGGCTCCACAGAAGAAATGACATTGTGGCACATCTTGAAGAGGGAGTAGAAGTTCTCCAGAAAGAGAAATGGGGTGAAGTACATCTCAGGCAACATGAGACAGCATGAGCAAAGGCATGAGGTGAGAAAGTGAGATGGCATTTTCAAAGACCAGTAAATAATTCTACCTAGCTGGACCAAAATGTATGGGGAAGCTTGGCTTGCAAAGAAGCCAGAGTTTGGGGCCAGATTTTTAAGGGCTTTGCAAACCACATTGGTTTGTTCTGAGGAGAGCCAAGGAAAAGGATGAATCAGGACTGTCCTCCAATCTTCAGGGGTTCACAGGGTGATTTCTCAGTTGCCCTATCCTGGATCACTCCCAATATAAAATCACTTCTGCTTTGGCCACCTGCTCCCTGCTTTTAGCTTCCCCACCCCCTGAAATTACAGGTGGAGCTCAGGGCTGGGCACTTAAGTCCTACTGCCAGTCCAGGGCTGGAAGCACACATAGCTTCTCGAAGGCAGAGCTGGGCAGGACACCCCAGTAGCTTTCCACCACGGAATCCTGGGCTCCTCTCTCACCATGCAATCCCCAAATCCAAGAAAATCCACAATGGATGCCACCAAATAACTTATTTTCCTTAGACTCTCTAGAAAGAGCCCTAACATTAAGCCCCTTAGTCAGAAGGCTCCCTTGGACTTTATAAGTGACGGGATGAATAGATATTTGGACTTGACTCCCCCAACAACTTCCAGTTCACCAGCAGATTCTCATTCTCTCCAGGGTACCCCTGCAGCCTTACCAAACATCATGTGTCTTTCAAGTCACTGTGTCTCTATTTCCAAAAGTTTCCCCTTCCTCGAAGTAGACTAGGATAGACCTATTTATAGGTCCCAGGCCACCTGCTCCTTGGTGCCTCTGCTGACCATTGAGAAAGAGGCTACTAGAGGTCCTGTAGCCTCCATGGCAGAGCGACACACTCATGGGAACATCCAACAGCGGCCCCAAAGCCTTCAGAACAAGGCATGTCACAAAGAACTCTAAGCGCAACTCCAATGCAAGCTCTGTCCCTTGTGGCTGTGTGAACGGGCAAGGCCCTTAACCTCTTCGGACCTGAACATACTCCTTGTAAATGGGTATTCCTTTTGCGAAAAAAAGACTGTTCTTCCTATGACAAATCCATCCCAATGTTGTAATGAATTGATGTGTTCCAAACTGTGAAGTGCCATGCAACCGATATTATTAATCAGATTCTTACTCTCCACACTATGGGGAAAGCTCTTCCTATGAGTAGAAACTCTTCAGGCTTGTCAGTGGCATGTCAACAACCAGGAACAGCTTAGCCCAGGGACTTGCCTATGACTCTAAGGCAGAGCAGGCAAAGTGCAGAAAGTATGTCTGGTCAGCTTCTGCATAAGCCTGGGTGGGGACCAGCAGGGGAGGCAGGAAGTTTTTCCCACTGCTATTATTTCCATATGCCTTCATGTGCCATTCTCCTCCTGACCCCAGTCTCAACCCTCAGGCCCAGGTAGTCGGGTGGTGCTCAAAGACTCTGGAGTCCAGAAGCTGTTGGCATAGACCCTCCCCAGTGTTGAGGGGAAGCAGGCAGATTTTAACCCAAAACCTTATAAGATGTTTACTTGTGTTTTACTTTTGATAAAATAATGAGGCAGACAAGTTGAAGACAGGTTTGGATCTTTCCTGTCTGATCAGTTTAGACCACAAAGAGCATCTTGGCCTGACTGGGAAGAAGTTTGCAGGTAGGACAGAAGGAAGCCAGGCATACTGAGCCCAGAGGAAGGAGGGACACAAATGGAGCATCCTGGTATTTGAAAGACTGGCACTAAGAGGAAGATCTGGCTTATTCTGGGCAGCTCAGAAGGGTGGAGCTGGGATCCATGGTAGGAATGAGGAGGAAGAGGAGGATGACTCACAGGAACTTACTCTTACTGGAAATCTAAATGCTTCACAAGTGTATGACATTGAATCTTCACAACGATAGCATGAAATGGTTACTATTATTGCCTTCTATTTTACAGGTGAGGAAACCAAGGCATAGAGGCTAAACAGCTTGCCCAAGCTTCACAGTGAGTAAATGACTGAGCCAGGCTCCAAATCCAAACATACAATGTTCTAGAATCCTATATAAGCTTTCTGCCTAGTATGACAAAGTACTTTCAGAGTTCACCAATTTAAAAAAAGAGGCAGAGAGAGCTGTTTTATGGAAATATTTAAGCCAAGACTAAGGGGCCATTTTCATGGGATGCTGGCTCAGTAAAGATTTGTTGGCAGAAAGTATCAGAAACCAATGCTTACTACTTTGGGCTTGGGGAGGAGGGAGAAGGGTGCTTGGTGGGGGGTAGGAAAATGGAAGGAGCAAGAGAAGAAAGATGGAGAGGAAGAGGAAAATGAGGAGGAGGAGGGGACATTTGTTGGAAGAATGTGGGGAGTGGAATGCAGAATAAAAAACACTTCTGAAGATCCAGAACTTGAAGACCAGAAGAAGGATGCCTAGGAGCTAGGGAATAGGAACTGATTAACCTTCGGAGCACTACCTAAATGAATCAGCTCTAATGGATTTCTGTCTTTTTGCCATTCTGCTCAGGATTCAAATTCCAGGAAAGAACATTCCCTCTAGCCTTGGGAAAGATTAATGATTTCTTAAAAATCACTAATATTTATGGTGTTTTTATTTTCTACCAGGAACTGTTCTAAGCACCATATTTACACATGTTTTCTTCTCACAATAACCCTGTGAGGAGGGTACTATTGTAATTAAGAAACTGAGCCACAGAGAGTTTGAGTTATCAGTCCAAGTTAGCACAGATGGTCTAGTGGTAGAGCTGGGATTTAAGCCGAGGCAATGTGGTGCCACCATGTTATGTGTCCTCTAATGTCAACAGGGAAAGAGTAAGTCCCTCAAAGCAGAATTTTTGTGTTGATGAAAGAGGAGAATGGATGTGAAGAGATAAAACCCACAGATGTTCCCTCATGGCTGGGTCCTGTTAGAGGGAAAAGGTGACTTCCTGCCAGGAATTCCACATTCAAGTCTCCATGCTTACCCTCTGGCCATTGCCAGGGGAAGACAAAAGCAAGCAAGGAGCGAAAAGATAACTAAATATCAGATGTACAGCAACTAAGCTGTTAGATATCTACAATGAAAGGACTGGATGAAATACAGATATAAGAGCATTAATAATTTCTGAACAGGACCCAGCCAAATGACAAAATTCTGAAAGAATAAGAGCCACGCCTAGGGAGGGCAACATGGAAGACAACAAAGAAAAGATGCCAAATATGGAAGAACTTTGAGAAACTGAGATCAACTGGAGAAAAGCAGAGGCCAATTTCTCACAAGTAGTAAAAACGTGATGTGAAGCTCTAAGTATTCCAGGAGGCCGGATTCCATGGTGGTTTGGGGGGAAAATTTAGAGTCAGGCTGCTGGGGTTAAATCCTGCCTCTGGCACCGTCACTTGTGGTCCTTTGGCAAAGTTGCAGGATCCCTCTGAGCCCCGGTGTTCTGATCTGTAAAAGTTTAATAATGCCTATGTCGGAGAAGTTTGCAAGGATAAAACAACGTGTGAGGATGTGTTAAGCACCGTACCTGGAGCAGAGCAAGTGCTTACTAAATATTAGCTACTTAGCCACTATTTGTTAGCTCCTGCAAGCCCACCATGGTCTTGGGACCGGCACACAGGGGCCCCTGGAACCAGCCCCATTTGGGGAATCACAAGCACCAAGTCTATAACAGCAGAGATCTGGAGCCAGCATGGGAGGCCAGGGAAGGCAGTGCTGGTGAACAGATGAAGGCATGCATGGAGGGGCCCTCACCAGGTAGATGCTCACGAGAGGGAGAACAGTCTGGTCTGAGAGTCGGGATAATGGAACACCAGAAGTGAGGCCCTGGAACAACATTCCACCTAAACTATAACTGTAGGAACTCTTTGTATAACTCTCAGAAAACCCCTTTGAGGTCTCCCAGGAGCCAGAGAACAGAGCCCTGGACTGGCAATCAAGAGCCAATCTGTTGATGCCCACTAGGTTCTGGGGCCATGAGTAAGCCATTTATGATTTCAGGGTCTCAAGTTCCTTGTCTGAAAAAACAGGGGCAATGATATCCACCTCAGATCACTATAGTGAAGAGTAAATGAGGCAATGCCTGTAAATCTCCTGGTGCATGGTAGGTACCAAGTAAATAATAACATCCCTCCCTCCCACCCACTGGTATAAAAACACCCACTGGTATAAAAACATTAAACAGGGAGTTCAGTGGAGCCAAAGAATAAGGAAAGTGGCTACTTTTTTAAAAAAAATTTTAATGTTTATTTTTTATTTTTGAGAAAGAGAGAATGAGCAGAGCAGGGGCAGAGAGAGAGGGAGACAGAATCCAAAGCGGGCTCTAGGCTCTGAGCTATCAGCACAGAGTCCAATGCAGAACTCGAACCCACGAACCGTGAGATCATGACCTGAGCCCAAGTCAGACGCCCAACCGACTGAGACATCCAGGTGCCACTAGTGGCTGCCTTTTGAACTTAATTTCTAGAACATCCTTGCATTCAAGTGAATCCATATCTTTTCCAGTCTCACAGTCCAGAATGACCTCTCCACTCCATCCCATCCTGCCTTGTCTAACAAAAATCTTTATCCTTCAAGGCCAAGTTCCACTATCACTACCACAAGGAATTGTTTCTAGAAATTCTCTCAGCATGTGACTTGTTCTCCAATTTTGCTCTTATTTCCCTCTGCCTTGTGCTATAATCAATTCTTGAAGACAGAGAAAATGTCTTACCCATTTTGGTGTTATTCACGGTCTAGGCTACACACACATTTTTTTTAGCACTTTACTTTCATGGGGTCTGGGGAGCATCCTGCCCCCTGAGTTCTTGTCTCCGTCTGTAGCAACACCTAGCGTGTCCACTTTGGCCTCCTCAGTACTCCCCAAGAAGGGAGGAGGGGCTATTCTAGTTAGGAAATTTGAGAACAAGGGCCAGCCGTCCAAGGCCAACTTGACCATTCAGTACAGTGGCTAGGGTCCAAATACTTGCAGGGACCCACAAAAAAATGTTTTAATTTCTTTTAAATTCGGAAGAAAAAAAAAACTTTTTCAGGTTACGTCCAAGAAAATGTTTTAAAATGTAATGCTAAAGTAATGTCATGCTACTATGTTCATCTTTATGCCAATGCATATGTAATTTTTAGTATCTTTTATGGAAGCAGGGACCCCTGAAAGCAAAAGGGCCTGTGACCCACAGAAGTCATGGTGCAGCTCTGTGGGCATGGGTGGCTCAGATCCTTCCCCTCTCTTCATTCCCTGCCTGCCATCATTTAGCCCCTCCTCCATGCTCACCATTTGATAAGGCCATAGCCATGTCCAGTAACTGGGAAGAAAGGCCCACTGTTGTTATATACCCTAAGCTAAGCCTTTGCTCTTAGGCTCATCAGTACTAAAGGCAATATGTTGACATCCTTCTGCCTGGACTGGACTGTTCTCACCCATTTTTCCTAACTTGGACAGAGGAAGGGGATGTCATTTATTCGGACCCTTGCGATCATTGTATTGATCCTTTAAATGACCTTGCCAGGTAAGTATGATGTTTATTCAACAGATGAAGACATAAAGAACAGAGAGTTTTCAGATTTGAGTCAAGGTCAAGCAGTTAACAAAAGGATTTGGAACCCAGACTTTTGGACTCCAAGTTAAAGCTCCTTTCTGCCACTACATTAATTAATTGAGTGTTGAATCAAAATGGCCAGAGGATATTTACCAGGCACCACAGAGCTTGGTTGAGATCTTCCCAAAATTGTTAACTTGGCAATTAGAAGCTCCAGCTGAAACCTTCGACATTTGCCCTCCCCTTAACAAACACTTTATAAAGTTCCAATTCCATTTTCCTGCCATGAAGACACTTCATCAGTTGGAATATATTTTGACACTCTCCTCTGCTATCTTTGTAGGAACATATTGCTGGGGGGAGGAAGGTCTTTCATATACTAGAGTACTTGGAATAAAAATATAATGTTTGATTTTCATGGAGACAGAAATATGAATAATAATGTACCTTTTTGAAATTAAATTTCTATTCCAGGAGGCCAAAACTCAAGATAAGCCCTTTCTACTGTCTGGCCCACAAACTTGCCCACTGAGTCTTGGAAGGGAAAGAGGCTTTGGGGATGAAACTAACAAACAGCTGTTCTTGTACTCTTATTCCAAGAAGACTCTTTCTTGTTTCCTCTCAAACTAAAACCCAGTAGATCCGTGGTCAAATTTCGAATCCTCAAATATTTGCCAAAAGAAATGTTTTGGGAGAAAAATATCTCCCAATTTCTTTGCCAGATGAAATTCCAATGATGTTAGGCAAGATGAAGTACATGATTTGCCAGAGAGGAGTCTCTAATTTCCACCTTGAATTTGTGTGCATTTCTGCCTCACCTTGTTCCTATCCACCAACCCCAAGTAATTGTTAAGCTTGACTCACCCAAGTGCCTAGAGCTCCCTAACAGCAAAGATTTAGACAAGGTTTTGAGTAAGCTGGATTCTGTTTATAAGCTAGGCTTGTGTTCATAACATATTATGTTCATAATGATGAACATACAATGTTCATAATGATATTCATAAAATATTCTAGAATATGGTTTTGCAAATACAGGTGAACCACCTGGCCATCCTAGGGTAGCTCTCTTTGGTGTGAGTACTATAAACTTTGCATTCTCTTCTCTCACTCATGTTTCACACACATAATTAATTCTTCCTGTTAGACTGTGAGCCCCATGAAGGCCTTATTCACAGCTTTGAGCACAGTGTGTAGTTGTATAACAAAGATTAAGAGCATGGGTTCAAGGGGAAGACAGACCTGGATTTGAATCTGACTGAGCTACTTAATTCATTGTATGACTTACAGAAAGTGACTTCCTATTACTCAGTTTTCTCATCACTCTTGTTCAGCGCTCACGGCTCCCCCCAATAGTCCAGCTGTGGGAACCGCTGCCTTCACGGCCTCAGGGCCAGCGCGGGGCAGGAGTGCAGCTTGGAGGGGGCTGTCTTTCAAATAAGGACTGAAGGGCGTGTGTGTGTGTGTGTGTGTGTGTGTGTGTGTGTGACTAAGATGAGGGACCAATGTAAGGTTACCCCAGTAATAATATAGTAAAACCCCCAACACAAATGTGATCAAATGAATTGTTTTTTCAAACTAAGGAAAAGCTATAGTCTATGCAAAGAAATGTGTTAAGGCACTCAGTTGTCCTCAAAGGCTAAACTGTCCCAACTCCAAACATTTTCTAGGATTTTCTAGTTGTAATCGGTCCTAGGAAATGTCCAAGAAGCCCTAGAACGTAATTATAAACAAAAGTATCTAAAACATCGCAATTGCATTAAAGGTTTCTGACCTTCAGAGTTTGGGATATTCTTTCTTTGTTTAGTTACTGCATCAGATATTTTGTTAATTTTCCTTTTAATGATTTTCTCTTTATGCCAATATCTGAGTTAGTATCTTTTAGACACTCTTCTTTTCACCATGAAAAGGGCTTTTTTCTTCTGATTATATAAATAATACATGCTCGATGTAAAAAAAAAGTTCACAATACGTAAACCATAAGGAAAAAAGTAAAAAATCACCTGAAATGCACTACCCGGAAATAATAACTATTAATATTCAATGATTATATCTGTGTAATCTATATATCAATATTTATATTTGTATAGATATATACAAATATGTGACTTTTCACAAAAGTTGTGGATTTTTAAAAATTATGAACACCTGTTTTTGCTTAAGTGCAGTGTTCTATATATTCCTGACATAAAGATCCAGGAAATAGGGTAGTATCTGATGCGTATCTCAGATTTATCTACCTATATATATATATAACTAGCCCTATGTATCATACAGTGTCTATAAGTAGGTAGAAATTTCTATGGCTAGCTATATATACAACTGCCTAGAGATCAGCTTATATGACGTGTGTATTTTTATTTGGCATCCTAATATGAATTCCTACACCGTCAACCCATCAACCTGCATGTATCATAAAGAATAGAACACATCTGTGCTTCTAAAAGTTTAATGCATAATTTGTGATTTGTTACTTTACAGGTTAACCTGGCCTATGTCCCAAGGCATGTGGTGTACCATGGCTTATGGACCAAACCTGAGATCGGGAGATCTTCTGATCAGGCGCTAAACCCAGGAGACTGTTTGAAATTCCAAATCCTAAGAGTGATCGTAGCTAAAAGGGAAGCAGAACACAGCCAAAAAATGTCAACTCAGAAAGGCACCTCTGGTATCAGCTGCAGCAAATCGCTCGCTTTAGGGATGACGAGGCTGGGACCCCGTGAAGTGGACGGCGTACCTAGCACGGCTGAAGCTATACTTCCTTTCCTGAAACATCATCCCACTTCTTTCCATCAGCTTTTGTTTCCCATTACATGTGGCACCACTGTTTTCCTCTTCTCCCAGAGTACACTTGCCCAGGAAGTACTTGCACCTTTTTGGTCCAGACATTTTCAGACATTGAGTCAGAGGTGGAAACAGGGGAAGCAGGCTCCCTGAGAAATCAGATCCCATTACGTCTAGAAAGGGCAGAGGGAATAATAATAACATTAAAACAACATGTAACAGCTCTACAACAATTATCACAACAGCCAGTCCATGTAGCACTATGTTTCCAACACTGTCCTTCCTACTTTAAATATTAATTTATGCAAATGATGTGTGTATATCATGTGATCCAGACAACGACCCAGTGAAGGAGCCACTGTTATTATCCCCTCCTTACAGAGGAGGAAACCGAGGCACATAGAAGTTAGGAAACTTCCCAGGATTATAAAACTAGCGAGTGGCAGAGCCAGGATCGTGAGCCCAGTAGTCCAGCTCTGGAGTCCAGCCTCTTGCCCACTAGCCCCCCGTGGCCCCTCACAGAGACAGGAGTACAGACATGCTACAGTGGTATTGATGACATGGCAGAAGCAGAATTCATCCAGCCCTTGCCTTTGTCACCCACGTGCCCGATGACCGAGCAGGGCAATCCTGGCCCCTCTTCTCAGTTTACCCTGCCTGGATCTGCGGCTCCTGCCCAGAGCTTCCGTAACTGTTTGTTGGCCCCCTTTCTTGGTTCATTGTTCCGTGTTTGTTTTTTCTAACATTTCACGAGAAGATCTTAAACCTATGCAAAAGTAGTCCAAATAATAAAAATAAATCCCCATTACCCAGCTCCTACCCACAAGTGTTGGTCCCTGGGCTTTAAAAAATACATCATTTGTTTCATTTTTTGCCCTTTTTTAAATTTTTACTTGTTTTGAGACAGAGAGACAGAATGTGAGTGGGGGATGGGCAGAGAGAGAGGGAGACACAGAATCCAAAGCGGGCTCCAGGCTCCGAGCTGTCAGCACAGAGCCTGATGCGGGGCTCGAACTCACAAACCGTGAGACCATGACCTGAGCCGAAGTCAAGACACTCAACTGGCTGAGCCACCCAGGCGCCCCTCATTTTCTGCCCTTTAAAAATATGTTTTCATAGGCTGTATAACATGCTTATATATTAACACTGTCAGGCATTTTATGATTTATGGGTAATTAAACGCGCATACGTTGGAGGACACGGTCATATGGCACTTAGAAAAGTGTGACTACCAGTGATTTATGGGCATAACTGACGTGTCAAAGCAGAAATGCAGTCGGAATATCTGGGTCCAGGCTCTGGCTCCACTGCTCACTGCTCACTAGTGCGATGACCTGCACAGGTCACCTCCCTTCTCTGAGCATCATCTTTCTCATCCATGAAATGGGGCTGGTAATTCTACCCACCTCTCAGGATTGTGTTCGGGGACGTGAAAGGCTTTACGACAGTAACAAGCCACATAGAGACGAGGAGCAAATCAGACTAACACAAGGTGGGTGTCTATGGCACCAACACTAAAAGCTGAAATCCAAGGCTGCAAAGGTCAATTTGAGGATCACACCAAGAGGCATGAAGTGGAGAATCATTGCCAACCGAAGTCACCTACGTGGGCTTTAAAACAGGGCCCCTTTGTCCTTCCCTGGATATATGAGGTGGCTGCCGTCCCAGCTGGGCCCAGGATCCTTTCGGGTCAGTCAGTGCCTTATGGGCTACAGAGGTCATGAGATGACTGAGGAAAGGAGGCTGGGCCCCATTTTATCTCCCCAGCCCCACTACTTTTTGTAGCCTAGTTAGATGTCTTCTTTGGCTGACATCTCCCCAAAACCTTCAGTAAGGAATTCTCTCCTCCAGTCCTAGTCCACTAGCTTGGCCGGCCCCAGTCACCTGGCCAGACAAAGGGAATTCAGAGACAGCCCTTCTGTTCTCAACACTATAGATTCTATTGTTTTTTGGGTTTTTTTTAATGTTTATTTTTGAGAGAGGGAGACACAGCGTGAGTCGGGAAGGGGCAGAGAGAGAGGGAGACACAGAATCCAAAGCAGGCTCCAGGCTTCTGAGCTGTCAGCACAGAGCCCGATGCGGGGCTCAAACTCACGAACTGAGGTCATGACCTGAGCTGAAGTAGGACGCTTAATCAACTGAGCCACCCAGGCACCCTGGGACATATGTGTTTTTGATTACTTAAAGTATCCTAGGTGACCTTCATGAAAACCCTAGGAGGCAAGTGTAGATCTTCTAAATGAAGAAAGCAAGAGATTAGGTAACCCAGCCGAGGCCACATTGCTAATAATGGCAAAGAGACATCCAAATGTAGCACTGGGTGTTGTGGAGACTTTTTCTTTTAATTTTTTTTTTAATGTTTATTTTTGAGAGAGAGACAGAGCACGAGTAGAGGAGGGGCAGAGAGAGAGGGAGACACAGAATCCGAAGCGGGCTCTGGGCTTCTGAGCTGTCAGCACAGAGCCCAACGCGGGGCTCGAACCCACGAACTGCGAGATCATGACCTGAGCCGAAGTCGGATGCTTAACCGACTGAGTCACCCAGGAGCCCCTGGATTCTATTGCTTAAATCATATTTATAACATTTGCCAGCTACCCTCTGACACTGTGCCTTATTAGGCCAGTGACTGCTCTCACTCTGCCTCCAAGGACACAGAACAGGCAGGACTGGCCGCCTACAGAAAGTGGAGTCAAGATGGCACCCAGGATGGTTTCTACCACCAGTAGAGAAAATACCAGCATGCTACTCTCTCTTGATGGACACACTGCCACCCAGACCACACCCAGCCCTGCCCACTGCTGCCCAAACTGTCCCCAGCCTCCACTAATGTCCACCCCTGGAGCACAACAGTCCCAGCCAGGCCCACCACTCATGTGAGGGAGCTGACCTCTGTTCTGAGGGGCTCCCAGCCTCTCACGGAGGAGACAGAGCAAGACAAATGCAGTCCCTCTGAATAATCACGCGTCAGAGGAGCAAATAAACACAGACAGACCAGCTGCCACAGCACAGGGAAGCCGAGAGTAATTGAACTTGTACACATTTTAGAAGCCACTTGGAGAATATTTTTAAATTGGGATATTTCTGCGCCAGCGTCCCCCTGGGGACTTTGCTCACGGACATGCCTGACGCCTGAGAATGGCAACTTTCCACGAAGACTTATGTGTTGGGGTTACAAGGCCACATACTCTGTACGTTTCCCCAGTGATCAAGCCTGGCAGAAACCAAAACCGGCTGTAAGACCCAGGGGGCGGCCCAGTTATACGGGCTCAGGGCTTTGGGCGGCCCATGCTTGCCATATTGGGGTAGGAGATTTCTCTCAAACCCCAAAGAAGGACAAATGAACACCCTCGAGCCCAAAGGCTGTAGCCTGGGCTATTCGATCGTGACCCCGTAATCACAGGTTGCTCTTCTTATCTGCACGTGTGTTTACTTGATGCCTATAGTATCTCAGCTCCTGAGAAACTACCAGGCTTAACACAAATGTGACAGATGGAAAAAACAGCCTTTAAGACAAAGGATTTAGAAGCTGCTTGTGGCATGTCCCGCAATTTTAAAATGTATCATTTAAGGGGCGCCTGGTTGGCACAGTCGGTTAAGCGTCCGACTTCAGCCAGGTCACGATCTCGCGGTCCGTGAGTTCGAGCCCCGCGTCAGGCTCTGGGCTGATGGCTCGGAGCCTGGAGCCTGTTTCCGATTCTGTGTCTCCCTCTCTCTCTGCCCCTCCCCCGTTCATGCTCTGTCTCTCTCTGTCCCAAAAATAAATAAAAAACGTTGAAAAAAAATTAAAAAAAAAAAATGTATCATTTAAAAGGACCGTTCTCTTTATTATCACCAGATGTTGCTTAGTAATTGCGCTTGAGAAACAGTGCTCGACAGCACATTTCTTGAGCAACTACTGTGTCAGGGAGGGTTTACCAAAGTCGATAAGACACAGTCCAGCCTTCAAGGAGTCCACAGGCTAGTGGGATACATAGGCAGTTGAAGCTGTCATTTTAATTCCAGAGAGAGAACAGATACTTAAAAAGAACTGGTGTAGGGGTGCCTGGGTGGCTCAGTCAGTTAAGCATCTGACTTCCGCTCAGGTCATGATCTCATGGTTTGTGGGTTCGAGCCCCACATCGGGCTCTGTGCTGACAGCTCAGAGCCTGGAGCCTGCTTCAGATTCTGTATCTATATCTCCCTCTCTCGCTCTGCCCCTCCCCAACTCACACTCTGTCTCTCTCTCTCTCTCTCTCTCTCTTAAAAGTAAATAAACATTAAACAATTAAAAGAGAAAAAAAAAAAGAACTGGTGTAATGTCTGTGAGCACCAGAACAGAGTGACCGCGTGTGTGTGGAGCGGGATTTGGGCATTAGAACAGGCTTTGCAGAGGAAGTCAGAGCTGATGAGAGCGAGGCTAGAGGAGGTAGCCGAGCCCAAGTTGAGAAGGAACCAATGCAGGGGTGGGGTCGAGGGGTGGTGCGAGTGCTGCTTCCCCAAACTCAAACAACACCGCGTGCTTGCCCTGCAAATGCAGCTTGGCCGTGCGTTTTCTGGGCTCACTCAGTCTTCTGATCAGACCGCTATCTGAAGACCCTCCAACACAGAAATGCCGGAATTTCCACTCTGAGAGCCACAGTAGAATTTTCGGCAGAGGACAGACTTGTCTCAACCGGTAAATCTATCCCCGACAAACCACAGGGGGCGCCTCTCGGAAATCTGGATCTTCAAGGTTGCCAGGTGCCTTAATGTGAATTAGAAAAAGTTCTTCTTCAAAATACTTTATCCTGACAGAAGAGCATTGCAATATATTGCTTTCATTGGGACACTTCACTGCCACCTCCCAGAAAGTTATCATGATATACAAATCTAGAACATCTAAAATGTAAACAGAAACCTCTTAGGTATGTCATCCTACGCAGTGTCCAACCTGCACAACCGTACACAGCAATAGTAATTCAGAGAAGGGCTGACCCATGTGCTTTGTTAAAAATGAGGCTGCTCAAGGGGCACCTGGGTGGCTCAGTCGGTTAAGCGTCTGACTTCACCTCGGCTCATGATCTTACAGTTTGTGAGTTCGAGCCCTACGTAGGGCTCTGTGCTGACAGCTCAGAGCCTGGAGCCTGCTTCAGATTCTGCGTCTCCCTCTCTCTCTGCCCCTCCCCTGCTCGCGCCCTGTCTCTCTCTCAAGAATAAATAAACATTAAAAAAATTAATTAAAAAAAATGAGGCTGCTGGAGACAGGCAGAGATCCAGTATAGTAATGGTGGGTGGGAGGGAGGAAGAGTCCTTGCTGGCTGGTCCATAAAAAACATAATGAGCACAGACACTGCCCTTTGCCTTCTCTGACATCACCAGGCACTGTGGGTAGGCCTGACGCTGGGGCCTGGGAGCAATGCTTCCCTCCAGGCTTTTACTCCTTGTCCACTCACCCCCAACCCAGGCTGTCCAGTATCTTTTGGAGACATACCTCCTCATTCCCTTAGTTTTTGCTCAAATGTCACCTTCTCAGGAGGCTGACTTGACCACCTTGTTTAAAATTGTAGGGGTGGCTGGGTGGCTCAGTCGGTTGAGCGTCCGACTTTGGCTGGGATCATGATCTCGCCGTCCGTGAGTTCGAGCCCTGCATCGGGCTCTGTGCTGACAGCTCAGGGCCTGGAGCCTGCTTCGGATTGTGTCTCCCTCTCTCTCTGACCCTCCCCCGTTCATGCTCTGTCTCAAAAATAAATAAACGTTTAAAATAAAATAAAATAAAATAAAATAAAATAAAATAAAATAAAATTGTAAACCCCAGGGTGCAGGGGTGGCTCAGTCAGTTAAGCATCCGACTCTGGATTTTGGTTCAGGTCATGATCTTGCAGTTCGTGAGCTCAAGCTCCCATGGGGCTCCAAGCTGACAGTGTTTGAGATTCTCTTTCTCTCTCAAAATAAATACATAAATAAGCTTAAAAACATTGTAAACCCCAGCAACCCCCCCCCCCCAGACTGGATCTCCAGTCCTACAAACAATGCCTGGCACATACTTGGTACGTAAATTATCAGCTAAGTGAATTCAGTGTCCTCCTTTTGGTCACCACCCTGCCTGTTTCTGAGGCCTACTCTCTAAACTTTGTTGATCCTGGAAGCTCTTGTTCTTCTGACGCACCCAGTGTGATTCGCCCAAGACCTTGAGCACGACCCCGGGCCCCCCCTCAGAATGCCCCCGGGCCCCCCTGGAGCAAGGTGCTGGGCCCTATTAAAATGTCTCTGGAAGGAGAGAGCATGTTAAATGAAAGTCCAATATCGGCACCCTTCGCTGGATATATTGATGACATTCCTTCCCACAATAATATGACTCAACTGTAGCTATGTACCAAGTAGGCATTAAAGTCCCCATTTCACAGATGAGGAACGTGAAGCTCACAGACAAGAAGAAGCATGTCCCAGTCCCACAGGTAGAAAGTGTTAGAGCCTGGATTCAAATCTAGAACTGCCGACGCCCCAAATCTGGAGTCGGCTGGCCGTCTTCTCAACAGTAGTGCTACCAACTGAATAGCTGATGTGGTTGGTTCACACCAGAAATTCATAGTCAACATTAACCAAGTGTGCCCCATTTTTTTCTCTCTCCATTACACACACTTCCAGGGATAGATCATTTTCATCGAGGCAGATGGTTTCCTATCTAGGGAATTGAAAGCAAGGAAACCAAAACAGAATCTGTCACTGTTTAACTTGAACTTGAGGAAAAGATGAGAGGGAATAAATCTCAGCCACTCAGATACTCCTTTGAGTAAGTTTGTTTCTCGCTCTTCGGCAAAGTGATGAAGCAGAGAGCTGTACTGTGGGTTGTACCCTGATTCCTCAATGCTTAGCCATTTGCTCAGTGTTTAAAAAAAGGAAAAAAAAAAAATTTGAGACAGATGGGTCCAGAGGAGAAGGCACTGGCTTTAGAGAAAGGGTGCCAAGCGGGCATTGTGGAGAAGCCATACCAAGGAAGGCACCAGGCGCCCGGGCCAAATTCCTTCCTTTACTGAATCACGACAGAGCACCTCCCACGTCCCAGGTTGAACCAGAGCACACGTGTACAAGAATACCCTTTGTTAAGAAACAAGTCCTACCCCAACGGAACTCTAGAATCAGGACCAACATAGTTGTCAGATCTACGGGGTTGAGATCAGACATCTGGAGAGTTATGAAAACGTTAAGGAAAACATTAATTTCATCTTTGCTGGGGGAAAAGAACTGTGTGCCATTTACTCTCTGGTAAGTGGACAGCATGATCATACACAGGTGCAAACACCTCACAGTGAGAACCTGATGGTGACGCGCCACCCCTCCCGAGTAAGGAATTGGTAGCGACTCTTAGCCTGCAGTCCCCAAGAGACTGCCTCAGCATCTCAGTGGATCTGGATTTCTTGTCTTCTTTCTCTACCCAGATACTGCCGATCCTTTCCTGAGTGCCACACTATGCTTGTCCCAGCACCACCTGGGGACAGGTCACTTCTTCGTGTTGTGACCTCATCGAAGCTTTCAGGAGAAGCTCAGCGTCTCTACCTGGCTTGGTCTGAATGTACACGGAGTACTCACTGTTAATAAGGTTCAGATGCCTTCCAAAACATGTGACAAACCATCCCGCCCACAGCCCTTCATCATCTTCATGTCTCTCCCTCAGCTGCCTGCCTTCTGCCCCCCACCCCCACCCCCGCCCCAGTTCTGCGTGGCCCTACCTGTAATGTGACAATGGGGACAGGGCTTGCAAGCCCCTTGCAAAAAGAGTAATTGACAGGTTGGTCGGAGCAGAAAATGGGTCCTGTAACTAGAACACAAACCCCATGTGATCACCATTCCCCCCTTTGGCTGAGGCCACACGTCATCAGTGTCTGTCATCAGTTCATACACCAAATTTTATGATCCCAACAGGCTGTGCACTGAGTTCTGTGATACAAAGATCAACAGGACCCACCTCTGCTCTTGCGGGATCTCACAGTTTAGCTGGGGAGACACAGTAAACAGATGATGACAATCCAAAATGAGGAGGGCTCTCATAGAGCCCAGGGGAGAGGGCTTAGAAGGAACCATCTGAGCTGAGAATAAAGGAGAAGAGACATTGCAGCGGCCCTAATGACACTCCAGCCTAAGACCTGACAACTGTGTGCTGTTCCAGCCAGGGGAGATTTGAGCTGCCCTCTCTCTGAGCGGCCCATGTTGTCAGCGTTCAGAAACAACACACACTCTAAGAGGGTTCCATTTCCAGATATTTCTGATATCCATCACTGTTTACATGGTGAAGTCAAGAATGCAGACATATAAATAAATGAGTTTCTCAGAGAAGGGGTGTCTCTGTGAGACAGAGAGCTGGCTGGGCCAGCAGCAAGGCAACTTGGTCCCCAACGCACACTTGGAAAGCTGACAAAAATGACTTTGCGCCCCTAAGTGACTCTCAGACGGGAACTGAGAACAGCAGTGACCACGCATGGCCAGTCCCCACCCAAATCTGGTGTCACAAACTGACGCAGGTCTCAACTCCAGCATTCTTCTTAAGACAAAGGAGTTAAGTTGATGGGAGTAACTCTTCATTTCCTCTGCATTTCTGTAGATTACTGGGAAATTGGAATCCGTCTGGGAAACAGTAGCTCTGCCCCTGAGTTATGTTTTTCCTTTGAGAAAGCTAATCAACCTATATGGGATTAGTTTTCGTATTAGTGTGTTGGAAATTAATGCCCTTCCCACCTCCTTCATGGTATTTCATGAGGATGCCTGGACACGTGCATTAGGGAAAGTTCGCATGAAGGGTTTACAATGAGAATCTATGAAAATTCATGCTGATCAGCAGTTTATTTATTTATTTTTTTAGTTTATTTCTTTATTTTGAGAGAGAGCGAGCGAGCAAGCACGTGTGAGGGGGGGAGGGGCAGAGAGAGAGGGAAGGGAGAGAGAGAATCCCAAGCAGGCTCCACGTGGCCAGCACAGAGCCCGACTCAGGGTTTGAACTCATGAACCGTAAGATCATGACGTGAGCTGAAACCAAGAGTCAGGCCCTTAACTGACTGAGCCACTGGGCGTCCCCGAGCCGTTTATGATCACCCCCTGTCTATGGTGTTAAGTGATAGAAATAGAAGCAGTACTTTGAGTTCAGACCCCAGCCCTGCCGCCTACCTTCACACCTACCTGCGTGAACAGGCTGCTCATTATCTTTGACCCTCAGCTCATCTGTATGGTAGCAATAAAATGATTCACTTAGTGATTGTCCTCATTGTCTATTCATGTATTCATGCCGCAAACACTTCCTGGACACCTACAATGTACTATGCGACAGAAGACAGAAGGCAGTATAGCCTAGCTGTGTGACTTGGGGCAAGTCATTTAACTTCTACACACCTCAGTGTGCTCATCCATGAAATGGAGATAAGAATAGCACCCACTTCATGGGGTTGATACCAACACCAGATTTCTTAACATATGTAAAGTGGTTATAGGAGGGCCTGAAGCACACGGCTTTATAACACTAGCTATTTTTCTAGGTACTACTGCATTCCTGATTGGAATTTACATTCTAACAGGAGGGAAGGGCAGAAGTCACAAATAATTAAACTATTTAATATGAAAGGTGATAAGTGCTGCGTGGAAATAGAGCAGGAAAGGCAAGATTGAGTGTGCAGGGGGTGGCTTGCAGTCTTTAATGTGGTGATTAGGGTAAGTCTTATTGAGAAGGGGACCTCTGAGCAAAGAACTGAGGCAGATAAGAGAGTGAGTAAAGCCTGCATCTGGGGGGAAAGTATTATGCAAAGAGATCAGTTGGTACAAGAGCTCTAAGGCAAGTGTGCACCCGGCATGTTTGAGAAATAGAGTGCAGAGGAGGAAAAAACTTCCCAGTATCCTCTCGTATTCCATTTCTGGGCACTGCAAGTTAAATTGACAAAAGAGAGCTTAACATGAGAAGGGGTAAACAAATTTTACTTGATGTTAATATTTTAATTTTTTTTAATGTATACACAGAAAAGGAAGTAAAAACCCAAAGAAGTGGTTAGGGCTGGGAGCTTATATACCATTTTAACAAAGAACAATAAATTTGTAGAGAAGTACCGTACAAAGAAAAAGGATGTGGGCTTCCACGGGCAGTGAATTGTGGGTAAATAGTTATACAGAAGGAAACTAATGGAATACAAGGGTTATTTCAGTAAGGTTTCTTATGCAGATTCAAGCTGGCCCCACCTCCAATATGAGAGTTGTCTCCTCTTCCTGATATGGAGCGGGGTGGGTGGGGGAGAGCTTCACAAGGGGAGTTTATGACCCACTTTTAGGCAGACAGAAAGAGGACAGAGAGCTCATCCTACATCTGCTGTTTGCCAATTGTCTTTGGCTCAGAATAATCCACATGCCAGAAAGATATGCCGTATTTTGGGATGGCATATTCTGATCTCCTTCATAAGGAAGACAGTGTGACTAGAACCAAGTAGGGGAGGACAAGAAGGGTAGGAGATGAGGTCAGAAAGGTAACAAGACCAGACGGTGTCAGGATACCTCATAGGACTTGGGCTTTTGCACTGAGGAAAAGAGAGAGCCACCACAGGATTTTGAGCAGAGGAGTGACATGGTCTGATTTACACAGTCTTAAAAGATTTGGCTACCATGTGATATAACAGACTATAGAGGGTAAGAATGGAAGCAGAAAGAATGGTTAGGAAGCTGTTACAATAATCCAGGCGAGAGATAACAAAGGTGCTAGCAGTGGAGTGGTGAGAAGTGGCCAGATTCCAGACATATTTTAAAGGTGGAACCAAGAGCATTTGTTGAAGGATTGGATGTAAAGGAAAGCAGATGATTCCGCAGAAAGATGTAGTTGCCATCAATTGAGATGAGGAAGACTGACGGTAGAGTAGGTTTGATCGGAAGGACACGGATTTGAGATGTTTATTAGATGCAGGTATGTCAAGTAGGTAGTTTGATATACAAGTTCAGGAGTGAGTGGGGTCACCAAGGAAGTGAGTACAAATAGAAAAGAAGACCAAGGACCAAGCCATGGCCACACCAATATTCAGGGGTCAGGAAGAAGAGTTCTCGAAAGAGAGTGCAAAAGAGGAAAATCCAGAGACTGTGATGTCCTGCAAGGCAGGTGGACGAAGTCAAGTGTAGCCTACAAGTCATTCTAAGGAAGATGAGTATGGAAAAGTAACCATGGGATTTAGGAAAGTGGTTGATTAACATGCGATACTTGGTCAGGGGAGTGCTCGGTAAATATCAGCTCTCATTATTGCCCCCCATCAGTAGCCTCTATCAAGCACCCAGTTGTATCAGCATCTCTGCTCCCACCTGTCTGCCACTCGGTAAGAAGCTGGGTTTGCATGAGTAGAGCTAGATCCAGCAAGCACTGGAACCAAGGGAGAGGGTAATAGAATCCCTCTGGAAAAGTGGGGAAAACTGAGCCCAAAGAACCAGAAGGAGAAATCTGAGTAAGTCAAGCTGAGGGCTGGGGGAGAGAGGGTTAGATCAAGGATAAATTGGGTGTGAGCAAGGTGGCCCTGGGTAATCTCAATAAATTCCTGGTTTGGCCTCTGTGGCCTTTAAGGGCTGGTGAGTTCCTATGGGGCCGGGCAGTTTTATCTCTTAGCTTCTTTATTAAAGTATAATCAACATACAATGTTATACTAGTCTCAGGTGTACAATATGTTGATTCACCAATTCTATACATTACCCAGCGCTCACCACGATACCTGGAGTCACCATCTGTCACCGTACGTTATTACGATATATTGACTATATTCCCTGTGCTGTACTTTTCACCTCTGTAACTTCTTTATTTTATAACTGTAAGTTTGTACCTTCATCTTTTTACCCTTTTCGCCCATCCCCCCACCCGCCTCCCGTTCAGCAACCACCAGTTTGTTGTCTACAATGAAGAGTCTCTTTGTCTGTTTGCTTGTTCATCTGGTTTGTTTTTTAGATTCCACATGCAAGTTAAATCATATGGTATTTGTCTTTCTCTGTCTGACTGATTTCACCTAGCATAATAACGGGGTCAGGTGGTTCAAAGGGCCAGAGGCAGGCAGAAGGTACAGACATAGGCCTCTCTAGTCCTCCCTCTTAAGACAAAAAACAACACTAAATTTAGGGAGTCCAGTTATATAGTTCATTGTACATAACTTATATGCCATTGGCCAGGTCCTGTGCCTGAAAATAATAATCGCTGACCCCAAGGACAGCAGATCACGATGCTCTCCTTAGCCTTGTTCCTGATGCTGAGTATTTGGGTCTCACGGGAATGATAGCCTCAAGAGTACATGTCCATAGTCAGTCTGTGGGGCGGGATGTTGGAGTTGGAAGTTGCTCCCACCCCCCGAATCCTGCTCACTCCCCCTCAAAATTCTCTCATCTCTTGGCTGTTACTGGCTTAGGATTTTCCAGAAGGCTTGGTCTCCTCCTTGTTAAAGCAAGGGTAACAAAGGATTGAATGATATTACGTTTGCATTTACAGCACTTAGTACGGAGCCTGGCACATAACGTGTCAGGAAACTGTTGCTTTTGCGGATGCTGGCAGCCCATTGTTAGGAGGCTGACACGCTGGGAAAGAGGACCGCGTTGACCTTGCCTCCTGGGGTGAAGGAAGGCTTTTGAGAAGCCGGGAGGTCAGGGTGGGAACGCACAGGAAGCAATAGGCAAACAGGTGTGAGAAAACTGGGAGCTTCAAAAACACACTGTCCACAAGCCTACTCCAGCAGCAGCTGTTCTGATTGAAGCAGGGCTGTATCTACAAGTACCAGGATGTGGTCTCACACTCTGACCCTTGTCAGCATGTTAACCCGTTGAGTTGTACAGCAGGCCATCAGACGGTACATCTGTTCTGTGTCTCCAGACCATTTCCGGCCACTGCCTTCCGCCTCCCATAGCCTGCTGCGATCCTCCCTTATAACTTACACTTCAGTGAAACCCAGCCACTTGGGACTCTCCAAGAATGCCTTGTGGTTATTGCCTCAACACCTTTGCTGTGCTGTTCCCTTCCCTGCCACTGTGTCTGGCTGGCTCCCACTCATCCTTCAAAGCTCAACTTATGTGTCATCTGCCCCAAAAAGCTTCTCAATCATTCTTTCCAAGCTGAGCACAGAGCCCTCCTCTGTGTGACCACAACCCTGTGCTTACTGATTTGATAGCACTTAGCACTTTATTTATTTTTTTAAGTTTACTCATTTATTTTGGAGAGAGAAAGAGAGAAGGGGAGGGGCAGAGAGAGAGGGGGAGAGAAAATCCCAAGCAGGATCCGCACTGCCAGACCAGAGCCTGACGCAGGGCTCCATCTCACGAAACAAACTGCGAGACACATGGCCTGAGCCAAAATCAAGAGTCGGATGCTTGATAGACTGAGCCACCCAGGTGCCCCTAGAACTTAGCACATCTAATAACATGAACTGCTTAATGCTGTCTCCCACTAGGTTTTAAACTCTTCCAGCAAAATATCTCACCTGTCACTCTCCAGCCCCAGCACAGCAGCTACCACATAGGAGGTGCTCACGAAATGTGGCAATATACACATTTACAGCACAAAGACAAAACAAAAACCAAAAAAAACAAAAAACCAAAAAAACAAACAAAAAAAAACATTGTGCATTTGGGAATAAAGAATGGAGAAAAAATAGCCAAGAGATTTTCATGCATGTTTGGAAATAATAAAGGTAAGAAAGACCATGTTTTCTCTTGTTATTTGGAAAGACTTCACCAGAGAAGGTAGTTTTTAATAACCATTTGGGAAGAGAACGAGAAGACAAAGAGCGTTTTCAGCCGTGGGGGAGTGTGGTGCAGTGGGGGTGGCGGGAGAGGGGAGGAAGAAGAAAGGAAAGGAGTCAATAGGGTTTGAGGGGGAGAGAGAAGTCCAGCCCTTCTCGCGCAGCGTTGTCTTAGCAACTTCTTTGTCTATTACCCTCCCGTGGATCACATGGGAAAGCAAGGAAGTAGCCCATGACATAATGGCCGGGAAGCCAGCTAGACCTTCATTTGAGTGTTGCCTCTTGTCGGTTGTACGATTCTGGGCAAGTTGCTTGACTTTGCCGGACCTCAGCTTCCTCATCCACAAAACTGGGACACAAACACCCACTGCACGGAGAAGTACCGGTATGATACAGGTGAAATGCAATCCTATTTGCAAGTGCTTAGGACAAAATCTTTTCTTAGTGGTCAGACTTTGCTGCGACAACAAAGAAGCCCCAAAATCTCAGCAGTTTACAAGCACAGACACTTCTTTCCTGAGGACTGGACTCCACTGGTTTCCCGCTTGGCTTCTCATTCAGTGGCTCATGATGGAGGAACAGCCGCTCTCTAAGGCAAGCTCTGCTCCCCGTGGAGAGCAGGCTCCGAGGGGGACAGAGCTGAGCCATGCCAGCACACTTAAACCTTCAGCTCTGACATGTCTGCCCATGCTCCACCTGCCAGAGTAAATCCCATGGCCCAGCCCAAGGCCGCTGGGTGGGATGTCACCTGCAGAGAAGCATGGCAAACATAGGAGAGCACAGATAATTGCCAACAAGTGAAGCACTCTACCACATGTGGCCTTCTGCTGGCCACTGCCCTTGAGTAGACTCACGGTACCCGGGAGATGCAAGGGGTCTTAGAGAAGGATGGGAATGTAATGTCCAAGGAGTCCAAAGGAAAGGCATGGCTATGCCCAAATCTATTTCCACTCCCACCCCACCCCTACGCCATCCCTTTTCCTACACACCTGCTCCATCGTTTCAACTTCCCAGCTCAGGTAACGAATAAAAAAAGAGTGGATTATTTAAAGGGGATCATGATAATATGTCACCTGTTAAGATCTCTCATTTCTTTTTTAACTTTATTTACTTATTTTGACAGAGAGAGAGAGAGAGCACAAGTAGGAGAAGAGCAGTGGGGGGTGGGGGGGTCGGGAGAGAATCCCAAGCAGGCTCCACACTGTCAGTGTGGAACCCAACGTGGGGCTCAAACTCATGAACCGCGAGATCATGACCTGAGCTGAAGTCAGATGTTTAACTAACTGAACCACCCAGGCATCCCATGCTCCCTCATTTCTTAGTTTTCTTCTTGTCACTCACTTTTTTACCAGGCAAGCTGGCCTCCTTGGTAGTCTTTGAATCCACTAAGCATGTTGCCACCTCAGGGCCTTTGCATTGCTAGCCCATTTTCCTAGAATGTTCTTCCTAAGTGTCTGCCTGACTCGCTCTCTTACTTCTTCAGGTCTCTGCTCAAATGTCATCTTCTTGGAGAGGCCTTCTGTGTTAGTCTACTTGGGCTCCCACAACAAAATAGCAGACACTCTCTGGAGTTTCTTTTTATAAAGGCCCTAATCCCATTCAAACAGGTCCTGCCCTCATGGCGCATTTACCTCCCGAAGGCCCCATCTCCAAATACCACCACACTGGGGGTTAGGGCCCAACATATGAGTTTGCAGGGACACAAACATTTAGTCCACAGCACCTTCCCTGATCAACATCAATAAAATAACAAACCTCTGCCCAACCACACCCATGTGGCCCTTACACTGATTCACTTCTTTCTCCATAGCATTTGTCACAATCTGACATATTACATATTGACTTATTTTTTTATGTTATTTATTATCTGGCTCCATCTTTTAGAATATAAGCTCTATGAGATCAAGGCATTGTTCACTGTTATGTCCTCAGCACTGACAATAGTGAGTGATTCATAACAGGGAGCCATTGGGGCGCCTGGGTGGCTCAGTCAGTTAAGCGTCCGACTTCAGCTCAGGTCACGATCTCACGGTCCGTGAGTTCGAGCCCCACGTCGGGCTCTGGGCTGATGGCTCAGAGCCTGGAGCCTGCTTCCGATTCTGTGTCTCCCTCTCTCTCTGCCCCTGCCCCGTTCATGCTCTGTCTCTCTCTGTCTCAAAAATAAATAAACGTTAAAAAAAAAAATTAAATTAAAAAAAAAATAACAGGGAGCCATTCATATTTGTTGAATTAATTCATTGAGCAAATATATGCTACAGACTTTAAATTGATCTAATTTTACTCTTCATGGAAACTATGTAAATATATATATGATATTGTCGAGTTCCACTTAACGGAGGAGAACACAGAGAGTGAATATAATAAAATAATGATAATATAAAATAATAATATAATATAAAATAATAATAATATAATAATATGAAATAATGAAATGATAATATAATATAAAATAAAATAATGAAATAATAAAATAATATAATAATAATATAAAGTAAAATGATAATATAATAAAATCAAATAATAATAATGAAATAATAATATAAAATAAAATAATATAATATTAATATTAATAATAATAATAATAATAAAATAACTCTCTTGAGGTCATGTGGTTCAGGCCCCCCAAACTACCACACTCCACAAGGAGACAAGTCCTTCTGGCTGCAGCTGACACACAGAAGCTGCTTCTCTGTTTCCCAGGACCGGGGTGACAGCATGGAGAGGGTCTCCCACACCCTGTGGGCCAACAGAACCTCACTCCCTGGCCGCTCTGCTCCCCAGGGAGAGTGACGGGTAGAGAACACGGCAGCCTACACGTGGGAGGTGGGGAGGTTGGTGTCGGGAGGGTGGAGGGAGGCCACCGTTCACTCTGTGTGACAGCGACCGGCGGGAAGAAGGTGAGCTCGGACAACAGCAGCACTTTTCAGTACTTCCTCGTCCTCTCCAACACCATGCCACAGCCGGTATCATCTCATGCTTCCCTCCCTCTCCCGCCCACAGAGCCTCCCTTCTGCTCAGGCCTGAGAACACTGTCCACCGGCAAAGGCTTTGAAGAAGCTGCTTTTGTCTTTGACCCTCACTGAGCATGCTCAGTTCTGGATGGAGAGGGAACTCAGAGTAGTCCCCAGCTCGTTGCCCACTTTTTTCAAGGCTGACACACGGACGCTTCAACGTCCACTGTCACTGGTGGCAAGAAATTGTGTTCATCCCTCCGTCCCCGTGCAGTGCAACAGCCCCCACCAGAGAACCCAGGCCCTTCCCTGGATGTCACTCTATGGGAGCTGGCCACCCGGCTCCCGTGCAGAGACCAGTGAAGTGACGTGGGTGTACTTGCCAGATCAGCTCGTCTGCAGGCTGCTTCTTCACCTGCCCTGAACTTGAACTCGCAGGGCCAAGGGAACCTGCAGAAGCAGTGATCACCCAGAACCAGCACTCCCCGCCCCCCATCACCAGGGGCTACCATTCAAGGGCCTCAGAATGGCCCTGCCCCTCTCTTCCTCTGCCAACTGTTCTTGGACCCTCCAGAACCCTATTTTGTTGAGCTTCCAACTACAATTACACTGAAATCGGTGGAGTGGGCTGCCATCACCATTTGTAATAAAATAAATTAAAAGAGAAAAAGAAAGGGGCACCTGGGTGTCCGACTCTTGATTTGGGCTCCGATCATGCTCTCAGGGTTGTGGGATGGAGCCCGGAGTCGGGCTCTGTGCTGAGCGTGGAGCCTGCTTGGGATTCTCTCTCCCTCTCTCTCTTCCTCTCGCTTGCTCCTGTGCAGACGTGCCCTCTCTCACTCCCTCACTCTCTCTTACTCCCTCATTCTCTCTCAAAAATAATACATACATACATATATAAGAAACTATCGGTACGCATTGCACAAAGTAAGTGTGAATCTTGTTCTTTAAAACTTTTGTTTCAGGAAGGTACTATGTGTAAGTGTATGTGTCTGTGAGTGTCGAGTATTCTCGGTTGAGTATTAAGTGTATTTTTTCCTGGGTGATGACAGAGTCTGCCTATAAAGGAACAGTAGCTATTACAGGCTGTGGTAGAAAGTCTTCCAAACCCAGGACTGATCTTACCCACTCAATAAGGGCAAGTTAGGGCTTCCTGAACTGTGGGCTATGAACTCTGTGAAGAGGCAGCCTAACACCTCTGCCCAGGGCTGGTCAGCGCATCTGCAGAAGAATGTGATTTGTGAGTGGCCTGAGCAGAGGGTTTCACAGTCTCAGAAGAGGAGGATCCCAGATACTGAGCCCCAGGACAACACCAAGGGCCTAGAGGCAGCAGAAAAAGCAGAGGTTCTGGTGCATGGACGGCCCCAAAGAGGACAGTGTCAGTTAGGCTGGCAGAATCTAGTGTTAATACAAAGCACCTTGCTAGGCACCGTGGGGCATCCAAGGAAGAAGAAGGGCTCTGGCCTTAAGGAGCCCACAGCACAGAAGGGTTGAAAGCCAGGTAGATCTGAACAGCAACGGGCAATGTATACAAAATAGTATGTTAAGTAAGAGTAGACCCAACAACTATGACGTCCTGCAGTAGGTGGGTGGATAAATAAACTGTGGCACATCCAGGCAATGGAATAGTACTTAGCACTAAAAGTAAGTGAGCTGGGGCACCTGGGTGGCTCAGTCAGTTGAGCGTCCGACTTCAGCTCAGGTCACAATCTCACGGACCATGAGTTCGAGCCCCGCGTCAGGCTCTGGGCTGATGGCTCAGAGCCTGGAGCCTGCTTCCAGTTCTGTGTCTCCCTCTCTCTCTGCCCCTCCCCCGTTCATGTTCTGTCTCTCTCTGTCTCAAAAATAAATAAACGTTAAAAAAAAAATTAAAAAAAAAAAAAAGTAAGTGACCTATCAAGCCAAAAGATATGAAGGAGACTTAAATGCATATTTACTAAGTGAAGGAAGCCAAATGGAAAATGCTACATGTTGTATGATTCCAACTACATGACGTTCTGGCAAAGGTGAACAGGTGGGGCACAGAGGATTTTTAGGGCAGTGGAAATAATCTGTATGACATTATAACGAGGGATATATGTCCTCATACGTTTCTTCAAACCCACAGAACACACAGCATCAAAAGGGACCTTAATGTAAACTAAGGACTTTGGGGGACCATGATGTGTCAGTGCAGTTTCATCAGTTGTAAAAAACGTACCGTTCCGGTGGGGGATGTTGAGAATGGGACACACTATGCACGTATGGGGGCAGGAGGTATGTGGGAACTCGCTGTACCTTCCACTCAATTCTGCTGTGACCTGAACACTGCTCTAAAAAATAAAGTCTATTTTTTAAAAAGAAGGGAAAAAAGAAAAAAGAGAAAAGAAAGACTTCCTGGGTATGAACTGTAGGGGCAACGAGTGCCAGAAACAGAGAGTGTGCAGGGAGGAGCGGCTGACCAAGGCGGAGGGATGCGGAGTGTGAATGGAGGGAAGGAAGGGCATTGGAGATCCAGGGAAAATGGAGGCAAGGCTGCTCAGTGTGATGTGTTCGTGAGAGTATAGCAATATTACCGTAGCGGAGCAGAGGGATTCTGCATGGAGGCTGGCTTCATATGGTGAGGCAAGATTATGGAAGGTCAAGGAAATGGACTTGACATTATAAGTAAGATAAAAATCTAACATAACCCAAAAGTCAGCTGCAGGCACACTGGCCACTTGAGATCCAGATAAGATTGGCTTGAATCTCTAGTCTACATCCTGTGGAAAATTCAATGCTCTCCCCCACACGTCTGCACTTTCACAGAGCTATTACGTTTCCGTGGTCTCTTCTGGTTCTGGAATTAATTCAGTTTATCAATGCTCACCTTCCAGCACACGTGGCCCTTCTCACCCAGAAGTGAAAACCCAGTCCCCTCCCTTGATTGACTCACATCCCCCACAAATCTTACAAGGCCTTTGCCGACAAAGTAAATCCTGGAGAAAGGATTTACTTTGCAGCAATGCAAATGAATGAAAATTTAATAGTAAAAAGTCCCGGTTCTTTTTTTTTTAATGTTTATTTATTTTTGACAGAG
The DNA here is from genome assembly GCF_024362965.1 of Panthera pardus. Taxonomy (NCBI): domain Eukaryota; kingdom Metazoa; phylum Chordata; class Mammalia; order Carnivora; family Felidae; genus Panthera; species Panthera pardus. Next base: position 3,531,254 of record NW_026526666.1, on the reverse strand, counting down.
AGAGAGAGACAGAGAATGAGCGAGGGAGGGGCAGAGAGAGAGGGAGACACAGAATCCGAAATAGGCTCCAGGCTCCGAGCTGTCAGCACAGAGCCGACGCGGGGCTCGAACTCACAGACTGCGAGATCATGACCTGAGCCGAAGTCGGACGCTCAACCTACTGAGCCACCCAGGCGCCCGCAAATTAATTTTTTTAATTATTACGATTTGTCATTACATTGTATAATACCAGTATTAAATGTAAGTATAAGAGCGTTTACTTTATTTTTTTAATTTTTTTTTTCAACATTTTTTATTTATTTTTGGACAGAGAGAGACAGAGCATGAACGGGGGAGGGGCAGAGAGAGAGGGAGACACAGAATCGGAAACAGGCTCCAGGCTCCGAGCCATCAGCCCAGAGCCCGACGCGGGGCTCGAACTCACGGACCGCGAGATCGTGACCTGGCTGCAGTCGGACGCTTAACTGACTGCGCCACCCAGGCGCCCCAAGAGCGTTTATACGCAGGATCGTTGAAATCACACTGTTCATATAGGTAGCTCACGCTCGTACTTTGTTCCACTGCAACTGTGGAATGGATGTACAAAACTCACCTATTTCATTTTACTTCCTGATGTGTGTATGCTATTGAAGCCAGTGGTTTCCATGACATGCTTACGTAGTCCTAGCTTTGAGGCTTGCTGAAGTCCCACATGCTGTGTGCTCATGGGACATTGCCAAGACTCTCTGGGAATCAAGAGGCAAGGAAGGGCAGCGACACATGGTTCCTCTGCTTGTGTGCTTGATCCGTTGTCTCACTGGCTTCACTCACAAAACACAAGTTCAAAGATAAAATTACTAAGAATTTCAAGACAGTGCTGTCTTAAGCAAGCATTAAGCCAAGACAAGGCCCTTCTGAGGACAGGGCCCTATGTGACTGCACGGACGTCATGCCCAGGAAACCAGCCCAGGCAGGAAGGCTCCTGGAAAGGGGGTCATCCCCTCATTTAAAGAGTCTTTCCCTCTGCTGGAAAGCGTTGCTGCTGCATTTGGAACACGTGAGAGCCATCTTCTAAGCACGAGGGGAACTAAGCTGAGGTCAAAGCTGACGTAAGGAGAAAAGGCAGAAAGGAGGTCTCTGAAGGTTGTTGAGACCCTGATTTAACCAGTTCTGGTAGCCACTTCGAGTTGAGTTTCTCTTATTTGCAACTGAAAGCATCCTAACTTGGCCCCAGCCCAGGAATCTACACTTGTAACTAGCTCCCTAGATGATTCTGATGCAGGTGGTCTAGGAATCATAATTTGAGAAGCTCGGCTCTAAAATGATGGCAAACATCCCAGCTGTATGGGGAAAACCATGTTTCCATGAGATAGATGACCCCAACTGATTCAGGTGGATGCTTCACGTGCAGAGTGCTTCCTGGCTTTGACCGTCAATCTGGCCTTTGTATGAAACTCAACATATCCCCCACGCTTAAGAATTTCTCTTTTTTAAAGTTATTTATGATGGCTCAACATCCAAGGAACTAAATAGCTGGAAATCTTGATTACATATATATATATCTTTTTTTCTTTTCATTCTATCCCTCCAGGGTGATGTGGGAGGACTTCCTGACTTCTGCACGCGTCATGGAGAAAGTACACAGTAGAAAAGTTATTTTAGAATCTCAAGACTCTCCAGGGGCTCCCCCAATCACTCAGTCCCCATCTATTGATCTAAATAACCTCAAAGAACAGTGGATACCACAGCTGTTCTTGCCAAGTAGGATCACAGAGCCTAGCTTGCCCTCCTAAGCAAACAGGGGCCAAGGAGTCTGACTCGTGCTGTCCTGGTAGAGCTTGAACCAGCAAGGGAACAGAGGCAGCCACAGCTGGGAGTATTGAGTGAATGGAGAAGAGAAATCAGCATTCCGGGGGCAAAAGAGGGCCCAAGACCCGGAGACAGTCCAATAAAGTGTCCAGTCCACAGTGGTCCAAAAGAAAAACTGGGCAAGGGAGCTGCAACCTGAATCAATACAAGAGGGAGGGAGAGAGTGAGAGTGAGAATGAGAGAGAGAGAGAGAGAGAGAGAGAATGAGAGGCTGAGATGGACACAGGCAGTCTCCCTTTTAGGGGAACCTGTGGCTTCCCATGTGTTTGGGGAAAAACACTTCTCGTGTGATGCCTCTACTCTCAATACTTCACTTCTGACACTTCTGGTTACCAAGTGTGGGCGGTGAGGGGTTTTCCCACACCAAGCAATTCTGTGACATCAGTCTGGGGTCCTACAACTTAACTCTGGCTCTATCCAGCCGGAGATGGCGTCAAATACCACAGGTCAAAGGTTCCGTCCTACAAGACAGCTCACCCCCCACGCTGATACCTGTGCTTCTGACCTGCCAGCTACAAATCAGGGTTTCCCACAACCCCCTTTTTGGGTTCATTTGCTAGAGCAGCTCACAGAACTCAGGACAACATTTTATTTACCCGATTATGTTTATTATTTACTTGATTACTATTATAAGAGGATATAACTCAGAAACAGCCAGATGGAAAAGGTGGATTCAAGTAATCAAACAAGGAGCCCCTCAGACTGAGGTGGCTCTAACACCTTGGTAGCCTACATAAGCCGCGTCAGCAAATAGAAACCTAAGCCAGAGTCAACTCCTATCAACGCCTCAAGATTAAGAACAACCAATCACCAACAGCCAACTAGGCTTTCCCAAATAATGCAACCTGAGGCTATAGCTAATCAAAGAATTTCCTTGCTCTTCTTGGGAGTCTTCTCTATAAGAACCTTGCCCTTAGCTCCTGACCACTTGTGGGTTGGTGCCGCCCAATTGGAATTGATGTTTTCTCAAATAAACTCTGAAAAAATTTCAGCGACTCGGCCTATCAGTGACTCAGATGCTTAGGGCAAGGTATGTGCAAAGAGGGCTTCCCTGAACTCTTCAGGTGCTCCCACCACCCCACTTCTCCATACACTCACCCATCCACAAGCTCTCGGAACCTTGTCCTTTGCGTTTTTATGGAGGCTTAATGACGTAGGAATACTTGATCGAATCATTGGCTATTGGTGATTGATTCAAACTCCAGCCCCTTCTCCCCTCCTCTCAAGTAGGTGAGTGAAGCCGAAAGTTTCAATCACCTGCTCGGTTCCCCAGGCCTCATCCTTAGGAGTTTCCCAAAAGTCACTTCACTAGCACAAACTCAGGTGTGGTTGAAAGGGTTTTGTGATGAATAAAACAAAGACAACTTGATCGAGCTTAGCCCTTAGGAAATCCCAAGGGTTTTAGAAGCTCTGTGCCAGACATGGCAAAGGTCAAATATACATTTATTATAAACCATAATATGCCACAGAAAAGGAAGAACTGTGGGTGGCATTAAGCTGATTTGTTGCAGAGAAAGTCACACCATCACCTTCTTAAACGCATTGGTCTCCCAGCAAATTGCTAACAAGTAAAGATTCAAGTCTTCCATGTAGTATATGAGAGGTGGCAATCTTGCTGGAAGGAGGCAGAGGACAGAGACAGAAGATCACTTTAAAGCTCCAGATGGCCCTCAGTAATGCATTATATTATCCTACCACATCCTGGAGGAGAACGAGTTCTACCTCCCCGGGAATTATCATCTCCCCCAAGGTAAGGACCATGTTTTATTGCTTTGTATGTAGCAGCACACTATGGTGAATTTACACTCTACCAGCGGAATGGAGTTGAGCTAAGCTACTTCTTTAATGACTCGTTTTGACTCAGAAAGCAGTAAATAAAAGTACATAGGGCCATCCCTTTGTAGAGACAAGGTCAACAGTCTTCTCCATAACCATGGCATAGGGAAGTAGGGGGGTGCTCAAATACACGTTGGCCTCTGTCCCAATCTTACTGAGGTCTCACCCTGAATAAAACCAGTAATAACAATCACAGTGGCTTCCCCCCTCCCCCATTTTGTGAGACTCATTTCTTCTTGGGAAAACTCCTTTACTTGAGGCTATTATCCCTTTGTAATTAAAACAGTATATTGTAATCTCCACTTTGGATTCCTTTGAAACGGTGTGGATAATATGCAATGGCACTCTGAAAGCTTTTATTTAGGTTCTCTTGAGTCAAAGCAGAAGCTTCCAGGAAAGATTTATCATGTTAGGTCCACAGAGTTATCTCAGACAACTTACATGCAAGATATGGAAGCCCCTGGGGAGATTTGAAACTCTGTTTCTAGTGTGAAGGAGGTGCAAGTGTAAGACCATCTCAGAAGCCATCACAGATCCCAACGACATATCACCTGTAGATTTCCTGAAGGAAGAGTCGGGCTGCATGACGCAAGCACAGCAGAGGAGGGCTTCTCCCTTCTGGGCAAAGTAATCTTTTCCTTTTTTTTCTTCTGCTAGGAAAAAGTCACTTCTTTATAGGTACATCCTGTAAAAAGACATTTTGAACTTAAAGAATCCACTGATCGGTCTTTTTAAGGGGCACCAATAGGGGTGGCGGCTTCAGTGTCCTTATCTATAAAGTGGGTTCATGGCGCCCACCTCAGAGGGTCTTTCTGAAATTAGATTAGACTGCGTGGTGAAGCACTTGGCTGGAGCCACACATGAGAAAGTTGATTCATGGATATCCGTTGCCTTTCCAACTTTTGTCAGCTGACTGTAGCCCCAGAACTTACTTGGGGCGCTACATGCCAAAACCCCTGTTACACTCTTCTCCTAGTCTGTCCTAAACTCTATTTTTTGTTTTAATGTTTACTTATTTTTGAGAGAGGACAAACAGAGCATGAGTAGGGGAGGAGCAGACAGAGACAGACACACAGTATCCAAAGCAGCTCCAGGCTCTGAGCTGTCAGCACAGAGCCCGATGCGGGGCTCAAACCCACGAACCATGAGATCGTGACCTGAGCCAAAGTCGGATGCTTAACCAACTGAGCGACTCAGGCACCCCCTAAATTCTATTTCTGGTAAGGAGCTGGCTCTTATAGGTGGAGGGAAAAAGACTTTGACTCTCTAACTGTGACCATATTTTCCAAAACCAAACATTGAAATGCATGATGTCACCATATGGATAATAGGCAGGGTGTTTTCCTCCTTCAGACATGTTAACTTACTCATGTGCAAAGTCTTCCAAAGGCAAAACAAGTAAGCCACATTCAGGTATGTATTTAAAGAACTATCTTTTTGAAGAATGAAATACATTTAAAAAAAAAAAAAAAGCAAATTCAGAAGGAAAAAGAAGTCCTTGACACTGGGACTGTATGAGACCGCACAGTCATCACAGACACATCTTCTTCATTTGCTAATCACTAAGGATAGTTAGCGTTGCAAGCCAGCGATGCTATGTCCCCGGCGCCTGCCGTGGGTTGACCTTTCTTTGCCAAGCAGCCGGGGACATTTTGGTCCTTGGCTGTGTGTGTTGCGATTTCCTCAGACCCACAGATCTTGTGACATACACCCTGAGTGTTACTGAGCTGACGTGCCTGGAAAGCGGTCAGTATTCAAGTGACGGGAATGAAGAGAAAAATCCTCCAAAAATAGACACGTAACCAGATGCAAGGTTGAGAAATCGGTCAAATTGCTGTATTATTGTTTTGCTTTTGGTGGTTTAATGCGATAGCTCATTTTAGTGTCACGTCTTACATTCCTCAGTCGAGGCAAAAAGACTGGTTATTCCCCTTCACCTTTCCCCAACCTTTCCTCACAGCTCAGAGATCAATTGCTTCAAATGACCGATTCAACTAGAAGATGCTCATTCAATGAAAGACATAATTATGACTGGCCTGTGTAGTCATCTCCCCCTTGGTTAGCACTGCCCTTCAGAGAGCTAATCCCCAAAACCACAGAGAATTCTCCAGCTGCTTTCTCTTCCTCAGATGGAATTGCACCAGCTTGACTAGATTAAGACGCACGGTGGTATTCATCTCGCTGGCTCAATTCTCGAATTCTCCCCATTCGCTAGACCAGTCTTATCTATAGCCAGGCCGGCCCATGAAAAACTTACGAGTTAGCAAAATGTGCCTCAAACCCTTTTTTTTCCCCTTATGTCTTCTTCTGATTATCACTGTTCCCCCTCCCCCCTCCACCAGTGCCCAAGATCTTACCCCTCCTTGTTAGAATAAATTCTTTGATGAAAATTGTATCAGGTAAGTATGTGTCAGTTAGCATCAGTTTGAGGGTGTAAGCCAGCTCCTGCCTCCACCTACTATACTCCAGCCCCTTAATTAGCCGTTCTCCCTCTATTCTTAGCCCTGCCCCATTTCCCAGGCCCATCCCAAGGTTAGGGTGGTAGTTGCAAGCATGGGCTTTGGAGTCTAGCTCTGTGACCTTGAACATGTCACACAGCCTTTCAGCAAAATGGGTACAAGAAATACCTGCGTCAGTAACCTACGTTACTGTCAGGAGTGAGACAATATCTACAACATGGTAAGTGCCCAATAAATGATGACTTTACTTATTAGTCTTGATTTAGGCAATCTTAGCCTTCTTGCCCTCTCCCACTTCTCCAGAGAGGACTAAACGTTCCCTCCACCAAGGACACCAAGAACACTGGAGTCCTATCCCTGAATCCCATTTCAGGCTGGGGCCCAGGAACGATTCCAGACACCAGGGCTCTGCCCCGGGTTCTACCTGGCTTCGAGCCCAGTCCCTTTAATCTCCATCAGCACCTCTCCCACTGAAATGGACAGTGGGCATATTCTTAATCTTATATGAAATGTGAACAAAAGCATATTTCAAAAGCATTGCTTTGCTCCTTGACTTACTCCATACCATCCAAGTGAAAACAGTGCATGATATGCAACAGCAGCTCTAAGACAAGAATCCCAACACCTCCCCCAACCTGATTTCTGTCCCTAAGTGCCGCAGATCTGGAAATTCTGGAGTCATCACTTACCCTACTCCCCTTGGTCACTGATAGGCCAGTTGTGGTCAATGTGGACCAGGGTAGCTCCTCAAGTACTGTCCTGCCCTAAGGCTGGTTGAGAGCTAGGTGCAGCTACTCTCAGAGCACCTCATTTTCTGAGAGCAGACAGACTGGGGTGGGTGGAGGGGGTTCCATCCATCCGTGGGAAACCACCCTGACCTGAGGTCTTGCTTCTCTGTGCCTCCCATTGGCCCCTGGTCACTCTCAGCTTCCAGGCCTCCTCCCATAGGTACAGGCATGCTTGAAAACAATGGCACGGGGTCCTCCAGCCCAAGTATTGCTAGATTCCCATCCACGGAGCCTCTTCCACCTGGTGGGTTTTTTCCAGCCAGAGATGACCTTCTCAAAGCCACAACAGCCTCTCCCCGGTAGGTGGAGAAGGCCTACTTCAGTGTGGGTTCCCGGACCTCCTTTCCTGCCGCGTAGCTCTCCCTGACTGATCTCCCTTCCTGAGTTGTCCAGGGTCACCTGCCTGTCCAGACCTCGGGGCTCTGCTCACATGTCACAAGCATTCCATCTACTTTAATGAGAACACACGAAAATAACCTCGGTACAGGAGCAACGGTAACAACTCATTGACTGCAAAATCTTTCCTATAATTTCATACTAACATGCTATCATCAAGGATGGCAAGGATGATGGCATCCATAATCAGAAAGGCAGAGTCTGCCCTGGGAAGATGGCTCATTATCTCCACTAATTACTTCTGTGCTTTTGTTTAAGCCATTTCCCAGCCTGGATGGCCTTGCCCCCACTGCCTCCCATCAATTAAAGTCTTACTCATCCTTTAAGACCCAACTCATATGCCACTTTCTCCAAGAAGCCTTTCCTAATCCTCCAGTTAGAATTAATTGCTTCCCTCTCAATGTTCCTGTGACATTTATTATATAATACTGCATACTATCATATTCAAATGTTCTGTGATACTTATTATACAGTATTCCTATGTCATTATATTAGATGTTTATTATGCCATATTTATTATACACTATTCCTTTGGCATCATATTAGGATGTTGTCATAAAGATATATGGAAGGTGATTTAACACACTGCCTAGCCTATAATATAGCCTCAGTAAAGAGAACGTCTCACTAAGATTAGGATTTATATTTTATATCTGGCCCAAAAGTCAAGTTTTAAATGTACAGAGTTTGAGGAAGAGAACAACTTCTTAGGCAGTGTAAATCATAAAACCTGGCTGTTCTGGGAATACATCTGGAAAAAAAATACAGAAATGGGGCATAGCCCTTGTTCCTTCCTCTGCTAAGACGCACATTTCATTTTGTCCAAAAGACATCAAATCTCAGAATTAAGTGGGTCCTACCAACCAACCTTTCCCTTACCATCCCATAAAATACATAAAATTCCCTCTCCCTCATTCCAGCTATGCTCAAGCTCACTTCCACCTGAATACATTCTTTCAAATGTGTATTTATTTATTTGAGACAGAAAACGAGTGCACAAGCAGGGGCAGGGCAGAGAGGGAGAGGGAGACGGACAGGGAATCCCAAACAGGTTCCACACTGGAACCATGAGATCATGACCTAAGCCAAAATCAAGAGTTGGACGCTCAGTGGACCAAGCCAGGAGCAACCCCCCCCCAACCCCGCCCCGCCCCAGGGTACTTGTGAGCAATTGTAACAACCATTATAAAATAGCTCTCATTTACAGAGTCCCTGTGTATAACAGGCCACAGGCTAGGTGCTATAGTATTATCTCAGTTAATCCCTCTGAAAATAAAAAGGTGAGATAAACTTACCCAAAAGCACAACTAATAGGTAGACTATTTGGGATTCAAACCAAAGCTGAACTCCTAAGCCTGGGGTCTTACTGTTGTGCTTTCCTGCTTCCTTAGTTGTTGGAAATCTTCCCTAAGTTTTATATTTTAGGTAGAAGCCAAAAGTTCCACCCACAGCTGTGAGTTTTACCCTTTGAGACATCAGATCACCATACTGAATCACCTTCCACTTTACAGGCCTGCCAAGATTCCAAATAGGTGGCCTGTCTCCAAGCCCTCTCCTCTCCAGGCTAGGCGTCCTTCAGCTGTTCAGTGTCCTACAAGATGGCTTCAGAGCCCCTTCATGGTCGGGTCCCACCTCTGGCCATGTTTCAGTTTGTCTCTGCTGCTCTTTAAGGGCGGCACCCGGAACGAAGCCCCCTCTGCAGGTGTGGGCAGGCGGAGTCGCCGTGCTCTCAGGCACACCAGGCCCCGCCTCAGGGTGATTCTCCCTCAGCTGTGCTCGCGTCACCCCAAGTCACCTCCAGCCTCTACACGTACAGTTGGCTTTTTAGGGTTAAGTGTAAGACTTCCCCTTTATCCCGGTTAAATCCCACCTTGTTACGCCCGGGATGTCACTTGAGTCCGCTGAGAGCATTCTAAATCCTGATCTTGTCATCCAACGTAGTTGCTAACCCTCCCAGCAAATTTGATCACTATGTTCTGTGAACCCGTCCGAGTCATTAATAACAATGTTGACTGAGACCCCGCAGCAAATGACTAGAGACCTCCCTGAAAGTTGACACATATTCATTAATCATTAGTCTTTGTGTGGGATGGTTCGACCAATTACAAATCCACTTAACTGTACCAGGTTCACAAGGCCTATATCCTGCTGAAACCCACCAGCCTAGTAACCCCATCAACAAAGGAAATGAGCTTAGTCTGGCATAACTGGTTCTGAGTGAGCTCCCGTTGTTTTATGAAGATTGGTCTCGCAGGGTGGATCCTGAACCCACACTGCTTCTCCTGATGGTGTCTGTACATAAGCTGGGAGTTGCAGTAACGTGATAAATCACCTGTAATCACTCCCAGAACTCTAACAGACCAGAGCTCCCAATTACCTACCCTAACACAAAACAAAAAATACTCCAATGCAAGAGAGCGGCCTGAAGGTAAATTGCAAAATGTATCTTTAGTTCTCTGACACATTGCTCTGATCCCTTTCCTATTTCATGGTGTCTTCTTTTCCCTCCCCCCTATGAATCCTGTGACCTTGTGAAACCCTCTGACCACGTAAGGTTTCCCACCTTGGTACCTTCCCACCCCACCTTCCTGCCCTCCCTGAAATGGCCCAAGACCAAAATGAACTTTTCCTGAACCACCCTCCTCCATCCTAATTTTTTTTAATTTTGAGAGTGGGGGGGGGGGGGGAGAGAGAGGGAGAGGGAGAGAGAGAGAATCCCAAGCAGTTTCCACACTGTCAGCGAGGAGCCCAATGTGGGGCTCAAACTCACAAACCTAGAGAACATGACCTGAGCTGAAATCAAGAGTCAGATGCTTTACCGACTGAGCCACCCAGATGCCCCCTCCATCCTTTTTTCTTAATGTACAGATCGCAGATAGACACAAAGGAAAAACCAACTGGGTTCAAAGAATTCACATCGAGGTACAAATTGCCCTGTAGGAACATTGGTATTTTTGAAACAGCAGCATAGTTAACCCCAAATAATCTCTAGTTAGTGAATGAGAAGCCATGTGATAAAATTTTGGTAAAGAATCGCAAGCGGAATTGACAATCTCTTTCACTGGGGAGCTCTTCTACTAGTCAAGGGTCTTGAATGCAACTAACAGAAACTTACTCTGATTACCTTAACCAGAAAAGGCACTTAGAAAAGGTATCTGATATTATCCTCAGAACTGAGGAGGAGGCTTGGAAGTGAGACCAAGTCTAAGAAAGGCTGGGCAGCCAAGAACTCATTCAGATCACGCAACAAAACCAGGCTGTTGAGAAGGCTGTGGCAGGCTCTGCCGTTGATGGCCTCTCGCTTCTACTGGACACTCAGTACGAAGTCCCTAGGCACCTCAATCTCTGCCTCTCTTGCCTAGAACAGTTTCAACTGCCCCAAAGATTCAAATACCAGGGCCACTGCATCCATTAGCCACGCCTGGGCTGCACAGCCACTCCCCAGTGGCAGGGAGCAGGAAGAAGGCTACCTTCCCTCCTTGGCTTTCCTAATGGGAGACTCGATCTTCTCACCCTCCTCCCTTATTTTAGGATTCAGAAGTAGAGCATCCAAGAGCATGAGGAGTGTCCGGTAAAATCCCTAGATCTTCTTAAGCTTTACCGTGTACTTTGACTGAGAGTCGGCCCTTGAGTCTGCCCCTTCTACAGCCATTTGTGGAGGCTGGAACTTGTTACCTTCAAGAGTCCCTGAAGGAGATAATTTACTACAGTAGCAATGTAATCCTCTCACCTGTCACTGCTCCCAAGCCCAGCAGCCAGAATCTTGACAAACCACATTTTAACAGAACTTTTTATCAGAATACAGCACACATATAAAGAAGTGCACAAATCACAAAAGTATAGTGCTGTGAAATTTCACAAAGAGAACCTACTTGTGCCGGAAATGTTACCGGCACCCCAGGTGCTCTCCATTGTGTGTCAGTCACTACCTCCCCAAGGTAACCGCTATCCTGACATGTAGCATAATAGATTTGTTTACTCTATTTTTAAACTTTAAAATATGGAATCCTAGAGTATTTTATTATTTATGACTCTCTTCTTTCTCTCGACATTTTATTTGTGAATTTTATCCATAGTGTTGGGGATGGTTATAGTCGACCAACCACTTTCAGAAGATTACTGCTGCACTGGCTGGCTGTCCCCAGGAGCCCTGGGAGTTACAGATATCCTATATTGAGGTCGGCTCAGAAAGCAAAATCTCTAGACATTTGTTACACTCGCAAGAAATTTAGCCCCAAGCGTGAGGGGTTGCAGTATACTCGAGGAATACCACCTTCCTGTTATAATGTGCTAAAGCCAGGTTATTCTGAGTAATAGCAGTAAGTGATAAAGAATACCTTGGATTTACAAATGTGTTTCGTGTGAGTTTAACCTAGTCTACAAAGTGTGCTCTTATTCCCCGAAAATGCTTACACCAGAAACAGAATTCAACTTAACATGTAGTTCAACGACTTGGTTTCCTTGAGAGGATTCAGAGTGCATGGGGTGTCGGGCTTATTTTGCGACAGACAAGGGCTGACTGAGCCCTCGGACATGCCCATGTGAGCCATCTTCCTTCCTAGCGCAATGGTCTCCAAACACATGGGTAATTTGGTGCAAACCTGGCTTGAGGAATCATGACAGCAAGGGAGGGGTTACCGATGCAGCCAGAGATCACAAAACAGGTTTACAAAGAGACTGCTGATGGAGACAAAGGGACGCATTAATAGAGGGGCCCAGCCATGGGCAGGACAAGGAATGCTAGTTGATCAGACCTAAAACATTTATGCTTTCCCAAAAATGTGCTCCAGAAAAGCAGTCTCCGTGGAGAAACAGGTTGAAGATTAAATTGCACCTCCCCGGGGCGCCCACAGTCATTTGATAGTGCACTTGTGGGGTAGAGGGATCTGGAGGTGAGAAGCCAGGGGGAGGGAAGGAATGGCTAGCAGGGCTTTGTGGGGAGAATTCCTGACTCTCAGCTGTTGGTTCTGTAAATGGAAGAGAAAAGTACTTTGCATTCCATAGGTCTCTGTGAATAAAGCCATCACTTTGAAAGCCTCTCTGTTCTCCATTAAATCCCACTAACAGGACAAAGAGAAGTTGCTGCAAGTCTAAGAGTCCCCCCGTTAGTGAGGAGGACAGTTAGGTCAAGTCTGCAGCCTGGCTGCTGGACCAGGAGGAAGCCAGAGGGGGCCATGACTTGGCCCCATGGGCTAGCCTTTCCCCAGCCCTAATGTCTGATTCTCTCTGCTGCCCATCCCCAGCCGAGCCCCAGACTCAGAATCTTGTTTACAACTGGATGCGGATGCAGACAGTAATGCAAAGAGGAAAAGGTAGAAAGAAAAGAAGCAGAGAGAAGAAAGAATCTGAGCATGAAGTACAAGTTGAGAGACTGCCAGGATTAGGAAGAAAAAGGAGTGTGGGAAGGGAGGAAGGAGGTACGTCTTCAAGTCCTAAGTTCACACTTTCCCCGAAACCATGAATTTCCCCCAGTGTGGATGACAGGCAAGGGAAGCCATGAAGAGACCTTGCGGGCGGAGCAGGCAGAGGGAGGCTCCAGGGGGCTGAGAGATGAATTTCTGATTTTACACTTGACTGCAGCATCCATTCACATTTGTCTGTTGAAGCCCTTTTGAAAAAGCAACCGATGTGGAAGGTTGAGTACTCTTCAATTCAGGTCAAAAGTCTCAACAATTATGTGTATTGACATGTATCAGGCACTGTTTGAAAGTTGCAGGAGATATGACAATGGGACAGAAGAATGTCTCTGTCCTCTTAGCTACCAGGGAATACGGGACAGATTGTGTTCAGGGCCCCACGAGGGGTAGATACCAAATAAGATATTGAAGACCAGCAAAGGGAGAGAACCACCCCCCGCCCCCAGTAAAGTGAGCAAGGAAGCCTACCAAAAGGAAAGTATATTTAAGAAGAATATTGGAAAATAGAGGGGTGCCTGGGTATACTCAGTCAGTTAAGCATCTCACTTTGGCTCAGGTCATGATCTTGCAGTTTGTGAGTTCGAGCCCTGCATCAGGCTCTGTGCTGACAGCTCAGAGCCTGGAGCCTGCTTCTGAATCTGTCTATGTGCTTCTGATTCTGATTCTGTGTCTCCCTCTTTCTCTGCCCCTCCTTCACTCATGTTCTCTCTCCCTCTCTCCCTCTGTCTCTTTCTCTGTCTCAAAAAATAAACATTCAAACAAATTTTTTTAAAAAATGAAAAATAGAGGATACTGTACATGTTTGAAATGTGTAGTCAAAGCTTAAGCGCCTACAGGGAGGTTAGAAGGAAGAAAAGCCATACTATAAAGGCATTTGAATGCCAAAGTTTGGGTTTTACTTGATAAGCAATAGGGAGCAATTGAATGTTTTTCTACAGGAGAGTTTCCATGATCAAGCTGCATTTTAAGAAGAATAATCTGGTGGCAGTGTGTGTAAGTGATCATGATAGGAAGGGACTGGAGACCCAGAGTGCAGTTTACTGGAATAGTCTGGGGGCGCCTGGGTGGCTCAGTCCGTTGAGCGTCTGACTTCGGCTCAGGTCATGATCTCGTGGTTGACCGAGTTCGAGCCCCGCGTCGGGCTCTATGCTGACAGCTCAAAGCCTGGAGCCTGCTTCCGATTCTGTGTCTCCCTCTCTCTCTGCCCCTCCCCCTGCTTGTGTTCTGTCTCTCTCTCAAAAATAAATAAACAATTTTTTAAAAAGAAAGAAATGGAAGGACAGGATAGATAGGAACACGTGTGTTTTAAAATGTTTCACTAATAACATTTACAGAACTTAGCTATTGCTTAGATATAGTTGGTACAAGAAAGGGAACAGAGACTCCAAGTTTTGTGTCCAGAGCTGATATGAATGTAATGGTGCCATTAGCAAAAATAGAAAAATCAGACAGAAGCTCAGGAGTGTGTGTGTTGGGGGGAGGGGGAGGGGGGCATGGGAAGGCAAGGAGAGGGCTTAGTTTGGGGGATATATTGAAATGTTAGTAGCATTTCTAAATAAATTGTCTAGGACGAGGTGGAAAGGTGGAAAGTAATTGACTTGCAGCAGAACACATAGACATAATTACCATCTTCGTGGCAATAGGAAAAGCTGAAATCACCAAAAATTGAAATGCTAACACGTAGCTGAGACCTCCCTGTCTACCAAGAGCTGTGCTAAGGTAGTGAACGCGCCACCTCATTTATCCTCAAAACACCCCGTGTGGTAGACACTGTCGTCATGCACAGGGACAGACGGACAAGACTGAGGGTTAGACAGATTAAGTGAACGAGGATTTGAACCCAGGTAGTCTTGACTCCGAAGCCTGCACACTCGGACATCAGGGTCCACCGCTTCTCAAATGCTCTTCTGACAGGGCAAGCTTTGATTTGGGGGTGGGGGGGGTGACTGATGGATAGACACAGCGGTTTGTGAAAGAAAACAAAACAAAACCAGGAGAACAGAACGCAGGAACGGCAGGACCATGGGAAGCAGCTATAAAGCCTAAACAAGTTTATAAGTCTGGGAGATCCTGAAGAGGCGCCCAGGACAGGCTGACAGAGGAGGCCCTGGAGGACGCGGGAAGGGACAGAATCAGGGGACCCAGGGAAGGCGTTAGCCTGGGCAAGGAAGAGAGAGACTCCTCTGGAACCGAGGAGGAGCAAGAAGGTGGAAATACCAAGGAATCTTGAGGAAAAGTTGAGCCATCTGAGGGAGAGAGCTGTTAGGAACTGAAGTCTGTTTCCCCCAAAAGATGTTGAAGTCTTAACCCTCAGTACCTGGGAACGTGACCTTATTTGGAAATAGAATCTTTGTAGATGATCAAGTTAAGATGAGGTCAGCCGGATGGGCCCTAGGCCAATATGACTATGTCATTATAAAGAGGGGAAATCTGGACACAGAGACAGACACAGAGAGAACACCATGTGAAGATAAAGGCAGAGGATGGGCTGAGAGGTCTACAGGCCAAGGAACGCCACATATTGCCAGAAAACCACCAGAAGCTAGGAGAGAGGCATGGAACAGATTCTTCCTCACAGCCTCAGAAGGAACAAATTCTGCCAATACCTTGATCTTGGACTTCCAGCCTCCAAAACTGTGAGAGAATAAATTTTTGTTGTTTAAGCCACCCAGTCTGGGATGCTTTGTTACGGCTGCCCTAGCAAACTAAGACAGTGGCCCTGACCTTCTTAGGAAATGGAAGATGTGTCCCTCACACCACACAGCCTCTGTAGGGAGAAGCTTCCAGTTAAGTCCAGGGTCAACCCAGGTACTGGCTGCTGGAGGTAACACTGTAAGGGCAGCATCTGGCCAGAGCTGAGGAGGAATCAAAGGGGAAAAGTCTTCCTCCCTTCCCCCTCCAAGGGTTGATAGAGTAACCGCTTTCCTCACCTGGCCTGATTCCTTGAGGTGCCCTGGGGACAGGGTACAGAGGTGAGGGGCGGGGGTGGACGCTGTCCCCGCACTGACCACAACCGAAGCACGCACACATAAGCCTCTTGCATGCAAAGAATCTCTCGGGGGTGAACTTAAAGCTGTGATCTGGGGCTCCAGAATATCAGGCTCAGCCCGGAGGTGGTCCTTAACATAAGATTGTTCTCAGAAGGTTATATTCGAATCCCTTGAAGTGTTGTTCTGAGGCTGAGGTTTTTGTTTGAGGAGAAAAAGGAGGAATTCATTTTATGTCCGTGTTGTCTGCAAGTCTGTTGTCCCCAGCAGCCCTACTGATCAAGGGCTCCGTTCCATTCTTGACATCCCCACAGCGCCTAACCTAGGACCTGGTACACAGTTGCTGCCCTATGAACACAGAGGGGTGGTTCGAGAACTTCTTTGATACTTAGAACAAGGATGATCGTTTTGAGGAGAGCAGAGAGCATGTCCGTGTTTTGGGTTGCAAATGCATATTTGGAACTTTGAAACCCATTTAGAGGCAGAACTAAAGCTCACTGAGTGCTGGGACATTTCTAACACTACGGACACCACTTGTTCCAGCACACAACCTTCCAAGGTCATGAGGCACGGTTCTCCTCCATTCATGTGGTGCAATCAGCTTTTTTCTTGCCTGGGGGGGGGGGGGAGGGGGGGGAGGGGTTGTAGCAAAACAGGGAGTATTTAAGAAGGAAAATACTGGAAGGCAGAATTTTTAAAGGCAGCATGCTCTAGAAGTCTGGAGACTATTTAAGCACAATTGACTGAAAGCCCACGGTGGGGGGTAAGGGAGGCGCAAAAGGAGAGTGTGAAATGGATCAAAATACCAAGCACTTGAAATAGTTCTGTTCCCTGACTAATCAGTGGAATCTAATGGAAAGATAGCCCAAGGTGGGGGGAAAGAAAGGGAAAGTTAAAGGAAATAGACAATTGGGGTAAAGTAAAAACCAAGGCAATTAAAAATATACGAGGAAGAGCTTTGCAAAGAACTCTTTCATCAGTGAAACAGATCCATAGAGGAGAGGAAGCTGGCTAGGAAATCGTGGGGACTCACTAACAACGCTATCTCGCGTGTATCTAGCACTTTACAAGGCACCTTCACAAGGCATCAACCTAGAGAGAGAGGCAGGAGTTGCTGTTTCCACTTTGCAAGAGGAAAAGCTGAAGTTCAGAGAGGGTGTGCAGCTTATTCAAAGTCACACAGCTAATGAGTTGCAGAGCCTGATCTCTAGCAGTCAGAATGGAAAAGGATTTCGTTCAGAGGCTGAATGAATCTTATCTAGAGAGAGGTTAAAGGGAGTCCTGTCTCCAAATTTTCCACCCAAACAGACAAATAGATGCAATCTCCCTTCCGTGCAGCAGCACGCTGCAGTTACAGCATGGCTTTAGGAATCAGACCTAAACCCCAACCTTAGCTCTCCCACCTGCTAACAAGAGACGGTGATCAAGCCGTTTAATCAATCTGAACTCTGTTTCCATAACTGTAAGATAACAATAATACGTCCTGGAATTATTTTTGAGTGTGGGGGGAGGGGAAAACCCATAACCAGGTATGTAACCAATTGCTAATACTAAGTGCTTAGTTTTTCTAAGAATAAAAATATTTGTCCTATTGAAAAAGTAAATTTTAAGCTTTTAAGAAAAAAAATCAGAATTCACTGAAGGGTGTGCTCATTTTTTCTCGCTCCCTACGCCTGAGGAAAACCAACTGGCAGGTCATTCTATCATCAGGATACCTCTATGTTCTTCAGATGTTCAGAGCAGAATTACTAGGGGTGGGGGTAAGCTGTATCCAGAGTGCTGGCCAGGCATAAACACGAACGGCAGTCACACCTCATTGCCCAGGAGGCCAGTCCAGTCCCTGGACGGAGTCTCCTACCCCGGTCCCCCGCCAGGGCCTGCAAGACACCTCCTGTAATCCTCAAATGACCCAACAAAGTAACGGCTGGTATCAATTCCTTTCCACAGGTGTGGAAACTGAGGCCTGTAGAGATCGAATCACTTGTCCAAGGTCAAGTTAAATTAGAGCTGCTCTGACTCCCTGTTCTGTGTTCCAAACCCATGGATCTCATGAATTGGTAACTTTAAAACTTAGGGATTGATACAGAATTGCCAACTCGTATGACAGATAAGAATGTAATTTCTAAGACCCATCATTCATATATGCATCTGTTCAATAAATATTTATTGATCTCTACTATGCCCCACACAGTGTCTTAGGGGCTGGGGGCACAGCAATGAACAAAACCACGTCTCTGCCTCCTGTCATCGTCATTTATCATGTTTTAATACCAAGGATGTTTTAATATCACAAAGATGTTTAAACGGTTGTTATTATAAACACATGGGAGATAGGAATACCACACACAGATAACAGTAAGTCTAAACATAGAAACCATAATAATATAAAATATAAGAAAAAGGATTGGAAATAATAATACAAAACATCGGAAAAATACCAAACACAGGAAAGAAGACTGTTTTAAAAGATAGGAAAGAATCTCAGAATAAAAGTAAGTTCTTCCCATGAGAGGATATTTAGAACTTATACCAACAAAACACTGAAAGAGACAAGTTCAGTTTGTATTTTACGATACTAAACTGTAGGTCATTGTTGGCCAGTTTGGAGATTTATATTCAACAGTGCACTAAAAAGTGCAGTTTGATAGTCCATCTTGTTTAGATAGCTCATTTCAAATCATAATCTTTATACAAATTTGTTTCTCATGTAACTGTGCCGCTAAATGTGGAAATAATCTTCTAACACTGTGTCTCCCAATTTGGGGCGAAACCAGCATTTCCCCCACCTCCTCCCCGGCCATCCTTCCCACAGCTGCGAGAGACCAGGGGAAGGCGGGACGTGAGGGCGACACAGGTGTCCAGCTAGTTGGGCCCGCAGGTCTCTGACCACCCATCTAGTAGCAGGTGGGCATTGATCCAAATGGGGTGGGGACGCTTCCGCAAAGACTGGCGAGGTCTAAGACTATGCCGGGGAACTGCCCCAAATTTCAGTTCCCTCTCTCTTCAGAAGGCCCCCATGAAAATGCAAATATTCCTGGGATGTGAAGCCTATCTGGCCAACACTTTCCTTATCGGCCACAGCACCTTTGTTATCAGCAAACACCCTGGCTTAAATTATTTGACAACTTTCCAAGTGTGTGTGGGAAAGAGACCCTGCTTTGTCCCTCACAGGGGGAGGTGAAAAGTGGAGATACGGTTTGGGGAATGCAAGGTGGGAGGAGAGAATAGTTACAGGAGGACCCGAGATAGGCCCCCACTAACTTGACCCCTTCCCTACTGGCACTGCACTTGTGGGAGCCGGACAGAGGGAGGGCGGGAGGGGTGTATATGTGGATAATCTATGAGAGGACTCCTGGGAAGCCGACCGCAAGCCCTGAAAAGAGGGTTGCAGGAAAGTTTGGGAGGCCTGAGTGGAGCATGTGGGCTCTCAGGGGAAGGCTGATCTGTTGTTTAATGGACGCATTAAAAAAAAAAAAAAAAAAATTCACAGCCAGCTGCTCTCCTAATACCCAACTTGTTCTTGCCTCCCTTCTAAAGTCCATTTGAAAATGTACCCTTATGCACTCCAGATCACTTTAAGCACTTAGTAAGTAGTTACAATATGACAAACTTGTTGACTGGTATGAGATGCATAGGTTATAACACGCAGAATAGCTGGGAACAGTGAGCTCTGGCCGGGGCAGGGGCCGGGTGCTGTGTACTGTTGTCAGGGCTGACCGTGGAACCAGGTCCTGCTCCCCACGCCACACCACCCAGCTGTAAATGTAAATGTAAAGGGCGTCCGCTCCTCCTTCTCTCCATCAGTGGTGTCTACAGGTGTGTGCTCCCCCTAGCTCTTGGCATAATTCACTCCATTTCCTTTCTCCTAAATTATTCTGGGAATTTTCCACTAATATGTCTTACTGTGGTTCCAGAGACCATGAAGAAAGGCAACCATTTATTAAAAATAACATTCCAGGGGCACCCGGGTGGCTCAGTCAGTTAAGCGTCCAACTTCGGCTCAGGTCATGATCTCACGGTTCATGGGTTCGAGCCCCATGTCGTGCTCTGTGCTGACAGCTCAGAGCCTGGAGCCTGCTTCGGATTCTGCGTCTCCCTCCCTCTCTGCCCCTCCCCCACTCACACTCTGTCTCTCCTTCAAAAATAAACATTTAAAATATTTAATAAAATAAATAAAAATAACATTCCAAATCTACTTAATACGTCAGATAAGTGGTCACAAGATAAGGGCAATGATCCATACCCAAAGTGATAGATACAATGTCACATCCCAACACTGTAAAAATATGGTTTTATATATATACGTACATAGAAAAGGAAGATAGAAAGAAAACACACCGCAATATTAACATGGTTCACATTAACACTTAGCTTATCTCCAGGAACTGAGGTTGAGGGTGTTTTCTACGGCCTTTCCTCAAGTCCACCACTTCTCCTCAGATTCCTGGCTGTCACTTAATCAAGTCATTGTCACCGCTCACCTGGACCGCTACAGCAACCTCCTAGCTGGTCTTGCCAATTCATTCACCACATAGAATCAAGAGTGATCTTCAAATGCAAATCTGAGGGTCATGGAGACAGTGTAACAAACTAGCACTAGTCAGCTGGCTCCTTGCATGAAAGCCAACCCTGAAGACGCTGAAGAAGCAAGAGTGAGTTTAATGGATTGCAATACTTATTGCAAAAACTATGTGTGTGCTCGGTTTTGGGGTTGGTAGGAAGTCCAAAGTTGGTTAGATCTTGCGGGGGGCGGGGGGGGGGCGGTGCTGCAAGGGCAGAGAATGGCAGCCTAGAGCAGACAAGGGCTAGAAACTTTGGATGGTATACTAGTTTCCTATTGCTGTGTAACGAATTATCACAGACATACCTTACAACACCATACTTTTATTCACCCAGTTCCTGGGGGCCAGGAGTTCGGGCATGGTGTAGCTGGGTTCTCCGCTCAGGGTCTCACAAGTCTACAATCAAAGTGTCCACCAGGCTACATTTTGTTCTGGAGCTCTATGTTCTCTTCCAAGCTTATGTGTTTGTTGGTAGAGTTGAATTCCTCGTGGCTGTAGGACTAAGATTTCTGCTTTCTTGCTGGCTGTCAGTGAGGGCTGCTCTAAGCTCCTAGAGGTCCCCCAAATTCCCTGTCAGGTGGCCCTCTCACAAGCTGGCCACTTACTTCTTCAAGACCCACAGGAGAAGCGCTCTCTCGCTCTCTCTCACTCTCTCTCTGCCTCTCACTCACTCTCTCCAGTCTGCTCAGATGGGATCTCATACAATGTAACCACAGGAGGGACTACCTTATCATATCACAGGTCCCACTTACACTCAAGGGGAGGGGATTATACAGGGTATGCATACCAGATGCCAGGAATCTTGGGGACCATCCAAGAATTCTGTCTACCACAGTTGGCCCTCTGGCCCTCAATGATTTATGTCCTTTCCCATGCAAAATACATTCACCCCCATCTGCTATAGGCTATAGCCCCACCCCAACTAATTTATATGTTAAAGTCCTAATCCCCCAGTACCTAAGAATGTGACTGTATTTGGAAACATCGTCTTTAAAGAGGTCATTAGGGTGGGGCCTAATCTAATATGACTGGTGTCCTTAAGAGGAAATTTGTACGGAGGGAAGACAGCCATCCAGAAGCCAAGGATAGAAGCCCTCAGAAGAAACCACAGCTGAACCATGATCTTAGACGTGTAGCCTTCAGCACTGTGAACAATAATCTCTGTTGTTTAAGCCACACACTCTGTGTTACTTTGTTATGACACCTCTAACAGACTAATTCATTATCCCATGATCCTCATCTCAGTGCATCGTCAGCAAAATCTTATCATCTAAATTTCAATCTCATCATTTCATCAACTCAAAGTCCAAAATCTCATCATCTAAATCAGTGCTGATGAGAATCCCAGGTGTAATCTATTAAGTACAGCTCTTGGGATGCAATTCCTCTCCATTGAAACGAAAGAGACAAGCTATCTGCCGCCAACATGCCCAAATTACAATGGTGTGACAGCCTTAGGATGCTAGCTTCGTTCAAAAACTGGGAAGATGGGAGGTAAGAAAGAGTCCCTGGTCCTTCACAGCTCTGATATTCAGTCAGGCACATGTTAGATTTCCTTGATTAGGTTTCAAGGCTTGAGAATAAATTCTCCCTGGCTCTCCACCCTCTAGACCCTGTGTTCTGCCCTCTGAGCCATCCTTCCTCTTCCACAAAAAGTAGCACTTGTTGTAGCAAAGTAGCTTCAGCAGTATCCTTCCTGCCAGTGCCTCAGGGTCCTCTTCTCAGCCTGAGGTGGAGAGAGGGAGGTAGAGAGAGGAGAGCATCTTCGCAGGCGAGGGGATGGCCATGAAGACGGGAAATCAGTTTCACACAGGGGTATTAATCAAGCAATTAAATATGCTATCGATAGCGGGAGTCAGGTTCCTCACCATCAGCAAATGCAATTACAGGGGTGCCTGGGTGGCTCAGTCGGTTGAGCGGCCGACTTCGGCTCAGGTCACGATCTCGCGGTCTGTGAGTTCGAGCCCCACGTCGGGCTCTGTGCTGACCGCTCAGAGCCTGGAGCCTGTTTCGGATTCTGTGTCTCCCTCTCTCTGACCCTCCCCCGTTCGTGCTCTGTCTCTCTCTGTCTCAAAAATAAATAAACGTTAAAAAAAAAATTTTAAAAAGAAAATGCAATTACAATTATGGTAACACAGAAAATCAGAATGAACTCTGTGATGTTGAATTTGGAGCTAGCAGTTTGCAATAGATATAGTTAGATATGGAAATAAGTGTCGAGGTAAGCATGTGTATGTGTACATACATGTATTCCCTAGCTCTGTCTAATGAGAAGTCTTAGGAGCCTTGCTTATTAGCAATAAGCATACCTACTGCCCAACTCCTGGCTTCTAAAATTTTTTTTTTTTAATATTAATCTATTTTGGAGAAAGAGAGAGACAGAGTGTAAGTGGGGAAGGGGCAGAGAGAGAGGGAGACACAGAATGTGAAGCAGGCTCCAGGCTCTGAGCTGTCATCACAGAGCCCAACTTGGGACTCGAACTGATGAACCCAGATATCATGACCTGAGCTGAAGTCAGTCGTTCAACCGGCTGAGCCACCCAGACGCCCCATCCAACTTGTGGCTTCTAAAGACCATTCTTCACTTAAAGGAACTGGGGCTTCTTAGAGAAATGTCTGAGTTCAAGGCTGGGGCAGGGAAATCATAAGATGAGCCTATAAATTCTTTTGTTGCCAGAGGCAAAGAAGTACTCAAAGAATGATAGGGATAAAGAAATGCCAGATCGAAGAGACTTCCACTGGGCAAACTGGGAACAATTGGAGTATTAAAATTAATAATGATAGTAAAAACCCATAATTCACGGAATAAAATAGGAAAGAAACGGTGAATCCTTACAGATAGAAAATAACAACTGAATAAATTAGAAGCTTGTTGACGAATAGGATGGTTACATAGTTTCAAATTTTTCCACACAAAATATTTATTACTTACCAAGAGAAAAGAGGTAACTTGAGACTGGGGAAGCCTGAGGGACACCATCTTAATAAAGCAAAGCTACCATCAATCAGGAATAGGGAAAAACTGGAATTTGCACCGCCTGATGCGATGCACTGAGAATAGCACAGCTTCAGCTCTGTGTTGTTCCTTCCAACAACTTCATAACCCGAATCTAATCCAAGAAAATAGGAGACAGGCCTAAATGATGAGACACTCTACAAAGTAACTGGTCTATAATCTTCAAAAGTGGGAAAGTCGTGACAGTCAAAGATTAAAGAACTGTCCACGCGGCAGTGGACCAAAGAGACAGATTCGTGTACCATGTGGTTCTCAACTGGATCGTTCTGGGGCAGAAAGTACCATTGCAACACTTACACTTTGGATGAGGTCTGATGGCGGTCTAATGGTTTGAGGTTAATTTTCTAATTTGGTTGATTGTGTTGTTGGGATGGAGAAGAATGTCTTTATTTGTAGGAGATACCGAAGTTCCGGGCTCACAGAGAATCAGATTGGCAATCTATTCTCGAATGGTTAAGGAAAAAATTGTTAACTTCTATAGTACTTGTAGGGTTTAGGAACTTTGTAATTCTTTCCCAGTCTGCTTCATAGAAAAGGATACTATCAAAAAAATAGGCTGTGACCTGAGCTCCCCGGGGCAGGGTATCCCCCATTTCTTCCTGGTAGATCCTCCCGGAACAGAGGGAGTGGAGAGCAAGAATTTGTTGCAGATCTCAGGCTGTGGAAAGGAGACGCAAATGTCAGCATAGCAGCAGCTGACTGAGTGCGGCTCAAGGTTCCGTGTCCACATTTCTGTTTTAACTTCACTGGCAAACCATTCTCACCATTCTCCCAAGATTTGCCCCATCTGTAACATCATCACCAAATCAGAGACCCAGGTCTGGCTCTAAAATCTCTCCCATTCTGTAGACCGCAGATCTCTTCCCGTTCCTGAATCTTCCTAAACCAACCACCCATCTGGGTCTCCTCAGAAAGAGACTTACTTGCTATTATATCAGGGGGGATTTTGCTGACGTTTGATTTCCTGCTTTCTCTCAGCAAGTGAGGAAACTGGTTACAGCTAATTCTGCTGGGAGGTAACCAGCTGTTTTTGCACAATCCAGCAACCATTTCCATGAATTAACTTGGGAGCATTGCAGACCCTTGAAAAGCAGCGTAAGGCTCTGGTGCCTGATAGCTTTAGTAGGATTTAGCAGCCTCAGCAATGGACTGAATATAAAGAAACATAAAATCTATTAACAGCTGTGCCTGAAAATGTCTGTGCAGTCTTGGGTGAGATAAAGAATCTCTCTATTCTTGTGGGTAATATGATGATAACACCACTAGCCCATACCTATTGTCAAGGTGTGTGTGAGGATAAACAGAACGTACTTAGAGAATCTTGAGTTCTTTATTAAGAGAGCAGTGTATATAGACATACTGCTGTATTTATTCAGGGCGTATTGGAAGGGAGCTATTTTAAGCTCTGCTTTTACTAAATAAAATAAGGATTGTTATTATTAACAATTACATTACAGGTAATAAGACTATATTTATTTACTTACTTATTCATTCAACACACACTCATTGAGCACATACATTGTGCTGATCACCAAACAGGAACAAAGGAGCCAGCTAGGAATAATAGCTCACGGAGCATAGAGTCTGGTGGGGAGATATGCAACCAGCCAGTCCTCACAAGTGCAGGGAAGGACAACAAGAGAAAAATCCTGTCCCTCAAAAAATTAAAAATAGAACTTCCACATGACCCAGCAATTCCACCTCTGGGTATATATCTGAAGGAAACAAAATCACTGTCTTG
Source organism: Panthera pardus (assembly GCF_024362965.1). Taxonomy (NCBI): domain Eukaryota; kingdom Metazoa; phylum Chordata; class Mammalia; order Carnivora; family Felidae; genus Panthera; species Panthera pardus. Next base: position 3,506,204 of record NW_026526666.1, on the reverse strand, counting down.
AAGTGATATGGACCCCCATGTTCACTGCAGCATTATTTGCAATAACCTAGACACGGAAAGAACCTAAGTGTTCATCGACTGATGAATGGATACAGAAAGTGTGGTGTGTGTGTATATATACAACGGGCTATTATTCAGTCCCAAATAAAAAGGAAACCCTGCTATTTGGGACAGTTGTGGATGACCCTTGAGGGCATTGCACTAAGTGAAATAAGTCAGCCAAAGAAAGACAAATAGGCTATGATCGCACTTAAATGTGAAATCTAAAAACAAAAAAAAAACCCAAAACACCAAACACCCAACTCACAGGAACAGAACATTTTGGTAAGTGGTGGTAAGTGGGGGAAATGAGTGAAGGTGGTCAAAAGGTGTAAGTTCCAGTTATAAGATAAATAGGTTCTGTGGATGGAATGTACAGCACGGTGACTATAGATAATAATACTATATTGCGTATTTGATGGTTGCTAAGAGTAGGCATTAAAAGTTCTCATCACAATATATATATATATATATATATATATATATATATATATATAATTATGTGTGGTGATCACTCCGCATTATATACACATATCAAATCATTCTGCTGTATACCTGAAATGTTCGCGATGTTCTACGTCAATGATATCACAATAAGGTGGGGGGAACCAGACTGGTTTCACTTCACTGAACATAGCTATTATCAGGCAAGTAAAAGCCTCCCAGGTCTCGGAATCAGGAGAGGATCTGAGACCCAGTCCTCCTGTTTGTTGCTACATGAGCCTCAAGAAGTTACTTAACTCTGACAGCCTTGATTTCATTAGCATTCTCCGAAAATCAGCACAGCCACACCTGCACATGGGATTCTTGGGAAGCCCAAATGAGATAATCAATGTGAAAGCAATTAGAAAACCCAAGAGATATGAGTTTTTAATTGTCGCAGAGTCTTTATACAACATTTCAGCGTGGTTGTTTTTGTGTGCCCCGGCCGCTCTGGGGGGAAGGAGCCAAGTGTAACAAATTCGTGTCTCTCTGCTTACCAGAGGCGTCCTCGCCAAGCCCCCCCCACCAGGTACTGTGGAGATGACTGTGCCCAGACATTACACATCCACCCCTGCTTGCCCCCGTCCACAGGCCGCAGTCCCGGTCTGTTCAACGTTTTTAACAACACACTGGATGAAAACACGAGAAGATGTTTATCAACATAAAGCCCAAACGAAGCCAAGAATAGAAAATACAAAGATTGACAGAGTCAGGATCCAGGATCCCATCTCCCCAGGATAACAAGGTGAAATGTAATCAAGATAAATGGAAAGTCCTGTATTTAGAGTCACAAAAATAGCTGCACAGCAGCGCAAACATAAAGACTGGAATATTGCTGGACTTCTTCTTTTGGTATTTCACATACGACCAGTGTTCTGCTGTTCACAGAGCACTCGTCTCTCATTTAATCACCCAGGAAGTTCGCTTTGGTGAATGTGACATGTTAGATAAAAATTTACCCTGATTTATCCTTTTGGTTGCAAATTTAATACTTCCTTAGGTTTGATTACGCCTGAGTTCGTGGGGCATCACCAAGCACAGGTGCATTGTAATCCTTATCACACCTACAAATGTCAATAGCGTGTGTACTGTGCCCAGGATTAGACAGGAAGGCACGGCTGAGGCTGGGAAGAGACATAAGATTTCCCTCTTTAAACTCAGAATCCTACCTTTCTGGAATCTCTATCTCCTCCAAGAAACTTGGCCCAGTCTTCCCAGTGCAATTAATCAGTTTTTCACTATATTCCCATCTACAGACAAATGTGGGGGGGCAGGGTGTCCATCTGTCTGTACAGAACTGTTCACATTAAACTCAGTTATCCTCCATCAACCAACTCAACCACCCCAAATTCAACTCTAGATTATCTTGAAAGGTAAGGTCCATGCCTTGTACCTTACAAACCTTCAACACTCTATCGCAGAGATTTGCACATATCAGGTACTCAATAAAAACAGGCAGACGAGTGATGATAATAGAGCCCATTCTTTGCAGTCCTGCTTACATCTGAATCAATATTTTAATTCTTAAGTTCCATCTAGTTACTTTTACCCTCTGAATTTTGTTTTGTTTTTGTTTTCATCTTCCAAAGGGGCATATAGTAACCACTTTATGGAGGACTGTTTCCTGAGTACTAAATGCTAGCAGAATTCATAGGTTAAATAAATACTTGTCCCTTTCCCCTTCAATTTCTAGCTCATTGGCTCTACCGAGGTCACGAAGAGGGTTTCTTTAAACGGAATAATCAGAATAAGACACCCTGACTAGTCTTCCCAAGTTCCCGCAGAGAGATCAGATATCAGTGGCTTCTGGTCCCCGGCAGCCCACAGTCCCTGCAGACTGTCCCAGTGCCTGACTAATCCCTGGAGTCACAGCAAGGCAGCTGTTTTTCTATAAGTCAGCTAAGCGGGGCTATTTGAGAAGCATGGGGTTCCTCTCCCCTACCACTGCCCATAACAGCATTCCATCTGCACAAACCTGGGCTCTTGGACTTCACAATTGTTTACAATTCAGCAAATGTTTGGTCGCTTACTGTGTCTCAAGAACTGTTCTACGGCCATAAGGAGATTGAAAAATGGACTGAAATATAACCGTACCCTCAAGGAACTCAGTCTACTGAGAGTTGTGGAGTAGACTTGTACCAATGAGTCTGCCACGGAGCAGAATGTGATTAACAGCCAAGAGAGACACATGCCCCAGGGGGCTCCCCAGGGCTCCAAAGTGGAAGATCTACTCTAGATCTGGTCAAGAAAGGCTCTGCAGGGAGAGTGGCATTTGAAATGCTCTTACAAGGATGAACAGGTAGCTGTGGGGTGGAGGGGTCATGTAGGTGAAAGGAATAGCCTAAGTAATGGCATAGAGGTGGAAAAGAATGGGATGTACTCAAGTCACAGCCAGCACACCAGGTGGCCAGAACCTAGGGCATAAACAGTGGAGTAACAAGTCCAGAAGATTAGTATAGGAGGCAGCTTCTGAAATGCCTCCTAGTGATTACCTCCACACCCTCCTTGTGGAATCCCCCACCCCACACTCCCATGTAATAAAGCTATAAAGACTTCCATCTTGTTCATTCGGTCTCTCTCTCTCTCTCTCTCTCTCTCTCTCCCTCCCTCCTTCTCATTCATTTTGATAAATCCCGTTGCCATGTTATGAGGTACTGAGGCCCCCAGTTCAACAGCCCACAAGAAACTGAATCCTACTAATAATCGCTGAGTGAGCTTGGAAACATTATTGATCCAGTCGAACCTTGAGATGATTGTGGCCCCAGGTGATGCCTTGAGTGCAGTCTTATGAGAGACCCCAAGCTGGAGGACCCAGCTAAAGCCATACCCGTCCTCTAGACCCACAGAAACTGTTAGATAATAAATGTGTGCTGTTTTGAGCCACTAAGTCTGGGGACCGTTTGTTATGCAGCAGTACATAATTAATATACCTAGAAAGGATGGGAGGACATTCGGGAGCACACTGACACAAGTGCCCTATGGCTGATATGTCTTGTCTATATCTGATATAATACATGCCAAATGTGAGATATTAAAAGAATGATGATATGACTAGAGACAGGTTTGTCAAACACTGATGTGGCACACAAGAGGAGTTGGAACGGGCAGAGACCCCCAAGTTCAGAAATTACACAAAACTGTCGATGACCCCATGGTCTCCTGATGAGAAGGAAAGAAGACTAGAAAACCTTGGAGTTTTCCTTGAGGAGGAGAGGGAAGACAGGCAAGGCATTGAATTAGACTCGTATGGTCTTAACTGTAGATGGAACGTGGGGGTGAAGGAGAGGGAGGAAATTAAACAAAGATTCTAAAGAGTAAGGAATAGGAACATGGAAATAGGGAAACATTATTTACAGAGATGAGAGAAAAGAAAGTTTTGAACAAAAGATCCTGAGTTCAGCGTGGGACCGGTTGAGTTTGAAGTGCCAGTGAAGCGTCTGCATGCATTTGATACTCAAGGCTGAAGCTGAAGCCAGAAGTTTGGGGAATCACCTACATAAACTTCAAAACCAGCTCCAAATGGGAACCAGGGTCATGAGTCCGAGCTCAAGTGACCCGTCAACAACCTGAATACAAAGCACGTGAAGGTGAGGGTGCAGCTCAGGATCATGGTCCCACCTGCTCATGTGGAAGTCATGAGCTCACAACTGGGCTCACAACTGGCTTATTGCCAGTGATGACGGGGATCTCCGCCTCTTGTCGGCAGGACCGAGGGCTCAGCCCAAATGCAGCAGGGCCCTGATAAATGTGTATACATTTTCTTGCATAAAGATACCAAAGACTGGGGGTGCCTGGGTGGCTCAGTAGGTTAAGTGTCTGACTTCGGCTCAGGTAATGATCTTGCAGCTCATGAGTTCAAGCCCTGCATCGGGCTCTGTGCTGACAGCACAGAGCCTAGAGCCTGCTTCGGATCCTGTGTCTCCCTCTCTTCCTCTGCCCCTCCCCTGGTCACACTCTGTATCTCTCTCAAGAAATAAATAAACATTAAAAAAAAAACAAAAACAAAAAAAAAACAAAGACTGGCCCAGAGAGTAAAGCAAAGTCTTCAGGTCTCCTTATAGAGGTCCCTTCAAGATGAATACTCATGTTCAAGTTGTAAAAAAGGCGGGAAAGAGGGGTTATCCCCTAGAAACAGAAACTAGAATGGTGTTCTCCCAGGCCTGGGCAAGGGAGAAATGAGTTGTTGTCTAATGGGTATAGTTTCCAGTTTTGCAAGGTGAGAAAGTTCTGGAGATTGGTTGCACAGCAATATGAGTATACTTAACAATCCTGAAAAGGTATTAAGATAGGGAAGTGGAGCTCACTAGAGGAACGGTTCCTTTGGGGGAGGGGGGAGTATTTGTTTCTTTACCCCCCGACTCTATGATCCCGGACAAGCTTCTCTAAAGCTCATCCTGTTGATTCTTCCACCTCAAAGTGTGTCACATGCACGCTTTCCTTTTTATTCTGCTGCTGTCCCCTGGATCCGGGCCCCATGCCACTTGGATTGTTGTATGATCTCCTAGCTGTTCTCACTGCCTCCCTGCTCGGCACCCCAGGCTCACTGCCCCAGACTGATGATTCCAGAACACCACTTGGCACATACCCCACTTTAAGACTCCACTGGGCCAGAGTCAAATCCTGCAGGAGCTCTCTGAGCTGGTCCGTCCCCTCCACTGCATCTGGGCTGTCTCTGCTGAGTCCCGGAGGTGCGTCATGATTGTGCCCGGCGCCTTGTTCTTACTGCTTGTGCCCTTTGCACTGCCTCGGGCCCCCTCGGCAGTTATGCACCTGTGGGTGACCTTCCAGGCACAGCTCAGTGCCGTCCCATCTCCATGAGGACCTCAGCCCTCTGTAGCCACACCTTCCTTCATATGTCCAGAACTTTTTTCTCTACTAGCCATTTAATCATTATTATGCCTTATTGGTGACACCAAAAAAATGATGTAAGCTCTTTCTTGTTCACTTTACACACTCATTAACCATTAATCCTTACCAAATTTCCCTGAAATAGGTATTATTACCTTCATTTTTCAAATGAGGAAATTGAGACCTAGAGAGGTTATACGACTTATCCCAGGTCACACCAGCCCAGAGGTGGTAGAGCTGGAAATCAAATTCAGGCCTGTGGAACGCCAGCGCTTGTGTTCTTTTTGTGTTACATTATGTGACATCTCATTTACTTTGGCATTATTAATTCAGCAAACAGTCACAGTGCACCTGTTACGTACCATGCATTGTAGCACGTGTTAGAAGAGGGCCAAGGATGAACCAGACACAAGCCCAGGCTTCGAAGAGCTTTGAGATATACTCCTCATCTTGCATTTCTTTTGTCCTGTATTTTCTGTCCTCCCACACCTGCACCCAGTGGACCATCTTTTCCAGCAGACCCTAAGTGCATAAGATCAAGGATGGGTGTTTCTGTTAAGCACTGCTGTCTTTTCATTGTGTAGGACAATATCCGGCACATAACAGATTCTCAAGAAATGCTTCTTGACCAAGTGAATAAATGAGTGAATGAATGAAAGAATATTAAAAGAGGCTGAGGATGTGGAAGGAGAAGTGGGGGAGGAGTCAGAAGATAGAGCCCTCTATTTCCATGCCCCAGTATTCCCAAGGGGAACAGCATAAATATAGCAGTTCAAGAGCAAGAAGGAATTTAGTAGTATTGTCACTGCTTAGCTGATGGATGGGAGTCAAATCGTTCCCATGTTGGATATCTGGCCCCTACGACTGACTGGTAGACCCTGTACAATGTCCCCCCTCCCACACCAGGAAGAGAGGACTTCAGGCCCAGGGTTCCCAAGTTCAATAGCCTTTTCTTTTTTGCCTTAAAAAATTGCCGAGGCATGAGATATTTCCGTTCTCCACTGGCATCTTTGCACTGTGCCCAGAGAAACAATCATATCACGTTCAGGAAGGCAGGGGCCTGCAAAGGCAGGGAAACAGGAACCGTCCCCACGGATGTCCTCCCGGGGGTGACAGCCAGGGGCTGGGAACAAATGCTGTGTGAAAAGGAAAGCCAGACTTCACCAGCGGCTCCAGGTTGGGGGGCTGGCCCTTCCCAGCATCCAGCAGGACCGTCGGCCGTGGAGTCCGGGAACAGCATGTTATTCTTAAACACACACACTTTTCCTTCCCTACCCCCAGCCTCCTAAACACACACATGAAATCTTGTGTGAAATCTGAACAGGGAGCGTGGTACTGCAGAGCACATTTCCACTCCTTAGCCCGGTGCCAGGCCCTCACCAGAAAAGCATCCATCTCCCTCTCCAATATATCTCCAAAAGCCCAGTGCCAGCCTGGGGGCTCTGCTCACTGTCCCCAAACGTGTGTCAAGCCCAATCTCACTCCAAACCATTCTCCTCTTCCCCTTCCACACACTCCCTTCCCTTCCTCTCTGATTAGCAAATTCCTCCTCTTGGGTCCTTGACCCAGAGCCTCTCAGACAGAGTTAGCCTCTCTCACTCTCGAGTTCCAGCAGCACTTCCTGTCTAAGCCCGTGCTTCCTAATCTTTTTCATGGAAGAGAAAATGATAATATTTGTATGGCACCCTGGGGTGACATATGGAGCTGATCTCAGCAGGGCAACTGACCCAGGGACTCCCGATGCCTGCAGGACAAAGAGGACCAATACCTCAGACGTGCCTGTAATCCATTCAAGGTCACCGCACACAGCGCTGCTGGGCGAGCTCAAGTCTACAGACAGCCCCACCCTGTTACAGAGCATTCGAGTTTCCACGCTAGTTGAAGGAACAGAGGATGCCTACATGTATAAATAAACATACACACAATCATTTTTAAGTTCTTTGTGTAACAGAAAGAATATGGCCTTTGGCATCAAAGATATGCAAAGGTTCAAACGCTGGCTGTGCCACTTACTTGCTGTATGAACTTAGGCAAGTTAATGTCACCTCTCTGGTCTCACTCTTTCCATCCATAAAATAGGGGCTATAATGCCTATCCTCCTAAGATGGTGTTTTTAGGGGCACCTGGGTGGCTCAGTCAGTTAAGCTCCCGACTTGATTTCAGCTCAGGTCTTGATCTGAGGGTTGTGAGTTCAAGTCCCATGCTGGGCTTCGTGCTGGGCGTGAGGCCTATTTAAAAAAAAAAAAAAGATGTGTTTTCAAATTACCTTTAGTGAGGCATAATTTACACACAATAGAACTCACCCATTGAAGGCATGCACTTTACTAAATTTCCACAAGGGTATACAGCTGTGTAATCACCACGACAATTGAGATATAGAACACTTATACCACCCAAAAAAGTTCCTCCAGCCTCTTTCTGGTCTATCCCCACCCCCTACATTCCCTGTCCCCTGGCAACCATGCATCTCATTCCCATCACTGTAATTTTGCCTTTTCTAGTTTTTCATATAAATGGAATCGTACAATCATAGTCTTTTGTGCCTGGCTTCTTTAACTGAGGATAATTCGTTTGAAATTTATTTATGTTGTGTGTGTCCATAATTTGCTCTTTTTTAGTGCTGGATAGAATTCCATTGTATAGATATGCCACAATTTGTTTATTCATTCTCCTGTTGAGTTGTTTAGGATTGTTGGCTTTCACGAATACAGCTGCTGTAAACATTCTGACGCAAGTCTTTTTGGCAATGTATCTTTATTTCTGTGGGCTTAACACCTAAGAGTTAAACTGCTGAGTCACAGAATAGGTTCATGTTTAACTTTTTTTTTCTTCACGTTTTTAACTAAATTCCAGTTAGTTAACATACAGTGTAGTCTTAGTTGCAGATGTAGAATGCAGTGATTCATCACTTACATGTAACACCCAGTGCTCATCACAACAAATGCCCCCCCCTTAATCCCTATCACCCATTTAGCCCATCCCCCGCCCACTTCCCCTCCAGCAAACCTCGGTTTGTTCTCTATAGTTAAGAGTCTATTTCCTGCCTAGACTTCCTAAGGTTTGCCTCTCTTTTTCCCTCATATGTTCATCTGTTCTGCTTCTTAAATTCCACATATGAGTGAAATCAGATGGTATTTGTCTTTCTCTGACTTATTTCACTAAGCGTTATACTCTCTAGCTCTATCCAAGTCATGTAAATGGCAAAATGTCATTATTTTTTATGGCTGAATAATATTCCATTGTACATATCTACCACATCATCTTCATCTACTCATCAGTTGGTTGGGTTCTTTCCATAATTTGGCTAATGTTGATAATGCAATCCCTGTTGAAATACCACCAATATTTATCACAGAGCTAGAACAAACAATCCTAAGATTTGTATGGGACCACAAAAGACCCTGAATCACCAAAGCAATCTTGAGAAAGAAAAGCAAAGCTGGGGGCATCACAATTCCAGACCTCAAGTTGTATTACAAAGCTGTAATGATCAAGACAGTATGGTACTCACACAAAAACAGACACATAGATCAATAGAACAGAATAGAAAGCCTAGAAATCAACCTAAAACCATATGGTCAATTAATCTTAGACAAAGTGGGAAAGAATATCCAGTGGAAAACCCAGAGCACTTTTTCTGTTCTTAGGAGATAAGCATTCAATATTTTACTACTAAGTATGATGTTAGCTGTAGAATTTTTCATAGACATTCATTATCAGATTGAGGAGGCTCTATTCCTCCTCTGGTGAGAATTTTAACCATGAATGAGTGTTGAATGTTTTCAGATATTTTCCTGAATTTATTGAGCTGATTGTTTGGCTTTTCTTCTTCCTTCTGTGAATGTGGTGTATTATACTGATTTTCACATTTTAAACCATCTGTTTATTTTGGGGGATTAACTCTACTTGATCTAATATATAATCATTTTTAAATTATTTTTATTTTGGGGGGAATGAAAGCTGGTGCAGCCACTCTGGAAAACAGTATGGAGGTTCCTCAAAAGACTAAAAATAGAACTACCCTATGACCCAGCAATTGCACTACTGGGCATTTATCCAAGGGATATAGGTGCGCAGTTTCGAAGGGACACATGCACCCCATGTTTATAGAAGCACTATCAACAATAGCCAAAGTATGGAAGAGCCCAAATGTCCATCGACGGATGAATGGATAAAGAAGATGTGGTATATATATATACAATGGAGTATTACTCGGCAATCAAAAAGAATTAAATCTTGCCATTTGCAACTACGTGGATGGAACTGGAGGGTATTATGCTAAGTGAAATTAGTCAGAGAAAGACAAAAATCATATGACTTCACTCATATGAGGACTTTAAGAGACAAAACAGATGAACATAAGGGAAGGGAAACAAAAAGAATATAAAAACAGGGAGGGGGACAAAACAGAAGAGACTCATAAATATGGAGAACAAACTGAGGGTTACAGGAGGGGTTGCGGGAGGGGGCAATGGGCTAAATGGGTAAGAGGCACTAAGGAATCTACTCCTGAAATCATTGTTGCACTGTATGCTAACTAACTTGGATATAAATTTTAAAAAATTAAAAATAAAATTAAAAAAACAAAAAAATATTTTTTATTTTTTAATCATCCCTTTTACACATTGCTGGATTCAATGTGCCAATGTTTCATTGAGGATTTTTTAAGAATATGTTCTTGAAAGACAATGGTCTTCTTTTTTCTTTCCTTGTAGACTGTTTTTTGGTTTTTGGATTGGGGTTGTTTGTTCATTTGTTTGCTTTTTGGTTCTAGAATCTTTGTTTTCTAGTCTGTATAATGTTGACTTCATAAAATGATTTGCAAGTTTTTTCTCATCCTCTGTTTTCAGAAAGAGTTTATGTAGAAATAGTATTTTTTGACCTTAGATGATTAATAAAATTCACTAATAAAACCATCTGGACATGTGGTTTTCTTTGTGAGAAGGCTTGTGAATTTTCTTCATTTTTATTCAGCTTTTATTTTTCTTGAGTCAATTTCAAATTATGTCTTTTTCAGTGAATTTGTCTATTTTAATTGAAACTGTCATACTTATTGGCATAAAATTGTTCATAATTTTTCATTTCGTCCTTTTTTTTTTTATCTGTAGCATCTATAATGATGTTCTTTCTTTAATTCCTGATTTTGAATTTTTTTCCTTGATCAGCCTCCTTGGGGGGCTTATGAATTTTATTAATCTTTTCAAAGAATCAACTTTGGCTTTATTAATTTCTCTGTTGTTTGTCTTTTACTTAGTCAACTGTAGCTCTATTATTTCCTGCCTTCTACTTTCTTTGTTTTTAATTTTGTTCCTCTTTTTCTAGTTTCTTAAGGTGAAATGTAGATCACTGATTTTAAACATTTCTTCTTCTTTTTTTAAATGTTTATTTTCGAGAGAGCATGAGAGGGAAGGGGGGAGAGAGAGGAGGACTCAGGATCCAAAGCGGACTCCACACTGACAGCAGCGAGCCCAATGTGGGGCTCAAACTGATGAACTGCAAGATTATGACCTGAGCCAAAGCTGGACAGATGCTCAACAGACTGAGCCACCCAGGCACCCCAAACATTTCTTCTTTTCTTAAAAAAAAAAAAAAAAAAAAAAAAAAAAAACACTTTAAATTTCCTTTCAAGTATTCCTTTAGAAGTATACTGACATTTTGTTTCATTTTCCAGTTTCCCATGATATCTCCTTTGCAACATGCTGTTTGTACATGGGTTGTTATATTGCTGCATATGTGGGGATTTTTCTAGGTACCTTATTGTTATTGGTTTCTAATTTAATTTTATTGTAGTCAAAGAATACTTCTGTAAAATATTAGTCTTCTGAAAGTATTGAGAGTTATTTTATGGCCCAGCATATGGTCCAACTTGGGGAATGTTCCCTGAGCATTCAAATGTTTATTCTGGTGTTACAGGGTAGAATGTTCTATAAATGTCAATTAAATCAAGTAGTTCTAAACATTTTATCCTTACTCACTTTTTTATTTACTTGTTCTATAAATTGCTTAGGGAAAGTTATTAAAATCTCCCACTATAATTGGATATTTGCCTATTTTTCCCTTCAGTTCTGTCACGTTTTGCTTCTGTTATTAGATGTATTTATATTTAGGATTGTTGTGTCTTCTTGATGAATTGACCCTTTTATCATCGCGAAATGTGCCTCTTTATATCTGGAAATATTCTTTGACTTTAATACTGATACTAACATAGCCACACCAAGTTGCTTCTATCTACTGTTTAATTGTGTATCTTTTTCCATCTTTGACGATGAACCTATATGCGTGCTCTTTGTATTTAAGCTCTGTCTCCTCTAGATATCACATACTTGCGTCTTGATATTTTTTAACCCATCTGAAAATCTATCTTTTAAGTAAAATCTTTAGTCTATATTTATTTAATGTAATTATCGAGATCATTTGGGTAGAAGTCTGCTGTCTTGCTCTTTCTTTTCTACTTGTCCCATCTGGATTTTTCCCCTGTATTTCTCCTTCCCTGTCTTTTAGTTTTTATTTTGATTAATTGGACTTTTTGGGATTCCATTGTATTTCCTCTGTTGGCTTTCAAGCTGTATCTCTGGAGATTTTTTTCTTAGTAGTTGCTCTAGACATTACCATAGGTATCCTTAATCTACCATAATCTAGTGAGAATTAACATTGTGCCACTTTACATGGAACGTGGGACCCTTGCCACACTATACTTTCATCTATTCCTCCATCCTTTCTGCTATTATTGTCACATATTATACTTCTACCTATATCACATGCCCTACAATATATTCTTGCTAGTTTTCTCTTATGCAGTCACTTGCCCTTTAAAGAAATGAAGAGGGAAAAATAAGGTAGTGTTCCATATTTACCTACATATTTATGCTCCTCTTTCATTCCTGTAGATCTGAATTTTCATCCAGTATCATTTTCCTTCAGCCTCATAACTACTCTTTAGCATCTCTTGTAATGTAGGTCTGCTGGCAACAAAGTCTCTTAGCTGTAATTCATCTGAAAATGCTCTATTCCATCTCATATTTTAGAGATATTGTCACAGCATATTGAATTATATTGAATTCTGGGTGGATGGGGCTTGTTTTTCTTTCCACCTATGAAATATGCCATTCCATTTTCTTCTGGCCTTCATTATTTCCTGTGAGAAGTCAATTCTAACAAGTTTCTTGGTTTCCCAGTATGTTGTGCCCACTCCCCAACTTGGCTGCTTTTAAGTCTTTCCCTCTTATTTTCTTTATTTTTAAATTGTTTATTAAAATAGTTGATATACAATGTTGCATTGGTTTCAGGTGTACAACAAAGTGATTTGACAATTCGATACATTACTCAATGCTCCCCGCGATAAGTGTAGTCACCATCTGTCACCATACAACATGACTGTATTATTGACTATATTTCCTGTATCTTTCATCTCCATGACTTATTTACTTTATAACTAGACATTTTTAGGGGTGCCTGAGTGGTTCAGTCGGCTACATGTCCGACTTCAGCTTAGGTCACAATCTCACGGTTCATGGGTTCGAGCCCTGCGTTAGGCTCTGTGCTGACAGCTCAGAGACTGGAGCCTGCTTCAGACTCTGTGTTTCCCTCTCTCTCTGTGCCCTTCCCCCCCCCCACTCTCTTTCTCAAAAATAAATAAACATTCAAAAAATTATAGGGGCGCCTGGGTGGCTCAGTCGGTTGAGCGTCAGACTTCGGCTCAGGTCATGATCTCGCGGTCCGTGAGTTCGAGCCCCGCGTCGGGCTCTGTGCTGACTGTTCGGAGCCTGGAGCCTGTTTCGGATTCTGTGTCTCCCTCTCTCTCTGACCGTCCCCTGTTCATGCTCTGTCTCTCTCTGTCTCAAAAATAAATAAACGTTAAAAAAATTTAAAAAAAATTATAATTGGACATTTGTACCTCTTAATCCCCTTCACCCATTTTGCCCATCCCCCCATCCACCTCCCCTCTGGCAACCACCTGTATTTAAGAGTCTATTTTTTTTTGTTTATTTGTTCATTTGTTTTGTTTTTTTAGATCCCACATATAAGTGAAATCATATGGTATTTGTGTTGCTCTGTCTAGCTTCTATCACTAGCATATAATACCCTCTAGATCCATCCAGGTTGGCACAAATGGCAAAATCTCATTCTTTTTTATGGATGCATAATATTTGTATGTGTGTGTATGTGTGTGTGTGTGTGTGTGTGTGTCCCACTATACCATATCTTCTCTATCCATTTATCTACTGATGGACACTTGGGTTACTTCCATATTTTGGTTATTGTAAATAATGCTGTAATAAACACAGGGTTGCGTATAGCCTTTTGAATTTGTGTTTTCGTTTCTTGTGGCTAAATACCCAGTAGTGAAATTACTGGATCCTATGGTATTTCTATTTTCAATTTTTTGAAGAACCTCCATACTGCTTTCCACAGTGATTGATCAACTTATATTCCCACCAACAGTGCACAAGTGTTCCCTTTTCTCCACATCCTTATCAACACTTGTTATTACTTGCCTTTTTGATACTCGCCATCCTGACTGGTGGTGGGTGATACCTCGTTGTGGTTTTGATTTGCATTTTCCTGATGATGAGTGACACTGAGCACCTTTTCATGTGTCCATTGGCCATCTGCATGTCTTCTTTGCAAGAATGTCTATTTAGGTCTTTTTTGCCCATTTTTTTTTTCTTTTCACCCAATGTTAAATCAGATTGCTTGCTGTTTGGTTTCAAGTTGTATACATCTTTTATGTTTTTTGGATGTTATCCCCTTATTGGATATACCACTGACAAATATCTTTACCCATTCAATACATTGTCTTTTCATTCTGTTGATGGCTTCCTTTGCTATGCAAAAGATTGTATTTGGTATAGTCCCGATAGTTTATTTTTGCTTTTCCCCCCCTTGCCTGAGGAGACATGTCCATAAATGTGTTGCTAAAACCAATGTCTATTACTGCCTGTATCTTATTTTAGGAGTTTTATGGTTTCAAGCCTCAAATTTAGGTCTTTAATCCATTTTATTTTTGTGTATGGGTAAGAAAGTGGTCCAGTTTCATTTTTTTTGCATGTAGCTGCCCAGTTTTCCCACTGCCACTAACTGAAAAGACTGTCTTTTCCCCATGTATATTCTTGCCTCCTTTGTTGTAGATTAAGTGACCATGGGTCTATTTCCAGATTTTATTTTTGATTTTCAAGATTGTAGTTTGACTATAATTTCCTGAATAGGAATTGAATTGATGAACATTGAAAATTGGACTAGTGTGTTCAGATTGCAGATTAAATCTCTTGAAACATTTCTTTATTTATACTTTGACCAGATAAAGAAGGCAATGAAGACCTTGGCGAGTATTGAGATTAGGTATCTAGAATAAAGAGGTGAAAAAGGGAAAGCCATGAGAAAAGATTAAAGAAATATTATACTATAATATAAGAAATCTGGGAGGATTCATGAAGAGAAAATGCACAGATATCTAACAATAATGAAATCAATCTCCAAAAAGATGTGTCCTAGCTATGTAACCAAACAATTTGAAAGAGAGACTCAAGAAGAAGAAGGACGAGAAGAAGGAGGAGTAGAAAGAGTTCTTAGAAATTAAAATATAAAAGCAGGAACAAAATAATTCAATAGAAATATTGAAAGATATAATTGAAGAAGTCTCTCAGAAAGTAGAACAAGAAAACAGACATAAAAATACAAGTCAAAATTAAAAGATAAATTCACGATGTCCAACTGCTGATAAATTAAAAGTTTCAGAAAGAAAAAACATGGAGGGGGCACCTGGGTGCCTCAGTCGGTTGAGCTTCCGACTTCAGCTCAGGTCATGATCTCACAGTTCGTGAGTTTGGGCCCCGCATCGGGCTTATGCTGACAGCTAAGAGCCTGGAGCCTGCTTCACATTCTGTGTCTTCCTCTCTCTCTCTGCCCCTCCCCTGCTCAGACTCTCAATCTCTCTCTCAAAAAACAAATAAATATTTTTTTAAAAAAATTTTTTAAAGAAAAAACATGGAGGAGGAAATCACAAAAGAAATGATACTAGAAAAGTTCCCAAAAATGAAGGGCATAAAGTTACAGATTGAAAGGATCCATCAAAAATCTATGCAATGTATAGATTTACATCAAGCACATCACTGTGCAATTTAAGAACGGTGGCGATAAAGACAGGATCCCAGGATCCCTGGAAGAAAGAGAAAGAGGAAAAAATGCAAGGTAAAATTTTGAAGTTCAGAAATCAGAATGGTGTTGGACTTCTCAAAAACAAAATTAGATGCTAAAGGATAGTGGACCAGTGTCCTAAAATTCTGAAGAGAAATGTTTCCAATCTAGAATTGCATTTCTGAGTACAATGCTGATTGAGTATGAGGTAGAAAGAAGGCGTATTTGAACATGCCAGTCTCCTGGTGTCTGGGAGTCTCCCAAAGATGTTGTTTGGAAAAATGTAACACACACAATCAAAATTGTGAGGAAAGGGGGGAAATGTGTGTGAAAGGGGATTATGTTAAGAAACCTATATTCTTATCTTCTATTATGAAATAGTGAGATAAATACCAGAAGAAATGCCTAGTTGCCCCTAGAAAATGGGACTTAGAGATAGGATATCTGTTAAAGTACAAAGTGAATTTAAAAATATGTCTATGTTGCGGCGCCTGGGTGGCTCAGTCAGTTGAGCGTCTGACTTCCGCTCAGGTCATGATCTCGCGGTTTGCAAGATCGAGCTCCGCATCGGGCTTTGTGCTGACAGCTCAGAGCCTGGAGCCTGCTTCAGATTCTGTGTTTCCATCTCTCTCTCTGCCCTTCCCCCACTCATGCTCTGTCTCTCTCTTTGTCAAAAAAAAAAAAAAAAAAAAACATTAAAAATATGTCTATGTATTGCTTCTCGGGGGGGGGGGGGAGACTAAAAATTACCTTCCTAATTTGTATGACAGTCAGTGCTATGTGTTCACGAAGCCCTTTCTTTTTCTCCTGCATAATTGGCTAAACTGGCCCCCTTGTTAGGTTGGAGCTACATGCATGTGAGTGGAAGCCATGCATGCTGTTTTCAGGCCTGACACATAAAACTCTGCAAAAAAAATGTTTTAATCAGTCCTTTAGCTCTACCTAAATAAAATTCATTTTAATAACCAGAGTTGTTGAATAATGAAACAGGTTGTCTCAAAGAAATGAGTTACTCGTTGCAGAAGTATTCTAATAGGAGCAGTAAGGCCCTATCAAGCAGGTGGAGAAGTTGATCCTGTCTTTGGCATAAGGATGGGTTAGAGAACACCTGTGTTTTCATCAAACTGTAGTGTTCTATAACTCAATTTCAGAATTTTGGGGTTATCTCAGTCATCCATTCATTCAACAAATAAATACTAAAGGCCTACTATGTGCCAAGGGCTGGGGATACCACAGTGAGCAGGAGAAATGTACCCATCCTGGAGGAATTTACCCATCTGGCAAAGGTGTGAAAAGAAATAAATCTGAGCTCTAGCACAAAGGATTTAGATTAGCTCTAAGGAAGGGCTTGCTTAGTTGTTAAACAGGGGAGTTTTGTGATTCGTATTCCTTTCTTATAAATCTTTTAAAATTGGAACAATCCTCATCTATCTGGGATGGTTTAAAATATAATCAGGTAATGCTTGTAGACAGAGGAATGAATTCAAGAGTCGCTTGAAATCTTTTCTAGTCTGGTGAACCAATTATCATCTGAACACATCTGGGGATATGTTAAATCAATACTTAGAGCATTTCATTCAAAATCTTCATGTCCATTTCCTAATCTTAAGCAAAGTTTAGGAGATGGATGGGTCTCTTTCCCCCTTTAATTAGAAGGAAAACTGAGGCACATGAGTGCCCAGAACCAAAACTAAACTTAGACAAGAGTATACTTTCTTACCATTGATATTGATTAAATACCTACCATGTGCTATGTATGTACTGACCTAGATACCTTAAGTATATTATTTATTACTTCTAGCAACACTAGGGGTACATATTATTATTCATACTTTGAAATTAGAAAACTGAAACCCAAAGAGTAAATACAACTTGCTGATAGGCAGCAAGATCAGTATTCAAACCCAGATCTGTCTGATTCTAAAGCCTCTACTCTTAACCACGGTACTATAGTGTAGTGTGACCATACACAACGTATATATAGCGATTGGGTTTGTAAATAATTCCCTGGGCTCTGCTAGCCAAGAAACATCCCTAGCATGCTCTCTTGGTAAAGACTCATTTTGCCCCAGAACATGGAGGGTCCTAGTCATGTAGGTTAGAGAAGGTAGTTTGAGAAGGTAATGGCAGGACCCTGGGCCTCCAGGGCCAAGCAGCATGTCTCCAAAGGACAGATTCAGTGCTCCTGATGAGGAGATGGTACCACTGCCAATTAAAGTCTTCCTTCTGACTGGATCCCTCCTCCTCCCAGGGCTATGAAGCAGAAGATTAATCCCCTACTAGGGGAAAGCCATCTTGCCTTCTTTTTTTTTTTTAAGTTTTTTAAATTTATTTTTGAGAGACATAGAGACAGAGTGCTAGCAAGGGAGGAGCAGAGAGAGAGGATTTGGACCAGAATCCGAAGCAGGCTCCAGGCTCTGAGCTGTCAGCACAGAGCCGGACGCAGGGCTCAAACTCACGAACCGCAAGATGGCAACCTGAGCCAAAGTCAGCCGCTCAACAGACCGAGCCACCCAGGCACCCCATCTATCTTGGCTTCTGATGCCAGGATCATCCTGCGATTTGTTGGGGAAAATGTTTTTCCATCTGCTAATTGGATATGAAAGGGTTAACTTCTCACCGATTCTGTAGGAAACCACTGACATGATTACATTTAGAGCACTCTTCAAACTATCATGGAAGACATATCCTACTGTAGAAAGCAGAGAAGTCTCTTAGAAGTCAGATACCAAAGCACTGCCATAACATCCCTCAAAAAAATCATCCCTCCTTAGTCCAGGTTGTACTTTGTATTACGCTTAACTGTATACTGTCTTATAACATAGTCATCACTGTATGTTTCCCACCTACGATACTAAAGTGCAGCTTGTTGGAGTAGCCTTTGGAGACAAATGGACCTGGATTCAAATCTAGGCTTTATCACTTACTACTTTTAGTTGGAATTGTACAAGTTGCTAAATTGCTGAATTTTTCTGAATCTCCTTTTTCCCATATTAAAATTGGGTTGATAATGTCCCCCAGTAGAGGGTAATTCTGAGGACTGATAGAGATGATGTGTATAAAAGCAACTGAGAGTTACTAGACACTTGGCCCAGGTTTCTTTCCACCTGTCAAGCAGGGACCATATCCTTGTCATCTTTCCATCCCTCCAAGTGCCTAACTTAGCATCTTGAGCTTGCAAGATATTCAGTCACTAGCTGCTGGATGAGGAAAGAGCTCTGAACTTGGAATCAAAAGACCTAGGTTTTAAGTCCCACTTACTGGCTGTGTAACCAGGGTCCAGGTGCTTTCCTTTGATGGACCTCCGTTTATACAGAGTTGACCTCAGATGCAGGGAGCATCATCATGCCAAGTACAGCAGGGCACAGCGGCACCCTGTTTATACATTAGAATTAGAATATAGGAAGAGCTTTTGAAAAATATTGATCTCCAGCCTTACCTAGGTCATAAAAAATCTCTCGGGATGAGGTTTAGGCATTGTATACATTTCCAGAGGAGTTTCTAGTAGACAGGGAAGGCTGAGATTCAGTAGTCTAGTACGGCCCCCGACACATTGCAAGCACCCAGTAAGTGTTTTAACTCTCAGGTGGAAGTGATGATAAGAGCAATTTCCTATGGGAAAGACAGGAGTCCCCGTTCTTAGTTCACTCCACAAATCCTATCACTTAGAAATTCATTATCACCCAGGGGCACCTGGGTGGCTCGGTTGGTTAAGTTCCAACTCTTGATTTTGGCTCAGGTCATGACATCAAGGTTCATGAGTTCAAGCCTCCCACTGGACTCTGCACTGACAGCACGCAGCCTGCTTCGGATTCTCTCTCTCCCTCTCTCTCTCTGCCCCACCCCACTTAGGTCCGTGCACACGTGCGTGCGCACTCTCTCTCTCTCTCAAAATAAACATTTTAAAAAAGAAATTGATTTATTATTTTAAAAATAAAAATGCTGCTAAGATGGCTATATTAAATATTTACAATTTAAGCTGGAAGAACTCTTTAAAAGCATCTAGTACAAACCTCTCATTTTTGTAGATACGGACAACTGAGACCCAGAGAGAGGGTGTGGCTTTCCCTGTGTCACATAGTGACAAGAACACGAGCCTGCAAACCCCCGGAGTGCTGTTGTGGCATTGGATAATGGCATTTTCCTCAAGCTACTAAGTGACAGAAAGCAATGGAGAGACAAGAGTCAGTCATTCAACACATGCACAAAGTTTGTGCAAGATACTACGATAAGTGCAGTGGTGGCCAGGATAAATCAAGGAGGGATTCTACTTTGCTGGGGAGATTACAAATTTCTTGAGAAGAAAAGGTAGGTGGCAGTGTTCTTACTTCACTTTCCTTTCAGTACTGCCTTGGGCCTGGGAGCAGGCAGACTGGTCACGGGGTCATGACAAACCATCCTCATGCTACCCTGAGTGGTTACCTTTAAGTTGTCATTGTCGTTATTACTTATTATTCTTAACACAATATGAACATCATAAGCCAAGCATTGTACAGACCAACCTTTTGCTGCCAAACTCAACCCAGACTGATCACATGAGAATTATCTGGAAAATTCATCTTTGAAACAGACATCATTGAGATTTCCAGCCGTGGCAGACCAACTTGTACAGACCAATCCTCATTCCAAGAACAGCTAGAGAATCTGGATAAACTATTTGAAATAAAAACATCAATTGGAAGGGTCAGACAGCTACCAAGGCAGCAAGGTCTTGAGGACAAAGATCTTTGACTCAGGAAAGGTCAGTACGACATTCAGCTTCAAAAGGGTGACTGTGGGGCTAGGAAACTGAGCAGAGCTGTTGGCAGCCTTACGAGAATTGAGGTCAGTGTCTACCAAAGAGGAAAAGATCTGATAACACCCTAGGCTTTCAATTAGGACCTCTAAAAGGCTTGACTTTAACTGCAAATGTGAACTAGAAATGGACCACCCCTCAAAAAGAATAAATCTCAGTTTTCTATGAACTCACTTATACATTGGATTGAGATAAATTGCCTCTAGACTGCTTGCTAGAAGCAAAAGTATATATCATCTGAAGTAAAATAATGTCATTAAGAGTCTCAAAACATCCCTACAATATTTTATTCACAATGTCTAGGATTCAAACAAAAGTTACAGGTGCATTAGAAGACAAGACTAACTGAACAAAAGGAGGGGTAAAAAGAAAATAGAAGCAGACCCAAGAGAGATTCAGATCTTGAAGTTATCAAACGATAATAACTGTAAATAATATATTCAAAAAAACATATGAGGAACTTTCTCCGCAGAACTGGAATCTATTTTTTAAAGAATCAAATGGAAATTCTAAAACTGAAATAATAAAATAATTTAAATTAGGAATTCAATGAAGAGGTTTGAAAGCAGATTAGACACAGCTGAAAAGTGTGTTAATGAGCTGGAAAAAAAAAACAGGTCAATAGAAAATATCAAGAGGGAGAGAAAGGGAGAAAGAGAAGAGCATTAGAGACACACAGGACATGGTGAAAGGTCTAAAAGATATGAAATTTAAGTCCTGAAGGAAGTGAGAGAGTGAATGGGGAAGAAGCAATATTAGAAGTGATAACAGGTGAGAATTTTCCAAAACCGATAAAGGCATCAGTCCACATACTGGAATCCCTATGAACACAAGCAACACACACACACACACACACACACACACACACACACACACACACACACATAACCAGCCCCACAACTGGGCACATTATAGCAAAATTGCTGAAAACCAAGACCAAGAAAAAAACTGTAAAATTATCAGTGGGTGAGTGAAATCACATTACCTACAAAGGAGCAAAACAAGACTGACAGATGACTTTTCAAACAGAAGCTACAGAAACCAGAAGGCAACGACATATTTAAGCTGCTGAAAGAAAATAACTACTAGTCTTTAATTCTATAACTCATCAAAAAAAATCCATCATCAAAAATGAAGTTTAATCCATTTTTAAACAAAAACAGAAAATTCATCAAAAGTAGGCTGGCACTAAGAGAAATACTAAAGTTATTTCCTTAAGAAAAAGGAAAATCATCCAAAATGGTAGTTTGGAGACACAGAAAGGTAAAAAGACAACAGAAATGGTAAATATGTGGATTATTCTAAAGAAATAGGGCATAAATTGATAGTATCATGTAAGGAAACCCTAATTCCCAAAGCTGTTTGCTTTTTGGGGTCAAAACTACTATAGTTACCCAGGTGATAATTGGTTGAGGTAATTTCACATTTCTCAACCATCACATTTGTGCTGGCTTCTCTTCTGAAACCACAAAAGACTTTATCCCCTAACCATCAAAACAAAATTTTGTTATTATTTTTTAGATCAGTTTGTCTTTGGCCAAGATTTGTTGATCTGTTATGATGATTCTGTTCCAATATGTCTGAACATGCTTTCTCCAACACACTACACATAAAAGGCTGTTACAGTTTTTTGACTGTAATAATTTGAAGAATTCTGTGGTCCAAGAATCTAATGGTATATATTTAAAAAGTAAAAGTCTTCAGTCTCCTTCATCACCATTTGTTTTCTGCTCCTGTCGTCAATTACGTTGGATGCTCTGGTACACTCTACTCTACTTCAGCACCAGTTGAGTTGTCCAATCTTGAGTAACAGCCACAGCCATTTCCAGTTTTACCCAAATGCAAGACTTCCTTTAGGCTAGAATTAGGCACAGTTTTGACTCTGAAACTCAGGCTTATCTGTTGTAGATGCTCTTTCAGGGTTTCAGATCTAGGGTTGCTAATATATCAGTACATCAGGGGCTAGGTACCCAAGATTTAGTGGGACCAAATGTTGATCCCTTTCATTGGTTATTCACACATTTTGTTGTCTTTCTAAAAAAGTTCAACTCACTGCTCGGTGATGTTGAGTGAGACAAGTTAGATTTATTCATTCAAGAAACACTTTTTGAGCACCCAATACAGTGAAATCCTGCAATGACATTAAATTAGAATGAAGACCATTATAAATTGGCTCCTATCCTCCATCCAGCCCCCATTCTCAAATGTAGCCATCTAAATGTCTTATTATTTGGGGGGAAACGGAGGGAATGTGTAAGGAGAAGAAGACAGGATAGGGGAAATTTTGCCTTTGAAATCAGAGAAGTGGAGTGCCCCAGAATCCCCACGTATCTACTTAAATTGGGCCAACAAATGGGTACCACTAGCCAGGAGATTTCCAGAATCACTGCTCTTGCTCTGGAAATTCAAACAACAGGATCCAGAAGCATCCCCATCAATATTTAAGCTACAACAGACAACTGCCACCAGGAGATGCCAAAACATAGCCAGGTGGTGATAAATTTCGAGGGGAACTCCCTGCTGGCTAGCTGAGCTGGCTGGCCCCAGTTATCTCATTAACCGAATTAATTTGACTCCTCATTTTTTATTAGTGAATTTCTGGGCACAATTTAATCAAGAATCCGCAAACTCTTCTTAAAATTAATTTTAATTAATATGCCCTCAAGGAACCTACATTTTATTGGAGGAGCCAGCCAAGTTAACTAATAATCATCATGCAACTCAACAAATTCCATAACAGAGATATGACTAGGATGGGATCATCCCAACCAAACAAAAGGATAGTTAACTATTTTTCTTTTTTTTTTTATGTTTTTCAAGAAATGAGAGTGATCACCTTCACTGTAAACACTTTCAGACTTTGAGCAGGTTATCAAGAATGATAGGTGTTAGATATTTGTCAGACCAACAGGTAAGTGTGTCGAACAAATATTCCAAATGGATTAACCACCAGCCCCCACTGCAGTACGGTTTGCTTTCATTGATTACAATCAGGGTTATTATTGTGGTTATTATTTCAGTTGTTCTTAAGTTCAAGTTAGAGTGCATTAAGTCCGTTCTTCAACTAAGCTGATTAACTTCTAAGCAGGAATATATACAAACCCCATTTGACTATGCTAATAGAAAGACCAGTTTAAAGAGGTTATAAAAATCATTAAACACAAAACCAACATGAGAGAGAAGAAAGATCCCTTCGGGACCAAAACTTCTTTATTTCCAAGAATAGAAGAAATGGCAACAAGCAAAGTCACAACTGGAAATTTAACATTTTATAAGGCAGCTGGAGAAGGCTGTCCGAGGCTGATTTCTTACAGAAGGTACAAGATGAAGGAAGCTCAGAGACCCCAAATCCCTGGACACTAATCTCCTCAGTGTTCTTACCGTGCTGTCTCTGCACAGTTCTTTTACCAGCTCTTCTTCCAATCTATTTTAGCGGTCTGCCAAACAGCAGCCGACTGGTTTGGTTATTAAAAAAAAAAAAAAAAAAAAAAAAAGCCCCACCCCCAGGAACCATTATAACAGGGTTTCAAAAAAGCAATTTACAAGCAAAAATTTACAGCAGGAAACATGAAAGGAACTGGGTTGTGCATAAACCATAAGACATATCTGCCAGGGCCCTCTTCCTTAAAAGGTTGGATCTAATTACACAGGGAGCCATCAAGGGGACGAAGTTAGCATGAATGACCCTCAGAGCTCCATGTTACCAAGACTGAGGGACAAGGACTAGGGGAGGACTTTGGTGTCTGTTGCAACCAAAATAATTCCAGCTTGGCAACTAGCTATGTGTCCCTTTTCTCTATGATCCTCTAGGTCTTGGTCCCTTGTATGCTCTTTTTTATTTGCCAGTTACATGTGTTAGTTTCTTTTACCCAAGCCCTCTCCTGACTGATTATACTAACAGGCATGTGAAGGTACGGGACCTTCCACCCCCCATCTCAGAGCAGACGTCTCATTTCCTAGCCTTTTGTCCCAGGCCCACCCAATAAAGCGTGCTGCACTCAAAATGATGCAAGGTCTACTTCCATATATCCCCAGTTTAAAGCTTGGTTATAGACTCTCTCCTCCCCTCCCCAACTTGTTTCTTTATCAAGAGAAAGCAAATCATGTTACCCGAGTCTCAAACTCTAGCTGCTATCTCTACCTCTACATTCTCCAAAGGACATGTACCGCATAGTGGAAAAATACACGGGTTTTAAAGTTCAAGGCAGGGTGGGAGGAGGGTGCCTGGGTGGCTCAGTCGGTTAAGCACTGGCCTTCAACCCAGGTCACGATTTCACCCGTTTGTGGGTTTGAGCCCCGCATCGGGCTCTCTGCTTTGCCTGCAGAGCCCACTTCAGATCCTCTGTCCCCCTCTCTCTCTCTGGGCCCCTCCCTCGCCCTCTCTCTCTCTCTCTCTGAAAAAACAAAACAAAACCTGAAAATTAGAAAAAAAAAAAGTTCAGGGGAGCCCCGGTGTAAATCCTGATTCGGCCACTTCTTAAGCACTGTGACCTTGAACATGTGAGCTAATGCATTTGCACTGTGACCTTGAACATGTGAACTAATGCATTTAACCTCCATTCCTCCATCTGTGGAATAAAAGAACTGCTTCATAGACCTTACACATGATTAAATGACATGGTGTATTTTGTAAAAGCACAAGCCCTTACGTGTGTATTTAATAAGTGCTAACTGTTAGAAAAGAGCCTTTTCAGCTTTAGGTGTCTAACGTTTTCATTTCTCATAGTAACATTGACGTTCACATGCACATATGTCTAACTCTTAGGATATAATTGGTAAACGAGAACTACATCGTGTCAGTCCCTTATAGCATGAGTGATGGACAGTAGCAGACCTTCTTGCTGATAGTTTTGATCAAGAAGTTGCTGTACTGGGTGTGTGTGTGTGTGTGTGTGTGGTCTGAGATTTCCAACCAAAGTGGATGATGAATAGAGCTGAACCAATTTCTCTGTTCCGGTAATTGGCAGAACCATTTCTCAACCTGTTCCCATCCACCTCTGGGGCCTTTCCCACTTACCATGGAGGCTTTGGAAAAGGAGGTTAGCCTCCTTCCAGAGAGAAAGTTCCAGCAGAAACAGCAGCTGAGGCTTTAGGCAGGAGCAAACTCGTGTGCGTTCAGAAACTAACCATGATTCCAGATGAAGCTTGGAGTTGGGCACCATTCCATCTTTTACAGTGAGCACTTCACAGTTTTCCAAGTGCTTTTGTATTTCCAACCTCCTGGGAAGGCCAACTCTTTACCGTATTCGTATTTTGCACCCTGTATGTCCACTTCACTGAGACAGTATTAATGTAAGAATTACTTATGTATATTATTTGTTCAATGCCTCTCTCCAGGAGAATGGGAACCATGCCTAACTAGCACAGCATTGTCTTTCCAGCTCCTAGCCCAGTGCCTGGCACACAGTTGGTCCTCGATAAATATTTCTTGAATAAAAAGAGGTTAAGCACACACAAGCCCATAACTTTCTAATAAAACATTTGTAACGAAGCTAACAGGTTTAGTTGAAAAATTAATCTACCGCCAAAACAAATACCATGACATTTTCCGAAGATCTTTTTGGATAATCCATGCTGATTATCAAATCAGCAAAGGACAACAGAGACCCTAACTCTCCCTGCTAATAAATCATCGTCCCATTTAAGAAGTCGGGAGAGGATTTTCTTCCCAATTCCATTTTATCAGTTTTACTTAAACAGTTGTCAGCCCTAACAGATTATTTCTTCAGATTAATTTTTTGCACTTTTTTAGAAAGAATGATGGCACCTCACCCTCATTCTGATCTTTCTATTCTTCAAGACTGTCTTATCACAGTGGCCTATGACCTAGAAAGCAACCTGAAATTCACAATATATATGTGGACATGTTTAGGAGAATTTCAGATTTTTCTAGATTGCCCTCTCCTGAGTCCCACCCATGGTATTTTCTTTCTTTCTTTCTTTCTTTCTTTCTTTCTTTCTTTCTTTCTTTTCTTTCTTTCCCTTAAAATTTTCTTGTTGGAGACTCTAAAAATAAATAAATAATCAGGGAGGTGTGATAGGCGCCCTGAGATGTGCTCTACTCCTGGCGTTACCCCAAGTTCACTGTAGCTGTGCCTAGGGCTGCCAACACGGTTGGATGACACGTCAGACACACTGGCCATGGCCTGTTCTGTCTGGCAGTGCCAAGAGCTACTTTGATTAGTTTTTATTTCTAAATGCAATTGGTGTGAGGGTGAAGCATGGATTTGTACGCCTTGTGCCGGGCACATAATCTGTCTCTTTCACCTATTTCTCCACTTGCAAAATTGGTTTGACAATATCCTCTTTCTCTCCACATTGATATATAGTCAAAGAAAAACTATCCAGGGCCATGGTCAAAAGGCGCCATACAAGTGCCTCAAAAGGATCTGTTTTCTGGATTCTCTGCTTCATATCTTGCACTGCTAACCGGCTTCCCTCAGCCGTGTTCTGAGCTCCTGGCCTCAGCATTTACCGGTTGTACGAGCAACAAATACAGATTCATCTTAGTGCAAACTAAGTCAAACGAGAAAACAATTCTCCTGAAACATCTATCACAGTACCCCAGAGCCAAATGCAGTTCGCCCTGGGATAATCCAAGCAACAGCTCTGCAGGCAATGAGGGCCAGCCTTCTCTGGGCACTTACTATGTGTCAGCAACTGTTTTCAGGGCTCTGCGGGCATGAGCTATCCAATCCTAACCAATAGGTGTTATTGTTAAGCTGCATCTTACATATAAGGAAACCGAGGCACAGAGAGATTAAATGATTTGCTTGAGAGCGCACAGCTAGTAGGTAAGTGGTAGAGTCCCGATTCGAGCCAGCTGGCTTAGCTACTACCCTCTAGAGCATTTCAAGATAATGACAGTGACCGTTTATGTGCCAGCCATTGGGCCAACTTTACATAAATTATCTCATTAAATCCCCATAACAATCATCCTTATTTACAGATGACAAAACTGAGATTTCAAAGGGTTAATTTGCCAAATATCACGCAGCCGGTAAGTGGTAGGTTCAGAGCCAGGCAGTCTGGTAATAGAGTCTGAGAGCGAAGAAAATACTCCACCATGTTGAGAAAGTCAACGATGAACTCCAACTATGGAGCCTTCCATGCAAGGTCCCCCTCATCTTTTAAAAGGACATGAAAATGCACCCACTGGATCCAGTTGGGAGAGAAATTCCTCGGAAGTCTTCACTTTAATGGGTTTGCAGACAGGCCAAGGAGAGAATGAACTCATGAGTAGGAGCCTCCAAGTTCTATCGCATGGGCTTTTGATCAGCCTGCAGGCTTTGGAGGGCAAGTCCAAGGTAGGCGGCTGGCAGGAGAGGAGGCCCGCCTCCCACCACCTTCCGTGGCCCCAGGAGCCCCACCAACCCTGCCTCCAGCAACAGAGGCCTCTGGTAGCAAGCAGCTGGGTGAGTTAAACTCACACAATCTCAGCCATAGCTCTTAGAACGGACTCTCCTTTACCCTAGCCAGAATGGCCCCAGAGTGCTGCTGTCTCCTGGGCCTCTACTCTCCAAGGTCAGAGCCTGCCACCTGCTGATTCACCCTTTGCTTTGCCACCACATGAACCAACACTATAAAATATACTTCTGCCCTTTCGTAATCAAACCTTCCCCCCCTTTCGATCAGGGATACAGTCAAACAGAGCAGGAGCAGAGGAAACAGGGCAGGCCTGGGAGAGGGAAGGGGGGTGTAGCAGAGAATCTTGGGACTCTCAGGTTTGGTGGTGTGGGGGGCCATGAGAAACAGGGCAAATATTTCAGTGATGGAAGGAGCTACTGAGTAGGAAAAGAGGAGAGTGGGGGATACCTTCTGGGGCACCTGCCCCACCAGTTGGGTAAACAGAGTGAGGGAGGGCAAGTAAATATGGTCCCACAATAAAGCCCTCCAAGTTAAGGCCGGGTCTTGCCCTTTTGCATTCCTAATCCTCTCAGCCACACACATTTAGATCATGCCCTTCTATTCTGGGTGATGAATAGAATTCACTTGACCCCAACCCTGAAACAGACCTGGAATTGACCTCTTTCTTGGCCCACAATCTCTGAAGAAGTAAAAAAACAAACAAACAAGCAACAACAACAACAAAAAACACACACCTGGGTGGAGCAAAAGAGGGACAGCATCGCCCCCTAGTGATGGAGTGATGCAAGGACCATCTTGGTGGAATTCTGGATGCTTATTCTGGATGCTTTCTTGGGCTGCCCAGGCAGAGGCGCGTTGTTGTTGGAATGGAGATGATCTCCTTAGAACCTTTCTGTTACATATGACACGTTTTGTCGGATAGGGAGTTTCCCCTAACATCACCCTGCCCCGCCACCCTCCCAGCCAACTACACCTGTCTGCCGCGCCTGTTTTGAAGACAGCTTGCCCCTGCAAGAAAATGTTCAGTTTGGTAAGTCGGCAGATGAGGGCTGAGGAGGAAAAGAGAGCTCTGATGTCTTTGTTTTCATTTCAGCCCATTCCGCCAAGTTGAAGCAGACTGATTTTCATTTGTCTTAAATCCAAAAAACAAAAACAAAAAACCTCTTAAACCAAACACCATCACATATGTACCCCTAAGGAATAATGAACTGCCTTTTTAGGCAAAAGAAGAAAGGCCCAGAGGATCGTAGCCAAGCCCGGGGTGAGTGGAGAAGGCAGGGAATGAACTTTGTTGACTGAGTAAGTGCCTGGGTCTTGAGCTCAAAGGCCAGGACAGCGGCACGGAACTCTGGGTGCCCGGGTCAGTGCTGTCCCCACTGAGCGGCACTGCCGGCTTTCCCTCAAGCCCTAGGCAGACACACTCTCTCCCTTCTGCGCTGTCAGTCTGGGTCGACCTGAAGCTTTGCCACCACACCGGGGTTACTCTCCTGCCAGTGCCGTTCTGCCCTGGGAAGAGGAGAGCAGGCACAGAGACTGCTCAGGGCACAGCCAGACCAGCCCCTACATCAGAGTGCAGAGCCCAGAGTCTAGGCCCACCCTGGGCAGCACAGAAGCGGAGAGGAAGAGAGGCAACAAGAGCCAGCCTGTTTCCATAGATACGGATTTCAGCTGCATTTTATGACAGCCATGCCAGGCTGCCTGGAGAGGCATTGTTTGGATGCCTGGGGACCCGCTCAGAAGGAAAATGAAGTAAGAAGCAATTTTTTTTAAAATTCCAAGTGGTTTTTCTCCCAGTTTTAGGCCAAGAGCCCCCTCTGCCCTCTAGGGAGGTTGACATTTGGAGTTAAGACAGGAAGGCGTGTGCCTCCCTGGGGTCCTGGGCTGGGCTGAGCAGATCTGCCTCTAAACTGCAATAGACCCACCACCAGGAATCTGGGGGATTCAAAAAACACTCTTCTCCATCCTTTTCGAGTTCTCATACTTTCAGGTAAGGTGGGACTTGTCACCAGGATGCCCCCTCTTTAGTTTGGGGGGAGCACCTAACATATCTCTAGGGGCACATTTGAAGCCCTATGACCGTGGTGATGTCAAAAGGGTGAGAAGTTTCTCCCCTGGGGCTCCCACACCCTCCATTTACATGTCCAGAGTCCCTTTCTGCCTGAGAGACTATAAACTGGCTTTGATCTATTTTGGTGGACCGTCTAGAGAAAAGGCACCGGGGGCCTGCAAAGAGGCTGGCCCCAGCAAGTCATGTCAGAAACACGAAAGTTGAGGGAAATCTTCACTTCCTCGGTAGCCACAGGACCTGAGGAAGAACAGATCCCTGGGGTAGCAAGTGTTTGGGAAAAGGGCAGCCTCTTCCCCTGGTTACCCTGGAGGGTGGGATGGGGCACAAATGGGTCAGGGACCCGAGCCTCTTCAGGTCCGTATAACCTCACAGGTGGAAGCAAAGAAAGACTCCGGTTTTGGGAGCCAGACGACTGGGCGCTGTGGTGCCACTCCCTGGGAAAGCCTTGAGGTGAAGCACTAAGAAGGCAACATCCTACCTTGAAAGTATGACCGGGAACACCTTGGCAGGGTGATTCTGCTGCTTAGGAAGCTGCCAGAGTGAGGAGGGTGTCAATTCCACTTCTGCTTTTAGGGGGAAAGCAAATCTTCTGGTTATTTCGAAGACCTCATGCCCTACAGGTCCAGAGGCTGGAAGGTAACAACTTTGCGGTCCACTGTCTTGATTCCCAGACATGGTGCCGGCTCAAGACTGATCCCCATGTCTGCAATCGCAAGGAACCAGAACCACCATCCTGCTTCCCGGCCCCTTTTTCCCTGCAGTTTTTCCACCCCTGGAACCATGTGGGCTGCTCCCCCAGTATTTGCCCATTTGAGAAAGGTCATCTTCATTAACCCGAGGAACCCTGGAGTCCTGTCCTACCCTTCTCAGGGACCCTCAGAAGAAAAAGAGAATCTGGTCTCAGAAGAGGAAGAAAACAGAGAAAGAAAGTGTATGAGTGAGTGTGTGTGTGTGTGTGTGTGTGTGTGTGTGTGTGTGTGTGTGTGTAATTTCTGGCAAAGGTCATGTGCAGCAGGGTCCTCACTTTCAGATGTAGCCTGAGAAGCTCTAGCTCCTCGATCCTAGGCTGCTGAAGGTCACTGTCAAAATCATTCTTAGAAACAGGCCACTGCTGGGACTTCTCTTACAGCTGCCATATAGTCCCCACCCTCTGTGATCTTCATGATGAACGCCACTGGGGCTTTGAGAGGACAGGGCCTGGTCTCCCGTGAGTGGCTCAGCCAGGGGCATGGGAAGAATTCCCCTTACTCCTGGACTCAAACAATCCACTCCCTGAAACACTCGCTTCCCTTTCCAACTTCTGTAGCTTCACCTCCTGCCATCTTATCTACCTGGAATGTCCTCTCTGTTCATCATTCATTCACTTATTCATTCCACAAAAACCCACCAAGTGCTCTCATTTGCCTGGTCTTCCTAAAATAGATATGAGAATGGCACATTCCCCACACTCCCAAATCTCATTGAACAGTAGGGGAGACAGACAAAGGAATGAACTATTGAAATCTAACCTAGATGGGGTCAGAGAAGAATTTCTGGAGAAAGTAAAGCCCAAACTGAGCCTTGATGGATGAGTCAGAATTGGAAAGGGAGGTTCAAAGTAGAGAGGACTGCATGGGCAAAGGCGCAGAGGCAAGAATCAGGGTGCTGTGTACAGGGAACTCAGTAGATCAGAGCTTTTGAGGGTCCAGTGCAAAGCTATGAGTGGCAAGATATGGGCTGGAGGAGTAGGCAAGCTTCAGACAGCAGAAGACCCTATGTGGCGTGTTACAGGCCCCAAACTTCATTCTGTAGTGATTCTTGAGCCTTCCTTCCTAGAGCTTTAGGGGTCCACTGTGGTCCCCGGGAGAGAGGACTAGGGGCACGTTGCCCTTGACCTGAATGACTTATTTTATACTCTCGATTCCAAAGTAAGGTTGAAACTGAAATAAAAATTGTTAAATAGTATCTCTGTATATAATAACAAGCTACAGAAGGGTTCGAAGTTTGGGAAGGCCAAGTTTGTGTTTCAGAAAGACCACTCTGGCTTCCAGGCCCTGCTTGCAACCACTCCTCGGGCGGTCTATTGCCTAAGAAAAGCTCTGGCGGTAACAAATGATTTACAGCAAAAACAAAAGCTTCCTTGTTACCTCTGTAATAATTGTTGCTAAATATATTTCATTCACAGGGAAGAAAATGAAGGAGGGATCCCCTTTCCCTGCTTGGACTTCAGACAGAACCACCTTAGCCAGCTTGCTGTGTTAATAATGCCATCTAGTGGTACAAGCGCAGCATGACCCCCGGCAAAAGGAACCAAGCTTGCTTCTGACCTTTTCCTCGCGTTCATTTGTAAAATTCTGTATTCTCTTATTTAACCCTCAAAACAACTCAGCCAGGTACGCCACATGGTTTATCCATGTTATGGTTCAGGAAGCTGAGGGATGGACACGAAGCAATATTTGTTTTGAGTCTTCTTTGGACTAGGAACCATGGTAGGTCACGTACAGGAGATCGGCATTATCCCTACTTCAAAGATGGAGGGACTGAAGTCCTTGGTGATGGAGAGACCAACTAGATGAAGCCATAGACTGAAGTTTTCCAGGCCTCCAGAACCATGTTCTTCCCGACAAATCTGGTCAGATTCAAGCCTCTTACTTAAGTCAAAAAGAAATCAAGTGGTAAAGGATTAGAAAAGAGGCAGGCTTTTTCCGGAATTCGGGGTAACTGGCCCAGACTACAGCTATTTTCTTTGCTACAAAGACAAGGCAAAAAGAAAAAGAAAAAATGTCCTCCCCATTAAAGGGCAGAAAATACGCCTGTGAAAAAGAAAATAATAATGTTCTTGCTCTCTTCCCACCCACGCGTGATATCTGAATAGAAGTACAGATCAGGCATCCAGGATTGTAAAGAGGCAAAACAAAACATCTATGACACGAATGATCCCCAGGTTTGGTTTTCTGATTTGCAAATCAGAATGGGCCCTGGAAAACGGTAATGAAGATGAAATCTGTTGCCAAATGCACCAAGATGATGAATAAAATTCATGTAATTCCTTTACTATCAAAATTAAAAGGCCACTATAGACAAAACTAGGAGGAGAATAGGCAGTATTCATATTGCTCTGACAATTCCATTTTTTCAGAATGGTCTCCTGAATTTTAGTGAAATGTAGAAGCCTTTCTGAGCCAGGCACAAAGACGAGAAACCACAAGTTTTTTAATGACAGATTTGATTAGATAAAAATATAAACCCTCTGTACAGCAAAACACACTAAAAGCAAAGTTACAAGTCATGGTTTGCAAAAAGTTTACAATATTTATGACAGAGAAATAACAGCCATGGTCTATAAAAAGAGTTTATAAACCAACATGAAAAGACAAATAACTCCCCCAAAATGGACACAGGATATGAGTAGGCGATTCAGAGAAGAAATGCAAACGGGCTAGTAAATATCTGACTCATCCAATAATCAGAACACTGTGAATTAAAATAAAGAATATTCTCTGTTCATCCTGTTGTCCAAAAAATGTAAAGATGGACAATAGCCGGTGGTGGTAGGAACAGACCATGAAGTGCCCTCTCACACGCTATACTGAGAGTATAGTCTAGTGCAGTCTGTTTTGAGAGTAATTGGTAGTACTTACTGACTTTTAAATTTCACCTGTCTTTCGAACAATCAGTTCTACCTCTAGGAATACATCCTTCAAAACTATTCCTACATTTACCCCCAAATATGTACATATAGATGTTTTTTTTTTTTTTAAGTTTGTAATTGCAAAAACCACGGAAGCAACCATGTGACTGAACAGATTTACAGGATGTCCTTAGTATGGAACACTATTGCAGGCATTAAAATGATCTGTACATATACAGCAAAGATATCAAGATATATTAAGCATATATTAAGTATATCTTTAAAAAGCAAAATGCGCCTGAGAGGACATACACCAAACTGTTAAACACGGTTGCAGTGATGAGGAGATAGAAAGAAAGGGTGAGCTGAGATCTTTACTTTTTATCCTGCCTGTTCCTATATGGTTTGTTTTTTCATGCTGCACATTTGTAATTTTTAAAAAAATATATGAATACGTGCAAGTGAATTCCTCTATTTAGAAAATATTTGCAGCTATGTGGGTTTTTCAAAACAAAACAAAACAAACAAAAAAAAACACCCTTTTTTAAACACACAAATGTTAACCGATTAGCACAAAGACCGGAGACCCCAAATGCTCTGAAAGGTCAGCACTGTAGGACTGAATCTCATAATTAAAGGCGACAGCATGGGCCGCCAGAGCAAACATGGGCTTTGGAGTCAAGCAGATCTGGTCCCAGTCCTCGCCCTGCCCCTTTCTGTCTGTGACCCCGAGCAAAATACTTAACCTCGCGGTGTCTCGGTAAATGGAAGTAAAATTGCCTACGCCATGTATGTACAAATTTTTTTTCTCCCGTTCTGATTTATGATATTATATATGTAGGATGGGCTAATATGGCAGCTGAGAGACCACAGGGAACTCCACAAGAGTTGTTTGTTTTCTGGATGGACCCAGAGAAATGTTTCCAGGGCCTTGCGGTGGAGGCAGAGTGTCGGGAAGTGCAGGGGGGCATCAGGGAGGGTTGCACTACAAAGGCTCTGGGCCCCAGGGCCAGGATGACCAATTCTAGTAGCCGGGGCTACTTTCAGCAACAGTTCTAAAATGTTAGTATGCGTTAGAATCACCTGGAGGGCTTTTTAAAACAGTCTGCTGGTCTCTACCCACAGAGTTTCCGACTCAGTAGGTCCGACTCAGTAGGCTTGCACCCCCGACAGGTTCCCAGGCGATGCTGGGATGGGGAACCACAGTTTGAGACCCATTGACTTACAGCATCAACAGATATTCCCACCCCAGTGAATTTGAGGCTGCATCAGCCTCTTTCCCTACCCCTCTTCTGGAATGTTCTCTTTGCAACCTCCCCAGGCAGCTAGAATGCCAGGACACTCCCTGCTGTCACCCCCAGCCAATGGCCGGTTTCTGTAGCCTGTGCTCCTCTCACCGAGGCAAAGGGGCAGCTGAGGAGAACCCAAGACTCCCAGTGGGGACAGGGGAGGAATTGGGGGCACACCGAGAGCCAGACCTAGCCCTGGCCCAGGTCCTGCTTGCTCTGCACGGTCAGCACAAGGTCGGGAAGTGTGTCCCCCTTCTGCCTAAGCAGATTGGGAAAGATAACTTTGTTAGCAGGAGAAGCCAGGGCCGAGGGGTCGTGCTCTATAGAATTGGCGCAATCTGCTCTCACGCATGAGCTGCTCCGGTCAATAGAGTGCCCGGCCTTGTCCTGACAGCCGTCTGTGCGGGAAATCCTCTCCCTAGTGAAAGTGACCCCTGTCCCCCGCTCCAGCCCACCCCTTGCCCCTCAGGGCACAGGAGCCCTTGAATCTCAGCCAAGTGGCCGTGATAAAGAACAATCTCTGGTTCCTGACCAAACTGGCCAGGGAGGAGGGACAGAGAGGGCCATGGCTCACCACTGGGCACCCCCCCCCCCCCCAGGTGCCACAGACAAGGGAAAGCAGGTACTGATCCCCATGCTGGTTAAGCAAAGAACCCTTGCTCCCACTCCAGGAGTATCTAAGCCTTCCTAACAGTGGTGATGGCAGTTACTATGCATCAAGTGCTCCCTGAATGTCTAGTACCCAACTCCGTGTCATGCACATCATGTCATTTAATCACAATGACTCTTTGAGGAGATGCTGGTTCCTGTTTTTCACAAGAGAAAAGTGAGGAGGAGCCGTGGAAAGTCCCAAAAGTGAGGTCAGGCAGCTGACTTGGGGGGGGGGGGGGGGGGCAGGGGGCTCAAACCTATCTCACGCCAAAGCCTGGTGTGTTACCACTTCTCTGTTCAGCTTCCTACCAGACGGAGGCCCCAGCAACTAAGGCCAGATGTGGGAATTGGGGCCTGGGAGACCAGATTCCCAGGGTCCCCCGCCCCCACACTCCTCGGGCAGATGGGCACGAGGCCTCTGCGCACTCTGTGAGCCAGGTTTCACCCAGGGGCCTGTGCTTCACCCATCCTGGTGCCCCCAGCACAGCGCCAGGCACACACTGGCTACTTCGCAGAAGTGCGTGGCCGAAAGGAAGGGCACAGTTGCGTGTCGGATGCTGGGTATCTTGTTTCTTGGTGTTGTCGAAGTTTTAAAGACCTGCAGGTGGACGGATCGTACTTGGATAAACAGTCCGGAGACAAAAGTTTCATTCCCAGCAGTTTGTGTCCACCCCCGCTGGTGCGGCCCCGCCCTGGCCTGCCTGCTGCTACCAGACTTGGCCTGACTTATTCTTCCCCCTTCCCACGCCTTCCCAGCTCCCTCCTTCAGCCTCCTTAAAGTGGGCTCCAGCCTCACCTTCTCTGTGAGGCCTGTGTGAGCACCACCTCCCCCAACTGGCTCTCCCAATCCCCTCTCCACCCGGCCATTGGGGGTAACTCTTATCACCTCCCAACCTACTGTGTGATTCCCGGAGTTAATTCCCAGTGTTAATGAGAATCACCCATCTCCCTCACTCGCCCAGAAGCTCTGCCACAGCAGGGGATCTTTGTTTTACGCACTGATGTGTCCCAACACCTCACAGGGTAGGAGCTCAGAAAAGGCTTGTGAAATAAATCACTAAACGTTGCCCACTCATCAGAGCCAGGCTTGGACATTCAGGGAAATGACCTGATTCACCCACGGCCCCTGGTCCTGGGTTTCTCAGAGACTCATTCTCCCTGGCACACCCTAGCAGCTGGAAGAGGTTCTGTGTCTCCTAGTTGTAGTCACTGGGATCGACTGAGAACGGGCCCCTCAGGCCCCATCCATCTGCCTGACCTTTTACCCACCATAGGGCCCCCCTGGTTCTCCCTAGAGTCTTGCTGCTTGGTGAGTCTATGCCCCCTACGTGGAGACATCCAGAGCCATGGAAAGTGCCCGGGCCTCAGAGCTGCACCGTGACCTCAGGATGTCATTTCCACCCTGAACTTTGGTCCCCCCATCTGTAAAATGAGGGAACAGAGGCCAATGATCTCTCCTGCTCTTTTCCAGTTTGGACATTTTCCCTTTGGAAGGGGAGCATACATGACTGTAGTCAAGGTGCACTTAGAAACAAACCAACCCATGACCCTGGGGTGGCAGGACTGTCAGTCAGACTCAGAGGGGAGGAGATCACAGTGAACGTAACTAACAAGTGGAAAGGTATTCACAGCATTGCACGGGTTACATCAACGGCCACCACCGTGGTAAAAAAATCCTTTTCACAGAACGGGAAAGGCAGTCATTATCATCTCTTGTCCACAGATGAGAAAACTGAGCCCCAGAGAGGCTGAGCAAACTGCTCACAAACAGAAAGTGAAAGGGCCACACCCAGAGCCAGAGCTTCCCACTGAAAACCCCATGATCATCCCACACGTAACTGTGTCACTGTTTCCAAAATGTACCCTGGTAGAAGAATGCCACCATTACATTACCCAACATGTGAATGATCTAATAATCCATTCCTTACTACAGAACATAACAGTAGAATTTGCATTTGAATGTAGTTATGTCCCATGTTCTAGAGATTTATTTACACCCAATAAAACAACAGAGCCACCACAAGAAGTCTTCCCTCTGAAAGACCTGAGAAAATGACTCAAATTGCTGATTAGGAATAGACAATCATCATGGGGCACCTCAGTGGCTCAGTTGGTTAAGCGTCCAACTTCGGCTCAGGTCATGATCTCATGGTTCGTGGGTTCGAACCCTGCATCAGACTCTGTGCTGACAGCTCAGAGCCGGGAGCCTGCTTTGGATTCTGTGTCTCCTTCTCTCTCTGCCCCTCCCCCACTCCTGCTCTGTCTCTCTCTCTCTCTCTCTCTCTCTCTCTCTCAAAAATTAAATAAAAATTAAAAAAAAAAAAGGAATAGAGGGGCACCTGGGTGGCTCAGTCAGTTAGTTGAGTGTCCGACTCTGGCTTGGGTCATGATCTCACAGTTCGTGAGTTCGAGCCCCACGTCGGGGTCTGTGCTGACAGCTCAGAGCCTGAAGCCTGCTTCAGATTTTGTGTCTCCCTCTCTCTCTGCCCCTCCCCTGCTCACACACTGTCTCTCTCTCAAAAATAAATAAAGATTAAAAATTTTTTTAAATAAAAAAGGAATAGACAATCATCTCTGAGTGACAGATGAGCCTCTCTCCCCATCTCCTTCAAAACATTCCTCAAGACGTAAGGGGTTGAGTGTTTATGTTTTCAAAGACTGCAAACAGAAGAACTGACAACAAAAATAATTCAAAAACAACTGACCGCAAAAATGGGCACTATTGGTAGAGTGTCTTCAATGTCAACGGAGTAAATAAGCAAAGAAAGTGCTCAGTGACAAAGCTAGATTTGTCCAAACTCAAGAGACTAGAGTCGGTGCAGAGTTATGAGGACATTCCTTGTTTTTCCAGACTCAAACACATCCTTTATGGCCATCTCTCCACACAGTGATGTCAGGAGATGGGGCTGCTCTACTATATGAGCCAAGTTAGCCAGGGATGCCATCGATGAGAGAAGTTCATTTGAAAAGTCTGTAGATTCCAGAATATTCCAAGCTTCAGGAATCAACATTTGCCAAATGTTCTCAAAAGAAAGTCTGATTTGGTTTCCTTCCCTCTCTCTTCTGACTCATTGATATTGAGGAACAGCCATGGGCCATTTGTCTTTAAGGAATTCTCTAGAAGGCTCTGTCCCAGTTAAAGTAGTCCTTCAAATTTGAAGTCCAAAAGGAATCAGAATTCTAAAGGGAAGAAGGCTGTGGACTAGTGAACATTTTAATATGATTGGAATTTGAGACTCCTATGGCCTTGGTACTATCCCCCTTCAAACTGCCACCATCAAAACACAATTTTCCCATGACACCAGAAAGGACAGGAAATAGGGGTAGAGAAGAGGCAAGTGCTTAGATTATTTTTTTCTGGCTTACCCTAAAATTGCCTTCCATTTAGTAATCATACCTTGTAGATTTCCTGAAACCATCCCAGTTTTGACTATTTTTGCTCCATCATTTCCACACATAAACTTGTATAATAAAATGCCCCAGCTTGGGGTTTGGAAACTGTGGTCGAAACAACCATTTTTCAATGGTCAGTCCCAGACAACGGGAAGAGGGTAGAACTCAGGGAGACAGAGAGCATGCGTTCTTGCCCTCCAAGCTAGCTTTCCAAACATCATTCTTCAGTAGGCCACATTGGTATTTCATTCCAGAGCTTCCTGGGGAGCTAAGCCATCATAGCCCCATTTCACAGATGGAGGCACTAGTGTCTAAAACTGTTAGCTGATGCTGCCTAATCCCCTTGACTCTGCAGTTTCTCAAAAGTATTTGTAATATGAGTAAACCAAGGAGGGAAGTGTTACTATATTGATAAATGGCACCAGAATTCTTTGGAGTGTTAAGGCTCCTTCCAAAGAAAGACACTCTCTGCTCCAAGTTATGAGACCCAAGACCAACCCCCCAAGAGAAGAGGATAGATCATCCTTTGAAAAAGACCAAACACTCTTCTTCTGGGGTGACTTTGGCACAGTCTGACCGGGGGCAGGGGGATGCACACAGGTGAACATCGTCTGTCCCTACCTCCCTAGGATTCTCTAAGCTGAAGGTGGGGCTTGGGGAAAATCCCCCCAGGCTCAGGGCCTCTGGAGAGAAGCCAAGGGCTTTCTGCAACAGAGGGCCAGTCTGCTGCTAAAAGACACTTTTGGAGGCTGCAGAAGCCCATCTAAGCTTTCCCGCATCAGCTTTTCTCCACCCTCCTCCCCTCTGTGCCCAACACAGCTCTCCTATTCTCTCTCTCCCATTCTCTCTCTCCCATTGTTTTCCAAACATCCCTCCCTTCATAAAAGCTGTCTGGCTGGGAGCTTAAAATATTGCTGGACAGTAAAACCTACCCATCAGGACCAATCCAGTCATATCTGCTCAGTCGTGCAGCACAGTAGGGGCGGGATAGAGAAGTGGGAGGTGGGCTTTTAGGTGCCAAAGGAAGGAGGCCAAAGTTGCCATTTTGCTGCTGAGCGCCAAGAGAGAAAGAGAGCACATATTTCTCCGGGGGACCTTACAACTATTGGCAAGTTTTCCTTGGGTGATGGTGGTTTGTAGCCTTCCCCCCTGCCACCCCAGCTTCCTTCCCAGCCTAATTAAGGGCCATATCCAGGCTTCTCCAAAAGGAAAAACGTTGTCACTAAGGTTCGGTCTTGGGTTGGGATGGCTGGATTTAGAGTCCAGTTCTGAAAACCCTCTTGGAATTGGCCTAAGAGTTGGCAGAGGTTTGGAAGGGAAAGGAATGTAGGAGTGGGGGAGAGGGAGGGGAGCGGAGATGTCCAAATTCTAACTAAAACTTGACTTTTTAAGGTCTTCTCATTTTTCAGAATGAATTAACATGCCTCCAGGAATCCCGAGGGACCTAAACCGAGTATTTGGTGTTTATGAAAGAGTTTTGCACTTTTTCACTTGAACTCTGTGATAGGAGTAATGGTAGTGACTACTGAGTGCTGTGGGTGTAGAGGAGGCTTCATGCTCTGTGTTTTCATGTTGGAGCATTTAATGGGGCACAAGAACAGGTCTAGCTAAGGACCCTAAAAGTCTTCCTGGGAGCAGACTCTGTTGGCTCCCTAGGAGAGCTGCTCTTTAAAGTAGTTGCTCTAGAGACATGAATGGAGGCATATTTACACTCCCTTACAATTCAGAGTGGTCAGTGGCCATCTAATCCTTCAGGGAACTGGTTAACACAGATGTAAGTGTGTTTTTCTGCCCCTTTAAAGCCAAGAGAAGGTTATGTTATACTGGAAATCGCCCTGGGCTTGAAGCAGGAAAACCAGGGCTCCCATCTCTGCTCTGCCCTCACTAGCTGAGACCCTTTAGACTTATTTAACTTCCTAGTCTACCTTCCTACCTGGGGGGGGGGGGGGGGGGAGGGGGGTGATAATGCCTGGTTCTCTTTTTCTCAAATAGTCATTCTGTGGATCTGTGAGTTCTGGTCCAAGATGAACTTTTCAGCAGCCTGTAGTAATAATGTAGTAAACAATGTAGCACATTTTTTCACCAACTTAAATGTGTTCAGTCTAAAGGCCTATTATTCTGAAATTGTGTCTTTTCTAGTTTTGCGGTGTGAAAATTCCCCTTTTGTGGAATGATGGTGAAAACAGACTGTAGTCATAATTAGTGATTTAATAAGTTTCTTATTTTTATGTGCTTGCTTGATACAATTGGGAGTTGGTAGCCCTATGTTGGTCACTCTATTTTGTTGTTGTTATTGTACTAGTCTGTGAAATCCAAGGCTGAGAACCACGGGCTTCGTTCACAGGTTGTTATAAGGGCTGAAATAATATATGGAAAAGTGTATCAGTTATAAATAGACAAGGGAGACCCAAATATAAGATGTCATTTTTATCATTACTTAAAACCATAATCCTCTAGTGGGTGTTCTGGTGGATGTCCTGGGGGTGGAGGCTTGAACTCCATCGGTTTATTTTCCATCTGTAAGAGATCTGTTCCTCTTTGAAGAAGAGCAGAAAAATATTCTTTCTTTGGTTTAGATTACTCCCTGCTCCAGTGGAATAGCTTGTTCAGATATACTCTGATCTGACTTCCTTTGAGTATAATTTTCATGTGCAGAAGTCAGGAACCTTTCCCTTAGCACCTCTAAAGCTTCTCTTATTTTTTTTTTAATGTTTATTTATTTTAGAGAGAGAGAGAAAGCAGGGGAGGGGGAGAGAGAGCGAATCCCAACCAGGCTCCACACCGTGAGCACAGAGCCCAGTGCAGAGCTCGATCCCATGAACTGTGAGATCACGACCTGAGCGGAAATCAAGAGTCAGACGTTCAACTGACTGAGCCACCCAGGCGCCCTAAAGCTTCTCTTCTTAAAAGCATAGTTGGCCTGTTTCAATAGGATGGAATTGGAAAGATTTCATCCTAAATTAGTTTCTCTCTTTCCATTATTATGAGAAACCTTGTAACGAGACATGAAACACACATACACACACATACGCTCAATTCCAGCATTGCAGCATGGAATGTGGAAGGACACAGCCCTGTTTGGCTTTAATTTGGAAATTACTGATGGGGTGCTCAGGAGGTTCTCTTGTTTCATGAACATATGTCACATCATTCACATATCAAGAATCTTTTCTAGATTCCAGTTTATTTATATCTTTGATCTTATACAAAACAGTGCCTGAAAAGAGCTAGTTTGGGATTAATTTACTATCCTTTTTTGGTAGTTAGCATTTCTCTGCAAGTTCCCAGCCTCCCCATTGCCAACTGCAGCAAAGAAGACTGGAGTTCTCCAGACTTTAAGTAATATCAGTATTACACACACTCAGAGATTGAGAAGTTCAGATTTGAAATGATTACTATTGGTCCCATGCACTGGTGTTTATGGAGGGCCCACTCTGTGAAAGTCTTTGTTTTGTGTCATGATGGCTCACAGAAGATGAAAACAAAATGGTCTCTGCCCTCCAAGAGCTTTTGA
The DNA here is from genome assembly GCF_024362965.1 of Panthera pardus. Classification (NCBI taxonomy): domain Eukaryota; kingdom Metazoa; phylum Chordata; class Mammalia; order Carnivora; family Felidae; genus Panthera; species Panthera pardus. The sequence continues at coordinate 3,464,012 of NW_026526666.1, read as the reverse complement.
TTCTCAAAGGAAGAAACAAGACTGATAGACATACGGTTCCGGGAGTATGTGCTCGCTGCACACATTCATTGTGGCACACGAGTGAAATACACACGGAAATCCCAAAGGACTGATACAGTACAGTACAAGGAAGAGTGTCAAAACCAAGCTGACATATCAATGGGGATAAGACATTAGCAACACGATATTTAGAGTATGTTAAAGCCAGACTTGATCCTGTGGGAGTAAATTACCTAAATTGTTGTTTTAACATGAATGTTAGACTGACTCATGTTGTAAGAAACTTGGATTTTCCTGGCTCTGCCACCACTAGGATTTATGCTTGGTCTGCCTGTTCGTGATGCTTCCCATCTTTTCCCCAAAGGTGATGGAAATGGCTGCCACTCGTTACAGGGCAAGGACTAGATTTAACAGTACTTTGAGGAGTGTCAAGTGCAGAAGTATAACTAGGCACATGTGATTAGGATTCCGAACATCTGGTTCTGAGTAGAGGACCCTCTCCCACTCTCAGTACCCCCATGCCTACAAGGAACTCTTTCCAATGCTGGAGTCATGATTAGGGAGCCCCGGATGCTCTCACCTTCCCAGGAGGAGAGAAGCTGCTGTTGGATGCCCTACCTAATTGGGAGTTTCTGGGGTTCCAAGAGGAGCAACAAAAAGCAGACGGTGGTTGTACATAACCTGAGGGCATGGGCTGGGCATTACTCATGCCAGTCGTCATTGTCTGCCGCCAAGGACTGTCTGGCCAGGCTCCAAACCACAGGTCGGAAGGAGGCTTGAAGATGCCACTTTGTTTATCCTCTCCTGGCGATGAAAATTACACCCAAACTATCACTTTTCATTACCCATCGAGTGGTTAACAAATATCACTGTCATTAACATCACCACTGTCAGTGGTGGGTATATTCCTTTGCCCCCATAGGCTTCTAATCCTGTAGGGTAGGGCGAGGCGGAAAGAAGCCCTGAGCAGCAACTCGGGCAAGGGCTCTTGTCCTGGTCTGAGAGCAGTGATGAGGAAAACACTGCAACTCTAGAGATGTGCAAGCTGGAGGAATATCTGCCACAGGTTGAGGTAGAAGGGTTTTTTTTTTCTTTCTTTAAGTTTTTTTATTTATGTATTTATTTAAGTAATCTCTATGGCCAACGTGGGGTTCGAACCCATGAGTCCAAGATCAAGAGTTCCACGCTCCCCGGACTGTGCCAGCCAGACGCCCCCAAATGGAAGTTCTGATTGTAGTCCTTCATAGGTTAGCCCAGGGTTGCAGTGGATGAATGCCCCAGTTTGCACACATCACCCTGTCAGTTCGATCCCATGTGCATTAGTCGTTGCTGCTGCTAGGGGCATTATATGCTATCATATTTAATGGCATTTTTTTCCAACAAATTTTTAGTTGTATTAAAATAGCCACATGGTACAGACCCTAAAACCTTTTTTACTCAGTGGGACACTAAAAGTGTCTCCGTGGACCTTCCTCACCCCGTAACATGATTCCTCCCTGAAGCCCTCTGCCCATCCTTTGGATGTAAAAGGGTTATACCAATAATATAAAAAAATATTGCTCTCAATTTGTGAAGCTATTAAGAATGGTTTCCAAATCTCAACCCAGAGACAGAAGAAACATAAATTGTGAGTACAGGAGTTGCGTAGTTTTGATCGAAAGCAATGTTATCTCCACAGAGTGGTGGAAAGAAGTCAGGCTTTGGGACCAGGAGGACAAAACTCCTGCTACTTAGCTGTCTGATCTTAGTTTATTTAACCTCTCTGATCTTCTGTTTTCTCATCAAACCAGACGGGTTAAATACCTTTTGAGTTTTCACTACGTGCTGGGCCCCGTGGCAGGCACTGAGCACGTAGCAGTAAATAAAACAGGCGTGGTCCTTATCCTCGTGGAGATTAGAGTCCAGCATAATCAAATTAAATGGAATAATGTAATGTCAAAAGTCTGCCGCAAAGGAGACGTTCAAAAAGTGTTCCTTTCCTTCCACTTCAAACGCCCGATCATTACACATCCCCACACGGTGAAAAGTAAGGTGGCTACAGACCATCTCACACACCCTAGAATTGTGTTGGGGGCCCGCACCCCCGTGGGGTGGGGTATTCTTTAAGGGTTATGCGTCTTGAGGCTTAGTTCAAGCTTGTGGTCTCGATTTAAATCCATGAAACCATGGGGTTTCTATCTATGGTCAACCGCAAACCCTTATTTGGGGTGGAACTCGAGGAATTCCATACCTATTGCCTCCCGTACCCTTGCAGACCACCGCTTGCTTGCACAGTGACTGAGAACAGGTGTTAGCGTTCAACCCATTTTACAGATGAGGAAGCTAGTGGAAGCCGATCCTTCAGGCCGCTTCCCCCCTTCCCCCACCACCCCCCCCCCCCCCCCCGGCCTCACCGTCTGCGCTAAGAGCGCTGCATGGGCGCCGCTCACGCGCGGACTGTGGCAGTTAACTCAGAAAGGAGAGGGACCCCGAGGGTTGGCACAGACAGCCTCGCTCGGGGGTGCCCCGCGGCCGCTCAGCTCTTGCCTTCTGCCTCCTCCAGGTGGGTGAGACATGGGCGACTGGAGTTTCCTGGGGAACATCTTGGAGGAGGTGAACGAGCACTCCACGGTCATCGGCAGGGTCTGGCTCACGGTGCTCTTCATCTTCCGGATCCTCATCCTGGGCACGGCGGCCGAGTTCGTGTGGGGGGACGAGCAGTCCGACTTCGTGTGCAACACCCAGCAGCCAGGCTGCGAGAACGTGTGCTACGACGAGGCCTTCCCCATCTCGCACATCCGCCTGTGGGTGCTGCAGATCATCTTCGTGTCCACGCCGTCGCTCGTGTACGTGGGCCACGCCGTGCACCACGTGCGCATGCAGGAGAAGCGCAAGGAGCGCGAGGCCGACGAGCTGTGCCAGCAGGGGGCGGCCGAGGGCGGCGACAGGGCGCCCCTAGCCGCCGACCAGGGCAGCGTCAAGAAGGGCAGCAACAGCAGCAAAGGCACCAAGAAGTTCCGGCTGGAGGGGACCCTGCTGAGGACCTACATCTGCCACATCATCTTCAAGACCCTCTTCGAGGTGGGCTTCGTCGTGGGCCACTACTTCCTCTACGGGTTCCGGATCCTGCCCCTCTACCGCTGCAGCAGGTGGCCCTGCCCCAACGTGGTGGACTGCTTCGTGTCGCGGCCCACGGAGAAGACCATCTTCATCCTGTTCATGCTGTCTGTGGCCTCCGTGTCCCTCTTCCTCAACATTCTGGAGATGAGCCACCTGGGCCTGAAGAGAATCCGGTCGGCCTTCAAGAGGCCCGTGGAGCAGCCCCTGGGGGAGATCCCCGAGAAGTCCCTGCACTCCATCGCCGTCTCCTCCATCCAGAAAGCCAAGGGCTACCAGCTGCTGGAAGAAGAGAAAATCGTGTCCCACTATTTCCCTCTGACCGAGGTCGGGATGGTGGAGACCAGCCCCCTCTCTGCCAAGCCTTTCGCGCAGTTCGAGGAGAAGATGGGTCCCGGGCCCCTGGGGGACCTGTCCCGGGCTTACCAAGAGACACTGCCTTCCTACGCTCAGGTGGGAGCCCAGGAGGGAGAGGGGGGAGAGCAGCCCGTGGAGGAGGGGGCGGAACCGGAGGTGGGAAACAAGAGGCAGGAAGCCGAGAGAGTGAGCACGGAAGGGCAGGAGACCCTGGCAGTGCTGGAGGGGGAGAAAGTGGAGACTCCCGAGGTCGGGAAGGAGGGTGAGAAGGACGAGCTGCAGGCTGAGAAGGTAGCCAAGCAAGGGCTGCCCGTGGAGAAGTCGCCTTCACTGTGTCCCGACCTGAGCAGGGATGACACCAGACCCCTGAGCAGGCTGAGCAAGACCAGCAGCCGCGCCAGGTCCGACGATCTAACCGTGTGAAGTGTTGCCGAAGAAAGAGAGAGAAGAAAACCCCTGAGCTGACCTAGGGCAAGATGAAACGTAAAGGATGCCACCATGATTGGAGTCTTCTGTCCCTCCCCTCCCACCCACCCCTGGTTGGACAGGTACTGCAGGGATACGGTACTTTGCTGTTCAACTAGGAAACCAGCTTTCCCATATAAAAGGGCCACCAAGATAAACCCACTGTCCCCTCAAAGTTCCTAGTCTCAAATGACTGCCCTGCCCCTCTACCCCAGCTGCAGTGGGGAACTCTGCTTTCGCCCCTGTTTCTCCATCGGAATCCTTCCGATCAGAACTGTGGTTGCCTCACAGCTGTTTACCAGCCATGACTCAAGCCCGCTGGCTCAGCCAGACTTTATCACCCCAGCACTTCCCTAGCAGACGCCGTGTGACCAAGTATCAGGGGGCCCAAACTCACATGCCTACAGGATGCAGGCAGGTGCTTTAAATCGGTGGGGTGGGCCTGTTCTAATGCCATGGGACGTCTAGGGGTGTGAAGATTGGCGGGGGAGGGCAGAGGGCAGCTGTCGCTCAGTGCCAGGCACTGATTACCGGGCAGTGTTACCACAGAAATTTCAGAGTTTTCCACAGAAACCAGAAGCCCAAACTTCTCGGTGAAATGTCCAACCTCTTTAATATTGCCAGCTAAAATTTAAACATGCCATGTGGGCCAAGCAAAATGTGTGCCAGCCAGATTTAACCTATGGGGCACCAATGTGCAAGGTGAGCCTACACTAGTGAGCCCGGCTTTCCCATGGAATTGGTCATGTTACTTATGGTCTCAACTTGTGTCTAGGGCGCCCAAATCTCATTTCACCGATTTGGAGTGTCCGGGTAAAGTCATCAGCCCAGGAGATACCCAGTATTCTCACTGACCTCTCTCTCAGGTCACCGTAGCCCCTGGTTTCTGATGCGATTATACCCCTTGAATTGGTGGGAATTCTGTCCGGGGCACCATCAGGGAAAGAGAGCAAGGCCCCAGACCCTCTCCCTGAGCTGAAAAGGCCTGGAGGTCTGGTCGCAGTCTTCTTCCCTGAAGAAAGAACGTGCCCTTCTTTCCTCTCCTCTGCCAATATCAGTGCTCACCCTGAGAGCCACGCCTCCTTCCTATCAGGGGCTGGAGGTAAGCCCAGTTCTGAGCCAGCAGATAAACTGTCTGCTGGCCCGTCTTGAGGAGAGTCAGCTCTCAGGCCTTGCCCAGACATAAGATGTGCACAAGGAGGACCATCACGGTGGTACTAGGGAGAGCCTCTTACCAAGTGGGAGCTCAAACAGCCAGAATCTCAAAGTCTGGTCCCAGGCCAGGCCTCCTCCCTAGAAGGGACACAGAGGCGTAAAGGGAACAAGAAGAATCTCAAAGTTCTCCTACCCTTGACCCTTACAACCAACACTCCTCAAACATGCAGTCCAGTTTGGGGAAACCCTCAAGTACAAGTACATATTTCCCACAGGAAGCAATTTCACCTAGAGCCAATCAATTCCCAGAGCTGAGGGACACAGTGATAACCAGAATGGTTTATCTGAACCAAAGCTATGCTTCGAGGGATAGAAACCAAAATGACACGGCAGAGATCTGGACATGGGACCACCAGGGAACCCGAAAGAAGTACCCAGAAAACTGCCTTAATTCTGTCTTCCCCCAGCCAGCCCCATCCTGGAGTAAGGAATTCCCTTTTGCTGCCCCTCTGATTATCCCCTTCCTTTTAAGATATTCCTTCTAGATACACTTTTCCAGAGCAGAGAGAGCCTCCTCCCAAACTATTCCTCCCCTCCCATTCCGTGGTGTCCCATTCTAAAACAAAGTGGTCTGGAAATTAAATTCGTTCTAAGGTATGGTTGTTTGATAAATATTCCGGGGAACTTTTACATTTTCAAAGAGACAGCTTAAAATATATTTTACCTAGGTTAATCCACAGTGACAAACTTTCAGTGAAAGAATGTATCAGGCAGTGGATAGTTGAATAGAAGAGGTGTATTTATCTCGGAGACATGTGACTTTCTGGCTACTGCTTGACTCTTCCCCTGGCAATCAACACCGCTCCACCCAGAACTTCCCTAAGGTGAGACAAGTCACATGCCCCGGGCCCTGGGAACAGACACTGCACCACTGCGCTCACCCCAATGGCTGCACCATTGCTCCTACAGTTTTGCTCCTGCACACTCATTTTAAGAAGATATGAACTCAGAGCCTAAGAACAGCTTGATCATCACCAGAACGGAGTGTCTATCTCCACAAGGACCTCATCCGAAAAAGAGAATTCACCCTGCTCTAAGTGAAAACTGCTGGTGCAGGGGTGAAGGCTGCAGGCCTCCTTGTCTTGGCCTGAGCCTGCGAGTGAGTACATTTCCCGGGATGAAGCAGGATCCTGCCTCACTGTCTGTACCGACCCCGCCACCAGGGAAGTTGCCATTTTCCCTCTTAGTCTCCCCGATAAAAGAGGAAGACTATTTGGGGGCAGAAATAGACACAGACATCAAGGGACCAGGATTTTTTTTTTTTTTTCTATTTCTGCCATTTAGTAGCTGTGCTGTTGTCATCCCTTAACCTCTGTGTCTCTTGGTTTTCTGTCTACAAACTAGAGATGGTATTTGCCACCAACCTACCTCCAGGGGTATCGTTAAGGATTAACGAGTTGGCCACCAAGCCTGGAGCGCCCCCCCCCCCCACCCCGCCCAGTGTCACCACTCCCTGAAAGATTCCTCTAGCAGCAGGGAGACTGGGAAGGGAGATGGGTGGTTTCCATCCCCCCCCCCAACCTGCTTTGCATTTACCTAGTGAGAGTTTTTCCAATGTGGAATAGACACTCTGGAGATCAGTTTTCTCAGAGAAGGCTCAAAACAGAATCTGGACCCCCATATGTTTAGTAGGAACCTGAGGCTCTTTGACCTTGAGAAATGACTGGGGACAGATTGGCAATTATTTTCATCCTCTGGAAGAGGTCCCAGGTTCCATTTGCAGGCAGCTCTGTGTCCGTGGAGGCCCTTAACGTTGTACAGCTGGATCCCTCAGTATCTGGAGGCAAATAATTATGACCGACTCAGGATTATAATCCCCCCCTGGGCTCCAGTATGTCCAGCTTTAAATCCTACTCTGGGTCCTTCCCTTGTTAGACTAAAATCCTTAGGGCATGTAGACCTACTGATAAAAAGAATCAGTGAACAGCTGGATATCCAAAGTACAGCCTGCTCCAGAGGAAAAGGGCCAATCACTTAACAGCAGCTATAACACCTCCTCCATCAGGGGAGATCTGTGACAGGGAGGGACAGAGCAACTCAAAGTTCAGTTCGGAAATTTCAAACCTGGCTCTGTAATCCCTAGGCCTAGCATTTGGGGCATCATAAAAAGGCCTATCTGCTTTTCACGGTGACACTGCAACTTGCCACACAGGTGACATCTCCCACACAGAATCAGACAAATATTCCTGAGGGTCACTGTGACCTGGGGATAAGATTTACCCACAAAGAACAATGAAGGTCAAGTCAGAAGTGTTGGCTGCCCCAGGACCCCAAGATGTCACTTACCTGCTCCATATGACGATTTTCCCTCAGTCAACTGGGGGGGGGGGGGGTAACAAATTTTACCCCTCCTTCACAAGATAGAACAAGTGAATTGATACCCAGAAAACACCATGAGCATACTAGAAGAAATACGTGGGTGTTTTTTTTTAAATTCACTAATTTGGAAATCAAGGAAAGGGAAGACGGCCTTGTTCAAATTTGTCAGAAGTCCTTATTGTAAAATGCATAGTGAAGCAAGGACAGTCACCACTTTCAAATCCGGCATAGATTGTTGACTAAGATCCCGACAAAAAGTCAGCTAATAAGTAAAGTGAAGGAAGTAAATGGGGGGGGGGGGGTGGGGAGGGGATGGGCAATGTTTCTGTCGTCCTGAATTCCTAAGAATTACACTGTGAAAAGAGCACGTTTTTAATCGCGCGAGAATTCAATGCTCAAGGTGGTGCTACAGGAGGTGGTCAGCTTCCCAGGGCTCATGTGTAGAGATGTGCCAGCCCCTGAGACCGGAGTCTCTGACTCATAGCAGAAGAGAGCCCCTGGATACTGGCGGAGCTATGTGCAGGAACTCTGCAGTTTAAGCCATGTGGAAGGCCTGGGGCAAGGCTAGTGTGGGCAGCTGCTCTCCATGAGCTCCTAGGGAGGGTGGTTAAGTCATGCTCAGGGTGAAAAAGAAGCTACCACCCACACAGCATAGCCCACCCCACTCCTCCCCTCCCCCCCACCCCGAATTATTCCTCGATGCATACTGTGTGCAAATGACCACACAACCCAAGTTAGCAACATTTAGATGCAAAAGGGTTTGCCTGGTTGGATGGAAAACTCCTGTAAGCGTAAATCCAATCTGTAAAACAAAGTCAGTGTGTGCCTAGAAGTGATACTGAAATAGGGAGACTTTCCCTTCTTGTAATCATTGTACTATAACTAAATATGTAACCGGGAAGGGAGGAGAAAAAGGAAACGAAACTCGAGGTTCAGCAGTTAGACAAAAGAAGACTTTAATGAAGACAAGTCAGTCTCCACTGCCCTAGACACTGCAGCTCCCAAAGTCGACCACCAAGGCAGCAGTGGGACATACTGTTAGCTCTAGCCCCACTTCCTTCTGGAAGCTCTTTCTCTAGGGCAGACAAAGAATTCTGGAAGAATCACATGAAGTTTCCTGGAAGGAAAAATTGATGGCTCCATTGCCTTTTTCTGCAAAACGTTCCACCTAGGAAACAGGGTTAGTAAAGACTCAGCTAAGGAGCATATTCCTAACAAATTTCCTGGGGGACATCTCCGGCAAGGGAGAAAGGCATTCTTGGGATTGGGTCCTGAATTCTCCGACCCTCCACATCCTTATGTTAGAGCTAATAGTCACATGTTAGACTGTTACAAAACAAATAAAACTAACTTGACTTTTCGCCATCTTTGTTTTTTTTTCTTTTGACTTGTCAACCAAGCTATACTGTGAAGAGACTGCCCCAGTTCGTGGTTACCTTTCTTTGGAATTGAGGGGTTGGGGAAGAAGAGGACTGGGGTTTTGGGAGGGGGCAGTTGTATTCTGGTAAACACTTCACAAACCACTCTCTGCAGGGTGAAGAAGCCCTGGTTTATAGCATTTGCCAATTTCCTCTGTGTAAATTCTCCAACCATTCCCCACTAATTTCAGGCTTCCAACAAAATGTCACTGAAAACAGAGCTGGGGAAAGATGTATAGTTGCACAACATTATAAAAGATTTCCACCTTATAATAGATACCAATAACCCTGTTAGCGTAGCTAATAGTCAAATAATTAAGAAGCGATGAGCTTTGACTATTTATTCCCTTGTGTCTCACATTTTCTTTAAGTTTATGTAGTTTAATTGTTAATAATGACTGTATCTAGCAACTGGCTTACAAAAGTCCAGGAAATTTAGCAAATGATTCTTTTGGGCCAGTATACGTAGTTAGTTCTAGCTCACTACTGAGTAGAATGGAGGAGACTCTGATTCAGAAAGAACATGAAAACTCTCCTTTTCCGTTAAGATTTGGTCACTTTGTTCCTTCTCTTTCTCTACACAAATGTCAGGAAAAATCAAAAAGTATACTTGTTTGGCCTTATGGGAAGAGGCAAAAGACACTCTTCTGTGTCTCTGAGAACTGTGGGAAGAGTTAAGGTTACTCATTACAGATAAAAATAGATAACTTAAATTGGCCAAAAGATTCTGCCTGGGATTTACCATGTCACTTCTCTGCTAAAATCCTCCCATTCTTCATTACATACCCAATAAATTCTACGTTCCTCAAAGCAGCTTACAAAGCCTTCATAAGTGACCTCAACCCACCCAGATAAGACATCTGTTCTTACCTGCCCAAATCTATTCTTCCTTCTCCTATAATAACTTCCTCAGTTGGAGGAACTTGGTAGAACTCTAAGTAATGCCTATCTGACTTCCCCTGGTCAAGGGTCAGGGTTTTTTTGATCCAAATGGGCCAACCTTCCCTCCCTGGAATGCAGATGTTGAGTGGAGTAACAGAGAAATGCAACCTGGTTGGACTTCATTCATCGTGACAAAAGCCGCTGAACAGACTCACAGTGAGTTCCTAATTACCTAGATTTCTGGACCATGCTTGGTTCCACTTTTTCCAGATCCTGTTCGTTCGCCTTCCTTTAGTTTGCAGAACTACCCCAGAGTTTTGTTTGTTTGTTTCATTTAACATGGCCAAAATTATCTCTATTGTTTGCAGTCAATACCACCTTGGTAGCCTCATCTCCCACACCCACCCATGTGTATGTGTCCGAGCCTTCTGGGACCATTGGCCAGTTCCCAGTATAGACAGGCCTAGCCCATGGTGACGAATGAATTCCGTGATGTTTCAGGACTCTGTCCTGGCCTACCTTTTTCTCCATGGTCAGCTCCTTCTCACCCTTCAACATTCAGCTCAGTTGTCTCCTTCTTTATCAAATTTCCACAAACTTCCCAAAACAGTGTTAGTTGCTCCCTTGTCTGTGATCCCTTGATACCTGTGTGCACTTCTACCATAGCATTTATCAAGTTGTTTTCTCTCTTGCTTTTCTCTCTTCTGACTGCAAGCAACTTTAGGATAGAGATTTCATCCTATAGATCTCTGAATATTCAGTACTTAGCGCGGGGCCTAGAACATAGTAATGTTTGGTGAACGCATGAATGAGGACTGAGACATCTCCCGAGGCGGGAAGGAAATAATTGGCAAATGCTCCCATCACCAAAGGGATGTACTGGAAGCTGACACTACATAGGAGTGTATCTGAGAAAGATTCCCTAAAGGTTCCAGGAGTTCTAGGCTTGAAGGCAGGCAGGCTTGCTGTATCATAAATAAAGGAAGGAGGGTGGTGGCGGAGATTTTCATATGAATTGCTGGATATCATCACCCAGAGCAAACTTGGAAGCCTTATGTTGAAGATGGCAGTCAGAGTCTTTGAATGATTGTAGATCAGAGGGCCTCCCATCCCTACCAGTTTCTATTTGGACTTTTGAACTTTGAGTTAAATAAAAATAAACTTTATTGTGTTAGTCCTCTGATAGCTCAAGATTTATCTCATATAGGATCTAGCAATACCTTGTATATTTATAGAAACTGAGGTTAGATGCAGTTATAACAAAAATCTAAAATCTGTTGCTTTGGCTTATCAGTTGAACAGTGAGTGGTAAAGAAATGAAAATCAAAGGCTACAAGGATAGAACTCCAGGCTATGCCATGCACATATTTAGTAAAAATGTCACCTGTGATGATTTATGTATCAGTTATCTGTTGCTGAGTGACAAATCTTGCCAGAACTTAGTGCCTTATAACAACGATGACCATCTATCATCTCTCACAGTTTCTGCAGGTCAGGAATTCTGGAGCAGCTTGGGGTCTCTCATGATGTTGCAGTCAGAATTTGATGGGGCCTGCGGTTGGGGTGGTCAGACCCACTCACTCACATGATTACATGACTAGCAAGTTAGTGCTGGCAGGTTGGTTGCTCTTGGGTCTACTTGAGGGTCTTGTGAGTTGGTGGCTGATTTCCCCTTGGGCAAGTGAACCAAGAGATCAAGGCAAACATTTCCATGTCTTTTATGACCTAACCTTAGAAGTCACATTCCATTACTTCCACCATATTTTTATTGGTCACTTTCCCTCAGACTGTTCCAACTCCTGTGGAAAGAATGAACTAGAGAGGAGCAAGATTTGAGGTAAAGACATCAAGTGTGGTTCCTTTTCCTTTGTTTTAATGCTTTCATTGTACATATGATATGTGGTTTAATCTGCTCCAAATGCTCTTGGAAGTAGGCAGGATTTGAATAGTCGGTAACAAAAATGCTAATTCCGGATTGCACCATGAGGGAAGCCCTTAGCCAATGATAGTGTCTGGTCATGACTCCTTTGGCTAGGACAGAGTTTTGAGGGGCTTTTCCGCTCTCTAATGCTCAGCTTTCCTGAACACTGTTCAGTTTTTCTAATTCATCCAGGTTTTCCAGGGACATTTTTCTATCTTTCTCACTTACTATAGTTATCATCTTTATAGATGACCTATATAGCTGGAAGAAAGAACCTATATGGCTGGACCTATATAGATAGAAGAAAGGACAAAGCATCTCCAGAATTGAGTTAGACTAATAAAACCTCCAGAAAATGGATGAGATCAAATAAATATAAGTGAGCCGAACCAAAAGAATATAATGTGACCCAAAAATCCTCAATCATGTCTTGAAGGCAGACACAATGACAAGGGATTTACTTATGGGATTATGATAAATATGGACATCTCTAATGTCTCTCAGATCAGAACTTCAACTTTCTCCAATATCTTTTTTCATGATTGTATCAGACTGAAGCTGTAATTTCTAGGACAACTTTGTATCTTTTTTTCATTACCAACTAATTGCCTTTCCTTTAAATATTTTTAAAAAATTTTTTAATGTTTATTTATTTTTGAGAGAGAGATAGAGACAGAGCATGAGCAGGGGAGGGGGATAGAGAGAGGGAGACACAGAATCTGAAGCAGGCTCCAGGCTCTGAGCTGTCAGCACAGAGCCCAACGTGGGGCGTGAACTCACAAACTGTGAGATCATAACCTGAGCCGAAGTCGGATGCCCCACCTACTGAGCCACCCAGGAGCCCCCCTTTAAATATTTTTTAGATACTTATCCAGTAGTCAAAGACCCTTCTTCTTGACTTTTTAAAAATCCTTTGAGCTAATTACTGTGTCTAGTTAAGTTCTACGTGTATACTGGGCCAGATGGGACTCTCATCTTTACAGATGAGTAAGAGACAAGGAAAATAACAATAAAGAGATGGCTAACCACCTGGAGTCTATGAAAGGTCTCAGAGACACAAGAAGAAAACCAACAGTGGACACCAAGAGTAAAAGAATAGTGTAATTTCAATTTACTTAAAAAATAAAAGTAAGCTTAAAATTTGTTTTGTGCTCTCAAAAAAAATTAAAGAAAACATGGGCTCTGTAAAGCAAGAGATGAAACAGAAGATAGTAAGATAGTACATTGAATTGGAAAAGGAGCTGTCGGTCAGTAAGCAAAGCCACAACAGGATTTAAGAATAAAGAACAGAAGTAGCAACACATAAAGCCAAATCAGTATTGTAAAGAATCGATATCAGGAATTCTCCCAGAATGCCAAGAGAAGGAACAAAGGCATGAAAATTATCACAGAGGAGATAATAGATATGGAGAGAAGGCAATAGAAATCCAACACATAAATATGCATCCTCCTGAAGGAGAGTCAGGACAAGAGAACCATAAGCATCAAAGATGGGAGGAAACTTCCTTAATAAGCTGATAAAAGACCTGAAAACACAAGTTGAAAGGAATTCATCATGTACCAGGGGGAAAAAAATCTAGACAAATTTTGATTTGCAAGAATAAAGACATAATCCTACAAATTTAGAAGTATAAGAAAACAATTCCTGCTGTTGTTTGTGTACTGCTAATGAATAGTTACGTTTCCACATTCTTGTCCAGTTGTGGACATAGGGTAGGATCCCACCCTGTCCATAGGAGGTGAGGCTTCCTGTGAAGAAAATGGATATTTCAATGTCAAATGCTGAAAAGAGAAAGATTCTTGCTTGGAATAGAAAGAAAAAGGAACTCCTTTCTCTGCCTGAGCCTCACTCTCTTAGGCCTGGTATCCAATAAGTGCCAATGTGCTCAACATGCTTCCAAAGAAACAGAACAATGGTGTCTGCCATATAGAGGCAAGTCAGGAGTAAGTCAGGGAGTGAATGAGTTATTATCAGATCTAAGAATAGTATCTGGCACATAGTAAACACTTGGTAAGTATTGGTTATTATCACCATGATAAATGTTATTCTATGTGATGTAATTATGGTCATCATCTTGTGACATATGACTAGCATAGTTTTATTGTTAAATGCTGTACCTTAGACTCCACTGAGATACATAGAAGGGAAGGGTTTGTGCACTTGGTCTTGAGGGGTTGAGAGGAGAGCTCTCCCTCCCTCTCAGAGGTCACTGTTGGTCATGGGGATTGGTAATAGCTCTAATGGGAAAGAGAAGCTAAGGTGAGGACAAGAAAGCAAAAACTCATGCCTCTCAGTTTCACCCATCCCTCCCAATGCTTTGAGAGGTGAGTCAAGTGGATATTAATCTAGTATGAAGGTTTCTGGAGACATTCTGCAATCAAAAGCAAGGGGTAGTAGTTCTCTGGGTCACCCAGGCCCGTCCTTGACCTGGAAACCGGTATTACAAGGGAGAAAATCCTGAATGGTGCCATACAAAGCTTTGCACAGGGCTGGGGCCAGTGGGACTACATACCTTTCTCTGCTATGCCAAGTTCACTGAGACCCTGATCCCCACCATACATCCCAGTAAGCCACCAAGGTAAACTGTTTGCCTTAATATACTCTCCCAGAATTCTGCACTATTACACTGCCTTGAATCTCGGTTAGGTGAGATTCCAATTTATCACGTGTAAGGTAAATGCCTACACAGTAGCCTCTGTGCTGGTATCTACCTGCATCCCTGAGAGCTGTAGCCAAGGACACAAAGGTATCTGGTTTGACTCTCCCATAGTAGGGCTACTCCCACTGTTCCCTAGCCTTCTGGATAAGGGATTGGACATTTGACAGGTAGTTTGGGCTGCTTAGAAAGGCAGAGTTCAACTCCAAGAAAGAGAGACACCTTCCCCTATGTGTAATAAATGTGTGAGTCTCATCTACTCAGATTACAGTACTCTAAACGCTGAAGTCCTCAATGCCAGGTGTACTCAAGACTGCTTCAGGGTATTGACTGTAGCTCTTCCCACACCGGGCCATTGCCATCAGCTGGAGCCCGCTTCTAGTGCTAGGACACTACAAGAACTACGAGAACTAGCTAGAGCCCTAGTGGGATAGGATAAGCCTCACGGCAGTGAGGCCTTCATGAAATGAGTATTGGATGGATGAAGCAGTGATTCAGTCTATAGTTGAGCAACTTCAAGCCATTTCCCGAAATAACTCATCTTCAGACCCTTAAAGAATTATTCCTTGTTTTGAATTAAATCAAGCTTCATTTAACTTCCAGTCCTTTGTCTTACATCTATCTCCAGGGGCCATATCAATTCTACCCATTCTTTTCACAAGAAGACAGCTATCATGTTCCTGAGTCTCCTTACTTCAGTTCCTTCCATCAGGCTCACCTCTGAGCATGCTCCGATTCATTTCTGTTCCACTTAAAGAGTGGTACAAAGAGCGCAGTACTCAATGTGTGGGCTGATGGGTACCAAGTACAATGAGATTATCACTCTCTTGTTATACACGGTGTGCTTTTTTTTTGTTATTACATCAGAAATTACTTGGCTAGTTATATATGCTAAAAATATCATCTGCCTTTCCACTCTTCCTCACTTGTAATGATGCAGTTGTTTGTATAGCCAAGTATAAGTTGTAACATCTAAAACACGATGCCTGAATTATCACCTAACTCATTATAATCATTAACTTCATCTTATTAGCCATGACCATTAGAAAATGGAATTACCACTTAAAAAAAGATGTTAGCTCAGGCCCCCCCTCCCCCGCCCCCATCTTCAGCCTCACAAATTAAATGCTACCTTGCAATACATCAGCTTGTGGATTTTCAGACTTCCTAATTCTATTTCGCTCCTTTTAAACAGGCCCTCTCTATTAAGCCCCGCCCCCAGAACGGCCCCTCCCTGGCCCCGCCCCCTTGGCTTCCAAGCGCCTCGCGTTCGCCCCGCCCACCCTCGGCCCGGGGCGGGAAGCCCTGGATAGAGCCACGGATTGGCTGACTGGGGCGCAGCTTGATGGCGTCGGGCTGGCGAGCTGCGGTCCCGCGGGTGGACCCGGGGCGAAGGCCGCCTGTGTGAGAGGGCCAGTGGCCCAAGCTCGCTGCGGACACGGGGAGGGGGAATCGGGGGCACTAGGCCTCCCTACACTTCGCCATGAGTTTCCTGATCGACTCCAGTATCATGATTACCTCCCAGGTGAGCTACTGCCTCCCGCCCCGGGACCCTCGAGCCTCTTTTGCGAATCTTCTCGGGGCTTCGGTGATGCCGACTTGGCCCGGGGTCTCGCTCTCCTCTTCCGCGGCCTGGGCCCGCCTCATCGGTTCTCAGAGCTCGGGGAGGGTGTAGGATTTGCTGCGTTCGGCTCCCTCGCCCTCGTAGTGGGGAGGCGTCCTGCGGCCGTCCGTGCCCCCACCCAGCCTCCATCTCCCCGCTTCCTCGTCCACTTTTGGAGGGAGTTAGGCGGCTTCGGTGCTCCGAGCCGGTGCCGCGAGAAAGGAGCGGTCCCCAAAGCGCCCCGAAGCTTCTGGACCGCGCTGCTGACCCATGGCTCGGGGAAGAGTGTGGTTCCGGGCGCGGAGTGCGCAGCAAGCCAATCGGAGCCGGCTTCTGGGGACACGTGGGGACCTTGCTGGTTAGTTGTCAAATCCTGAATCCGGGTTTGGAGGAATTTGCCGCGGTCAGCTAAGAGATCTTAAAAGTACTGTGGAAGGTTTCGTTTGTGCACCAACACCTCATTGTTTAATCCTCTTTCTGCTGCACACGCTCTTCGGATCTTTTCCCGACGCTCCTTTCTTACCGATCGGGCACCTTCATTCGTACAGTCAGCAGACTTGACCATTGTATAAAGCTCCGAGGGTACAAACACAAATAAAACACTTAACTCCTGCTCTATAGAAGCTGTGTCTAGGGGGTCTCTTGCTTTTACCAGCTTTCATTCGCTAAGCCACTCTGTTTTCTTGGTAGCACTGATATTTATGTTTTGTTTATTAATTTAATTTTTGAGGTCCTGTCTTGTTCAAAGCTGAATTCCCTCTCCCTCTAAGTGCAAGCACTAAACACAATTATTTGCCAGCCAGCTGTTAATATTTGTAGAAGCTCAGATTATCTTGTAGAAGCTCAGATTATCTTAATTATCGATCCCCCCCCCCCGTCATCTCCCAGCGTTTAGAGTATATTTTCTTTTTTTTTTTTTTCAAGTGGCAAACGACAGAAACAGTTCCTTTTGAGGGTTTAAGGGAAACTGAATCTTTGATCCAGTTTTCCTATTGCTTCATCCTAATGGTTCTGTCTTTGGAATGGAGCATCGTCCTTGTCTCTTGAAAAACTTTAATTACAACATTTCGGAAATTATGAAATGAGGAATGCCCTAATAAGATAACTTTTTATTTAAAAAAATTTTTTTAACGTTTATTCATTTTTTTGATAGAGACAGAACGCGAGTGGGGGAGGGGCAGAGAGAGAGGGAGACACAGAATCTGAAGCAGGCTCCAGGCTCTGAACTGACAGCACAGAGCCCTACACGGGGCTCGAACTCACCGACCATGGGATCATGACCTGAGCTGAAGTTGGATGCTCAACCGACTGAGCCACCCAGGCGCCCCACTATAACTTTTTATTTTAAAATTCACTATTCTTTATATGGTTTTCATAATTGGTTTATTGGTTGCATAATATTCAAATACATTGATGCACAAAAATCTGGACCTATAATTCTCTTTTCTAACTTTTCTTAGGCTTTTCTAATTGTCCCTTTGTGACAATTCAGGTTTATTTTTAGCTCTACTACCAACTCAAGAAAAATGACAATATTTCAGTAGCATTTTTTTTTCTTTACTCAATTTTTTTTTTTACTCAATTTTTAAAAAACGTGAGTGAAGAAATTGGCATTGCATTGTAGCCTTTAAGATTTTTAACACGGATATAATTGATAAATTGAAGCAAGAAAGTGGCTTTCTGATATTTTACATCATATACTTTCACACATGCATTCATATGCAATATTAAATATTTAATGCTCTTTATAAACGAGGAACTAAGACCAAAGAATCATTTGTGTAGACTGTTGTCTGTCCATTTTTTATGTGGCTACTTCATTATTTTGGTATCAGTAAAAATGTCACTTTAGAAAGACTTTTCCTGACTCCCTACCCCGTCACAATAGCACCCATTCCAGCCACCTTCTGTCTCATTTTCCTGTTTATTTTCTTCTTAGCCTCTATCACTATTATTTGTGTGTTTGTTAGATATAAACTTCTTGAGGTTCTGGATTTTCTCTTTCTTGTTCTATGCTGTATTCCCCAGCATCTAAATCAGCTGCTGATGCATAGAGGCCTAGTAAATATTAGTTACCTTAGAAATACCTCTTCCTCATTTTTTCCTGTTTTGTATGACCTGAAAGATTTATTTAAAATGAAGTTTCGGGGAGCCTGACTAGCTCAGTCGATAGAGCATGCAACTCTTGATCTCAGGGTCGTGAGTTCGAGTCCCATGTTGGGTGTGGAGCCTACTTAAAATAAATAAATGATAACATGAAGTCTGAAATAGTTCTTTTTCTTGACTTTAACCAGGTGTTTGTTCCATTCCCCTCATCATTTCTGAATCTTTATCAGTCCTCAAAGCCCCTTTTCCAGCCTCATCTCTTAAACTCTTGGCAGATAACCTTGCCTCCCACTGTATCAATAAAAGTGAGGAAAAAAGATCTGATCTCCTTCTACACCGTAGGTCTTAATCTAAGCAGTTAATGTATGTCTACAACCATTTCCAGCTGCTTTCCTCCCTGGTCAGAAAAAAAAGGTGCCCGCTGCTCCTTTTTAAGGACATCCTCTCTACCTGTGCCTTTGATCTTAGAGCAGCTTTATTGTGGTTAAAAGCACAAGGTTTGGAATCAGTCACAGACTTCAGGTTCAATCCTGATTTTGACAATTACTAAATGAATTAACTTCTGTAAACCTCAGCTTTCTCTGAAATGAGGATAATGACACATACCATAGGTTTTTATGATTTCATGAGATTACAATGCTAAGAATTTAGAGTTCCTGGAATATAGTACATGGTCAATAAAGGATAGTTGCCGCTAATCATAATAAATCATTAATACCTTCAATTCAGTTTCCCTATATGCATCTTTGCCACAAGTATTTTCACCACATAATTGATTGACCGTAAGGCAATTTTGCTGTAAAAGATAAACTTACAAAAATAAAACGGGACATTCATTTAAAAGGACATCATAAAAAAAAATAAAAAAATAAAAGGACATCATAAAACATGAAAAATGGGTAACAAAATTAAATAGACCTTATTGTGAGATATAAAATATTTGAATACATCCAAAATGTGTAACATAGCACACTTGGCAATACTAGGCAAATAAATGATTTCATTTTGTGGATTGTACCCTAAGCACTATCTTCAGTATTTCATTCATAGCATTATACGTGTTTTTTGGGTTGTTTTTTTTTTTTTTGCTTGTTGATTCGTCTCCTCATTTGGTATTACATATTTTTGTTTTTCCTCTAAAATTTCTTCTTTCATTAAGAGAAGTGTCAGTTTCCAAATACCGGGATGTATATTTATAACTGATCTTTTCATTGAACCCTGAATGCCTTCCTCACTGTTATTTGTTCTTGGTGCACAGCCACATATCCGCCGATGGATGGATCAAGGTTCTACAGTCAGTGTGGGTACAAAACTGTGTCACTGTATAGACCATTCTGAGGGCTATATATATGAATTATATATATTTATATATAATATAAAAATGGAGGTATTGCATCGATGGAGAAATGAGCCAAACTGATAACTTGCTGTTATCTTTTACAGCAAAACTGCCTTATGGCATATTAGTTACACAGCAGAATGTTTGCAGCAAAACTGCTTGTGGCCAAGATGGAAATACCAGATGCAACAACTCCTCCTCTAGTGTCCCATCAGTTCCTTCTCGCGTGTTTATCCCCTTACTCTACTCCTCTCTTCCCCTTGACCTATAAACTTTCTCTTTCCCCACATTTGTCCTTAGGCTACTATCTAATGTTTTCTCTTTTCCAGCCTTTTTTGAGCAGTCAGAATTTTTTTGTGTTGTTTTTTTAATTGAAGTATAGTTGATACATAATGTTACTTTGGTTTCAGGTGTACAAAAGAGAGCATGGTGATTGCACCAGTCTGGGAGTTCTGCTGTGCTACCATCTGTCACCATGCATTGCTATCACAATACCATTGGCTATATTCCCTCGGCCGTATCTTCATCCCTGTGACAGTCGTTCCATAACCGGAAGCCTGTATTTCCCATTCCCCGTCACCCATCCAGTGCATCCCCCCACTCCCTCCTATCTGGCAGGCTTTAGTTTGTTCTATGAATTTATGGGTCTGTTTCTGCTTTTTGTTTGTCTTGTTTTTTCGGATTCCACATATAAGTGAAATCATATGGTATTTGTCTTTCTCTGACTTAATTTCACTTAGCCTCATACCCTCTAGGTCTATATGTGTTGTCACAAATGGCAAGATCTCGTCCTTTTTATGGCTGCATAACATTCCACAGTGTGTGTGTGTGTGTGTGTGTGTGTGTGTGTGTGTGTGCGCGCGCGCGCGTGCACCACATCTTCTTTATCCATTCATCTATCTGTGGATCCTGGGGTTTGTAAATAATGCTGCAATAAACATGGGAGTGCATATATCTTTGAATTAGTGTTTTTGTTTTCTTTGGGTAAATACCCAATAGTAGAATTAATGGATCCTATGGAATTTCTGTTTTTAATTTTTTAAGGAACCTCCATACCATTTTACACAATTTACTTTCCCAGCAATAGTGCACAAGAAGGGTTCCTTTTCCTCCACATCCTTGCCATCACTTGTTATTTCTTGTCTTTTTAACAGTAGCCATTCTTACAAGTATAAGGTGATATCTTGTTGTGGTTTTAATTTGCATTTCCCTTAAAAAAAATTGCATTTCCTTGATGATTAGTGAGGTTGAGCATTTTTTCATGTGTCTGTTGGCACATGTCTGTATGTTTTCTTTGGGAAAATGTCCATTCAGGTCTTCTGCCCATTTTTAATTGGATTATTTGCCTTTCGGATGTTGACTTGTATAAATTACTTACATATTTTGGATATCAACCCCTTATCAGATTTATCATTTGCAAATATCTGCTCCCATTCAGTAGGTTGTCTTTTTGTTTTGTTCGTGGTTTCCTTTGCTGTCCAAAATCTTTTTTTGATGTGGTCCCAATAGTTTATTTTGATTTTTGTTTCCTTTGCCTGAGGAGACCTATCTAGATAAATGTTGCTAAGGCCAATGTCAAAGATTACTGCCTGTGTTTTCTTCTAGGAGTTTAATAATCTCAGTCTCAAATTTAGGTCTTTAATCCATTTTGAGTTTATTTTTGTGTAGGGTATATGAAAGTGGTCCAGTTTCATTCTTTTGCATATGGCTGTCCAGTTTTCCCAGCACCGTTTATTGAAGAGTCTGGCTTTTCCCCACTGTATATTCTTGCCTCCTATGTCGTAGATTAATTGACCATATAAGCTAGGGTTTATTTCAGGGCTCTGTATTCTGTTCTATTGATCTATATGTCTGTTTTCGTACTGGTACCATACCGTGTTGATTACTACAGCTTTGTAGTCTATCTTGAAATGTGGAATTGTGATACCTCTAGCTTTGTTCTTCTTTCTCAAGATTGTTTTGGCTGTTCAAGGTCTTTTGTGATTCCAAACAAATTTTAGTATTATTCTGGTTTTGTGAAAAATGCTGTTGGTATTTCTCATTCTTTACTCTCGCTAGGTTAATTTGTGTTCATTGTCTCCCTTGCCTTACCCTTTTCACCCCCAGCCCACCTGCAGTCTGGTTCCTGCCCCCATTTCACTATTCAAACTGTTTTCCTTAAGGTCAGCATTGACCTTCAAGTTAACCAAATCCTTTGAACAATATTCAGTCCTGGTTTTATTGTCCCTCTGCTTCATTTAACACTCCTTCAAACTCTGTTCCCTTGGTTTCAGGATACTCCACTCTCCTGGTGTCTAGTCTCTGTCCACTCTTTCTCTGTCTCCCTCCTGCTCTCTTCTCCCCATTCCTACCCTCCACCGTTTCTTCTTGCCATGTTGCTCTTCTCACTGTACATACTATTCCTGGGTGATCTCACATACTTAGATGGTTTTAACTCAGGTGTATCTGAGCTCTGCCTTTATAATCTCTTCTGTGTTGACCTGGATGGCCCTCAGGCACTTAGCAAGTGAACTCCTCTCCTAATATCCCAGCCTAGTTCCCAGACCTTTTATTTATCCAATATTCTTTATATAAGTTGGGTGGCCTCAATCTTCATTGTGTATTCCAGACAAGTCAAGCTTTATTCCTCCCTGCAGATTTAACCTTCTAAGTACTCAAATCGATTGCCTCCTCTCCAGCAACCAGTGTCTTCATTCAGGCCTTTATCATCTATCATCTGGACTGCTGCAGCAACCTTCTATAAACTTTCTCTTTCTACAGTGTTGTTTCCTTCAAATCCATGTGGCCACCAAAGTGCTCCATATAAAACAAACCGGGCCATGTCTTTGCCCTATTAAAATAGGACTCATCACCTATAGACTGCAAGCTCCTTCGGGTAGCCTTTAGGACTCTGACTCATTGGTCTCCTGCTCCTCCTAAGTCTCATTTTTAACTGCTTCCTTCTCTGAATTTTATCTTCCGGCAGCACCCAATCATGTGTTGTATATACCCATGTATATTCCCAGGATACTCCCATGTATATACCATGCTATTTTCTCACTTCTGTGCCTGTCCTCCTATTCTTTCCTACGTGGAAGGAAAGCCCAGTCTTCCTACCTCCATCCCCTGTCTTTTACCTGCGTATTGCTTTTTTTCATCCTTTAAGAGAGTAGTCGTTTAATAGTTTAGGGGTGGTAGAAACCTTGGACTATGTGATAAATACCTTAGAACCTCTGCCTAGAAAAATACATATAATCCCCAAATTTGCACATGATACAGGTTTTAACCCTGAATTAAAACCTTCTTCAACTAAGATATTCTCCAGAAAATCCACCCTAACTCCTTACATGATCTCCCTCTTCCATATTCTTTTACATATGTGTATATTTCTTTCCTCGCACGTCCCATGTGACATTGTAATTACTTACTTAGTGTCTTCACCACTTATACTTCAAGCTCCTTGAGGGTGGTGACTGTCTTACTCATCTTTGTATCCCCAGCACTTAGCACAGCACATTGAAGTTGTCACCAAAAAATTGAGGCTTAGTGTTCAAGAACAAACCACCTTTCGCTATGGACCATCTATCCGTTCAGCAGACTTTAATGGAGAGTCTGCCATGTGCCAGGCATTGTACAGGGTGCTGAAAATACAGATTGACATTCAAACATCCTTGTCGTCACGGAGCTTACAGTCTAATGTCTAAGAAAGTGTGATTAAATTAGACATTACAAAACTGTGTGGCAAGTCCTTTGGAAATACAGGGTAGAATAGGATTATATAAAAAGAGCAACTTACCGTTAAGAGGTCAGAGCCAGCCTTCCAGAGGTTCTAAGAATTAAGACCTGTAAGGACTAGAGAGAAGTTCCGGTCAGAGGACAATGTCCATAGAAATCTTGATATGAAAGAAGAATATTGTGTCTAAAGAACCATAAGCAGTTTCATGTGGCTGAAAATGTGAGTTTGGTGGGTAGGAGGGACACAACAAGAGGCTGGAGGAGTCTTCTAAACCATGCTCAAGAGTTCACACTTCCTTCTGAAGTTGGTGGGAAGGCATAAAAGAATTTTATTCTTAAAGTTCTTAACCCATATAAGAGGAGTTATGGGGCACCTGTTGGCTAAGCCAGTAGAGCATCTGACTCTTGGTATCTGGGTCGTGAGTTCAAGCCCCATGTAGGATGTAAAGATCACTTTAAGAAAAATAAACTGTTTAAAAAAAAAAAAGGGAGTTGTATCAGTGTGTGTATGTAGCAAAGGTTCTGTTCACCAGTGAAAAACAGACCAGCTTTTGGAGCACTGAACAGGGCTGTCTTGTGGCTACGATCTCTGATGCCAGCTTGAACCAAAACTGAAACCATTGAAGTGGGATCCTTCAATCTCTTGGCTTTATACTGAGATGAAAACCACTTTATGTGGATTAGGCAGGATTGCGGAGAGGCTAAGAAAGCTCCACGAGAGAAAAGACATTAAAAAACCAGTTTTTCTACCTTTTTTTTTTTTTATTTTAACTCCTTTCCCATAAAGTTTTGGTTTTTCGAGATACTTGCAAACAGGGATCTAATATAAGAAGCAAGTATCACTGGTTTCTGTTTTTGTTTGCCAGCATCTCTGGCTAAAATGATAATCATAAGATTACAGGAAAAAATATTTTATTTTTGCCTAACTTAAACAATGTTCTAAAACATGGATAACTTCAAAAATTGAAGAGCATTTTAACATCCTCTCTCAATGTTATGGACTTGACATAAGTGGATCTTGTCTTTAATCTCTGAGATAAGTTAATTGTCTGTTTAGCAGACCTTTTATCATAAAATAGTCTGTATTAGGCATTTCTCAAAACATGACGTATATTGACAATTCGATTTTCTTTCTCCTCCAGATACTTTTCTTTGGATTTGGATGGCTTTTCTTCATGCGCCAACTGTTTAAGGACTATGAAGTAAGAAGATATCATTTTGGTTATACTACTCTATGTATTTAGATTGTTTTAAAATGGGCAAGTAAAATGCCTCTGTTCAAGAAAGGTCATGTTCACTTCCAAGATAGGGAGTTTTGGCCAAATGAGTACTATATAATTCTTAAATTGGAGAATATGATTTAAGTTTAGTTGATTTTTTTTTTTTTAAAGCGAGTCATATGTAGCCTAGGAGCAAGAACTGTCATGTCTTAGTAATATCAGTATACAGAACAATAGCAGATACTTTTTGGAAGAGAATTTAACTTACGTCTCATAAATGTTCCCATTAGTTTGGGTATCTGACCTTCAGTGTTAATGACCAATCTTGCATCCTAAGTTAATACCAAAATGCTAAGGCTGATCTGGTTCTTAAGTCTTGAATTCATAGAAGCACCAGCTTAGACTGGACATTTCCTAATTAATCCTCATTTAGTAGTAAGCTCAATGGCTGTGGACTAATTTTAGATCATTTCTAGGATGTTCACCGTTAAACCTCCCCCAGGGAGTTTGGGGTTGTTGTCTGAAAGAGCCCAGGATTCTAGAGATTCTGCTCTGCTCAAGAAGGCCTCCCAGGGGAGGTTCCAAAACTGGTCCAAGGCCTGCAGAGTGCTGAAGAAACCCTTTTAGTATGAACCTACATATATGTGTACATCTGTCCATTTTTTTGATCAGTGTGCATCATGAATTCCAAGTGCTACTTCTGACCCTGTCACTTCATCTTGTGCTTTAAATTCTCCATCCACAAGATGATGATAAAAGTGCGTCATGATTTAGAAATACTACCTACTTCCATCTGTTTCTTTAGCTCCAAGAAAGTTGCTATTGCCCTGTTTCCAGTGATTTAAGAATTTCTTCTTTGTCAGACTTGTGACCAGAAGATTATCAATTCAATATTTCGCACAAGGACATGACTTGTATTCTGTATTTGACTTTTAATAGGTACGTCAATATGTGGTACAGGTGATCTTCTCTGTGACTTTCGCATTTTCGTGCACCATGTTTGAGCTCATCATCTTTGAAATCTTAAAAGTATTGAATAGCAGGTGAGTGAGTACTAATTAATAGGTACGTCAATATGTGGTACAGGTGATCTTCTCTGTGACTTTCGCATTTTTGTGCACCATGTTTGAGCTCATCATCTTTGAAATCTTAAAAGTATTGAATAGCAGGTGAGTGAGTACTAATTAGCTCTTCTCATGAAGAGACCTGTAAGATTTCTTTATGGTAGAAGACTTACCTGAATCCCATAGCTGAAAAAATTCTACCATGCAGTTAGTTTAGTCTCAGTAACTATAAGAATCCTAGCAAATATGGGTCCCAGCCACCTGGTAGCTGGTTTGACACAGACCGTGAGAAATAGGGAAAAAGAAATCTGACCATTAGCTCTGAGCTCATTGAGAATGAGGCTGTGAGAGAGAGCCTAGGTCCCAGGCTACACTCCTAGAACTTTTATTGTTCTGAGGCTGCTCTTTGAATCCTGGTAATGGCCTTTCACATTGCTGTGCTAATGAAAAAAAAATCTCTACCTGAAAAGATCAGAATTCCTCAGTTAGTTCTGTATGGGCTTCTCTGAAGTCTGAACTCCAGCTCTCACTACCTTTGTTGATTTCACAGGCCTGGTCAAGTCTGATTGAATTTAAAGTCTTCTTTAAAGCGTTTTTAAAAAGCAACTCCTATTCCTCTCCAAATAACAGACATGTTGTTTGTTATAGTCCAAAGTATTTCTTGTTAAACAGGAAGCTTGGGGTTTTTTAGGCCGTTGTGTGTAGAGTAGATCAGCTATTCTGTGTTGACCTGTGTAGTTTTTATCACTGCATGGAAAAATCTTTCAAGAATAAGGTGGCATTTGACTCTGTAGTCAGGAATCGGTGCTGAGCTAAGCTGTATAACTTGTTTCAGACTCCTGACACTTGAGACTTAGACTGTATTCTCAGATTCCTTTGAGAATCAGAGTTGATAATTAATGTCTCTTGATAGGTAAATTAAAAGCTTATCGTATGATAAAACAAGAGTATGTTCTGCCTCTTCTATTAAACTAGTTCTTCAAACCTTTTTTGGATGAGCAAGATACAGATCCTGTGACTATCAAGAATAGACCAGTGTTCTTTAACTTAAAAATTACTAAATTTTATTATCACAAGCTGGAACTTTCACTGCTATCTAACTAGAGGCCGGTAAGTTGTTCTATAATGGACCAGATAATATTTTAGGCTCCACAGCTTATGTGGTCTCCATCACAACTCCTCAGCTCTGCTGCTGTGGAATGAGAGCACCCATAGGTGATGAATAAACAAATTCATGGCTGTGTTCATGGCTGTGTAGTATGGCTGTGTTCTAATAAAATCTTACTTATAAAAGCAGGTGTCTGGCAGGCCATAGTTTGCTGACTACTGATCTAAGTGCCAAAAGAAAAGACTGTGCCTCAGATGTTTTCTAAAACCAAAATTGTTTTTGGTAGATGATGTCCCCACTTTTCACTCATTTATAATTAATCCATACAGGAAGACCTTTAACTCAGTTACTTTGACGTATAGTTCTTAAATAGTTTATCTTAAAGAATATAGGAAGTTGCATTGCTAAAATCTGGTTGTTCTTTGGGTGCTTTTGGGGGGGTTGGGTTTGTGTAAACTAAGACATGTTCAGTTACCCCTATTTCTTTCATGCTAACATTTGGCTCTACTATGTCACAGAAATATGGGCCTTGATTATGTATTATATTGGTGTGTTGACTGCGTTCAGAAGTTTTCAAAGGAAAATCTTGGCCCTAACCAAGAGTATTTTTTGACTCCCCTCTAAGCAGAAGTGGTATTGTCTCCTATTCAAATATATAATCTTGTTAGGATCCTCAATTTTTCCAAGAGAATGTCATTTTACTCTTGGCTCATATAACAGTTAAAACATGCGGTTCACTTTTAATTGGCAATATGTGTCATCCTTGTCATTTCAAACTGTCTCCTGATGCTTTTAGAAGTTGAGCTGAAATACTAAGTACAATTGCCCAGAGAATGTGCAGCGTCTTTGTTTCTCTAGATGCTGTAACAGTGGGTTAATCCAGAGCAGTAAAAAGCTGTCTGTATATATAGACTAAATGATATTGGCATTTTGTAGTGTAGCTTTTAATGAATAGCTCTTTATTTTATGATACCCGCCCCCTGTACTAAGGAGAAATGGTAAGGAACAGCCCAGTGAAACTGATTTTGACCTTTCTCTTGAAAGGATGTTGTTGAAGACATTGTTAATTGCCCTCACATTGTCTTCTTTAGGAAATCTTTGGAGAAATTTCATTACAGTCTTGGTAATAATTTCAGTAATAGTTATGCTTCCTTGAAGCAATTGTTTTTTCCCGTAGCACTGTCACTTGTTTAACTGATCAAATTTTCTATTTGATGTCGACCATTAGAAAGCTTAAAGCTAAATTTATGATCCACTCATGTAAGTTTCCAGAATCCTATGGTTTGCATTTTCAAAACTGTCATCAGGCCTAGCCTGCTTTTTTACCTATCTTTTCCCATGTTTTTCCTTTCTTTTCCTACTTACAGTTTATTTCATCATTCTGTATTTTATATATCCTCATAAACCACTTAACCACTAAACTTTTTGAAACAAGGCCCAAGTGTAAGTTCAAAAATCAATAAATACAAAAGACACTATCAAGAAAGTAAACAGACAACCCAAGAATGAGGAAAAAATTTTTATAAATCACTTGAAAGAGACTTCAATCTAGTATATATAAAGAACTGTTGGGGCACCTGGGTGGCTCAGTCGGTTGGGTGTCCGACTTCAGCTCAGGTCACGATCTCGCGGTCCGTGAGTTCGAGCCCCGTGTTGGGCTCTGGGGTGATGGCTCAGAGCCTGGAGCCTGCTTCAGATTCTGTGTCTCCCTCTCTCTCTGCCCCTCCCCCGTTCATGCTCTGTCTCTCTCTGTCTCAAAAATAAATAAAACGCTAAAAAAAAAAAAAAAAAGAACTGTTAATAGTTTAATAATAAAAAGACACATTGATAAAGAACAAAGGATCTGAATAGGCATTTCTCCAAATAAGATACAGATGCCCAATAAGCACGTGAAACGACACTCAATGTCATTAGCCATTTGAGAGGAAATGCCAATCAAAACCATAATGAGCTACCACTTAACACCCATCAGGGTGGCTATAATCAAAAAGACAGTAACAAGTGTGGGCGAGGCTGTGGAGAATTTGTGGAGAACCCTAGCATTCTTCCTGGGGAGAATGTAAAATGGTGCAGCCACTCTGGAAAATAGTGGCAGTCCTCAAAAAATTAAATAGTAATCATATGACCCAGCAATTCCACTCCTCAGTATAAATATAAAAAGAAATGAAACGTGTCCACACAAAAGTTTGTACACAAATGATCATAGCATCACTGTTTATAATAATGGGGTGCCTGGGAGGCTCAATCGGTTAAACGACTGACTTTGGCTCAGGTCATGATCTCACCGTTCGTGGGTTTGAGCCCCACATCAGGCTCTGTGCTCACAGAGCTGTGCTGTGAGCACAGAGCCTAGAGCCTGCTTTGGATTCTGTGTCTCTCTCTCTCTGCCCCTCCCCCGCTTGTGCTCTGTCTCTCAGTGTCTCTCAGAAATAAATAAATGTTAAAAATTTTAGAAAAAAATAGCTTACAAGTAAAACAATCCAAATGTCCCACAACTAATGAATGAGAAAACAAAATGTGGCATATCCATACAGTTGAATGAATGTTATTTAGCCATAAACAGAAATGAAGTATTGATAGATGGCATAGCATGCAAAGTGAAAGAAACCAGACACAAGACCATATACTGTATGATTCCATTTATATGAAATTTCCAGAATAGGTAAATCCATAGCAACTTAAAGTAGATTGGTGGTTTCCTAAGGCTGGGGCAGTTGAGAGGAAAGGAGAGCTAATGGGAATAGAGTTTCATTATGGAGTGATGAAATGTTCTAAAGTGTGTTGTGATGGCTGCCAACTCTGTGAGTATCCTAAAACCATTGGATTATTAATGGGTGAGTTATATCTTAAAGGGGTGAATTATATCTCAATAAATTTGTCATTTAAAAAATGTCCACAGTAGAGGATTGGGCAAAATGGGTGAAGGGGAGTGGGAGATACAGGCTTCTGATTATGGAATGTGTAAGTCATGGGAATACAAGGCATAGCATTAGAAAAGTCCTAAAAATATTTTAGTCAGTTAATAAAATACAGTTTATAAGCATTAAAGTAGTCATGAAAATCAAATGTTTATTTATATTGAAGATACATAAGAAATATTTATGTCTTTATAGCACATATTACCATTAATATTTATTTTCTCTTAATTCTTATGAGCCTCCCAGTGGTAAGAGAAACAATAGCCATTCTACCAGTGCTAGTATATGTTAATAGGTTATTATACACTGCCTACGAATGTAACTAGAGCATTAACATTCTCATTTGAATAGGTAAAATTCTTAGGAAGTTAGGATGGTCATATATACCTTTCAGAACTTTATAATCTATTCTTTAACCTCTATAAACAAGCAGACCGTAACAGCCTACTTGACTGATTGGATGGGATATATCTGGTATTGAGTTCAAAGAGCAAGAGATCTTTCGGAAGACTAAAGAGAGTGGAAGTTGCTGCCTCCTTCCCCTCTTAGCCATATTCTTTTATACTCATTTCAGTTCCCGTTATTTTCACTGGAAAATGAACCTGTGCGTAATCCTTCTGATCCTGGTGTTCATGGTGCCTTTTTACATTGGCTATTTTATTGTGAGCAACATCCGACTATGTGAGTATCTGTAAACGTGAGTATTTTACCTGCTCATGTCAGCACGTCGATTGAGACAAGGATTCATGGGGACTGAGGCTGTGGAGAGTTTCATTTCTGTATTACTCTCAGTAACTACTGTTGTTTGGGGGTGCCCCACACCAGCATCTTTAAAAAGTAGGCATAAAATCAATGTTGAATGAATAATTAAGCCACCTGTGTGGCCACAACTATCTTTCTGTTTCTACTGTTCTGTCTCCCCTAACCCACATCTTAATTCAGCCAAATTCCTCTTGCGACGATAAATACGCTTTCTCTAAAAATGGTATTATTCCATCATTTCTTTGCCAAGTGGACAAGCCAGTCAAATAGTAGTTAGTATGATTCCATAGCTGGAAGTAGAGCAAGCTCTCTAATGTGGATCCATTTAACCTTAGTCTTTCTCCTCCTCCTTAGTGCATAGGCAGCGACTGCTCTTCTCCTGTCTCCTGTGGTTGACCTTCATGTACTTCTTCTGGAAACTAGGAGACCCATTTCCCATTCTCAGCCCGAAACATGGTGAGCGAATATGTGACAGGGAGAGGGAAATAATTGTTTACCATTTTCTAATTTTGAAAAACAATAACTTTTTTAAAAGTTCTGGGGCGCCTGGGTGGTTCAGTCGGTTAAGTGTCCGACTTCAGCTCAGGTCATGATCTCATGGTCCGTGAGTTCGAGCCCCGCGTCGGGCTCTGTGCTGACAGCTCAGAGCCTGGAGCTTGCTTCAGATTCTGTGTCTCCCTCTCTCTCTGACCCTCCCCCGCTCATGCTCTGTCTCTCTCTGTCTCAAAAATAAATAAACATTAAAAAAAATTTTTTTTTAAAAGTTCTGATTATGGGAAATATAGCAAGTTATTTCTCTAAAAACGATCTGCTTTTGAACTGACCTTCCTTTCGTCCTAGGAAGTCTCAGTGCTGGCTTTGGAAAGAAACTACCTCTATGATTTTAGAGCAGGAGTTTTTCACCTTAGGTTGGTGAATGAACTTCAAGAGAGTAAGGGGTAGGAAAATTTGTCTTCAACTTAAAACTCCATGGGGCGACTGGGTGGTTCAGTCGGTTAAGCGTCCGACTTCGGCTCAGATCATGATTTTGTGGTTTGTGAGTTTGAGCCCTGCGTCAGGCTCTGTGCTGACAGCTCAGAGCCTGGAGCCTGCTTCGTATTCTGTGTCTCACTCTCTTTCTGCCCCTCCCCTGCTCATGCTCTGTCTCTCTCTATCTCAAAAATAAATAAAACATTAAAAAAATTTTTTTTGAAAACTCCTGATATTGTATGCAGAAGTACAGGGAAACATTTATGTGTGTGTTTGAAGGCGAAGTACCCATAAGCTTTTATTAGATTCCCAAAGGGGTCTAAGCCCCAAAAGATAAATGACCACTGCTCAGATGATGATAAATATTGTCTTTAGGGAATATATGCATTTTGGGAAAGAGCGGTGACATAAACATTCAAAATTGGTAGGTAAAGAAAAGCTTTCTAGGAATCAGTGTCTCTTCTTACACAAAGAAAGTTCATTTCAAATACAAGAGCAGGGGCATTTGGCTGGCTCAGTGGATAGAGTATGTGACTCTTGATCTTGGGGTCATGAGCTTGAGCCCCAAGTTGGGTGTAGGGCTTACTTAAATAAATAAAAACGTAAAAAAAAAACTCTTTAAATATGAGAGCAGATTATATAGCCATAATTTCTGTGCTAAAAACCATGAACAATAGTCTCTCAGCTAAAAGTCCTAGTACTTCAGAAATATATATATATGAATCTATCTAAAATAGATTAGCAAGCCCACCTATAATAAATATACTGGCACTTTGATACCAGAGGTTTTAAAAAAATACACATCTATTCATTTCACTCTCCTATTGTATCAGGGTTCTTCTAGCAGAAAACAGAATCTAACTAGTTTAAAGCAGAAAGTGATTTATTACAGAGTATTAGGGAGTTTATACTATTTATAGGAAAGCAGGATGGGCTACCAAAAGCATTCAGATTCTCAGCATGGCATACAGGACCTTCTATGGCCTGACTATTGCTGTCTTTCTCTGTGCCTGTCTCCAGTCCTACCAAATTACTTGAAGTTTTTAGAGCTGTTCTGTCAGCCTCAACACTCCTTGTGGAAAATGCCTTTTCTTTCAGTATTGAATTCCTGTCAGTTCATTCCTCTTAAGATTTTTCTGGCCATCATTACAAGGTATGAATTGCTCCCACCTCAATATACTTGACTCCATCAATATACAAAGACTCCATCTTACTGGTCTTTGCATCCCTGGTGTCTAGTATGAAACCTAGCACATAAAGTGTTTAATGCGTGTTTATTGCATTACTGAATGAAAAAAGCAATTTCTGTCTCTCCAAGGTAGTAGATGAGTTTAAGAATATGACATTCTGGATAGGAATTTAGGATTTGCTAATATGATTAACATGTACATGTCCGTGTAGGGAAAGATTTTGGAGTAGAGAGGCCCTGATAATAGAGATCTCATATAAACGGTTTCAAATAAACCCAAGAGGGACAAGAATTCTAAAAGGACCCCAATGCTTACAGTGATAGCACAGGTCACATACAGCCCAGAGAGACTCTGATGCCTGTCTCCAGCTTTCTCCTTGTGAGCAGTCAGTTCACACGACCTGTACAGCCAGACCAGGCCTGAGGGAATATAAAGACCACCACATCTTTTGGATCTTCATCTGTCCTTATTTCTAAATCCTATAGGGATATCCTAAAGAAGCTACTGGGGGGAAGCGCTAGAGAGAGAGTTTCACTTTTAGTCTTTCCTTAGTATTTCCTCCAGGAAATAAGCATTTTGGTTTTATGTCTGAATATTCAGGTGTCTAATTCATTTGACTAAGAGAAGTAAATAGGAAGCAAAGTTTAGGCAATGGATGGGAAGCAGCCAGGCTTACTCTGCCATCGTAGAGCTTGTCCAGGACTGCCCCAACAACCAGTATGGTTCATTGTTGTGGAGACCACAGAAGACTGCAAGACCCAGGCCTTGCCTATCATGAAAAGATGTCCGTGAAAATACTCCTTCATGCAGTGCCTGTACCTAGGAAAGGTGAAAGGCATTCAACAGTGAGAAAGGGTAAGAGAGGCTAAGAAAGTACATGAAGCTAAAAGGAGTCTGTGTGAGCAAATGGCAACAGTTAGATGGCCTTGTGCATGTCACTTCATCAGACTTTCCATCTAGTAGCTAGAAAACAAATAATGATTGACCTTTACTTCATAGAAATGCTAGGATGAAGTTGGTAGTATCTAAACAGTAATTTAGACCAGAAAAAGATATTTAATAAAGGGGCACTACCTTAAAGGGAATAAAAGTAGAGGGGACATTTTTCTAGTTTTTTTACATTTAGTAACCTATATTAATCCCTTGGACTTTTTTATGATACTAGATGATAATTATGTACCCATAGTCAATAAACATCTACTGAACACCTTCCATGTGACAGGCAGTAAGAAAAACAAAGATCAGTAAGGCAGGATTCCTTCCTATAAAGGGGATGTAGGGGTGCCTGGGTGGCTCAGTTAGTTAAGCATCTGACTTCGGCTCAGATCATGATCTTACAGTTCATGGGTTCGAGGCCCGCATCAGGCTCTGTGCTGACAGCTCAGAGCCTGGAGCCTGCTTTGGATTCTGTCTCCCTCTCTTTCTGCCCCTCCTTCTGCCCCTCCTCAGCTCACACCATCTCTGTCTCTGTCCCTCTCTCTTTCTCTCAGTCTCTCAAAAATCAATAAACATTAAAAAAATAGAGGATGTAAAGAATTATGTGGGAAGTAGAATCAACAGAATTTGGATGAGGATTTAGTCATTCATTTAACATTCCACAAATATTTTCTGAGCACCTAGTTTATTGTTAGTGCTGGAGATTCAACCATGAACAAACTAACTAGGTTTCTGCCCTCCAGCAACTTACCCTCTGGCAGGAAGGACTAAACAATAAATATATAAACAAGTGATTGCTGATCGTGATCATTATCAAAGAGCAAACAGGTTGCTATGGTAGACAACAATGCAAATAAAGATGTCAAATTACATGTAAGCGGTTAGAGTCAGCTTTTCTGAGAAATTATTTAAACTGAGATTTAAAGGACAAGACAAAGGTAGACCCAGCAAGAAGGTGCCAGAGACATTGTGTAAAGCCCTGAGGTAAAAAAGCCTGGTGTAGTCATTAGAGAGTAAGAGACAGAATGGAAACTAGTGGTGTAGATTTTTCTGTCATGGTGACCAGATACTTGATGATGTCATTTTCTAGGATAGGTAATGCAGAAAGGGGAAGATAAGTTGAACTTGAGGTATGTTGAATTTGAAGCGCCTGTGCACATCCAAAGTGATGTTCAGTAGGCAGTTGGATACACGAGGTCAGCAATTTAGGACAAAGAATGGATTTAGGAGTCCTCAGGGAGATAACTCCAGAAATCTAAAAAAATCAGGCACCATCAGCTAAATGTCGTTAGATGAATCTGGGGAAAAGCGCAGTACCACCCATGGAAAAATGTATAGACTGAAATGAAAGATTATTTTGGCCCATTATGAACAGAGAAAGACCAAGAAAATACGAGAGAAGTAAAAGGGATAACTGAGGGAAATGGTATGAAAGCCAAGAAAGGAAAATAATTTTAAGTAGCAATGATTCAGTGTCATAAAAGATCAAATAAAGGCAGGATTGGAAATGTCATTGGGTTTTGCAACCAGAAGAAAATTCATGATCATATTATAGTAATGGTTAAGAGCATAGGCTGTGGAGCTACACTGCTTGGGTTTGAAGCCTGACTCTGCCTCTTGCTAGCTGTGTGGCCTTGACAAAATTTACCTCCTCAGTGCTTCCATTTCCTTATCTGTAAAATGAGGTTTTCGATACTGTTTGCCTCATAGAGCTGTAATGAGGAGCAAATGAATTAATACAAGTAGAATGCTTCCACGGTGCCTGGTGCATAACAGGTGCCTGATGAATGTTGCCAATTTTTTATTGCCATTACAATTATTAGTGAAAGCAGTTTCCTTTAGGGTAGGAGAATGGAATGAAAGCTGAATTGCAGCCAGTTGAGGAATAAGTGGAAGTGAAGAAGAGGTAATAGGAAGTGTAAACTCCTTTCAAAAAGCGTGGCCATTAAAGGAAAAATAGAGGATTGGTAACTAGAGGTAAACTCAAGGCCTTAGCCTTCCTTAGGAAAGAGACTTGAAACTGTAGGGAAAGAGCCAGCAAAGAAGGAAAGATTGAAGATGAGAGAGATGACAGGTGATGGAACAGGATTCTGGAGGAGGTAGAAAGGGAATAAGATCAAAGCACATAGAGAAGTCTTAGCTTTGGACACTGTCTTGTTTGAGGGGGACAAGGTGGGAGGATGATTGCAGATGTGAATATAGTAGAGTGAAGGTGGTATAACCAATAACTTCAGTAATGAGGGCATTGGCTAAGGAGAACAAGGATTGAAAAAATGGATTAAAGATTATCTGCTAAGGGGGGTGGGGAGAGATGGTTGACCAAGGGCAAGAAAAGGATTCCTCAGGGGGCGCTTGGGTGGCTCAGTTGGTTAAGCGGCCGACTTCGGCTCAGGTCATGATCTCGCAGTCCGTGAGTTCGAGCCCCGCGTCGGGCTCTGTGCTGACGGTCAGAGCCTGGAGCCTGTTTCAGATTCTGTGTCTCCCTCTCTCTGACCCTCCCCCGTTCATGCTCTGTCTCTCTCTGTCTCAAAAATAAATAAACGTTAAAAAAAATTAAAAAAAAAAAAAAAAGAAAGAAAGAAAAGGATTCCTCAGTCGTAGTGTAAGCCATGTTAAGACTGGAGACCTAAATCTGTAATGGCACCAACGTCGGGACGCGTTTTAGCAGTTTTAGCATCTCAGGCACGGGCACAGGGAAGACCGAGTGTCAGATTGATCCAGGATTGGGAGTTTTCAGGATCAGCACTTCAGAAGTACAGTGGGGACAGAGTCCTAGTGAGAGAAGTTCAAGCAAGCAAGCTTGGAGGTCAGGCTCAGTGAAGAAGGAAATGGAAGGTAGGGGGAAGCAAAAGACAAGAGACCAGAGGCCACAAAGAGCTCTAAAATGGTGTAGTGGAAACACAAGAGCAAGAGAACATGATTATTGGAATTTCGGTTCCAAAGCCAACAGAATTACTGCATGGCAGCTCTGGTGTTAGGCCATAGGAGTAGATAATGCTGAAGTGGACCCCATCCTAGAAACAGGAGTAAAAACAAAGCTAGTTTTGTCGGGTGCTTCCAAACTTCCTGGCTTGTTCTTCAGCATTGCCTTCTTTCATTTATCCAAGATCTCAACAGCACTTATTTTACCTACAGACTTTCAGCATTTTCAAATCATAGGAAACAGTTGATAATTAGAAT
Organism: Panthera pardus; assembly: GCF_024362965.1. Classification (NCBI taxonomy): domain Eukaryota; kingdom Metazoa; phylum Chordata; class Mammalia; order Carnivora; family Felidae; genus Panthera; species Panthera pardus. The sequence continues at coordinate 3,427,573 of NW_026526666.1, read as the reverse complement.
GCAACTGATCATCAAAAACTCACATATTTGCGTTTGAAGTACTCATTCACGTATAAAGTCAGCTCATTTGTTAGATGCCTTATGTGTGTGTATATATATACATATATATATGTATATATATACACATATATATATATTGACAGTAACTATAGTGCAAAGTGCTACTTTGCAAAGTAAATCTCCAGCAGACTTACTTTGCTGATACATATATTTTTTTTTTACCAAAGCTTTTACTGAAAGTGTGTTGCTCTGTTAGTGTTCACACTACCTTGAGTAAGCAATCAGTGAGTGTTACTTATAATTATTACTATTACCATCACCCAGATGATTCTAGAAACATGTGAGATATGACGAAAATCAACAGACTTTTATACATTTATTATGGAAGATATACATATTGATAATTAAAATTTGGCTTACATAAGCTGTATGTAACAGTTGATGTTTTTCGTGATGTTTCCTCTCATAGTACATTTGATCTTTATTAGCTGACATTAAGGTGCTTTGATGTTTTTAGGGATTTTGTCCATAGAACAGCTCATCAGCCGGGTAGGTGTGATCGGTGTGACTCTCATGGCTCTTCTTTCTGGATTTGGTGCTGTCAACTGCCCATACACGTACATGTCCTACTTCCTCAGGTAAAGAGAACTTCGTGTCTTTTCTTTCTTCCTATGACTTCATGCATACGTACGTGATATCATGCTGCCATCATTAATACTTAAGTATTAGATCTGTGACACGGACTTTTTATTCTTTCCCTCTGCCCTTATGGGCATTATCCTAGGAGTCTTCCTGAATAAGTCTTATCACTTATATTGTTTGTCCTTATTTGTCCTACATTCACTTATTTTTAAAATGGTTGTTTCACTCAGACCCTCTACCTCCTCTTAAAGGCACATTTCTTGTGGACAGCAGTGCGAGCTAATCCCAACTTCAGTCAATCGCTTCCTCCCAAAAGTAGCACTAATTGTGCCTCGGATAAACCTCATTGGCTACAAGACTGCCCTTGCACAAAGCTTTGCCAAGCTGCAGGCATGCTTACGGATACCTCATAAATGTCACTGGATCAGGGGCTCCTGGGTGGCTCGGTCGGTTGGGCTTCTGACATCAGCTCAGGTCATGATCTCGCCGTTCCCAAGTTCAAGCCCCATGTCAGGCTCTGTGCTGACAGCTCGGAGCCTGGAGCCTGCTTCAGATTCTCTGTCTCCCTCTCTCTCTCTGCCCCTCCCTTGCTCATGAATGTCTCTCTCTCTCAAAAATAAACATTAAAAATATTTTTAAAAAATGTCATTGGATCAGAGCTAAGAAAGACTATATAAGAGAGCCACTTACCTTCCACTACCCTGAGACTGCAAAAAATATTAGCTATAAAACATGGCAACAAAAGGACTCCTGTTTATTATAATCATGTTAATATTCTCTAGAAAGAGGTCCTTCAATTACTGGGTAACAATTGAGGTTTATGTGTTTGTCAGCGGCCTTGTATTTATTATGCCCAAGGATGGGGTCCCAAAACATTGCTAACAGTTTGTGCTTATTATAGAAATGTGACTGATGCAGATATCCTCGCCCTGGAACGGCGACTGCTCCAAACCATGGACATGATCATCAGCAAAAAGAAAAGGTAAGATACCAGCACATTAAAAAACCTGTACTCTTGGGGTGCCTCGGTGGCTCAGTCGGTTAAGCGTCCGACTTCAGCTCAGGTCATGATCTCGTGGTCCATGAGTTCAAGCCCCGCGTCGGGCTCTGGGCTGATGGCTCAGAGCCTGGAGCCTGCTTCCAATTCTGTGTCTCCCTCTCTCTCTGCCCTTCCCCCGTTCATGCTCTGTCTCTCTCTGTCTCAAAAATAAAAATAAATAAACGTTAAAAAACATGTACTCTTAGAATTTCTCAACAAGAAAATGTGACTGTGAATTGATGATAACAGGAAGTTTCATCGTATTCATTTTTACAGTAAGATACCATCAAAGATTTTGAGGTGCCTTGGTGGCTCAGTCAGTTAAGCATCTGACTCTGATTTCGGCTCAGGTCGTGATCTCATGGTTCATGAGCTCAAGCCCCGCATTGGGCTCCACGCACTGACAGTGCAGAGCCTGCTTGGAATTCTCTCTCTTTCCCTTTCTCTCTGCCCCTCCTCAACTCGCTCACTCTCAAAAATAAACTTAAAAAAACAAAAACAAAGACTTAATGTTTAGTCTTGTGTGAATGAAATTTTCAAATTCCATTTATTTCCTGACTTTAATTCTCTTGAGATAAGTTGTTAGAATAACTTCTATAGTTGAAGGTATTCTACATCGATTGGATGCTTTAAAAGTCTGTTGTCCTACATTGTTACAAAACTTGCATGCCTAATTTCAATCTTTTCAACTTCCTTTTCTCCAACTACTTTGAAAAATCATTCAAGTCTTCTAGCTGTTGTCCTTTTTGTCATTTTTAAGAAGTAGACTTACAGTGTGTGTTTTTTAAGTGGCATTTCTAGAAATCTGTATCACGGTGGGTTAAAGCCTAGGCTCTAGACTCAGACTTTCTGAATTTGAATCCTTGCCGTACGGTTCACAGTGTGGCCTTGAGTGTTACTTCATGTCTTGGTTTCCTCAACTGTAAAATGGAAATAATAAGAATGAGTTGACATGTAGAACTCTAGAACAGTGAACCATACATAGCTAAGGAAAACTATTGAACTTATTAATAGTCTTGGAGGACAGTCATTAGGTTTTAGTGCTTTGTCTTCATTTATGCATTCATGTATTTTCATTCTCTTAATATAGGAAGCCCAGTTTCTGCTAGGCACTTTGCTAATTGCTGAACGGTCATAGAGATAGAATGAGGAACAAGATAGTAAGTTATTGTCTTCATGAAGCTAATTAGTCTGTCTTTATTAAAGTCCTGTTACCCAAATAAAAACTGTGACATAGAGGTTTTAAACTGCATGAGTGTTTCTGCATTTCGTGTTTCGTCCTTCAACATTTTTCTATAGTAAGACCCATCAAGTCAAAGTCAAAGGAGGCTTTAATGTAAGATATGACAACAGACTTTACAATGATAAAGAGGATGAGATTTAGCAGCTAATTATTTGTCTCCATTTCTGTACATCTGTCCGAGGATATTGAAAGTAGATACACATGGATATACATTTGTTCTCTGGGTTTTGTCCACATTCATTTTATACAGTTTATTTTACATGAATGAATATGAATGTAGATTTAAAAAATATAACAGTAAGAGCAACATTATTCAGTATTGAAAGATAATTATAAAGGAATAATACTGTCTTGATTCCCATGATTGTTCTCCTTTTTACTATATTTTATTCATATAGAGATAAATGAATCCCCCACCACCTTCCCCTCTGCCAACCATCATTTCTGTGTATTTGAGTGTTTCTGTTTTGTGTTTATTTTTAGATTCCACATATAAGTGAAATCATATGATATCTTTCTGTCTGCCTTGGCATAATAACTTCTGTATTCATCCATGTTGTTGCAGATGGCAAGGTATCATCCTTTTTTTTTTTTTTTTTTTTTTTTTTTTTTTTTGGCCGTGTAATATTCTCTGTGCATGTGTGCACACATGCCCAACATTTAGGTTGCTTCCGTATCTTGGCTATTATAAGTAATGCTGTAGTAAACATAGGGGTACATGTAGCTTTGAAATTATTGTGGTTTTTTTTTTCTTTGGGTAAATACCCAGTAGTTGAATTACTGGATCCTATGGTAGTTCTATAGTTCTGTTTTTAATTTTTTGAGGAACCTCCGTACCGTTTTCCACAGTTGTACCAGTTTACATTCCTGCCCACAGTGCACAAGGGTTCCCTTTACCTCCACACCCTTGCCAACACTTGTTAATTCTTATTTTATCCATTCTGACTGGTGTGAGGTGATATGTCATTGTGATTTTGATTTGCATTTACCTGATTGGTGATGTTAAGCATCTTTTCATGTGTCTGCTATCCATCTGTATGTTGTCTTTAGAAAAATGTCTATTCAGGTCCTCTGCCCATTTTTAATCAGACTGCCTTTTTGATGTTGAGTTGTATAAGTTCTTTATATATTTTGGATACTAACCTCTTATTGGATACATCATTTGCAAGTAGCTTCTACCATTCAGTAGGTTGTCTTTTTATTTTATTAATGTTTTTTTTCGCTGTGCAAAAGCTTTTTATTTTGATGTCCCAATAGTTTCTTTTTGCTTTGGTTTCCCTCAACAGAGAAGTCATATCCAGAAAAATATTTCTAAGATTAATATCCAAGAGATTACCACCTGTGTTTTCTTCTAGGAATTTTATGGTTTCAGGTCTCACATTTAGTTCTTAATCCATTTTGAGTTTATTTTTATATATAGTGTGAGAAAGTGGTCCAGTTTCATTCTTTGCATGTAGCTGTGCAGTTTTCCCAGCACCTTTTATTGAAAGGACTTTTTTTCCCATTGTATATTCTTGCCTCCTTTGTTATAGATTGTTGTATAGGTGTGGATTTATTTCCGGGCTTTCTATTCTGTTCCACTGATCCATACTACTTTGATTACTATAGCATTGTAGTATATCTTTAACTCCAGGTTAGTGATACCTCCAGTTTTGTTCTTCTTTCTCAATATTCTTTGGTTCTCTAGAGTCTTTTGTGGTTCCATACAAATTTTAGTATTATTTTTTCTAGTTCTGTGAAAAAGGCTGTTGGTATTTTGATGGGGATTGTATTCAATCTGTAGATTGCTTTGGATAGTATGGTCATTTTCATAATATAAATTCTTGCAATCCATGAACGTGGTCTGTCTTTCCATTAATTTGTTAGCTGCAGTGTCTTTGATCAATACTTTATAGTTTTCAGTGTACAAGTCTTTTACTTCCTAGGTATTTTATTATTTTTGGTGCAGTTGTAAATGGGATTGTTTTCCAAATTTCTCTTTCTACAATTAGTTTCAGTTTTACTTCTTTCTTATGAATTTGGATGCCTTTTATTTCTTGATTGTTGCAACTAGGACTTACAGTACTGTGTTGAATAAAAAGTGGTAAGAGTGGACATTCTTTTTTCCTGATGTTAGAGGAAAAACTGTTTTTCATCATTGAGTATGACGTTAGCTGTGGGTTTTTCATATACGTCCCTTTTTATGTTGAGATATGTTCCTTCTGAATCTACTTTGTTGAGAGTTTTTATGATCCAGTGTTGAATTTTGTCAAATGATTTTTCTATATCTATTGAGGTGATTATATGATTTTTATCCTTTGTTTTGTTAATGTGATGTGTCACATTAATGTGTGATGTGTCAATATTGAACCATCCTTGCATCCCTGGAGTAAAACTCACTTGGATTGTGCTGGATGATCCTTTTAAAGTGCTATTGAATTCAGTTTGCTAATATTTTGTTGAGGATTTTTGCATCTATGTTCATCAAGGGTATTGTAGGTTTTTTTGTAGTGTCTTTGGATGGATTTGGTATCAGAAATGCTGGCCGCATAGAATGAATTTGGAAGCCTTTCTCTTTTTTGGGGGGTGGTTTGAAGAGAATAGGTATTAACTCTTCTTTATTTTTTTTTTAATTTTTTTTTTTAATGTTTTATTTTATTTTTGAGACAGAGACAGGGCATGAGCGGGGGAGGGTTAGAGAGAGAGGGAGACGCAGAATCCGAAGCAGGCTCCAGGCTCTGAGCTGTCAGCACAGAGCCTGACACAGGGCTCGAGCTCACAGAGGGTGAGATCATGACCTGAGCCGAAGTTGGAAGCTCAACCGGCTGAGCCACCCAGGCGCCCCAATATTAACTCTTCTTTAAATGTTTGGTAGAATTCACCTGTAATTCCTTCTGGTCCTGGACTTTTGTTTATTGGGAGTTTTTTGATTACTGATTCAATTTTGTTACTAGTAGCTGGTCTGTTCAGAGATATCCTATTTCTTCCTGATTCAATTTCGGAAGATTCTATGTTTCTAGGAATTCATCCATTTCTTCTAGGTTGTCTAGTTTGTTGACATATAACTTTTCGTGGTAGTCTCTTACAATCCTTTGTATTTCTGTGGTGTCAGTTGTTTCATTTTTATTTCTGGTTCTATTTATTTGGGTCCTGTCTCTTTTTCATAATGAATCTGGCTAAAGTTTTGTCAATTTTGTTACCTTTTCAAAGAACCAATTCTTGATTTCATTGATCTTTCTACTTGTTTTTAGAGTCTATTTCATTTATAATTTCTGCCTGATCTTTATTATTTTCTTCCTTCTAACCTTGAGCTTTGTTTGTTCTTTCTCTGGTTCCTAATTTAGATGTAAAACTAAATTGTTTGAGATTTTTCTGATTCCTTGATGTAGGCCTGTGTTGCTGTAAGTGTTCCCCTTAGAACTGCTTTTGCTGTATGCAAAAAATTTTGGATGATTGTTTCTCCACTTTCATTTGTCTCCATGTATTTTTAATTTCCTCTTTGATTTCTTAACTGACCTGTTGGTTTGCCTGGTAGCATGTTTAGCCTCCATGTGTTTGTGTTTTTTCCAGTTGCTTTCTTGTGATGGATATCTTGTTTCATACCATTGTAGTCAGAAAAGATGCATGATATGATTTCAGTGTTTTAAAATTTATTGAGACTTGTTTTGTGGCCAGCATATGATCTGTCCTGGAGAATGTTCCATGTGTACTTGAAAAGAATGTGTATTCAGTTGTTTTGGGATGTAATGTCCTGTATATATCTTTTAAGTCCATCTGGGCTAATGTGTCATTCAAAGATGAAGTTTCCTTTAAAAAAATCCAGTTTCCTTACTGATGTTTCTGCCTGGATATTCCATTCATGCATTGATGTAAGTGTGATGTTAAAGTTCTCAACTATTACTGTATTACTGTCAGTTTTTCCATTTATGTCTCTTAACATTTGCTTTATGTATTTGGATGATACAGCGGTTGCATGAAAAGATGTTTACAGTTGTTCTGTCCTCTTATTGGACTGCTTTCTTTATCTTTATGTAATGCCCTTCTGTGTCTCTTGTTAAAGTCTTTGTTTTAGGGGCACCTGGGTGGCTCAGTTGGTTGAGTGACCAACTTCAGCTCAGGTCATGATCTCACAGTTGGTGGGCTCGAGCCCCACGTCACGCTCTGTGCTGATGGCTCAGAGCTTGGAGCCTGCTTCGGATTCTGTGTCTCCCTCTCTCTCTGCCCCTCCCCACCTTGTGCTCTGTCTCTCTCTCTCCTCTCTCTCTCTCTCAAAAAATAAGTAAACATTTAAAAAAAAATTTTAAAGTAATAAATAAATAAAGTCTTTGTTTTAAAGTCTATTTTGTTTGATGTAAGTACTGCTACCCTGGCTTCCCCACCTCTCACCCCCGCTTTCATCTGCATGGAATATGTTTTCTAAGCCCTTCATTTTCAGTCTGTGTGTGTCTTTGGGTCTGAAGTGAGTCTGTGGTAGGCAGCATACAGATGGGTCTTGTTTTTTTATCCATTCGGTCATTCTAAGTTGTTTGATTGGAGCATTTAGACTGTTTACATTTAATCATTGATAGGTCTGTACTTATTACCATTTTGTTCATTGTTTTCTGATTGTTTTTGTGGTGCTTCTGTTCCTTTTTTCTTCTCTTGCTGTCTTGTCTTGCAATTGATGACTTTCTCTAGTGTATGCTTGGCTTTCTTGCTCTTTATTTTTTGTGTATCTATTATACATATTTGTTTATGGTTACCATGAGGTTCAGATATAACATCCTAAGTATGAAACGGTGTATATTAAGCTGATAGTCACCTAAGATCAAACACATTCTGAAAGAACTTTTTTCACTCCCCTCCCCCCCATTATATATTTATGTTGTCATATTTTACATCTTTATATTCATTGTTTTCTTCTACTTATGGCCTTTTCTTTTCACTTAAGGAAGTCCCTGTAACATCTCTTCTAAGGCCTGTTTAGTGGTGATGAACTCCTTTAAGTTTTGGATGTCTGGGACAAACTCTCCTTCAATTCTGAATGATAACGTTGCTGGGTAGAGTATTCTCGGATGTAGGTTTTTTTCCTTTCAGCACTTTGAATATATGTTACCATTCCTTTTTGTTCTGCAGTTTCTGCTGAAAAATCAGCTGATAGCCTTATGGGGTTTCTCTTGTATGTAACTATTTGCTTCTTGCTGCTTTTAAGATTTTGACATTTGACATTTTAATTACGATGTATCTTGGTATGACCTCCTTGGGTTCATCTTGTTTGGAACTCTTTGCTTCCTAGACCTGGATGTCTATTTCTGTCCCCAGGCTAGGAAAGTTTCTGTTACTTCTTCAAATAAGTTTTCTGCCCCTTTCTTTCTCTTCTAGGATCCCTATAATGTTAATGTTTACTTGCTTGATGTGATACAAAAGAACCCTTAGTCTTATTTTTTTTTTAATTCTTTTTTCTTTTTGCTGTTCAGCTTAGGTAGTTCCCATTACCCTTCTTCTAGATCACTAATCCATTCTTCTGTATCCACTAATCTGTTGATTCCCTCTAGTGTATTTTCCTTTTCAGTTATTGTATTCCTCAACTCTGATTGGCTCTTTTTATATTTTCTGTCTTTTTGTTGAAGTTCTCACTGGCTTCTTACCCTTCTCTCCAGTTTCATGAGCATCTTTATGATCATTACTTTAAACTCTTTATCAGGCATATTGCTTATCTCCATTTCATTTGGTTCTTTTTCTGAGGTTTTGTCCTACTCTTTAGTTTGGAACATCTTCCTCTGCCTCCTCATTTTGCCTTTCTGTTTTTATTCTACGAATTTGGTGAAACAGCTACTTCCAAACTTGAGGAAATGCTCCGGGTATCATCATCTTCTGTGTAGACTGTATGTGACTGGTAATTTTTGTTGATTGGCAGAGGCTGGGGGCCTTGGAGCACTCCATTCTGGGTCTGCCCTGGTGTGATGTTTAGAGCTGAAGTGGGTGTGGGCCAGGATGGTCCTGGGCCTCTCTGTGCAGAGGGCACCCTGGCAAGATAGCTGAAGCTGAAATGTGTGCAAGCTACGGTGTCCCAGGGCACTCCATGCAGGAAGCACCCTGACTGGGTGGCTAGAGCCAAGGCTGGCACAGGCCAAGATGCTCCACTCCAGGGGCACCCAGTTGGGGGATGGCTGGAGCTGAGGTGGGGAATGGGCCAGGGTTCCCAGGTATTCCACTCAGGGGGTGCCCTGGCAAGACAGCTGGAGCTAAAGTGGGCACAGGCCAGAGGTTCTCGAGAGGCTCCATACACAGGGTGCCCTAGCAAAGTGGCTAGAGCTGAAACACACGTGAGCCAGGAGGTCCCAGTGCGAGCTGCACTAGGGGTGCCCTAGCAAGCTATCTGGAGCTGAAGTGGTGTCAGCCTAGAGTGTTCCAGGGTGCTTTGTGCCTGTGTCACATGGTGAGATGGCTGGAGCTGTAGTGAACGCTGACCAGGGGTGCCCCAGCGTGTACAGTTCTGGGGCTGCTTTGGTGGGACAGCTGGGACTGATGCGGTCCAGGGGCTCGGGGCTCACTGAGGTGGTAGTCTGACTAGGGTGCTCAGATCCTGCTCCTGTCTGTACTATTAAGGTGGAGGGGGAACATAAACTGTGGTACATGCCAGCCCTGGCCAGCTAGAGAGAGTTCCAGCAGCTCCCCAGTTGTCTGGTAGGCTTGTAGAGCTGGATCCTTTATATTCAAGTAGTTCTTGTAAACCATGCCTTTTTTTCTGTGCCTCAGGCCAGACAAATCTGTTCATGGTCCCTCAGTACAATTCCTCTCCCCTGCACCCCCTGCACTGTACAGCATTGGCAGGGGGAGGGTGGGGGAGGTTCCCTTTAATACTGAGTCTCCACTATTTTGCCATTCTCTGTGGTCTGTCTACCTTTTGTTGTGCAGAAGCTGTTCAGTCAGCCCTCAGTCATTTTTTTTAATGTTTATTTATTTATTTTGAGGGAGAGAGAGAGAGAGAGAGCTGGGGAGGGGCAGAGACAGAATCCCAAGCAGGCTCTGCACTGTCAACTCGAACTCACAAACCTTGAGATCATGACCTTGAGTCAAAATCAAGAATCAGACACGAACTGACTGAGTCACCCAGGCACCCCAGCCCTTAGTTATTATTCAGGAGGAATTGCTCTATAAATAGCTGCAGATTTGGGGTGTCAGTGGAGGAGGTGAGTTCAGGGTCTTCCTACATTACCATCTTTGACACCTTTTCCTTGGATGTGTACTTTTAAGCCATTTCATCATAAGTCATGGTTAGGAATTGACCCTGATCCCTACATGTACCCCTACAGGTTTTGTCTAGTCAGAATCTGGGATGGTTTGTGATCCTCTAGTAGATCTTATTAATTTGAGTGGCTCTCAGAAGAGTCAGCCTCCTAACTTGGCCTAATTATCACCGCAGTGGAGCTATCAGGGCAAATAAGCTAACATGACAACACTGGGGCCCTTGGGATTCATACTAGAAACACTGTTTTCACAAATACTCCTAGCTGGGCAGGAGTAGTGACCAGAAAACCATCTTTTAATTTACCAGCAGAGAGCCATAGTGAGATGACCTACAAGAAATATAACATCTGTTATGTACAAAAGAATTAATAGTTAAAAATGGGGGTAGGAAAGAGGCACACTGTGTTCTCCCCGGGAACACTAAAGAGAAGATGAAATTTATAGTATTTGGAAAACATTCATCAAAAACCTAGTTCAGGGGTGCCTGGGTGGTTCAGTTGTTTAAGCATATGACTCTTGATTTCAGCTCAGGTCATGATCTCACATTTCGTGGGTTCGAGCCCCCTCATCAGGCTCTGCTGACAGTGCGGAGCCCGCTTGGGATTCTCTCTCTCTCTCCCTCCCTCCCTCCCTCCCTCCCTCCCTCCCTCCTTCCTTCCCTCTCTCTTTCTGTGTCTCTCTGCCCCTACCCTGCTTGATGTCTCCCTCAAAATAAATAAATAAACTTTAAAAATAATTTTTTTTAAACCTACTTCAATTAGTATGAACACGCTGGTTTAGTGATCAAAGCCTTCAGCTTTTTTCAGGTTAAAAGAATTAAGTGATCTGTTATTTTCTTTTTCTTTTGACTTAGATGTCAAAGTTTTTGTTTTGGTAATCTAGGATATAGCTAAATTATAGTCTGTACTCACAAACAGTATTAATACAACTTTGAAATTGTGGTTTTGTGGAAGATAGAAAATACAGCTATGCAACTCTCCCATAGTATAATGAAAAGAATTTGAGCCAGACAGTCACTTTACAATAAACATGCTAAGTGATCTTGAGCAAATGCTAGACTTAGTTTCCTCATTTGGAAAATGACAGGGTTGGCTAAAGGGTCTCTAGGATCCCTTTCCAACCACAGATTCTGAATTTCTAATTTTTCTGTTGGTGACTAAAAAAAAACTAGAATATTATAATATGTAAAAGTTTAATGCAAGCTATTACTATAAAGAAAAAATCTTAACCTATACTCTTGAGTTGGTTTGTTTATTTATTTATTTTTAGGCTCTCTTGAAAACTTGTAGAGATAGGGGAAAAAATACATTCACTGGTGAAATTTCAGCACCAGCCACAACTGCCTTCAAACCATGGTACTGCAAAGAGTTTACGTAAATCCTTCTATAGAGAATCATTTTTATGATTCTAGTTTTTACTAGAAAAAAATCGTAAAAGATATTATTCAAAGACACTGGAAAACGAACAGAGGTAAAAATTTTGAAGAGTATCACGTTACCTCACGTTTTGTGGCTTTCTTCCTCGGGGTTGCTCTTCAGCCACTGCCCACTATCCTAGCATCCACTCAGACTGATAAATTTCCAGTTACTCTGGTTTGAACTTGGAAGTGAAATTTTGGAGGCAAGAGACATGTAGAAGTACTAAGATAATAGAATCGAGGTATAAACTATCCAAGTCCCTGCCTCATCACTAAACAATACATTTGCAGAGTAGATACCAGAGAGCCTGAGAAAAAGTAGGGAGAAACTAGAAGGGGGTCTACCCTTGAAAGACATAATTCCCTCTTAATGTGATCTGCAGGTGTGTGGTGCCTTTGGCTGCGTGCATTGCCTGAACTGTGTGTAAGATGGGCACAGAGCTTGAATGACAGAAAGTGAAATTCTTAACTGGTTTAAGGTGTCACAAGGTACAACTTGGGACTGGCAAGGTGCAATTAGAAATTTTAGAGGAACCCCTAGAAACAAAGGGACCAGAGAAAGGATAGGCCTTAAAATATAAAATCTGTTCAGATTCTTTGTCAACCACTAACTAACCTGCTCAGGCTCAGCAGAGACCACCAGAGTCAGCTACAAAGAGAGCAGCTGGATGCTGAAAAACTAGGCAAAGATAGTAGTTGCTGCATGCAGTAGGTATGATGGCTTCACAGTTTGAGCCCAGGTAAGCTAACTGCTTAATAGAACAACAACCAACCAAAAAACAAAAAAAAACAAAAAAAAAACAGTTCTTGGGGTGGGGTGGGGAGGGGGGGGCGGGTGATAGATTCCCAAGTTACTGCAACATACTATCTGCAGTGTTAAGTTTTCAGCCAAAACTTACTCGACATACAAAGAAATGGGACCAAGCAATCTATGTTCAAGATAAAAAGCAGATAACAAGACACTTAACTTCAAGTGGGCCCAAATAATAGCCTTTAAGTCTTTTTGTGAAATCTGTTATGAATTCTAAGAAATGAAGGAGAACATAATATCAGTGAACAGATAAAGCATCCCAAAAGAGAAATGGAAACTGTATTTTAAAAAGAAAACAAATTCAAAAACTGAAAAGTACAATAACTGAAATGAAAATGTCACTAGGTAGGCCTAGCAGAATTGAGAGGTGGAAGAATCAAGTTGAAGATAGATCAATAGAAATTATTCAGTTGGAGGGACGCCTGGGTGGCTCAGTTGGTTAAGTGTCCAACTTCGGCCTAGGTTATGATCTCGTGATTCGTGAGTTCAAGCCCGGCATCGGTCTCTGTCCTGACAGCTCAGAGCCTGGAGCCTGCTTTAGATTCTGTGTGTCCCTCTCTCTGCTCCTCCCCTGCTCATGCTCTGTCTCTCTCTGTCTCTCTAAATAAATGTTAAAAAAAAAAAAATTAAAAAAGAAATTAGTCAGTTGAAGAATAGAGAAAAGACTGGAAAAAATGCAGGGTATTTAAGTATAAAACAATATCAAGCAATTCAAAATGTGGTTGGGGTCCTAAAGAGAGAGAAAGAGAGTATTTAAAGAGGGGTGCCTGGGTGGCTCAGTTGGTTAAGCATCCAACTCTTGATTTTGGGTCAGGTCATGATCCCAGGGTCGTGAGATCAAGCCCCTGCATCAGGCTCCATACTGGGCGTGGAGCCTGCTTAAGAGTCTGTCTCTCTGCCCTTCCCATGCTCAGGTGCATGCACGTGCGCACGCTTTCGTGCTCACTCTCAAAGAAGGGGGCGGGGGTGCATTTAAAGAACTAATGGCCAGAAACTTCCCAAATTTGGTGGAAAATGTTAATTTACAGATCCAAGAAGCTTAACCCCAAGTAGGGTAAACACAAAACTCTACTGAGGTTCATATCATCAAACTACTAAAAGATGAAGATGAAAAAATCTTGAAAGCAGCAAGAGAAAAATGATACAGGGGAATGTTGCAGACTTTGAATCTGGAGCTCTCTCTTGTCCAGCAAGAGATTGGATGCAGAATTGAATATGAGAGAAGCTAATGTCCAGGAGGTGACAAGAGCCCCGAACAGGGGTTTTGCCTCTGTATGTATTGATCTCTCAAGGTTTCACATACATGGTGAATGTGCAGAAACAAACAATAAGATAGTGACCATTAATTTGTAAGAAGCAAAGGGTTTGGGGGGCAAGTGGCGGTAGAAGTTGAGATTAAAGCACAGTGATGTATTGGCGCCAGATGCCAGATGGACAGTGTTTCTCTGTGGGCGATACAGCCACATAGCTGTTCTCTCCAAAGTGTAAGATTGCTGGAGCGTGCTGCCTCAAGGCTAACAAGGCACCTTTCTACTAGCTAACCTTGGGCGCTTTCGCCCCATAGTGGCTTTGTCCCTCTATTTTCAGAGGCTTCTGTCCTGTGGAGGTGGCTTTTCTCCCTAAGCCTTGTTTTACTTAGTGACTAACCTTGGGCACTTTTGCCCCATAGTGGCTTTCTGCCCTAAGCCTTGTTAACCCACTGGTGCAAGTGTACAGAATTCTTAAGCTTATTTTCCACAGGGGAACAATGCAAAATAATGGTTGTTTAACAGGGTTGCAGGTACATAATAAACATACAGAGACTTAAAGTATTTCTTTAAACTGACATTTAGAAATACAATACCAATTACAATCACTCAAAAAATGAAATACTTAGATGTAAGTCTAACAAAACATATATAGGTCTTACATGCTGAAAACTATAAAATGCTAACCAAAGAAATCAAATATCTACATAGAGAGGCATACCAAGTTTATAGATTAGAAGACTCAAAATAGTAGATATGTCAGTTCTCTCCACACTGATACACAGCTTTAACATATATCCCAACAAGATTTTTTGTAGATTTTATATGGAAAGGCAAAAGTACTTAGAATAGCTAAAACAATTTTGAAAAAGAATAAAATGGAAAGAATCAGTCTGATTTCAAAGTTTATTATGTAGCTATACTAACCAAGAATGTGTGGTATTGGCAGAGGTATAGACACATATCAATAGAAAAGAGCAGAAAACTCAGACATAGACCAACACAAATATGCCCAAGTAATTTTTTTACAAAGATCCAAGAGCACGTCAGCAGAGAAAAGATCGCTTTTTCAACAAATAGTTCTAGAGCAATCGGATATCCATAGATTTAAAAAACATTTTTTTAATGTTTATTTTTGAGAGAGAGACAGAGACAGAGACAGAGCAGGGGAGGGGCAGAGAGAGAGAGGGAGACACAGAATCTGAAGCAGACTCCAGGCTCTGAGCTGTCAGCACAGAGCCCAGCGTGGGGCTTGAACTCAGGAACCACAAGATCGTGACCTGAGCCAAAGTCAGACATTTAACTGACTGAGCCACCCAGGCACCCCTTCATAGATTTTTTAAAAAATGAATCTCAATATAAATTTCACATCTTACACAAAAATTAACTCAAACGTACAACTGTACAACTTAGGGAGAAAGAAACATAGGAAGTCTTAGGAGGGCTCTAGGGCTAAGCAAAGAGTTCATGGATTTGACACCAAACATATAAAAGGAAAAATTGATAAATTAAACTTCATCCACACCACAAGCTTCTGCTCTGGGAAAGACCCTGCTCAGGGTGAAAAGACAAATTACAGACTGGGGGGAAATATTTGTAAACCACAGATCTGAGAAAAAACTAGTGTCTAAAATATAAAAACTTTCAAAACAGAGTTTAAAAAAAAAAGCCCAATTAGAAAATAGGCAAAAGACATGGAGATATTCATTGCAGAGCATATGTAGATTGCTATTAAGTAGGTGAAAAGATGTTTTAACATCCTAAAACGTGAGAGAAATGCAATTAAAACTATGAGATACCACTATACACGTATTAGAATGGCTAACATAAATAAGTGACACCAAATCCTAGCAAGGATGTAGAGAAGCTAGATTACTCATACATTGCTGGTTAAAATGTAGAATAGTAATTCTGGAACACATTTAGCACTTTCTTTAAAAACTAAACCTGCAACGACCACACAACCCAGCAACTGCCTTCCTCGGCATTCATGCCAGAGAAAAGAAGAGTTGGGTTCACAGAAAACTTGTACACTGACGTTTGTAGCAGTTTTATTCATAGTGGCCCAAATTGGAAATAACCCAGATACCCTTTAGTGAATGAATGGTTACGGGGTCGCACATGTACAGAATACTACTGAGTAATAAAAATGAACGAAATGAATGAACTGTCACTAAAACAGCCTGGGTGAATCTCCAGAAAATTATGCTGAGTGAAAAAAGCCAATCTGCAAAGGTTCCATACTATCTGATTCTATTTCTATTACATTTTTGAACTGACAGAATGGAAACGGAAAACAGATTTGTGGTTGCTAGGTGGTTAAAGAGGAGTCAGAGGAGAGAGGGGGGAAGTGGGCTGTACAAGGGCATTATGAGGGATCCTTGTAGTGATGGAAATATTCTGTATCTTGACCATATCAGTGTCAATACCCTGGTTGTGCTATTGTACTATAAATTTGCAAGATGTTTCCATTGGGGAAAGCTGGGGAAAGGGTGCGTGGGATGTCTCTGTAATTTCTTATACCACATGTGAAACTACAATACCTCAAAATGTTTAATTAGAAAGGAAAAGTAATTGCTTTCTTCCCACCTTTCTAGTTTGTACCAGAAGAATAGTAGAATGGTGTATTTAAACCACAGTAGATACTTTTCAGCCTCTTGACTTGCAAACTACCACCAAACCTCAGCCAGGCACATGTTTTTCCAGACTGTGGGGTTTTTTAATGGCATCCAGCTAATAATGAAAAAATAATTTCTTGTTCTGGACTGCCCTTATCATAAAGAGGCAATAATGATGATGGTCACAGGATGTGGTGTTGATGATAGTGACAAAAAGTTCAAGATAAAAGTACAAGTACCTCGTACTATTTTTTTCTTTTTTACCACATCTCCGGAAGTCTGATAATGTTAACCATTTCTTTTAAAAATACATGTTTATTTCTCAGCTGCAACTTATGGTAAGAAAGAGCAAAATTGGTTTAGGCTAAAGTGATAAAATTAAAAGTGAAAGTGAGTCATTTAAAACAAGGTCACGCTTGTTGTGTGCAGCCAGCCTTCACTTCTTCCAGTGATTGTGCCTCCCTGCCTATTCCGGGGCCACGATACAGTGTCGGTCACCTTGACATCATCAACCAGTTCCACTCCACAGCCAGTCGTTGCATTTGTCATGCTGTAGTCATCGAAACTAAGGACAATAGAAATGGGCCTCAGTGCTCCCTCTCTCCCCACTGCTTCTCTTTTAATCCGGCCCGGTAAACTGAAGTGAACTTTCAAATGAGTAAGATAGAACCTCTTCCTTCTTCATACACTTGTTCCAGCTTTTCCACCTATGAAAATGGCAAGACTCATAACCCTTAGTTCTCCCAAGTCAAAATCTTCCTAGTGAGCCTCTTCTTGGTTGTTAATGAATTCTTCCAACAATGCTAAGTTATAGTGAACATGTGTAATTAAAGAGCTAAAACTTAGAGCTATATCCCATTCACTCGATATCCAGGCAAAGGTCATTTTGAGAAGAAAATTAAGTCAGCATGACCCAGTATACCTCATATTCTTATTGTTAATACCTTTAATCACTGTCTTAAAGAATCTAGCCCACAGAGGGCCACCTGGGTGGCTCAGTCGGTTAAAGTGTCTGACTCTTGGTTTTGGCTCAGGTCATGATCTCATGGTTTTGTGGGTTCGAGCCCGGCATCGGGCTCTGTGCTGCCAGCACGGAGCCTGCTTGGGATTCTCTCTCTCTGTCCCTCTGTCTCTGCTCCTCCCCAACTCATGCTGTCTCTGTCTCTCTCAAAATTAATAAATAAACTTAAAAAAAAAAAAGAAGAAGAAGCTAGATTTATGTGATTTTCCTGCATTTAGTTTTTGTTCTTTGTCTGCTTTCGAAAAGGAAGGAAAGAAACTTTTTAGTTCTTACCCTGAACCTGGCCCTTCAGGTGTGTTAACTATTTTGTCCTTAAATGATAATGGTAAAAATTACTAATGTAAGTATAGAGCTTTGTAGTTGACGGCATGAGTTCTTATATACGGTTTCAGTGATCTTCACACCCGGCCAGAGATGAGGAAATGAAAACTCTGCAGTCTTCTAGTTTCTCAGTTAGAGCCAATCTTCACATTTCTTGCCTTCGCCAAATTCTGTGCTCCATTGCGTAGGCCACATTGCTTCTTGGGAGTGTATAGTTTCCCCTTGGTTGTGAGTAGTGGCAAAGCGGGACTCCGGAGTTTTGCATTCTTTCCTGAACAACTCAGCAAGGGAAAAGGGCAGTTATGAGACTAGAAGGTGGATGAATACCGACTATGAGGATTAAAGCTCCCTGCTGAGGTTTTATCTTTTCTTTCCTTTCAGGATGGCAATGACACGGAGAACTATGTTCCAGAAGGGGGAGGTGCATAACAAACCATCAGGATTCTGGGGAATGATAAAAAGTGTTACCACTTCAGCACCAGGAAGTGAAAGTATCCTTTATCCCTCTGCCTGATTCTTTTTTTCAACTCTGGACCAAGGCCAGAAGAAAAAAGTAGTGTTGGGATGGTCTTCTCTAAGGTACCTGACTGCATCAGAGTCCAGCTGGCCAGGGCTAGGCTTAGGAAATACAGAGTCATCTCTCCAGTGCCCCTAAAAGATCATAAAACGATTGTCTTTGAGCTCAAGAAATCCTAAAAGTCACTCTTTCCATTTTACAGATGAGAAAATAGACCCAGAGAGGTTAAGTCACACTGTGGTTTGTGGCAAAGATAGGACCTCCTTTTAGTTCTTTCCTCTACACTATTCTATTTCCCAGGTCTGAAAAACTAGCATAAAACACAGTGACTCCTGAAAATGGATGGTTTGTATGTATATGAGCTGGTAAGGGCCCATTTCTAAAGCGATCGGTATTGCTAAACAACTTTTAAGCAGCACTGTATCTTCATTGACTTTTAGTTTGAAGGATGAAGGATATTGGGTTTAATGGGTTGTTCTTGGCCCAGTCGGTTGCAGTGTTTGATTCCCAGATTGAGCAACAAAATCTCTTTGTGTCTACCAGGCTATTAAGTCAAAATTGCTGGGGGGCGGGGGGGGGGGGGGGGGGGTGGGGGGGGCTGGGGTGAGATAGCATGTTCCTCCTTCCTTCTCTAGCCTGAGGGAAGTACAAATTCCCTTTTGCTTCAATTGGAGGAAAAGGATGTAATCTGTCCTTGCTATAAATTGTGACATATCTTTCTGGTGTCAAATGTAGGTAAGAATTGGACCAAAGAAAGGCAGGATGACCATGAGAGAAGAAAAAAAGGATTACATTGAATTCATTTACCCTGGAGACATTTATTTCATATCTTCTATTTCCAGGCAGAGTCCTAAGGGATAAAATGATGAACAGAGTATGTACCCTCTCTCCTCAAGAAGCTGACCATCTAATCATGGGAGAGGCAGACATGTAACTAGTTAAACCCTGTTGTTTGGTGGCCTGGACCATCCCAGTAGCAGCCACTACTGAAGAAGGAGCCAAAGGGCACTATGGTGATTTGAGCAGTACAGGCATACCTCAGAGATGTTACAGGTGTGGGTCCAGAACATCGCAATAAAGCAAATATCGCCATAAAGTGAGTCAGATGAATATTTCGGTTTCCCAGTACATATAAAAGTTTTGTTCACACTATACTGTATCCTATTGAGTGTGCAATAGCATTCTTAAAAAAAAAAATGTACATACCTTAGTTTAAACTATCGCTAAAAAATGCTAATCATTACCTGAACTTTAAGTGAGTGGTAATCGCTGATCACAAATCACCATAACAAATGTAATAATAATGAAAAAGCTTGAAATACGGTGAAAATTACCAAAATGTGATACATTTTGGTAGAGACACAAATGGTGCCCATAGACTTGTCCAATGCAGGATTGCCACAACCTTCCATTTGTTTAAAAAAAAAAAAAAAAAAAAAAAGGGAGGGGGTGAAGAGGGCAGTATCTGCAGAAGGCAGTAGAATGCCTGCCTCTAGCAGAAAAAGTCACAGAGTTAGGGAGGCTCTGGACCAAAGTGAATCTTGTGACCTGGGCTATTTTCACTATTTTTTATGACTTTAAAGTCCATAAAAGCTAAAGTTTAGGTTTAAGCTATCTTAGTGATAGTAAGTCAAATCAGCAAAAGTATCAGGATTAAAATTATTTCCCTCTCTGAGCCCCTGTTTCCTCAATGGAGACAATAACAGGCCCTCACTGAGTTCTTGGAAAGTAGCATAGTGTAATGGAAAGAGCAGACCTTGGAGGAAGGCATATCTGAGCTTTACTTTCCTTATCTGCAAAATGGGTAATAACACCTATCTCATGGGACTTTATGAGAATAATAGAAAGAAGATAATGTCTATAAAGAACTAAAGAAGGGAATGTTTATAAATCCTGTATTAAACTCAGTAGTGTTAATTCCCTTTCCTAACATTATATTTATTCAGATAATTTAGGGGGAAATTATACTATATTATAGGAGTTTTACTATGTAACTATTTGAGATTTCAAGATTACATTTGACTTACTCTAATTAGATAAAGAAAAGCAACAACAAAACCATCTGTCTGAGCCACTTGAACTAGTGAGAAACTGAATGGTAGGTATTTGGTAATGCCCTTGGGGGAGAAGCTTTTTCACACCTGTGTTGGAGGTTGGGAAAACTGCTCTGAAGGAGTACTGCTGGCCATGAAGCAGGAAATTGAATATCCAGGCTAGGAGAAACCAAAAGCATATGATTTCTTCATTGCTATTTCTTGAAACTTCTATGTGATTTAAACCTTGATGCCCATTTTGTGCCAGATCTCACTCTTATCCAACAGGAAGTGGATGCTTTGGAAGAACTAAGCAGGCAGCTTTTTCTGGAAACAGCTGATCTGTATGCTACCAAGGTACAGAGAAAGGAAACGGAAGTGTGGTTTTTAATCAGTACGATTGAAGGCAGAACAAGACTAAATAGCTTTGTAGCATCCTCTGTGGCCACCCAGCACAAGAGAGACCTCATAGCTCCAGTATCAGCCATGAAACATTAAGAGTCTGTTCTTCATGACATTGTTCCTACCCCCTAGCAAAATTCTTAATGGAACGCTCTCAATAATAAAAATTAGTGGGATAGTCAGGCGAGGTTTTTTTCAACATCTGGGAAGATGGCTCACACCACCCCCTACTGATTCAAGGTCAAGATGGTAGCTCCTCTGGTTGCTTTTTATTCCTATAGAAGTTAATAATATTGCAAGAGTGATGCCATGATCTAGCCATGATCTAGCCAGACCAGAAAGTGACCTAACTTTCCTCAAGTTAAAATGCCATATAATTTATGTAAAAATGCCATATAATTTAAGTATGTAAAATCTATTAGCTAAGGTCATTCAAACTATTTTTATCCTTTTGAAGGATCACTTCATTGGAATAGCCATAATATAGAGGTAGCATAGGCTTTGAAGACCGACTTGAGCTTCAATTCCCCTACTCACTATCTGTGTGACCTTGGGCAAGTTATCTAACACCCCCCCCACCCACCCTGTAAGCCTCAGTTTTCTCCTGTGTAAGATTAAGATAATAGAACATAGAAAAGTTGTTATAAAAATTAAAGGAGATAATGTATGTAAGGTGTTTATCCCAGTTTGGTGCTTAAAGTAAGCGTTCAATAAATGTTTCCCACTAGTATTATTTTAATATTATGAAGCCATGTGTGGGTTTTTCGCTCTGGCAAAACAGTGATTCATAGAGGCAGGAATGTTTTAGCTGAGTATAAAGTTTACATTTTGCTGGGACTAACCATGTTCTGTATTTGTTTTCCCTCAGGAGAGAATAGAATATTCCAAAACTTTTAAGGGAAAATACTTCAATTTTCTGGGTTACTTTTTCTCTATTTACTGTGTTTGGAAAATTTTCATGGTAAGTATATTAGTTTTAACTGTCAGGGTTTAGGTTATTTTCCCTGGTAATGGCAGAGAGAAAAGTAGGTTTGTAAATTCTAAATCCAAAGGAGTCAACAGAGAATGATATCGTTCACATCCCCGAGCCTGACTCTCCCCCTTTTCTTTTTAAAAAAAGTTTTTTAATGTTTGGGATGCGTGGGTGGCTCGGCCGGTTAAGCGTCCAACTTCTGCTCAGGTCATGATTTCATGGTTCATGGGTTTGAGCCCCACGTTGAGCTCTGTGCTGACAGCTCAGAGGCTGGAGCCTCCTTCAGATTCTGGGTCTCCCTGTCTCTCTACCCTTCTCATGCTTGTGCACGTTCTCTCTCAAAAATAAATAAACATTAAAAAAAAATTTTTTTTAACTTAATGTTTATTTATTTTGAGAGAGAGGGAGGGAGAATGAGCAGGGGAGGGGCAGAGAGGGAGGGAGAGAGAATCCTCAACAGCCTCCACGTTGTCAATTCTGAGCTCGAAGCAGGGTGCAATCTCATGGACCGTGAGATCATGACCTGAGCCGAAATCAAGAGTTGGATGCTTAAGGGACTGAGCCACACCCAGGTGCCCCTCCCCCCACATCTAATTTTTATGTCACATAGAAAAGAGGAATTGTATTTTTCTTCAGTCAGAAATCATTAGTAAGGTCTTAGTTTATAAACTACATGAAAGGAATACAAAGGTTTTTTTATTTTACACTCTGCTTTCCATATTACCCATGAGTATATCTATGTAATACAATCCCTACCTTCAGCTCAGAACAGAAACTACTTCTCCTTTTTAATCATCTGTATATACCTAAAAAAATTAAATACAAAGTAAATTCCGAAACATTATTTCTACAGATAAATTCATCTTATGTGGCACTCTCAATGCCATATTCTTTATGTGCATTTTGTGTACATTCATTTTGTGTCTCATCTGTAGGTATTCGTGGATTTCAGTGTGATTACAGAAAAGGCTGATTGGACTTTCTGTTTTGGTGACTTTCCTACTGGGGCTGTGTTTGCACAAAGAGGAGCTTTGTCAGCTTGTTAATTTTGATCAGTATAGATGAATGGAAGATTCTGGATTTTAATGGATCTAATGTTATAATAAATTGATGTCAATGCCTATTCAGAGGACCTTTTTAAATCCTGATTCATTCAGTGGAGAAGATAAATGAAGATAATATGTTCAATTAACTAAGCTACTAAAAAGTTTTTCCCAAGACATAGCCTTTAGAGGAGCATATCATTTTTAACAGCTTTATGGAGGTGTAATTGACATTCAGTAAAGTGCACATATTTAAAGGGTATAGTTGGGTAAGTTTTGACCTATGTATACACCTGTCCAACAACTATCACCACACTTTGGAGAGGACATACCCATCCATCACTTCCAAAAGCTTCCTTGTACCCCCTTGTAATGTCTCTCTCATGTGTCCCCAGGTAACCACTTATATTTTCTAGAATTTTATGTATATAGAGTCTTAAATTATGTACCCTTTTTCTGTCTGGCAGCTTTTACTCAGCATAATTACTTTATGTTTCATTCATGTTATCGTGTGGTCAATAGTTTATTCCTTCTCATTGCTGAGTAGTATTCCGTTGTGTTGTTGTACCACAGTCTGTTTATCTGTTCACCTGCTGATGGGTATTTGTTTCCACTTTGGGGATGTTACAAATACAGCTGCTGTGAACATCTGTGTACAAGTTTGTATGTGGACATGTGCTCTCTTTCCTGTTATGAGGAAACACTTAGGCTAGGTCACATGGCAAATGTATGAAATGGCCAAACTTTTCCAAAGAGTTTGTACCCTATTACATTCCCACCTGCAGTGTTTGAGAATTTCGTTTACTCCACATCCGTGCTGACATTTTGTAGTCAGTCTTTTAGACATTCTATAATAGGTATGAGGTGGCATTGAATTGTTTAATTTGTATTTTCCTAATGCCTAATGATGTTGAACAACTTTTCATGTGTTGATTTGCCACCTGTATATGTGAGAGGGTGGGGTAACTATTTGCCGTCTTTTAAATTAGGCTTCTTTTTTATTGGGTTTTGTATATTTTTCACTGCATTCTGGAAACCCTTTATCAAATGTGATTTTCACATATTCTCTCCCAGTCACTGGCTTGGCTTGTCATTCTCTTAGTAGTATCTTTCAAAGAATTGAAGTTCTTAATTTCGATGAAGTCTGCTGTATCTTTTGTTTTCTATCATGGGTTATGCTTTTGGTGTTGTATCTAAGAAATCTTGGCCTAACCCAAGGTCACAAAGATATTTTTCTTGTCTTATTCTATACATTTTATAGTTTGAGGTTTTTACATTTAGGTCCATGATCCATCTGGTGTTAATTTTCTCATATGATGTTGGAGTGTGGATCCAAGTTCATTTTTTTCGCAGAGATATCTACTTGTTGTAGCACCATTTGTGGAAAAGATTATCCTTCCTCCATTGAATTGACTTTGCAATTTTGTCAAAAACTAATTGACCATATATTTTTTCTATTTGTTTTTTCCTATTGATATATATGTTAATAAGTCTTGAAATAAATAATACTCTTTTTTTCTCCTTTTTTAAAATTTGTTTTGGCCATTCTGTGCCCTTTGCATTTCCATATGAATTTTAGAAATCAGTTTTTAATTACTGCTGAATACAAAAATACCTGCTGAAATATGTATTAGAATGTCATTGAATCTTCAGATCAATTTGACTTAATTTTGACTTAATATTGAGTCTTACAATTCATGAACACGGTGTAACCATTTATTTAGATCTTCTGTAGTTTCACTCAGCATTGTTTATAGTTTTTAGTGTATAGATCTTTTACATTTTTCAGATTTATCTCAAATATATTTTTGATGCTATTATAAATGGGAATGTTTTTATAATTTCAGTTTCTGAGTGTTACTAGATACACAATTGTATCTAGTATAATTATGTAGTTACACAGTTGATTCTTGTCTGTTGATTTCATATCCTGCAACCTTGCTAAACCCGCTTATTTTTAAAGTTTTTTGTAGATTTCATAGGATTTTTTCTACATAGACAATCTGTTCTCTGCAAATACAGTTTTGCTTCCTTGTTATTTTTCTGGATGCCTTTTATTTCTTTTCTTCCCTTCCCTTCCCTTCCCTTCCCTTCCCTTCCCTTCCCTTCCCCTTCTACTCCCCTCCCCTTCCCCTCCCCTTCCTCTCCCCTCCCCTCCATTCCCTTCCCTTCCCTTCCCTTCCCTTCCCTACCCTTCCCCTCCCTCCCCTCCCTCCCCTCCCCTCCCCTCCCCTCCCCTTCTGTCCCATCCCATCCCATCCCATCCCATCCCATCCCATCCCATTCTATCTCATGTTTCTTCTCCTTCAGCCATATCACACCAAAGTACAAAATTAAACAAGTGGTAAGAGCAGTCATCCTAATCTTGTTCTTCATTTTAGGGGGAAAGCATCCAGTTTTATGCCATGAAGTATGGTGTTAGCTGTTGGCTTTTCCTAGATGCCCTTTATCTGGTTGAGGAAGTCCCTTCTATTCATAGTTTCTTGAGTGTTTTTAATCATGAACACGTGTTTGATTTTGTCAAATGCTTTTTCTGCATCTATTGAGAGGACCATATGATATTTTTTCTTTTTAGTTGGCTGGTATAGTATACTACATTGATTCAAAATGTAGCATTTCAGATGTGTGTTGTATTTTTATTTCATTCAGTTCAAAATATGTATAATTCCTTTTCCTTGACTCATGGGTTATTTAGAAGTATGTTATCCAATATTTGGTGATCAGAGGAATATCATCCTGTAATTGATTTCAAGTTTAAACCGTGTGATCTGAGAACGTACTTTGATTTGTCTTAAATTTGATCTCTTCAAATTTATTGAGACTTGTTTTCTGCCCAGAATATTTTCAACCATGGCTAATATCCATCCCTTGTGCACTTGAGTAGAATGTGTATTTTGCTCTTGCTGGTTAGAATGTTGTATAAATCTCAATTAGATCAAGTTGGTTGGTAGTATTGTTAGTTTTCTGTATCCTTGCTGATTTTTCTATCTTCTCAGTTATTGAGAGGAGGTGATGACATTTCAAACCATTGTTATGGATTTGTCTATTTCTCTTTTTAGTTCTCTGTGCTTTGTGCATTTTTTTTTACTTATAATTAACATACAATGTTAGTTTCAGGTGTACAATATATTTGATTCAACAATTCAATACATTGCTGAGTGCTCACCACTATAAGTGTGGTCACCATCTGTTGCCATACGATGTTATACAATATTATAGACCATATTCTCTATGCTGTACATTGCATCTCTGTGACTTATTTATTTTATAACTAAGAATTTGTGCCTCTTAATCCCCTTTATCCATTTCACACATTCCTTTACTTACCTGCCTTCTGGCAACCGCCAGTTTGTTATATGTATTTAAGAGTCTGTTTACTTCTTTGTTCATTTGTTTTAAGATTCTGCATGTAAGTAAAATCGGGTGTTCTTTCTTTCCTTGTCTGACTTATTTCACTTAGCATCATACCCTCTAGGACCATCCACGTTATTGCAGATGGCTAGACCACATTCTTTTTTGTGGCTAAGTAATATTCCATTGTATAAATACATCATATCTTTTTTATCCATTCATCTATTGATGGGCACTTGGGTTGCTTCTATATCTCCGCTGTTGTAAATAATGCTGCAGTAAATATAGGGATGCCTATAGTTTTTCAAATTAGCATTTTCATACTCTTTCTGTAAATACCCAGTAGCAGGATTACTGGATCATATGGTATTTTTATTTTTAATTTTTTGAAAAACCTCCATACTGTTTTCCACAGTGGCTATACCAATTAACGTTCCCACCAACACTGCATAAGGGTTCCTTTTACTTTACATCCTCACCAACACTTGTTATTTCTTGTCTTTTTTATTCTAGGCATTCTGGCAGGTGTAAGGTGATGTCTTATTGTGGTTTTGATTTGCAGTTCCCTGATGACTAGTGATGTTGAACATCTTTTCAAGTGTTTGCGGGCCATCTCTTTGTCTTCTTTGGAAAAATACCTCTTTAGTTCCTCTGCCCACTTTTTAATTGGATTGTGTTTGGGGTGTTGAGTTGTATAAGTTCTTTATATATTTTGGATATTAATCCCTTATCAGATACATCATTTGCAAATACCTTTTCCCGTTCAGTAGGTTGCCCTTTTGTTTTGTTAATGATTTCTTTCACTGTGCAAAAGCTTCTTACTTTGGTGTAGTCCTAGTAGTTAATGTTTGTTTTTGTTTCGCTTGCCTTGCAAGACATATTTACAAAAATGTTGCTATGATCAGAGTAATTACTGCCTATGTTTTCTTCTAGGAGTTTTACGGTTTCAGATCTCACATTTAGATACGTAATCCACTTTTAGTTTATTTTTGTATGTAGTATAAGAAAGTGGTCCAGTTTCATTCTTTTGCATATAGCTGTCCAGTTTTCCCAACACCATTTCTTGAAGAGACAGTCTTTTCTCCACTGTGTATTCTTGCCTCCTTTGTCATAGATTAATTGACCGTATAAGCATGGGTTTGTTTCTCAGCTCTCTATTTAGTTCTATTGATCTAGCTGTCTGTTTATGTGCCATTACCATACTGTTTTGATTACTACAGTTTAGTAGCATATCTTGAACTCCAGGATTGTGAGACCTCCAACGTTGTTCTTTTTCACGATTGCTTTGGCTGTTCAGGGTGTTCCGTGGTTCCACACAGAAGTTAGGATTATTCGTTCTAGTTCTGTGAAAAATACAGTTGGTACTTAGACAGGGATTGCTTGAATCTGTAGATTGCTATGGGTAGCATGGACGTTTTAATAATGCTGATTCTTTCAGTCCTTGAGCACAGAATAACTTTCCATTTGTTTTTGTTGCCTTCAATTTCTTTCATCAATATTTTATAGTTTTCAGAGTACAGGTCTTTATCTCCTTGTTTAAGTTTATTCCTAGATCGTCTTTTTTGGTGCAGTTGTAAATAGGATTGTTTTCTTTTCTTTCTGGTACTTCATTATTAGTGTATAGAAATGCAACCAATTTCTGTATATTAATTTTGTACCTGCAACTTTACTGAATTTATTTATAAGTTCTAATAGTTTTTGGTGGCGTCTCTGAGGGTTTCTGTATATATTATTATGTCATCTGCAGCCAGTTTAACGTCTTCCTTATCATTCTGAATGCTTTCTATTTCTTTTTCTTATCTGACTGCTGGAACTAGGACTTCAATATTAATGTTGAATAAAAGTGGTGAAAGTGGACATCCTTGTCTTCTTCCCAGTCTTAGAGGAAAAGCTCCGTTTTTCACCATTGAGTATGGTGTTAGGTGTACATTTTTCATATATGGCCTTTATTATGCTGACGTTTGTTCCTCTAACCCCACTTTGTTCCCTCTAAAACCACTTTATCATGAATGGATGTTGTATTTTCTCAAATGCTTTTTCTGCATCTATTGAGATGAGCATATGGTTTTTATCCTTTATTTTGTTGATTTGGTTTATCATGTTTGATTTGTAAATACTGGATCACCCTGGTATTCCTGGAATAAATTCTGCTTGATCACGGTGGACAGTTTTTTTTAAGAGTATTATTGAATTCAGTCTGCTAAAATTTGTTAAGGAATTTTGTATATATGTACATCAGAAATATTGGCCTGTAGGGGCGCCTGGGTGGCTCAGTCGGTTAAGCAGCCGACTTCGGCTCAGGTCATGATCTCGTGGTCAGTGAGTTCAAGCCCCGCGTCAAGCTCTGTGCTGACAGCTTAGAGCCTGGAGCCTGTTTCAGATTCTGTGTCTCCCTCTCTCTGACCCTCCCCCGTTCATGCTCTGTCTCTCTCTGTCTCAAAAAAAAAAAAAAGAAATATTGGCCCGTAGCTTTTTTGTTTGTTTGTTTTTGTAGTGTCTGTCTGGTCTTGGTATCAGGGATTTTAAATGCTGGCCTCATAGAGTGAATTTAGAAGTTTCCCTCCTCTTCTATTTTTTGAAATCATTTGAGAAGAATAGGTATTAACTCTCTTTCTTTCTTTCTATAGATAGTGTTACATTAGTTTAAGGTGTACAACAAGCATGGAATATCTTTCCATTTGATTCATCTTCACTTTTTTTCATCAGTGCTTTATAGTTTTCACAGTGTAGGTCTTTCGCCTCTTTGGTGTTAAGTCTTTGTTAAATGTTTGGTAGAATTCACCTGTGGGACGATGTGATCCTGGGCTTCTGTTGTTGTTGTTGTTTTATTATTATTATTATTGATTGAATTTCATTGCTACTAATTGCTCTGTTTAGATTTTCTGTTTCTTCCTGATTCAGTTTTGGAGGATTATATGTTTCTAGGAATTTATCCATTTCTTCTAGGTTGTCCAGTTTGTTGGCATAGTTTTTCATTATAGTCTCTTCTTTCTAAAAAAAAATTTTTTAATGCTTATTTATTTTTGAGAGAGACAGAGACAGAATGCGAGTGGGTTAGGGGCAGAGAGAGAGGGAGACAGAATCCAAAGCAGACTCCAGGCTCCAAGCTGTCAGCACAGAGCCCGACGCGGGGCTCAAACTCACGAGCTGTGAGATCAGGACCTGAGCCGAAGTCGGTGGCTCAACCAACTGAGCCACCCAGGCACCCCCGTTATAGTCTCTTCTAATCCTTTGTATTTCTGTCGTGTCAATGGTTATTTCTCCTCCTTTATTTCTGATTTTGAGTCTTCTCTCTTGATGAGTCTGGCTAAAGGTTTATCAATTTTGTTGATCTTTTCAAAGAAACAGGTTCTGGTTTCATTGGATTTGTGGGGTTTTGGTTTTGTGTGGGTTTTTTTTTTCCCTCTATTTCATTTATTTCTGCTCTAATCTTTATTGCTTCCTTCCTTCTGCTAGCTGTGGGCTTTGTTCTTTCAAAGTCTAGCTCTTTTAGGTGTGAGGTTAGATTATTTGAGATTTTTTGTTTGTTTCTTGAGTTAGTTTTGTATTGCTATGAAATTCCCTCTTAGAATGGCTTTCTTTACTGCATCTCAAAGACTTGGAACCATCGTGTTTTCATTTTCATTTGTCTCCTTGTATTCTTTTTTATTTCCTCCTTGATTCCTTGGTTGACCCATTCATTGTGTAGGAGCATGCTATTTAGCCTCCATGTATTGGTATTCTTTTTAGATTTTTTTCTTGTGATCAATTTTTAGTTTCATATCATTGTGGTTGGAAAAGATGCATGATATGATCTCAGTCTTCTTACATTTATTGAGATTGTTTGTGGCCTAACATGTTATCTATCCTGGGGACTGTTCAATGGGTACTTGAATGTGTATTCAATGGTTTTTTGGATGGGATGTTCAGTATGTCTTTTTTAAGTCCATTTGGTCTAATATGTTGTTCAAAGCCACTGTTTGCTTATTGGTTTCTGTCTGGATAATCTACATTGATATAGGTGGAGTGTTAGTTGTCTGTTATTATTTATGTATTTAGGTACTCCTGTGTTGAGGGCATAGATATTTAGTTGTTATATACTCTTATTTGATTGACCCCTTTATGATTATGTAGTGGCTTTCTTTGTCTCTTGCTATAGTCTTTGTTTTAAAGTCTACTTTATCTAATGTAAGTATTGCTACTCTACCTTTTTTTTCTACCTTTTGCATGGTGCATTTTTTCCAGCCCTTCATGTTCAGTCTGTATGTGTCTTTAGGTCTGAAGTGAGCCTCTTAAAGGAGCATATAGATGGGTCTTGGTTTTTTATCCATTCAGTCACCCTCTGTCTTTTGATTAGAGAATTTAGACCATTTACATTCAAAGTAATTATTGAGGGGCGCCTGAGTGGCTCAGTTGGTTGAATGTCAGACTCTTGATTTCAGCTCAGGTCATGATCCCAGGGTTATGGGATCAAACCCATATCGGGCTCCACGCTGAGAATGGAGCCTGCATAAGATTCTCTCTCTCCCTTCTTCTGCCCTTCTCCCCCGCTCATGTGCATGCTATGAGCATGCACTGTCTGTGTCTGTCTGTCTCTAAATAAATATAGATAGATAGATAGATAGATAGATAGATACTTATGTACTTCTTGCCATTTTGTTCATTGTTTCTGGTTGTTTTTGTAGTACTCTGCTCTTTTCTTCTTCTGTTACTCTCTTCCCTTGTGTTTTGTTGGTTTTCTTTAGTGTTATGCTTGGATTCCTTTCTTTTTACTTTATGTATCTATTGTAGGATTTTGATCTGTGATTGGCATTAGGTTTATATATAACATCTTAGGTGTATAGCAGTCTGTAAAGTTGATCAAACTTAAGTTCAAGCTTAAGTTCACACACACTCTAAAAGTACATTTTTATTCCCTCTCCACATTTTATGTAGATGATGTCATATTTTACATCTCTTTATTTTGTGTATTCCTTGACTGGTTTTTGTAGACATAATTGATTTTATTACTTTTGCTCCATACTGGCTTTACAAGTGATTAATCTATTATGTGTAGAATTTTTTTAAGTTTATTTATTTATTTTCAGAGTGCACACGGGCAGGGGAGAAGCGGGGCGGGGGGGGTGGTGGCAATGGGGGGAGAGAGAATCCCAAGCAAGCTTTCATTGTCAGCTCAGAGCCCAATGCAGGGGTCAGTCCCTGCATTGAGTGAGATCATGGTGTGAGCTGAGATCGAGAGTTGGACACTCAACCAACTGAGCCACCCAGGTGCCCCTCTACTGTCTATTATATGTTTGCTTTTACCTGTGAAAGTTTTTCCTTTCATAATTTTCTCCTAATTATGGCCTTTTCTTTCCACTCAAAGAATTCCCTTTGACATTTCTTGTAAGGCTTATTTAGTGGTGATTTCATCCTTGAACTTTTGTCTGGGAAACTTTTTGTATCTTTTTTTATTCTGAATGATAGTCTTGCTTGTAGAGTATTCTTGGTTCCAGGTCTTCCTTCCAGTACTTTGAATATATCATGCCACTGCCTTCTGGCCTACAAAGTTTCTGGTGAAAAATCAACTAATAGCTTTGTAGGGTTCCCCTTCTGTAGTAACTGGTTTTATTTTTCTCTTGCTGCTTTTTTTTAAATTTTTTT
Source organism: Panthera pardus (assembly GCF_024362965.1). Classification (NCBI taxonomy): domain Eukaryota; kingdom Metazoa; phylum Chordata; class Mammalia; order Carnivora; family Felidae; genus Panthera; species Panthera pardus. The sequence continues at coordinate 3,396,064 of NW_026526666.1, read as the reverse complement.
TTAATGTTTATTTATTTTTGAAGGAGAGAGAGACAGAGTGGGAGTGGGGGAGGGGCAGAGAGAGAGGGAGACACAGAATCGGAAGCAGGCTCTGGGCTCTGAGCTGTCAGCACAGAGCCCAACGCGGGGCTCGAACCCATGAACTGTGAGATCATGACCTGAGCCGAAGTCGGACACTCGACCGACTGAGCCACCCAGGCACCCCTCTTGCTGCTTTTAAAATTCTCTCTTTATCATTACTTCCTGCTATTTTCATTATTATACATCTTGGTGTGGACCTCTTTGGGTTAATCTTGTTAGGGGCTCTCTGTGCTTTCTGGATTCGGATGTCTGTTTCCTTCCCCAGATTAGACAAGTTTTTAGCTGTTATTTCTTCAAAGACGTTTTCTGCCCCCTTCTCTCTCTCTTCTCCTTCTGGGATCCCTATAATACGAATGTTATTACGCTTGATGGTGTTGCTGAGTTCCTTTAACCTTTTCTCATTTTTTATTCCTTTTTTCTCCTTTTTGCTGTTTAGCTTTGTTGCTTTCCGTTACCCTGTCTTCCAGATTGCTGATCCATTCTGCATCCTCTGATCTTCCCTTCCCTCTAGTGTGCTTTTTTTAATTTTAGTTATTGCATTCTTCATCTCTAGTTCTTTTTTATGTTTTTGTTGAAGTTCTCCTTGAGTTCATCCACTTTCTCTCAAGTCCAATGAGTATCTTTATGACCATTGCTTTGAATTCTTTATCTAGGTATATTGCCTATCTCAGTTTGATTAGCTCTTTTGCTGTGATTTTGTCCTGTGCTTTCATTTGGGACATATTCCTCTGTCTCCTCATTTTATCTAGCTCTCTGTTTGTTTCTGTGTATTGGGGGCCAGCTGTGACTCCTGGTCTTGATAGTAATGGCCTTGTGTAGAAGAGACCCGGTGGTGCCCTGTAGTGCAGTGTCCCTGGTCACCAAAACCAGGTGCTCCAAGGGTGTCTCCTCTGTGGGAAACATGCGCCCTACTGCTGTGGCTGAGTTGCATTTGCCTTCAGCCCAGATGGCTGCAGTGACCTGCTCTGCCTGCTCTGGGCACACTGGGCAAGGTTTTGTCCCTGCACAGCCAACTAAGAGGCTCAGCTGCTGGAACTATGGGCACACTAATGTAATCTCTCCCCTTCCCCAAGACAGCAGTCCCTCTGGAGTGGTGCTGGTCCCTGCTAAGACTGCTTGTAGTAGGGCAGGAGCTGTGCTAGAGGGCCACCTGCCGAGGCAGGCAGGTCCCCAGGTGACCATGGGGCCAGGGCACTTGGTGCTGGCGAGATAGGTAGGGAGTATTAGCCCTGGTGCCCACAGGTGTCTGGCTATCTAGGCTGGGGGAGGAGAAGAGAAATGGTGCCCAGCAGTTTTGTTCTTGAAGTCTCCCTGCGCCTCCAGCACATACTGAGATTAATAAATGAATATTCTTCACATATACCCTGGGCACTTTTCAAACTGCTGCTTCTTTGCTGTCTCTCAGGCCAAGTTATTTATTCTAGCTCTTCAAGGGCAGGGTCTTCGTTTCCTGTTGCCCTCTGGCTCTTCCAGAGTTAGGCCTTGCTAATTTTTAAAGTACCTGGAGTTTAGCCCTGCTGATTTTACAAGCTCCCAAAGTTAAGCCCCACTGGTTTTCAAAGCCACATGTTACCGGAATTCCTCATCCCACTGCCTGGGGTGCCTAGGGTGGGGTCTGATCCTCTCCTCTGTGCTTGTGGTGTCCCTCCTGTTTGTGGTTAGTCTCACAGACGGGTGGGGGTTGGTTCCCAACCGTGTCTCAGCCCCTCCTACCCTTTTCAATGTGGCCTCCCAACACTTAACTGTGGATGGTCTGTTCTGCCAATCTTCCGGTGGTTTTCAGAGTAGAGTTAGTTGCACAGATAATAGCTGTTATCTTGATGTGTTTGAGACACGGTGAGCTCAGTATCCTCCTACTCTACCATCTTCCTGATACCTCTGCTTCATGTATTTTAAAGCTCTGTTATTTGGTACATGCACCTTCTGGGTCATTTTGAACCCCTTATTGAAATGACCCTTTTAATCTCTGGCAGTATTTTCTGCTATGAAATCTACTTTGATATTAATACAGACTTCTCTTTCTCTTTATTAGTGTTAGTATATCTTCTTCCATTCTTTTACTTTTAACCTATTTGTATATTTATATTTAAAGTGGATTTTTATAAACAACATACAGTTGGGTCTTGCTTTTTATCCAGTCTTACAGTCTCTGCCATTTAATTGGCATGTTTAGACCAAGATCTACAGCTCACAGATCAAATCCAACCACCACCTGCCTTTGTAAATAAAGTTTTACTGGAAATACAGCCAAGGCCATTCATCTACGTATCATCTGTGGCTACTATCACTACAGTGTCAGAGTTTGCCAACCCTGGTTTAGACCATTTACATTTAATGCGATTATTAATATGGTTGGGTTGAAAACAGCCATGTTGTTATTATGTTTTTTATTTGTCCCATCTGTTCTTTTTTCCATTTTTTCTTTGTTTCTGCCTTCTTTTGGATTAATTGGATATTTTTCATAATTCCATCTGATCTCTTATTGCCTTGTTAGCTGTAACTCTCTTTTCATTATTTTAGTGATTGCTGTTAGAGCATTCAGAAAATAACCAGAGGGAATGACCCTGGAATTCCTTGATTTCACTCTAACTGTATCACCAGAATGTTACCTTTCTGACTTCTGTTAACCGAAGGTATACATGCCATATGCCATAGCCTTTTTTTCTCTTTATTCTTTACAGAAAAGATAGGGTACATAAGGACTTTTGTTTGCCTATATGTGAATAACTATAATAGATGTTTTATATGTGATTTAGATTGAGAGTAGAATTGAATTTTTAAGAACATCTACCTATAGGATAGGTAGGATGGAACATCTACCTGTAGGATGTTATATTAATTCATTATTTTGAGTCACTTTTTGAAATAGTGATTATTGAGATGCTCTAATATATAAAGGTCTGTGTCTTTACAGGCAACGATTAATATCGTTTTTGACCGGGTTGGGAAAACTGATCCTGTCACAAGAGGCATTGAGATCACTGTGAATTATCTGGGGATCCAATTTGATGTAAGAATTAAGTCTGTTTTTGTTCTTCCCATTCTCCATTGTTTTTTGACATATTCTTATAGCAAATTTGTAAAGGGCATAAAACCGTAAGTGATGGCCGGTACTTATTACTGACTTAGATGCCGATTATTTCTATAGTTCGTCTTCTGCTTTTCTGTAGCTGACTGCTCCTCACCAGTTTCTCCCCACCAAATATTAGATACTTCTCTCTGTGATATATAATGAGATCTTCAAATCCAAAACTCACCTTTGATTCCTCTAGTAGAAAATTAACTACTAATTAGCGTTCCACGTTAGAAGTGAAATTATGTCTGCTGTAAAAAATTTATCAATTAATTAATGTGGACTTTGAGCTAAAGATGGTAAGTGTAACCCGTGCAGTTTTAATTCTCTTTCTACCTGTTTTATGATACCACTATCATTAAACACTCTTGTCCCGATTTATGTTTTCTGCCTTTATTAATAGAAGAGTATATTTAAAAAATATATATATATACATATATATATATGTGTGTGTGTGTGTGTGTGTGTGTGTGTGTGTGTATACACACACACATATATATATATATAGCCAATGATTCTAGTTGATTAGCACTTTGATAGTAAGCCCAGAGTCATGCTCTTAGTCCCTGTGAGGACCATTTAGCTGGGCTAGGATCCTAGTGACAGACTGCATGCTACCCCCAGCCATCCGTCTCAGCTGGACATGCTCCTGGTAGCTAGATGCTGGATAAAATGAAAATGAACCAGAGCAAAATGAGCTCCAGTCCTTGAGAAACAATTCAAAGCACATGTTTTTGTTTTTGTTTTTAATGTTTTTATTTATTTTTGAAGGAGAGAGAGAGAGACAAGAGCATGAGCAGGGGAGGAACAGAGAGAGAGGGAGACACAGAATCCGAAGCAGGCTCCAGGCTCTGAGCTGTCAGCACAGAGCCCGACGCGGGGCTTGAACCCACGAACTGTGAGATCATGACCTGAGCCGAAGTTGGACACTTAACTGACTGAGCCACCCAGGCACCCCAAAGCACGTTTTTTGATGATAAACCAATGGTGTAAACTTTTTCACGTGAAGGAACATGGTACCTTTCATTCAAGTAGTTTATAAAATATCCATAACCCATGCTTCACTGTTGTTACATATGTGTTTTCTTCTCCTCTTTTCATTTTTTCCTGGGCTCAGTTATTAGAAGTGTTCTTCCTTATCAGTGCTTTGTGAGGCTACTTAGTTGCTGTGTGTGTGTATATATATCTTTAATCTACAATTCATCTGCATACTCCACGTTTCAGAATTCTGAGTAACACCTTTAGATGTTAGTAATAGCACTTCCCTGGCAGCTACTTTTCAGACCCGAATCAAGCACAGGGTTCCAAAGCTGCCTGCCACTATGAAGCAGTCCAAGAGGAGAAAAAGGTACCCTCGTGTAATTCAAGTGAAGGTCAATTATGTCCTAGACTGTAGCTGAGAATGTTTACATATTCTAAAAAGAATAATTATAAAAAGAATAATTTCTTAAAGTTATGGGCAATGAGGGGACTATCCTTCACAGATGTTAAAAGTAATTTAGCTGCTATTTAATTTCCTTTTAATCCGTGCTTTTCACATAACACATTGAAGCTGCATCATTAGCTCCATCTCTGTTTCCTCAGACTGACTAGTGTTATTTTCATCACTCCACTGCACTTGCTTCCATCCTGTCTTGATTAAGTCTCATTAAGATATCCACTGCAGGGATGCCTATGTGACTCAGTTAAGTGTCTGACTCTTGATTTCAGCTCAGGTCATGATCTCATAGTTGGTGAGTTCAAGCCCCGCGTCGGGCCCGCTCTGCGCTAACAGTGCAGAGCCTGCTTGAAATTCTCTCCCTCTCTCTGCCCTCCCCCACTCATGCTCCTTTTCTCTCGCTCAAATAAACATTAAAAAAAAAAAAAAAAAAAGATTTGCACTGCCACCTTCTTAGGTGTTGTTAGTTGCACCTTACTTTTCTCCCTCCCTAAAAAAAATTTTTTTAATCAGGTAGGGCCCGATGAAGTACCCTCTCACAGTCACATAAGCAATCAGAATGCATCAGGAGAATAGCCTTCACGTGTCTCTCAACAGAGATTTCACAGATACTTTTCCTTCTTTCTATGGTGGCAGGTGAAGTTCTGGTCTCAACACATTTCCTTCATTCTGGTTGGAATCATCATCGTTACATCTATCCGAGGACTGCTGATCACTCTTACCAAGGTAGGTTGTATCATTGAGTTTAAATTTCTTATTTGCTTAATTACACGTGGCACCACAAGATAATTTTACCTAATTAAGATTTCTGCCTTCTGAGATCTTAAACAACAGTCACAAATAGTTGGATTTACATCCCACGCCCATCAGATGTGTACTTTTACCAAAGGTCATAGAACGAGATCATGGTCCGTTGCGTTCACTGATACGGCACCAGCATCTGGGAACAGAAGCTGGCATGCAGTAGGTGTTCCAGGGATACTTGGAATGGATGAAGAAGACTGGAGGTATTTGGGTTAGAATTTGAGTATTTGAGGTGTTTGAGGTTAGAATAACTGTGAGGGTCCCTTATAAGGAGGACGTGGGAGTAGGAGAAGCAGAATGTTTGGCTATTTTCTGACAACACAGGAAGGCTTCATGGAGGCAGAAGGTAAATTTTCTCTTGGAGACGAGGTGGGGAATCTCGAAATCCAAGAAGGGTTTGAATGAAACGAGTGAAGAGGTTGGGAGAGGAGGAGGAAGGACGGATCTACAGGCATCTCGCACAATTTTGGAAAGAGCTCAGGAGCCTAGTAATAATTATAAGAGCTTGGAGTGGCCTGAGGTAATCTGCTCTATTATTTCATAATGATATGAAAGTCATATGTGTCACATAATTTCTGACAAACTTGATACAGATTGGAATCCCTTCATGTCATAACATAATTCTTAAAACCCCCAAATATCCCTCTGAGCACAACATAGCAAGCAGTCTGTTTCTCTTCATGGCGTTAACTGTATCAGTTGTTCCCTATGGGATTGCTGCATGGAAGAGACTTTATTTTTTTAACGTTTATTCATTTTCGAGAGACAGAGCATGAGCATGAGCAGGGGAGGGGCAGAGAGAGAGAGGGAGACACAGAATCCGAAGCAGGCTCCAGGCTCCGAGCTGTCAGCACAGAGCCCGACGCGGGGCTCAGACCCATGAACTATGAGATCAAGACCTGAGCTAAAGTCGGACACTTAACCGACCGAGTCACCCAGGCACCCTGGGAAGAGACATTTTTAATTATGCTACTTAATGTTCTTGACACAGGTGTCTAGCAGTACCGCATAAATTCTCCTCCCTTTCTTGACAGTTCTTTTATGCCATCTCTAGCAGTAAGTCCTCCAACGTCATTGTCCTGCTGTTAGCACAGATAATGGTGAGTTTCACGAACTAGCTTTATGATTACAACTGTAAAATACCAGAAGTGTTTTGTACTTCTGAATATTTTAACAATTCCCTTTGATCCCTGACCACAAAGTGACCTCTGGGTTAATTTGTTTAACTTCTAGGGCATGTACTTTGTCTCCTCTGTGCTGCTGATTCGAATGAGCATGCCTCTAGAATATCGTACCATAATCACCGAAGTCCTGGGGGAACTACAGTTCAACTTCTATCACCGTTGGTTTGATGTGATCTTCCTGGTCAGTGCTCTCTCCAGCATACTATTCCTCTATTTGGCTCACAAACAGGCGCCAGAGAAGCATATGGCACCTTGAACTCATGCCTGTTACAGACTGCTACGGGCCACTAGCGTCAGAATTTGGATTTAAGAGAAAACAATGGAGGGGACCAGGGCCTAATATTTTTTAAACAATCAAAACACTGAGGTAGCAGATTCTACCTCCAGCTTATGCCTTCCTCCTCAGCTGATACTGTGATCATGTAGCATTAGCTAGAACGTGAGCGTGAAGTAAACTCAAGCTAGCCCTCAGCGGAGCGCATCCCACATGGGTTTGAGGCTGATGCAGCATGGCGGAAGAGGGGTGGAAAAGAGCCAAGAAACTAGTCTGGGAGAATACACTGGAGCCCTAGGGTAATGGGAAGTCTGAGGTAGCTGGGCCAAACACACAGGATCTCTGTCAAGGCTCACACGGAGGAGGTTCTGGCTTTCCCTTAAGATTGACAATCATTAAAATCAGATTGGAACCCTTTGGCCTTAGCTTCATTTTATCAAGGATAGCTTGGTAGTGTGCTTGTGTGATCTAATGTGAGTTGGCATCCCCCAGCCAACCCCCGCCCCATAAAAGTTACCAACAGGTTATCTGTTCTTGTCCGGGGATGGAATGGTGTGCTACTGAAATAGATTCTACTGAGAGAGGTCAGGTATATCATCTTTATTGATTTCCTTTTAAGTCCATATTTGAGAGTGAATTACTGTGCATTCAAGTTGGTGATGATGTCTCAGTTTTTTTTTTTTTCTTTCCATCTGCCCCTTCATGCTGTGGGGTAAAACAATGAATAACTGTTAACTGGAATAAGTTTTCCTATTGTAGACCCTACTTTTCTCCATCTGTGAAAGGAAAATGTTGGAAGGTTTATAGAATATTCAGAAATGCAATTTAAGGAAATCCTGAATTTTATTGTGCTGGGACTTCCAGAGGCAAAATGAAAGTTAAAGCATAAAAGCAAGTTTACCAAAAACAAAAGCACTATTAAGGTTTGATCAGCTAACAAGGAAGACTCTAAAGGCATTCTTAATGGCATCTGTTTTAGCAACCACAACATTCTTACAAAACGATAATTTTAATAGGCTTATCTGCTCAGATACTATAATGAGCTCTCACGTGTACAGATTTGTGAATCATCTTTGGTGCTCAAGGAGCCTATAGAATTAAGAGATAGCATCACACAAAGAAATGTAGTTAAGTTGAAGCTTGAAAGAGATCACTTGAAAAGAATCTGGTTCCTGCCTTAAGTTGACCATAAATAAGCCATCTATTGCGGTATCTGCCCCCAAGGCAAATGACAACAGAAGACAGTCACACGTGATGAACTGGTTCCCAGAGGAGCTCTTCTCTAACAGAGACAGTAAATGGGTGGCAGCTCATTCCTTGGGAAAGGATTCTTTCTGAACGCCCAGAAACAGCTGTCAGCCAAAGCCACATATTTGCTCTCATCACATCTCTGTGTCTTCAGAATTGGAAGAAGAATGTGAGGCTGTACTGTGCGCCTGTGCAAAAGAGAACAAAAGATCTGTAAGTGGGAGTATGAATGTCAGCAGTTGCATGACTTGAGGCAGGGAGAAGAGTCCCTCACTAGAAGCCAGGTAATCTGGATTTTACACTTGGCTTTGTTTCCAGCTTGCTGTTTGACACTAACAAATTTCTTAATGTCTGCATATCTTTTCTATAAAGCTAGCACAGTCCTATAATTGACTTGCTATAGAGCTATCACTGAATTTTTTAAAGACAACTAGAATGCTTTCTTTGTGAAGCAGTCACGAATGCAAGGTCAGTGGCTACCATGTGTGCTGTGGTCTGAATGTATGTCTCCAAAATTCGTCTATTGAAATACTAACCCTGAGGTCAGGTGATGATATTAGGAGGTAGGACCTTTGGGTGGTGATTAAGTCATGAGGGCAGAGCCTTTGTGGTTGGGTTTAATGTCTTATAAGAGAGCCCCCACCCCCCCACGCCCAGAGCTCCCTATCCCCTTCTACCATGTGAGGACATTGCAAGAAGTTGGCAGTGTGCAGCCTGGAAGAGGGCCTTCTCCGGACCCGAAAGCTGTCAGTGCCCTGATCTTGGATTTGCCAGCCTTCAGAACTGTAAGAAATAAATCTGTGTTGTTTATAAGCCATCCAGTGTATGGTCTTTTATTATAGCCCCCCAGACTAAGTGGGTATTCATTAACAAATAGCATTTAATTTATATTACCAATAATTAATTGTAAATAGAGTAGAATTAAAGGTAGTAGAAAGAAGAATGATGCAAAAGACTTATCAAGGAATTTAATCCAAATACAGAGTAATGCTTATTCCTCCCTAGCAATAATACACCGCCAATGATCTTAAAAACAACATGTCCCTAAACACCACGGTTCATTTTCATGCTTACCATTAACCAGGCCCTGTTTGAAGTGCTTTAGTAGTCTTAGATAATATAATCCTAATAACAGTCCTACAAATCCTCCTTGTTTTACAGGTGGGGATAATGAGGCAAAGAGAGAATAAATCCATTTGCCCAAGGGCGTTAAGTGACAGAACCAGAATTTGTACATAGCTAGTCTGATTCAGGTTCTTCTGGTGGTTCCATTATAATTTTGATAAACTTACCTTCTCTGGACAGTTACTGTCAACTCCATGCTATGAAAAAGAAACTTGTCCTCATACCACTTCCTCTCCACCAAAATGACTTATCTTTACATTGTAATTTTCTAGTATTCTAGGAAATCTGTGGCAAACATAGACCTGAGGTGTACTTATGAAAGACTTTATCATACTCTGATAGGTTAGATCACTGAGAGAAACCTATCACCACTCACTCGTTCTTTTGCCACGTGTGAGTCATGCTCTGGTTCTGCCAATGTTCCTTCTTTGGCATCAGGGGGGGCATCCAGTGGATCAGCCATAGAGGAAACGATAGGGATTTTCTTAGCCTGGAAATAATCATAGGCCTTCTTTCCACAGACTAAGAGTGTGACATTCTTCCCACTATTCTGGATTCTGTCCACCACTTTCTCATAGGGTTCTTCCAGCACCTTCCCTCCATTCACTTCGATGATGATATCCTCATCCTCCAGCCCTGCCAGTTCAGCAGGGCTGCCCTTCTGCACCTGTGAAAAAGAGGTTCTGAATTATCACTTCCAGGCACAGATAAGGGAATATTAGATTGGCTTCCCTTCAGAGGAAAGAGGGCTTTGAGAATTTCTTCTTAACCATGTTATTTCTCCTTGAGGTACAGAAGAAAGGCACTCTAATGCTTTTCTGCTTCTCAAAGCTTCAACTTCCATATTCAAATGAATACCATTGGAGGGGTCCAAGATGATAGCACAAGACTCTGAACTCACCCCACCCCCCTCACGGACACCAAATGTACACCTACATACAGAGCAATTCTTCCTAAAGAACTGAGGGCTGATTGAACAGTATCTGCACAACAAAGGATAGAGAGACCACATAAGGAACAGCAGGAGACATGGAGGCACGGTCATGATCAAAACCGCGCTGCACGAGCGACAGAGCACGGAGGGGTCTGCACACAGACTGGGGCGCAGCAAAAAAGCAGTTTAAAGAGCAGCTGGACTAACTGAAGGGAACCAACTCACTAATCCTAGAGCATCCACCAAATGGGAGGGAAACCGCTGAACTTCTCCAGCGTCACAGCTACTGGCAGGTACCACTGTTTACATTCCGTCTCTACCTTGATAGTACAGATGGTCCCAGGGCCAGGCACTCTAGCCATCCTGCCACCTCGGCAAGCCCTTGGACCTTAGCCCACACCAGCGCAAGGCAGCCCCAGGATGGCACCCACCAGGACACCCTCAGCCTTTGCCTGCTACAGCTCCAGCTGTGCTGCCAGGGCACAAAGCACCCCAAAATACCATGCCCCGCCCTCAGCCCAGGCCGGCCTGCTTCAGCCATGCCACCGACGCTGGCTCCAACCAAAGCCACCAGGCAGACACAGTCTGCAATGGGGACATTTCTACACAAGGCCACTCCTTTAAGACAGAGAGAGGTGGCTGTTTTGCCTAATTCATAGAAACAAACACCAAAAGTCAAACAAAATGAGAACAAAAAATATGCTCCAAATGGAAAGAAGACAAAACTTAAAGAACTGAACAAAATGGAGATGAGCAATCAACCTGCTGAGTGAATGAACTCAGAACTTACAGAATATATTTTCTATCTCTTTAACTCTGGTTTTTTAAAATAACTGGAAAAAATACACCAGAGGGAATCAACAGATGATACAGAAGAATCAGGTAAGTGATCTGCAAAGACAGGTAATGTGGAAAGCACCCAAACTGAGCAACAAAAAGAAAAAAATTGTAATTGAGTTTAGGTTAAGGAATCTCTGGGAAAATCTCAAGCATAGTAACACTCATGTCATTCCTGTCAGAAAGGGACAGAGAGCCTATTTGAAGAAATAATAGCTGAAAACCTCCCTAAAACCTGGGGAGACACTCAGGTCCAGGAGAGCCCCAAACAAGATGAACCCAAGGAGGAACACCAAGACCCATAATAATTTAAATCTCAAAGATTAAAGATAGAGAATCTTAAAGGCAGCTAGCTACATACAAAGGAAATGCCATGAGGCTCTCAACTGATTTTTCAGTAGTAACTTTGAGCTAGATGCCACTCTCCCTCGGGCCTGTAAAGGGCTCAAAGGAAAAAACCTACATGCAAGAATGTTCTACCAACCAAGATTATTTTCAGAATTGAAGGGGAAAGAGTTTCCCATACAAAAGTTAAGGAAATCACAACCCTTAAGTTAGCCTTGTAAGAAATGTTGAAGGACCTGGTCTAAGCAGAAAAGGCCATAACTAGAAGAAAATTATGAAAGGAAAAAATTTCACCAATAAAAGCAAACCTATAGTAAAGGTGGTAATCAGTCACTTATAAACCTAATATGAAAGTTGAAACACAAAAGTAGTAAAATCAATCATATCTTTAAAAAAAAATAAGGAATTTACAAAATAAAAAGATGTGTAAAATAAGTTAAATGTGGAGAGGAGGGAATAAACATGTGCTTTTAGAATATACTTGAATTTAAGTGACCATCAACTTAATATACACTGCTATATATTTAGGATGTTATGTAGGGACTTCATGGTAACCATAAACCAAAAACTATAATTGATACACAAAAAATTAGAAAGGAATCCAAGCATAACACAAAAGTCATCAATCACAAGGGAAGAGAACAAAAGAAAGAAACAGAAGAACTACAAAAATAGCCAGAAAACAAGTAACAAAATGTCAGTAGGTACATGCCTATCAATAACTACTTTAAATGTAAATGGTCTAAATGCTCCAATCAAAAGAGGGTAACTGAAGGGATATAAAAACAAGACCCATCTATATGCTGCCTCTAGGAGACTCACTTCAGGCCTAAAGACACAGGCTGAAAGTGAAGGGCTAGAAAACATATACCATGCAAATGAAGCAGGGGGCTGGGGGAGAAGCCAGGGTAGCAATACTTACATTAGATAAGATAGACTTTTTTTAATAAGTTTGTTTTTTTTTTTTTAATGTTGATTGACTTTTGAGAGAGGCAGAGAGAGAAGGAGACACAGAATCCAAAGTAGGCTCCAGGCTCTGAGCTGTCAGCACTGAGCCCAACATGGGGCTCAAAACTACAAACCATGAGATCATGACCTGAGCTGAGGTTGGACACTTAACCAACTGAGCCACCCAGGAACCCCAATAAGATAGACTTTAAAACAGACTACAGCTAGAGACAAAGAAAGGCACTACATAATGATAAAAGGAACAATCCAACATGTAACAATTATACATATCTATGCACCCAACATAGCACCAAAATACATAAAGCAATTTTTAATATACATAAAAGGAGAAATTGACAGTAATACAATAACAGTAGGTGATTTATAACACTCCACTTAGATCAGTGGATATATCATCCAGACAGAAATCAATAAGAAAATGGGGGCTTTGAACAACACATTAGACCAGACAGACTTAACAGGTATATACAGAACATTCCATCCAAAAACTGCTAAATACACATTCTTTTCAAGTATATATTGAACATTCCCCAGGATCGCATGTTAGGCCACAAGACAAGTCTCAATAAATTTAAGATTGAAATCATATCCTACATCTTTTCCAACCACAACAGTATGAAACTAGAAATCACAAAAAAAAATCTAAAAAGAACACCAATATGGAGTTTGCTACTCCATGTAGCTACTAAACAATGAATGGGTCAACCAAGAAATCAAGAAGGGGGAAAAAAAACAAAAACATGGAGACAAATGAAAATAAAGACACAATTCAAAGTCTTCGGGATGTAGTAAAAAGCAGTGCTAAGAAGCTTATAGAGATACTGCCCTAAGAAATAAGAAAATTCTCAATTTAGCCTTCTACCTGAAAAAGCTAGAAAAGGACCAAAACCCAAAGTTAGTAGAAGGAAGGAAATAAAGATCTGAGTGGAAATAGAGATGACAAAAATAGAAAAGATCAATGAAATCAAGACCTACTTCTCTGAAATATAAACAAAATTGTGTACCTTTAGGCAGACTCATCAAGAAAGGACTCAAAATGAGAAATGAAAGAACTTACCAGCAACAGCATAGAAATACAAAGGATTATAAGAGACTATTATGAAAACTTAGAAGCCAATAAATGGGACAACCTTCCCTCTTGCCACTTTTATCCAACACAACACTGGAAAACCTAGGCATAAGAATCAGACAAGAAAAAAGAAATCAATGCATCCAAATTGATAAGGCAAAAGTAAAATTATTATTTGCAGATGACATACTTTACATAGAAAACCCTATAGACTCCACCAAAGAAACTATCACTATTTGTGGGTTCAAGCCCTGTGTCGGGCTCTGTGCTGACAGCTCAGAGCCTGGAGCCTGCTTCAGATTCTGTGTCTCCCTCTCTCTGCCTCTCCCCTGCTCACACTCTTTCCCTCTCTCAAAAATAAATAAACATTAAAAAAAAATTTTTTTTAAGATATAGTACAAAGCTACAGTAATCAAAACAGTGTTGTACTGGCACAAACAATAGACACATAGATCAATAGAACAGAATAGAGAGGCGAGAAATGATCCCACGCTTATTTGGTCAATTAATCTACAACAAAGGAGGCAAGAATATACAGTGGAGAAAAGACAGCCTCTTCAATAATGGGGCTGTGAAAACTGGACAGCTACATGCAAAACAATGAAACTGGACCACTTTCTCACACCATACACAAAAATAAACTCAAAATGAATTAAAGACCTAAATAAGAAACCTGAGACCAAAAAATCCTAGAAGAAAACGTAAGCAGTAATGTCTTTGACATTGGCCTTAGCAACATTTTTCTAGATATATGCTCTCAGGCAAGAGAAATAAAAGCAAAACTAAATTATTGGGACTACACCAAAATAAAACAAATTTACACAGCAGAGAAAGCATCAATAAAATGAAAGAGCAACCTACTAAATGAGAGAAGATATTTGCAAATGATAACAACACCAGCACAAATAAGTTGATTAAGAATTGGGCAGAGGCCCTCAATAGACATTTTTCCAAAGACATGTATATAACTGACAGGCACATGAAAAGATACTCAACACCACTGATGATCAGGGAAACACAAATTAAAACCACAATGAGATATCCTCACACCTGTCAGAATGGTTAACATCAAAACAACAAGAGATAACAAGTGTTGGCAAGGATGTGAAGAAAAAGGAACACTCATGTATTGTTTGTGAGACTGTAAACTGGTGCAGCCACTATGGAAAATAGTATGGAGGTTCTTCAAAAAATTGAAAATAGAAATATCATCACTCATATGAGGACTTTAAGACACAGAACAGATGAACACAAGGGAAGGAGAGCAAAAATAATATAAAAAAAGAGAGGGAGACAAAACAAAAAGAGACTCTTAAATATGGAGAATAAACAGAGGGTTACTGGAGGGGTTGTAGGAGGGGGGATGGGCTAAATGGGGGATGGGCTAAAAGGGGCATTAAGGAATCTACCCCTGAAATCATTGTTGCACTATAAGCTAACTTGGATATAAATTAAATGTTAATAAATAAAAATTTTTAAAAAAAGAAAATAGAAATACCATCGGTTCCAATAATTCCACTACTAGGTATTTTACCCAAAGAAACTGGAAACACTAATTTGAAAAGATACATGCACCCCTATGTTTATAGCACCATCATCTACAATAACCAAAATATGGAAACAACCTAAGTGTCCATTACTCAGCCGTTAAAAAAAAAAAAAAAAAAAAATGAAATCTGCCATTTGAGACAACATGGATGGACCTAGACGTAAAATAAGAGAAAACAAATACCATATAGTTTCACTTATATGTAGGATGTAAAAAAAAAAAAAAAAAAAAAAAGCAGAAACAGATCCATAAATAGAGAATAAACTGATGGTTGCCAAAGGGGAAGGAATTGGGGTGATGGACAGAATGGGTGAAGGAGAGTAGGAGATACAGGATTCCAATTATAGAATGAACAAGTAACAGAACAAGTTACAGCAGGACTATGGTCAATGATGTTGTAATAGTGTTGTACAGGGACAGATGGTAGTTATACTTGTGGTTGAGCACAGCATAACATTTAGAGTTGTTGAATCACTATGTTGTACACCTAATAGAACATGTGTCAACTATACTTCAATAAAAATAAATAAATTGGACAACCTAGAAGAAATAG
Organism: Panthera pardus; assembly: GCF_024362965.1. NCBI lineage: Eukaryota > Metazoa > Chordata > Mammalia > Carnivora > Felidae > Panthera > Panthera pardus. The sequence goes on along the minus strand of NW_026526666.1, from coordinate 3,380,581 downwards.
ATAAATTTCTAGAAACAGAATCGTCTAAGACTGAGTCAGGAAAAAATAGAAAATCTGAGCAGACTGATTACAGGTAACAAAATCAGGAATCATAAACTCTCAACAAACAAAAGTCCAGGATAAGATGGCCTCACAGGTGAAGTCTACCAAACATTTAAAGAAGAATTAATACCTATCCTTCTCAAAGTATTCCAAAAAAGCAAAGAGGAAGGAAAGCTTCCAAATTCATTCTACAAGGCCAGCATTACCCTGATACCAAAACCTGACAAACACACCGCACACATACACAAAATTACACACCAATATTCCTGAACGTAGATGCAAAAATCCTCAAAATATTAACTGACCAAATTCTACAACACATTAAAAGGATCATTAACCACAATCAAGTGGGATTTATTCCAAGGATGCAAGAATGGTTCAATATCCACAAATCAATGTGATACACCACATTAACAAAATGAGAGTTAAAAATCTAATGACCAGCTCAATAGATGCAGAAAAAATATTTGACAAAATTCAGCATGATAAAAACTTAACAAAGTGGACTTAGAGGGAACATACCTCAACATAATTAAGACCCTATATGACAAACCCTCGGTTAATGTAGTCGGTGAAAAGCTGAAAGCTTTTCCACTAAGATCAGGAGGAAGACAAGGATGTCCACTCTTGCCGCCTTTATTTGACGTTGTACTGTACGTTCTAGCTGCAAAAATTGGAAAAGGAAAAGAAACAAAAGACATCCAAATTGGCAAGGAAAAAGTAAAACTGTCACTATTTGCAGATGACATGAGACTATATGTAGAAAACCCTAAAGACTCCACCAAAAACTATTAGAGTAAATGAATTCAATGAAGTTGCAAAAGCAAAAACATTAATATACAAAAATCTGTTGTGTTCCTATACACTAATAACAAAGTAGCAGAAAGAGAAATTTAGAAAACAATCCCATTTACAATTCCATCAAAGAGAATAAAATACATAGGAATAAATTTAACCAAGGAAGTTAAGAAAGAGTTTTAAAAGACCTGTACTCTGAAAACTATAAGACATTGATGAAAGTGGAGATGGCACACTTAAATGGAAAGACATTCCATGCTTATAGATTGGGAGAATAGCGTTACAATGTTCATACTACCCAGAGCAATCTACAGATCCCATACAATCCCTATCAAAATTCCAACAGTGGCTTTCTCCAAACTAGAACAAAAGATTCTAAATTTGTGTGGAACCACAAAGATCCCAAACAGGTAAACAATCTTAAGAAGAACAAAGCTAGGGGTCTCACAATCTCAGATTTTAAGGTATCCTCAAAGCTACAGTAATCAAAGCAGTGTAGTACTGGCACAAAAACAGACACATAGATCAACGAACAGAACAGAGAGCCCAGAAATAAACCCACGCTTATATGGTCAATTAACCTACAACAAAGGAGGGAAGAATATACAGTGGGGAAAAGACGGTCTCTTCGATAAATGGTGCTGGGGAAACTGGACCACTTCCTCATACCATACACAAAAATAAGCTCAAAATGGATTAAAGACCTAAATGGGAGACCTGAAATCATAAAACTCCTAGAAGAAAACACAGGCAGTAATTACTTCGGCATCGACCTTAGCAACATTTTTGTAGATCTGTCTCCTCAGACAAGGGGAAAAAAGCAAAAAGAAACCACTCAGACTACATCAAACTAAAAAGGTTTTGCAGAGTAAAGCATCAACAAAATGAAAGGGCAACCTGCTGAATGGAGAAGATATATCCAATGACGTGTTAATATCCAAAATATATAAAGAACTTATACAACAACAAATAATCCAATTAAGAAATGCACTGAATGGGCATCTGGGTGGCTCAGTCGGTTGAGCGTCCAACTTCGGCTCAGATCATGATCTCGCGGTCTGTGAGTTTGAGCCCTGTGTCGGGCTCTGTGCTGACAGCTCAGAGCCTGGAGCCTGCTTCAGATTCTGTGTCTCCCTCTCTCTCTGCCCCTCCCCCGCTCATGCTCTGTCTCTCCCTGTCAAAAATAAATAAATGTTAAAAAAATTTTTTTAATAAAAAATAAAAAAAAGAAATGCACAGAAGACCTGAATAGGCATTTTTCCAAACACACACACATGCCAACAGACACATAAAAAGATGCTCACCATTATTAATCAGGAAAGTGCAAATCAAAACCACAATGAGATGTCACCTCACACCTATCAGAAAAGCTAGTATCAAAAAGATAAGAAATGACAAGTATCAGCAAGGATGTGGAGAAAAGGGAACGAACCCCTGCGCACTGTGGGTGGGAATGTAAATTGGTGCAGCCACTATGGAAAACAGTATGGAGATTCCTCAAAAAATTGAAAATAGAAATACCATAAGATCCATCAATTTCACTTCTCAGTATTTACCCAAAGAAAACAAAAACACCAATTTGAAACTATCTATGCACCCCTTTGTTTACAGCAGCATTATTTACAATAGCGAAGATATGGAAGCCACCTAAGTGTCCACCAGTAGATGAAAGGATAACGAAGATGGGGGGAGGGAGGGGTCCACAATGGAATATTACTCAGCCATAACAAAGAATGGAATCTTGCCATTCACAACAACATGGATGGACCAAAGGCAGACAGAAATCAGCCTTATTATTTCACTTATATGTAGAATCCAAGAAACAAAACAAACACTCAAATCTAGAGAAAAAATTGGTGGTTGCCAAAGCAGAGGCAGATGGGGGAGGGATATGGGCAAAATAGGCAAAGGGGATTAAGAAGTACAAGCTTCCAGTTATAAAATAAGTAAATCACAGGAATTAAAAGTACAGCTTAGGGAATATAGTCAATAATATTTAATAACCGTATGGTGACAGTGGTAACTACACTCACCAATGATGAGAATTCGTAATGCATATAATTGTGAAAATGCTACATTGTACACCTGAAATTAATAGAACATTGTATGTCAACTATACTTCAATTTTTAAAAAATCATGAAGATCATCAGAAGAAAATAAGTAGCATTACAGTGGTTGAGTACCATATTGTAGGTCTTCTGAGCTGGAGCATTAATTAGATTTCATAGGTTCCCCTTCTTCATTCCCAACTTGAGAGCTATGGGGATAGTCTCGCTGTCACTCCCTATAGGCTGGGGGCATTACGCCAAACGCACAGGAGTAAACAAGTATCACTCCCAGTCAGACTTGGTAGTGACTGTCAACTACAGTCATGTCGATTCACTCTATTTGACTTGAAAGTACCGAAAGACAATTAGATGTTTAAGAAAAATAAAAGATGTGAGCTTAGGATGTACTCGTCACTACCTTAAAGGGTACGGGACCATGGCAGCATTTATTTAAACCCAAGTGAGACCATTAATGTAGGCCTTCAATGTAACCTAAGCCATCAATGAGTGGGAGAGACTAGGACTCTCCTAACTGTGGTGTGTTCATTGGGCTGCTAGAACCAGATTACCATACCTCTTTGACGAACGAGCCTGGCCGACCCTGAATGGTGTTTAAGTGAAAGCCATAGCCATTTTCACCTTTAACCAGCCTGCAGAGTTTAGGCTTATGATCTCCTACTTCCTCTGTAGTATCTGGACTTGAAACCTCCACAGGAGCGGGAGCCGGAGCGGGAGCCGGAGCGGGAGCCAGAGCCTCCTTGACAGAACCATTAGGCAGTTCTTGGCTTTGATAGTAGAGAAATGGAGAAAAGTGAGCCTTTGGAAAGGAAAGGAAAGGGGAAAAAAAAAAAAACATGAATTGTAAGTATGAGTAGTTATATTTTATTAAATGTGCTGGCTTAATTTACAAGGTGTCATACATGGTCCACAGCTCTTGCAGATACATCTGATTGGGGGCAGTAAAATTTCTCTACCACCCTAACCAGAAAAGGTATAAAGAAATATTGAGCTCGGTCATGAGTAATGTGTATAAACACGTAACCAAATACGCATATACATAAAATAAAAGCTGTTACCACCATCTGAAGTACACGTACTAATTTGTTATACTCGTTTTTATTATTTATTGTTGTAACCATTAGCTGAAACTTCTGTTATGCCAAACTGATCTTTAAATACTTCTAATCCATCTCAACTCCCAGACCATCCATGTGAAGAAGAGTGTGATGGTCTTGAATACAAAAGAGGCATAGAACAGGAAACATATGACTGGTTTTTGTAAATAGAATTAACAGCTTAGACTGTGGGTTTTAATTGAGAGAATCAAAAAGGTAGATTTGAGTATGGCAAGATCCTGGACCAGCAGTTAAATTGCTGCCCACGAGTGTCCAGGACTTTTATTAGGCAACGAGTACAAAATCAGGCAACTGAAAGTGAGTACAATGTGTGCTCTGCCCCAAATTGTGCTGTTCAGCAGCCTGGCTAAAATTAGATTGGGGTCCTCTGGTTATCAATTCTCTGACTAACCACAAGACCACATCTTCCTTTCTAAACAAGAATAGCCAAGAACCTCATAGTTACCCAATTCAGCTACATTTCAGACCTTTCAGTTATATACTTGCAAATGTTCCACATTTCTTTCTGTCTTTAAAATATGGAAAGTTAAACCAGCATTACTTTGATTCCCAAACTAGACAGAGATCCCACAAAAAAGGAGAATTACAGGCCAATATCCCTGATGAACACAGATGCAAAAATTATCAACAAGGTACTAGTAAATTGAATTCAACAGCATATAAAAAGAAATATTCACCGTGATCAAGTGGGATTCATTTCTGGGCTGCAGGGCTGGTTCAATATTTGCAAATCAACCAATGTGATACATCACACTAATAAAGGAAAGGATAAGAACCATATGATCTTGTCAACAGATGCAGAAAAAGCATTTGACAAAATACAGCATCCTTTCCTAATAAAAACCCTCAAGAAAGTCGGGATAGAAAGAACATACCTTAACAACATAAAAGCCATATATGAAAAGCCCACAGCTAATATCATCCTCAATGGGGAAAAACTGAGAGCTTTCCCCCTGAGATCAGGAACATGACAGGGATGTCCACTGTCACCACTGTTGCTTAACAGTGTTGGAAGTCCTAGCATCAGCAATCAGACAACAAAATGAAATAAATGGCATCAAAATTGACAAAGAAGAAGTCAAACTTTCACTTTTCGCAGATGACATGATACTCTACATGAAAAACCTGCAAGACTCCACCAAAAAGGCTGCTAGAACTGATACATGAATTCAGCAAAGTTGCAGGATACAAAATCAGTGTACAGAAGTTGGTTGCATTTCTATATACCAACAATGAAGCAACAGAAAGAGAAATCAAGAAGTCGATCCCATTTACAATTGTACGAAGAACCATAAAAAACCTAGAAATAAACCTAACCAAAGATGTGAAAGATCCACATGCTGAAAACTATAGAAAACTTATGAAGAAAATTGAAGAACACACAAAGAATGGAAAAACATTCCATGCTCATGGATTGGAAGAATATTGTTAAAATGGCAATACTACCCAAACAATCTACACATTCAGTGCAATCCCAATCAAAATTACACCAGCATTCTTCTCAAAGCCAGAACAAACAATCCTAAAATTTGTATGGAACCACAAAAGACCCTGAATAGCCAAAGTGATGTTGAAAAAGAAAACCAAAGCGGGAGACATCACAATCCCAGACTTTAGCCTCTACTACAAAGCTGTAATCATCAAGAGAGTATGATATTGGCACAAAAACAGACACATAGACCAATGGAATAAAATAGAGAACCCAGAATTGGGCCCAAATGGATGGCCAACTAATCTTTGACAAAGCAGGAAAGAGCATCCCATGGAAAAAAGACAATCTCTTTAGCAAACGGTGCTGGGAGAACTGGACAGCAAATGCAGAAGAATGAAACTAGACCACTTTCTTACACCATACACAAAAATAAACTCAAAATGGATGAAAGACCTAAATGTGAGACAGGAAACCATCAAAACCCTAGAGGAGAAAACAGGCAACAATCTCTTTGACCTCGGCTACAGCAATTTCTTGCTCGACATGTCTCCAAAGGCAAGGGAATTAAAAGCAAAAATGAACTATTGGGACCGCATCAAGATAAAAAAACTTCTGCACACTGAAGGAAACAATCAACAAAACTGAAAAGCAACCAATGGAATGGGAGAAGATACTTTCAAATGACATATTGGATATAGGGTTAGTATCCAAAATCTATAAAGAACTTATCAAACTCAACACCCAAAAAACAAATAATCCAGTGAAGAAATTGGCAAAAGACATGAATGGACACTTCTCCAAAGACGACATCCAAGTGGCCAACAGACACATGAAAGGATGCTCAACGTCACTCATCATCAGGGAAATACAAATCAAAACCACACTGAGATACCACCTCACACTGGTCAGAGTTGCTAAAATAAACAACTCAGGAAACAACAGATACTGGTGCGGATGTGGAGAAACAGGAACCCTCTTGCAGTGTTGGTGGGAATGCAAACTAGTGCAGCCACTCTGGAAAACAGTGTGGAGGTTCCTCAAAAAATTAAAAATAGAACTACCCTACGACCCAGCAATAGCACTACCAGGAATTTATCCAAAGGATACAGGAGTGCTGATTCATAGGGGTACATGTACCCCAATGTTTATAGCAGCACTTTCAACAAAGGCCAAATTATGGAAAGAGCCTAAATGTCCATCAACTGATGAATGGATAAAGAAGATGTGGTTTATATATTCAATGGAATATTACTTGGCATGAGAAAGAATAAAATCATGCCATTTGCAGCAACATGGATGGGACTGGAAGGTATTAAGCTAAGTGAAATAAGTCAGTCAGAGAAAGACAGGTATCATGTTTTCACTCATATGTGGAACTTGAGAAACTTAACAGAAGACCATGGGGGAAGGAAGGCGGAAAAACTAGTTACAAACAGAGAGGCAGGGAGGCAAACCACAAGACTCTTAAATACAGAGAAAAAACAAACTGAGGGTGGATGGCGGGGTGGAGGAGAGGGGAAAGTGGGTGATGGGTATTGAGGAGGGCACTTGCTGGGATGAGCACTGGGTGTTGTATGTAAGCAGTGAACCATGGGAATCTACCCCCAAAACCAAGAGCACACTTCACACACTGTATGTTAGCCAATTTGACAATGAATTCTATTTTAAAAATGATAACAAAAAATAAAATAAAATGAAATGTGGAAAGTTATCAGTGACTTGTTACATACAAATACACCTCCAACATCACTACCCAAAGGGCAAATCAACTGTATGTGATCACAGTAGCTAATCTTGAGGACAAGCATAGTAACATTAAACACTTAGTGAGTTTCATTCACTCTCAGATATCTGGGTGCCTAGTATGTGCCAGGAACTTGTTTAGGTGTTTGTTTCATTCACAGTTATATCTCAAAGAGCCACCCACCCCTGTGTGGAACCTGCTTTAGAGGAGCTGAAGGGAGGGGGAGGAAGAAGATGGGGAAGGCATGTTTTTCAAAATTCTCTCTTGTATTAACCAAAACATTATAGTTAAATCATTGCCATAGAATTAGGAGGGAGTGGAAAAGAATTAATGCCAGAATCCCCTTTATAGCAGCCTGAGAAGTGACTTCCTGACTTCTGTCTGAACTCTTCCACAAGCTGGGAGGTCACTACTCAGCAAAAATGGCTCACCCTGTTCCTGGCAGTTTCAGTTGGGGCTGTTGTTGGGTAGAGTGTGCTCTATATTTGTTAGATCTAGTTAATTTTGTTCAAGTCCTTGAGTTCCTTATCTTCTGTCTGGTGGCTCAATCTGTGATTAAGAACGAGGAATCTCCCAACTATTATTGTGGAATTGTCTATTTCCACTTCCAAGTTTGTCAATTTGTGCTTCATGGTTTTTCCAGCTTTATTAATGTGTAATTGACAAACTCTATATATTCAAGGTGTATGTACAGTGCGATTTGATATACATACACATTGTGAAGTGATCACCACAATCAAGTTAATTAACATATCTGTCCCCTTACACAGTCATCATGTTATCATTTAGTCTTTTGAATTGTTGGGTTTTTTTTTAATGTTTATTTTTGAGAGAGAGAGACAGAGCGTGAGCAGGGGAGGGGCAGAGAGAGAGAGGGAGACACAGAATCGGAAGCAGGCTCCAGGCTCTGAGCTGTCAGTGCAGGCCCCGATGCGGGGCTCAAACTCACAGACCTGAGATCATGACCTGAGCCAAAGTTGGAAGCTTAACCAACTGAGCCACCCAGGCACGCCTGCTTTTCGAATTCTTGAAGATACTCTCCTTTCCTCCCCAAAAGTCTATGCTTATTCAAGCTAAATACTCACATGGTGACTTCTAAAACCTCTGCTCCAATTACCTTTCTTGATACTGGACTTCTTATAGTCATGTTCTCAGAACTGGACACGATGTTGACTTAAACAACATTTCTATATGCCACACATTATTCTGAATGTTCTAAATATTAGCTCATGTAACACTGCACAGTAACTATCCCCACTTTACAACTAAGGAAACAAGTACAGCCAGGGTAACTTGCCCAAGCATACATTACTTACTAGTCATTTTAAGTACGGTCTGACCAACTGTCCTCTCCAAAAGCCAAGTGTCCGTTTAAATTGCCTTTTTGGGATGGGGGCAGCTATGTAGGGTATCATCAGGTTTCTGTTCTTTTTTTATAGTCCTCAAATCAGGTCTCACCATTTGATATGCATACAATTTAGTTTTAAATTAGTATGTGAAATTTATTCCTGTTTAAAGTTAAACTTACTAGTTTTTATGCTTCTTTCTATCCTGAATATTTTGAATATTATAATCTCTAGTAAATTAATTACCCATCAACACATTAAGCCATCTGTATGACTAAAGTACGTTAAACGTTTTCCATGTTTCCAAACTGGATTAGAAGCAGCTTAGGATATGCAGAATACCATTGGAGACATCTATGCAGACTGACATTGTTCCAATATCAACTATCCTTCAAGTATGGCCATACAACTAGCTAAAAACCCACAAATCCTTCTATCATCCAGTTTACTCTTCAATTTTCTTTACACAAGTATCTTGAAATACCTAATCAAGATGTGCTGAGAGGGAATATGGTGGAATGAATTAAGAACTTAGGTTCAGGGGTGTCTGGGTGGCTCAGTCAGCTAAGCATCCAACTCTTGACCTCAGCTCAGGTCTTGATCTCAGGGTCGTGAGTTCAAGCCCTGCACTCGGCAAAACAACTTGGGTTCAAATACTGGCTGGGATGGGTGACTTAAAAAAATGAAGTTTAGAGACACTAAGAAATTGCAAATCTGTAAAAAGGGGCTAATACCACCCCTATCATATTCCTCGCTCTCTATCATTTATGTACCTTTGGATGCTGCCATTATTGTATATCACATAGAATAAGTTCATCTTTGTTTATCTGTGTGACCACCACCTAGCAAGGCGGATGGTACATCGAAGGCCCCTGAATGTCTCTTAAACTAGACCAAACCTCAGTTCTTGTGATAAAATTAAAAGATTATTAAAAAAAAAAAAAAAAAAAAAAAGACATGCAGGTAACACCTGTTGTGATTAAAAGTTAAGAGCACATAAGGTTAGTGTGACACTAATGTTAGTCTTGGTGAATCCATGTTTCTATTCCCTTGCTAAGGGCTCAGGAGCTATTTAATAATCCTTTCTAGGCTTTTGTGCAGGGTTAATGGCATTTATTGGTCTATAGTTTAAAATCCAGTTGTTTGCTATTTGGCACAGTTAGGGCTATATCTGCCAATTTCAAGGGTAATGTTCGTAGATTTTTCTCAGATCAGCAAGAGTAATTCTGTAGTTACATTCGCAAATTCTTTCAAAAACTTGAATCTAAGGATTTAAAACTCACGTACCAATCACTTGGCATTCTCTTGTCACTACCAACTTGACCTTCAATGCAGCCTTAATGATGACCGTTACACCCCTTCCAGTTTGAAAATCAAAGTGGTAACTTAGCCAAAGTTTGAGGACTTGAGGGAATGGACCCAACCTTAATGCACGAATGCGTGGCCTTGAATTATTTACCAGTCTATACATGCGGTCCGTCTCTTTGTCCACCACCAGCAGCGAAGTCTGATCTCCGCCCTTTCTAATCATTTCCACCACACTGTCATGATCCAGGGATTCCACAGACTCGCCATTGACAGCGACTACCAAGTCGTTGTTCTTCAAGCCGGCCTCCTCTGCTGGACTTCCGGAATCTATGTCCTTGACGACTTGACCTACCCTCCCAAAAAATTAAATAAAATTATCAGAAAGATCCCTAAATTAAACTGTGGCATTTCTGCTGGAGCCTAAGGATCTGATAAATAAATGTAAAAGGCATGCTGAATGCTACTGCCCCTCCCACTGGCATCAGAGAAAGCCTGTAAGCATCCTATCCAGCCTCATTCCCTGCCCAGAACTTACTCCAGGAACAAACTTAGCCATTACCAATGAAAGGACCTTAAGGAAAAAAAATCATGTTACTAAAAGTATCTGAGGCTCAATCTTGACAAAATAACATGCTAACTATTAGGAGTCAGCTAGTTCCCAGGAAGCTCTTGTAACCCATACATCTTATGGAGAAGCTAAGCCATTAAAAGGGGGGTTGAAAGAAAAAAGAAGAACAAAACCAAAGAAGACAGAGCCTAGGAAACCCATGCTGGCATTTTAGTAGCCACTAGGTGTATTTGACTGTGAATGTGTTTGTGGGCGTGCCTCGACAATGTGTCTTCCACCTTCCTCTCCCGACTTGAACTGTCTTTACCAGATGCCTTCAGATCTCCCACACTGTCTTTTTTGTTGTCCCTCCCACTTTTGTAACAAGCTCCAGTTTCACTTTTCAAGCTGGCTGCTGGGCATCTCCAACTAGGTATCCCATAGATCCCTCAAATGTAACATACTCAAACCAAAAGCCATCTCTGCCCATCACCCCCATCCCAAAGCTCCTCCTCTAGGTCACCTGTTCATGGGAGCACCATCACTCCAGTCACTGACACGTAGGAACAATTCTTCCTCAGTGTCCACTCCCCATATTCCAATCAACTCCTAGGTCCTTTGTTGCTGCCTTAATATTTGACACATCTCCTCTTCTCTGGCGCCACTTCCTCTACCAATGCAGGTGGTATTTGTTCCTGCCTTAAACTCTACCTACCTTCAGTTATGAATTGCTCTCCCTGTCCCTGATCTATGCCTTCTCCAATACAGATCTGCCTTCAGATTCTTCTTGATGCAATGTCGGACCAAGTCATTCCCCGGGGCAACAGCACGAGTGTGGGCTTTAGAACGGAACAGACCTGGGCGCCTGGGTGGCTCAGTCGGTTAAGCATCCGACTTCGGCTCAGGTCATGATCTCACAGTGCATGAGTTAGAGCCCCGCATCGGGCTCTGTGCTGACAGCTCAGAGCCTGGAGCCTGCTTTGGATTCTGTGTCTCCCTCTCTCTCTGCCCCTCCCCTGCTCATGCTCTGTCTCTGTCTCAAAAATAAATAAAAACATTAAAAAATAAAAATTAAAAAAAAAAAAAAAAGAACAGAACAGACCTGAGTTTGGTCCCAGTTAAACCACAACTATTTGACTTTATAATAATTACTGTATCTTCTCCAAGCCTTTAAGTTCAGAAATTCTTCTTGCAGAATTATTAGGATTGTGTTTGAGATGTGTAAGCCCCCAAGGTGCTATAGGCTTAATTTTTTCTTATCACACTGTTGAAAAAACTCTTAACTCCCCATCGACCACAGAGCCAAGTCTAAACTCTTCAACCTGGTATTAAAGGCCCTTCATCATCTCTTTCCAACCTACCTTTCTAACATGGTTTCCTGTGCTACACCTCAGATGCCAAACTGTGCCCATATTTCCCTGCTTTATTCACACAATCCTATCCTAATGGAATGGTCTGCGTTGTTCCCACACCATCTGTTTGTCCAAATTCTATTCATACCTGCAAAGCCTGAGCTCAGGTGCCATCTCTACCATGAGGTCTTCCTGTACTTTTTTAGTAAGGAAAATGTGTTCCAACGTTGAATTCCAACAGTATTTTATCTAACCCATATTAAGGTTCTCCTCACAACTACCTTCAGTTACGGACATAAGTATTGCATCTCCTCTACTAAACAGGAGGCTCCTTGACTGAAGAACTCCTATTTGATCTACTTGATATTCTAGAAGGCCCTGAGGATGCTTTTATATAATATGAATCAAATTAACATTCGATTAATTCAAATATACATAATGAACAGAACATAGCAACTTCTAGGAGAATAACAGCTTGCAAAATGGCCTGAAGCTGCGTTCTTTTATGTATTCAGCTTCCCTAGAAGGACTGTAGTTCTTTTCTTGTTGAGTTGCAAGGAATCAGAAAGATTCCTGGTTCTATTGGATTCCCAGGCCCCAGCCCACACCTCTGCCTCGGATCTGGTGGCGTATTGGAGCTGGCTCGTCCAAGCTCGTGAGAACCCTTTCTCGCCAATACTTCTCCACATTGCACTCTGTGACAGCACATTGGTAGCTTGAAATCAGATGTAATGGGAGTATTTGCACCACCGAAATAAAATAAAATAGATCAACAAATGCTACAAATTAGGTGGGTTTTTTCCCCCCTGGAGAGCAAATTTACAGCGCACTACCACCCAGATCTAAAATTCTGCTTTATCATTCTGCTAAGGAAAACCCGAGAGGCCCATTGTCAGGCCCCCATGGAAAATGACCCAGCTATGCCTTCTAGTCTCTTACTGTCCCCTCGTGCAGCAGCTAGGAAGTTGGGGGCCTAACAGAACTCTGGAGTCGGACTAGGATGAAGAATTGGACTTCATTGTTCAATTGGTTCCACTGCCACGCTTTCTGCTCGTCTAGCGCCTCACCTTTCTGTTCCGGGCCTGCCCTCAGGTAGAAACCATAGCCATTGCTCCCCTTCTTCATCTCCACGAGCCGGGGATGGTGGGGTAGCAGTTTCAAACTGGCCGTCTCTCTCCTGAATCTGGTCTTCTGTTCGGTGTGGAGCTTGTCAGTCTCCTCGTCCACCAGCAGGAACACGACGCGGCCTCCAGAACTCTTCACCTGGAACAGCACACACAGTAAGACTGACAGCGGTCTCCAAGAAAGGCACGGGGGAGGAGGAGAGCTCCTGCGCAGAGGCACACAGTCTCTAGGTTCGACAGAAAATATGCAGTGTGAGGCCTGAGTTTGAACTATAACACTACCTCCTGATCTCCCTGGGATTTCTCGATCCCCACTTCTACAGCTGTTTTCCCCTTTGTTAAGTATGACCTCACCCACACAGATGCTAACTGAACCCAAGTGAGAGCTGAGATTCAGAAAACCCAGAAAGGTACTTAAGCGAAGTACTTACGTCTAGAGAAGGAGTTTGGAAAAGAAGGTAAAGGTCTACTGTGAAAAATTATTCTACCAGGAGAAGTTGGTCAGTTTTCATGGTTCCACGTGACCTCAAAGGAAAACCTGAGAGCGTAATCCATGTGTCATGGACCCAGGACATAAGACCTGGGGTAACAGGTCTTCCAACACCTCCTACACGTAGCTCTATATTCATCATCACGTTGGTTATCTGCCAGCTTGAGCTAAAACATTTTAGTGAAACACTCAATTTGTTATAAATTCAGACGGAGCTCCCAATCAGGTACAAAAAGATCCAAAAGATAAAGTTGACAGTTCTTTAGAACCCTTTTCTTTGGGGTGCCTGGGTGGCGCAGTCGGTTAAGCGTCCGACTTCAGCTCAGGTCACGATCTCGCCGTCCGTGAGTTCGAGCCCCCCGTCAGGCTCTGGGCTGATGGCTCAGAGCCTGAAGCCTGCTTCTGATTCTGTGTCTCCCTCTCTCTCTGCCCCTCCCCCATTCATGCTCTGTCTCTCTGTGTCTCAAAAAATAAATAAACATTAAAAAAATTTTTTTTTTTTAAATAAAAAAATAAATAAAAAAAGAATCCTTTTCTTTGAAATAACACGAAACTAGCCTTGTTCCAAAACCCTATGCTAACCCTGCTGACACCACTAGTGAGTCTATTCACTCTGAAAACAAAGGATTAGCTTCCCATCATTATATTCCTTCCATCATAAACTACCACTCCTGTCTTCCTGTCACTTCCAATAGGAGGAGAGTAAAAGGTAAGAAAAGTGCCCCTTTGGGCTATACCTTTGCAACGACTTCCTCATGGCTGGCGTCTTCTACATTCTCTCCATTTACTTCAATCAAGTGATCACCGGCCAGGACACCAGCTTTCATAGCCACACCTTGAGGTGTTATATCAGTCATGTACACTCCCTTTTTGCCTGAAAGGGAGTGGACCAGCATCACAACTCCATCACACAGAAAGTCCAACAATAAGGGATTTCCTCCCAATAACGTAAAAATTACAACCTCCAATTTTAAGGCTAACTTTGCCTTCTGATCTAGAATTATAATTACAGCTCCTGGCTTTGTGCTAGGAGCTTTGTTGGGTTTTGTTGATTCGAATAGAATTTCCGACCCCAACTAAACGCAAGGAAGGAATCTCAGGTGGCACTGGCCTCTTGAACCGGAAAAGCACCGAGCTGTGCCCGGGCTGTATCGCTGTCACACTCCCATTCTTCGCATTTGTGGAATTAGAAAGCATCTGTTCCATTCTGTCCTTTTATTTTTTTTTTAATTCTTTTTAACGTTTATTCATTTTTGAGAGAGAGAACAGAGCGTGAACAGGGGAGGGGCAGAGAGAGAGGGAGACATAGAGTCGGAAGCAGGCTCCAGGCTCTGAGCTGTCAGGGCTCAGAGTCCGACGTGGGGCTCCAACGTACAAACTGTGAGATCATGACCTGGGCTGAAGTCGGACGGACAGTCAACTGAGCCACCAGGTGCCCCCTGTCCTCTTTAACTAGTTCTATCACCAACCATCATGTACCAATGAGGTCACCAAATCTCATTGATGCAAGCCTAGGAGGACAGAGCCACAGAAGGCAGCTAGATATAGAAATGATACAAATATAGATATAGATATAGATATAGATATAGATATAGATATAGATATAGATAGATATAGAAATGATATCAATTCTTTCAAGATATTAATATTTCAACCTAGGCAAAGGGCAGCTTCATAATGACAAAATAAATCACTTGTAAGGAATAACAGTAGAAACTGCTGTCTTAAAATTTCTCCCATTACAATTTCTCTTGTTATATATTTGTCATGTAGAAAACATTTTCTTCCTAAAGCTTATTTAAACCATGCATTATGTTCACTAACACAAAGGCCAAATGGATTGAATCTGAATTATGATAATTTTTTTACCATTTTGCTGATAATGGACTTCTAAGAAATGCCAGGCTTCCCTTGACCACCTACACCATTATGTTTAACAGTGGACAAACTTGAGAAATGCCTCTTCTACCTAGTTTATATCTCTTGCTATAGGTTAAATAGGCCTTGGAAACAAGTTTTATGTTTACTATTGGTCTGTTCTTTATCACTTACCCAATTATGACCAGTGCTTCTCCAGTATCAGAAGGAACATGGGAGGAGCAAATTCAAGGTAGAACCAGTAGCCTCTATGGCTCTAAATCCCAGAGACACCATTACGGAACCACAGTCAATTGCATAGTCTGTATCTCTGAAACTCTACAAACAGAGTTTCTAGTACTTTCTGGTGGTCAGGAGTTTTCAGATCACTATGTACCTCTCAGAGGTCAGGGATGTACCTCAGAGCAGTTGAGGCTGGGCCACAGCTGAGAAGGTACTATTTAAATGTCATAGGAGGGTGGGATTTTTTTTTTATTAAAAAAAAATTTTTTTAAACGTTTATTCATTTCTGAGAGACAGAGAGAGACAGAGCATGAGCGGGGAAGGGGCAGAGGGAGGGAGACACAGACTCCGAAGCAGGCTCCAGGCTCTGAGCTATCAGCACAGAGCCCAACGCGGGGCTCAAACTCATGAACTGCAAGATCATGACCTGAGCCGAAGTTGGATGCTCAACCAACTGAGCCACCCAGGCACCCCAGGAGGGTGGGATTTTTAATAGCATCCTCAGCCACTAGAATGGTGTCTGCCACATCAACAGGCCCTCAAGAATTTGTTGAATGTGTGATCACCTGGGCACTTGAAGTGGAAAGACAGCACCCTTACTCAAAAGTAGCTATTATGAAAAATTTCCTTTTTCTTGCCTTTTATTCCCCCTTCTCCCCTCCACCCTCACCCTAAAGGAGCTAGGAAAGAATAACAAAGAAGCACCAGCCCTCTAACACTCTGACCTCAAAGCTCAGCCTAACACTAGGGGACAGGAGTGCCCAGTGGCCCCTCATCACCCCATGATGGGTCCAGTGTTTTGATCCCTTGTTGCACAATCGTCAAAGCAAGGGAAGGGTCAGGGAAGGAGGGAGAGGGGAGGGAGAAGCTACAATTAGACAGCCATAGCATCTGAAAAGGTGGTCAAAGAAGCCATTAGCCAATAACAGTATCTTTCTTCTGGAAATCCTGCCCTGAAGCCCACCTTGGACAGTTTTCAGAGAGAAGCCATAGCTGCTCCCCTCCTTCACCAGGTAGCAGAGACGCGGCTGCGTCCAAGTCTCTGCTCCTTCCTTCACCACAGGGAGCAGTTTCTTATCATTCAAACTCGGCTCCTTCCGACTTTGACCCAACTCTTTCAGGTCTACCCGTTTTTTCATGGCCTTCTCATAGGAATCCCCATCCAGGACTAGTAAAGTCACGGAGTTCCCACTCTTTCTGACCAGATCCACAACCTAGGAGGAAGAAAAAGATAACTTGAACCAAGAAGCGATTCCAGGGGATGCTCGCCATCTGGCTCAGTCTCTGGATCCAGAGGATTCTGAATGCTGGTCTCTGAAGCCCAAACAGTCAGCACAGTGTCCAGCCGTCTCTACCCCACCCCTCCCAAGAACCAGGTGCGGGCTGGAGGGGGCGGGGCTCTAGCACTGTTAGAACTTAGAGCGCCCCGATCCCAGCTGGGCTCATGGAAACAGCATGGTGTGGTGGAAAGGGCGTGC
This sequence comes from Panthera pardus, assembly GCF_024362965.1. Lineage (NCBI taxonomy): Eukaryota > Metazoa > Chordata > Mammalia > Carnivora > Felidae > Panthera > Panthera pardus. Next base: position 3,363,635 of record NW_026526666.1, on the reverse strand, counting down.
ATGGGGAGGCAGGCAGAAGTGGGGTAAGGTCAGACCGTCCCACATGTTCACTGCATCAAGACATTAGTAAGTCATCGGAGCCTCTGAGCCCTCATCTGCAGAATGGTAATACGTACCTCATGAGTTGTGACAAAGGTTCAACAAAATAATGATTATGAAGTCGCCCAGCATAGTTTCTAGCCTAGAGCAAACACAGTGCCTATTAGCTCTGACACTATTCAATCTAAGAACCATTTTGTGGTTCTCAGTTAATTTGGAGGAGACAATCAACCGGCAGAAAGTACAGCCATAGGGTGTCTGCCTTGTCAGTGGCAGCTGGGAGACCTCTGCTGACCCCAAACACTAATCAGCAGATATGTGGGAGCCAAAGAGATCCTAGAAGAACCCCAAATGTCCCTTTCACCTGCATATGTTCCTCCTTGTCCACAAAGACACCATTGATCCTAAGAACTCGATCTCCGTCCTTGAGGCCCGCCTTCTCCGCTGGGCTACCCTTCTCAACCACCCGGACCAGGTGGCCATCAGTGTCCTTCTCAATTCGCAGGAAGAAGCCATAGCTTTGCCCTTCTTGTTTAGACAGCTCACATTCTCGTGGGTGGAAGGTGGAGGCCATTTCTGTGATGAAAAAAATTGGATAAACCCAGGGGACAGAAAATCCCCTTGGAGAAAGAACCCGTGTGTTCCATCTCCCATAATTCTCTTCTTCTAATCACACCAAATCTAGACTGTAGCAACACTGAGGTTTAGGAGGCTGCCTTCCAGGACCTGCCAAGGATTTCCAAATCTATTTCCCAAAGGATGACCTTTTTACTTGAGTTTCAGACCCATGTATTTGGCTGGGTCCCAGACATAGATTTTTCAGTTTCAATAGCTCCAAACCCAAATTCCTCTTTGTTTCCTAAAGAAAGTAGGTTTAACACCTGACCTAAATATTTTAAGGAAATACCAGCCCAGGACACCTGAGTGGCTTAGTCAGTTAACCGTCTAACTCTTGATCTCAGTCAGGTCATGATCTCATGGTTCGTGAGATCAAGCCCCATGCTGGGCTCTGTGCTGATGGCATGGAGCCTGCCTGGGATTCTCTCTCTCCCTCTTTCTCTGTCCCTCCTCTGCTCATGCTCATGCTCTCTCTCTCTCTCTCTCTCTCTCTCTCAAAATAAATAAATAAATTTTTAAAAAAAGAAAGAAAGAAAGAAAGATACAAGCCCACTTTCATTCAAATATTTAAAGAGCCTCCCAAGTAGTAGGCCTTGAGGATAAATCTGTGGACAACATGGACCTTTACTTCGCCTCTCATACAGAGGCCACACATTTTTACAACAACACATGGTGAGGGATATGCTAGGAAAGAACACAGTGATAAGGCAGACTATAACAGAGGGCGCTGGGAGCAGGGATTGGGACAGGCAGAAGGAAGAATGGCTTCCTGGGAAAACGCCTTTCCCAAGACCTGAAGGACTAGTGGGAGGCAGGTAAGGTAGGACAGGATCAGGAAGACCTCAAACAACTAAAAACCAGAGAAGCCAGGCCTCAGAGCTGGCCTGGCCTATTGGAGAGGAGACAGAGAACCAGGACCCTGAAGTTTTAGAGCAAAGTAGGGATACCCAACAGAGAAAGGACTCCTGTGGCCGGGTCAGATTCTCCTGTTTGAAGCAGCTTCTGTTCCCATCCATCCTGCCCTTCCTCTTGCCTCATTGCCAGAGCAGGGCCCCGGGCCACAGGAGGAAGCAAGGACAAGTATGAAAACCACCAGCTGGGACTTTGGCACTAGGTTCGTACGGGGAAGGCTCCTGCCAGCATCATCGATCCCTCCTAGCTTAAGCATCTTCTTCCACAGGAGAGCGAGAACAGAAGCCAGATCGGCTGGTGCCAGGCAGAGGTCCAGGAGCAGAAGGCTGGACTCTGAGGTCACGCTGCCTGCTGCGCAAGCCTCGTGCTCGGCTCGTCACAGTTCCCTACCAGTAAATCAGAGAATAAACCGTCTGTCCCTTCCCTCCTGGAGGGACAGGAACAGATGACCGTGTGGGGTATGGGGGGGTGGGGGGTGGGGCGTGGAGGAGAGACAGCAAAGTGCTCCAGGCTCCTTAGAAGCCACCCCATGGTGATCCCAGATAGCCATCTCTGACCTTCATGCCCACAGAGACATACAGTTCAAACCTGGCAGAAAGCCTCCTGCTGCCTGACAACTTGGCCATTACAGACAGTCTCAGCAGAGTCTGGCGGCCACGCCACCAGCGGCCCGAATGACTAAGCGGCCAAGAAAACAAACAAATAGACACTGTTCCAAGTGATCTCTCACCGAGGGCCCGGGGCTGAGCCCTCCCCGCTGTGTCTCCCGCGAAGAGAAAAATAGAGCCACAATCGTGAGGTCATCACCCACCCATGGGGGAGCTTCGCAGCCCTCCTAGCATGACCCATCGCCAGGAAAGCACTGCTTTGGGAGGAGACAGGGGAGGGCATTAGGAGGGACTGGGCATCACCAGAGCAGGGCTTCCTTGCATGCAGGCACCCAGGCTCCCTGGGCCTTTACTTTTTCTTTCTGCTGAGCATCTGGCCTGCAAGTATCACTTCCATTTTCCAGCTTGAATCCACATCGCTGTCCACTCACCTCTAGATCCCTCTCAGCTTGCAATTTCATAGAGTTGAAAAGCTAGAAAAAACCCAGAGCCCTCCGAAATTTGGGAGCAATTGTAAACAAACCTCAACCAAATCCTGCAAAATCTGCAACAAGTCCTTATAATCAAAATAAGGCCATTTCTCAGGCCCTCACCCCTAAAATTCAGCGATCTCCCACCCTGGGAGTCAGCCACAGGATCAAAATCTCTTTCTCTGCAGGTCTGGGAGGATAGAATGTGAAACCACCTTGCTAGGAGACTAGTCCTGTGTTTGGGGAGGGGGGAAGAGGCAACATTTTCCTGGGTCTCGGTAGAGACCCAAAAGCTCAACACACAAGAAAAGACAGATCACTGCTTCTTGGAAAGATCCCAAATTGTTTGTTTGATGAAAGTTTTCCAACAGCCAGACAGCAATCACTCAGATCCGCACTTGTGTCTTTGAAGCCTGGGCACTGGCCCCCTACATCCTCCTGCCACCCGTCAGCCCTTCCCACTGGTCAGCCGCTGAAGGATTAATGCCGGTGCCCACGCCACACTGATGAAATATGTAACTCCTTCCACCACAGCAGCAGAGAAAAACATATTGAAACCCCAAAGCCGGGCCTTCCATTGGACCCTCAGAGCCCTAAAACTATTTCCTTGGCCATCTTGCTGAGAGACAATTCAGCTAGGAGTCAAAGGGGCTGGGCTCCAGTCCAGCTCCAGGCCTGGGTCCATCTAATCTGCATCCTGGTGTTACACTGGCCCCTAAATCGGGGCTGGGATCCACGACGACCTGCTGCTTTGTGATGAGGATGCCTGGGACTCTGGAACACAGGGCCTAATAGGAAGGATCTTTGTATTTAAGGGCTGTTTCTTCAGCCCCAATCTCCGTCTTCTGCTTCCTGAGAAAATCCAGCCCACATCCCTATGGTGGACAAGTGTTTAACTAGCGAAAGCATATGGATTTCTATAATACCGTATCAGCAATCATCCAGTGCTGGAGCCCATTAAATCTTCAACAGGCGTTATTCCCCCAGTTCACATCGCCAAAATAAAACCCTAGAAATGAAAGAAAGCTGTAACCATTTCTGAGCTCTGGGAAGAAAGTCAATTCTTGGCAACAAAGTTGTTTGTCTGTGGGAAAGAGAACAAAGTGCTGGCTGGTGGACAGGAGAGACTCAGGGCTGAGAGCCAGATATTTTTTCTAATCAATCTTAATTATTAATCTTACCTTTAGACCCCACCTTCTCCCAAAAGGAGTAGATTTTTGCTACGAGGAAAGAGAATAATATGCCCATGGCCCAGAAGAAAAACGCGGCACATTTTAGAAGTTGGGAAGGCAAGGCAATGACGACAGAGGAGGGCACACAGGACCTCTGGATGTGGCCAGAGAAGAAAGAATTGAAGCCGCTGGGCTATTTACCACACGAAAGAAATAGCTGGTGGGACCCAGAGGACTCTTCTGAGCTCCAAGCTGGCCAAGGGTTCTAACCTCTCAGACAACCATCAACATAGGCCCATCTCTGACCCCGAGTCAACACCCCCTCACCACCAGCCTGCACACAGAGAAGTCTGAGCCAGGAGCTGTTCCTAAGGGTTCATGATCTACAAAAACTAGACCCAAAAAGCCAAGAGAATTCGATTTGGTTGGCCGAGGCTCAGAAGTCGGCTCATTTTCCCCTCAGTTTGTGTGTCTGGGTCTGGAAGCTGCCGGACTTTCCTCGGCAGGGCTGGCTGGGGAAGCAGTGAGACTCCACTCAGTTGATCCTGAAGTCGACAGGACTTGTAGTGAAGTGTGCCTTACCTGTCACCCTGCACATCAGAAATTTCCCTGTTCTACCAAAAGAAAAAGCAAACAAAAACGAAAACAAAACAAAATAATAATAATAATAATAATAATAATAATAATAATAATAATCTGATTGCTTTTTAAATAGGCAGAGGACCTGAATAAACATTTTTCCAAAGAAGACATTCAGATGGCCAACAGGACACGTGAAAAGATGCTCAGCATCACTCATTATCAGGAAAACACAAGTCAGAGCCACAGAGGTGTCACATTACACCTGACAGAGCGGCCAGTAACAAAAAGAAATAAAAAGTGCTGGCAAGGATATGGAGAAAAAGGAACCCTTGTGCACTACCAGTGGGAATGTAAATTAGTACAGCCACTGTGGGAAACAGTATGGAGGTTCCTCAAAAAATTACAAAGAGAACTACCATACGGTCCAGTAATCTCACTATTGGGTATTTACCCAAGGAAAACAAAAACATTCATTCAAAAAGATACGTGCACCCCTGTGTATGGCAGAATTATTTACAATAGCCAAGATATGGAAGCAGCCCAAGTGTCTACCAATAGACAAATGGATAAAGAAGATGGAAATATATATATTATATATATAATTATATAATATTAATATGTAATATTAATATATATAATATTAATAAATTAATGATATAATATATTAATATATAATGTACAAATATATATTTATTGTTAATATATTAATATGTAATATATTAATTATATTAAATAATGGAATATTAGCCATAAAAAGGAATGAGATCTTGTGTTCGCTTTGGCAGCACATATACTAAAAAGAATCAGATCTTGCCATTAGTAGCAACATGAATGGACACAGAGGGTATAATGCTAAGTGAAATAAGCCAGAGAAAGACAAATACAATATGATTTCAGTTATATATAGAATCTAAAAAAGTGAACAAGGCAGAAACAGGCCCATAAATACAGAGAACTAACTGAGAGTTGCCAGATGGGAGGGGTTGGTGAATGGGCAAAAGGGAGGAAGGGGAGTGAGAGATATTGGCTTCCAGTTATGGAATGAATCAGTCACGGGGATAAAAGGTATAGCATAGGGAATACAGCCAATGGTACTGTAATAGTGTTGTACGGTGAGAGAGGGTAGCTACACTTGAACACAGCATAAAGTATAAAGTTGTCAAATCACTATATTCACCGGAAAAGAATATAACATTGTGTGCCAGCTACAAAAAAGACAAAAATTAAAAATAAAACATTCTCTGTTCTAAGATAATTGTTATATGTGGAAATTTCTAATTTAAAACTATCATAGGGGCATCTGGGTGGCTCAGTCTGCTAAGCGTCCAACTCTTGATTTTGCCTCAGGTCATGATCCCAGGGTCATGGGATCGAGCCCCACATCAGGTTCTGTGCTAAGCGTGGAACCTGCTTAAGGTTCGCTTGCTCTCTCTCTGTTTCTCTCTCTCTGCCCCTCTCCCCTACTTATGCTCTAAAAAATTAAAAGAGAAGAGAAGAGAAGAGAAGAGAAGAGAAGAGAAGAGAAGAGAAGAGAAGAGAAGAAAAGAAAAGAAAAGAAAAGAAAAGAAAAGAAAAGAAAAGAAAAGAAAAGAAAACTATCATAGACATGAATGCTCATAAGCCTACCCAGTGCAGGAAACGGGTGGGAGTGAAGGGATCTTAAAGCCACTTAGCTCATGAAAACTCCATGATCTCCTAAGAAATATTTGAGAGTCTCAAGGTCAGTGGGAGCCTGACAAGAACACAAAGCATTTCCCAATACAAAAGTGAACATGGGGTTCTCTGAAACGTGCCCTACTCCAAAGCAGAGTTATTTGTCTAACTCCTGTGAGCCTCCAGGTGTTTCATAAAGGAATCCTGAAGTTGCTAAAGATCAGATAAAACACAAGTCAGGAGATCAAATTCTTCTGAGGAAGGAAAAGAAAGGACAGCTCCTAGAAAAGTGAAGTAAAGCAAGAATTATAAGATCTTCGTTCATCTCCTCAATCCTGGGAGTTGTCCACTCATGCCCAAAGGCCCCATCCACTTTCATCTGAGTGAACAGATATACTTCGTCGAAAGAGTATACATCTACAGACCTTCAGGTGATGCAATAATAAATCACGTTGCCATTTGAAAACTCGCTGTGTGCCAGGCATGTACACAACCTCACTGAACCTCCCAAGCACCTTACAGATTGGATTCCAACCCTAGCTGGCCCCCAGAATCACCTATAGAGATTTCTAGAAATCGATGCCTACGCCTCACCCCAGATCTACTGACTCAGGCTCCAGGCTTGAAACCCGAACAGGAGCCTTTTTAGAAGGTCCCACTAACTTAAGAAACTAGTGCTTAAAACCACCCTTTGCTGTTCCTAACTCCCACTTATTCTCCTCAGTCTTGGGATAACACCCTCATGGATCAGAAAAGAATGTCAAGGTTGGGTGAACTATTAACAGCCACCTTAAGCTCACCTTTACTCAACATGAGAAACCAAGGGGGCAGCTGGGATAGGAGAGGCCCTGGCCACCATGTGCAGTCCTCAGGATCCAGCTCTGACCAGTCAATGCCTTGGCCAACAGTATAGGAGTGCATGGTGACCTGAAGCCTGTGCCTCATGCCTCCCTCCCCAAGTTCCAGTTCTGAGCCAGGCAAACAGGATCAAGCAGGTGAAAACAACCTTGAACGGCTCCCATGTGGTCTTCACTCTATGGGTTAAGTCTGTGGGGCCACTTTCCACCCCCTAAATCTAACCAACCTTAAAAGCAGAAGCCATGCCTCCTCCCCCAGCACCCTGTGGGTGGAGTCTTAAGCTCCATTCCTATCTGAGGCCCTACCAGTCATCCTGTGGTTCTTCCAGTCATCCCATGAGCCCCTGGGCAAGAGGAATGCGTGACAGCTCTATTTCAGCTTCTTGTTCCCTTCCAAGCACTTTCCCCCTCCTTAACTTCCTCAGTTAGCATACTGGATTGGGTGAAGGCCACCTAGGATCGTGATCAAAGGTTCTTCCACTTTCTACTGAACATCAAGAAGAAGACATTATGACCCTGGTTTCATTTGTCCAGGCCACCCATGTTCGCCCTGACTTGAATGCAGAATACTCTTGGGGCACCTGGGTGGCTCAGTGGGTTAAACGTCTGGCTCTTGATTTTGGCTCAGGTCATGATCTTACAGTTCACGTGTTTGAACCACATGTCGGGCTTCATGCCGACGGTGAGGAACCTGCTTGCGATTCTCTCTCTTCCTCTCTCTCTGCCCTTCCCCCGCTCATGCAGGCATGTGCTCTCTCTCTCCCACCACCCCCCAGAAATAAACATTTTTAAAAATGCAAAATACTCTTAAATGGTTGATGGAATAAAGTTAAACACCACCTCTATTCTCAAGGGACTTTTATAGTTGAATAGGGGCAAAGGAAAAGTTTTAGTACAAAAAGAGTTACCTCTATGAGCACAATCTAAATGCTATAAGACCTACAACGTGGGGCAAATTCAGGAAGACTTCACAGATTAGGTAGGACTTGATGTAGATCTTGACAACAGATAGGTAGGACTTCAATAGGTACGGAAGTAGGAAGAGAACATTCTAAACACTGAGAACGATGTGGACGTCAGGTGTGGAAGTGGGAACATGCTTGGGTGTGGTCAGAGAAGAGTTAAAGGCCCAACATGACAAAAAGGACAGCCAATTTATCTTTCTGAAATCAAGAGTCAGATGCTTGGGGTGCCTGGGTGGCTCAGTCGGTTGAGCGTCTGACTTCGGCTCAGGTCATGATCTCATGGTTCGTGGGTTCGAGCCCCGCATCGGGCTTCGTGCTGACAGCTTGGAGCTTGGAGCCTGCTTCTGATTCTGTGTCTCCCTCTCTCTCTCTTCCTCCCCTCCTTGCACTCTGTCTCTCTCTCTCTCTAAAATAAAAATAAACATAGGGGCGCCTGGGTGGCTCAGTCGGTTAAGCGTCTGACTTCGGCTCAGGTCATGATCTCACGGTCCGTGGGTTCGAGCCCCACATCGGGCTCTGTGCTGATGGCTCAGAGCCTGGAGCCTGTTTCGGATTCTGTGTCTCCCTCTCTCTCTGACCCTCCCCCGTTCATGCTCTGTCTCTCTCTGTCTCAAAAATAAATAAACATTAAAAAAAAATTAAAAAAATAAATAAATAAATAAATAAATAAATAAATAAATAAATAAATAAAAATAAACATTAAAAAAAAAAAAAGAGTCAGATGCTCAACTGACTGAGCCACCTGGGCCCTTGGACTTCCGTGTCCTAAGCTTAGTGACATTTTCTGTTCTCCTTCTCTCTACCTCTTGCCATCATTTCCCACTGTTAATTACCCGATCTTGAGATTCTTCTATTAGTTTTGACTACGCTGTAAAATCTTGGCCTTGAACTCCAGCCCGAGGATCTGGCCTGAGTTTCGTGGTCAGCAGATGCCACTACAGGCAGAGGAAGGGCAGGTTCAGAGCTGGGCTCCACGAGAATGGCAGGCGGGATGCACTGGAGCCAAGAAGCCCCGTGGGGCGGCCAGGTCACAGGCCGTTGTGATAATCCTACTCACAGACGGTCAGGCCCTGACCCGGCACGGCAGCTGTGAGAACAGAGTGGAGGCAACAGCAGTAAAGCGACAGATTATATCAATCCTTCAGTCCTGTTCCCTCAGATTTCCAGAGGCAGAGGTGGCCACAGTCAGAGCCGTTTCAACAGCACCCGTGTCCACAATACTCATTTACACCCACTGTGACCAGAGGAGAGGTGCAACAGGTCGGCAGCCCCCGGGGGTGTCATGGCCCCTGTTCCTCCCCCTAATCTGACCTCTCTCACACGCAGCTGGGTTGTGGTTTGCCCTCACAAGGAACAGCCAGCTCCCGCACAGGGTGCTTTTGGCTCCTCGCAGTGCTGAGCTGCAAGATCGCTCTAATTCTGCCATCACCGTCTCCTTCTACCTGCTGCTCCAGGAAGGTCGTTTGTTTCCCAGATTTATTACTTTAGCTCAGTTTTTCCTACTATCCAACTGTGATGCCTTTCCTGCTTCAAGCCCCAGACTCCCCTCTCTTATGCACTGAACTGTGTCCCTCCCCAAATTCTTCTGTTGAAGCCTTAACCCTCAAGGTGATTATATTTGGAGACTGGACTTTACAAAGAGATCATTAAGGTTAAATAAGGTCACAGGGTAGGGAAATAATCCAATAATCCTTACAAGATGATGAAGAGACACAGGGAGTGCAACCCACAGAAAGAAGGTGGCCGTCTGCAAGCCAAGTAGAGAGACCTCAGAAAAACCAACCCTGCTGATGCCTTCACCTCGGACTCTCAGCCTCTGGAACTGTGAAGAAATGAATTTCTATTGTTTAAGCACACACACACTCCACCGCCCAGTTTATGGTATTCTTACTATGGCGGTGAGGAGACTCACAAGGCTTCTGCTTGAGTTCAGTGTTGCAAAGGGAAGGTGTCAGCGAAAACCAAGCTCATGCCTTGGTGACTGACAGAAAAGCGATACCATTAAAAGATGGTGTCATGGTGAGGCGCCTGGGTGACTCAGTTGTTTGAGCATCTGACTTCACTCAGGTCATGATCTCATCGGGCTCTGTGCTGACAGCTCAGAGCCTGGAACCTGCTCCAGATTCTGTGTCTCCCTCTCTCTCTGCCCCTCCTCCGCTTACACTCTGTCTCTCTCTCAAAAATAAACATTAAAGAAAATTGAAAAAAAAAAAAAAAAAGCGATGATGGAGAGCATCAGGATAGCAGCCTGAGGGGAAAGCAGAGATGATGATTTTATTTCCAATGTGAAGAAAATGAGCAGCATGTTGCCATCAAGGCAGGACAGGAAATGGGTTTAACCTCCATGGGATGAAATATTTCCACTGGGGCAGAAGTTAAAAACAAAATGAGAGAAAGAGGAAAATAAGGCCACTCACCTGACCTTCAATCCCTCCTGCAAAGTAGCTGAGACAAATGAGGATCTTTGGGAACACAGACCAAGGGTCCATGGGTTCAAACTGACAAATTGCAGAGGCTGGCCGGGAGAGGCCTGTGAATTAGCTGGTATTTGGCAGGAAAAGACAGCTGCAGTGAGGAAATAGGAACCCAGAAAGCTGGATCTGCCGACTTCTCAAGAGAATCTGGAAATCTGGATGTATGCAGAATGTCCCCATTGTAAAAAAACGACAGCTATTTCCAGTTTTTTAAGAAACTCCATGTAAACGCAACAGAATCGAGCCCTGGGCTGGCAGTTTATTAACCACTGGCCAAAAGGATTTCCAGTAGCCACAGCATTGTTTCACTAAAATGAGTCAACAAATTGAATACAATGTTCTAAGAAACAACTTCAGTTAAATTTTTTCCCTCAGATAGTTAGGTCGATCTTACTAATTTATAGCGGACCAATCAGGATGATTTCTCATGGCTTCTTCTCACCATAGGGTCCATCAACAAGAGAAGGAGACACTAAATTCTACTCCTGAAGCCCTTATTACACTATATGTTAACTAACTTGGATTTAAAAAAAAAAAAAAATAGGAGAAAGTGGTAACTTTTACCCTAAGGTGGGGTTTGACCTATGTAAAAAACAGAAGGCTAGAAGATGAGAATTTCTATACTTAGGATGAGCACAGAGCAGGAACGGGAGACCAGTGTAGGGCTAGAGAGAGGAGCGGTCAGGGACTGACTCAGCAGGGTGAATGAGAAGGAAGGAGGTACTGAAGGAGTGGTTCCAAAAAATAAGGTATCGACCTGGAAAAGTCATCTTAAAAGATCTTTAGAACAGGGACGCCTGGGTGGCTCAATTGGTGAAGCGTCTGACTCTCAACTTCAGCTCAGGTCATGATCTCAGTCATGAGATCGAAACCCATGTTGGGCTCTGCACTGAACTTGGGGCCTGCTTGGGATTCTCTCCCTCCCTCCCCTCTGCCCCTCCCCTGCTCTCTCTCTCTTTCAAAATAAAGAAGTAAACTTTTTTTTTTTTAAAGATCTTTAAAACAGAGTAATTTCTAATCATGAAAAGTCTAAAAGAGATGTCTAGGTATGCAGGTGATAGAAAGGAAATTTATATTTTTTTAAATTTTTTTTAATGTTTATTTATTCTTCAGAAAGAGAGAGAGACAGAGCATGAGTGGGGGAGGGACAGAGACAGAAGGAGACACAGGATCTGAAGCAGGCTCCAGGCTCTGAGCTGTCAGCACAGAGCCCGACACAGGGCTCAAACTCGAGGACCACAGGATCATGACCTGAGCCGAAGTCGAACGCTCAACCGACTGAGACACGCAGGTGCCCCGGGAATTTGTAGTTTTATTTCCATCTTCCCACATCACTTGAGTCTGGGTAAAGGATATCAGTAAGAAAAAGAGTTTTAAAAAATAACCCAGTTTTTAATCCCAGTGTTGGCACTTACTAGCACCAAGAATATGGGTGACTTCCCTGATTTTGAAAGACAGAAGTGTGCCTGAAATCAGAGATGCATATGGGCACGGTGAAGATTGCTTAAGACAGAACCTGTGGAGCATCTAAGCACAGTGTCTGGAGCACAGAAGGCCATTGCGTCATCTTCCCTGTCCTCTGGTGGGAGCCCCGATGCCCTGGGGACCCCCTCCTCTGTGAGAATATTTGAACAGTGTTCCCCATTTTCTTTTTGAAGCAGACAAGGAGGGATGGGCTGGGGGTAGGCAGGCCCCTTGATAAGTAGGTTGGCGATTTTCCATCCATGGCCTGAATGCCATCTCTGCAAAGTCAGCTTTAGCTGTTAGGAAGTCAGGGCTGAGGATTTTGTTCCTCACGGAATAAAGTGCAAATAATGAACTTAATGAATTCAGATTCCTCAGAACCCAGAAGTTTCATGTAAGTCTGATAGCCAGGGAATTACAAAAATAGAACCAAATACCACCTATCAAGGAAGTATAAAGTGCCAGGGATGGGGTGCCTGGGTGGCTCAGTTAAGCGTCCGGCTTCAGCTCAGGTCATGACCTTGCAGTCCGTGGGTTTGAGCCCCTGTCGGGCTCTGTGCTGACAGCTCAGAGCCTGGAGCCTGCTTTGGATTCTGTGTCTTCCTCTCGCTCTGCCCCTCCCCTGCTTGCTCTCTGTCTCTGTCTCAAAAATAAATAAAACATTTAAGAAAAAAAAAAAGTGCCAGGGAGCCTTTATAAAACTTCAAGGCTAAGTGGGCCAGGGGGTCCCGGCACCTGAGGCAGATGAGCTCTAACAGACATGCACACGAGGTAACCAGCACAGGGACCAAGGAACAGATGAGGGTAGAGAAGATCGAATGAGGGAGGCATGACCTAATATACAGAAAGCTGGTCCGGGTGTGGATCATCCGTAGCCAAGGAGTAACCAGTGATTAAGGCCCACTGGCCACGTAGCATCACTGACTTTCCAGAAGATTACAGAAAGGATGTAGGGGGAGCTGCATTCTGTTTGGAGGCAGAAAAACAGAAGAGGGATGTCACTGGAGACAGCCAGGTGCAGTGACTTCAGGAGAAAAGAAGGGGCCCCGGGACTGTCTTCTGCAGAGGATACAATTGGATTATTCCACAAACAGGGTACCCTGCAACCGCCAGCCATGAGCACCATGGGTCTAGTGCCGTCCTCTCTCCTAGTTGGGAACCAGTGGTGCAGCGAGTACAAAACATAGCCTCTCTTCGCAAGGCACTTACGTAACCAACGCCGGAGCCAAGAAAAAACTAAACAACAACAACTTCACAAGACAGCAGGTGAATAATGTTTAACCCTAGGAATTGTGACTGTGGATAGATATCTGATTGTATACCTAGGAGATACCGAAGAGTAAATTATGTCTGTTTCATCAAAGGCGGGCCGGGCAGAGAGGGCAGGGGCCCAGCGGTACATTCAGCCCGAATGCCGCTCGCTTTGCACTGAACGCCTTGCTGGTCTAGAAAACCCTTGCAACTTCAGCAAGGAGGAAACAGCGTCACTGGCAAGGCTGAGCAATGGCCGCACACTGGGCCCACGTGGAGCACAGGGCTCCTACACCACCGGAGTGCATCTGTGAGACGAACAGAACACCAGACTCCTGTCGCAAAAGCACAGTTGGTGGAGACGGAGATGTTAAGTCAGCAACTGTAGACGGGCCGAGAATTCCCTACAGCCACCAGCCCTGCCCAAGGGCCTCCTGGTGCCCCCTCCTGCCCTGTGCCCGCGTGCCCGCCTTCCTTCAGAGCCAGCCCCAGGGCCTCACAAGTGCCATTTCTTCCAACAGCATAGGAGGAACCCTATTGTGTCTCAGCTGGTACCAACAGACGTCTCCGGCAAAGCAGACATAAAGACATAAATAAATCTTCCTTTCAACAAGCTATTTTTTTTTTTTTAACGTTTATTTAGTTTTGGGACAGAGAGAGACAGAGCATGAACGGGGGAGGGGCAGAGAGAGAGGGAGACACAGAATCGGAAACAGGCTCCAGGCTCCGAGCCATCAGCCCAGAGCCTGACGCGGGGCTCAAACTCACGGACCGCGAGATCGTGACCTGGCTGAAGTCGGAGGCTTAACTGACTGCGCCACCCAGGCGCCCCAGCATTTGTTTATTTTTGAGAGAGAGAGAAACAGTGTGAGCAGGAGAGGGGCAGAGAGAGAGGGAGACACAGAATCCGAAGCAGGCTCCAGGCTCTGCCCTGTCGGCACAGAGCCCGACGCGGAACTCGAACTCACGAACCGTGAGATCATGACCTGAGCCGAAGCCAGACACTTGACCGACTAAGCCACCCAGGCGCCCCTTGACCTTGCATTTCTACCCCTTCCCTGTTTTCATGTGTGCCAGAGTCCTCCTGCCCCCGGGCTCTCCTGGTCACTGCCTTCAGATCTTGCCCTCATCTTGTCAGGCGCTAAAAGAATTGTGTAAGAAACAGAATCCAGGGCAGCTGGGTGGCTGAGTCGGTTAAATGTCCAACTCTTGATTTCGGCTCAGGAAACGATCCCACGGTTCATGGGCTCAAGCCCCGTGTCGGGCTCTGTGCTGACAGTTTGGAGTTCTCAGTCCTTCCCTCGCTCTCTGTCCCTCCCCCACTCGCATGCACATGCTCTCTCTCTCGTTCTGTTTCAAAAGTAAATAAATAAATAAATAAACATTAAAAACAAACAGAAGAAACAGAATCCAAACCCCTTGCTCAGGCTCAGCATACCCAGCCCTGTCTCATTCCCCAGAGCTCCTCAGCAGACAGCAAACTGGCCTCCTCGTGGCCACCGACACCCAGCCTGCCCTTTGCTCGTGCTACCTGCTCTGCCTGAAGCACCTTCCTCACTCTGATTACTTATTCATAGTAGCTCCTAAGCAAACATTCTTTCCAAGTCAATGAATTCAAAACCTACCCATTTAAAATTTTCAAATTTTAAGTTAAACACAAATCCCTTCCTGACCACTACCATCTGAAGGCATCACTCCATCATCCAAATTTCAAGTAGCATTTATATAATCAACAAGTTACATTCACTTCCTACTATGGGACAGATACCAAGGCCCCAGCCAGGTTAGACACTGTTCTGCCCTCACAGAGCCCACTAGTGAGGTGCGGAAAGTCACAAGCATAATTACCCAACGATGGCATGGGTGCTAGAACATTTAAAAGAAAATGCTTTGCTGCTGTTTTACATATTTATCGAGTTCCTACTAAGCACCAAGCACCAGCCTCGGTACCTGTTATGAGTTTGCATTTAATCCAAATGCTCCATTCTACAAGGGAAAAAAAAAGAGATTCTGAAAAGTTAAGTCGGTTTCCCATGGCTATTCGACAGCCATGGATTCAAAGCCACTTGAGTCAGGGCTCCTTCGGCCATCTCCCCAGCCTCCCCACCATGAGGCCTATGCTGTGTTAGGGGACGCACGCAGTTAGGCTGGACGGAGGAAAGCACCGCAGGTGAAGAGCGCGCTGTGTTCAGGAACGTGAATGGCTCAGCAAGCCCAGACAACAGGTATATGTTGAAAGGAGGAAGCAGGTCAGGTGAGACTGTGAGGAATCTTAGGCGCCGTCCTGTCAATTACAGAAGAGCCGTCAGTGCTGAGAGCAGTTGAGGCTTAGAGCCTCTCGGATGCCGGAGGCCATCTCAGACCCAGAGCAAACCCTGCGTTGCTGCCTCAAGGCTATCTTTCCTGTTTATCAACACTCCTTGCCACGGCCTGTGCTCCTTCCTCCCCTGGGGTCCTGCCTGTGGCAAAGGTGTCCGAAGATCATCAAAACAGCGGCACTGACAGTGTGCGAGGCCCTGTGTGTCTTCCCCTCTCTGATCCTCCTAACACTAGAATGAGGTACTGTTGTGCCATTTGATGGATGCGGACACAGAGCCTCAGAGGATAAGAATGTGTCTGCTCTGCCACGCAGTTTGTCAATGCCAATGCCCATACCCTTCATAGCCACCGGACAACCAGGCAACGAGATTAAGAAAAGCTGGACGGTCCTTCACGAAATGCCAAGGAGAGGAGTTGCCGAGATCTTGAGGAAACTTGTCCAGTTGAACTTGCTACCCTCCTCAAACTCCTATGCAACAAATGTGAAAATCATTTAACCAAGATGCAACCCAGAGATGCCCATGCCCACGTGATCAGACCCAGGACCTCAGATGATCAGAGAGTGTCAGAGTTCTTAACTGTCCTCTCCTTAAGAGCAGTTTATCAAAAACATCCTGATTCTGGGACGCCCCGGTGGCTCAGTTGGTTAAGCCCCTGTCATGCCTCCGACTTCAGCTCAGGTCATGATCTCGCAGTTCATGGGTTCAAGCCCCGCGTCGGGCTCTGTGCTGACAGCTCAGAGCCTGGAGCCTGCTTCGGATTCTGTGTGTGCCTCTCTCTCTGCCCCTCCCACCTTGCTCTCTTTCTCTCTCTCAAAAATAAACAACAAAAAACCATCCTGATTCTATTCTTGCAGCTCCTTCCCTGCCAAACTAACTTCCATTCAGCCAAATATCTAAGCGTCTACTCTCTGCCAGGAGCTGCCCCAAGAGCTGGGATTATTGCAGGTGACACAAAGGACAAGATCCCTGCTCTCCCGAAGCCTGACATCTGGCACGGGTGACAAGTAGAAGGTAAATGAGAGGATTTCTGGTGACAAAGGCTATGTGTGAGGACAGTTAGTGGTGGGACAGCGGGGGGGGGGGGGGGGGGGGGGGGGCGGGGAGCAGGTAGGCTTAGCACTTCCTGGAAAGGTAACATTTGGATTCAGACCCAGATGATGGGACAGAGCCAGCCTTCCAAGCAACCGGGAAGCTCCGAATACTTAGAGCCCCACCTTACACTTGGTGAGCTAGTCATTAACAGCGATCCACTCTCGACTCCTGACTTACAAGTGAGTAAAGAGGCTCTTTGCGATGAAACACCAGGACAAGGAGTCCCAATGAGTCCTACGAGCCTGTTTCTTCCCACAGAGCCTTGAGACACACACACTGGAAATGCACACACCTTACCTTTGTGCTTTAAATCTCCTCAAACACATCCTGTTTATAATTTTATGTTCAGTACAGCCCTGGGGAAAAAGGAGAGGCCCTCACTGATAGATGATGAAATTGAAGCTCCAGTTGGCTGACCCCTCCAACGGTCTGTCACTAACAACCAAATCCCAGGGCAGGCTCTTTGAATTCTAGTCCCAAGTCCTTTTCCCTGGAGGAGAAGGAGCTGCCTAGCCAGCGGTCTAGGAACACAAGACATCATTACCAGCTACTTCATAGTTTATAGTGCAAAGAACATACAAAAGAGTCAAAGATAAGAACAATTTACTTAGTCATAACACACAAACTCAAAGTCCCTGAGTTATTTGCTGCAGGAAAAGAACATGTGACTACAGGTGACTGGACACCCAGCCCCTGTGGCTTCTGGATCCGGGCCTGAGAACACGTCGGTGCAACCCTGCGGGGACAGCTGAGGAGAGAAGAACCAGCCCAGACCCGACCTCGGCCAGTGAGCCCTTAGATGAAGTCACACTGAAGTCCCTTGACTCTTCCGCTGAGGAAGCGGCCTATGGTTCCCAAACGTGGCTACACACCTAAATCATCTGGAAGCGTGTTAAAGAAACAAAGATTTTCAGCCCCACACAAGACCCTAGAATTATAAACTCCAAAGGGTGGAGCCTGGAGAGGTCGATTTAAAACTCAGCCAGCCTAGAAACCCCCTGGTTTTTCCACATTTCTTCCTGGGAGCTCCGTTGTCACACTCCCTTATGGGTGCACGCCAACACCCCCTCAGGCAACCCTGGGAAAGCTTTTTCTGAGGATCAGTTTGCCAATCCCTTTGGAAGCAGACCCTGACCTGCGAGGGTCGGGAGTCACAAGCAGAGAGGACCTCAGAGTGTGGGCAATACCCCGCTACCCCACGAAAGGGCCCTAGCTCCTTCCCCATGAGCCTCCCTTGTGCCCTGGCAGCCAGCCACTGCTTGGAAAAGGAGAAAGGAAGAGAAAGAAGGTGGCTCAGGCCCAGGCAGCCAGCGCCCTCAGGCAGGGGGACCCAGTGTCAGCTCTTACCTGGATCTGGGAAGAAGAAAAGCTGGTCCGCTCACCAGGGAATTCTCTCTCTGCTGGCCAGCTCTAGTCTTGGAACTCACTGGACTTTGAACAAAGATTGATTTAAAAGCTGATGTATTTAACAGGGACCTGTGGTCTGAGTTCCAGTGACCTCTGTCCTGCTTCCTGCCAGCTGGTGGGCCCGGAGGTGGTGTTAACGCCAGTCAGCACTGGGCCCGCCTAACCCTGCGGGGATGCGACTGTTTGTCCGCCCCTCCCAGAGAAGAGGAGGGGGAGGAGGGAAAGGGCAGCTGGGGAGGAGGCGCCTCTGCCTTCCTCGGTCCTCTCCGTGCCAGGTGTCATGGTCACCCCAACCAACACCTCCATATGCAGTGTGTTAAGAATGTCCACTGTGCCCCAGCACAGGCTCAGGGCTCAGGGCCACCCCCTGGGCATCCTCATGCTGAGACCTTCCTGGGGAGGGGTAACCCATGCAACCCCCGCCGAGTAGAAGGCCTGCAGGCCAAACCCTGCTCCGACTTCCCAGATTCCCTTCCTCTTCTCAGATGCCCTCTCCTCCTTAGTTTTTTCACCTGAGGCTGCTCTGTTTCTATTCTCCAAACTACGGACAGTTGCCTTCCTCTCACACCCACTGAGAGTCTCTCAGGCAAGCCCAGCCGGGGAAGGTGGGAGGTGTTTCAGCAAGTCCTCAGTGTAGCTGTGGCCGCCTGGGCGGTGGGGAGGGGCCCTGCGTCAGCCCCTCGCCCCCCAGCCGCCCTGAGCAGATGATCCCTTAGCAGCAGCACCCACACGGGCAGGCCCCGACGCCAGGCGGCTGACTGACCTGGATCCTTGGCCCACACTAGAAATCGGGGCAAGAAATTGCTCCAGGCAGTAAGGCAAAGCAAACCGCAAGCCCAGAGAGGACCGGGTGGCCTCAACCCTCCTCCACCCAAGCCGCAGGGGCTGCTGATCTCAGCTGGGCCTTGGCTTTCCCCGGCAAAGGCAGGGCCCAAACCACAGAGTAAATAATCAAAAACAACAAACATCTGAGCCGCTAACTCAAAACGGGTCATTTTCAGCTGTATTGCCATGTGCCCTGGGCCTCCTGGGTGGATGTCTTCCCAAGAGGCAGGACATAATGGGGAAATCTGAATTTAAGACTGGAACACCTGTGTTCAAATGCTGACTCTGCCATTTCCCAGCTGTTTGATCTAGAGTAATCCACTCCAACTCCGAGACTCACTTTATCATCCATAAATAATGGTTATTATATTGTTTTCAGAGATTTTCTTTTTTTTTATTGAATCAAAATGTCTCTCACTTCTGCTCATAAATCCAAATGGTTCCCTCCGGAGCTACCCTAAGTCTACTCTTTATTCTATATAGCAGCCCTTTGAGTATTAAAAGGCTCCTTACATCCTCCATAGGCCTTCTTTTCTCTGGGATTCTGTGAATACCCCTTATTCCTTGGCCATGACTTCATGGCTTCTCACCCTGGACCCCAGCCAATCTGTCAATGTCTCTCTTAAAATCAAGGGAAGCTTTAAGGTGAGGGAATTGTTCTATATCTTGAGTGTGCGCGTGGCTATGTAATTGTCTAAAATTACCAAATTTCAGGGGCACCTGGGTGGCTCAGCTGGCTAAGCAACATACTTCAGCTCACACCATGATCTTGCGGTTTGTGAGTTCGAGCCCCACGTCAGGCTCTATGCAGACAGCTCAGAGCCTGGAGCCTGCTTCGGATTCTGTGTCTCCGTCTTGCTCTGCCCCTCCCTCACTTGCACTCTGTCTCTCAGAAATAAACAAATGTTAAAAAAAAATTTTTTTAGGGGCGCCTGGGTGGCTCAGTTGAGTGGCGTCCGACTCAGCTCAGGTCATGATCTCATGGTTTGTGAGTTCGAACCCTGCGTCAGGCTCTGTGCTGACAGCTCAGAGCCTGGAGCCTGCTTTGGATTCTGTGTCTCCCCCTCTCTCTGCCCCTCCACTGCTCATGCTCTGTCTCTCTGTGTCTCAAAAATAAATAAAACATTAAAAAAATTTTTTTTTAAATTTTTTTTAATTACCAAATTTCATCAACCTATCCACGTAAAATAGGTGAATTGCACTGCATGGAAATAATACTTTCACTGTTAAGGAGCCTAAGTCGGTAATGTTTATTCTTGAAACTTCTAAAATAAAAAAAGTTGGACAAAAATAAAATAAAGACAGCCCTCCCATTGGCATGTATATTAACCAGGAGACTTCTCAGACTTGCCCTTTACCCCAGCACTATGGAGAAATTGCCACAAGCCTTGAGACTGGAAATAGAAAATGCAGAGAAATGCAGAGAAAGTTTTGGCTCAAAATCAAATAGAAACAAACAATTATTTTTTTAAGCGACAAAACCCTTTCCCAGTGGAATGTTGGTTGAACGGAATGAGGTTTGCTCTCACTAAAACTTGAATTTTAAAAGCTCTCATGCCTGTAAATGGATATGATCTGATTAACGCAAAGCAGTCTTTTTACTGATTACTTAGATCTAGACGTTAATGAGAAGAGAAAACAACATCTATTATGTGACTGTTAAGCCTTTATATCTATGATTCTGTTTAACCCTCAGCCCAACCCTTTGAGACACTGTCTCCATTTAACAGATAAGAAAAGCCTAGACTCACCTGGTCAATTATCCTGCCCAAGATGACTCGGTTCAGAAGGACTAAGGAGCCTGTCTGTGAGTGTCACTGCGCCTGTTGGATAAGGGACAGTCCGGGGAGGGACTGAGCTTTCCTTGTCTAGGGGTATGGTATGCCAATGGAGGCTGATGGTTCTGTATCTTGTTACAGAGAGATATCCCGCACCGCTGGGGAGCTCGGAGTAGGTGTAGGGGGAAGGAGTAGACCTCTAGTAGACGTGGGTCTTCCAGCTTGGGTCTCTTCCAGCTTGGAGTTTCTGTGACCCTAAACACCATGGATCGAAGACAACAGTGTCATGACGGTATGCAGGATAAGCCTGGTGTGTGGGTAGAAGGGCATGAAGGTAAGAGGTGTGAGTGTGGGCTTTGGAATATGGAGCATGGAACCCATGAATAGTTCTGTATTTTTTTTTTCTTGCGAGCTCAAGTTTGGCCTTTATCTATCGGATAGATAGATAGCAGCCCAGGTGGAGGGTCTGTTTTTGTTTTTGTGAGGCAGCACCCCTCCATACCGCTAGGATGAGGAAGAAAGCCGCTAACAACCTGGGGCCAATGTTGGTGTTTTCTAGACCATGCAAAGCGTTCACCCCAGCTACAACCCCAGCGCCTTCTGAAAGCAAATCTATGGGAATTCACAGGAGGAAATTCTTTCTTCTTCCCAGAGTGCAGGCCAAGATAGATGGTTTCCTTGCTCTCCCTGATTGGGTTTTCCCTGTTCTGTTTTTACACTAAATAGGTCCCTCTTCATCATACTTATATCTTATGTTTTTAAATTATTTTCTGTCTCTCATCCACCACAATATAAATTCCCGGGGTCAGGGATCTGTATTTGTCACAGCATCCCAAGTACCTGGGATAGAAGTCTAAATTACAGCAAGCTTTCAAAAAATGGAATCTCATTCTGCCAGCATGACTGGCTTGTATCCCACCCTTTCGTTGAGAATGTAACTTTTTGAGGTTCTCAGTCCCTAGGTCCTCTCTCCTATCCCAAAGTGACTCTGTGAGGACAAACCACTTACTTACTGCTGTTTCAGCTTCCTCTTCACTTCTGGACCTTAGAGACCTCCTTCCTTCCTTCCCTCCAAGTTTAGCTATCTATTGAAAAAGAATTTGATACATGTATTTTTTAATGTTTTTTTTTTTATTTTTTTTTAACGTTTATTTATTTTTGAGACAGAGAGAGACAGAGCATGAACAGGCGAGGGTCAGAGAGAGAGGGAGACACAGAATCTGAAACAGGCTCCAGGCTCTGAGAAGTCAGCACAGAGCCCGACACGGGGCTCGAACTCACGGACCGCGAGATAGTGACCTGAGCCGAAGTCGGACGCTCAACCGACTGAGCCACCCAGGTGCCCCTAATGTTTATTTATTTTTGAGGGAGAGAGAAAGAGCACGAGATATTAACAACCTCATAAGATATTTTGGAGACTTAAGTAAGAAGACATTTGTAGATCATCCAGAACCTGGTAAATAACTCAGTGTATACTAACATTATTACTATTGTTTTTGTAAGTTATGCCCTCTTGATTTATGGGCACACATTGTACAAACGAGCTTATGCAAATAAACGGGCTGGGAGTACACCATGGGCAACTCAGGAGTTCATGATGTTTGGGGGCATTATGGATAGCATTCTTGCCCACCCACAACACAGCATTCTGTGCAACCGGTCAGAAACAAAAAAGTACAAAGACCTCCAGGGCTTCCCAATACTTTTTCCCATCGTATCACACAGAGAAATTGATAATAGTTGTCTAGTTCACTAGGGGATGAAGCCCTTCAAAGCTGGAGTGACTCAAAATGGGCCAGCTGCCCCAAGCCTTCCCAGACTCCTCAAAGTGTAAAGGGATTGATACTTTGCCACACCATGAGGAAACTATAAAACATTATTGGGAGCAACTAAAGAAAACTTAAGTGAATGAAGATCATACCATACTCATGGATTGAAACTTCAACTCTGTAAAGATGTTTATTCCCCCCAAACTGATCTACAGATTTTTTTTTTTTTTTTAGTTTATTTATTTTGAGAGAGAGAGACAGAGAGAGAGAGTGCATGCATACATGGGCACACACACA
Organism: Panthera pardus; assembly: GCF_024362965.1. Lineage (NCBI taxonomy): Eukaryota > Metazoa > Chordata > Mammalia > Carnivora > Felidae > Panthera > Panthera pardus. The sequence goes on along the minus strand of NW_026526666.1, from coordinate 3,341,081 downwards.
AGCAGGAGAGGAGCAGAGAGGGAAGGGGAGAGAAAGAATCTCAAGTAGGTCCACACTGTCAGTACAGAGCTGGACATGGGGCTCGATCCTACAAACCGTGAGATCATGACCTGAGCTGAAACCAAGAGTCAGACGCTTAACCGACTGAGCCACCCAGGCGCCCCGATCTACAGATGAATGTATTTCCAATCAAACTTCCCACAGGGCATGTTTGTTTATTTGTTTGGTTGGGTTTTTTGGTGGAAGTTGACAAGCTAGTTCCAAAAAATAAAAATAAGGAAGCGTAACAAGACAGGAGAGTGACAGTAATTACTACAATCTGGCATGGGCACAAGATAGACAAATGGGCCAACGGAATTGTTGAGAAACCCTCCTCACAGACCAATACAAATAAAAACAGTTGATTTATGACAAAGAACAGAGGGAAAGGTTGGTCTTCAATAAATTGTTCTGGTGTATTCTTCTTGGTTCTGATTTATTGCTGTCACTATATTTGTGAGATCTATCCATGGTGCTCAGTGTAGCTATAGTACATTTGTTTTCATCCTGGGGTTCCACTTATGTACGTAAGGCCCAAATATCAGGCAGGACTTAGGGTGATGTCTCTTAGGTGGTAACACACTCTCCTGACTTCCGGGATGCTGACAAGATTCCAGCTCTTGAACTGAGTGGTGGTTACACAGGTGTGTACGATTAAAGATTGAGCTCTGCATTTTGCTTTTATGCATTTTTCCTATATATATGTGTCATGATCACTAAGGTTAAGAAATAAGAAATTTTAAAAGTTATGACATGTGTAAGGCACACTGGGGTAAACAGAGAAAGCTCTTCGAGGCTGCAAGTGACCTACCCTGAGGGTGTCAGCTGCCCTTGGTCCTGCCTGCTCTGTAAAAAATTGGAAGGGATCAATACCTTGGCATCACCTCTACATCCTGGTCAGAATCTTTTTTTTTTTTTTAATGTATTTATTTTTGAGAGACAGAGTGAGACAGTGCGTGAGTGAGGGAGGGACAGAGAGAGAGGGAGACACAGAATCCAAAGCAGGCTCCAGGCTCTGACCTGTCAGCACGGAGCCCGACGTGGGGAAACTCCACACCCATTAAACCACAACTGCCCATTTTCACCTGCCCCCGCCCATGACAACCACCATTATTCTCCGTCTTTATGAATGTGATTACTCTAGGTACCTCAGATAAGTGAAACCATACGGTACGTTTTATTGTGACTGGCTTATTTCACTCAGCGAATGTCCTCAAGTTCATCCACATTGTACAGCACGTGTTGGAATCCCCTTCCTTTTTAAGGCTGAGTGACACTGCACTGCGTGCACACACATTTTATTTATCCACATTTTATTTATCCATTCATCTGGTGATGAATTTGTTACTCCCACCTTTTGACTCTTGTGAGTAATGCTGTTATGAGCATGGGTGTCCAAGTATCCATTCGAACCCCCACTTTCAATTCTTTGGGATGCATGTACCCAGAAGTGGTATTGCTGGATCATATGGTGGTTTTATGTTTAATTTTCTTCAGGAACCACCATACCGTTTTCGGCTGCAGCTGCGCCATTTTACATTCCCACCAACAGCATGCAGGCTTCCGATTTCCCCACATCCTCACCGTCACTTGCTATTTCTCGGGGTTTTTTGATAACGGTCATCCCAATGGGCACAAGGGGACGTCTCATTTGATTTGCATTTCTCTAAAGATGAACGCTGTTGAGCATCTTTTCATGTGTTTATTGACCTTTTGCGTATCTCCTTTGGAGAAACATCTGTTCAAATCTTTTACCCATTTTTTAATCCGCTCATTTCATTTTGTGTTGTTGAGTTGTACGGCCTCAATTTTTTGACTAGGAAACAAAGACCCAGAGAAGGGAAGTGACCCAGCCAAGGCCACCCCAGGTTCATAGCAGAGCCATGGCTACGACCCACCGCTTTTGTCTCCAAGGCCAAGGCCCTTTTCTACTACACCCATCTGCCTGGCTCAGTGCAAGTTTCCAGCCTCCCTCCCTCACACTTGAGGTCCATCCCCGATAGCCCCAATTTTCACTCCAACTTCAGATCTGCCTACCCCTGTCTTACCTTGTCTTTTTAGTAGCTCATTAACTTGGAGCCTGGAATTTTAAGCTCCAGTGGGTTTCTGTCCCTGTCCTGAGTCCATGTTTATGACAGTCCCCTCCTTTGACTACCCAGGTGACCCTGGCCTCATCCTGCACCCGAAGAGGTAGTCCGCATACCTTTGGAGGAATTTATTAGGCCAGGGTCCAGATGCAGAACTGAGATAAATGTTTTACAGCAGCGCAAGGCCACTCGGCTCTGCCATGTCTCACACATTGGGCCCCACGTGATTGCTGATCTGAACTTTTGTGTTTTTTCTCAGCAACCGGGGGGCAGGTCAGGGGAGGCCCAAGTACCCCTGGAGAGCTGCGAATTATTAACCTTTGCAAATGATACTTTAGCAGTCATTTTCTCCCTCTTCCCTTTCCCAGCTGAGGGGGCAGAATACACAATACATTTCCCCTAAAAGGAAAACGGACATGCAGAGCAAGAACAGGGCCATGCCCTGGGTTCCTGCCTGAACAGAAGTCCCGGCAGTCTCAGAGTATGGATTGGGGTCTTCACTTGCCTCTTTCTGAGAGACACAGAAACAGAAGATCAGTGGTCCTTGGGAAGTCTGGACCCCATCTTCGATCTGCCTACCCGTCTTACCTTGTCTTTTTAGTAGCTTCTCAGGGCCCCAGAGGGACACGCTTTGGAACAGGAGAACAGCAAGGAAAGTGCCACAGCCTCGGCCTGACCGCACCTCTCACAGAGACACTGGGGACCAGCCTATGCGGGGGGGGAAGGGCAGTGAGAGAGAATCAGGACCAGTAACAGCCTAGTGGTCTCAAGTCTGTGGCACGACTTAAAAGACACCCCTGCCTCAAAGTATGGCCTCCTCTGGGACGGTTCTAGTGTCTCCTGACATCCCAGCTTGGAGGGCAAACTCATCTGTGTGCCTCCTCCTGTTTCCCATTGTTTAGAATTCTAACGTGCCAGGGGGAAAAAAAGATAAAAGCAATGCTTGCTTTCATTATCCACTGAAGAATGTACACTTTCTTCTCAGAAGCCCAAGTCAGGACAAGGACAAAGACAAGGATCTGCCTGAAGGTGGAGAGCAGCCTCTGTGCCCAGCCAGCCAGACGAGTGCCTGCGAAGAATCCTTTGCTAAACACTATCTTTTCCTTTCCCCTAGATCAGACTGGAAATACCCTGGAGGACAAAATGGTAGTCCCTGATTCAAAGCACTAGGCATCAGGAAGGCCTGGGGTCCCTGGTGGCTGTGGGGAGGCCGAGAACGCACAGATGTCACACAGTATCTGAGATCCATCCCTGAGAGCCCCAAATTTTTACCCCAACTTCAGATCTGCCTTCAGAGGCTGGTTTCCTCAACTCCTTTGGCGGAAGACAGAGCTTGGCAGGAGCCTCAGGGAGGCTGGATTCACTGGATTCACTGGATTCACTGGATTCACACGGCCTTTACTGGATTCACACAGGTGCTCCCAGGAGGCGAGACACAGGAGGGGGATCCGCAGCTACAGGCCCACGTGCTACGTGACTTTGGGGTCCAGGGGGCAGTGTGGCCCTGAGCTGCCAGGAGGAGCCTTTTTCCTATTTGTTCACATGGCACGGTGTGGCTCCACAGTGGCAGTGAGAGAGGGCACACCAGCCCAGAGAACAGACAAACCTGTGACTGTAGCCATTTCCGGCATGAGGCCAGTATGTCCTGGAGAAGGTCAGGACCCCCCACCCCCACCCCCCCACACCGTGCAGATCTGTGGTGGGGCAGGTGAGCCAGCGGTCCTGCAGGCCCGGGGCCCCTGTCAGCACAAGGCCTGGCTGCAAAGGCCCCTGGTGTCCCTGTGACCAGGGAGAGACAAGACAGACTGGCCAGCATGCCACAGTGACCGGAGTGGATTTTCTCTGCCTTCTCTTTAAAAAGACAGAACTTGAGGTCGATATTGCTGGAGAACCACTCACTACAGACTGGAAATTAAAACTGCAACTGAGAGACGCATTCTTCCCAAGGCTTGTTCTGTCGCCTTGATACCAAACTCCCGAGGCTGCCACCTCGTCTCCATATGAAACAGTCCTGACGTCCTGCTCATAGATCGCCAGGGACTCTGGGCAACAGGCCGGTGGGGACAGCGGCTGGAGGTGGGGACCAAAATGCCTACACAGCTTTGCTTTGGGCGCCCTCCTGCTCTGAGGTTTGGTTTCCTTCCAGACAACTGTTGGCTGTACCTGAGGGGTCAATTCACCCTTCCCCAGGGGAGACAATGGGTCGCCCACCAAGCCCCTGGAGCCAAGAGGGGCCGAGGCCCAGACACAGAAGGGCAGCAGATCCTCAGCCTCTGACATACTTCCTCACGGTCGCCTGGGATGCTGGCGGTCCCAGCAGTCACAAAACAGGCGTGCCGAGTACCACGCTATTTGACGTGCGTTTTCTCATTGAAACCGCACATCAATCCTATGACAAAAGTGCCGTTATCAGGCCCATTCTGTGGAGGAGGAAATTAAGAAAAGTTGAGTGGGGCGCCTGGGTGGCTCAGTCGGTTAAGTTTCTGACTCCTGATTTTGGCTCAGGTCGTGATCTCATGGGTTGTGAGTTGAAGCCCCGCCTCAGGCTCTGCCCTGACAGCATGGAGTTTGCTTGGATTCTGTCTCCCTTTCTCTCTGTGCCCTCCTTGCCTCTCTCTGTCTCTCTCTTTCTCTAAACAAATAAATAAACATTTGAAAAAAAGAAAGAAAAGTTGAGTGACTTTCCCGAGGTCACATAAAAAACAGTGGAGTCAGGAGATGGACCTCGAAGTCTGACTCTTGTGCCTGTGACTTAACCACCATCCGGACACATGTTCCTTGAGGAGGACTCCCCGCAGAATTGGGAGCGATGGTTGAAAGTTAAGGGGAGGCAGATCTGAAGGCACGATGAGTGCGAATTTTTATTTTTATTTTTTATTTTATTTTTGACAGAGAGAGACACAGTGTGAGTGGGGGAGGGGCAGAGAGAGAGGGAGATACAGAATCCAAAGCAGGCTCCAGTCTCTGAGCTGTCAGCACAGAGCCCGACGCTGGGCTTGAACTCCCGAATCGCGAGATCATGACCTGAGCCGAAGTCAGTCGCTTCACCGACTGAGCCACCCAGGTGCCCCGAGAATGAATTTTTAAACTGGATGTGTGCAACAAAGAGTACCGAGTGGGTGCTCTGGGTGGCAGTGAGCTACACAGCACAAGAGAGACGAAAGCAGACGATGCAAGAGGTATTGCACAGAAGAGTCTGCAAGGAGCGATTCAGTAGCGGCAGGGACTTGTTAGGGGCACATACTCTTGAAGCCCACTGCAAACCCACTGAATCAGAAACTCCGTGGCAGGGCCCGGCCATCTGTATTTTAACTATCACCCGGTGACTTGAACACACACTCAAGTTTGAGAACCCCTGGCATTGAAGTTTCTGCACCCTGCCAGGGACCAGGCCAGGCCTCACGATGCTGCAGAAGTGGGATATGATTTAACACCCAACCGGATCTTTTTTTCATGTTGAGCACTTACTAGTAATACCTGGAAAACATTGTATCAGTTGCTACATTGTGTAATTGGCCTCAGGAACCTTAGATATCCAAAGGCTGACAGGATAAATACTTGGGAGGCTGTGGGCCAGGGGCTGTCCCTGAAGCCACCGGCAGCAGGCAGCCTACACTCCAGCCATTTCCGTCGCCTCCTTGGTTTCCCAACAAGCCCGCTGTGCCCCCTACACCTTGTATGTTCCTATCATTCTCACATCTGAAAAATGCTTCCCCTGCCTTTTGAAATCCTACCTTCTTTAAAAGTTCAATTCAAATGTCACTTTGTCCACTAAAGCGCCTGTCTGGCACGGGGGCCGTTTCCATTTCTTCTTCCCTTCTGTCTCTTCTTCCTGGGTTTTCTCCCACTTCTGGGGCGCTTACAGCACCGGGCACATTCTGCCTCGTCCCACACCACGTAGACCCAACAAAGCGCGCTCTGCTGGAGAACAGGCCAGGCGGGGCTCGGTCATGCCAACCCCACGGTGCCCAGGACACAACAGCTTCAGTGAGGAGGGAGCAGAAGCAGCCCTTGAAGGAAATCACGTACGCAAGTGTCTGCACGATGGACAGACGCTCCCCGACTGGTGCGAGAGCAGTCCTCTGCCGTTCAGTTTCACGCCTGAGCTCTTTGCAGAACGTGGAGGGGTTTGCAACTAAGTGCAACTTAGTGGCGGGGTTTGCAACTAAGTGCAAACACACGAGTGTCCGCAGGTGCTCGTGGGGCCCCAATCTCGCATATTCACGGCTTTCTCACCTTCAGCTCCTCTTACCCTCAACATCCTCCTCACTGTTGCACAGCCCCCTGGCCGATGAGACAGGCTGAAGGCTGTCATGGCCAGCCTTCTGAGTAACCACAGAGACAAGCGTGGACAAATCTCCATTTGAAGGAACAGAGAAGTCACGAATGTGACCACTGTTGTGGGGACTGGGTTAGCAAACCCCTGGCCCCATTCAGCAGTTCACATCCGTGGAGCCAGGCATCCTCTGGGCTGCGGTGGACCGGCCTGTGCCCCGGGTGGCGGTGAGAGACCGTAGATGGGAGCAAAGGCCTCCCCCCCCCACCCCAACGCCCGACACTGGTTTCTATCCCCCAGGAACCAGCACATTGTGTTGTGAAAGCTGAGCAGTGTAGCAGAATCAGGAGACAGAACTGATGGCTGTCCACCTGACAACACGATGACTCTGGTGGGGCCTCCTCAAAGGACCTCAGACCCCAGAGCACTCTACTGGGGACCACAGAGGGCCCCAGACCAGGAACTCCCTGGCCGCACACGGGTGAGAGTGACTCTAGATCAGTCATGAAAAATTTCCCCAACCCCACTTCTGATGACACCTCTTGGGCTCCTGGGGAGCCTGCCATTGGTTAGCAATCATGCCGGTTGTTAGTTGCAGAACCACGGGGCTTCCTGCTGCTCTGGGTGCCCCCTGGCACGGAGCCTGGCCCAGCCTTGCAGAAGTTAGGACCCAAAGCTTCTCACTCTCACTCAGATCGGTGCTCTTCCCACCAAAGTGTACAACACTAGAGTTTAGGAGTAATCCCAGCAATCCCCCCCAGCCACCAGTGACCAAGAAGGAACAGAACAGAGCAGAATGGAAATGGCTCGAGGGGTCATAGGTCAGCCACCCACCTGCTCACTGGTACATACAGGACTGTTTGGGCTGCCCCGCTCCCTGTCTCCGGTGCCCGCCCCAGCCTCCCTCATAGCCCCACCCTCCTTCTCCCCCTTCAGCCTGGAGCTGCTCTCTACTCTGCCCAGTCCTTTTTTTTTTTTTTAGAGAGAGAGATTGAGAGAGTGTGTGAGAGGGGGAGGGGGCAGAGGCAAAGGGGAGAGACAGAGTCCCAAGCAGGCTCCACGCTCAGTGTGGAGCCCGACGCACAACCCTGTGTGGTCCCACAACCCTGGGACCATGACCTGAGCCAAAATCGAGAGTCAGACGCTCAACCGACTGAGCCATCCAGGTGCCCCTACTCTGTTCTGTCTTTAAGTCTCTCAGGAAGACTTGCTACTCTTCTTTATACTTGACAGCACGTGGCTGTCCTTACATCTCCTAGTCATTCTATTACCCGTCTTGTCTTTATTCTGAATCACCGAGTGAAAAACCTTTGTCCCCGAATGTGAAGAAAGCAATTTCCAAGAGCACTTTTTCTCAGCCCTCTCAGCAGACAGTTAGAGTCTGTCCCTATCACACAAAGAAAGGAAGAGGAAAAGGAGAAAGGAGCAGAGGATGGGGTGGTAGAGAAAAAAAAGGCACAGTGGGGGTGGAGGAGAGAGAAGTAGGCCGACCCCTGCCTGCTACAAAAACCCATGCTGTGGTTTTCAAAGACCATATATACCAGCCGTGAAGGTGTGAGCAGTGACGGAAGTGGGAGACGCCCGGGGAGCAAGTCAGGGGCTGAGGCTCCATCAAAGTGCCTTCACCAGAGCCCCTGGCCTACGAGCAAGAAAGAAGGACGTCAGTCCGGAGGTAATAAGGCCCGCTGGGGACCCGGGGTCCAGGAGCAGGGTGGGACAGTTGACAGAACTGCTCACGTAAGGACAGGCTCCCGGTGAGGTCCCTGAGAAACCCTGATTTTTGAAATGTCCTTTACCCTCGGGAGCCTGGGAAACAGAAGTGTTACTCGGTGCCAGCTGGGCCACCATGCTCGCCCTTCCCCTGCAGGTTTTCAGGGGTACGGGCCCCATTCTGGCACCTCAAGTGAGAAAGAACCGTACTGTGTGTTCATGGCAGGGAAATCTGGGCGAGCTCCTTGAAGCAACTGTACGTGAGGGAGCCTCTCCTGTGGTCCTGGAGCCTCTAGGCCACTGTCTTTTGTTCAGTGCTCACAGGTGATGAGTGACAAAGGGTGGTTCCCACCAAGAAAAAGGAGGTGGTTACTAGAGGAAGTTACCAAGTTTTGGATCAACTCTCCTCCGAATCCCTCAAAGCCTGGCCTAGGACAAGGGCTCCTTGGTCCTGTAAGGCACCCCGGAGGGAACTTCACACTGCAGATGTTTGCTCTGGGGGTAACACCAACAGGAGGGGGCTTCGGGCCAACTGGCATGTTTTGGAGAGTCAACTTGGGAATTTCAGGGTGAAAATAATGGTTTAGAAACAGTTTCCCTTCAGGCTCCTGGGTGGCTCAGTCGGTGAGCATCAAACTCTTGATTTCTGCTCAGGTCATGATCCCAGGGCCGTGGGCTCAAGTTGAGTCTGGGTCCATGCTGAGTATGGAGCCTGCTGAAGATTTTCTCTCTCTCTCTCTCTCTCTCTCTCTCTCTCTCTCTCTCTCTCTCTCCTTCTGACCCTCTCCCCTGCTTGAGCTCTCTCTCTCTCTCTCTCTCTCTCTCTCAAATTAAATAAATAAATATTTTTCCTCCAAGTTCCAGAGTTATGCACTTTAGTGGAAGACATTTCACTTCGAAATCAGGAGAGCTGGTTGCCTCAGTTTCCCTAACGGCAAAACGAGGAGCCTGTTCTACAGGAATTCTTAACTGGGGGGTCCATTCATGGGATTCCTGAATCTGGGAGAAACATTATTTATTTCCACCAGTCTCTAGCTGAAAGTTAGCCTTTGCTTCGATTATGAATGTCGGCAACGAGCCTCGACAGAATTTGCCATCAACAGAAATCAGAAATATTTTCACATCTCATTACAATTGTCACGGATTTCTCAAAATGTTGCCTACGCTCATCACTACTATGAAGTTATGATGGTTACTGATGGTTACCGGCTAGGTGTGCCCAGGAGGTTAAGAGCCACAAGCCTGAGAAAGCAGGCAACTGCTCCAGGGCCTCCTAATATGCTAACCTCAGTGTATTTACTAATCTGTTTCTAGTTTAAGGAAGTCGGGGTTGAGGCGGATGAAATCCCATCTCTGGGTCTGGGGGCATCATTTTCAGCTTCGTGGGAAAGTTGCAAACAAGTATTTGTGAGGCTGATTGCTAACCTTCCAGCCCCTCTGAGAGGTCAGATCTGGGCTTTAGCAGCAAAGAGAAGAGCCTCTTCCTTACCGTCGTGTCCCCACCAGCGACAGTCCCCACGCCCCAGAAAACCTCGGGCACAGATTCATGTATCATTTAATTATCGCAACATTTCGCAGAAGGGAGTTTTAAACACAAGAGGAATGAGCGGCTGGGCAAGGTTAGTAACGCGCCGGAGGCCACAGGAAGCTTGGATTGGAATCTGGGACTTCACGTGCCCCACCTTACAAGGTCGGGGGCCAGGAGGGTGCTTACCTCCGGAGGCGCATCCTCCGCATCCACAGGCCCTAGGCAGCCAGCATAGTTCAGGGGGCCCAGGGAAGGCTGAAAGTTGAGGATGCCATCCCCACCTGTCACCCTTGCCGCTTCCGGGGCTCGCCCAGAGAGTCCCATTTCCCTGTCCACCATCTCTTCCCGCTGTGGAGGGCCAGTTGCTGCTCTAGCACAGGCTGCGCCCCCAGGACCCACCGGACGCGACCTTGCACCCCCTACACCTCCACCAGTAGTTCAGGGTTTCCGCGGGTGGCAGCACGCCCTGCCCCGCGCCCCGGCGGCTCACGGGCCTTCCCGGTTCCATCTGGAAAGCAGCGCCCTCTAGCGGTCAGAGTGCAGAAGCGGCTGTGCCTACCCCGCCGGGCCCTGTCCGCGTCACGCCGGGGTGCCCCCACTCCGGGCACCAAGGTCACCTACCCCAAGAGCATCCTTTCCCCCGTGGCCCCCACCCGTCCCGGCCCTCTTGAACCGCCCACGATAGACTTACACTCTCTGCTCCAGCTCGGCCCTAGGCACCGCGAGGCCCAGCCACAGGGAAAGGCCTGTCGCCTGCCAGCCGGCCCGCCAGTCTGCAGCTCTCTTCTTGGAAGCAGTCCCTACCCCGCCCCCTCCCATCCCACTGCACCAGTCCCTCAGGAAACACGCCTAGAGAAGGAACATGACCTTCTCAACATATCACAGCTAATGCAGAGCCCGGATTGGAGGCCAAATCTCCCCAGCCCTCACCACCGGCTCCCCAAAGTCAGCAACCATCTATCAAGGCCTAACTGCACTCCCTTCTTGCAGCCTTTCCAGACCCCTCGTTCAGAATTTCTCTTTTCCTATTCCTTGATATACTTTATGACCTTATTATTGTCATCAAAGCCCTCCTTGGATTGCAGCTGTTCCTGAATGGCTAGATAGCTGTGAGAAGAGGAACAAAGGACCTGAGAAAGACTCACATACCTTGGGAATTAGAATCCTAGCTCCTTTACTTAGAAGCCGTGATTTTAAGCTACTCACAGTGCCTCTCTAAGCTTCCATATGCTTAGTAAAAGTGACAGATTTTTAAATAACCATAATAGCTGTGTTTTAGAAGAACTGAACACAATTGTGTATCTGGATGTTGCATGGGACACTGTAAATTGCCCCCAATATGAGGAAGCATAAAAATAATCATAGCTAACATTTACTGAGCCCTTACTCTATGCCAGCCACTATACTGGCATTATACCAGGTAACTAGTTTACGTGGTTGCCTCCTTTAACCCCAACAACAGCCCTGGGAAGAGAATATTAGCACCATTTTATAGCTCAGTAAGCTGTTTTTCAGAGAGGTTAAGAAACTTGCCTAACATCACACAGCTAGCTAGTAAGTGTCAAAGCCAGATTATAGACCTGTCCTTCTGACTAAAGGCTGCATAGAACCACTAGGACAGTCTGCCTCAGTTTTAATGATCTCTCTGTGCTCTATGGTGCCTGACACATCAGAGGTGTTCAGTGTTTGTCAAATATACCCATTTATTTATTAAGGGCTGAGCACAGTTCCTGTCCCAGGAGCCTAAGAAACTTGCCTGTCACACAACTAGTAAGTTTTGGATCCGGTCTTAGACACAAGCAGTCTGGCCCCAGAGCCCATGCATTTTTTTTTTTAATGTTTATTTATTTTTGAGAGAGAAAGAGACAGAGCGTGAGTGGGGTGGGAGGTGGGGGGCAGAGAGAGACACACACAGAATCCAAAACAGGCTCCAGGCTTTGAGCTGTTAGCACAGAGCCTGATGCGGGGCTTGAACCCACAAACTGTGAGATCATGACCTGAGCTGAAGTCGGACGCCTAACTGACTGAGCCACCTAGATGCCTCCAGAGTCTATGCTTTTAACTACAAACCTAGGCTAAATGAGTAATTGCAATCCTTCTTTATCTTCCTTTTCAAATTAGACTTTACTTTGTAGCTAGACACAAAAGCATGTCACTAAATGTTTCAATGTTTTGCTTCAAGAGTCAGCCAGACATTCTGATGAAGACATGGAACAGCATGAAAGTATAACAACACAGGAGAGGGAACAAGAGGTCAGGGCTAGGGCAGCAGCACTGGGGGCCAGACCACTGGGATTTTATTAGGATCGTGGCACATTAATAGAGAAGTATAGAGAAAATCAACAATTGTCTTTATTTAGATTTTCTTTTGCTAACAGCACTTCACAGTTTTTATCCTATAGATCCTAATACAATCTTGCTACATTTTAAATTCTTGGGAATTTTATGGGATTTTTGTTGTTGTTGCTATGAGTGGCATTTCTACTTCTACCATATTTTCTGACTAACAGTTGTATCCAGGAAATATTTATAATTTTATGTATTTATTTTGTGAGTATCTGATTAAATTTTATTTATGTTATATGTTTATCTTATTATTTTATGTAAATTATAAATACATAATACTCTATACTATGGATATGCCATAATTTATTCAACCATTCTCTGACTGATGGGTGTTTACCTTTTTTCTAGTTTTTTGGCATTGTAAATACTGTTGCAGCAAATATCCTTAAACATATATTCCATCACGCTCATGTTTTTATTTCTATAAGCAGAGCCAAAAGTACAGGGTATATTTTCACCCAGGGTGAACTATTGTACGTATTTCCTAAGACTCTCAGTAGAATCAGATTTATTTTTTTTTTAATGGTTATCTATTTTTGAGAGAGAGCGAGAGAGCATGTGCGTGCACATGAGTGGGGGAGGGGCAGAGAGAGAAGGGGGATAGAGGATCCAAAGTGGGCTCTGCGCTGATAGCAGAGAGCCCAATGCGGGGCTCAAACTCACGAACCACAAGCTCACGACCTGAGCCAGAGTCGGACGTTCAATGGACTGAGCCACCCAGGCACCCTGAATTGGATTTATTGATCATTTTCATTTGTACTCATCTGTTGGGTGGTAATTCTGAAATTCTGGACTCTGAACTTTTAAAACTTTGCACTTCCCTACTATTAAGACTGAACAACTTTTCATTACATTTCCTATTTTGTGAACTGCCTATTCAGATATTCCCTGAATATCTGTTGTTTCTAATATTCTTTCATTGTTTCTAATATTCTTAATTCTCTTGGGTTTTCCAAATGCAAGTTACATCAGGGGCGCCTGGGTGGCTCAGTCAGTCAAGTGTCTGACTTTGGCTCAAGTCATGATCTCCCAGTTTGTGGGTTTGAGTCCTGCATCGGGTTCTGTGCTGACATCTCGGAGCCTGGAGCCTGCTTCAGATTCTGTGTATCTCTCTCTGCCCCTCCCCTGCTCATACTCTGTCTCTCTCTCTCTCTCTCTCTCAAAAATAAATAAACATTAAAAAAAAAAGTTACATCAAGTGGAAATATTTTGCCTCAAGATTTCCAGTATTTATACCCTTAACTTTATTCTCTTGTCTAAATGCAATGACTAATGTTCCCAGAAAAATAGAAAATAATAAAGGTAATAGGAAGCACCTTTGCCTTTCTCCTAATCTTAATAGAAATGATCTTACATTTTACCATTAAATATGATTCTAAAATTTTATTTGAGATATATATTTCTCCATTATGTTGAATAATACTCAACTGTCACCATTTTCCTTAGAGTTTTCATGGGAATGAATATGAGATTTTATCAGAATATTGACTTTCTTCTTTGATTTATTAACATAGTAACTGATATTAATAGATTTCCTAATATTGAATCATCCAAGAATTTCTAAGATAAATCCCACTCCATTTGTCATGGTGTGTTACATTTTTAATATCCTGCTTGATTGGTTTGTTAACGTTTTATTTAGGATTTTACACGAATGTTCATATAAGTCAGATTGGTCTGCAGTCTTCTTTAGGCTTTAAGGTTTTGGTGTTAGTAACAAGAAATGAGATTTCCTTCTTTTTCTATGCTATCAGTTTGAACAACATCAAAATATCTCAAAGAATTTATTTATAAACTATCCAAAGTAGTGCTTTCTGGAAAGATAGTACCAAATAATTTTCTGTTTCTTCCATGGTCATTGGGCCCTTTAGGTTTCCTCTATTTTTTTGAGTCAATTTGGCCATTTGTATTTTCATAGAAAATTATTTATTTCAACAAGATTTTCTAACTCTTCAGCTTAAGGTAATACAAAAATATCCCTTTTCATTTTTAGTTTCAATTACATTTATGATTTTTTTCTTCTTTCTTACTCCTAATTTTCACTTTCCTCCATTTTCCCTTTATTCCATTAGTTTATTTTCATTTTATTTTATTGTGGTTTCCCCTTATAGGGCTATAAGCTGGAATTTAAAGGATGATTAAGAGTTTATCAGGCAGAGGGGCAGCTGGGTGACTCAGTTGAGCATCTGACTTTTGGTTTTGGCTCAGGTCACGAGCTCATGGTTTGTGAGATCAGGCTCTGCACTGACAGTGCAGAGCCTGCTTGGGATTCTCTCTCTTCCTCTCTGTCTCTCAAAATAAATAAATAAACTTTTTTTTTTAATTAAAAAAAAAAAAAAGAGGGGCATCTGGGTGGCTCAGTCATTTGGGCATCCAACTTCAGCTCAGGTCACGATCTCATGGTTCATGAGTTTGAGCTGACCAGAGCCTGGAGCCTGCTTCGGATTCTGTGTCTCCCTCTCTGCCCCTCCCCACTTGTACTCTTCTCTCAAAAATGAATAAATATTAAAAAAAAAAAAAAGAAATGAAAAAAAGAGTTTCTCAGGCAGAGACAGAAAGGAAGGCATCTCCGAAAGAGTAGACAAAATGCGCAGAAATCTGCAGGTTTGAAATTGCTTAGGGTATTCAGTGAATTGTATCTTGGGTCGGCTAGGATGGTGATTCAGGGGTGGGAGGAGGAAGCACCAGACTAGGAAGGAATCCCACCAGGGAGTATCATTCTACCTCTACCTCATCTTTGCAGCATGTCCTCAGGACCCAAATGCCTGATGGGAACACCTCATTGGCCCAACCCCAGCTTTCGGAGGGTAGGAAAAAAGTGTATCCGGTCCTTTGGGCTCCTGAAGAGAGCATCGGAGCTCTACTTTCTATGAGGACTCACAGGGAGGTACTGAGAGGAGAAAAGAGAGGGAGGGTGGTTCCACCAGAAGATACTACTGGGTAGCCAGAAGAATGATAAATATCAACTGTGTGGAGTCACTGAGATCTTTTAACTGGGGAGAATGCCACATTCAGATCTGTGTTGCTGAGGCTTGTTTTTCAATATTTTGAAGTAGACAGCCACCTCATTTTACAGGTGAGGGAACGGGCCAAGTGAGGACCTGAGACAAGCCTGAGAGCACAGAATCATCAAGAGTTGGGATCAGAGTGCCACCAAGTTTTCTAGGTTTAGGAAAATTTAAGAAACACTCTGAAGGAAAGAAATGCAAAGTATCTTTACCTAAAAAGAGGAGGTAAAGGTATCTGTGAAGATTAAAATGATTCAATGCATAGGGGGCACCTGGGTGGCTCAGTTAAGCGTCCTACTTCGGCTCAGGTCATGATGTCACGGACCCCTACAGTTATAGTGGCTTGTTCCTTGTCCTCAATTTCATTTCTGAAATTTTTCGCAATATACTGTTTTGGTTCAGTTTGGGTTTTTTTGACATGAGAATACTTTTTCTTAGCTAGGATGAGAGAATATAAACGGTAAAACAATAAAAATATTGGAAGAAAACTGTAAGTCCAGCCTGAGGGAAACTTCTTAATACAGGGAACACAGAGGACTTAAAAGAAAAGATAGATGCACTGTATTTAACTACACACACATGTGAATTTTCCTGATGGAAAGAAACATCATATCAGAAGATAAATAATGAATTGGGAGAAAATATTTGTTAAAACAAAAAAGTCAGGTTACTATCTCTAACAGAGAAAAAACTGATTTTTTAAAAAAGGTGATTTTGAAAAAAATGCAAAAAAAAAAAAATGAACAGGCAATTCATAGAAGAGGAAATACTATTGACCAATAAATGTATGAAGAGATCCTCCCCCTCACTAGATATGGAAATGCAAAATAAAACAACAGTGAGATCTAATTTTTTAGATCTCAAATTGATCCAATTCATCAAATTGGAAAAAATATGACAGTATCCAGTGCTGACAAGCACATTCTTGAACATCTGAATTTCAACCATATCTTTGGAGAGCAATCTGATAATATATAGCAGAAAAAAAATTTAAAAAAAATTTTTTTAATGTTTATTTTTTACAGAGAGAGAGAAAGAGAGCATGAGCAGGGGAGGGGCAGAGAGAGAGAGAGACACAGAATCCAAAGCAGGCTCCAGGCTCTGAGCTGTCAGCACAGAGCCTGACACAGGGCTCGAACTCACAGACCGTGAGATCATGACCTGAGCTGAAGTCGGACGCTCAACCGACTCAGCCACCCAGGCGTCCCAGCAGAAAAAAATTTTAACATTCATATTCGTTGACCCAGTAATCCAACTTAATTTAGAAAAAAATATTCTGACAATAGAGCCTTTGGTGTCTCCCTGTATAGGTGTCTTAACTCTTTTGTCCTCTCTCCTCTCCAGCATACCTCACTTGATAAATTGTCTCATTTCCCAGCCAGCTGGACCCTCATGCCCAAGCCTTCCTCCACCTGACTTAAGCCAACTTAAGCTAGTGCCTGGAACAGGGAGATGGTCTTGGAGCCCGGAAGGCCTTGTCTAGGAATCCCCATGTGCTTTCAGGAAATCGAGGCCAAGGACATCACTGGAGCCAACGTTTGCTTTGAGTTTCTGCAGCTGCTGACAACGTGCCGGACCCTGATGGCACCTGGCAGAGGCTGCTTGGTCCTGGCCATTCTGCTGGCAATGGTGGACATCCGACTTGGTGGTGAGGACAGCCCACCCCCAGATCCCCAGAGCAGAGACAGCCATCAGGGAAAATCCTGTACTCGTGAGAAGGGATGGATCCCAAGATTTTTTTCTCTGGTGGGGAAGAAAAGAACCCACTGCCTCTTGACACTAGTGAAAGGGCAAAAACAGTTTCATGTTCTTTTTTGTTAAAACGAATACTATTGCCCACCCCATCAGACATTCTGCCCCTGTGTGTTGCTATGTGTTGCTGAGAGCCTGGTAATCTGGACCTCAATCGAAGATTCTTTCAGCATCTTACACATTTCCAACTTTATGAATCCCGGGTTTGAGACTCAGATACTACAATATGTGTCAAGTATATAACCCATTTAACCCCCATGTACCTCAGTTTATAAAATGGGAACAACACGTGTCTAGGGCTATACCAAGGATTAGATGTATACAAAAGTACTTTTAGTAAAGGTCCTATGCAAGTTCCATTTGGAGAGTAGAAATAAAATAGAAGTCATTTCTGAATTAATGAATAACTGGGATTGCAGGTCTCCCTCAGATAGGGGTATAGGCTGTAGACTACTCGTCTAAGGGGTGGTATTTAATGTCTGTTAGCCTCCACGTCTGCTCAACATTTCTCTGTGAATGAATTAGTCGGCCATGTATACCTGGCCTCCGGGGCCTAATTCCTCCCCCTTCCCCTTCCAGGGTGCTTGCACATCCTCAGCTCATTTTCCCAGGATGGAAAGCAATTAAGCTTGATCTGTACTTTGCGGCATACAAAAGAAGAAGCTGAGGGTGCTATAGTGTTTTTGTGCAAGGACAGGTCTTCGGGCTGTTTCCCTGAGACCAGCCTGCGGCAACTGAGACTTCGACAGGATCCCAGGGAAGATGGCATCAGCGAAAGATCATCTCAGTTGGTGTTCACCATAAACCATGCCACACCATCAGACAGCGGGACCTACCAGTGTTGTGCCACAAGCCAGAGGCCAGATATGCGCCTTCAGGGCCACTTTTTCTCTGTTTTAGTCACAGGTAAGCTCTGATCTCCCAAATGCCACCAGATGAGATAGTAAGCAGGGTCGGCAGCTGGAGCCAGAAGTAGTTACTTCGGGTCCTGGGTAGGAGTCTCCTTGGGGGAAGAGTCCTTCCCATGACTCGGTCATTTCCCACCAGTCCCACCAGCAAATGCCACCTCTCCTCAAAGCATGGATACAAAAGTGGTCTCATTTTGTCTTTAATTTTAAAAATCTTACTGAGGTAAGCCATTCAATTTTTATTGACGCTGAGACTGAGTCACAAGAAGGTAAAGCAAATTGTTCAATTTGTCTCACTGACCAGTGCCAGTAGAAGCAGATAGAGGTCTGGAATTTAGGCTTCTTGGTTCTGATTCAGAGATCTCTCACAAATGTGGTTCTATTTCTAAATATAGGCACTGAGCCTTCAGGCTGTGATAGATATGGATTTTAGATAAAACGGATGGTTGTCTTAAGAACATTTAGTTTTAAGAAACAGAAACCCACTCAAGCTGCCATAGGTTAAAAGGAAAAAAATAATAAAACAGGAAGCATAGCTGGCATTTATGAGTTTTGTTGCTGGAATCAGAAACCAGAAATCCAACAGAACTTAAAAAGAGTTACGATCTCAATGTCTCTGGGGCAGCAAGGCCTCTCATCTCTGCATATTTCCTTCATTTTGTGCATACTCCCCTATTCTGTTACTACTTTGACAAAACCTAAATATGGTTACTCCAGCCTCAGCTTTATATATGACTTCCTCATATACCCCACAGCGCGTGACTCTGTGTTTCTATATTCCGAAAGGAGCAAGCCTTCAAAACTGAGAATTATGTTCTTTTTAAAATTTATTTATTTTGAGAGAGAGAAAGAGCAAACAGGGGAGGGGTAGAAAGAGAGGGAGAAAATCCCAAGCAGGCTCCATGCTGTTAGCACAGTCTGAGGCAGGGCTTGAACTCATGAACTCATGAACTCTGAGATCATGATCTGATCTGAAGTCGGACGCTTCACTGAGTGAGTCACCCAGTCACCCCGAGAATTATGTTCTAATTGGAATTGTATACCCAAACTACCAATCAAATGTGAGGAAAGAATAAAGACAGACATGCAATGACTGGAAAAGAAAAAAAAAAAGCCATCAATGTGATCTTGAGAAGCCACCAGAGGTCTGCTTCAAAAAAACAGGAAAGTAAATAGGTAGAGTGGATAAAATGGGATCCAGGAAAGTAAGGACTCTAATAGGGAAAAGAGATAAGGAAACCCTGGAATGGAAAAGGGCCAAAACAGGCAATTAGTCCAAAAGGAACAAGAGAAAGGGGACTCTGGAAGATGTATAGTAGGTAAAAATTGAATTGATAGGTCTTCTTTCTGAAGGCCTGTGATAGATTGGATGAAGGATTAAAGACACAGATATGGAAAATTTTGCCTGGTTAAAAAAAATTAAAGTCCTCATTATCTCCAGGGAAAACACTAAATTTTACAAAAGGAAGCCTAACCATGGCGCACAACTTGGCTCTGTAATAGGTAACATTTACAGAAACCAGATCATCTAAAAATTAATTTAACTAAAATGTGTAATATAATGATTTGTGAAAGATGCAGAAACGGGGAAGGAGGTAGAGGTTTAAGAGAAACATATCCTCATCTTCTTTAACAGAAAATCAATAACGTCTAAACTTTATTATCAAGAAGTGGCAATATAAGCACACTATTTCGGAATATGGTGAATGAAACAGCTCAGAGTTGACAGTGGTTGTCTCTAGGGAATAAGCATAGGAAGACTAAAGGACACTGTTATTATGCTCTATGAACTTTCAAGTACTATCTTATGTTTTAACTTTAAGAAAAATAGAAATAAATTACTTCCCTCCCAAATAAAAACCCAGCCTGGAACCTTTTAACAAATGCTTTCATCATCTCCTATGGTTAGCAGTTAACCCACATTTTCTACCGCAGTCTAGACTGATTTAGAGTTTCTTCCTTGCTTCCTGGTACCTTCCCCTCTGACCCTGCTTCCAGTCAGCCCTCCCATTCCTCCCCTTACCAAACTCCCAATCTCTATCAGCTTCTGTGACTCTGTACTTCCCAGGTTTCCTGTCTGTTCTCTCTTCATCTGTCACTGTTTCCTCCTCCCACCTCTCAAACGTGTGAATTCATTCCCTCACTCACTCCTCACCTCTTCGATCTTTGTGCTGTCTCTCCTAAGTTCTCATACCCTCCTGATTTTAACCTGCACCTCCCTGCAAACCGACCCACGAATCAATTTCTCCAGCTCTAAATTCTTTCCTAAGTTTCAATTTAATGTTTTCACTGACAACTGTCCCGCTTGCCATCTCCTCACATTCAACCTGAGACCCTAGTTCTGCCTGTGATTTACAGTTGAAATCTGGGTGCCTTTTTTCTCTTCCCCATCCAGTCAGTTACTAAATACTACTAGTTCTTTCCTACTTTCATTCCTTTCTTCCCAAAGGGGTTTTCCAAGTCTTCATCATCTCACACTGAAAATATTCCAAGTCTCCTGACAAGCCCCTTGAAATCCGAGTGTGTCTCGTTCATCTTTATTTCTCCTCCCACATCCTACCTCTGGACCTGGAACTGAGCCGTTACCTAATAGTCCATCAACTCTAAATACCATCTGTCTTCAATCCACATTGCTATCTGATCTCTTTCTAAAATGCTAATTTGTACATGCCACACCACTATTCACAGAATGTTAAGGGCTTTCCAGTGTCTACGGGACGATGTCTGAATCACTTTTGCCTGGTATTGGACGCTCTATACAATTTCATTCTACCATTTATGTGAATCCTGTTCCAGCTGACTTTACTAGTGGAAACTCCTCTGTTGTTCTTCTCATACTTGTCCTGTTGATTGTGCATCCCACAGGCACAGTGCTAAGCTTGCAGAACCGAATCGGAGCAGAAAAGCCCTTCTCCTTTATAAGCTGATCTATGTAGTCTATAACCTAGTCACGTTCTCCTAATACACCCTAAGCATTTCTACTTGTGATGGCTGTGAGATAAAATGCCTTTCTCATCCTCTCGGTATATTTAAGTATTAGTGTCAGCACATATGGGTGCTCACCAAATGCAGAGATGAGGTTCCTTTTGGAGGGTGAAACAAAGCTGGACAGGTAACATAGTGTCTGTAAACAATGTCTACCATTTACTGAGTGCTTACTGTGTGCCAGGCATTGCGCTGAATGATAGATCAATTCTTTCGATCTTCATGGCCTTTTTGAGGTTGGGCCTAATCTTGTCACGTGAAAAGTCAGGCTCAAAGCTAATCTGGGTAAGTTCATTCAGCTAGTAAACGGTAGATAAAAACCCAGATCTATTCCAAAGCCCAAGATTTTAACTTCTGCTAAACTGCTTGACACACTCCAGAAGATAGTTTTTAAATGAGATTTGGGGGCAACCAAGCCCAAGGTGACTAAGCTATGTTAGCTGTCTAACAAGACTCGGGCGCTTGGGTGGCTCAGTCGGTTAGGCGTCTGACTTTGGCTCAGGTCATGATCTCACGGTTCATGAGCCCGAGCCCCGTGTCAGGCTCTGTGCTGACAGCTAAGGGCCTGGAGCCTGCTTCGGATTCTGTGTCTCCCTCTCTCTCTCTCTGCCCCTCTTCAGCTTGCACTCTCTCTCTCAAAAATAAATAAATATTAAAACATTTTTTAAGAAAATAAGACAGATTTTAAAAGGTACAATCAAGGGCTGCCTGGGTGGCTCAGTTAAAAAACGTCTGACTCTTGATTTTGGCTCAGGTCATGATCTCAATGGTTTGTGAGTTGGAGCCCTGCATCAGGCTGTGCACTGACGGCACAGAGCCTGCTTGGGTTTCTCTCTCCCTCTCTCTGCCCCTCCCCTGCTCATGCTCTCTCTCTCAAATAAAACATGAAAAAAAAAAAAATAAATAAAGTTCCTTTAAGGTAGGCCTGTTTGTATCCCCAGTGTGACACACAGTAGATTCTGTATCAGTTCACTGCTGCTTAATTAAGTAAATCATCATCACTACCCATAAA
The DNA here is from genome assembly GCF_024362965.1 of Panthera pardus. Lineage (NCBI taxonomy): Eukaryota > Metazoa > Chordata > Mammalia > Carnivora > Felidae > Panthera > Panthera pardus. The sequence continues at coordinate 3,319,430 of NW_026526666.1, read as the reverse complement.
TGTTAAAAAATATTTATTTGGGGAATAAATTGTGCTGAGAGCTATCCTTGGAGATGAAACAAACAAACAAACAACGAAAAACAAAAACCAAAACAAAAAACAAAACGAACAAAAAAAAAAAACCCCAACCGTCCTGAGATGATGCAAAAGGAGGTATTAATGATTTCTGAAACCCTCACCTGATCCACTGATTCTCTTTTGAACCAGAGGCAGGGAACTACACAGTCAAAGGATTGAAGCAAAGAAGACACCCCGAGTTCACTCACAGTCAAGGCACTCCCAGTTCAGGCTTCCTGCAAAAGGTCTGGGTGATGCTGGCCACTAGCCTGCTGGCCCTTCAAGGTATGTACAGAAGAGCCTGAAGCACCTACAATGAGGGTGCTACACCTTTGACACCTAGAGTATCCTCCAGGAGGTGATGGGTGGAAAGGGAGACTAGAGTGGGAGACTGAAATGCTGCTCAAGCCCTGGCCGTCCACAGGAAACCATCGAACCAACACGAGAGCAAAACTGGTCCAAAGGGACTCAAGACTTCGTATTACCCAGAGGAAGATGGATGAAACACATTTTCCACTGGATAGGAGGTCAGACCTGTTAGGAAATAAAACTCGTAGGAGAGGCAAATAAATAAATACAGCTGCCTCTCCCCATTGGACCAACAGCAGGCTACAAGTAAAGGCAAGAGGTATTTACCTATTAGGTGAAAAACAAGGCAAGAGACAGACTGGGTCTGGAGGTGGGTTGTAGAAGTGCAGCTCCTTGGCAAAGGGTGATGGGCAGAGTATATAAACACTTGGAACTGAGTCCTCTGCAGATCACAAATTTCCCTATTAGGTAACAGAGACTGGAACTCATGATTTGCCATTACATTTTTGTATAATCAGCACTGATGCAGGATTTTGCCTGTCCTTGGCATTCCTAATTCCATTTTATTTAAGCTTTCCTCTAATCAATAACTACCACAGTTCGTGTGCCACCAGAATGTAAGCTCTATAAATGCATTTACCCCAACAAAGACAGTACCAGGCACATAGTAAGCTTTAATAAATTCGTTTTTTTAAAAGAAAACTCGTATGATGGGTTAGGTTTTACATATGGGGATTCTAACCTCATCTCATTGTTCTGGGCAAACATTCCCTGATCAAGAAACAGGCACAAAGAGATTGTTTCTCCAGTTCACGGGTATTAACACAGGACCTTCTCACTCTAAAACCGTATGCTCTCAGTAATTACCTACTATATGCTAAGCACCTTCTCTCTCTCCTTTACCACCCTCCCCATTCTGAGATTACCTCCTCCCATTTCCAGAAAGAGGACCACCTAGAACTCCCTACTCCAGTCCCTTAACTGCAAAATAGCAAAAGACCTTATCTGTGATCCTTGGCAAGGAGTTGCCAAATGGAAGCCTGTGACAGTTGTCAAGTGGAAACTGGTGAATATCAAGCAGTCTGACCCTTTAGACCGAATTCTTTACTGAATCTAAATTCCCTCCGATGGTCGGGCTACTCTGTCAGTAAAATAAATGTCATTTCTTCATAAATAAAAACTCTGAAAAGGAAATTGCAATCTATGACCGCTTACCACCTTTGACTTCCAAGTTATGCTAGAGCAAAGAATCTCTCTGCTTTCCCCTTTCCAATCGGGTGCTAAGAATGAACTTTTGATAGTTGGTGCCTTTTATCCTTCTCCCCCCAACTCAAGACCTAGCAGAACTACGGAAGAGGCACTGTTCAGGAGGCATCCTTTTGGACACGTTTTCTCAGGTCCAAAGAGATCACGCAGATCAAGTTACCATCTTACACATGATCGAAACAATGATGAGGGAGTTCCCTGGATCTCTGGGCCTCCCTCCGCTCATGAAACCACCTTCAGTGAGTGTCCCTCTCCTAACACTGTGCCAGCCTTTGGTGCTACACATGGAGAATCCACCTGCAACTTTTTGAGTGGCACTGATTTCTTTGATTGCCCTACTTTCCTGCAAAGAGACCTCAAAGGTTGGCGTCCTCCCCACTTCCACCAAAACCAGCCAGATTTGCTAGAGGACGCAACTGCAATGTTAGCAATAAGATACAACTCATATAACCCCTTCCTTCTTTCCTTTCCATTCCCTCCTGAGTCACAAGGACCAAATAATGAATTACATCGGGTATCTAAGTTGTGTGGCAGTAATACCAACTTTCTTTTTTCTTCCTACAGCTTTGTAAGCCTGTGCCAGAAACTTAAAAAAAAAAAAGTTACGGCAAGATTAGCCTGACTCTGTAGCTTGCTGCCTTTCACATTGCCACATACAGAGAAGAAGACAGCACAGGGAAAGAGATGCTAAATACGCCAAGAATCTGGGGAATAGAAGGTGGGTCAAATGAGCGTATTCCTTGACCTGCTCTCCTCACCACCAGATCAAAGCTTTCTTCCCACCCTGTCACCAGTTAAAAGAACAGCTGTTACAAAAGTGGACGATGTACAGTTCTCACTCAAATATTGGGTAAGTATGTGTGGTTTTGTGCCCAAGAAAAACGTTTTCCTTCCCCCTCCTCCAACACAGTAAACAAGGAAGCCAAACAAAATGAGAACACCAACTTTTTTGGAAGAGATTTTTATTTGACACTAGAAAGAAGAGAGAAGAAACAGGCAAAGATAGGTAGGAGAAGAAAGCCAGAGCCAGTGACTGACTCAGCACGAAAGCAAGGAAATGAAGAGACCCTGGCATTGGGCAGAAACCCCCCCCCCCCCACCCCACCCAGCGCAGCTGAAGGAAGAAACAGCGGTGTGCCAAGCCGCAACACGGAGCATAAGTGCCCAGCTTCAACCATGTTTTTGTCCATCTCTTTGGTCACATCTCTTTCCTTTTAAATAAATGCCCAAAGCAATATTTGCAGCCTTCTCTTTTCTCCTAAAGTCACAAATCCTCTTGTCTTTCTCTCTGGACAGATGACCTCTTGTCCTAGTTAAGCAAGGAGTGAGAGAAGGAGTTGGGGGGACGGCAGGATATTCCTGACAGGAGAAACTTTGTGAATAAACAGATAGGAACACAGACAATTTAACTGGAGCTAAATGGGAAGCCATCAAAAGCAAACAGACACCTTACCTGTGATCCTTGGCCAGGACCTGCCAAATGTGGGAGCTACGGTTTGTGGGAAGAGGGAGAGAAAAGGCTGAAAAAGATGGGTTAGACCCTTATTAGTGATGGCTTGACCCTCGAACTAAGTAAGGATTTTGGATTTTGTGCCTTATGGAGGTAAAAAGAGTAGGCATGGAGTCAAAACATCTGGATTCAAACTCTGGCTTTGCAATGTACCAGCTCTGGGTCCTTGGGCCAATGAAATTTTGATATGCTATTTGTTTACTTATCTGTAAATGGGATCTTGCCTACGCTATCTTCCGTTTCCACAGGATCGCTCTGAGGTTCAAATGAGATTCTGGATTTTAAACCTAAAGCCATTTGAATATGGACTCCAAAGTCTCCAAAGCTTTCTCCATTATATTATGTTCACTTTAATCTTTCTCTACCGGTTTTATGTATGTTCTGTGTTTCTAAATTTTAAGCTCACATGGATGACATCTTTTGCTTTTTACTATTCAAAGAATCTTCTGAAATCTGTCAATATTACACAATCACTGGAAATTTCACAAAGAAGCTATGGAAAAAGTTTCACCCGTTTTGCTATACTAATATAGGTCACACATAAATATCTGTAAAAGGATACATGCTTGCTGCAAAAGCTTGTCAAGACATTCAAGAACATTAGACTATTAGCTCTGACTTGAACTAAGCAGAATAAGTAAAGCAACAGTAAGTTAGAAGTCTCATTTCTAAAGAATTTGTTTTGTTTATTCTGCTTATCTAAAGATTTGGTTAAAATGGAAATGTGAAATACTTCTATCTTGCCTTCAAAAATTATTGATACCACTGATTTCAAATAAGCCTACAAATTTCCATCCATGAATAGGTCGTTTTCTGAACACACATCTTAACCTCAGTCTATAGGAGTGATTCACAACCCATGCATGGAATGTGAACCTCTGTGAGGCCACGGAATTATTACAAAGAATTGACTTCAGCATTACCTTCACTCTGAATAAATAATACTAGCTTACAAATATTTATATACTATATTTCAACTGGATATAGATTATGGTGTTACTAATAAAGACAAACTGATTTAAAAGCATTACGGAGGGGCGTCTGGCTGGCTTGGTCAGAACAGCATATGACTTTTGATCTCGGGGTTGTGAGTTCAAGCCCCACATGGCGTGTACAGATTACTTAAATTTAAAAAAACTTAATGAAAAATACTAAAAAAAATAAAAGCATTACTGAAATCACAGCAGCTTTTGTTATGTATTTTTTCATTAAAAAATCCTAAAAATACAACAATCATCTTGTTATGAGGAGTCTAATAATTTTTGGACCCTAAAATTGGTACATCTTATTAGAAAAGGTAAAGAACCACAATCCTACACCCCATGAGTCACAAATACGCAGCTGAAACAGGAAAGGCAACAAACATATAGACTCTACTTCCGTGGATACCAACTAAGTGCAATTTGGCAAAACGTTATAAAGTTTTTATGTATACAATCTTAGAGTTGAATGACTATAATTCCATGTATCTGGCAGGTATGAGAGATCAAAACCTCATAATGTCCTTTGGATAAGACAAGGGCTCTAAGTGGATCCTAGAAAACATCTCCACTTGTACACAGTCTCCTTTAAACCCTTGGAGCAGCCCTGTGCTTCCCAGGCTGAGTGCTAAGACGCTGACATTACTATAAGCTACACTTTCCCCCCACAGGATGGCCACTTGTGATATATTCCCTCAAGTTCCTGCCTCAGAACTTACGTGAGACTCATTCTGGAAACTCTCCATACGAGTATGCTTCCTGGGGTGCCTGGGTGGCTCAGTTGGTTGAGTGTCTGACTCTTGATTTTGGCTCAGGTCATGATGCCAGGGTCATGGGATCGAGCCTTGCTTCGGGCTCCACACTCAGTGTGGAGGGTTAGGATTCTCTCTCTATTTCTCTGCCCCTCTCTCCCACTCGTACTCTCTCTAAAAAGTAAAATCAAAAAACAAGTGTAGAATTATTAAAAAAAAAAAAAAAAAAAAAAAAGAGTATGCTCTTCTGCTAGTCCCCAAACTCCCAAATCCCTGTTGGTTTATTCTGGTGAAAAGCACTCTTATCTTCCCATGTCCCTACTTCAGAAGCCAAAGAGGGCTTTCCCTCTCATCTGACTATCTATTTACCAGCCCTGCTCCTTCTCCTAACATCTGTCTTCCTTCACAGATGTCAGTGGCCTTTCTAGATCAGCTCTAAAAACTCTGAACAAGGAGGGCACCTGTTGGGATGAGCACTGGGTGTTGTATGGAAACCAATTTCACAATAAATTTCATATTTAAAATAATAATAATAAAAAAAAACTCTGAACAGCCCCTCCTTTCCAAAAGCCCCAAAGGCTGTTTTGTTGTTGTTTAAAACCAGACACAGGGGCACCTGGGTGGCTCAGTCGGTTAAGCGTCCGACTTCGGGTCAGGTCATGATCTCACAGTCCGTGAGTTCGAGCCCCGCATCGGGCTCTGTGCTGACAGCTCAGAGCCTGGAGCCCATTTCAGATTCTGTGTCTCCCTCTCTCTCTGCCCCTCCCCTGTTCATGCTCTGTCTCTGTCTCAAAAATAAATAAACATTAAAAAAAAAAATTAAAAAAAAAAAAAACAAAACCAGACACAAACTATGATTCCCTCTTGATTAGTTTTTGTTAAGACGGACATATTTATAATTTGTATTCCTTGAGGAAAAGAGCATGTGGACACCAGGGAGAAAGAAACTGAAGCATGCAGAAGGTCAAGAGAAGTCAATTTTGTATCAATAATGTATTTAAAAAAACTAAAACTAAAAATCAATAGAAAATTATATTTGTGTTCAACTAATTATACTACAGAAGCAGAGAATGATGAATACTCTTTCCTCAAAGCCATTTTTCCCCTCAACACTTGATGTCTGCCCAAGCCAAACAGTGCCCCACAGCAGAGAACTATGGAAATGCAAGGGTCTGAGGTATGTACAGTGAGAGAACTGGAGTGTGAGGCCCCAGCCCTCTGCTGTACCTCCTAACTTGACCTCAATGGCCACCACAGCCCTTTGTTCCTCTGGTGTGAATGTGCATATATATATGTGTGTGTGTGTGTGTGTGTGTGTGTGTGTGTCTATGAACACACACACACACACGGAATCTGTTTCTCCTATTAGCTACCTAACCAAAGTGAGAGTTGTTGCGAAAAAGAAACAAATTCTTCCCCAGAAAAAGTCCTTCGAACTTGAGAGCTAATTATTGGATCAGAGAGAGTATTGCTCAAAGAAAACATGTAACAAGCACTTGCTTAACTGTTGGACAGCAACTGTTGACAACTAAAATTTCTAATAAGCTAAGGAAGCTATTTAATTCATAGCCATCTCCACATCCCCCACCCAGAGTAATTCCTTTTAATTATAAATCAGAACATTGTAAGGAAAGACTCCAGGAGCTATAGCAACAGAGGCAAGCTGCCATCTGGATCCTCCACATTTCCCAACTCTTCAGAGAACTGACAGTAGGAGCTTGGAGGGAAACAGAATTTTTGAAGCCAGGTTTATTCCTCCTCCCTGCTCCCAATTTGTTAGCTTAGAAACTTTAAAGACATTGGAGATTCCAGCTAAATGTTCACCACTCTGTCCTTCCCACTTAACTGAGCAGTTCTGTCCAGCCAGAACTGACCCATACGAACGAGAGTTAGACTAACCCCTCGGGGGGAAAACTACCCGAGAAGCGATCATCACTTGGCGGCCAGTAAGGAGTTGTCCTGTATTACTTCCCAACTTCTAAATTTACCAAGCTCTAGGTGGTCTCTCCAAAATACTTTTCTTCCCCTCTAATTTCAAATGATAGTGGACAAAGGGAAAATAAAGAAAAGACATTTATGAATAAGAAAACAATCTGTTTAGCTCTGCATGGAACCTACAGGCCATTTAGTATGAATGTAAAGGCCTCAAGTAGAAGGACTCAAGATCTGAAACTGCACCTGTTTCCTCTTCTCTTTAACAACCAGGGAGAGCTAAATCTCTCTCCTTGGCTATTAAGACCCCAGACTCCTGAGTCTGTAAAGCGTTCCAACCGGAAAAGAACGAACATCTGAAAAGTCCAGGCTATGTAGTTGTCCACCTTGGGCACTATATCTAAACTGTTTGAAACATTTAAAAGCAAAGCATTCCTGGAAATAAACTCTTAGCCGTAGCCATGTTCTGGTGTGAGACTAATGAATCTACAATGTTTCTTCCTAGAATGGGAGGCATCTCAGATTTCTTCCAGGTTATTTCAGGTTAAGGAAGAAAAATAGATGTATGCTGTACACAGCAAACTGGCTCTCATTCCGTTTACATTTCTTTCACTTTTTAACCCTGGTACTGAGGCCTCTAAGCAAAGCAGACATTTCTGATACAGACACACTGTTTACTTGGTAAAATTTAAGTGGGATGAGTATCACTCTGCTGGGTGCATCATTTCTATTTTTCCTCCTGTGATGGTTAATTTTATGTGTCAACCTGGCTGGGCCAAGGGGTACCTAAATATTTGGTCAAACGTTATTCTGGGTGTGTCTGTGAGGGTTTTTTTCTGGTAAGGTTAACATCTGAATAGGTAGACTGATTAGAGCAGACAGACTGCTCTCAGAAAGAACATCAGTGCCAGTGGGCCTCATCCAAACAGTCAAAGGCTCAACTAGAACAAATTGTCTGACGCTTCTGCTAGCAAGGGGGAGCGCCTCTTGCCTGAGTGAGGACACTGGTCTTTTCCTGCCTTTGGACTCAAACTAAAAAGGCTTTCCTTAGTTCTCAAAATTTCCACCAGCTTCTGTACTGGAATTAAACCACTGGCTCTCCTAGTACTCAAGCCTTTGGGAATCGGACTAGAACTACACCATAAGCTGGCTGCTGGATCAAGATCTTGAAAACTTCTTAGTCTCCATAATCACCCAAGCTAATTCCTTATAATAAAATTCTAAGCGTGTGTGCGTGCGCGTGCACACACACACACGCACACACACCTTATTGCCCTACTGACTGTTTCTCTGGAGAACGGTACCCTAGTCCACACCTTAACCTAAATTAACCTGGCACTCCAAGATACCTCCTAGGATAAAACACAAAGACTCATTAAGTGGGAGGGGTACAGGAAACAGGAAGAAAAAAAAAAGCCTCATGCCCTCTATCAGAGCAAAACAAGTGAAGAAAATTTCAGCTGAGACTGACACTATTTGCTATTCTGTGTATTAAAAAGGTAATTCCGTACCTACCACTTTGTTTCTGACCCTTTGTGAAATGACTCAGATCTGCTCTTGTTCTCCAGTTTTCTAGCTGAAGTAAAAATACAACGGCCTGTCCTGGCATCTCCAGACTCTTAACAGGGACACAATTATCCTAATTTTTCTGACACAGCAAACGCTGTTCTACTTGAAAACTACCATGTGCTCTGTCAGCACATGGCCTTTCTCCATCTAAGTAGTGGCCATTAAATATTCAGAATATACCTCCTCCCCTCCCCCCCAGCTTCTTGACCCTGTCCCCCATTCAAAACTGATGTGCAGTTTGAGGCTACCCATCAATGTGCACAGTAAATAGTTCACGGTCTCCAAAGAAACAATCTCTGCCAATGTAGGACATGAGAGACACAGGAGAAAACATCTTTTATTCCCTCTGGGCCCAACCTAAATCATACCTTTGTGGTGACAATTTTAGAGGCAGGCTGTTAATTTAGCAAGCCATTCTCCCACTTTCTCTCTTCCCTCCCCTACATGTTTACCCTCCATCAAAGATATCTCTAACTCCCTTCCTTCACCCCCAAACCAGTGTATGATGGCCAACAAATATTGAGGAAAGAGTCGTAGCCAAGGGAGAGACTCATCAAAGAGTGGCCGTCTTGTTCTGCTCATTCCAAATTGTGAAGGGCTGATGTGACCAAACAGGGGCCCCTGTGACATGCACTAACAGTGGTTACATGTCCCCACCATTTCCTTTTGAGACTTTGAAGTTCCAACAACATTCTTGATCGTCTTCATTTATTCAACTTTAAACACTTAAATGCTTCAAAGAGCATGTGCATGTGCAATGAGACATTGTTAGGCTGAAAATCGAAGGCCCACCTCTCCAAGGCCAAGTTGTTTTGGGCATGATCACAATAATCAGTTTGATTCCAAGTACAGCCAGAACCAAGCAGAACAGAAAGATTTCAGAGATGATAAAAAGGGCTTAAAAAAATTAAAATGAGACAATGTGAAATCTCAATTTCTGAAGACCAATGAATTACTAAAAACAGTGAACTGGCTGTAGAAGCAGTAATGAAGTAATTCCTCTTCTGAGGGAAACTATTTTAAGGTCCCCATGACAAAAGGCAGTAAACAATGAGTTGCGGGTCATTTAAAAAAGCTCCAGAACTAAAGATTTCAAATATCTGTCCTTCTGTGCCTGTATCCTGCCCAACTCATTTCCAAAAGGAACCAGAATCAGATTCCCACCAACGTAAGATTTCTAAGATGCGTCATGTTGGCTTCTGCAGAAACTGCACCTTGTGAAGTAGTCTTTAAAAATTAAAATGAGAAAACCAGAGAGTACAACGATAAGCCACTTTCTCCTCCCCACCAATTTTTCTTTGATTTTCTGAGGATTCAAAACAAAAACAAAATCATTTGTCTCAGATTCCTGAATTAACCTGACCTCGCTTGGTGGCTAATGTGGCCAAGAGCAGATGTTTTTGTACAATTAAAACAGGAAGACTTTTTATCAGCAGGACTTTAGGGCTGTGGTTCCACTGTATCTACTATCAAATACACTAATGGTAGGCTGGAGGTTAGATCAGGAAGTGGTAACATCCACTACAAGGTAACATGACAGATGGTGGGACCCTCGCTAGACTTTAAGGTAGAGTGATTCTATTCTGGCAGGGGAAACCCACATAATCAAGTTTCACACTTATAAAAGTATCACTCTGAATTCAGGAATCAGAGGCATTTGGTTGTAGATACAATTCCATCTGTAGATACTAACTTTAAATTGAGAGAAGAAAAAACACTCACTGCATTAATATTATGGGCTGGGGTTTCTTATGCGATTCCTAAATCCACCTACTACTTTTCTGTTTTGATACAATTGACAGCTGTGATAAGAAGACTACCACAGCTGTGGCTCAGATGCGGGCTTTTCAGCTTCAGAAAGTCCATCGGTCGTGTAGCTGGCTGTCACTGCTATATCTGTTGCTTGCAGAGGCCTCAGAGTTCTGGGTTTGCCGAGTAGAGTCCTCACCATTTAAGCTCTTCCTACACACAGGACACGTGTCATGCTGCAACAGAAGGAAATCGGTCCATGTAAACAGCCTGGCCTGAGAAGCCAGAGGTGCTAAAACACTTAAGAAACCCTGAGAGCTGGCAGGCCAAAAGACAAAAAGGGCATGCACTCTTGCACAGTACACACTGGGCTCAAAGATGGAACACCAGCACATGTTCAAATGGACCTTGAAACAGAAATGACAGAATTCCAGGCCAGGAGCTTAACAACAACTACCACACGTCACCAAACAGAACTAACCAGATATGGTGACCTGACATGGTCTAGAGCAAGGGTTAGGAAACTTTTTGTTTTTTTTTTTTTTAATTTTTTTTTAACGTTTTTATTTTTGAGACAGAGAGAGACAGAGCATGAAGGGGGAGGGGCAGAGAGAGAAGGAGACACAGAATCGGAAGCAGGCTCCAGGCTCTGAGCCATCAGCCCAGAGCCCGACGCGGGGCTCGAACTCACGGACCGCGAGATCGTGACCTGAGCTGAAGTCGGACGCTTAACCGACTGCGCCACCCAGGCGCCCCTTAGGAAACTTTTTGTGAAGGAACTGGTAATAAATATTTTAGACTTGGCAGGCCATACTGCCTGGGTCACAACCACTCAACTCTGCTGACGCAGCACAAAGGTAGCTGCAGACAATTGGTAAACAAATGAGCGTAGCTGTGTTCCAATGAAACTTCCTTTACAAAAACAGGTGGCAGGCCCGAGACCTGTAGGCTGTGGTTTGGTAACCTCTGGTCAGAGAAGTTTCCAAACATAAGAGTGATCTAAAAAACAGTGACAGCACCAGCAGGAGTTAGGAAGGGACTAAAATCTGCTCTCCTTGGCTCTCTGTTAAACCGGGACCACCTCCCGCCCTGCCCCGCCCCAGAAGATGTGGCTGGCAGAGACAGCCCATCACACACAAGAGCCGGCTGTACTCACCAGTTCTAACCATGGCACAATACAACTGCTGTGGAAAAAGTGGTTGCAGGGTAACTGCCGGACTTCCTCTTCAACTGTGTAATCTTCTTTGCACACTGGACACTCTAAACCCATATCTGTTGGGAGGAGGAAATGCCTTCTAAAGTAAGCGAGCAAAAAGAAGGAAGAAAAAACTAGTCCAGAGGAATGCATAAGAAAAGTTACAAAGTGTACCCTAGGTGGAGGTAGGAAGCACAAACTGCGCTTCACCATGGGGGAGGAGCTGGGAGTAGAAAGGGACTTTTGTGAAAAGGAGGATCGACGAACGGGCTTAGTCCAGAAAGGCCTACTTTTCAACATCGAGGCTTGCAAAAAATAAACCGGGGCTTGGATGATCTGTTAAGTAAAACAGGGAAAGCATCTTCCCAGACGTGTGATATCCTTCTGGCAGTTTCTACTGAGGAAACACAGGCAATCTGTCCACTACAACCACGGGATATATCTGAGCAATCTCAGCAGTTCCCAGTCAGTGTCTCAAGCCACTTTAACCCTGCCATTTTCCACATTTCGCGTCCTCTTTCAGAGTGGTTGTCCTAAAGCCCTCTGGACAAGTTAACTAAAAGCTGTACCAGGAGGTGGTGCTGCAGAATTGCAAAGCCCAAGGACAGCTCAGGCTCCAAGTCCAGAGACAAGAAGCCCTCTGTGAGGAAATGGCTACACACTAACCTGGGAGTACCAGGCAGCAAACCCGGGGTCTCCCAAGTCTGGCTAATGATACCAGCTCCTCCTCTCCAATGGCCAGCATGTGCTACATACATGCCCATAGCACTCAAGGGCCCGGAATAATAAGACTACCAAGAGTCACTCTTTCCTCTCCACTCTTATCTAACACCTTTACCTCAATTCCATCTTTTATTTCTTATGACTGGTCCACCGGAACAGCCTCCCAGGAAGTAGGTATCCTTGACCCCAGCCTTCAACCCTCCAAATTTATCCTATGCTTTGCAAGCAGCTCATTTCCCCTAATACTAGCTTCAGAGCACCCCCCCAGCTGGCACCTCAAAATCACCAAATTCAAAATGAAAACCATCACATCACTTCCATCCCCAAACCCCACTAGACCAGGGGTGGGGTGAGGGCAGTGGTTACAATCCTCCACCCTGATAGATGGCAGCACCGCCTCTTGTAGTTCCTGAGCTGCAAAATCTGACAGTCATCTTTGACCCTTTTCCCTCTCTTCCCATTAGGCAATCGGTGATGAAAGCCTTTCTTCAAAGTGATATTGAGTCTACCCTTCCCCATCTGTTAGCATTGCCACTGTCACCTGCACCCCGCCTGGATGTTGCAGCAGCCCCTTGAATCCCCGTTTCTGCTTTCTTTGCCTTCCAATCTATTTGAGATAATACCTCCAGCCGAATCTTCCCTAAAGAGCACCTAAATTCCCTCAATCCTCCATTTGGGGACCTATAAAACTTGCCTGCTACCTAAAACATCCAGCCCTAACTACTCTGCCATTTTCAACGTCCGCTCAAACAAGGCCTTTCTACCCAATCATACCTCCCATGCTCCCAAACCAGACTGCATTTCAGGGTTCATCAGGCCACTCTCCTTTTCCCTGGTCCAGACACTATGCCCATGCTGACATTCTCACACTGGTTCATACTCTTCCTTGAACAGAATGACCTCTCCGAGATGGCCTATCCTGTCTTTTAAATCTTCTGACTCTAAACAGGAATTTGTAGTGCAAGAAACTACCAGTTCGAAATAATGTTCCTTGTCACTAAATTCCTTCAGTGCTTAAAAGTAAAAAAACTGTATCTAATGTACCTGACTGTATCTGACAGAATAAATGTGAAACAAATTCTCAGCCTCCAATTTTTTTTCTCTTCCTCAGTATCATCTACTCAATACTATTTTTGATACTGTTTTTTATGTGTATTCATTTTGAAAGAGAGAGAGAGAAAGGGAGAGAGACAGAGAGGGAGGGAGACAGGACCCAAGCAGGTTCCGGCTGTCTGCCCCGAGCCCAATGTGGGGCTTGATCTCACCACTGTGAGATCATGACCTAATCTGAAATCAAGAGTCAGATGCTTACCTGACTGAGCCACCCAGGTGCTCCTGTACCGTTTTCTAATCATTTAGTTGAGTTTTGCTTCCCCTAGTAAGTTCTTCAAAAAATCAAGTCTTGGGGTGCCTGGGTGGCTCAGTCAGTTAAGCGTCCGACTCTTGATTTCATCTCAGGTCATGATCTTACAGTTCATGGGATCAAACCTCATGTCAGGCTTGGGATTTTCTCTCCCTCTCTCTGCCCCTCCACAACTCGTGCACGTGCGTTCTCTCTCTCTCTCTCTCTCTCTCTCTCTCTCTCTCTCACAAATAAATACACTTAAAAAAAAAAAAAAAAAAAAAAGACTAACCCTAAATGAAAAGGTAGGCCCTATCTTCCACTTACGGCACCAAGTAGCAATTTTAGTTAGGAGTGCTACAGCTTCACCTGAAGATCCTTAGTACAGGAAGGTGCTGCGATTTTGAACGGAGATCAGATTTGACAGAAGAAGTATGGAAATGAACCTACCAACTTGTTCCTGAGTTACTGTCACTGTTGGAAGAGATGTGATCTTTTCTTTGTCAGCCGGGGGAGGCCCTGTGTTTTCCAGTTGTCCTAAAAGCTACAAAAAAGGAAAAAGAAAAAGAAGAAGAAGTGGCAGACATCCTACCATCCCTGGGGAGGGAGCTGCTCCAGCTGAGAACAAACAGTGCATATATTAGAAATGTTAGTTGCTCTTACTTCTGCAAGGCTCTGAGAGGCTTGGGTTTCCCCTTTCCTGCTGCCGGAACACTTGTAATTGCTTTACAATTTCAGAGTGACATCAGTATAACCCTACAGACAAACCCATCATTGCAAGGCCCACCTTTGGGCATAAAGCAATTTCAGAGGCAGCATAAGGGTTGTGATGTCAGGAGTAAAATTAAAACTGAACAAAAGGTAATACTTAACTGGTCTAAAAACTTCATTCTGCTGGAAGAAATAAAAGGGTAAGAGTATGGAAAGTAGCATCAAGTAAGCCAAGAAATAGGTAAATTACTGCCTATGAGAAGATTTGGATATAAATGACATGCTTTCTATTCTCAGCAATCCACAAGGGAAATGAAAACTATTTAAACTAAAATAAACATAAATAAGTGGAAGCGATTATATATGTCATGGGAATACCTTTTTCTCTGCTTCCTTCCCCTACTTTGCTCCATCTAGCAGAAATCCCTGCTTCAAACATGTGAGGAGACCCTCCTTTTTTGTGAAGTAGTTGTTAACAGGATCCTCACAGGACTGAACAAGAGGCCAAAAATACAAAATACTGTTTGTTACAGGAGAAGTCTTTTCTTCCTACAGAGGTAAAACCATCTTCTAGAAAGTCCCTAGGACCTCGAAGGTACATGGATGCTAAACTAAACCCGTAAACCATTCATCCCTTCAGTAAAATGGAAACCCACAAGCTCAAAATATTAGGGAAAGCAGAGTGACTGCCATTCAGAAAGTAGCAGAAGGAAAGCAGGAAGCCTGTGGAACCATGAGACACACTGAACAGACACCCTCAAAAGGCAGCTCCTCACCTGGGTTACAATGGCATCAAGCCCTGTCTGACCCCAGGCATAGTCCCCAGGGTTGGAGTGCAGCATCCCGCTCCTATACATGAGATGAGACAGACAGCATTAGACGGAGTGACCAGGCTCTGCCTCACACCACAGAAAAAACTGGGAGATCCCGTTCTCTCTCAGAGCTGGAAAGTCACTAGTTCTCTAAAATCAAATGGCAAAGAACTTCTCGGTATTTTTAAGGTCAAAGAGATTATCCAGAAGTCGTCTCTTACTCCCTTTAAGTAAGGAATTTTTACTTAATCGAATAGAACATAAAATGTGAAGCTACCTAAAATACCACATGACACACCAGAGCGAAAAGAGTGACTCATTGCCTATTGGCTAAGAAAAGTTTGTCTTCTCTACGCCCATGTAGAGTAAATATAGATGGAGCTGCTTTTTAAGGAGAGTTTTCCCTCTGTGACTGGCCAAAATCTGTAGCAGACTTCCCTCATTCGAAGAGGCTGCCCACGGTCCTGGACAATGAGGAGCTTTCAAGGAGAGAAGCGGCCACAGTGGTCTCTGAATCACAACCTAGAGCAATTACAAAAGGGACTCGGCAGCCCCTCTTTTTGGAGCTGCTGGTGCACTACCCTGGATGACAGATGTCCAAGCTCTTTGGCTGGAACGTGTTAAAAGAAACTAGAGGCTGGAAAATAGGGTAACTGAGTGGAAGGACCGAGGACCCTCTGAGCAAAGGAGGCTTCCGAGGCGGAGTCGGAAGTGGTATGTGATTGCCTAGACAAGAAGAAATTCCATCTTAACTTCTATCATACTTAAGTGGCACTCTGATACTGAAATACAGCCTTTTATTTCTCCTGAGATACCTTCTTACTTTAAGAATTTCAGCAATTCTTAAGGAATAAAATCTTTCCGTACAACCTACAGAAGAAACTTGCAAGTCAGATACCAGCTTGGCAGGGACCATCTCATTCCCCTCTCAACACAACTCTCAAACCAGAATATGAACCAAACCCGACACCTCCAGTGCCCAGACATCCTGGGGGACCAGGATGGTCCTCAGGAGACTGAACAATAAAAAAATAAGTTCTGATTAAGTTTGGGCTCAGCAAATAAAGGCAATCTAACAGTCTGCCAATCAAATCTATATACTCACCTATTCAGCTCTTTCTCTTTCTCACAATGGTACATATACCTAAAATGCTGCTGCTCCAGCAAAGTAAGACAGAAGGCAATTCGCTACTTACCAGGAAAAAGGATGTGAGGATCCAGGAATTGCAGAATTTGCAAAGAATCCTGCAAATATCTGCTGTATTATGCTGTTGCAGGGGGAAAAAAAATTAGGTAAGACAAGAGACTTATGAAAGTACTCTACAGATATCTATGGCTGACAATCAGCAACTCCTCCAACTACCATGGGTCCTCACTTACCATTGTACAAAAGGTAGCACCAGAAATCAGTCAACTACCTGGTAAAGTGCTATTTTGCTATTATGGCTATCTTCCTGAGCTCCGTGATCTTATGTATTAATAGATGTTTGTGAACTAGGCTTGAAATGAATCTGATTACATGGTGTAGTTTTCCAGCTATGTTCCTTGGACCTCTGGCAACAGTATTAGGCTGAAAAGGATGCTAAACCACTGGGATTTAGGCCCAGGCTGTAAACGGTAATGCCATTTTTATGTGTTTTACACATTGGGTTTCTACATGAGATATTATTTAAAGAGCCCTGTAAAAATTTTTTTCAGAATAATTCCATTTTACAAACATTTAGCAACATACTACATTAGCCCTCAAAAGGTGTTTCAATTGCTTCTAACACAAACACAATCAAATACACACACATCTGACATTTGTCATTCTGAATACTTAAGATGGCACATCTACTCAGTCCTTTATACTGGTGAACTGATCTTTGTTACCCAGAGATAATGGGCAAAAGAAAAAGACTGAAGAAAGATTTGTTTTGTGAATAATATGCACATTTTTCTTTCTTTCTTTTTAATGTTTATTTTTGAGAGACAGCGTGCAAGTGGCGGGGGGGGGGGGGGGGGGGGGAGGGCAGAGAGAGAGAGGGAGACACAGAATCTGAAGGAGGCTCCAGGCTCCAAGATGTCAGCACAGAGCCTGACATGGGGCTCAGACCCATGAACTGTGAGATCATGACCTGAGCTGAAGTCGGATGCCCAACTGACTGAGCCACCCAAGTGCCCCTTCTCTTTTTTTCTCTGGCTTTACGGGGATATAATTGATATGATACATACTTTTAACCCCCTGGGTCCCACTTTTCTTATTAGGCCAGTCAATACAACAATGGCAGTAGCCAATATTAGACTCTCCCTATTCCTAAAGTTCAACAGTAGATAACTAGACTATGTGTTTGTTTTAAAATAATTGTCCACATATTATTTTATGTTCCTCCTTTGAGTGTATGGACTTAGTGATTTAATTCTTTTTTTATTGAGGCATACTTCACATGAACATTATATTAGTTTCAGGTGTATAACATGATTCAATGTCTGTATATATTGTAAATGATCACCACGAAAAGGCTAGGTAACATTCATCATCATAGTTACAACATATTTTTCTGTGATTATAAGTTTTAAGATCTATTTTCTTAGCAACTTGCAAATATGTAATAATTATTAACTATAATGCTGTAATTACCTATAATTAGTATAAGGAACTATAATCTTTTTGCAGTTTTGATTTGCATTTCCCTGATGATATAGTCACGATGCTGTACATTACATCCCCATCATTTATTTTATAACTAGAAGTCTGAACCTCTGGACCTCCTTCACCTATTTCACCCACACCCTACCCCCTACCTCTGGCAACCACCTATCTATTCTCTTTATCAATGAGCTTTTCTTTCTCTCTCTTTCTTTCTTTCTTTTTTTTTTTTTTTTTTTACAATTCCACATATAAGTGAGATCATATGGTATTTGTCTTTTTCCATCTAACTTATTTCACTTATCACAATATCCTCAAGGTCCATCCATGTTGTTGAAAATGACAAGATTTCATTTCTTTATGGCCAAATAATATTCCTGTGGGCATGTGCTGTGTGTGTGTGGTGTATATTTATACAAAACACATTTTCTTTAACCATATCCATCAACAGACACAGGTTGTTTCCATGTCTTGGCTATTATAAATAACACTGCAATGAATATAGGAGTGTATATATCTTTTTGAATTAAGGTTTTCATTTTCTTTAGATAAATATTCAGAAGCGGAATTGCTGGATCATATGGTAGTTCTATTTTTAACTTTTTGAGGAGCCTCCATACTGTTTTCCACACTGGCTGCACCAAATTTACATTCCCACCAAGAGTGCACAAGGGCTTCCTTTTCTCCACATCCTTGGCAACACTTGTTATTTCTTGTCTTTTCGATAGTAGCCATTCTAACAGGTGTGAGGTGACATTTCACTGTGGTTTTGATTTCCAATTCCCTGCTTACTGATGTTGAGCACACTTTCATGTACGTGTTGGCCATGTGTATGTCTTCTTCAGAAAAATAGCTATTCAGGTCTTCCAATCCATTTTTTAATCAGATTGGTTTTCTTTTTCTTTTTTGCATTATATGAGTTTTTTCTATATTTGGGTTATTAACTCCTTATCAGATTTGCAAATACTGTCTCCCATTCAGTAGTTTGCCTTTTCATTCTGTTGACGGTTTCCTTTGCTGTACAGAAGCTTTTTAGTTTGTTAGCCTGTCTATTTTTGCTATTGTCGCCTTTGCTTTTGAAGTCAGATCCAAAAAAAATCATTGCCAGATCAATGTCAAGGAGCTTACTGCTTACACTTTCTTCTAAAAGGTTTATGGTTTCAGGTCTGACATTCAATCCATTTTGAGTTAATTTTTATGTATGGCCTAAGATAGTGGTCCAGTTTCATTCTTTTGCATGTAGCTGTCCAGTTTTCCCAATGTCATTTGTTGAAGAGACTCCTTCTCTGCACTGTATATTCTTGGCTCCTTTGAGTTTATTTCTGAGCTCTCTATTCCATTCCACTGATTTAGGTGTCTGTTTTTATACCAATCCCATACTGTGACTTACTTCTTGATAATGGAGTATGAGAGGACAACTTTCAAGATTAGTCATAAAAAGCATTGTGGCTTCCTCCTTTCACTCTCTCTTAAAATCACTTTCTTGGAAAAGTGCCACGTAAAGCAGCCCTGTGAAGACCCACATGATAAGGAACTGAAGCCGCCTCCCAATGGCCAGAACTTGCCAGAATATGAGTAATTCTCAGTTGATCCTTCAGATGACTGCAGTAACAGCCAACGTCTTAACTGTAAGCTCATAAGACACTGGGCCAGAACCACTCAGCTAAGCTGTCCCAAATTCCTGACCCAAAGAACTTATGAGATGATTAATGTTTGTTATCTTCAGTCACTAAGCTCTAGTGTAATTTATTATACAGCAATAGATAACTAATCCAGATTTTGATGCCTAGAAGTATGTTCTGTTGTAACAAAAACCTAAAATGTGGGAGTAGATTTAGAACCCAAAAGAGGGTATAAGTTAGGACTGTGAGAAGAGTATCAGTGAAAGTTTGAAGAGCCTTGAAGAAACAGTAGAAGCATCATGGCCTTTGAGGAAGTTATGGGTGAGAGCTTAAGTGAGAAAGATCTTGGAAACTGGAGGGAAAGTGATCCTTGTTACGTAGTAGCAATAACAATATGTAAAGTAGAAGTTGTGGCTCATGAACTGGGTGACAGTCTAGCCAGTGAGATGTCCAGACAAGAAGGCAGAAGGTACCTCTTGGCTTCTTCTTGCTGCTTACATTAAAATGCAAGAGAGGGATAAATTAAAGGGAAAGATGGTTAAAGTTTATTTTGTTTTATTTTTTAGTAATCTCTATACCCAACACAGGCTCAACCTCACAACCCGGAGATTAAGAGTCAAATATTCTTCCAATTGAGCCAGCCAGGTGCCCTTAAAGAGGAGGATAGTTCAACAAAAAGGAGTTAAGACTAAATAATTCTGAAAATTCCCAGCCTCTCCAGATGGTTAATAATACTAAAATTAAGAAATGGCTTCCAAGCAAAGATCAAATCTATCCAGGGCATGGCCAAAGAAAATGGTTAATGAGGAAGTCTAGCATGTGGTTACCAAAATTCTTTGTTAAGGCCTCAGAAAGATCTACATAGCCTAAAGAACTATTCAATCAAACAACTGGGCTTCCAAGAGGCCTAAGGGTGTTGTATTAGTTCCCAAGGACTACTATAACAAATTCCCACAAATATACAGCTTAAAAAGAAAGGAATTTATTCTCTCATAGTTTTGGAAGCCAGATTCTGAAATCAAGATGTTGTTAGGGTTAGTTCCTTTAGAGGCTCTCAGGGAAAACCTGTTCCATGCCTCTCTCCTAGCTTGTGGTGGTTCCCAGCAACCCTTGCTATTTCTTGGCTTTTAAACACTTTAATCTCTGCCTTGGTTGTCATGTGCCTTTCTTTCCTGCGTCTTCTGTATCCAAATTTCTCTAAGAATACCGGCCACTGGATTTGGGCCCACTCTAACTCATTATGATCTCACCTTTAACTTGATTACATTCGTAAAGACCTTATGCCAAATAATATCACATTCACAGGTAGTGGGGTTCAGGACCTAAACATACCTTTTTTTTTTTTTTTTAATTCGTTTATTTTATTTATTTATTTTCATCTTCAGTTATTTTTGAGAGAGACAGCAGACAGACAGAGTGTGAGCAGGGGAGGAAGAGAGAGGGAGGGAGACACAAAATCCAAAGCAGGCTCCAGGCTCTGATCTGTCAGCACAGAGCCCAACGCAGGGCTCAAACTCACAAACTGAGATTATGAGCTGAACTGAAGCCGGAAGCTTAACCAACTGAGCCACACAGGCTCCCCTGGACCTAAACATGTCTTTGTGGAGAATACAATTCTACCCACTACAAGTACTGTCCCTTAGCAATACTAGCAGAAGCCCAAAGCAGAAAGGAGATTATCTCTGGAAAAGATATGTGGGTGTGGCTTTTCCTAAAGGCATGAATCTCAGTAACATTCATAAGAGACTCTAAGTTTTAAAAAGAAAACACTGCCAGCTTAAATTAAAAGGTACAGAGGCAAAACTAAATGAAAAGAAGCCTCTTGGGCCCTTAAAACTCTAGTGGCAAGAAACAGACTAAGAAAACTATGCAGCTGCAAACCTGGACTACTTTTCATGGAAAAGAAAAGATAACTCACAAGGTGAAACCAAGAGCCTAGAAGGAGGAAACAAGAGCCACAGAGCAGCATTCCTGGGCAAAAGGAGAACTAAGTCCTAATCAAGGAACTGCCAACATTTATACAGATAACATCAGAATGCTATAAATCAGTGACTTCTTGGTGCCTCCCATTTTCTCCCTTTTTAAATAGGAATCTCGGGGCGCCTGGGTGGTCAGTCGGTTAAGCATCCAACTTCCGTGCAGGTCATGATCTCATGGTTCGTGGGTTTGAGCCCCATGTCGGGCTCTGTGCTGACAGCTGAGAGGCTGGAGCCTGCTTCGGATTCATTCTGTGTCTCTCCCTCTCTGTGCCCCTCCCCCGCTCTCACTCTGTCTCTCAAAAATAAACAAACATTAAACAGGAACCTCCATACCTGTTTATTGTATGCCTATCCCATCACTGTATGTTGGGCGTGTGAGGGGTAGAAAATTTGTCTCTTTAATTTATAGGTGTTCACATCAAAAGAAACTGTTCTTGAGGATCTATACCCAAGGAGCCTCATCCGAGTGTGGATTTCAACAACCTGGATTTCCAGTGGGAAAAGGCTTTTGTGGATCTTGGGAGGATGTGAGTATATTTTGCACATGGGAGAAATATAAGTAATTTGTGGCCAGAGAGTGAAATACAGTAGTTCTAAAATATGTCTACAAATCTTTAATACTCCTCCTTTCAAGGGGTGGAGTTTAATTCTCCTCCCCTTGAATGTGGGCTAGATCCAGTGACTCATTTCTTACAGAAAAAATATGGCTGAAATGACAGTGTTTGGCTTCCAAGATCAGGATATAAAATGCATTATGGTTTCTTTCCTTTTCCTTTCTCTCTCTTGGATCACTTACTCTGGTGAAGTCAGCTGTCAAGTCATGAGGACACTGGAAGAGCCCTATGCAAGAGGTCCACGTGGTAAGAAATTAAGGCCTCCTGCCAAGAGCTATGCAAGTGACTTATCTTGGAAGTAGAGCCTCCAGCTCCAGTTGAGTGTTCAGATGCCTGCAGCCACAGCTGATATTTTGAATATAACCTCATGAAACCCTTTACTAGAACCACTTACTTAAGCTGCTCCCAAGTTTCTGAACCTCAGAAACTGTGAGACAATGTCTGCTAAATTCTGAATAATCTGTTACACAGCAATAAATAATATACCCTCCTTGCTGCCTAAGAACTAGAAGAGCAAATTACCACATGCTTGAACTAACCAGTAAGTAAATAGCAGAAATCAACTTCGAGAGAAAGCCTCGTGCCTTGCTCTAACGCTGACCCTGCACAAATGCTTGTGGTTGCCAGGGATGTTTTCAGCTAATGAGCTGCTGATTCCCCTTTCTTGGCTGCTTGTTTCCTGGAAGTCAGATGTTGGTTCCGTATCTCTGCAGCAGAAACAGAGAGGCTGCTCAGGGTAGCTTCAGCAAGTCTAAGAGCTATTGTGAGGAGATTATCTTCAGCTGATACACGCAATATTTACACTGAATTCTGCTGTTAAAAACATAAAATCTTGGGGCACCTGGGTGGCTTAGTTGGTTGAACATCCGACTTCGGTTCAGGTCACAATCTCACGGTTCATGGGTTTGAGCCCCACGTCAGGCTTTGTGTTGACGGTGCAGAGCCTGCTTCAGATTCTCTGTCTCCCTCTCTCCCTCTGTCCCTCTCTCTCTCTCTCTCAAAAATAAATAAACATTTAAAAAAAAAACCACATAAAATCTTCTCTTACTAAAAAAGTAATAGGTAGCTAAAATGGGGATGGGTGGGAGTGTGATGTGTGTGTTTAATCCACAGATAATAAAAAAACAATCCACAGAGTGCAGAAGGGAAGACACAGCTAAGAGGAGGTAAGAGTCTTCACCTCGTTTCCAGAGCTGTCCTTTCTCTAGGTTTTCCTCCTTGTTCTGGGGTTGTCCTTTCTGTCTCCTCTGCTTATTCCTCCTTATCTTCCAAATTTCTAATCCATCAGGCTTGGGCTCAATTCTCTGAGCTCTTCTATTTACTGTCTTGACTCTTTTGACAAATTTCACCCAGTTTTATAATTTTAAATACCATATACAAGCCACATTTCCAAATTTTACCTCCATCCAAGACTTCTGCCCACTCAACATCACCACTTGAATGTGTAATAAGCACCTAAACTTATCATGTCCCAAGCTGAACTCTTAAATTTTCTCCCCCAAATCCATTCCTCGTGTTCCCCATCTCCGCTGATAGTGACTCCAGAGTTGCTCAGACCAAAAACCTTAGTGTCATCCTTAACTCTGTTTCACCTCATATCCAATCTGTTAGCAAATCCTATTATGCCCATTGTCAAACTATATCTAGAATCCAACCATTTTTCACTACCCTCATCCAAGCCACTGGCATCTCTAGCTTACATTAATGCAACTGCCTCTTAAATGATTTCTCTGCTTCTGCCCTTGCCCTTATACTCTTTGCAGCCCCCCATTCTATTCTCAACATAGCAGTCAGAATGATCATTTTAAGACACAAGTTAGACCATGTCATTTCTCTGCCCTAAACTTTCCAATGGGTTTCCACTGCACTCAGAATAAAAGCCTTTACGGTAGTCTGCCAGGCTCTACAGGATCTAATACTCTTCTCCCCATCCCCACACCCAGCCTACTTCTCTGTGATCTTACCTCCTACTCCTCCTCTCACTTACTCTGCTCCAACTGGCCTCTTCTTATGGGCACATTCCTGGCTCATTACCTCACTTCATTTATGTCCATTCAAATGCCTTCTCAATAAGGCCTTGTGCTGACTACGCTTTTTGAAACTTTACACTCCATAATCTCCCTTCCCCTTTTTTCCCATAGAATTTACTACTGCTTAGCAGTCTACTGATTTAACTTATTTTGCTTGTCTGACTTTCCCATTAAAAGCTCCACAAGGACAATAAACTTTTGACTGTTTTGTTCACTACTGTACAGTCACTACCTGGAATAACATTTGGCAAAGTAATATACAAGTGTTTGTTGAATCAATTCAATGACTCCAAGATGGAGCCCAGAAATACACTGAATGACATACACAATCTATTAAGATTAAAAAAAAAAAAGAGGATTATAAAATAGGAAAATAGGTACAGAATGATTCCTTTTCAATTATACAGACATAGGTATGATATTTAAAAAGTTCCACAAGATTATGCATCAAGGTGTAACTGTAGCTATTTCTGGGTAATGCTGCCTTTTTAATCAAAAAAAATAGTAATAAACCCCACCCTAATATTTTTAAATAACCAAAAAAGTTAATTTTTAAAATGTGAGTAGTGATCAGTGGTCAGAAAACTATGGTCTCAAAACCTAGGGTTAACTTCATGAGAACTTATTTTTAAGGAAGCAAACCTTAGAAGTAATGTGCCCTGTAAAGTGATTCAGAGATAGCTGATCAAAACACTAGGCTAAAATGTAACCATAAAAAAACAAATGTTAAAGGAGTACAACATACTAAAAGACAGGTCTTACTATAATAAATGTAAAGTAATAGGCAGTAATCCCTAGGAAGTCTGGAAAGTATGATTGTGTGAGTGTTGATCTAATACAGACAAGGAAAAGAACAACTGACAAGTATAAATATTTTGCCATCCTAAAAAAATAATCTTTAAAGGTGAATAATTCCTTATACTTGTCACAATGAAATGTGAATTTCTCATTCACACTGAATGAAATTTCTCCTGAAGACTATGCAATCTCCCTTGTTTATTCTACACATACCATGCAACCACCTAATTGCTTTTGATTTCTTGTTATCAGAGAAATTCAAAGACAGCACTATGCTAACAAGCACAAATGAGTTTTCCAGTCGCTGAAACATAACACCCCCAGGAGCAAATTAATAAATTAGTCTTCTGGCACAGGTCAGATTCATTTAAGGTTAGATAAGAAGAGCTAGTCTATTCAGCACCTGATTACAACTGGATAAACTATCATTTGAAAGCTGCAGATTAGAGGAAAGAGCACACACTTTAGGCATGCTCAACAAATATCTGCAGTATGAATGAACAAAGTGAGATCTACCCTTCTTTACATTTGCAAAGAGGTTCCACTCATGTCATTGAAAAAGCCAAAGGAAACATCTCACTTCAGGCTAACTCCCTAAATTGGTGTGAGGAACACATGAATAATCCCACAAAGGCTAATTAATCTCTGAGATCTGATTTTTTAAATGACAAATACTCTGTCTACAGTGGAATCAGTGGAATGAACAGGAGCCTGAGATGTAGCCCACAGAAACCCCCAGTTGAAAACCTGATGAGCAAAATAAAAAGTTACACTCCTCTCAAATCAACAGGACAAACCATCATCAGGAAGAAACCAAGCTAAAATCTAACCAAAAAGAAATCTATAAAATAACTAACTGTAATGTGTTTTCAAAACATAGGGTGACATATAATGACAACTATGGCAATGGAGTAATAATCATGTAGAACAATCAGAGTACACCTGCTAAGATGGCAGAATAATAGGACCCTAGATAATACGACCAACAAAGATATGTTGTGCTCCATTTACATTTACATGAAGGAAAAGAAAAAGAAAGTGAACAAAAAACTTTCAAGTACTACTTACTGACATATTAGTATGTATGCTTTGGAAGGAAAGTTTCTGAGCAAAATATGGAAATGCCTAATTCTTTTCTTAAAAAAAATTGGGAAGACTACAGAATACTGTTAGATTTGTTTATATATTATATATAAATATAATATTTATATATATATAATATATATTTATATATAATATATACAATATATAATGTATACATTATATTGTATATATATAATATATATTTTTGAACATATATAATCTTACCAAATACAAATATCATCACTTCTGCGATATTCTGGCTTCAATATTTAACTGGCCTTATAACCTCATGCAATTTACCTAACCTCTCTATGCCTCAGTTGCTACTGTAAAATGGAGTCTCAAAGTAACTTCTCCATGGGTTATAGTGAAGAGTAAACAAAAAAATATCTGTAATGCACTCAGACTAGCACCTGGCACAAACTCTTAGTCATACTTACTACTAATGCATGTATTACATATACCTCTTAGAAACATAATTCCAATTATCCACTCATTCAACACAAATATATTTAGTATCCACTATAAAACAAACACTACTCTAAAACCTGGGAACAGAGATGAATAAAACACCACCCTAGACCATTAGCCCCAGAAGTATCTGAAAAGGTTGTAAGAGACCTATCTAGTCCCTGAAAACATGCCAGGCTCAGATGGAACTACAGGTAACTTCTATCAAACCTTTAAGGAACAGATAATTCCTATGTTATTTAAACTATTCCTAAGCATAAGAAAACAGCAAAATCTTCCAGGTCATTTTATCAAACTAACAAAATCTTGATACCAAAATGTAATAGAAAGAACACACAAAAAATTGCCACCCCCCCTTATGAACAGATGCAAAAATCAAAATAAGTAAATAAATGGAACAAATTAACTCCAATAATGTATTAAGAGATTAATGCTTCTTGACAAAGTAGTTTTTATTCAAAGCTTGCAGTGTGGGTTCAACATCAGAAAATCTATTAGTTAATAAAATACATTAATTGTTTAAAGGTGAAAACTATAAAGTCACTTTGATAAGATCACAAAGGGCATTTGATAAAAATCACTAATCATTCCTTTTTTTTTAATTCTTTTTTTTTCTCTTTTTTGAGAGAGACCAAGCGTGAGCAGGGGAGGGGCAGAGAGAAAGAGACACACAGTCCGAAGCAGGCTCCAGGCTCTGAGCTGTCAGCACAGAGCCCGACATGGGGCTCGAACTCTCAAACCACGAGATCATGACCTGAGCCAAAGTCAGATGCTTAACCGACTGAGCCACCCAGGTGCCCCTATCACTAATCATTCCTAATTAAAAGCCCCTAATAAGTTAGGAATAAAATAAACCTTTCTTAACCTGCCAGTGTATATGTGAGGAATCAGAGGTATATATGCTTCACAAATAAACATGCACTCCCAGTGAAGTCAGGAATAAGACAAGGATGTCTACTATTAGATAACTTTGTTGTGATAACATAGCCAATGCACAAGATAAAAAATAATGAGGCATAAATAGGGAAAAAACACAGTACCTGTGGGTGATACAACCACAAATCTAGAGAACTCAAGGAAATAAAATGAACACAATTACACCTAATAATAGAAATCAATTAAATACAAGGGTTGGGTAACAAAAAGCTTTCCAGCAATAATCAGTTAAAGGGGTGCCTGGATGGCTCAGTCGGTTAAGGTCCAACTCTTGATTTTAGCTCAGGTCATGATCTTATGGTTATGGAATTGAGGCTTGCATTGGGCTCAGCACTGAGCACGGGGCCTGTTTGGAACTAACTCTCTCTCACTCTCACTCTCTCTCTCTCTCTCTCTCTCTCCCTCTGCCCCACTCATGCTCTCTCTAAAAGAAAAAAAAGTTAAAAGAGGGGAGCCTGGGTGGCTCAGCTGCTCAAGAGACTGACTCTTGATTTCGGCTCAGGTCATCATCTCAGTTGTGTGATCGAGCCCTGTGTCAGGCTCGCCACTGAGCATGGTGCCTGCTTGGAATTTTCTCTCTCCCTCTCTCTGCCCCTCCCCAGTTTGCACGCACTCTGGCATGCTCTCTCTCTCAAAATAAATAAACTTCAAAAATAAATAAATAAATAAATGAATAAATAAATAAATAAATAAATAAATATAGTTAAAGTATAAAACTTTGCTGAATAACATCACAACAGAACCAAATAAATTGAGACATGAGCTGCAGACCTAGATGAGAAGTTTTAATATTATAAAAAATGCCGACTGTCCCCAAGTTAATATATAAAACCAATGCACTACCAATCAAAATCCCAATGGGATGGGAGAGGGGGTAGAGATTGACAGATTGCATCTAAAATCCACGTGAAAGGGTAAATGTAAGAGAAGCATCAAGACATTTTTGGAAAAGGACAATAACGAAATGGACTTTCACCAGTAGATACCAAATCATACTATAAAATTATAAAAAGTAAATCAGGGGTTCCGGAAGATGGCGGCGTAGGAGGACGCGGGGCTCACAGCGCGTCCTGCCGATCACTTAGATTCCACCTACACCTGCCTAAAGAACCCAGAAAACCGCCAGAGGATTAGCAGAAGGGAGTCTCCGGAGTCAAGCGCAGACTAGAGGCCCACGGAAGAGGGTAGGAAGGGCGGCGAGGCGGTGCGCGCTCCACGGACTGGCGGGAGGGAGCCGGGGCGGAGGGGCGGCTCGCCGGCCAAGCAGAGCCCCCGAGTCTGGCTGGCAAAAGCGGAGGGGCCGGACGGACTGTGTTCCGACAGCAAGCGCGACTTAGCGTCTGGGAGGTCATAAGTTAACAGCTCTGCTCGGAAAGCGGGAAGGCTGGAGGACAAAGGGAGGGAGAGCTGCTGAGCCCCCGGACGGCAGAGCTCAGCTTGGCGGGGAACAAAGGCGCCAGCGCCATCTCCCCCGCCCATCCCCCAGCCAAAATCCCAAAGGGAACCAGTTCCTGCCAGGGAACTTGCTCGCTCCGCGCAAACACCCAACTCTGTGCTTCTGCGGAGCCAAACCTCCGGCAGCGGATCTGACTCCCTCCCGCTGCCACAGGGCTCCTCCTGAAGTGGATCACCTAAGGAGAAGCGAGCTAAGCCTGCCCCTCCAGCCCCCGTGCACCTTGCCCACCCACCCCAGCTAATACGCCAGATCCCCAGCAACACAAGCCTGGCAGTGTGCAAGTAGCCCAGACGGGACACGCCACCCCACAGTGAATCCCGCCCCTAGGAGAGGGGAAGAGAAGGCACACACCAGTCTGACTGTGGCCCCAGCAGTGGGCTGGGGGCAGACATCGGGTCGGACTGCGGCCCCGCCCACCAACTCCAGTTATACACCACAGCACAGGGGAAGTGCACTGCAGGTCCTCACCACGCCAGGGACTCTCCAAAATGACCAAACGGAAGAATTCCCCTCAGAAGAATCTCCAGGAAATAACAACAGCTAATGAACTGATCAAAAAGGATTTAAATAATATAACAGAAAGTGAATTTAGAATAATAGTCATAAAATTAATCGCTGGGCTTGAAAACAGTATACAGGACAGCAGAGAATCTCTTGCCACAAAGATCGAGGGACTAAGGAACAGTCACGAGGAGTTGAAAAACGCTTTAAACGAATTGCAAAACAAAATGGAATCCACGATGGCTCGGCTTGAAGAGGCAGAGGAGAGAATAGGTGAACTAGAAGATAAAGTTATGGAGAAAGAGGAAGCTGAAAGAAAGAGAGATAAAAAAATCCAGGAGTATGAGGGGAAAATTAGAGAACTAAGTGATACACTAAAAAAAAATAATATACGCATAATTGGTATCCCAGAGGAGGAAGAGAGAGGGAAGGGTGCTGAAGGGGTACTTGAACAAATTATAGCTGAGAACTTCCCTGAACTGGGGAAGGAAAAAGGCATTGAAATCCAAGAGGCACAGAGAACTCCCTTCAGACGTAACTTGAATCGATCTTCTGCACGACATATCATAGTGAAACTGGCAAAATACAAGGATAAAGAGAAAATTCTGAAAGCAGCAAGGGATAAACGTGCCCTCACATATAAAGGGAGACCTATAAGACTCGTGACTGATCTCTCCTTTGAAACTTGGCAGGCCAGAAAGGCTTGGCACGATATCTACAGTGTGCTAAACAGAAAAAATATGCAGCCGAGAATCCTTTATCCAGCAAGTCTGTCATTTAGAATGGAAGGAGAGATAAAGGTCTTCCCAAACAAACAAAAACTGAAGGAATTTGTCACCACGAAACCAGCCCTACAAGAGATCCTAAGGGGGATCCTGTGAGACAAAGTACCAGAGACATCACTACAAGCATAAAACATACAGACATCACAATGACTCTAAACCCATATCTTTCTATAATAACACTGAATGTAAATGGATTAAATGCGCCAACTAAAAGACATAGGGTATCAGAATGGATAAAAAAACAAGACCCATCTATTTGCTGTCTACAAGAGACTCATTTTAGATCTGAGGACACCTTTAGATTGAGAGTGAGGGGATGGAGAACTATTTATCATGCTCCTGGAAGCCAAAAGAAAGCTGGAGTAGCCATACTTATATCAGACAAACTAGACTTTAAATTAAAGGCTGTAACAAGAGATGAAGAAGGGCATTATATAATAACCACAGGGTCTATCCACCAGGAAGAGCTAACTATTATAAATGTCTATGCGCCAAATACCCGAGCCCCCAGATATATAAAACAATTACTCATAAACATAAGCAACCTTATTGATAAGAATGTGGTCATTGCAGGGGACTTTAACACCCCACTTACAGAAATGGATAGATCATCTAGACACACAGTCAATAAAGAAACAAGGGCCCTGAATGATACATTGGATCAGATGGACTTGACAGATATATTTAGAACTCTGCATCCCAAAGCAACAGAATATACTTTCTTCTCGAGTGCACATGGAACATTCTCCATGATAGATCATATACTGGGTCACAAAACAGCCCTTCATAAGTTTACAAGAATTGAAATTATACCATGCATACTTTCAGACCACAATGCTATGAAGCTTGAAATCAACCACAGGAAAAAGTCTGGAAAACCTCCAAAAGCATGGAGGTTAAAGAACACCCTACTAACGAATGAGTGGGTCAACCAGGCAATTAGAGAAGAAATTAAAACATATATGGAAACAAACGAAAATGAAAATACAACAATCCAAACGCTTTAGGATGCAGCAAAGGCAGTCCTGAGAGAAAAATACATTGCAATCCAGGCCTATCTCAAGAAACAAGAAAAATCCCAAATACAAAATCTAACAGCACACCTAAAGGAAATAGAAGCAGAACAGCAAAGGCAGCCTAAACCCAGCAGAAGAAGAGAAATAATAAAGATCAGAGCAGAAATAAACAATATAGAATCTAAAAAAACTGTAGAGCAGATCAACGAAACCAAGAGTTGGTTTTTTGAAAAAATAAACAAAATTGACAAACCTCTAGCCAGGCTTCTCAAAAAGAAAAGGGAGATGACCCAAATAGATAAAATCATGAATGAAAATGGAATGATTACAACCAATCCCTCAGAGATACAAACAATTATCAGGGAATACTATGAAAAATTATATGCCAGCAAATTGGACAACCTGGAAGAAATGGACAAATTTCTAAACACCCACACTCTTCCAAAACTCAATCAGGAGGAAATAGAAAGCTTGAACAGACCCATAACCAGCGAAGAAATTGAATCGGTTATCAAAAATCTCCCAACAAATAAGAGTCCAGGACCAGATGGCTTCCCAGGGGAGTTCTACCAGACATTTAAAGCAGAGATAATACCTATCCTTCTCAAACTATTCCAAGAAATAGAAAGGGAAGGAAAACTTCCAGACTCATTCTATGAAGCCAGTATTACTTTGATTCCTAAACCAGACAGAGACCAGTAAAAAAAGAGAACTACAGGCCAATATCCCTGATGAATATGGATGCAAAAATTCTTAATAAGATACTAGCAAATCGAATTCAACAGCATATAAAAAGAATTATTCACCATGATCAAGTGGGATTCATTCCTGGGATGCAGGGCTGGTTCAACATTCGCAAATCGATCAACGTGATACATCACATTAACAAAAAAAAAGAGAAGAACCATATGATCCTGTCAATCGATGCAGAAAAGGCCTTTGACAAAATCCAGCACCCTTTCTTAATAAAAACCCTTGAGAAAGTCGGGATAGAAGGAACATACTTAAAGATCATAAAGGCCATTTATGAAAAGCCCACAGCTAACATCATCCTCAACGGGGAAAAACTGAGAGCTTTTTCCCTGAGATCAGGAACACGACAGGGATGCCCACTGTCACCGCTGCTGTTTAATATAGTGCTGGAAGTGCTAGCATCAGCAATCAGACAACAAAAGGAAATCAAAGGCATCAAAATTGGCAAAGATGAAGTCAAGCTTTCGCTTTTTGCAGATGACATGATATTATACATGGAAAATCCGATAGACTCCACCAAAAGTCTGCTAGAACTGATACATGAATTCAGCAAAGTTGCAGGATACAAAATCAATGTGCAGAAATCAGTTGCATTCTTATACACTAACAATGAAGCAACAGAAAGACAAATGAAGAAACTGATCCCATTCACAATTGCACCAAGAAGCATAAAATACCTAGGAATAAATCTAACCAAAGATGTAAAAGATCTGTATGCTGAAAACTATAGAAAGCTTATGCAGGTAATTGAAGAAGATATAAAGAAATGGAAAGACATTCCCTGCTCATGGATTGGAAGAATAAATATTGTCAAAATGTCAATACTACCCAAAGCTATCTACACATTCAATGCAATCCCAATCAAAATTGCACCAGCATTCTTCTCGAAACTAGAACAAGCAATCCTAAAATTCATATGGAACCACAAAAGGCCCCGAATAGCCAAAGTAATTTTGAAGAAGACCAAAGCAGGAGGCATCACAATCCCAGACTTTAGCCTCTACTACAAAGCTGTCATCATCAAGACAGCATGGTATTGGCATAAAAACAGACACATAGACCAATGGAATAGAATAGAAACCCCAGAACTAGACCCACAAACGTATGGCCAACTCATCTTTGACAAAGCAGGAAAGAACATCCAATGGAAAAAAGACAGTCTCTTTAACAAATGGTGCTGGGAGAACTGGACAGCAACATGCAGAAGGTTGAAACTAGACCACTTTCTCACACCATTCACAAAAATAAACTCAAAATGGATAAAGGACCTGAATGTGAGACAGGAAACCATCAAAACCTTAGAGGAGAAAGCAGGAAAAGACCTCTCTGACCTCAGCCGTAGCAATCTCTTACTCGGCACATCCCCAAAGGCAAGGGAATTAAAAGCAAAAGTGAATTACTGGGACCTTATGAAGATAAAAAGCTTCTGCACAGCAAAGGAAACAACCAACAAAACTAAAAGGCAACCAACGGAATGGGAAAAGATATTTGCAAATGACACATCGGACAAAGGGCTAGTATCCAAAATCTATAAAGAGCTCATCAAACTCCACACCAGAAAAACAAATAACCCAGTGAAGAAATGGGCAGAAAACATGAATAGACACTTCTCTAAAGAAGACATCCGGATGGCCAACAGGCACATGAAAAGATGTTCAACGTCGCTCCTTATCAGGGAAATACAAATCAAAACCACACTCAGATACCACCTCACGCCAGTCAGAGTGGCCAAAATGAAGAAATCAGGAGACTATAGATGCTGGAGAGGATGTGGAGAAACAGGAACCCTCTTGCACTGTTGGTGGGAATGCAAATTGGTGCAGCCGCTCTGGAAAGCAGTGTGGAGGTTCCTCAGAAAATTAAAAATAGACCTACCCTATGACCCAGCAATAGCACTGCTAGGAATTTATCCAAGGGATACAGGAGTACTGATGCATAGGGGCACCTGTACCCCAATGTTTATAGCGGCACTCTCAACAATAGCCAAATTATGGAAAGAGCCTAAATGTCCATCAACTGATGAATGGATAAAGAAATTGTGGTTTATATACACAATGGAATACTACGTGGCAATGAGAAAAAATGAAATATGGCCTTTTGTAGCAACATGGATGGAACTGGAGAGTGTGATGCTAAGTGAAATAAGCCATACAGAGAAAGACAGATACCATATGGTTTCACTCTTATGTGGATCCTGAGAAACGTAACAGAAACCCATGGGGGAGGGGAAGGAAAAAAAAAAAAAGAGGTTAGAGTGGGAGAGAGCCAAAGCATTAGAGACTGTTAAAAACTGAGAACAAACTGAGGGTTGATGGGGGGTGGGAGGGAGGGCAGGGTGGGTGATGGGTATTGAGGAGGGCACCTTTTGGGATGAGCACTGGGTGTTGTATGGAAACCAATTTGACAGTAAATTTCATATATTAAAAAATAAATAAATAAATAAACAATATTTTCAATGTTAAAAAAAAAAAAAAGTAAATCAGTAAGGTACAAGCAAAGGAACATAAAGATCAACAGACCATAACAGACAATCCAAAGGCAGGTAAGTATGAAATGTATATACAATAAAGATTTCATTTTAAATCAGATGGATGATTCAATAAATTATGCTCCAAATAACTAGATATTCATATGGGTGCGTCGGGGGGTAGATCCTTAACTCAAAAATAATGCATAAGAATATTGCCCCTACCCACTAGAGGTGTGGGCACAAAACCCAAGCCAAGACAAGTGCCCTCCCTGAAGGGTGATAGATGGACATATCCTCTGGGATGAATGTTGTAATGTTCTTGTAAACTTGGAGCTACCACCAGCCATCTTTCATTTTAAATAGGGGCAACTATCCAATAATGATGCCAACACAAGAAAGCAGAGGACAGAGAGACAGAAAAAAGGAGACAGCTTAAGATAACACACTAACCGTTGAGATCCATCTAAGGACTTCTAATTCACATCAGGAGTTCTCAACATTGCTCCTACATAGTGATTTAGAAATCCAAGGAGACAGTTTTGTTATGGGGAGGTACCATTCATATTTAGTAGATAGGAACCTCCCAAGCGCTTATCATCTTGCAAAAAATCAGAGGATAGCCAGGCCCAACAAACAATTATCCTCCAACACGCATAATCTTTGAATGTCCTGCCTGGACATTCCCTTGGGGAAAAACTGCCTACAATTTACTGAGCCCAAACTCAACTCCATTCTACACATAAAGTATTTCACACGTGGTTTTAAAATATACTGAATTTTCAAGGAATGCAACTATTGTGAAAATCAAGGAAAAAATTACACATTTCTGCCTCCCAGAATTTTCCCAAGCGCTCTTCAACATTTTAGAAAATCTTAACACTTTAGGAGAGGACTTAAGATGGTAGAGGAGTAGGGGGACCCTAAGCTTGCCTTGTCCCTTGAACACAGCTAGATAAATACCGTATCATTCTGACACCCAAGAAATCGATTTGAGGACTGAGAGAGCAAAACTGCACAACTAGTGGGAGACAAAATGGCCACACTGTAGAAGGTAGGAGCTGCAGAGTTGATTTGGGGGAGAAAAGAAGTGCAGGTGCTGGGAAGGGGAAGGAGCCCTGATCACAGAGAGAGGCAAGAGAGAGACAGAGTGAGAGCGCACACAGGGGACTGCACAAGAAAAACGCTTCCCCAAAACCAATGACTGGGAATAGGAAAGGGGCTGATTACTACAATTTATTCTAAGCAGTGGAGCACCAAGTCTGAAGTTTTAGATGTCTTTGCCATCGCCAGGGTCATTCCTAGTGGGCTTAGGGGTGCTCCTGTGGGGAAAGAGGGTGGAGACCCTGGAGTGGGCAGCGTGGTCTGAGAATCCCCTGGGTTCCATGGAGAGAAACAGTCTCCCTGCTTGGAGCTCCTTTGGGAGTGGCAGCTCAGCCTCCCCAGGGACAAAAAGAACTGGTGGCATCAACGTGCTGCCCTGTTCCCTAGCATAGGAACAAAGACACAGGCTGAGGGCAGCAAACCTTGGTGCCAGCTTTGTGCTTCACTTTACCATAAACTTTGAACCACTGCACAGTTATGGAACCACTTTCCTGGGACAAACCGTCAAACGCCAAAAGCTCTAAGACCCTCCCCCAGAGGATCAGTGAGGGTCTGTCACTGGTAGGTCCCTAAAATTTGGAGTTTGGAGTTTTGAAAATCAGCCACACATCTGAAATAAAACACAAGAGAACTGTGCCGCCTGGCAGGCAGACATGTCGATCGCAAGCAGGGTAAATGTAGGTTTCTGGCAGAAGCAGGGGACACAAAAGAGGTGGTTGTTTGCTCTTCTGTGAGGGCTTCCTGAAGAGTGGTGGGCACAAACTCCCCACTCCAGGGAGGAGACAGTGGGGCAAACACCAGTCCCCTCCACACTGCCCACCAGCTCACCGACTTCAGTGAACAAAACAGCGCCACCCAGTGGAGGCCATACTACTTACACCAAGCCCCCTCCCCTAGCCCTGCACCCTGGAGGTACATACTCTCCACTAGGGCAAATCATCCTGAGAATCAGTGCAAAAGGCCCTACCCCCTGAAGACCAGGACAAACCCCTTGTGTGCACCATGTCTACTGATCATAGAGTGCTGCAAAGTTTCAGCTCTAAGGGGAAATAGGATCTAGCTTTTTTTTTTAATCTTTTCTTAATACAGCCATTACTCTAAGGAGCAGAAATACAATAGGCTTTCACACAAAAAGTGTGAATCACACAAAACAGTCACACAAAAAGTGATTCAGACAAAAATGACAAGAGGAAGGAATTCATCCCAAAAGAAAGAGCAGAAAGAAGTCATGGCCAGGGTTTATACAAGTAAGGCATACAAACCAGAATTTAAAACAATAATCATAAGGATACTAGCTTGGCTTGAGAAAAGCAAAGAAGGCACTAGAGGATCCCTTACTGAAGGCATAAAAGAATAAAAACTAGTCAGTCCAAAATAAAATGCTATAACCAAGACGCAAAACTGAATGGATGCAATGACAAGGATGATGAAGCAGAGGAACAAATCAGTAATACAAAAGATAAAATAATGGAAAATATTGAAGCTGAAAAGAAGACAGAAAAAAAGGTATTGTTTCATGAATGTAGACTTAGGGAACTCAGCAACTCCTTAAAGTGTAATAACATTTGTATCATGTTATGATACAAAAGAGAGGGGAAGAGAGAGAAAAAGAAGCAAAAGATTTATTGAGCAAACTATAGCTGAAAACTTCCCTAATCTGGTAAAGGAAACAGATACTGAAATCCAAGAAGCACAGAAAACTCACAATAAATTCAACAAAAGCCAGCCATTACTAAGACAAATCACAGTCAAATTCACAAAATACTCAGAGTAGGAAAGAATCCTGAAAGCAGCAAGGGGGGAAAAAGTCCTTAACCTACAAGACAAGACAGATCAGGTTCATAGCAGATCTATCTACAGAAACTTGGAAGGCCAGAAGGGAGTGGCAGGATATATTCAACATGCTGAATGGGAAAAATATGGAGCCAAGAATAGTTTATCCAGCAAGGCTGTTACTCAGAATAGAAGGGATAAAGAGTTTCCCAGACAGACAAAAACTAAAGGAGCTCATGACCACTAAACCAGCCCTACAAGAAATATTAAAGGGGACTCTTTGAGTGGGGGAGGGGGGGGGAGACAAAAAGCAACTAAGACTAGAAAGGAACAGAGAACATCACCAGATATACCAACTTTACAGGTAACACAATGGCACTAAATTCATATCTTCCAAAAATCACTCTGAACATAAATGGACTAAATGCTCTATCCAAAGACATAGGGTATTTAAGGTACAAAAACAAAAAACAAACACACACAAGATCCATCTATATGCTGCCTACAAGAGACTCATTTTAGACCTAAAGACATTTGCAGATTGTAAGTGAGGGGATGGAGAACCATCTAACATTCATTTCGCTAATGAATGGCAAAAAAAAAAAAAAAAGCCAGAGTGTCTATACTAATATTAGACAAACTAGATTTCAAACCAAAGACTAACAATAAATGAAGAAGGGCATTAATCACAATTAAGCAGTCTATCCCTCAAGAAGACCTAACAATTGTAAATATTTACACCCCCACGTTGGAAGCACCCAACTATATAAATCAGTAACAAACATAAAGAAACTAATTGATAATAACACAATAATAGTAGGGGACTTTAACACCCCACTTACAGCAATGGACAGATCATCTAAGCAGATCAACAAGGAAACAATGGCTTTTGACACGCTGGACCAGATGGACTTAACAGATATATTCAGAACATTTTATCCTGAAGCAGCAGAATACACATTCTTTTCAAGTGTACATGGAACATTCTCCAGAATAGATCACATCCTGGGTTACAAATCAGCCCTAAACAAGTACAGAAAGACTGAGATCATACCATGCATATTTTCAGAACACAACACTATGAAACTTGAAGTAAGTCACAAGAAAAAACTGGGGAAGACCACAAATACATGGAGATTAAAGAACACCCTACTAAAGAATAAATAGGTTAGGGGCGCCTGGGTGGCTCAGTTGGTTAAGCATCCAACTTTGGCTCAGATCATGATCTCACGGTTTGTGAGTTCAAGCCCCGCGTCGGGCTCGTACTGACAGCATAGAGCCTGGAGCCTGCTTTGGATTCTGTCTCCTTCTCTCTCTGCCCCTCCCCATGTGTGCTGTTTCTCTGTCTCTCAAAAATAAGTAAATGTTAAAAAAAAAAAAAAAAAAAAAGAATAAATAGGTTAACCAGGACAATACAAGCAAGCAAATAAAAATGAAAACACAATGGTCCAAACCCTCTGGGATGCATAAAAGACTACTAAGAGGGGAATAGACTGCAATACAGATCTACCTCTAGAAGCAAGAAAAGTCTCAAACACACAACCTAACCTTACAACTTAAGGAGCTAGAAAAGGAACATCAAATAAACCTAAAGCCAGCAGAAGAGAAAAGAGAAACAATAAAGATTAGAGCAGAAATAAACAACATAGGCGAAAAAACCCACTAGAACAGATCAACGAAACTAACAGCCGGTTTCTTGAAAGAATTAATAAAACTGATAAACCCCTTGCTATACTTATTAAAAAGAGGAAGGACCCAAATAAAATCACAAATGTAAGTGGAGAGATCACAATGAACACCACAGAAATATAAACAATTATAAGAAAATATTATGAAAAACTACATGCCAACAAATTGGGCAATCTGGAAGAAATGGACAAATTCCTAGAAACATAAAAACTACCAAACTGAAACAGGAAGAAAAAGAAAATGTGAACCAGATAAGAAACTGAATCAATAATCAAAAGTCTCCCAACAAACAAAAGTCCATAGCCAGATGGCTTCCCAAGGAGAATTCTACCAGACATTTAAGGAACAGTGAATACCTATT
Source organism: Panthera pardus (assembly GCF_024362965.1). Lineage (NCBI taxonomy): Eukaryota > Metazoa > Chordata > Mammalia > Carnivora > Felidae > Panthera > Panthera pardus. Next base: position 3,280,456 of record NW_026526666.1, on the reverse strand, counting down.
CTTGTCAAACTGTTCCAAAAAATAGAAATGGAAGGAAAACTTCCAAACTCATTCCTCAAGGCCAGCATTACCTTGGCTCCAAAACCAGACAAAAACTCGACTAAAACAGAGAATTACAGGCCAATATCCCTGATGAACATGGATGCAAAAATTCACAAGATACTAGAAAATCAAATTCAACAGTACATTAAAAGAATTATTCGCCATGATCAAGTGGGATTTATTCCTGGGCTGCAAAGGTGGTTCAATATTCGCAAATGAATCAACATGATATACTACATTAATTAAAAAAAAAAAAAAAAAAAGGATAAGAACCATATGATCCTCAGGGGCGCCTGGGTGGCTCAGTCGGAAAAGTGTTCAACTTTGGCTCAGGTCATGACCTTGCAGTTCATGGGTTCAAGCCCCATGTAGGGCTCTGGGCTGACAGCTCGGAACCTGGAGCCTGCTTTGGATTCTGTGTCTCCCTCTCTCTCTGCCCCTCCACAGCTCATGCTCTGTCTCTGTCTCTCTCTCTCTCAAAAATAAATTAACATTTAAAAAAAAGTTAAAAAAAAAAAGAACCATATAATCCTCTCAATAGATACAGAAAAAGTATCCATTCTTGATTTTAAAAACCCTCAACAATGTAAGGATAAATGGAACATACTTCAACATCATAAAAGCCATATTCGAAAGAAGCTAATATCATCCTCAACATGGAAAAACTGAGCACTCTTCCTCTATGGTCAGGAATAAAAAAGGAATGTCTACTCTCACCAGTACTATTTAACATAGTACTGGAAGTCTTAGTCTCAGCAAGCAGACAACAAAAAGAAATAAAAGGCAACCAAATCAGCAAGGAAGAAGTCAAACCTTCACTATCTGCAGATGACATGATATTCTATGTAGAAGACCCAAAGACTCCACCAAAAAATTGCTAGAACTAATACATGAATTCAGCAAAGTCACAGGATATAAAAGTCAATGTACAGAAATCTGTTACATTTCTATACACCAATAATGAAGCAGCAGAAAAAGAAATCAAGGAATTGATCCCATTTACAATTGCACCAAAAAATGTAAGATACCTAGGAATAAACTTAACCAAAGAAGTAAAAGATCTGTACTCTAAAGACTACAGAACATTTATGAAAGAAATCAAAAAGGAAACAAAGAAATGGGGAAAAACTCCATGCTCATGGACTGGAAGAACAAACATTGTTAAAATGTCTATACTACCCAAAGTAATCTACACATTTAATGCAATCCCTATCAAAACACCACCAGCATTTTTCACAGAGCTAGAACAAACCATCCTAAAATCTGTATGGAACCAAAAAAGATCCTGAATAGCTAAATCAATCCTGAAAAAGAAAAGCAAAGCTGGAGGCATCACAATTCTGGACTTCAAGCTATTATTACAAAGCTGTAGTCATCAAGACAGTATGATACTGACACAAACACAGACACATAGATCAGTGGAACACAACGGAAAACCCAGAAATGGACCCACAACTATACAGTCAACCAATCTTCAACAAAGCAGAAAAGAATATCCAATCAAAAAAAAAAAAGACAGTCTTTCAACAAATAGTGTTGGGAAAACTGGATGGCAATATGCAGAAGAATGAAACTGGACCACTTTCTTACACCATACACAAAAATAAATTCAAAATGGATGAAAGACCTAAATGTGAAACAGGAAACCATCAGCATCCTCGAGGAGAACACAGGTAGCAACCCCTTTGACCTGAGCTGGAGCAAATTCTTACCAGACACGTCACTAGAGGCAAGGGAAACAAAAGCAAAAAGGAACTACTGGGATTTCAACAGGATAAAACGCCTCTGTACAGCAAAAGAAACAACAAAACCTTTTAAAAGGCAATCCACTGAATGGGAAAAATATTTGCAAATGACATATCTGATAAAGGGCTAGGATCCAAAATCTATAAAGAACTTACCAACTCAACACCCAATAAACAAATAATCCAGTGAAGAAATGGGCAGAAGACATGAACAGATATTTTTCCAAAAAAGATACCCAGACGGCTGATACATGAAAAGATGCTCGATGTCACTCATCATCAGGACAATACAAATCAAAACCACAAAGAGATGCCCACCTCACACTTGCCAGAATGGCTAAAATTAACAACACAGAAAACAAGAGATGTTGGCCAGGATACAGAGAAAGGGGAACCCTCTTACACTCTTGGTGGGAATGAAAACTGTTGCAGCCACTCTGGAAAACACTATGGAGGTTTCTCAATAAGTTAAAAATAGAACTACCCTACAATCCAGCAATCGCATTACTAGGTATTTACCCAAAGGATACAAAAACACAGATCTGAAGGGAAGCAGGCACCCACATGTTTACAGCAGCATTATCAACAATAGCCAAGCTATGGAAAGAGCCCAAGTGCTCGACAATACACACAATGGAATAGTACTGAGCCATCAAGAAAAAGTTAAATCTTGCTATTTGCAATGACATGGATAGAGCTACAGTATTATGCTAAGTGAAATAAGTCAATCAGAGAAAGATAAATACTGTATGATTTCACTCACGTGGATTTTAGGAAACAAAACAGATGAACAAATGGGAAGGGAAAAAAGAGAACAGGGGAGCAAACCGTAAGATACTCTTAACGATAGAGAACTGAGGGTTGGTGGAGGAAGGTGGGTATGGGTAGGCTAAATAGGTGAACGGGTATTACAGAGGGCACTTGTTATGATCAGCACTGGGTGTTTTATGTAAGTGATGAATCACCAAATCCCCCTCTTGAAACCAGTATTGTACTATAAGTTAACTAATTAGAATTTAAATAAAAATTTGGAAAACAAAACAAAAAGAATATTTATATTGACTATGTGTTGAAATGTTAATATACTGGGTTACCTAACATATATTGCCCATTTCTTCACTGGATTATTTGTTTTTTGGGTGTTGAGTTTGATAAGTTCTTATAGATTTTGGATACTAACCCCTTATCTGATATGTCGTTTGCAAATATCTTCTCCCATTCCGCCCATTGCCTTTAGTTTTGCTGTTTCCTTTACTGTGCAGAAGCTTTTTACCTTGATAAAGTCCCAATAGTTCATTTTTGCTTTTGTTTCCCTTGCATCCAGAGACGTGCTGAGCAAGAAGGTGCTGTGGCCAAGGTCAAAGAGGTTTTTGCCTGCTTTCTCCTCTAGGATTTTGATGGCTTCCTATCTTATGTTTAGGTCTTCCATCCATTTTGAGTTTATTTTTGTGTATGGTGTAAGAAAGTGGTCCGCCAGGTTCATTTTTCTGCATGTCTCTGTCCAGTTTTTCCTGGCACACTTGCTGAAAAGACTGTCTTTATTCCATTGGATATTCTTGACTGCTTTGTCAAAGATTAGTTGGCCATACATTTGTGGGTCCATTTCTGGGTTCCCTATTCTGTTCCATTGATCTGAGTGTCTGTTTTAGTGCCATCAATTTTTTTTTTTTTTTTTTTTTTAAGAGAGAGAGCACGAGTAGGGGAAAAGGGTTGAGGGAGAAAGAGAGTCTTAAGCAGGCTCCATGCTCAGTGCAGAGCCCAATGCAGGGCTTGATCCCATGACCCTGGGATCATGACCTAAGCTGAAATCAAGAGTCAGATGCTCAACTGACTCAGCCACCCAGGCGCCCCTATCCATTCATCTATTGATGGACACTCAGGCTGTTTCCATGTCTTAGTTATTGTAAATAATGCTGCAATAAACACAGGGGGTGGTGTTGTACATATATCTTTTCAAATTAGTGTTTTCATTTTCATCAAATACCCAGAAATGGAACTGCTGGATCAAATGGTAGTTCTATTTTTAATTTCCTGAGAAACCTCCATACTGTCTTTCATACCACCTGCAGCAATTTACATTCCCAAAAACAGTGCACATGGGTGCATTCTCTTTTCTCCACATTCTCACCAACATTTGTTATTCTTGTCTTTAATGATAACAGCCATTCTAACAGGTGTGAGGTGACATATTGTGATTTTGATTTGCATTTCCCTGATGATTACTGATGCTGAACATCTTTTCATGTACGTGTTGGACATCTGTATGTCTTTTTGGTAAAAATGTCTATTCAGATTCCCTGCCCATTTTTAATCGGATTCTTTAGAGGTTTTTGGTGCTGAGGTGTATAAGTTCTTTCTGTATTTTGGATATTAACCCCTTATGAGATAATGTTGCTTCATTTTTAATACATTTACTTTAATGGTTACTTTCTACTAATGGCAAATGTTTTTCCATCTACATAGTCAATAATGTTTACATGGGTAATAATAGGAAGCTTCTTTTCGCAGTATGTCTGAATATGGTAAAAAGCACGTAGGTTTCTTAAATGAAAACTTTAAATGATAATAAAAATTATAGAGAGGGGGAGAAATCAACAAGGTAAGAATTAAATGACTAAAATATAGAAAACACTGATTAAGAACCAAAAATCACTGAGTTCATGACACTCACCAAAAAAAAAAAAAAAAAAAAAAAAAAAAAAGGCTGCATTGAGGGAAGAGAGTGCTGATGGTTAACCTGTTTTACAAGAATAAGATCAAAATCTTCTGAAGACTGCTGAAACATTAATGTAAAATACATGTTAACTGTGCTATAATTACTCCACATTGGGCATTAAGCCGAAGGAAGGAAGGAAGGAAGGAAGGAAGGAAGGGAGGGAGGGAGGAAGGAAAGAGAGAGAGAGAGAGAGAGAGAGAGAGGGAGGGAGGGAAAGAAAGAAAGAAAGAAAGAAAGAAAGAAAGAAAGAAAGAAAGAAAGAAAGAAAGAAAGAAAGAAAGAAAGAAAGAAAGAAAAGAGAAAGAAAAGAAAATAGCTAATTAGCAGACACTGGCTGTCTGACCCCAAATCCATTCTGAACACCCTTCTCCCCTACCACCTCCTACTACAAAGGATTCAAAAGCTAAATCCACACTCTCCCAGTTTTCTTTACAGCTGGGGATGGGGAGCATGTGACAAAGTGCCCGGTGAGTGGAATTTTCTTGGCAGGGGATATAGAGGAGGGAGTGGGAGAGTAGAAAAGATTTTCCTTTCCTTTGAAAAAAGGAACAAATAAGCTGATACTATCCCCTTTCCCTTTCTTCTTTCCTGAGGCTTTAAGGCAGTTAAGCATGACAGAAAGATCAAGAGAATCACAGAGATCCAACCCTAACATGGTTAAGATACTGAACTATCCTACTGCCACCCAGCTACAGATATCTTGTTATGTGTTTAAAAAAAATTCTTTTTTAAGCCATCATTAAGTCAGGTTATACGTTACTAAGGTAATATGATTAGCTATAAAGGACGTATAAGAAAAGGAAGCTTACTTCTTTCTCTTTCCTCTATTAGTTAAAGAGACAATGTGATAATAGAGTAGACCACAATTTCCAATGGAATAAAGAAACAAAGCAACCAAGAGGACTGAATCAAGCCTAATATGTTCACATTGATATTTTATTAATCTGGCAAGGAATTTTTGAGCAAAAGATATTAAAATCTGACCCCTGCCTATTTTAACTGTACATGGCCCAGCTCCAGCACTCTGTGAGAAGAGTGTATATAGCCTAGTGCCTGAAAATTCTAGGCATTTAATAAATGCTAGTTAGCTTCTCCTTTTCTCTCAGATTGCAGACAAAATATAAGGCTGCCCAAGGGCATTCATACTGTGTTTTTAAGCATTCACACAGTAGAAAGGACAAATTAGAATAAGTCTCCCATTCCTATTTAACAACTAAAAGAATCTTCTTGAAAGAATTTTATTCCCATTACAGGAACCCCAGCAGAAACTGTGTTCATCCAGTCGGCCAGATATTATCAGCTAATAATGAGAGAAACACAAGCGGATCACATTACTCTGACACCCAAACTCTCTTATTAACTTAAAGGGATGTGCTGGGACACCTGGGTTCAGGTCATGATCTCGTAGTTAGCGAGTTCGAGCCCTGTGCTGGGCTCTGCGCTGACAGCTCAGAGCCTGGATCTGCTTCAGATTCTGTGTCTCCCTCTCTGTCTTTCTCCCCCACACACACTCTCTGTTTCTCTCTCAAAAAATAAATACAGAATTTAAAAAAAAAATTTTTTTTTTTAAATAAAGGATGTGGCTGCCTACCATGCTTAGATCCAATTCCTCTGGAGAAATTGTAATTATTTGAGCATCAAAATGAATAATAATTAAATAAAAATAAAATCCATGAGTCCACTCTAAAATAAACAAGTAGTACACTGGTGATAGGGCAAGGAAAAGAGCAAATCTTTTACAGTAGATTGATATCTGTAGGATGAATCACAGAAATAGAAAAATCATTATTTTATAGCCATTATGGTAATAATTCAGGCAAGAATCATCAATAGATTTTAATATCATTAAGTAAAAAACTATTAGGAACTAGATATTTAATATTCAAGTATCACTCCAGATTATTAATTACAGAGGAAAAGGGGTATAATTTTTCTTTATAAGAAAAATTTAGCAGACACTGCCTTAACCAAATGGTCATACTTAACATTATCCATGATGGGACAAGTTAACATCATGTGCCCCCTCTGTTATGAAACACTGAGAAAGATACATCATTTATTTGATATTCTTGTCCAGATATTTAATCTGAATGAAGAAACACTCAGACAAATACAAACGAATGGACATCTTGGGGGGGGAAAAAAACAAAAAAAACTAAACTTGACTGAAAACTAAGGAAGGTCAAGGGCACCTGGGTGGCTCAGTCAGTTGAGCATCTGACTCTTGGTTTTGGCTCAGGTCATTATCTCGGTTTATGAGTTCAAGCCCTGCCTTGGGCTCCATGCTGACAGCACAGAGCCTGCTTGGGATTCTCTGTCTCCCTCTTTCTTTCTCTGCCTTTCCTCTGCTTGTGCTCTCGCTCTCAAGATAAATAACTTAAAAACCAAAAAACAAGGAAGGTCATGTGTGGCTTTTCCAGCCGACAGCATGAACTAGATGCCCAGCCACCAGCTAGCACTACCACCAGACACGTACACAAATAGGTGTGCAAAGGATTTCAGCCCTCAGGTTTTAAGTCTTCCAGCTGTGGTCCTAGATATCACACAGCACAAACTATCTCCTGCTCTGTTTGAATTCCTGACTCAAAGAACTGTGAGTGATAATATGTGATTATTACCCTTCAAGTCACCAAGTTTTAGGATAATTTGTTATGCAACAACAGATAACTAACATATACTCTAATAAGGTACAATCTCAATTTTCCTCGACAGTACCTACTTCACCTTGTTTTGGGGAACATTAAATGGGCTTATGAATGTCAAGCCTGACATGGTATGCTTCCTGCATGCTAGCTAGTATTAATAGAACTTCAACTGGCACAGTTAGAACTATGTTAGGGGAGTACGTGAGGTGCCTTAGGAGAGCACAAAGAAGGGTATTTGATATAGTCCTGAGGTCAGATGAGGTTTCTTAAATTCACCAGAAGATTAATTGGGTTAAGAAAGCAGTAAAAGGGGGCACCTGGGTGGCTCAGTCAGTTAAGCATCCGACCCCTCCAGTACTGGGTTCTGTGCTGACAGCTCAGAGCCTGCAGCCTGCTTTGGATTCTGTATCTCCCTCTCTCTCTGCCCTCCCCTGCTTGCACTCTCTCTCTCAAAAATAAATAAACATTAAAAAAAATTAAAGAGAAAAAAAGAAAGAAAGCAGTAAAGGTATTTCTGCCAGAGGAAACAGATTAAGCAAAGATAAAGAAGCTAGAAACAGCATGGTGTATGCAGAGAATAAGCTTTATATTGGCAGAATAAAAGAAAAGTAGGAAGTGACAGGGAACAAGGCTGCAGAGGTTGGGAGAGTCCAAATACACAGAGGACCTTGTATGTGAAGTTATGAACCCTATGAGAATGGATGTTATATAAGAAAGTGATACAGATTTGAAAGTTTAGGTATATGATCCTGCAAGGGTAATGTGGGAGAGCTCTGAAGGAGAAGGAAGAGGCAGGAGGCTAGTGCAAGAGTGCAGGCAAGTAAGAAAAGGTGTGGATGTGAACTACAGGGGAAATGGCCAGGCAAAACAGGAGTTGAGAAATAGGAAATAAAGATCAGGAAGAATTAATGACTGACTGGAGACTTGAGTGAGACAAAGGAAAGAGTCCAGGTTAATGTCTCAGTTTCTAAATTGGGTAGAGAATGGTACTTCCAATCAAAATCAGATAGAGAAAAAGGATCAGGTTTGGAAGAAAAGAATTTCGCTTCCATCTTGGTGAGGTTGGAGCATCTATAGAATATCCAGATGGGAATGTCTAACAAGAGGTTATATATTCAAGTCTAACATTAGGGGGAAAGGTCAAAATAGAAATACAGCTCTGAGAATCTTTAGTATGTAAGTAATTATTAGAATTATGAGAGAACCTAAGAATTGAGAGACAAAAATTTTGCTCCCTCAAGGGACATTTGGCAATTTCTGAAGACATTTCTGGTGGTCATAAATAAATGGAGGGATGGGGGGGGGTGGTTACTACATGTAGTAGGCAGAAGTCAGGAGAGCCCCCATACGACAAAGAATTATCTAGTCCAAAATGTCAGTAAGTCCCAAATCTAAGAACCCTGCTACAGACTAAAGAAAATCAGAATAAAGAAAACACCTTGGGAAAACAAATATTTAGGAAATATCCACAAGAAGGAAAAGTCTGAGAAGAGGTAGATCGAGAAAACTTACTGTCATGGAAATCAGAGAAGTAGAGAATTTCAAGAGGGAGGAAAATGTTGAATTCAGTAAGTTAGAGCCAAACAATAAAGATTTCCGAGTATCCACTGGGTCTGCAACTAGAAGGTCACCAGCGATTTTAGTGATAGGAGGGCCAAATTATAGTAGCACAGTAATAATAAGAGATGAGAAAGTACACAAAATAAATGCAGAGTCCTCTTAGGAAATTTTATTGAAAAAGAAAGGAAGTAAGATTGGGCAGTAACTAAAGTGATGTTCTCAACTCTGGCTAAAATCAGAATAACCTCAGAAGGTTTTAAAAATTACCAATGCCTGGATCTCACTCAGAATACTTAAATCAGAATCCCTGGGGACCGGGACCAGGCATCAGTGTTTCTTAAAATATCCTCAGTGACACTAATGTACAGCCAGTGTTGAAAACCATGCTGCGGAAGTGTGGGGGGGTGGGGAGTAGCAAAGGGGAAAAGGGGAGCAAGGAGAAGAAAATGGATGAAACTAAATCTCAGAAGAAGCTGGTAAAGAATGAATCAGAAACATGGGCTGGTAGAGTTACTTTGAAAACAAAGGATACCTCATCTCAGGAGACTGGAAGGAGAAATAAATATTAGGTACAGAAACTGGACACAGGGTTTTTGGGAGTTCATGTCTAAGGCCTCAATTTTCAAAATGAAGAATATAAGTCAGCTGCTGAGAATCAGCCTACCAGATGGGAAATCTGGAATGAAATTTGGTGAAAGATCAAAATATTTCCTGAGGGGAATGCAAATTAAAAGACTAATCAAAAGCACTGACAGTCTAATGAAGATTAAATATACTTTGCCAGTTGCAGGGGCATCGACGGGCACACTTAATGATTTTCTTCCAGCAGTGCTCAGCCATCCCCCAGGGGAGGAGCAAGGAAAAGCAAACCACAACACGGATCCAAAATTGGCAGTTTAGTGGGTGGGAGAAAAAAAAAGTGCATAGGAAGTAAAATTTGAGAAGAACTAGCTAGGTTCAACAATGCAATCCACACTAGGTAGAGCAGCTAAAGTAATCTATATGCAGTTTAACTGGCACAGATTTACCTCTAAGCACCATACATTCTTATAATGGTCTAAGATTTTTTGGTTTTCGTCCTAGACAATGCCATTAAATTAGATTTCCTATATTCTATGACTGTCCTAAGAAGAAATGTCTACAACTAACTTTGAAATTTATAAGATATAATATGAACTAATGGACAAACAGATGGATAGGTAGGTGATAAGTATAGTAAACTATTAATAATAAAACCTAGAAGTTGTGTGTATGTGTGAGGGAGTACAGGCTCTAGAACAGCATTGTCCAATAGGACTGAGATAATGGAAATGTTCTATGAGTGCTGTAAAATATGGTAACTACTAGTTATCTGTAGCTACTGAGCCCTTGAAATATGGCTGTGTGAAGAATTTTGAGTTTTATTAACTTTTAATTAATTTAAATTGATATAACCACATGTGGCTAGTGGCTGCCATGCAGCACTAGATTTATATATCCCTGGGTTCAAGTAAATCCTGGCTCTACCACTGATCCAGGTTATTTTATTTATCTGAGTCTCAGTTTATTCTTATATAAATGGAGAACAGCAATAGCACCTACTAGTCCATATGGATTAAATAAGATAAGCAGAGAAAGCATTAAGCACAGTCCTATGCATATGGCAAACATTTACAAAATCTATTATTCCTACATGAGATCAAGCGCCAGCATCTGTTTTGCTCACCACTGTATCTCCAGTGTCTAATACAATTAGACAAGACTCTGCATTTATTCCTAGTAAATTTCATATTAAGTCCATTGCTCCAACTTGCTGAGGTCTTTTTGAATCCTAATGTCACCCAATATATTGGATATCCCTCCCTCTCCATATCTTCTGAAATTTTGATAAACAAATGTATCACCTATATATTAATCTGAGACACTAATAATAAAATTAACCAGAGACCTATAGCATTAGTTTCATCATCCTTTAGTTTATCATCACTCGTTAACTGGTAGTAGTTGAGTAAAGACATTCAATTTAACTTCACCTTCCTTCTTTCTATAGATCTCCATCTTATCCATAAAGGTAAGAAGTATGAGAACCTATAAGGATTAGATTAAGCCAATACGTCCTTCACTGAAACTACCATTAAAGAGAACTTAAAAACACTCACTCACCCTTCAATAGCTGGGGATCTATCAGGACGAGTACTTCCCCGCGATCTATATCTTCGAGTCATTGGCAGCCGTGGAGGCCGACTTGGTCCCCAGAAGTCGGTATGAGTTTGGTGACCCCTCTCATTGGCTCTATTATCTTGGTCCAGTGGACTGCTACTTAGAAATGGTCTGAAGTCTGGGAAAAACATCGTGTGGTCCAAATGTTCCCAGAGCTAGTAAAAAACAGAAATAAAGAACACATTACTCGTTTCAAGATCAGAGGAAAGAGGAAATGGTAAGAACAAATACTGAAAAAAGAGAGGAATAATTTTTAACACTTTGAAATTAAGCAGCTCCAAACTAAAGAAGTATATGTTGGGGCGCCTTGGTGGCTCAGTCAGTTAAGTGTCGGACTCTTGATCTAGGCCTAGGTCATGAGCTCATAGTTCATGGATAAAGCCCATATCTGTGCAGATAGTGTAGAGTCTGCTTGGGATTCTCTCTCTCTCTCCTTCTCTCTCTCTGCCCCTCCCTGACTCGCATGCATGCTCTCAAAATATAGAAATAAACTTTAAAAAATTAAAGAAGTATACGTTTCCTCAAGTCTATGGAGGAGAAAAGAGATACCTTTCAAATGCAAGCATGGAGGCTGGGGTTTACATACTAAGAAACTTCATTTCCTTCATATAGAAACGAACCAAAAGCTGGACCCCTTCCTTAACACTGAGCTCATATCCACAGGCCTCTGACCAGTTCCCCTTCTGAAGTAAAAATGTGAGCCAGAGATGATCATGGACTTCTGTCCTAAGCATAAGCAACCATTTAGATCAATGTTATATTCTTCTATTTTATCACAAATGACATCCATATTTCTACTATATAATAATCTAAGATTTAAATAAAATGGCTATATTTACATACACTTGTAAAAAAGCACCGTCACCACAGAGTGGAGACAGAGGTCTATAAAATACTTCTCTTGGATCTAGAAGCTACATCAAAAAGGGGTATTGTCAAAGCTTTAACAAGACAGTGTAGAAATATCTGTTAAGACCGTTCTGTTGTATATACTTTTATTTTATCATTAAAAGGGTGTTGTTGGGGGTATAGGGAGAGGACTGGGGGTGGGGATGTGTGTTTGTTGGGTTTGGCAAAGGGATTATTCAACAAAGAGTGAATGGAAAAAACAAACCACCACTAAAATAATTTAAATTTTATTTACCTGTACACCAGATACTTTAAGAGTTCCATAGAACAACACTACTTATTTCACTCCATCCAACCAAGTACATAATCCTGGTCACATCCTGTCTTTTTGTTTTGTTGCAAAGTTTTAAATCAAACAGACAAACCTATATTTAATGTATATATAATAATAGGGAGACAAAACTGCTCGGCACATGACCTTAGGTCTTAAAATCCTCACAGCTCATCTCCAGACTAAACATTTCCTCCAGAGACCCATACTAACAACGGCCTCCTCTACAAAGGGTCAGCAGCACAGGTGCAAGTTAAAGCTGAGCTGATTCTCGGGGCGCCTGGGTGGCTCAGTCGGTTAAGCATCTGACTTCGGCTCAGGTCCTGATCTTGCAGTTCGTGAGTTCGAGCCCTGCGTTGGGCTCTGAGCTGATAGCTCAGAGCCTGGAGCCTGCTTCGGATTTTGTGTCTCCCTCTCTCTCTGCCCCTCCCCTGCTCATGCTCTGTCTCTGTCTCAAAAATAAATAAAAACATTTAAAAAAAAAAAAAAAAAAAAAAAAAGCTGAGCTGATTCCAGACCCCACTCTAGTCTCAACATACTCAATTCTTGAAATTAAACAACTCTTGATTAGGTTTGTCAATAATGTTATTTTTTGCTATTTTTTCCAGTTTACATTTTGCTTCTTGATTTTCAAAGATGTTTCCTTCCTTTTTAATTAAAAAATACACAATCAATGTTACAAAAATGTGAACGCAGGATATAAAATATGAAGTGCAATCCAGTCTCCATTCAGCCATGACCAATTCCTACCCCTAATTCTACTCTCCTACTCAGAGGTTACTTTGGTGTATAGAATTCCAATCTTTAAATATAAGTGTTCACACACACGCACACACACTCCCTCCCCCTCCCTCCCTCCCTCTCTCTCTCTCTCTCTCTCTCTCTCTCATTCAACAAATGTTTGTTTAGCATGTACTCTGTCCCAATCACTTTCTGGGAACTGTTAAGATGCAGAAATGAATAAAATTTTTAAAAGAAAAAAAAAGAACCTCTGCCCTAATGGATTTCATTTGTAAGTGGGAAAAGACACTACCCCTCCCCCCAAAGGAAGACAAACTGCAAATGTTACATAAGGGATAAAAGCCATGGAGGGGAAAAAAAGGCTTGCACTGACTTAGAACACACACTGTCATATCATTCTTTTCAACAGTAGCATAGCCTGGATGTTTTGTATTTTATCTAGTCTTTACCATTTTTACTATGATCTCTAGTATTTGATACATCTAAAATAACATAATAAATGAGGTATAAGAAAATAAAATATATACCCATGTAACCATCTCTTAGTTCAGGTCACTAAAGCCACCGAAACCCTGTGTCCCTCCCTGCCCCAACCTCCAGAGTTAACCACTACCCGTAATTTTTTTATCATCCCCTCTTCTTCATAGTTTCACTAGAAATGCATATACCCCTAATAACATGGGCCTTATGGATTATGAAAGTGCTTTATGAAAGCACTTGCTTTCTTGGCTGCACATGTTGGTGCATTCATTTTCACACACACTTTATACCATACTTTTTAAAATCTTTTCTCCTCTCAATAAACATCTTACTGTTTCCAGGTTTTTGCTATAACAGCCAGTGTGAACATTCATGTATGTGTCTTCGGCTACAGAGGCAGAACGGTCTCTCCGTTGGTAAGACATATACAACTTTATATGGTCTATACGTCTTTACTTTACAAGGCAATGCCAAACTGTCTTCCAAAGTAGTTGTGCCAATTCACACATCCACCAAGAGTTTCCATTGCACCAGATCCTGGCAAGCACTAAATATCATAGGTCTTTTTTCTTTTTAGTTTTTACCAACCTACTAGATTGAAAATGGCATCTCACTGTAAGATTTTTGTTTCTGTTTTTGTTTCTGGTGTGTAAGAATAAACAGGAGGGTTTGTTTAAAATGTATATTCTTTGGCCCTACTCCAGAAAGTAAATTCAATAGGTCTGTAGTGAGCCTGAAAGACTCCCTTCAGCATATCTTATATAGAAGGCCTATCTATTAGCAATGAACTCCCTGAAACGTTGTTTATCTGGGAATGTCTTAATTTCTCCTTCATTTTTTTTTAACTTATTTATTTTTGAGTGAGAGAGCGCGCAAGTGATTGAGGGGCAGAGAGAGAGGGTGAGAGAAAGAATCCCATGAGGGGCAGAGAGAGAGGGAGAGAGAGTGCAGAGCCCGGTGCACAAGCTCACCGAATGCAGGGCTCAAACTCACGAACCGAACTGTGAGATCGTGATTTGAGCCAAAGCTGATGCTCAACTGACTGAGTTACCCAGGCGTCTCTCTCTCCTTAAATGTTATCACTGCTTCTAGCCTTTAATATTAACCCAACCTTGAATTCTTAGGATGAACACAGTAGATTGCTGGACTCTATTCTGGGGTTTTCTCCATCTACAATCAAGTGAATTGGCTTCTGATTTTCCTTTTGTGTCCTATCCTTGTCTGGTTTTGCTATCAGGTTATCCTAGCCCCATAAAATGTAGTAGGAAGCATTCTTTCTTTCTTATGGAAAGCACAGAAATAAAATTACTGAGTATTTTAAATTTTGTTAGATAGTACCAAACTATCCTCCAAAGGGCTATACCAATCTATACTCCTACCAGAGTATAAGAGCTTACATTCTCCATACTCTTGCCAATACTATTTTTTAACAAATTTTTAAAATTTCTAATGTCCAATCTGATAAGAAAAACATAAATAAGATTTCTCTAAATACTAATGAGATAAAGCACCTTTTCATTTTAAATGCCATTTGTACTTCTTATCATATCAGATTTATTTCCCTTTGTTTTCTAGTGACAGCCCCCTCTGGTAAAGATCACTTGCTTCTAGTCTGAAAAGTGGTTTACAACACAAAGTTTTTCTTGACTCCAAATTCCAAGGTAAATGCAACATTTAAATATCCAAAACTACACTTGCCTTTAATAAGTGAAAAAGTATGACCCCCTCCATGTTCTCCAACATCCAACTCACATAAACTATAGGAAATGTACAGTTCCTGTACTATACGAATAAAATTCCATAAAGTTTGCTCACAGAAAACTCTCCAAAGGAAAAAACTAACTATGGGGGCACCCGGGTGGCTCCACTGGCTGAACGTCCGACTCCTGATTTCAGCTCAGGGCATGACCCCAGAGCCTCATGTTGAGCTCTACACTGAGCATGGAGCCTACCTGAGATTCATTCTCATTCTCATTCTCATTCTCATTCTCTCTCTCTCTCTCTCTCTCTCTCTCCGCCCCCTCCCCTGCTCAAGCACACACGCTCTCCCTCTCTCAATAATAAAACTAAATATGTGAAAATTTGAATAGAAGAAAAATCAAGCACCAAGACCATAATATCAATAATATGCATTGATAATTATATACAAATTGTTACCACATCTAACACATGTAAAAATTCTGAAGGAACCCAAGTTCAGAAGCAGCTTCAACATCAGCATAAGGCATTTTGTTACTTGTCTGGAAACCACAAATTAGTGCAAACAAATAATATCAATGTACCTGTCCCAAAATAATAGCGTACCCTGACCACAGAACACAGGATAAAAAATGCATTACACAAATGTATACCAAATCAACACCAAGATAAGAACAGTTTCAGGTCATTTGCCTCTGAGCAGACTTAGACAAGCATAAGAGGAAAAAAATAGCTCATATACAAAACTGGGTATTCAGAACATGGCTTACACAAGTAAAAACAGAGAACACTATTACAAAGTTTGGGTGAAACATTTAAAAGAATCACAGAGACCGTTTGTTTGACAAGTTTTGCTTGAAAAAGTGAAATGTTGGGGCACCTGGGTGGCTCAGGCAGGTGAGTGTCCGTCTTCCGCTCAGGTCATGATCTCACAGTTCATGGGTTCAAGCCCTGCGTCAGGCTATGTGCTGACAGCTCAGAGCCTGGAGCTTGCTTCAGATTCTGTGTCTCCCTCCCTCTCTCTGCCCCCTCCCCCACTCATTCTCTGTCTCTCTCACTCTCAAAAATAAACAAATATTAAAAAAAAATTTTTTTTAACTGAAATGTTATTATGAATGCAGGTAAAAAGACAATGCTTCTGAAAATACATGGACTGAAATATTTATGTATTTCAATACAAAAAAACAGGATGTGGGGCACCTAGGTGGCTCAGTCCGTTGAATCTCAATTCTGGTTCAGGTCATGATCTCACGGTTCAAGAGTTTGGGCCCCAAGTGGGGTTTGCTGCTGTCAGTGCACAGCCTGCTTCAGCTCCTCTGTCCCTCTCTCTCTCTGTCTCTCTCCCCCACCTGCGTGCTTTCTCTCTCTCAAAACAAAAACAAAAACAAAAAACAAAAAAAGGGGCGCCTGGGTGGCTCAGTCGGTTAAGCGGCGGACTTCGGCTCAGGTCATGATCTCGCAGTCCGTGAGTTCGAGCCCCGTGTCGGGCTCTGTGCTGACAGCTCAGAGCCTGGAGCCTGTTTCAGATTCTGTGTCTCCCTCTCTCTGACCCTCCCCCATTCATGCTTTGTCTCTCTGTCTCAAAAATAAATAAACGTTAAAAAAAAAAATTTAAAAAAAAAACAAAAAACCCAGAATGGGCAGTACTTTCCATTTAGCACAATCTGCTGTACGCTAACCATGATCAGATGAGCACCTCTTAAAATACTATGGTCTGTTCCTCAAAAGTTAAAGAGTTACCATATGACCCAACAATTTCACACCTAGTCATATACCTAAGAAAACTGAAAAACATATGGTCACACAAAAATCTGTACACAAATATTCATTATTCATAACAACTAAATAGTATAAACAACCAAATGCCCACCAACTGATGAATGAATAAACGAAATACTGTTTTGCCATACAATTGAAATATTATGCAGCCATAAAAAAATTGAAAAAAATAAAGTACTGATACATGCTACAACATGGATGAACCTTGAAAACATTATAAGTGAAAAACATCAGTCACAAAAGTCACATAATGTATGATTTATATAAAATGTCCCAAATAGGCAAATCCACAGAGAAAATAAATTGGTGGTCTTACCTAGGACTGAGGGAGCTGGGGAGAAAAAGGAGTGACTACTAATGGGCATAGGGTTACTTTTTGGGGTGATGAAAAAGTTCTAGAATTAGTGGGGATGGTTGTATACTATGAACATACTAAAACCACTGAATTGTACACTTTAAATGGGTGAATTATGTGGTATGTGAATTATATCTTAAAAAATACTAGTCCCACAGAGATAAATCAATTTAGAGTACAATTTTGAAAAAGTGCACAACTTTATGAAAATATTAAATCAAGATAAGGAATACAACCATCACCTCCAAATGTATTCTAATGCCCCTAGGTAATCCCTCCTCCTACCCCTCCCTAACCCTAAGCAACCACTGATCTTTCTGTGGTTTGTGTTTTCTAGAATTTTATATTTTCTGGAATTTCATTTAAAGGGGATATTGTGTATACTCTGGCTTCTTTTAATCAATTATTTTGACATTCATCCACATTTTTACATGTATGTATCAATGGTTTATGCTCAGAAGTATTCCATAATATGGTTACCATAATGTGTCTAACCTTTCACCTGTTGATGGACATTTAGATTGTTTCTAATTTTTAGCTATTAGAAATAAAGTCACTATGAATATTTGTATACGTATTTATATATGCAGATACATCTTTGAAAAAAAAAGCCAGCTAGTGTGTTTTCTAAAGTGATTGTGCCATTTTTATATTCAATTTCAGCTGTTCCACAGCCTCACCGAGTTAGTATGGCAAGCTTTTCAAATTTTAGCCATCCGGAGAGTTGTGCAGTGGTATATTTCACTGTTGTTTTAACTTGTATTTCCCTAATGGTTAATGACGTTGAGCATTTCTTTTTTTGATGTTGAGCATTTTTCTACATGTTTATTTGCCCTATGTACATCTTTTTTGGTGAAGATTATTTCATTTTAAGAAGTTCTTTATATAGCTGGATACATTTTTCTGCATGTTTATTTGCCCTATGTACATCTTTTTTGGTGAAGATTATTTCATTTTAAGAAGTTCCTTATATAGCTGGATACAAGTCCTTTATGAAATAAATAATCTGAAGATATTTTCTCCCAGACTGTGGCTTGTCTTTTCATTCTTATGAAGAAGAGTAGAAGTTTTTAATTTTGATGAAGTCCAATTTATCAGCCTTTTCTTTTATGGAGCATACTTTTGGGGTCATATCTAAGAAATCTTTGCCTAACCCAAGGTCATAAAGATTTTTTCCTATGTTTCCTTCTTCAAGTTATCAAAAGTTTTACATTTAGGTCTACTTTCTATCTTGAGCTCATTTCTGTATATGGTTTAAAGTATGTATCTAGGGGCACCTGGCTGGCTCAGTCGGTTAAGCGTCTGACTCTTGATCTTGGCTCAGGTCATAACGTTACAGTTCTTGAGTTTGTGCCCCATATCAGGCTCTGCGCTGATGGCAAGGAGCCTGCTTGGAATTCTGTCTCTCTTTCTCTCTGCTCTCCCCCCATTTACGTGCTCGCTCTCAATCAAAATAAATAAACTTTAATGAAGTATGTATCTAAGCTCATATTTGTGTACTGTGACTATCCAAATGTTTCAATACCATTTATTTATTTATATTTTTAATTTTTAATTTTTGAGAGAAAGAGAGAGAGCATGAGTGGGGAAGAGGTAGAGGGGCAGGGAGGAGGGAGACAGAGAGGGAGAGAGAGGGAGGGAGAGAGAGGGAGGGAGAGAGAGGGAGAGAGAGGGAGAGAGGGAGGGAGAGAGAGAGAGGGAGGAGAGAGAGAGAGAGGGAGGGAGAGAGAGAGAGGGAGGGAGGGAGGGAGAGAGAGAGGGAGGGGGAGAGAGAGACGGAGGGAGAGAGAGAGAGAGAGACGGAGGGAGAGAGAGAGAGGGAGGGAGAGAGAGAGAGAGGGAGGAGAGAGAGAGAGAGGGAGGGAGGGAGAGAGAGGGAGGGAGGGAGGGAGAGAGAGGGAGGGAGGGAGGGAGAGAGAGAGGGAGGGGGAGAGAGGGAGGGAGAGAGGGAGGGAGAGAGGGAGACAGGGAGAGAGGGAGACAGGGAGAGAGGGAGGGAGGGAGAGAGAGAGGGAGGGAGGGAGGGAGGGAGAGAGAGAGAGAGAGAGAGAGAGAGAGGGAGGGAGGGAGGGAGAGAGAGGAAGGGAGGGAGAGAGAGAGAGAGGGAGGGGGAGAGAGGGAGGGAGAGAGGGAGGGAGAGAGGGAGACAGGGAGAGAGGGAGACAGGGAGAGAGGGAGGGAGGGAGGGAGAGAGGGAGGGAGGGAGGGAGGGAGGGAGAGAGAGAGAGAGAATATCCTAACAAAGCTGCACACTCAGCGAGGAGCAAAACACAGAACTCGATCCCACAACCCGAGGATCATGACCTGAGCTGAAATCAAGAGTTGGACGCTCTGGAACCAGAAAAGGCCCTGAATAGCCAAAACAATCCTGAAAAAGAAAACCAAAGCTGGAAGCATCACAATCCCAGACTTCAAGCTGTATTACAAAGTTGTGATCATCAAGATAGTATGGTACTGACACAAAAACAGACACTTAGATCAATGGAACAGAATAGACAACCGAGAAATGGACCCACAAACATATGGCCAACTAATCTTTGACAGAACAGGAAAGAATATCCACTGGAAGAAAGATAGTCTCTTCAGCAAATGGTGCTGGAAAAACTGGACAGCAACATGCAGAAGAATGAACCTGGACCACTTTCTTACACCATACACAAAAATAAACTCAAAATGGATGAAAAACTTAAATGTAAGACAGAAAGCCATCAAAATCCCAGTGGAGAAAACAGGCAACAACCTCTTTGACTTGAGCCACAGCAACTTCTTACCTGAATGTCTCCAGAGGCCAGGGAAACAAAAGCAAAAATGAACTATTCCTTTTTAAAAGAATTTTTTTTAACATTTATTCATTTTTTGAGAGACACAGACAGTGCGAGTGGGGAAAGGACAGAGAGGGAGACGCAGAATTCAAAGCAGGCTCTGAGCTGTCAGCACAGGGCCCAACATGGGGTTCAAACTCATGAACAGTGAGAACATGACCTGAGCCAAAGTCGGATGCTTAACCTGCTGAGCCACCCAGGCGCCCCAAAAACAAACTATTCCTCATCAAGATAAAAAGCTTCTGCACAGCGAAGGAAGCAAACTAAAAGGCAACCAACGGAATGGGAAAAGATATTTGCAAATGACATATCTGATAAAGGGTTAGTATCCAAAATCTATAAAGAACTTATAAAAACCAACACAATCCAGTGAAGAAATGGGCAAAACATGAACAGACACTTTTCCAAAGAAGACATCCAGATGGCTAACAGACACATGAAAAAATGCTCAACATCACTCATCATCAGAGAAATACAAATCAAAACCACAATGAGATACCACCTTACAGTGTGGCTAAAATTAACTCGGGCAACAACAGATGTTGGCGAGGATACAGAGAAAGAGGAACGCTTTGCACTGCTGGTGGGAATGCAAACTGGTTGCAGCCACTCTGGAAAACAGTATGGAGGTTCCTCAAAAAGTTAAAAATAGATGGGGCTCCTGGATGGCTCAGTCAGTTAAACGTCTGACTTTGCCTCAGGTCATGATTTTGCAATTTGTGGGTTCAAGCCCCATGATGGGCTCTGTGCTGACAGCCTGGAGCCTGCTTGAGATTCTGTGTCTCCCTCCCTCTTTGCCCCTCCCTGGCTCATGCTCTGTCTCTCTCAAAAATAAATAAAGGTTAAAAAAGTTAAAAAAAAAAAAAAGTTAAAAATAGAACTACCCTATGACCCAGGAATTGCACTAGTAGGCATTTATCCGAAGGATACAGAAGTGCTATTTCGAAGGGGCACATGCACTCTAATGTTTATAGCAGCACTGCTGACAACAGCCAAAGTATGGAAAGAGCCTATATGTCCATTGACTGATGACTGGATAAAGAAGATGTGGTATATATACACAATGGAATATTACTTGGCAATCAAAAATAATGAAATCTTGCCATTTACAACAACATGGATGGAACTAGAGTTATTATGCTAAGCAAAATCAGTCAGAGAAAGACAAGTATCCTATGACTTCACTCATGTGCAATTTAAGATACAAAACAGATGAACGTAAGGGAAAGGAACCAAAGATAATATAAAAACAGAGGGAGATAAACCATAAGAGGCTCTTAAATATAGAGAACAAGCTGAGGGTTGCTGGAGGGGTGTTGGGTGGGGGGAATGGGCTAAAGGGGCAAAGGGGCATTAAAGAGGACACTTGTTGGGATGAGCACTGGGTGTTATATGTAAGTGATGAATCACCAAATTATATTCCTGAAACCATTATTACAATATATTTGAAAGCCTATCCTTTTTCTCCTGAATTGCCTTTGTTCCTTTGTCAAAATCAGTTGTCCATAGTGTATGTCTGTTTCTAGACTCTGGATACTCTGTTCTTCTGATCTATCTGTCTTCATGACAATACCACTGTCATGATTACTGTAGCTTTATAATAAATTTTGAAATCAGGTAGTATTGGTCCTCCAACTTTTTTCTTCTTTTTCAAAGAAGTTTTAGCTATTCTACATATTTGCATTTCCATGTGAATTTAGAATCTGCTTGTCAATTTTTTTAAAAAATACTTTTAATGTTTATTTTTGAGAGAGAGAGACAAAGACAGAGACAGAGCATGAGTGGGGGAGGGGCAGAGAGAGGGAGACACAGAATCCAAAGCAGGCTCCCAGGCTCTGAGCTGTCAGCACAGAGCCCAACACGGGGCTCAAACCCACAAGCCGTGAGATCATGACCTGAGCTAAAGTCGGACACTTAACTGACTGAGCCACCCAGGCACCCCTTTGCTTGTCAATTCCCATAAAAAAGCTGACTGGGATCTTCACTAGAATTATACTGAATTATAAATGACATCCCAACAATATTAAGTTGATCCATGAGTGGTACATATTTCTCCACTGGTGTTCTTCAATTTCTCTAAGTAACATGTTATAATTCTCCATGTTCAGATCTTAGACATCTTTCTGAAACTTAAAATATTTAATATTTGTATACAATTATAAATTATTTTTTAATTTCAATTACCAACTGTTGCTAATATGTAAAAATATATTTGATTTTTGTTTTTCTTATATCCTGCAACCTTGCTAAATCCACTACCTCTAACAAGGGCTTTCTTATAGATTCCATCAGGTTTCCAACATAAAAGACCATGTCAATATGTCTTCACTTCCAATGTGGATGCCATTTATATGTGTGTGTGTATCTCTCTATCTTATTACACTGGCTAGAACCTCCAAAACAACATTGAACACAGGTGATGAAGGAAGACATCCTGGTCTTGTTCCTGATCTTAGCTAGAAAACACTTTGTTTCACCATTAATTATGACGTTAGTTGTAGGATTTTATTAGATGCTCTTTGTCAGATTAAGGAAATTACCATCTATTTTAGTTTGCTGAGAGTTTTTATCAAAAATTAATGTTAGTGAGCATCTGGGTGGCCCAGTTGATTGAGTGTCCAACTTTTGATTTTGACTCAGATCATGATCTCACAGTTAATGGGATCAAGCCCTGTGTCAGGCTCCACCCTGATGGTGCAGAGCCCGCTTGGGTTTCTCCCTCTCTTCTCCTCTCTCTCTGCCCCTCCCCCACTCAGATGCTCACTTTCTCTCAAAATAAACATTTTTTAAAAATTGATGTTAGATTTTGTCAAATGCTTTATTTGCATCCATTAAGATGACTGTATGATAGTGTTACTATGGTGAATCATGTTGATTTTCAAATGCTGAACTAATATTCAAATTATGAACCTTGTATTCCTGAACTGAAATAAATCCCATTTGAGTATGATGTCTAATCCTTCTCATAGTGTTGGGTTCTATTTGCTAAAATTTTGTTTAGAATTTTCACATCCATATTCATGTTCATGAGGGGATATGTCCATAGTTTTTCCCGACTCATGATTTTTAGATATTAGAAACCTAAACTATATATTCATCCTGAGAAAGGTAGTAACTGTTATTAGCAAGTAGGCAAAGAAGTACAGGGATCTCACTTATCATGGAAATAAAGCTTCTACTTAGAAGTAAATGGAAGGATGAATAAAATTATTGCAAACCTCAAAGCTAAGAGGACAATTTAAAGACCTATACTTTAAAAGGTCTGTCTCCAGGAAATAGATTTGTTCAATAAATCAAGGAAAAATTAGAATAGTTTTTTTTTTAAGAATAATAAACAACAACAACAACAAAAAAGAATAATAAACAGGGCACGTGGGTGACTCAGCTGGTTAAGCAAGGACTCTTGATTTCAGCTCAGGTCATGATCTCGTGGTTTGTGGGATCAAGCCCGCTGTCAGGCTTTGCACTGACAGCTCAGAGCCTGCTTGGGATTCTCTCTCTCCCTCTCCCCAACTTGTGCTCTCCCACATGCACACTCTCTCTCAAAAATAAGTAAACATTAAAAAAGAAGAAGAAACATTAGAATAATTACAAGGAGCAGTAATTATGAGCAGAAAGAAAAGTAAAAAAAAGTGTGCTCAACCTCAAATCAACTCAGGGGTGTGTGGAATATAAGGCTTAAAAGTAAATGGATGGGGCACCTGGGTGGCTCAGTCAGTTAAGTGTCCGACTTCAGCTCAGGTCATGATCTCACAGTTTGTGGGTTCGAGCCCCGCGTCGGGCTCTGTGCTGACAGCTCAGAGCCTGGAGCCTGCTTGGGATTCTGCATCTCCCTCTCTCCCTGACCCTCCCCCACTCACACTCTGTCTCTCTTTCAAGAATAAACATTAAAAAAAAATTAAAAAAATAAGTAAATGGAAATTTGGGGCACCTGGGTGTCTCCACCAGGTGAATGTCCAACTCTTGGGTTTCGGCTCAGGTCATGATCTCATGGTTCATGGGATCGAGCCCCACACTAGGCTTCGTGCTGACAGCATGGAGCTGCTTAGGATTCTCTTTCAAAATAAATAAACTTTTTTTAAAAACAGTAAATGGAGATTCAGAGGTTTGTAATACACTGGCTGGGCAAGAAAAGGGCCCTCAAAAAGAAATCTTAAGACTATTGTTGCAACCACGACAAATTCCTAAATTTTACTAAAATACAGAACTCAAATACTATTCATAAAGAAAAATTATGATGTACAATCCCCTATCCCCCAGTAATATAAACACTGTCATAAATAATCTCTGGAAAGGCCCCTCCTCCCAAATGACTTTAAATTTACAGGCCATGGACTCTGGGCAACTGGCACACACTGAACAGAAAACTGGCAAGGCTGACACCAAGAATATATTATTTTACCCTTCTTCCTTCAGTTACCATTAAGTTTGTAGTCTTTGCTTGACAACAGTGTTATGGGTGTGAACTGAGTAAGCACTGAATTATCCAAAGTTCTTTTTTGAACAACTGCTGAAAAGCTCAGGAGCTTTACTTGACATTTCCAAACCGACTGGATGTGAAGCAGGTACCATGAAATGAGCTTTACGTCTTCACACTAAAAAGTGAGACACATGGAAAGATCTGGCTGAATTAATTCAAACTTTAAGATTAAATCCAGGCTGCAACTGCTCAAAGAACCCAAATTCTACTGGTCAAGTGAGTGCAAGCCCTCTGGCTGAGACTAAGAACAAACAGGTAAAGGATGGTTAACCTGGAGAAGGATGGCTTAAAATCTTTAACTCCCTTTTTACTAGGTTGAATCATTTACAATTGCCATTTCTGTAGGTCAGAAATAGAATATTGACAATTTTATTTAGTTCAATGTAATTTAATTCTACACTGTTTTTTATTATTTCGGAGCCTTCTCCACAGGTCCCAAGAGCACACACAAAGAACATAAGTTGGTACTGGAGAGTCTTTCTTCATGGAGGTAAAAGCGAAACTTATCTCACGTTATCACTAACCTTCTCCCCCAGCTGCCACAGTCACTACTTCTACACCCCTGCTAATTTCAGGCTTAAATTACTGAACTCAAAAGTGAAGAGGGAAGAATCAGATCTCCCATTTCCATCTCTGACCCCTTCACTCATCCTTCGTTATTCTTCTCTACCAGAGGAGTGATGTATCTTACTGGTGAGTGGCAAGAGCCTAACATTGGCTGATTCATTTCTCCAATGGATGGAGTTCACATTTTAGGACGCTATAAAAATGCAGAAGGAATGGTTCTGAATATGAATGCCTGTTCTGCAACCTCTAATTCTTAGGTTAGTCATCCTATGTAAACTCAGGATGTCGACTAGGCCACGGATCAATTATGTTCTCCAATATGGTTGAATAAGACTAAATTTTTATTTCCATCTGTCTGGCTTCTGTGGTTTATTTCTCAAGGTGTTCTAGACTCAGAGGTTAAGGGAAAAGATACAATCAATGATCAACCATCACATATAACCAGACATGTTTAACACAAGGTAATAGTTTAATAAATACAGGGTACATGTGAGACAATATAATCTCAAAATATGTAATTCTTTTAACTACAAAGAGACAAAAAAGATTTTTGACGTAATCCTAAATAAATTTTAAAAAGCAGAAATACTCTGTGAATGCCTCTGAAAACAGTTATAAAGCATGCATGTGAAAAATGTAAGATATTATGCAAAGAAATAAATAAAGCTAAAATAAGGTGATGAGAATACAGGAGATTTTTTATTTTTTAAAAAATCTTCTTAATGTTATTATAGAATCTTTCGGTGCCTATGCCTCAAGATAAAACCTGAAAGGAAATGTATGGAAAAAAGGAGCTCTTGGAATAGCGGCACTCCAGATGTTTTTTAATATCTCTTAATTGTCGTTATAATGCCACATCATGTACCAAAAGAAATTTTATTCAAATAAATATAAATCAGAATGCTCAGAGCACCCCACCCTCTTGTGTATACCTGGGAGTTCTGTTTCCAGGAAGCCATCTATCTTATTTTCTGCTAATCCGAGGCAGCAGTCACAGCCACTCTTGCACTGAAGTGATCTGTTTAGGTAAGCTGAGACTCTCAGATCAGATGTCTCACTGGTACCAGGTCATGGTCAGCTTTCAAGTAATCAATGAAACCCTCATGTAGCCATGGGCTCAATTCCCCAGGTTACCACCAGGAACCTCAGTACAGCAATGTCCTTCCTGTCTCCAAACTGCTAGCAACATTTTTAGGTTCATTCTCCACTGACCTTTGCGCAATACTCAAACAAAGCTCCCATTTAACTGGCAACCCTCCTCCCACCCTCACTCCATCTTTACCCTCTTTCTGTCTTCCCCACCCCAGATCCACTTAATTTAAAAAAAAAAAAAAAAAAAAAATCAATACCAATCTTGTTGAAAGTTTTGCTTGGACTAAGTCTCTTCTAATATATCTAGTATTTTAATTAAGTCAGCTATTAGTAAAGGCTAATTATAGAAAATGGCCTTGTCTTTCTTTGTACAAGCAACTCTGACTGAAGAAAAACAGAACAAAATTGAGCATAAGGTTTTGCTGAAATATCAACTAAAATCTGGAAAAGGAAAAAAAAAGTTTGGTTGCTATTTATAATTTTCTACGTTTTTTATCCAGGGACAAGAGTATAAAACCCTACAATTTATGAATGCTATTTTGAGATAATTTTTCTCACCTAATCGCTTTTTTAAATACCATCTACCCTGTTTAAACTTCTCTATGAAGGAATTTTACCTTCCTTCACTCATGCATGGCAGGCACACTGGCCTGCACATCTAACATGTATTAATTCATTTAATCCCTGTGAGGTAGATGTTATCCCCAATTGACAGGCGAGGAAACGAGGCACTGAGAGACCCTAAGTAATTTTGCCCAGGTTACATAACAGTTACATACCAGCTCAACCCAGGATGAAGCTGAGGCAATCTTGTTCCAGACATACTACTATGTTGTCTGACCTTTCCTGCTAGAGACTGCAGCCCCCCAATCTCTCCCTTCTCCTGTGCTTGTTACATACACCCCACAATAAGCTTATCACACTCTGTATACTCTTTGTTTTCTTATTTGCTTCATATGTGTTTGTACTTGTTCCCCAACTAAATTATAAGTTCCTGGCAGGCAAGGCAACCATGACATTTGCTTCTTGCCCCTACTTCCAGCAGATTGCTATGTATAAAACATTCAATACACCCTTTTTAAGCTGATTGATTTAAATCCCTGGCAATTTCTATAACATTATAAAAAGAGATTTTTTTCTATTTTCTAAATTCAAAAAGGAGAAAACTGACATATTCAAGCATGATGACCAGAGAGTTCTACAGAGGGAAAACTGGGCATAATCCTGCCCTTGCTACAACCCTAAGGGACATGAAGCCACGGGCTATATGACTCAGCAAAATTACTTTAACACCTGAAGGATAGCTCATGCCATCAGTGACAGATTTAGCATTACTAAAGTTAGGAAACTGACTACCTATATTTATTTTTCTTCTTAATGCATCTCCTCCTGGTGAGTCATATCTACAAAACTGACAGACTGAAGTTTTTCCATTTCCTAAGAGAACTAACATTTAAAGAAAATCAGATGAAGTTTCTTCAGCATATGTATAATCAGTAAGTGACAATCTGTGTTAGCAGGAATAGCACACACAGGGAAAAACATACTAAAATCAGAAAGGCTTCCAGGCCTGGCAAGCATACTAAATTTTAAATAATGTTTTTTAATCCATCAAAACAAGAAAATAAAAATGGGTGTTCAAAGACACGAAATGTTTTAAAGCACACGCTAATCAGCCCATGTACTAAGGCACTTCAGAGTTAACCGAAAACCTTAAGACTGGATATTAAGAAGTACACAGACCATAAGTAAAAGAAAATACCCTTAGTAAAACAGGACTTTTACTCAAACATTTCATCAAGCTTCTTGACTGTAATTCTACAACATAAAAATCTGGGGGACTACAGGTCTTAAGAGAAATTTCAGAGGATAAAGGAGAGAAGCTTAGGGTTTTATGGGCTTCTTATTGAACACCAACTTTCCAATGCACGGCTAACAGCTTTAATTTACACACAAATAAATATCAAAAAATTGTGCTAGCTCTCTAATGCAGCTGAGCTATCTCTGGAAAAGGCTAATGTGATCCTGAAATACACACAAAAAATTCTGATTATGGGATTTAACTTTTTTTCTTTTAGCATCTGTTAGCTTTCTGAAGCCAACCAAGTTGTGTGGCAATAGAAGCAAAAGCAAACCGGTGTTTCTTGTAGGCTGAGACAGATGGCCTGTTCCTTATGCGCTACAGTCTCTAAATTATTAAAAACAAAGAGCATTTAACACCACTTACCTATACACTTAAAAATGGTTAAAATGATCAAAAGCAAACAAACAAGGAATTTTAAGCCAGTGAATAAAGCGAAAAAGAAAATTACTCTGAATTTAATGTAAAATGGTCTTCCAAGATGCAGACTAATGTGTTTTCAAATCATAGTTGTCCCCAAAAATATGGACAGTACATTCTATAAAGAACTATAAATTAATTATAGGTCCACCTTGAGAGCTGGAGGCAAGTAAATACAGTATTCTTCATCTGGCCCCCTAATTCCAATCACACCAAACCACCATATTCATTAGAGGCAACCTCTAAAAAGCAGTCCTTCTGTGTACAGTTGAAGACTGTGCCTCGTTGTGACTTCAAGTACAACTCATTCTGCCTGCTCTTTACTGGGCTGTCACATCACCAAAGCAGAGTATACAGCACTGTTGTTTCACAAACAACACAGCTTTTTTTCTCACACCACCAGGTTTAAAACAGCACAGATGAAGGAGGTTACTCTCTCTTCATCAAGGGTTTACCAAAAGTAACATGCCAAAGGCCGAACTACTAAAACACAAGTATCTTCCTGAGGGCTACTCTGGCACACATCTTTCTTATAGACTCTGATGTTTTGCTGCACTGGGAAGTGAAAATCCGTCAAGATTTTAACACCCACCCACTCCCTACAGAATCCCTACAGCCAAAGGAAAACTTACCTCTGCAAAGTGTGTTGATGTGCTATTGTCTATCCGGCTGCTGCCACCACCTACAAAACTGAAGAGAAAAAGGAATGAGTACCAGTTCTATTCCTAGGAACGAGCTTCCCTCCCAGAAGCTAAATATAGAATGGTACAATGAGAACAAAGCCCAATAAGGAAAAATAACTCATCCCAACGTGACACCTACGAAGGAAATTATGAAGAACTGGCTTGTGGCTTAATCTATGAAAAACATTTTAACAAACTACAAAACCAAGCATAAATCAAGTGAAAAATTGAAAAGAGGGGCCACCACAGAGTGGGAAGAAGGACCCACAGCCAGCAATGCAATTCAAATTTGACCCAGCAAGAGAAGAAAAACATTTATTCTCAAAGAGGCGAAGAACTAAAACAAGATTCTCGAAACGTTTCACTAAAAAATCATTCAACCACCAGATGAACACAACATGTAAGACTATTTGGGAATGATTAAATATAGTACTGCAAGGGGTCTGGTACGATATTTAGCACATTATAAAAGAACTCAATAAACATTTTTTCTCCTTCTGACAGTTTTCCCTATTCTTTGATTATCCTATACATCTTTCAGGGCCCATCTCAAATGCTACCTCCTTCATGAAGTCTTTTCTGAGCTCACCAACCAAACGAGGATCCTCCACACCCCTCTGCACTTTGACTTTGATTCTAAATTCTACCTTTTTATAAATATCTAGTATTTGTCTCATCCATTTCTAATCCTTCCCTCCTTTCATAAATATAAATTCAGAGGGTAAAGACTGTATTAATACCACAAATATATGTAAAGTGTTTACTGTGTGTCAGACATTATACAGAGCACTCACCATTTTTGAAAACCTGAAACGCTGTATCTTATGTTGATAACTTGCAAATAAAAGTTGAGTTAAAATTGAATGTGGAAACAAAATAACTACTCCTAAAGATTAGGGAGAAATATCAGATCCCATGAAATTTGCAAAAAAAAAAAAAAAAGAGAGAGAGAGCCAGAGAGCGGAAAATGGCCAACACTTTGTGGGGCAGAGAGGGATAGAAAGAATCAGAAGAACTGCTAGATACCACTTTTACTTCAAGAGACACAAGCCTACAAACATGTACACACAGTCACTCCAATGATACAAGTCCACAAACTACAGTAGCTTTCAGTTTCAGAACGCCAATCCAGGCACTGAGCTCAGCTCACTGAGGAAACAAACAGACCCTGGTTAGCCTAGAACCAAAAGTGAAAAAGTAAAGCTAATGCCATCCCCTATGTAGCCATGCTCAGGCCTTATTTGCTAATTAGAAACCATTTAACACTTATATTTGTTTCAGAAGTTAAAAACACTTTTACAAAAACATTTCAAATGTAGAACAAGCCCTCTAGAAATACTAGTACATTTATGCTAAATTACGTAAATAAATTCAAATACCACCATGTACCCATTTTATTGCTCAAGCCTAGATAGGCCTCCAGGGCTCTTTCCTGCCTTTACTATCTGGTGTCAGAGATTCAAATATCCTTGGTAATTAAAGCTATCAACTCTATTTTCTTATAGTTCTGCTCCCCTTGAAACTCCCCCAGCATTCCCTTTCCTTAAAATTCCTCCATATTTTAAGAGTGACAGGGCTAATCATAGAGAAGGGACAACCACATCTCCTGAGAAATGTTCTCACAAATGTTACAAATGCCCCTCTGACGAATGTCTAGTAGCATCTGGAGCCCATTATCCAGTACCTACATGTAAGGACCTCTTCTCATTAATTTTTATCATCCATTACTTACACTGTAATTGCTAAGTATGCAAATCAGCAAATGTTTAGGAACTTCATAAAAGGGAATATCATGCTAGCTCTAAAATACTGATTCTGAGAAAAAGGTTTCTTCAACCATTTAAAACACTGATCTTTCAGGGGCACCTAGGTGGCTCAGTCAGTTAAGACTCTTGATCTCAGCTCAGATCATAACCATGATCTCACGGTTATAAGATGAAGCTCCACATCTGGCTCAGCACATGGAGCCTACTTGGAATCCTCTCTCTCCCTCTCTGCCCCTCCCCTGCTTGCACACACCAAGGCACACACTCTCTCAAAATAAACAAACATTTAAAGAATAAATAAGTAAAATACTGATCTTTTAAAAGACATAATCTTTACATCTGAGTATTTGCTACCAATAGCACTTGCACAAGATAACCTTTGACCTACAAAGGCACAAATAAAAGAATTAAGTCAAGTGAAAGCAGGATCCATAAAATTCATAGTTCCCTGCTAAAAAAAAAAGATTCATCCTGCAGTTGATCACCATCTGCACTTAGAACCGTACTTTGTATACAGGGCTAAAGAAACCAAGGTTACTACTTAGAAAATTTAGAAAAAAATAAGCCAATTAATTGCTTCCCAATAACCAATATGCTCCTTACTTAACACATGCACAGCGTAAGTGTTTGCAGTAAGTATGTGATGCAATTGTAACAGCACAAATAAAAAGCTACCCCAAGTTAGCATGCCATTCACACAAAATTGCTACTTTCGCTGTCATGCTAATTTCCACAGGTTTAGAGCTAGTATTATGTTATTTAAAACCAAGGCTATTAGATCAACATGTAAGTGTTTGTACCAAACTTGATCTCATGCCATATACTGCCCCAAGAAGCTCCAGTTCATGTACACATATAATCGCCAATCGTTAATAAAGTTAAACTAATAGTACATACTGTAAAATGTGTAGTTTTTCCTGGTTGTGGAAGGGACCTTCAACTTTAGAGTCTGCCAACAGCAACAGTAAAGACATTATTTACTGCCATTAAAACCTCCAGTAAAGGAATTACTTACTGCCATTAAAACCTCCAAAGTCACTCCAAGATTAAAAGAAGCTTCAAATTACAGGTTCTTTTTATCCAGTCAGTATTTCTTCATTTGTCCAGCCACTGTCTAACCACATAGCCACAAAAGAACAAATGTGCCATTATGTTTAGCCAAAAAAGGCCATCATCCTATCAACACTATTCTTTTTATTTTTTACAGTTTTATTCATATTAACCAAGATGTACTATAAAATACTGTCACTCAGAAATAGTTTCTCTTTTTACAGGTTTTAGATCTTTAATAAGACCAATTTCAAGCATTACAAACCCAAGTATTAACATTACAGTGACAAGATGGCATAGGCAATGCTTTTAGTAAGAACAGGGAGCTAAGGCTTCCTCAAGGCAGACTAACAGCTCGGCTTCTCTGGCTGGAACAGCCTATTTACCTTATATTAGATATCTTTGTCAGGAGTTGCTCCCCAGCCCACCAAAGAAACGTAATTCACCTGCAGGCAACAGAGTGGCCACTAAAAACCACCCAATAATCTAAAGGAACACCAAAGTCTCAGAAAATAAATGAACACTTACCAGATTTACTCTGATACGGATATAGAGGTTTCCAAGGAATGCCACATACACACAATCTGAAACAGCGCCTCTCATCTCATCACATCCCAAATTTTCCCATTTTTATTACCCTTCCCCCTGCCACTTTTCCTCCCTCTTTCCCTCCCTCTCTCAGCAGAGTGTAAGTTATAAAACCAATTTCTTTCTATTCATTCAGTAGATGCTGAAAGAAAGTAATTTGGATAACTGAATGCCTGATTTATTCATGAGCTTGTACAATACCTGGAATCATCTGTCACTTCTTCAATAAAGCCTGATTCACATCTGGGACAAATATATTCCTATAAAAGAAAGGAAGAAATAATAAAAGTCTTTCATTAGAAAGCCAAGTATGTCGTTTCAGAATAATATGCTGTACACACACTGAAGCTCTGAAATGTTACATGTACTTGCTGACTACAAGGACAGTTTTTTTCTATCACACTCTGGCAAATAAAGAATTCCTTAAGAAATTTGCAGAATGTCTTCCTAAGAGGTTCCCCCTGAGAACTCTGAGAGGGAGAATGTCAGATTTTTTTTAAATTTGGGCTGAATTTTTAAAAAACTGGAATCAATCCATGATCTAATATTCTCTTCAAATCTAATGAAAAATCTCCACTAAATATCAGAGCAGTAAGATTATAATATTGATAGGTACAAAAACTGCCATTTTTTTGCTATAAACATATAGAAGACACAAACTGAATCACAGTATAAATCAACTGGTAGACTAGAAATTCACAATGAAATTTTACAATATTTCTAATCTATTTTTTGACTACCAATAATTCCCAATAAAACTTAACATTCTCAGGTATTTAACAGAAATGTTAATTTACAGCCACCTTGGGTGGCTTACTCAGTTGAGTGTCTGACTCTTGATTTCAACTCAGGTTGTGATCTCATAGTTTATGAGACTGAGCCCTGCATTGGGTTCATGCTGACAGTGCAAACCCTGCTTGGGATTCTCTCTCCCTCTCTCTCTCTGCCCCTCTGGAGCGCGCTCTATCTCTCTCTCTCTCTCTCTCTCTCTCAAAATAAATAAATAAACATTAAAAAAAAAGAAGTGTTAATTCAAATAACTAGAACAATTCCATTAAATCAGCCTCTATTTCCTTTGGTACCTTGAATCTTTATTTTTTATTTTTTAAGGTTTTTATCTTTGAGAGACAGAGTGTGAGCAGGGGAGGGGCAGAGAGAGAGGGAGACACAGAATCTGAAGCAGGCTCCAGGCTCTGAGCTGTCAGCACAGAGCCCGACGTGGGGCTCGAACTCACAAACCACAAGATCATGACCTGAGCCGAAGTCAGATGCTTAACCAACCACCCAGGCACCCTGAATCTTTCTTTTAAATAAATATCAAGCATTGATATTGACAACAAAGAATATACATTAGAGACTGTCTTATCATAGTTTTAAAAAATGTATTTTAACTCCCTATTAAAATAGATCTAGGAAAGACATTTTCAACTATTTTCTTGCTCCCTATATTCTAAACCTTAAATAAACTTTGTCTTATCAGAAAGTGATGTAAGCCATATTGGGTTACTCAAAGACAGAATGGTAATTCAAACATTAAAATGCTTTCTTAAAAGAGATATAAAGAAAAAAGACCAATCCTCTCCATCAAGGAAATTAGCTGGGTGAGGATACAATCTATCAAAGAAACAGTAAAATTTAATAAAATAATTGCTATAATCAATGCACACTGGGAATATAAGGAAAGGCCAAAGTTTGCCTAAGAGAATCAGGAAGGCTTTCTCTAAAACAGAGACTTAAATTATTAGTCTGTTTGCTCCATGAAAAAGGAAATTATGAGCTTAGGATCATAACAACAGAATATAACACACATGGAATTTGGAGGGGAGTGGTTGCCACAGGAGCGTGGATAGGCAGGCAAGGGTAAGACTGTGGAAAACTTCAGATTAACTATGAACTTTAACCTGTGGATCAGAAGCTCTCACATTTTTTTCTCGGCTACCCACATGAAGGACGAGAAACACACAACTGGCACACTGTAAACTACTCCAGAAATAAAATAATCTGGAAATCATATAAATCCCTAAGCCCCTCCCTCTACTCCTTCATCCTCCAACCTCCCAAGTAGCAGTAATTCTATCCCTTTGTCTCCCACTAAGAAAGTTTATCTGAGTGCAAATGAGATTGATTTCAGAAGGCTAACCTTAAATCTATTCTAAGGTCTAATGTTAAAAAGAAAGACAGGAATCAATTACGGGACACCTGGGTGGCTCAGTTGGTTGAGCATCTGACTTCAGCTCAGGTCACAATCTCACGGTTCGTCAGTTCAAGCCCCACATTGGGCTCTCTGCTGCTGTCAGCACAGAGCCTCCTTCAGATCCTCTGTCCTCCTTTCACTGCCCCTCCCCAGCTTGCACTCTCTCAAAAATAAACAAACATTAAAAAAAGGAATCAATCACAACCATAGTCCTGGCTCCTATGATTTCCTCCCTCTCCGCTCACTCATTCCCAATGTTTAAATATCTTCTGTATGGAACAATTCCCAAATGTGTATCTCCACCCCATACCATGCTTCTGAACCCTCTTTCTTTCTTACACTTACACACACACCTGATGAGCTGGCACACCAGTCTGCTCATACTGGAAACCTGGGAGCCATTCCTGATACCTCCCATTCCGCTATCTTCCAACATTCAACAATCAAATCCTGGCACTCCTAGTTTGAACACATTTCTCAAATCTGCTCCATGCCCCACTGCCACACTATCTTAAGCCAGGACTGGACCTAGACACAGAAATACCTTTCCTCTTAAGTGTCACAGCCTTTCCATATCTTCTGCATACTGAAGTCAGAATGATCTTTTTTTAAACATAAAAACAGCCATGTCATTTCCCAGCTTAATACCCTTTAACTATTTCCCAAAACACTTTGTATAAAATCAAACTCTTAAACATGACTTACAAGGCCACGATTCAGCTAGTTTCTATTCAACTGGCCCACATCACTTCAGGCTACTCTCCCTCCCTCAGTACATTCCAGCTACATGGGTCTTCTTTCATTTTTTCTGACTCATCAAGCTCGCCCTGCCTCTAAGCTTGCATATATACATATGTATATATATATATATATATACATAAACACTATACATATACATATATATATATATATATATATATATATATATAAATATATATATAAAACACTATTCCCCTAACTGCATGCATGGCAAGGAACTTATAATTCTTTAGCCTCCTTTTTTTTTTTTTTTTTTTTTCAGAGCAAGTTGGGATCCAATCTCTTTATTGTCAGGTTTTGTTTTTTGCTTTTTTTTTTTCCAGAGCAAGTTGGGATCCAATCTCTTTATTGTCAGGGTTTTTGTTTTTTGTTTTTTGTGGGTTTTTTTGCCTCCATTTTAGTATCATGTCAGAAAATCCTTCTTTCATCACCGAATCTAAAAGTAGTTTCCTCTTATTCTTTTCTTTTTTAACTGAAGAACAATTGACGTAAGATACTGTACTGGTTTCAAAGGTACAACATAGTAACTCAATTATTTATATACATTACAAAATGATCACAATAAGCGTAGTTACCATCTGTCACCATACAGAGTTGTTACCATATTATTGACTATATTCCCTATGCTGTACTTTTCATCCCTGTGACTTATTTATTTTATAATTGTAAGACTGTACCTCTTAATCCCCTTCACCTATTTCACCCATCTTCTGATCCCCTCTTATTATTATCCTCTACAGCACCTTTATTACTTTATAGCACTTATCAAAATTTGTAAGTATATATTTTTAAATGTTTTTTTAATGTCTATCTCTAGTAAACTTAAAGTTTCATAATGGCAGGGTGCAGATCACTTCTGATTACCTCTATACGCATAGAAGAGACAGGTAGGTGTTCAACAAATACTGACGACACACACCCCACAAATAAGAGTCAAAGTAAGTACCAGAATCTGATATAATCAGAGAATAGGTAGAGTAAAGTAAAGAATATAAGAGCTGAAAACTTAAGTTATGGTTGGACCATGAGATAGTGGAGGCTGGGGTTTCAGAGGTAGAACAGTTCTGGGTGATCACAAAATCCAAGATATAGCAATGGGAGTAGGTGGCTAAAGGGGAGTAGGGATGAAGGTCTTCAGAGTTAAAGCGTCATCTACATTGATACTAAACTTCCAAAATGATGTTAAGAGGTGTTATGGAGAGAAAATAATTTCAAAAGGCAGATACCACAATTGGGAAGACAAAAAGACTGATGCAAGAATCATGCTGACTTAGAGTAGAGAAATATACAAGTCTTCTCATCATGATCCCAGGCACAGTTCTAGGAACCAGGCTGTCAGCCACCATAGCTCCTTCACAGAACAGGGACAAATGAAACTGACAAGTACTATGGTGTTCCTCCTATCACTAGATACACCTTCCGTTTACAGATAATCTAAATAATTCTATTTTGATTACAGGGATGAGAACCAAAACTCTTTCCAAATGCTCTGTAAATTATTCTTGATAAAAGTAGCTTGTTTTATAATTATAAAACAAACAAATAGTCAGCCATGGATTCTCTCTCCTGCAATCAACATTAGAGGAGAACTTTTTGGAATTCATAAGCTTGTCACCCTCTAATTATCAAAGTAAAAAATGTACACTTGTCTCTTGCATACTTTAGTAGTCTGTTCTTAGAACAAAGGTCTGTTCTTAGAAAATTATCTTTCATTCTCTTGGAAGCCTGAAAACCCCAGTATAACATACTAAAGATGTTATAGTTCAGTTTCTAGATTTTCTTTTTAAAGGCCTGATAGCACTCGACTTATACTACCATTTTTCTTCTCGAGTGACTCTAGTCACATTTCCTGACTCCCAGCTACACCAAGGTGCCACTCCTTCACTCTAAGGACTAAAACGTTGTGGGGCACCTGGGTGGCTCAGTCGGTTGAGTGTCCAACTCTTGATTTTGGCTCTGGTCATGATCCCCTCTCACATTGGGCTCTACACTGAGCATAGAGTCTGCTTAAAATTCTCTCTCTCTCTCTCTCTCTCTCTCTCCCCCCCCACCTCTCCCTCTCCCTCTGCCCCCTGCCTTGCTTACACACTCTCTCTCTAAAATAAAAAATATAAAAAACAACAACAAAAAGAAAAAATAATAAAATAAAGACTCAAAGATTGTAACAATTGCTTCAAACTAATCTGGAGACATGATATTGACGGAGGGTGGAGATGCATGAAATAAGATCGGCTTGACTTAATAATTATTAAAGCTGGGTACATGTGGGCTTCTTACACTATTATTTTATACTAGTATACTTCTTTTACTATTATTGATATGTTTAAAATTTTCCAAGATAAAGTTTTTTAAGTTATATCAGTCTGAGAAACATAGGTCAGGAAAATGGTAACCAAACCATGTACTCAACTGTGACCCAAAGTAAAAGTAGATTAGAAATAATCTATTAGCTAGAACAAACAATCCTAAAATTTGTATGGAACCAGAAAAGACCCCGAATAGCCAAAGCAATCTTGAAAAAGAAAACCAAAGCAGGAGGCATTACAATCCCAGACTTCAATATGTATTACAAAGCTGTAATCATCAAGATAGTATGATACTGGCACAAAAACAGACCCTCAGATGGAACAGAATAGAGAGCCAAGAAATTGACCCACAAACGTATGGCCAACTAATCTTTGACAAAGCAGGAAAGAATATCCAACGGAATAAAGACAGTCTCTTCAGCAAATGGTGCTGGGAAAACTGGACACCGACATGCAGAAAAATGAACCTGGACCGCTTTCTTACACCATACACAAAAATAAACTCAAAATGGATGAAAGACCTAAATGTAAGACAGGAAGCCATCAAAATCCTTGAGGAGAAAGCAGGCAAAAACTTTCTCTGACCTGAAGTCTCTGACCTCAGCCGCAGCAACTTCTTACTCAACACATCTCTGGAGGCAAAGGAAACCAAAGCAAAAATGAACTATTGGGACCTCATCAAGATAAAAAGCTTCTGCACAGCAAAGGAAACATTCAGCAAAACTAAAAGGCAACCAATAGGAGCGCCTGGGTGGCTCAGTTGGTTAAGCCTCCGACTTCAGATCAGGTCATGATCTCATGGTTCGTGGGTTCAAGCCCTGTGTCTGGCTCGGTGCTGACAGCTCAGAGCGTGGAGCCTGCTTCGGATTCTGTGTGTGTCTCTCTCTCTGCCCCTCCCCCACTCACGCTGTCTCTCTCTCTCTCTCTCTCTCTCTCTCTCTCTCTCTCTCAAAAAAATAAACATTAAAAAAATTTAAGGCAACCAATGGAATGGGAGAAGATATTTGCAAATGACATATCAAATAAAGGGTTACTATCCAATATCTATAAAAAATTTATCAAAATCAACACCCAAAAAACAAATTATCCAGTAAGAAATGGGCAAAAAACATGAATAGGCAGTTTTCCAAAGAAGACATCCAGATGGCTAACAGACACATGAAAAAATGCTCAATATCACTCATCATCAGGGAAATACAAATCAAAACCACAATGAGATACCACCTCACACCTGTCAGAATGGCTAAAATTAACAACTCAGGCAACAATAGATGTTGGCGAGGCTGTGGAGAAAGAGGATCTCTTTTGCACTGCTGGTGGGAATGCAAACTGGTACAGCCACTCTGGAAAACAGTATGGAGGTTCCTCAAAAGGTTAAAAATAGAACTACCCTACGACCCAGCAATTGCACTACTGTGTATACAACGAAGGGATGCTTATATACAGGTGTGCTGTTTCAAAGGGGCACATGCACCCCAATGTTTATAGCAGTGCTATTGACAATAGCCAAAGTATGGAAAGAGCCCAAATGTCCACCAACAAATGTATGGATAAAGAAGACGTGGTATGTGTGTGTATATATATATTGGAGTATTATTTGGCAATCAAAAAGAATGAAATCTTGCCATTTGCAACAACATGGATGGAACTAGAGGGTATTATGCTAAGCGAAATAAGTCAGAGAAAGGCAAATATTGTATGACTTCATGCATATGTGGAATTTAAGATACAAAACAGATGAACTTAAGGGAAGGGAAACAACAATAGTATAAAAACAGGGAGGGGGACAAAACATAAGAGACTCATATACAGAGAACAAACTGAGGGTTGCTGGTAAGGCTGTGGGTGGGGGGATGGGCTAAATGGGTAAGGGGCATTAAGGAAAACATTTTGTTGGGATGAGCACTGAGTGCTATACATAGGGGATGAATCACTGGAATCTACTCCTGAAATCATTATTACACTATATGCTAACTTGGATGTAAATTTAAAATAATTAATTTTTAAAAATAAAATAAGATCAAATTGGAACAAAAAACAAGAAATGATCTATTAGGCTGGAGAATTACAGGAGAAGAGTACTTATGTTTGTGAAACACCTGTGATTTCTCTTAACCAATCTGTGAGGTGAATATTATTTTTATTTTACAGATAAAAACATGAAATAAGCTGTCTGTAGCAGATCTGACTTTCCAAAGACAGTCCCAACAAAATCTCCCAAGGCACATCATACTTTTCTGCAACGTGACCTTCTATTCCACCCTGTTTGAATGGGGGGGGGGGGGGGGGGGGGCTTTGGGGCTTCTTTGACAGAATATTGGGCCAGTTCCAGAGAAAGCCATTAACTGCCTAACAGCTCCTGAGCAGCCACATACGTCCAGGCTACTCTGCTGGAGAGAGAGGCCATGTGGAGAATACAGAGACATCAGACAAGAATTGGACTGTAAAAGGAAAACAACAGCTTGGACGTCCAGCCCAGGAGAGCCTTTGGATGGCTCCATCATAAGGCACTATCTGAACACAACTACATGAAAGATCCCAAGTGAGAACTGACCAGCTGAACTATGTAAATCCACAGAAACATGAGAGATAATAAATTAGTGTGCTTAAGACACTAAATTCTGGGTGATTTGTTAGCCAGTAATAGAAAGCCTGAACATTGCCCAAGTGTTAAAAAAGAGCTGTGAATCCTGGTCTTTCTCTTATGTTCTTTTCATTACACATTGATTAACAATAACTATGCTTTTAGAGAAAGGAATAGAAACTATAATTTCCCGAGGACTGGATGGAAAAGTTTATAGCAAGGCCAAATGAGGCACTGGGAATTTCAGCAGCCATTCAGCCCCCTCCCTCTCTTATAGGGGAGCATTATCCTGGTAAACACACAATCCAAGGTCTGAAACCCTCAACCTTACAAACTCAGAAATCTAATTTAACAGACCAAGAGATCTGTCTCTTAGGAAAAAATCCACATAAGACAAATTCAGAGGCCATATACATAAAACCTGAAATGCCAACTTACTTAATTTCAATGACAAGAGAGTTATCAAGTGGCCCATTTACTTTTACCATCAACAGTCTTTCTCAATAAGCAAGTCAGCCTGAAAAGCCTCATGGCACAGAGGAAGGAGTTAAAATCAGAGACATAAATTTCAATCTCAGGGCTCTACTAATTAGATATACGGTCTTGCGGAAGTCACATTACCTTTCTGAGACTCAATTTCCTCGTGTAAAATGGAGAGGCTTGCTTCACTGCTATATATTAGAAAGATTAAGATGTCTGCAAAATACCTAATTCAGTGACTGGCACATTAGATAGCAGACATTTAATAAATATAGCTATTATAATTATTAGAGATTATAATCTTGTGCTAAATAAGGAGAGAATCAGAGCACTAAGACGAGTGGATATACAGCTTGTGCCATCATGCTACAATAGCCTAATATACCCATCACCACTCTGAGCATAAACCAGATCCTCAAAATCAAGGACCTGGGATTCCCCTCCCCTTGGACAGTACCAGGAAGAGCACAGCTGATGTTTGCCTCTGACTTTCCTTTCTACCCTTTCACTGCTGACCTCCAATTCCCATACCTTCTTCTAAGAGACACACTGTTTCTCCTGACAGACTACATAATACAATTACTTGTCTATGTTGT
Source organism: Panthera pardus (assembly GCF_024362965.1). Lineage (NCBI taxonomy): Eukaryota > Metazoa > Chordata > Mammalia > Carnivora > Felidae > Panthera > Panthera pardus. The sequence goes on along the minus strand of NW_026526666.1, from coordinate 3,239,068 downwards.
TTTCTTAGTTACAATCACAGTTTAGTCTTGCTCTATAAGGAGATTACGAGACTGGATTTTAAGTGCTTATCTCTTGGGTCACTTCTAAAGATGGTTACTTTACATTTTAATTTTCCTAATTTGTTTTTCAGAAGTAATCTTAACTCTAATTTGGAGGAATACCGTGAATTAAGGTAAATTTGTAAAAGGCTCAAACGGGAACCAAACACAGTCTCTCTCTACCTCTATACTCCCTTGGCCTTAGTATCATCCTGATATATTCATATACTCAGACAGAGAGTTTTGAATTTTTTTTTTAAATTTTTTTTTCAACGTTTTTTATTTATTTTTTGGGACAGAGAGAGACAGAGCATGAACGGGGGAGGGTCAGAGAGAGAGGGAGACACAGAATCGGAAACAGGCTCCAGGCTCCGAGCCATCAGCCCAGAGCCTGACGCGGGGCTCGAACTCACGGACCGCGAGATCGTCGCGGGGCTCGAACTCACGGACCGCGAGATCGTGACCTGGCTGAAGTCGGACGCTTAACCTTAACCGACTGCGCCACCCAGGCGCCCGAGAGTTTTGAATTTTAAGCATAAGAGGTTTATGTTGGAAGAAAAGAGGAGGGGTAATGATGCCTGGGTGGCTGAGTCGGTTGAGTGTCCAACTCTTGACTTTGGCTCAGGTCATGATCCCAAGGCTGTGGGACTGAGCTCCACAGCAGGCTCCACCCTGAGCGTGGAGCCTGCTTAAGATTCTTTGTCTCTTCCCCTTGCCCCCTCCCTTGCTTGCACATGCACACTCTCTCTATAAAATTAAATTAAATTAAAACAAAACAAAGCAAAAGGAAGGGGAAGCCAAGGTAATGATAAGTGTCCACTATACATCTGGCATTATGGAAATCTCTCTCCTCTGCTTCAACATTAATACATCAAATCATCACACAAACCCCACCAACCAAAATACTGCCAGCCTATACAGTTCCCACAGTCACAAAGTTTTATTAAAAAAAGTTCATTAGGTCATTTCTATCTTTTCATCTATAAAAGAGAAGTATAACAAACCTAATTACCCAGAGTCATTGGAAATAGGAACCCAATGGTTTGTACCAAACTAAGCTGCTTTCTCCCTAGGGTCCAAAAGTTTATTGTATAAAACCCAAGTGAAGATACTCAGTAGCAGGTACACTTGAATAAACTGCTTCAGATGTTCCACTGCCTGTTCCATCTAAAAATACCCACAAGCAGAAATATTTTTCACCATTAATAGTCTGAACCAGGAACAACTCCCTAAGTATAGCTTAGCCCTGAGGCTTACCCACTTAGAAGAACAGCCCAAGAGTGCACAAAGCACTTGAATACTGAATAGAAAAGGAAAGGGTGGTTTTAATTCATCATTTTCTTTTCCTTCTTGTATTTCAAGGGATCAATTACCAAAAAATGTGAGGTTTTGGCAGGACAATGAGCTACAAGCCAAGACTTATTTATATTAAATCCCATCTTGAATTTTATGCAAATTAGCATCTAATATTTATTCAGAACATGAAATAGGAAGCCTTTCTATTTATTTTCTAATTCCCGCAGCTTTGCTCTTCTACATGATCACTATCAGCACAGCATCTACTAAGTGGGTTTTGTTAAATTTTATCTAAAACAGAAGCCTATTTTCTGTCTTGTCTAACAGAATCAAAACGTAAGATCACAATATTTAGTCATATCCTCTTGTTCATATTCTCTTTGAGTATCACCTAGCAAATCTATTCAGAAACTCCTAACTCGAAGGATTAGGAACACAAACTGAAACACAGCATAGCTCCTAGGCCAGACCCACCACACCCAGAATTTCATGCCAGCTCACATCTACAGGTAAAAGACACTGCTTTTTTTCTAGAGACCTTATCCATAAATCCCTTATGATTATTTCTTTTCAAACCAAGGTATACTTCCTCTCTTTTCAAAAGCATCAAGTGTACCCTAAAACAAAGACAACAGGGGCACCTTGGTGGTTCAGTCAGTTAAGCATCTGATTTCCGCTCAGGTCATGACCTTGCAGTTCATGGGTTCAAGCCCCACGTCGGGCTCTGTGCTGACAGCTCAGAGCCTAGAGCCTGGAGCCTGCTTCCGATTCTGTGTCTGCCTCTCTCAAAAAATGAATAAACATTAAAAAAACACACACACACAGGGGCACCTGGGTGGCTTAGTAGCTTGAGCATCGACTTCGGCTCAGGTCATGATCTCATGGTTTGTGAGTTCGAGCCTGCATCGGGCTCTGTGCTGACAGCTTGGAGCCTGGAGCCTGCTTTGGATTCTGTGTCTCCCTCTCTCTCTCTGCCCCTCCCCCACTCATGCTGTCTCTCTCTGTCTCAAAAATAAGTAAGTATTTAAAAAATTTTAACAAAACACACACACACAGACAACAGAACTTTGGGGTTCTGTTTCCAATCCCATCATTACCTTCATGGTCTTCGTAAGACCTGTTTCTCCATCTGTAAAACTAGAGCACAAATGCTGTCCTCATTGACTTGTCTCCCCCACCTCTCCTTCAGGAAAACAAGGAAGTTTCACTCATTCATGTGGCCAACTACTCATTTAAAAAAAAGATGAAAGTATTTTGAAGCATTTTGAGCATTTTGAACTCCAAAAATCTTAAATGATTGTTCCCTTGGTTATTAGAAAGAAAACCAGTACCAAAAAAAAAAAAAAAGAAGAAGAAGAAAAGAAAGAAAGAAAGAAACAAAGAGAAAGAAAAAGAAAGAAAACAAGAAAACATCAGGCTACAGTTTTACAGTTTTAGTGTTATACAAAGATACCTATACAATTTAAATACTGTTTGAAGAGCTGTAATCCAGTTCCGGGCCAATAAAATTGCTTTGACTTATGGTCTTACTCCCTAAGAGCAGTAACATACACAACTTTCACCATTTTGTTCTTTCATTCCAGGCCATGACTGAACATTGACATTATCGGGGACTCCAAACAGGAGTGGTACGTATAATCAACCAACCTTCTTTAGTGCATTGTATAACAAGGCAGAAAATCAGGTCACAGAACAAAACGTTACTTAATAAAAGCTTGATCAGATGAACAAGAAGCCAAATTTTCTAAGAAAAAAAAACAGACTAAACTACAAAAATTACCAGAGGAAAAGTTAAGTTCATAAAACACAATATAACCACAACAGATTTAGTTATAATGTTCTTTGCTCACACTAAAGGCAGCAAGAACAACCCAGTGGCATAGATATAAAATGGTAAATGACCCAAAAAGTTTGTCTTTAGCTCTGATGTGTACCACCAATTTGGAGGACAACATTTATCTTCCTGCATTCAGCTTAGGCTGATAGAATCTTCTTACATAAACTGACAACATTTATTCTCCCAGAAAATACATTTGAAGCTCTACATTCCAAGCATGGTGCAGAAATAAAAGCATGCTTAGTAGAGAAAGAAAAATAACTTGGGATTAAAAACTACTGAAATGATGTACAAAGTGTATGTTCTAATGAAATCACACTTAGGGAAGTAAAGGCCCATAAAACAAACTTCTCTGGATATCCTAATATTTGGTTACTTAGCCTCAAAATAAGAACTGAGCAATATTTCAGAAGAGCCTCAGTGGTTAAAAGCAGTGAATCTGAAGCTTAAACAAAACTGGACTAGAAGCACAAAGAAACAAACCAACTGTGTGATGTTGGGCAAGTCACACTTCATCAATGAAATAGTACCTAGAACATAACATTTTCAACAAATTGTAGATTCTAATAAATTCCTCTCAGCAATTTTAACGTGGAACATTTCCCAAAGCATGTCGTCTATAAAGTCTATAAAGAAAAAGAAAAAGAAAAAGAAAAAGAAAAAGAAAAAGAAAAAGAAAAAGAAAAAACATCTGGAAAAGGCTGGATTAAATAATATTATTAAGTGTGTTGCTTCACTGAATAATTTTTCAGAACCATTAATATGCCACTCTGTGTCAGAAAAGGGGAAATAGAGGAATGGAGACAAGACGATGATTCAGTATGTAGCATTTTACCAGGATTCTGAATGCACGGTTAAGTCTCCAAGCACACAGTTTTGAGAAACACTGACTTAGACTGATCTCCAGATTTTGAGATTCCATAAAGCAGTTCAATTTTAAAACTGAAAAGTTAAGAACTCACACCCAGGACTGTCAACTTTTCTATTTTGCCAAGTAAAATCATTTTTAAAAAATCATCAGCTACTATCACTGTCACTTCATTTTAAAAGTATCAATTTAGGGGGCGCCTGGGTGGCTCAGTCGGTTAAGCGGCCGACTTCAGCTCAGGTCTTGATCTCGCGGTCCGTGAGTTCGAGCCCCGCGTCGGGCTCTGTGCTGACAGCTCAGAGCCTGGAGCCTGTTTCAGATTCTGTGTCTCCCTCTCTCTGACCCTCCCCTGTTCATGCTCTGCCTCTCCCTGTCTCAAAAATAAATAAAACGTTAAAAAAAAAAAATTTTTTAAGTATCAATTTAGGGGCACCTGGGTGGCTCAGTCGGTTAAGTGTCCCACTTCAGCTCAGGTCATGGTCTCATGGTTCGTAAGTTCGAGCCCTGCGTCGGGCTCTATGCTGACAGCTAGGAGCCTGGAGCCTGCTTCAGATTCTGTGTCTCCCTCTCTGTCTGCCCCTACCCCACTCACGCTCTGTCTCTCTCAAAAATAAACATTTAGAAAATTAAAAAAATAAATAAAACTATCAATTTAAAACTAAAAATACAGGAATAAAGATTTATAATTTTTAATTTAACATTTATTTATTTTTGAGAGAGAGAGAGAGAGAGAGCGAGAGAGCACAGCAGAGGAGGGGCAGGGAGAGAGGGAGACACAGAAACCAAAGTAGGCCCCCAGCTCTGAGCTGTCAGCACAGAGCCCAACACGGGGCTCCAACCCACAAACCGCGAGATAATGACCTGAGCTGAAGTCGGACGCTTAACCACTGAGCCATCCAGGCACCCCAGGAATAAAGATTTAGATTACACTTTTAAAAAAAAAATTTTTAACGTTTATTTATTTTTGAGACAGAGAGAGCCAGAGCATGAACGGGGGAGGGTCAGAGAGAGGGAGACACAGAATCTGAAACAGGCTCCAGGCTCTGAGCTGTCAGCACAGAGCCCGACGCGGGGCTCGAACTTCACGGACCGTGAGATCATGACCTGAGCCGTTTAACCGACTGAGCCACCCAGGCACCCCTAGATTACATTTTTAAAAGATTTTTAAAAATATTTTTAAGATTAAAAGATTTTTTAAAAGATTTTAGATTACATTAAATAAGAGACTTTTAAATAATTTAGCACTGCCCTCCTTTCTACTATGTACCCACAAAGCAATCCCAGAACCTCTGATGCAGACCTCTTTATCAAAATACAATAGTGAAGACACTCCATCAATGAGATAAGAGAACCTTACAAATATGATTAATTTACTACAGGAAATATCCTAGGACAGGAAATGTCACATACAAACTGGTTGATAAAAGTAGTCATTGACCTTTAGAAAGTAAGAAAATAATGAGTTAACTGAAGAACTTTAAAAATAAAAGAAACAAAGGCGCCTGGGTGGCTCAGTCGGTAAAGCGTCCGACTTCGGCTCAGGTCATCATCTCACAGTTTGTGAGTTCAAGCCCCGCATTGGGCTCCGTGCTGACAGCTCAGAGCCTGGAACCTGCCTCAGATTCTGTATTTCTCCTCTCTGCCCCTCCCATGCTCATGCTCTGTCTCTCAATAATAAATAAACATTAAAAAAATTTTTCTTTTTAATAAAAGAAGCAAAGATTTTATAAAATAGTCCTAATAAAGAAATTATCCCGGGCCAAATTTACCTGTCACTGAATCAAAAGTCTTCAAAAAAGTTTTACTTTATTCAATCAACATTACCAGCATTAAGATGTGTTCTGTTTCATTTAACAAAGAAAAATCTTGGCATTGCTTTATATTATGATGTCCTCAATCCTAACATTTTCAAGATTGTTCATTATCATAAAACAAGAGAACACAGCTTATAGCTTACAAAGGAGATTCAATTCAGAAGTAAAATCTTTTTATCCCAGTAAGAATAATTCAGTGGAGGGGCGCCTGGGTGGCTTGGTCGGTTAAGCGTCCGACTTCGGCTCAGGTCATGATCTCGCGGTCCGTGAGTTCAAGCCCCGCGTCGGGCTCTGTGCTGACAGCTCAGAGCCCGGAGCCTGTTTCAGATTCTGTGTCTCCCTCTCTCTCTGCCCCTCCCCTGTTCATGCTCTGTCTCTCTCTGTCTCAAAAATAAATAAATGTTAAAAAAAATTTAAAAAAAAAAAAAAAAAAAAAAGAATAATTCAGTGGATATCACATGATCTAAGTGGAAAAATTACAGAACAAAATTCCTTCACACAAAATCCCAAAATACCCAAAAACTCAAATCACTAAACCACAGAGAGGAATAAACACAACTGCTTCATTTTACAAGCAAGGAAAATTAAGGCTCTTGAAAGATTCAGTAATTTGTTTAAAGGTTAAAACTTTTTTCCCCCACAGTGCTATAATATTTTTTACACGTAAGTTAAACCAGTTATAGAAAGGTCTGATAACAGTTGTAAAAGGAGAACTAATGAATGGTTAGTTCTATAGTTTACACCAGTTTGTTTATTCTGAAAACCCTATCCATTTAAACAGATCTCAGACCTAAAATGGGCAAAAACACATTTGCTCTAATCTTAAGATATCTACCTTATTTTAATCTTTAAACATAAAGTCAAAGGGAGGAGGAAATATTTAAATCCTAATTCCACTACTCACTTATCCCAACATTTTATGAATTTCCTTACTTCTGGACACAGTCTTCCTAGTACAGCTCCGAAAATATAGTAGGCACCAATGAATAGTTCTTGAATGAATGCAAATAGAGTACTGCCATTACTGCATGATATAGTGCCTATATATTTTGATGTTATTATCAAACACAAACCAATTTCTAAGTGATATTCTTCACAGAATATACGTGTAGTCTCAAAGAAAACATCCAAACTCGGGGCGCCTCAGCAGGTTAAGCATCGACTTCAGCTCAGGTTATGATCTCACGGTTCGTGGGTTCAAGCCCCGTGTCAGGCTTTGTGCTGACAGCTCGGAGCCTGGAGCCTTCTTCAGATTCTGTGTCTCCCTCTCTCTCTGCCCTTCCCCCACTTGTGCTCTGTCTCTGTTTCTCAAAAATAAACATTAAAACAAAAAAATTTTTTTGAAAATATCCAGACTCAATTACACTCAGGAAGAGAATCAGACATACTTCCCTTTTATTTTATAGCAATAGTGTTACAGGATGATAAACCTATCTATTGGACTTATTAAAAACCATGGGAACTCTCAATCTGCTCATCTTTCATTTTTTAAGATTTTTTTTTTAAGTTTATTTATTTTGAGACAGAGAGCATGTAGGGAAGGGGCAGACAGAGAGGGAGAGACAGAACCCCAAGCAGGCTCCGCACAGACAGTGAGGAGCCCAATGCAGGGCTCAAATTCATCAATCATGAAATCATGACCTGACCTGAAATCAAGAGTCGGATGCTTAACCGACTGAGCCACCCAGGCACCCCTTAAGATTTTATTTTTAAATAGTCTCTACATCCAACGTGAGGCTCAAACCCACAACCCCGAGATCAAGAGTCACACACTCCACCAAGTGATCCAGGCACCCCTCAATCTGCTCATCTTATATTGACCATATGTTAAAAAGTATGCCAGTATAATCTTAAAACAAGTCTCCCTCATTGAATCAGCACCTACACTTGGCGCAGAATAACCAGTAATTTTAGTGATTGGTAAGGTTGAAAAATTTAGGGAATTCAACACTTTTATGATTCTCACTTATAAACATTACCTTCGACCACTTTTTAACCTAAAACATGTAAATTAAAACTAGCAGTGAAAATTAATTTGCTGAATTTTCTATTTACATGTTATTAAACAAAAAGTAATTGTACCATTATAGTTTTCACACTACATCAACAATCAAAATTAACCACAATTTTTTCAAACCAACAGGCTTAAGGTACAAAATTTCTATTCCTCAAACTAACTTATCTTAACTAGGAATACTAATGCCTCTAAACATTCAACAGTGACCATAACAAGATCAGAACGTAACAGCTGACACTATAGATGAAAATCAGAGAACCAATCAGCTTAATAACTTTGAGAATAAAGTAACTCACACTACCACTTAAATCACAGAAGATTCACTAGAAGCAGCTAAATTCCATTCAACAAATTCCGTGACAAATAATTACTAAAGGGCATCTGGTGGCTCAGTGAGTTAGGCATCTGAACCTTGATGTGGGCTCAGGTCATGACCTCAGAGTGCAGCATCCAGGCCCACACAGTGTGGCATCCAGCCCCAAATCAGGCTCTGTGCTGACAGTACGCAGCCTGCTTGGGATTCTCTCTCTCCGTCTGTCTCTGCCCCTTCCCCATTTGTGCTTGCTCACACACACTCTCTCTCAAAATAAATAAATAAACCTTAAAAAAAGGACAATCAGCTATTCATATGTATGGTAGGTAACTATGGGAAGTTCTTCTGTTTATAAGTTGTCAGATATAAAAACAAAGCTACATTCAAAAAACCTAGAGGCTCAACTCTGCCTTCCCCCTAACTAATGGTAAGTAGTCCGTTAGACCACTGCTTTGAGTCAAACTTTTATTCATTAGTTGACACGTCTGTGCTGTTTTAGGGTATTTTATGAACATTAGTATCCCCATGATTTTCAACATGTACACAAAAGCAGAGAGTAGTAAAAAGAAAAGGCCTACAATTACAATTCCTTCATTCAACAAATACTTATTGAATGAATACTACGCACCAGGCACTGTTCTAACCGCTGATGAACAAGGAAGCAGCAATATTAACAGTGGTGAGGAAAAGAGAAATCTAAAGGTATAAATGAATTGTCTAAAAGTAAACCAAATCTAAAGGACAAACTCTGAATCTTTCAACATGTAGAAAATATTGCACTAACATAGGAAATTATAAGCAAAAGAAAAGTAGAATAAGTGATAAAATGGGAAAATGTTTTCCTATATGACTAGAAGGCATCCCAATGAGGAGAATACAATCATCTAGGGGACATTTTGAATATCTATTGAAGTGTTTCAGCTGTCAGAGCAATTTAAAAAATGCTACTGACATTTAATGGATAAGAGGCAGGAAAACATAGGAAACTGCAGCACAAATATTTTTATTTTATTTTATTTTTTTTTAATTTTTTTTTTTTTTCAACGTTTATTTATTTTTGGGACAGAGAGAGACAGAGCATGAACGGGGGAGGGACAGAGAGAGGGAGACACAGAATCGGAAACAGGCTCCAGGCTCTGAGCCATCAGCCCAGAGCCTGACGCGGGGCTCGAACTCACGGACCGTGAGATCGTGACCTGGCTGAAGTCGGACGCTTAACCGACTGCGCCACCCAGGTGCCCCTTTTTTTTTTTTTTTTTTTTTTATTAAATTTTTTTTTTTTTTCAACGTTTATTTATTTTTGGGACAGAGAGTTTTTTAAATTTTTTTTTTTTCAACGTTTATTTATTTTTGGGACAGAGAGTATTCTCAAACTTCATATGGATAGTTAAGGAGATTAAAAAAACATCTTTATGAAAGCCTAGGTCCTACCTCCATTCTATATATAAACACCAAATCTTTCTGCATAATTTTAATATGCATTAAATGTCCAGAAAAACAACAACTGAGTAAAAACAGAGAAAGATATACTTTATTTGGGCCTTTTCTAAGAATTGCTCACCATTCTGGTAGTTTGCATATCATGGTATTAAAGTTGCGAATACTCTTGGGGCACCTGAGTGGCTCAGTTGGTTAAGCGTCCGACTTTGGCTCAGGTCATGATCTCACAGTTCTTGAGTTCCAGCCCTGATGGGGCTCTGTGCTGACAGCTCAGGGCCTGGAGACTGCTTTAGATTCTTTGTCTTCCTCTCTCTTTGCCCTTCCCCTGCTTGCTCGTGCTCTCTCTCTCTTTCTCTCTCTCAAAAATAAACGTTAAAAAAAATTAAAGTTGCAAATATTTTTAAAAATTTTTAACGTTTATTTTTGAGAGACAGAGAATGAGTGGGAGAGGGGGCAGAGAGAGAGGGAGACACAGAATTCGAAGCAGGCTCCAGGCTTTGAACCGTCAGTAGAGAGCCCCATGTGGGGCTCAAACCCACCAACCATGAGATCATGACCTGCGCCCAAGTCAGAAGATCAACCGACTGAGCCACCCAGGTGCCCCACAAATATTCTTTTAACAGTCTACTCAGGTAGTTGTTACATCTACGTTTGGTGCCAACATCCAGTATATTATACATACTTCGTTATGGACAACTGAGTACTTACATACTGAAATATGTATCATTTTATCATGAATTGTTTTCTTTTTATTTATCCTTTATCTTACAATGAGAGAATGATTTTATCATTTTAAAAACTGTATGTGTAAGAAATTGTACTATATGAATTTCATTTCATTAAAGAGAGCATTTCAAAATATTTATTATCAAAAGAGGGCACTGAGTCTGATAGGTTTGAGAACCACGAGGCTAGAAGATCAGCATCACTGTAGGATACCTACAGATCTCAGTTAACCCAGAAAGAGGTAGAAAAGGGCATGTAACCATGAAATGCTCTCTTTATTTTGAGAATATATATTCGAAGCATGGTGAAAAGTAAACATAATGGAATCTTTATTGGAAGATGGTTCTCTAGGTTTAAAGTCATTTCAAATCTAGACAACATCAAAGTGAGTGACAAAGAGGTGAATACAGGATACACTGTAAGAACTTCTCTGTGACACTTGCTGAAACTGTCAAGGAGAGAGATGACCCACCTTAACAGATTTTCAAGGAAAACAAAACTAACTGGCCTATTCAGAAAAAGAGGCTGCACAATCTATTTAACATGCAAGAAAAGTATGCTCAGTTTAAATCACGAGAACCAATTCATTTCTTTTTTTTTTTAATGTTTATATATTTATTTATTTTGAGAGAGAGCACTTGCACATGCATGCAAGCACACTCAGAGAAGGGGCAGAGAGAGAAAGAGGGAGACAGAGAATCTCAAGTAGGCTCCATGCTCATAGTGCAGAGCCCCACATGGGGCTCTATCTCATGAACCTGAAGATCATGACTTGAGCTGAAATCAAGAGTCAGAGGAGGGGTGGGCCTGGGTGGCTCAGTCAGTTAAGTATCTGACTTTGGCTCAGGTCATGATCTCATGGTGAGTTCAAGCCCCATGTCAGGCTCTGTGCTGTCAGGGCAGAGCCTGCTTCAGATTGTCTCTCTCCCTCTCTCTCTCTGCCCCTCCCCCCGCACACAATTTCTCCCTCTCTCTGTCTCTCTCAAAAATAAATGAATAAACTTTAAAAAAAAAAAAAAGGAGTCAGACGCTTAACTGAGACACCCAGGTGCCCCCAGAGCCAATTCACTTCTATTTGATATACATGCACCTGCAGACCTCTAAGGAATTCTGACTTGCTAACAGCTGAACTTAAAAAAAAGGATTTAAAAATCTTTCAGAATCTAACCTAAACTTCTGTAAGTGAAACTGTGAGAACTACCCAAAATGTTTCCACTAAGGGGCACCTGAGTGGCTCAGTTGGATAATCATCAGATTCTTGACTTTGGTTCAGGTCATGATCCCAGAGTCATGGGATCAAGCCCCCACCCACACTCCCATCGGCCCTGCACTGAATGCTCAGAGCCTGCTTGGGATTCTCTCTCTCTCCCCCTTCCCTGCTCAGGCAAGCTCTCTCTCTCTTTTATGTTTTAAAAATAAACACATTTTTTAAAAAACATTTATACTATGGTAGGGCCCTATTTCTCCACGAATAACTATTGCTCATTCCTACACTACCTTTCAATCCAAGACTACATACCTCCATTTCTCTGAATGCTCAGGCTTCCAAGAGGCACATACCAATATTATTTTACAGTCGTATATATGAAGGTAAACTGAGAGGGTCTGGTGTTTCAGCTGTGGTCAGCTGAGTGAATTAGTATCAGAACAAGGATTGATAATTCAATTCACCCTCTCTGCCAAGAGTTTAAAGACACTAAAAGTTTAGGGGCGCCTGTATGTCTCAATCAGTTAAGCGTCCGATTCTTGGTGTTGGCTCAGGTCATGATCTCACGGTTTAGTGAGTTCAAGCCCCACATCAGGCTCTGCTCTGGCATCATGGAACCTGCTTGGGATTCGATCCCTTTTCCTCTCTGCCCCTCCCCCACTCACACTGTCTCAGTCTCTCTCAAAAAAAAAAAAAAAAAAAAAAAAGACACTAGACGTTTAAACACAAAATCTCCTGAGCTCATAAAACTTCTAAGAGAGCTGTAAGAGAATGAGAGAAATTAAAACTTGAATGATGGTAAGATGAGCTATGAAGAACCTAAAAGTTAGGCTTGTTGTCTGCTTTTTGCTTTGTTTTCAAACTGGAATTTCCAGGTGTCTTACTAAGTTACAAGTCGTGTTACTACCTCAATTAATTCCCAACTGACAAAAAATGTGGATACTTTTCTTTTAGAAGTTACCCTACAGTGTGTAACTTGAGAGGAGTAATCCAATTCCTCTGGTCTCAGTAACCACAAGGAGAGAAAGTGACCCCAACAGATACAGCTATAATGGAACAGCAGTCACTAACTGCTGTCCTAAATAATCCCTGTCATCAGGGCTTTGGCTAAAATTATATGGTCTCAATTATCTTACTGAAAATTCTCATCAGGATCCTAAAATTAGGGAGAAAAAAAGCCACATCAGAACAAAACCGTAAGCACCATGGACACAAGAAGACAATCTCTTTATCCTTCTACACCATGGTTCTTCAACCTCCGCTCTCTTGCCATTTTGGGCCCAATAATTCTTTGTTGTAGGGACCTGTCCTGTGCACAGCATGTTAGCAGCATCCCAAGCCTCTATCCACTAGATGCCAGGAACAACTCTCCCCCTCTCTGCAATTTGACAACCAAAAATGTCAATAGACACTGCCAAATGTTCTCCTGGGAGGCAAAACTGCTCGTAGTTGAGAACCACTGCTTTACACTGTCTCCTTTATTGCTCATTATTAAACTGTGAAGAGATTAAAAAGAAGTCAGCATGGAACACCTGGATGGCTCAGTAGGTTAAGCGTCAGACACTTGATTTCAGCTCAGGTCATGATGTCACTGATTGGTTTGTGAGTTGGAGCCCCACCTCTGGCCTGCACTGACAGCATGGAGCCTGCTTAGAATTCTCTCCCTCTCTCTCCCCCTCTCTCACATGGGCTCTGGCACATACTCTCTCTCAAAATAAATAAATCAACTTAAGAAAAAGAGAAAGAAGTCAGCAGTCACAGGCTTATTCTTAGACCCCTTCTAATTTGAGTATATATAAAGAATTAGAAGCAATCCACACCTTCTTTCCTCTTCGAAATAATATGACTATAGCATTTTCTCCCTGAATGTACATAAAGGTCATAAAAAGCCAAGTAAACATAAAGAAACACAAAGTATTAGAATCCAGTTGGTACTTCCCAAAAAAGTACAAGGGATTTTATCTGCAGTAAGTTTAATATTTTTGTTTTTCCTCATACTGAAAAAAATCCCAAGATTTCCCCAATATATACATGTCTACATATCAGTAGAATTTCAAGGCCAGAACTAGCCTTCTACTTATAAGAATACGTATTTCTTATTTCTAGATCCTGGCAGGGACTATATTTACTGACACTGTATACTGAAACTTCACATGGTAGTATCTTATAGCACTGGCACTTTTTTTTTTTTTTAACGTTTATTTATTTTTGAGACAGAGAGAGACAGAGCATGAACAGGGGAGGGGCAGACAGAGAGGGGGACACAGAATCTGAAACAGGCTCCAGGCTCTGAGCTGTCAGCACAGAGCCCGACGCGGGGCTCGAACTCACGGACCGTGAGATATGACCTGAGCCGAAGTCGGACACTTAACTGACCAAGCCACCCAGGCACCCCTACTGGCACCTTTTTGATAAAGACCTCAGAACACTAAAGCCACTACTTTTAAAATATTGGGTATTCAACTTATCATTCAAGCAATATTTATAAGCAACTGCTACATAGTACTAGATAATCAAGCAGACTTTTTAGCTGGTGAGTCACCAATAGCAGAATCCAAGATATCTAGTAATTAAAACTTCACAGGGTACCTGGGTGGCTCAGTCAGTTGAGCGATGACTCCTGATTTCAGTTCAGGTCACAATCTCATGGTTCACAGGATGGAGCCCCCAGTGGGGCTCTGTGCTGACAGCACAGACCCTGCTTTGGATTCTCTCCCCCTCTCTCTGCCCCTCCCCCCATGTGCACATGCATATGCACACATGCTCTCAAAATAAATACTTAAAATAAAATAAAATAAATAAATATAACCTCTCAGGGGCATCTGGGTGGCTCAGCTGGTTAACTGTCTGACTCTTGATTTCAGCTCAAGTCATGATCTCATGGTTCATGGGTTCAAGCCCTGCGTAGGGCTCCACACTGACAGCAGGGAGCCTGCTTGGGATTCTCTCTCTCCCTCTCTGACCCTTCGCCAATCTCTCTCAAAAATAAATAAACTTATAAAAATAAAAAAATAAAAATAAAACCTCTCCGGCCCAGCTCATATCACTAAATTCCTTCCCAAAGTTCAGTAACACTACTAACATTACATGGACACTGCTCTGGGATCTTTGTATGAATCATGCAACTTAAATAGCAAAGTCAGTAGGCTTAGAGTTTTAAGAGTCACAAAATCTTTAAGAAATGTACTTAAATTTTTTTTTTTTTTAATTAAAACAAGAACTATACTCTTTAGCTACTCTTATTATGGAGTGGTTAGAAAGTTTTCCTGTATTAGAGTTATTATAAGCACACCACAACGATAATCCCTCGTATAGTACCTGGTAAAGAACCAAAGAAGGTAACATTACTTATTGACAAGAATGACATTTTATTAGAGCAAAGATGATATAATAAGGAGATGTGAAAGAAGCCTGTTAGTTCCTTCAGGCAGAGTCTCAGAGGGAATACACTGGCAGTCCTTAATTAGACCGGTCTCTTTCCGGATTTGGATACTCTGATCTCCATAAAACACTTAAGAAACACCCTCATTTCATCAATACCAAAAGGAGTTTGCTCTGCATATGATTTCTCTCACCTGTTTAATGAAAACCCTACCAGATTCCATCCCAGGTAATATTGTCTGGCCTTGATTTAAAAGAGGGGCAGGGTAATGTGCAGATGGAATGACACCTTTACATTCCATGACACAGTCCTATATGGTACTACTCAGTCATCCCTCAATGTAGCATAGTATCCCCATTAGTCTCGGCTTCCCGTTGTCTCTCGATAGGACATCAGGTGAGGTAGAAGCTTCTGCTGTGCCTTGAAAATAATTTTAAATTACCCAAAAATACACAATGCCACTTACCCAATCATATGTAAACTTGAAACCTTAAAGGCTTTAAACCATATAATCAAATTCTCTTATTTTAAAATCCAAATTTCACTGAAATTATTTTCACTGTAAACAGGGAAATACTTTTCAGTAAGAGAAGTTCCTAAATCCATAGTCACTTCTAGAATAGAGACTCTTTGATGAAGTCTAACGATAACAGTACCATTGAATATATTTTCATTCTAAAATTCTCTTTTATTATTTCTCCTCATTTCTTTGTATCTTTTTTCTAAACGAATCTTTTCTTCTCTTATCTGGGAGTATCCAAACCAAAGACACACAAAGCTAAAATGGATGGATCAGGGTTAGCAGTAAGACGTGTTATTTCACCAAATTTATTCAACTAAATTTGGTTTAACCTATAGAGCATTAGGCATACTCCAATCTCTCTCAGACGTTATCACCAAAATTATTTTTTTTAATACAGACATTAAAGTTAGCTGGGCTCATGAATCTTTCATAGTAGTAGGTCTGACAAGAAAAACAATAAACAAAAACCTAAGGGGAGTTTCAGGGCTAAACCGTTTGGGTAAGCTATTGCTATTACCTGCACACACTTCCAAATGAATCGAAGTTCTGTACCCTAGGGGCACCTGGGTGGCTCTGTCGGTTAAGCGTCCGACTTTGGCTCAGGTCATGATCTCAGTCTGTGGATTCGAACCCCACGTCCAGTTCTGAGCTGTCAGCACAACTTCAGATTCTGTGTCTCTCTCTCTCTGTCCCTCCCCCAACTCATGCTATCTCTCTCAAAAATAAATAAATATTTAAAAAAATTATTTTAAAGAAATTCTATACCCTAGAAATTGGGGAAGGCAAAAGAAATGAGTTCCAAAACCTTGCAACTGAACACCATTATGTTCATTATGTTAGTCCCACTGAACACCATTATGATTCTACAGAGTGAATAAATTGGCAAGAAATGAGGTGGTTCTGAAGCAGGCCTTCTTCCCACTGACTGGGTCAAGAAACCCACCTAGCACTAGCTCATTAAAAGCTGACAATAAAACTCAATAGTCCACTTCTGGTGTTCAGAAAGGACAGCACTCAGGGATGACTGTTCTTGTGATCCAACTAGCACAAGAGTAAGCACCCTTTTGAGATGCAAACTAAATCTAGACAAAGAAGAGCTTTATTCCAGAAAACCTGGCTCTGGATACCCTCAGAAAGACATCTGGTTTCCCACAACATTCGTCCAGTTCAAGAAACAACGCATGCCGACTGTATGCTAAGTACTTACAATGAAAGGAATCTCAAGTTTACATAAAAAAAATTACTTTTAAAAAACTTTTCAATGTTTTCCTATGTATATGGAAATCAGATTAGTGACTTACCAGTGTCTGAGTTGGTTTTTCAGTAGCAGAGTCAAGTTTGTACTGAATCAGATACTTACTGGCCTGATCGTTCTTACAACCAACGTGTTCAAGGTGACAGTCTAGGGTTAAGGATATAGAAATGGCCAGGAAACAAGATGAAACTCGCTGGCTCATCTGTGAATCAAAACCATACCCCTGACTACACTGCACCTTTTTCTAAAAATGAATGACAACAATGATTTACTAAGCGTTTCTTCCTTCTTCCTCAATTTACTCTTTTCTACTGCAGTCCAGCTACTCTCCTCAATCTGAATTCTACCAATCCTTCAAAACTCAATCTAAATGCAATCTCAACTGTCGCTTCTTCCCTGACTTCACATCACCAACGCTCCCGTATTCCCCTTCTCACTGAATTCTAAACCATGAACTATCCATCCTCATTCACCTATGTTGTTACTTTTTTCCATGTTTGTCTGGTCTTTCCAACAAAACTGTGAGGTCCTTAAGGGCAGGAACCATGTATTCCTTGGTACTGCCCCCAGGACTTTCAGCTGAGAAACTAATATGTACACCGGAAGTATTCAGTTATATTTAATTGCATTGGGTTTCAACTTACAAATCGGGTATGACAGATAATAAATGAGACTAAAAAGGCATCAAACTAAGACTTAAAAAAACACCTACTAAGTCTTTCAAACTATCTCTTTTCAAGACCACGAAGTGGGGACTTGAGAAGAGAAGAAATTGTGGCAAGTTAGACTGTTTTCTCATTTTTAAAGGCAAACAGCAAACAGCACTTAAACACTGGAAGACCCCAATGTTCAACAAGGCATCACATTCAGCCTGTCACTGGTCACACATACCGGCTGAATCCCAGGCTCCCTCTCTGTGGTTAAGAGAGATTTCTGGAGGCTCTGGTGTCTGCTGGCAAAAAGAGAAAAAACAAAAACAAAAACAAAAAACAAAAACGAGCAAAAAAGAAAAAAAAAAACCAAGGCATCGGCTCTTAGCACTGAAATATGGCAAAAAGTGTGCACACACATACACAACCCAATCAGCAAGCAAAAGTGAAATACCACATAGATGCAACTATGACCCTGGAGTTATAGGGGGTGGGGCAAAAACAGAGGAAAGAAAATGCCATAGAAGTCTGAAAAGTGCCAACTTTTAGGTGAAAAGGCTAAATACCCTTTAGGCCCTTAATACCCTTAATTCACTAGACTTCATTTGTTTCTAAGAAATAAGACAAGCAGACATACTTTAACAGGCTTTCTCACAGACTGCATTGGAGACACTATAAACACGGAGGTGAGTCCTTATGTAGCCACCCTGTCTTAAGGCTGAACCTGGATACTGCCAAGGAAAAGAACGACCGTAACTGATTCTAAAGATGGCTGGCCAAGGGCAGAATTACCATTCATCCCTGTGGGTCCCCTTGCAGTAGCTTATAACCCAACCCAAAAGAGCTGGGTTTGAAGGGTTGTAGCCGGCTCGCCTGCTGCAGAAGCACATTCTTTACAACCACAGCACTACCTCTCTAGAGGCTAACAGTATGGCAGAAAACTGGTGAAAACCAATTTTATGTCAAAGGATGCAGTCCCCAGCATTCTGTCCTGGATCTTTTTATTAAGTAAATAGGCAGGATTGGAGAAGGGGACAAGTAAGGGAGGTGATGCTATAAGACACGGGCAACAGGACAACCAAAATAACCAAGCTGCAACAATATGTCCTGCCTTCTTCCCAAAGCCATTCCCTTCAATAGTGACAGGGAGCACAGGCCGTCTGCAAGTCATTAGCACACTTGTTTTCACTTTCACAAGAACCTCGGAAACCAATGAAGAGCAAAACCCCCCCACCTCCCCAGAGCTACCTTCCAACCCTCTTTTTCTTTCTGTGCTTGCTTCCTTCCTTCCCTAGGGACAACCGAATAGGGACAATCCTCAGCAATCCGCTATTTGGCTCCACTGGAGAAGGGGGAGGGGGGAACTGGTTAAAAGTGGAAAAGGCCACAGAGGTAGATGAGAAACAACTGCAGAAAGAGTACCGAGAGTGGGAAAGAGAGGTCATCGTGGGAAGGAGACAAGGTGAAAAAGAGGGAAAGAAAATTGAAGGAAGAGTTGTCAGAGAACTTGCTAAGACAGACAAAAAGATGGAGGGGAGAGGGTCAAGAGACGAGAGGAAGCGAGGGGCAGGTGGAGCATCCGAGGGGGGAAAGGGCTGGGCGGGAGCTCCGGAGCCGGGGCCGGGACTCCCGGGGTCTGTGACCAGCCACCGGAGAACAGTGAGCAGCGGGTATTTGGGAGACGGGTGTCAGAGGAATCCGGGCTGTGCAGGAAGCTTAAGACCCATTCGGGGACTTCGGGGCGAGGAATCCACGCGGAGGCCCAAGCGCAGAGGGCACGGGGCTCTTACCGGTAGTTTCGGGCTGACCTCGCCCTTGCAAAAGTGGCAGAAAAACCGGTGCGCGGCAACAGCGGCGCCCGCGCCCGCCCCGGCTGCCGAGGCCTCCGCCATCTTTCTCTTCCGCCGCGGCTGTCCGAGAGGGCAGCGGCCCGTCCCTCGTCAGGCCGCTACCTCCCGGCTGCGGTCGCCGCCTCGGCCGCCGCCGCTTCCTCAGGGCGGCCCGCCGCTCCAGCGCCCGCGCCGGTCACGTGAGTCCGCCGGGCCCAGCGAGCCGGCGGCGCGGACGGCGACCCCGCGGCCCGCCTCCCGGCACCAGAGAGGCGCAGGAAGGAGAGTCCGCCCGCCGCGGCCCGCCCGCCGGCTCTTCAGACAGCGGCTTGCAGGTCCTCCAACCTTCCAGCGAGAATAAAGACAGAGCGTCACCGGAAACCACTGAAACTCTGGGGTAGAGCGGCACGCGTTGTTTCCCTTTCCCTCCTACTGGTCATCCGCGCGCTGGCGTGCGAGGCCGTGGGCTCCCCCTCTGCCCCGGCGGCCAGCGGGAGCCGCAAGAAGCCACCGTGGGCTACGCGGCGGCATTAGACTGCATTCACCCGGAGGTTAGTGGGCGAAGCGGCCTTGTCTCTGGACCAGGGGACCAAGTCCGGAACGGGAAGCTGCGTGAAGGGTGTGCAGAGTCAGGAGCTGAGCTCCTTGGAAATCCTTTTCTGAGGATGCTTGCCTGAAGACGTGTGGGTGGGAATACTGAGGCAGAGAGGCAAAGATTTGATCTCTGGGGATTTGGGAGAATAAATGAACAAACCAGTGTTTGGTAGCACTTGGGATAATAAGGAAGTAATCATACTGTATGTAGAGTCAACTATGTCTGTTTCTGTTTGTGTCTACTTTGTCAAGAAGTAGAAATTTCAGAATTAAATACTGCCCTTCAGACAACATATTTCATCTATTTGAAGCACCCAGTTGAGAAGTTTTCCTTTATTTTTCTAAGTTGTCATTTCCTTGATGGACTGGGAATGCCATTACCTGTTCACTCCCAGTGGGCTGTGAACAGTGGCCTTAATTCTCCCAAGCAAATGAAGTATAGATAGAATTTAAGGTCTATGACATTGCAATACCATCTACAACAATTTTTGAAGAACATTAGAATCACACATAATCCCATCAAGGTCAATTATAGTCTTCGAGTCTTTTGTCTTTTTTTTTTTTTTTTATGCACACATATTTCTTTTTTTGTTTTTCATAATAATTGAGTTTTCCTCTACATTTTGCTTTGTAACCTGCTTCTTTCACTTAATGAACAATTTTCTATGCTCGTACATAAACTTTGTTTTAAATGGTGGCGTAGTATTCCATTGTATGGGTGTGCCATCATTTACTGAATTAACTCCTTATTGTTAGACATTAGGTTGTTTCCAGTATATCAGTATTCTAAGGAGAAGTACAGTGACATCTTTTATTTATTTTCTTGAGACAGCGTATCTAAAATGAAATTATTAGGTTGAAGGTATGCAAGATGTTAATTAAGCCTTTTGATATGTAATGTCAAAATTGCCCCCAGAAAGTACATGAATTTGCCCTCAGCAGCTCTGCTTCCAGCATAAAAGAAAAACTTTCCATCATATAGCTTTTTTCCCCCCTAGCTCTGAGACTCCTTGGTACAATGACTCAAGCAGAAATTAAACTTTGTTCTTTGTTGCTGCAAGAGCATTTTGGAGAGATTGTAGAAAAAATAGGAGTCCACCTAATCAGAACTGGCAGCCAGCCATTAAGAGTAATTGCCCACGACACAGGAACATCGCTGGATCAGGTATGTGTAGACGACATTAATTTGCTTTCATTCGTTTACCTACCTTTAAATACTGTTGCTCCTTACCCCACAAAATAGAAAAGGGAGAGAGTCTCCCCTAGGTTCAAAACAGTGTTATTGGTGGGGGCAGGGGGGTGGGAAGAGATATAGGCCTCAAGGTTCTTCTCGAGGTGGCTCATCATGGCTTCTTAGGCAAATCTTTGCTCTTATTATGTCAGACCTCGTTTATTCATAATGAGTCTATTAATCTCAGTGCTACCTTTAAGGAATGAGTACAATGGAAGGAAAGTACATTGTACTTTGAACAATCAGAGGAAATATGAGCATCACAGGGAGAAATCTTGCTGATTTCTTCCATTGACATGTGATTTTTTTTTTTAATTTTTTGATGTTTATTTATTTCTGAGACAGAGACAGAGCATGAGCAGGGGAGGGGCAGAGAGAGAGGGAGACACAGAATCCAAAGCAGGCTCCAGGCTCTGAGCTGTCAGCACAGAGCCCGACGCGGGGCTCGAACTCACAGACTGTGAGATCGTGACCTGAGCCGAAGCCGGACGCTCAACCGACTGAGCCACCCAGGCGCCCCGACATGTGATTCTTAATAACTGTTCCAGTGGAGGGAAGGAAGAAGCACAGAGGTTCTTAGCCAGCTATCTCCTAATACTTAGTAAATTGTTGGACAAAAATTGGCAACACAAATGAGCTGTGTCTTCAGATCTTTCCTTTCTTTCTTTTGGGTCCCATCTAGGTCAAAAAAGCCCTTTGTGTGCTCATCCAGCACAACCTGGTGATATATCAAGTGCACAAACGTGGCGTAGTGGAGTATGAAGCCCAGTGCAGCCGAGTGTTGCGAATGCTTAGGTATCCCCGGTACATCTACACTGCCAAAACACTGTACAGTGACACTGGAGAGCTCATTGTTGAGGAGCTGCTGTTGAATGGCAAAATGACAATGTCAGCTGTTGTGAAGAAAGTGGCAGACCGGCTTACAGAGACTATGGAGGGTCAGTACTGTATCCACAGCTGTTAGCAAAACCATAGGTTAGCTGACTGCAGGAGTGGACCCGCAGCTAACTTAGGCCATCTCACCTGCCTCTTTCCTCCTGTTGTACAGATGGCAAGACCATGGACTACTCTGAGGTATCAAACACATTTGTGCGACTAGCAGACACACACTTTGTGCAGCGTTGCCCCTGGGTGCCTGTTACTGAGAATTCAGACCCTGGGCCGCCACCACCTGCCCCCATTCTTATCATCAGTGAAAAGGACATGTACTTGGTTCCTAAACTGAGCTTGATAGGTAAGGAATTTTGACCCCTAGAACTGTGACATGCCCTAATTGTGGATTCTTCCTCAATGATCATTAAATGAATGAATGAATCCATCGAGCAGTTACCAAGGATTTATTCTGTGGTGTAAAATGATAAACAAGTCCCTGACCTTTTGGGCCTTAAGTCTAATGTAAGAGACTTACATTAATCAAATAACCACATAGATATGTAACTAATGGTGTTAAGTATTATGAAGGAAAAGTATGTGATGTTATGAAAACATATAACGGGACCAGATTTATCAAGGTTTAAAACACATGCTTCTTTAAGAAAGTGGCATTTGAACTACTATTTGAAGCAAAAGTAGGAACTAACCAGTGACGTAACGTACGAAGGAGTACAGAGGACAAACATTGTTAGCAAAAGGAATAGTATGCAGTGAGGGGAAAAAAATAGGTTATTTGAGGAAGTAAAAAATGGGTCAGTGTAGTTAAATCATGGTGAGCAAAGGTAAGAGAACTATGAGATAAGGATAGAAAGGCAGGGAGGCACCTGGTGGCTTCTGACTCTTGATTTCAGCTCAGGTCATGCTCTCACAGCTGGTAAGATCAAGCCTCACGTCAGGCTCCATGCTGACAGCACAGAGCCTGCTTGGGAGTGGTTCTCTCTCCCTCTCTTTCAAAATACATAAATAAACTTGGGGCACCTGGGTGGCTCAGTCGGTTGAGCGTCCGACTTCGGCTCCGGTCATGATCTCACGGTTTGTGGGTTCGAGCCCCGCGTCGGGCTCTGTGCTGATGGGCTCAGAGCCTGGAGCCTGCTTTGGATTCTGTGTCTCCCTCTCTCTTCCCCTCCCCTGCTCACACTCTGTCTCTCTCTCTCCTTCAAAAATAAATAAACATTAAAAAATTAAAAAAAAATACATAAATAAACTTTAAAAAAAAGATAAGCAGGGGCTAGATCGTGCAAGACCTTCTATAGCAACTTTTTTTTTAATTTTTTTTTTTAATGTTTATTTATTTTTGAGACAGAGACAGAACATGAGCAGGGAAGGGGCAGAGAGAGAGGGAGACACAGAATGTGAAGCAGGCTCCAGGCTCTGAGCTGTCCGCACAGAGCCCGATGCGGGGCTCGAACTCACGAACTGTGAGATCATGACCTGAGCCGAAGCCAGACGCTTAACCGACTGAGCCACCCAGGTGCCCCTATAGCAACTTTTTTATCCTAAGAGCAAAGATTTTTCTTTAAATCCAAAGGATTTAAAGGAAGTGACATGACCTTATTTGCATTTTTAAAAGAATTTTCTGCCTGCAGAAAGGATGGGGCAAAAATAAATGTTGACAAACCCATTGAAAAATTATATCTAGAAGGGGTAAAGAGGACAGAAGTACCAAGAATGACATTTGTGTGTCTGACTTGCATATGGGGGAGGAGGATGGTCCCGCTTACTGAAAGGAAGCATTGGAGCAGGAGCAGTTTGAGGGAGAAAGATTAAGACTTAATTTTGTGACTATATGGAGCCTTCAAATGGCTTCATCATTAAGTTGAATTTCTTTTTTTTTATTATTATTATTTTTTAATGTTTATTTTTGAGACAGAGAGACAGAGCATGAACGGGGGAGGGTCAGAGAGAGAGGCAGACACAGAATCCGAAGCAGGCTCTAAGCTGTCAGCAAAGAGCCCGATGTGGGGCTTGAACCCACAGACCACAAGACCATGACCTGAGCTGAAGTCAGACGCTTAACTGACGGAGCCACCCAGGCACTCCAACTTGAATTTCTTGTAGCTCCTCAGCAATTTTAGCCTAGAGGCAGCTGGAGGTATCTTGGGATGGAGGGACACCTGCTCTTACGTTCAGTGATTTCCTGTCTTCATATGAGATGAGCCTCACTAGTCACCTGTTTTATTTGGCAGGAAAAGGTAAAAGGAGAAGATCATCTGATGAAGATGCTGCTGGGGAGCCGAAGGCCAAAAGACCAAAACATGGCACAGATAACAAAGAGGTAATGGGGCTTCTTGATTAGGAGTCCTCACCCTGATGAGCAGAAAGAGCACGAAGATAACAAGCCCCAAGAGAGATGACAAGGTCCTTGGTTGAGAAGTAGGAGGATTACGAACTTCATTAAAGTTGGCCAGGAATAAACTATTAGTGTGAACATCATTGCCGTCCCCTTCTGAGGCTTCACTTCACTTCTGTCATTGGACAGTGGTAACAGCTTATGCCAGAAAAAAGGCTGCCTGTTTTCTCTCTGAAATAAGAGGCAAGGTCATATGCTGAGAGCAGGAAGAGAGGGGTAAATGGGAGACTTAACGAAGAGTTCAGACAGAGAAAGATTAGAGGTGAGTTTAGAGAATCTAAAGTTGGGTATCGTGAGTTTGTCTTGTCAAGGCACTATGCCACATGATTGGATGATTTTTGTCCAGTCCACGTAGTTGCTACTGAATAGGAAAAGAAATAGTGAACAGCTAAATCCAGTTCTTCCCCCACAAAATTCTTCACCATATTTTCTGTACCAAAATGTTTCTCTTTAATCCTTTTCTCCTCCTCAGCCCATTCCAGATGATGGGATTTATTGGCAGGCCAACCTTGACAGATTCCACCAGCACTTCCGTGACCAAGCCATTGTCAGCGCAGTTGCCAACAGGATGGACCAGGTGATATCTGAGTGGGTGGGACAGTGGCCTGGATCAGGAACATTCACTTATTTGCCAGATGTGGCCATTGGCATATAGCCAGAGCCAGCACAGCAGAGTGAATTCTGAATTCCAGTTCACTTTTCAAACCCAGACCAGCAGCGAGATCGTGCGGACTATGCTTCGGATGAGTGAGATTACCACTCCCTCTACTGCTCCCTTCACCCAGCCGTTGTCTTCCAATGAGGTGACTTTCGTGTTCTTGTACTAGTTTTCTGACACACTGTGGGATATTATAATTCTTCTACATCGAGCCTGGGATTAGGTTGAGGTCTGAGCCTTTGAACGAGTTTTTATTGTTTCAGGTAGGACAGGGATTCTCTTCAGATGGTAGCTGCTGAAATATTTGGCCTTGGGGCTCCTGGATAGCTCAGTTGGTTAAGCATCCAACTCTTGATCTCAACTCAGGTCTGATTTCATGGTCATGAGATCAAGCCCTGGCTCTTGCACTGACAGGGCTCAGCACTGACAATGCAGAGCCTGCTTTGGATTCTCACTCTCCCTTTCTCTGCCCTTTCCTTGCTCTCGTGCATGCACACTCTCCCTGTCTCTCTCTCTCTCGCTCTGTCTCTCTCTCTCTCCCTTAAAATAAATAAATAAACATTTAAAAAAGAAAGAAAGAGGGACGCCTGAGTGGCTCAGTTGGTTAAGCATCCGACTTTGGCTCAGGTCATGATCTCGTGGTTCATGAGTTCGAGCCCCACATCAGGCTCTGTGCTGACAGCTCAGAGCCTGGATCCTGCTTCGGATTCTGTGTCTCCCTCTGTCTGACCCTCTGCCACTTGCACTCTGTCTCTCGCTCTGTCTCAAAAATAAACATTAAAAAAAAATTTTTTTTTTTAAAGAAAAAAATATTTGGTCTCTAGGGATCTAGCCTTTAAAAACCTAAACCATTACCTTGGTCAAAGTACAAGCTATTCCTAATTGTTCTTAGACTCCACTATTTGGAATCTGAGAACCTTTGTTGGTGCTCAAACATTATTTGGTCCCTTACATTTGTTTTGTTGAGTATATTCATTTTGTGTATTTCAGATTTGCTTTTAATATATGTCTTTCTTAAAACATGAAAAACTTAATGTATCAAATAACATATTTAATTTCATAACAATATGTATCCATATTAAATATAATTATATTTTCATTTTATATTACTTAAAAATTTTTGAACTTGTTACATAACAAAGATTTCAGGGTTTTTTATTTTGACAAAAATTATTACGTGACCTATATTCAGACAGCATAGAAATGCATAATTTTTTTTAAGTTGTAGCCCCCCCCTAAACTTTTAGGAATGATGGACATGTTCTATATCTTATTGTGGGTATAATTGTCAACACTCATCAAACTGAACCTCTAAGATCTGGACTTGTTACTATGTGTAACAATACCTCAGTTTAAATATATAGTTTTGTATGATCCCAGCCCCAGGGATTCCTGTTAATAGTTGGTACTTATCTTTATTGTCACATTTATGTAGATATATATCTATATATATATCTATATATATATATATATATATGTAGATATATATATAGATATATATTTAGCAAAAAAAATAGGATTTTACTTTACATACTCTTCTAAAGTTGCTTTTTTCATATGACAGTATATCTAAGCCACCTTTTTCATGTCTGTATATTTAAATCTGTCTCATTTTTCATAATGGCAGTATCATATTCCACTTAGTAGCCATGCTGTACTTTATTTTAATCAGTTGCTTATTATTATGCATTTGGATTGTTTCTAGTTTTTTACTCTTAACAAACAATGCTGCTATACATTTGGACACATTTATACTTCTGATACCTAAAATTAAAACAATTTTATCTCAGTAATGTCAGCAATTCTAAGTTCCCAAACCCATTTTCACCATCTCTTTTGCTCCATAGATCTTTAGATCCCTGCCTGTTGGCTATAACATCTCTAAACAAGTTCTCGATCAGTATCTCACTCTACTGGCAGACGATCCAGTAAGTCTGAATTTGCTTTCTTTCTTTCTGTTTTGTTTGTTTGTTTTTTTCTTTTTTCTGCTATGTTTACGATTTATTTCTACCACTGAAACCTGGTATCCTCTGGGAGCCTCATTTTCTACCTGGCCAGCTCAGACAGATAGGAGGGCTACCTGCTGCAAACTCTTGGCCAGATTTGCTCCTTTGGAAACAGAATCACTGGACTTTCCATTCAGTTAACTCTCTCTCTCTCTCTCTCTCTCTCTCTCTCTCTCTCTCTCTCTTTTTTTAATAGCTAGAGTTTGTTGGAAAGTCTGGCGACAGTGGTGGAGGAATGTATGTCATCAGTATCCTTACCAGTTATTTCCTTACTGTTGGGCAACCTGAACTATGAAACAGAATAGTGACTTATGAAAGAAGAGACTGGATAATATTCAGTATACTAAATAATTCAGAAAACCGAACTACTACATTAGATGATAAAGAAGTAAAAAGGACTTTTAAATAACCAAATTTTAGTTCCGCAAAACCCTGACTTAAATCCTAGTAAATGAAGGTATTGAAATACTTTCATACTATAAGTGAGACCAATGTGAAAGATAAAATTGCATTTAAATTTTAACTTAGAGACTTAGGAATAAAACTAAGATCCCAGTGACCAGGCCAGAACGTTACTGACCTTAATCCTCTATGTGAAGACCTGCATAAAGCTCTAGGATCCCTAGCCACAGCCACTCTGGAGTCTGTCGTACAGGAGAGGTAAGATCACCCTGCTCATGGTTGGGGTCTGACACTTCCTTTCCACACTCCATTTGAATAAGCAATTTGATCATTCTGTAAGCAAGCAGTGTAGATACATCTCGGTGCATCTTGCCCCATTTTTCCACTGGACTGTTACAGATCCCACCCACTACTACTCTTCACCCTAAATATCCTCCTGCTTAATTCCCAGTGATGCCAATTAACCAGACTTCCTAAAGCCTTTCCTTACAAATGCAGGAACTGAGGTACTCACGGGAGTCAGCAGTGTGGTCAGCAGTACCGTCACCAGTCTGGAGTTGTGAGAGAACTCCCTGACCACTGCTCCTCTCTCTGGCCCTGGCCCCACACATGGAAACAGAGCAGCCGCCATTTGTGACTCAGAGCTAAAACTTACCTATGTTGGTATGCCATTTACTTTCTTTATTCCTTTCCAGATTTGGGTCTCGCTGTGCCAGAATATTCCGTCTAGTTTTGCAAAAGAAACACTTGGAGCAGAAACAGGTAGAAGACTTTGCAATGATTCCAGCAAAGGAGGCAAAGGATATGCTTTATAAGATGCTCTCAGAAAATTTCATATCACTCCAGGTAACCAGTGGCATAATGGTCACCAACCAGTGGAGCTGGCCTAGGGTGAAAGAAACTTCTGAGGCAAACATCCTGAGCCCCAAGCAAACTCTCTGTCCAGCTGTGAGATGGAAAAAAAAAAAAAAAAAAGATTAACCAAGACATAGTAAGGACTTGAAAAAGAATTGGGGAGCTTTAAGTGGCCTAGTTGAAAAGAGGCACAGCCAAGAAATCACCCCAGAATCACCCTTTATTCCTCAGCTCTTAGTCCCTGTGATTTGTCCTTTCTTCAGGCATTAAGTTTATTACAGATTAAATTTCTCAGCAGCATCTTCTGGGTCTTCACTACGTGCAGAGCCATGTAGTATACCCTATGACGAAACAGAATCTCAATTCTGCCCCTGATTCAGTTATATTGAGCAAAGTACCTACCGTCATTTTTTCTCATCCTTAATGTGATGGATGGTGGTAATAAAAATAATGTGGTTTATCTTAAAGATCAAATACAATCAATAAGCATTAGTTGCCTTCTCTTTCTTCCCCACTGAGGATGCCAGCAATCATATAGACAAATCTCTTCATGTGGCCGATTTTGCCATAAACCCAGATGCTGAATGACTGGAGAATAGAAGAGTATAAGTGAAAGAAAGGGCTGAGTAGCTCTGGATGGGACAGGCGTTTACTCTGCCAGTTCTAAAGAAGAGTCTGATTTCTCTTTTCTGTCTTTCTGTGGACAAATAGGAAATTCCCAAAACGCCAGACCATGCCCCATCCAGGACCTTCTATTTATATACTGTGAACATCCTGTCAGCTGCCCGAATGTTGCTGCACAGGTGCTACAAGGTAACTGCTTCTGGACCTTCTCCCCATTCCTTCCACCCGACAAGTCTCACCCTCATGCCCCCTTTAGCTATTTTACTTGAGCTACTTAAATAGAACCATGTGCATTTCTGTGTTTCTTCTCTCCCCTCAGAGCATAGCCAACTTAATAGAAAGGAGACAGTTTGAAACCAAAGAGAACAAGTAAGTAGCATTTTCAATTGAGTAATTACATTTTTCAAGGTCAAAGTCTCGAAGGGAAATTTCCTGTAGAAATAGAAACCAAAAGAGACAATAACCAGTCTAGTTGCATTGAAATATTGTCTTGGGTTGACATAAATCATACATTAGTCTAAACTGCTCTAATATACCCCCAGTAAAATAATTTGGCAGATTAAATTTATGAGAAACGTACAAACTGGCATTAAACAGACGAGAGGCAGTAAGAGTTTGAGGAGTAAAGTCGTATATTTAGTTAAATTTGTAAAAACTATGGTTAGTGGGTGACAGTATCTATTTGATCAGGAACGTGGGAGATGGGGGAGTTCTGCCATAAGGCTAACAGGTAAGAGAATCTCCAAGGCTAGGGGACATACCTCAGACTTGTGTTTGTCTGACAGGCGTCTGCTGGAAAAGTCACAGAGGGTAGAAGCCATCATTGCATCTATGCAGGCTACAGGTGCAGAGGACGCACAGCTACAAGAAATAGAGGAAATGATCACAGCCCCTGAACGCCAGCAGCTAGAAACCCTGAAGCGTAATGTCAACAAGTAAGTATCATAAAGTTCAGACCTAGTTTCAAAATACCTTTCAGAAAAATCCACCTTGATACCCTGCTACCACTCCAACTTCACCCAAGCAATCCTAAACTATCTTCCTCCCCAGCTCGACTGGCAGAATTTAATCCACCTGTTTTCCTAAGCTAAGAACTCTGAAAGCATCTTCAGCTTCTTCTCCCTTACCACACTCTTATTCACCAAGTCTGTTGATTTAAGCTCAGTAGTGTGCCTCAATCTGGCCTTTCATCTTGGTCCTCATGCAGGCCCCCATCACTTATTTTCTAGACCTTTGCCGTCACCTCTGCCTTCAAACTATGTCTTAAAGTGCCTTCAAGTCCATTTTCCATGGCCTCCGATCATAAATATGCTCATGAATGTTCAGTCTGGAAAACGCTTTCCCTTTTTCACTCAGGTTGGATGCCAGTGAGATCCAAGTGGATGAAACCATCTTCCTGCTGGAGTCATATATTGAGAGCACCATGAAGAGACAATGACCTGGAAAAAGAGCCTTCCTCAAAAAGTCTGAGGAGATTGGAAGGAAAAATAAAGGCAGTGCCTGATGCATTCTTTACAGTGGAATATGTTGCAGATTCTTACACTGGAATGCCCTCTCCATGCCTCCTGCCTAGAATACACCAGAAAGTTTTTTAAAGTTTGCTGAAACTGTCTTAGCCCCATCACTGTATTCTCCCTTCATCAGATTTTGACAGAGGAAAGGACCTTAAATCAACTAGAGTAATCATCTATCAGATGCATCATTTCTCACCAGGAAATCAGCCGCACCTGTGTTTGAACATCCCTAGCAGTGGAAGAAACTTTTTCCTGAGTAGTTCATTCTATTCTCAAATTACCCCTGTTCTCTATTTTGTTAAATTGTAATCTTACATACACACAAACACACACACACAGTAGGCGATGGGCCAGCAGGTGGATTGGCCTCAGCATTCACAGCAGAATCTAGTTTGCCATCTCCAAGCTTCTAGCACATCTGAAACTGTGTGTAAGACACAGCACAATGCCTGGCATATGGTAAACACTCAAGAAGTCATTGCCTTCGTCTTCTCCATGGTTTCTTTAAAGTAGCAATTCTAAGTTTTCTCTCTCAGTACCATGGGTAGATGATTCATCTCAATGTAATTTGTCCCAGTAGCTTCAGTTCATTTAAAGCAGGTAGGTGTCGTTACAATCTTTTTAGTTTCCTCTTACCAGTGTCCGTTCTAATTCATTAAGATTAATGAATTAGTGGGGCGCCTGGGTGGCTCAGTCGGTTGGGCGGCCAACTTCAGCTCAGGTCACGATCTCGTCCGTGAGTTCGAGCCCCGCGTCGGGCTCTGGGCTGATGGCTCAGAGCCTGGAGCCTGCTTCCGATTCTGTGTCTCCCTCTCTCTGTGCCCCTCCCCCGTTCATGCTCTGTCTCTCTCTGTCTCAAAAATAAATAAAACGTTAAAAAAAAATTTTTTTTTAAAAGATTAATGAATTAGTCTAATTCAACAGTCAATTGCCAATTCATTGCTAGCCATTATACTGGATATAATATACAAAGATAAATATGACACCGTCCCTGCCTTCAAGCTACTCACCATCCTTTACTGAGCACGTGTCAGTGCCCAGGACTGGGCCAGGCTCTAGGGATACAAAGATGAATATGCCAGTATAGCCTAGAGGGAGGAGACAAATAACAAGGAAATAATGAGGGCTCTAGTAGAAAAGTATTTTGCACAAAGAGATAAGGAAAGGAACCACAGAGAAAGTCACAATCTCTTTTGAATGATGAGGGTTTGCCAGGTGGAAGGGGAAAGGGGTCCCAGAGGGAAGCAGAGCTTGGTTCCAGGAAGAACTGCAAATAGGATGTGACTAGAAAATAGGGCATAAATCCTGCCAGAACTGAGGCTGGAGAGACCGGCAGGAGCAAGGGGTGGTGGGTCCTCGCTATACCGTGCTTAGTAGCTTACCTTCTGAGCCATAGGAAGCAAGATGATTAGCTTTGTGTTTGAGAAAGATCACTCTGGAAGCAGCCTAGAGAATGAAGTAGGGGAAGGACTATTTTGGAGACTTGGGATAGAATCTCAGGCAGAACATAAGGAAGGCTTGGACTGGAACAATGGAGGCTGGAGAGAGAGACATGGATTTGAGAAAGTTTAAGGAGGTAGAATCCGCTGCATTGGGTTGGCATTTGAGTGAGAAGAAAAAGGGAGGTGTCAAAAATGTTTCCTGAGTGTCTGGCGAGGAGTCTTACGCAATTAATTCGTGGTGGCACCTACTATGGGAGGTAGGTGCGCGCAGAGCGACTGCGGGCGGCTGATGGTTCAGCCCTTGGCCGGCGGGATTGGACACGTGAGTTGAGAAATCAGTCTGGGATCACTCTTCTAAACAGAGAAGAGGGGAAGAAAAGGGAAGCTGAGATTGAGGTTTTCTTCTTTCTCTCTTAGTAACTAACATTGCACCCGTGGCTCATCCCCCAGGGTTCTACCTAACGTCCCGGGGCATTTGGCGGAAGCTCTCTAGGTCCCGACCCTGCGAACGCTGGACCAGCAGAGGGCGCCAGGTGGGCCGCGGCCCCAGCCCCAGGGCGGCGTTATGGCCGCCGCGCGGGTGCTGCTGCTCCTGTCCGGGCGCGCGGAGTCGCCGAGCTTCGCCCAGAGTGTGTGTGGCCTCCTGGGCGCCGGGCCAGGGCTCGGGCCGTGGCCCACGCACTGCGGCTTGAAGCGAGGACGACTCGTCCTCTCGGACGGGCCATTCCCAGGCTCCTCGGCCAGGCTTCCGCTCCAGGTCGGGGGAAGGGGGACCCGGGGGAGGAGGGGACCCCAGGAGGGGGGGAGCGGAGCAGGAGTGAAGAATCGAAGGAGGAGACCGGGGTCGGGCGGGAGCTGGCGTGAGAGGCCTGGGGTGCAAGTGTCGTCCCGACTCAACCTCCTGCCCCATCGCGCGCTGTCGCCCGACTTTTGCCCCAGTTCTGAAGCCTTAACCCGAACGGCTCCCTCCCGCCAGCGACCCCCTTTCTGCCCTTTTGCGGCCCTGGACCAGCAGCTCAGGACTCCGGGGGCCGAGCTGCCCAGCAACCGAGGTGTGGATCTGGGTGTGGCCGTCCTTCTGCAGTCCAGCGACCAGTCTGTCTTGTTAACGCGCAGGACACGCACCCTCAGCGTTTCTCCCAACCTCTGGGTACCCCCAGGTGAGTGCCCCGAGGACGAGATCCCAAGTCCAGGGAAGAAAGTGGCCCTTCACCCAACAGTGTTATTCCCAGTTTCCAAAGGACAGAGAAACAGCCCCAGAAATGTGGTCGGTCCCCTTTTCACGAAGGATGACAACTGCATCAGCGCCCATGGGAAGGAGTAGTGTAAATAGTGGGGGGGTGGGGGGGGGTGGGGGGGGTGTCCCCAGCCAGGAATACCACCACTTACCTATCGGTCCCACTGTTGTCGCAGGTGGGCACGTGGGACTTGATGAAGAGGTAACCGGACTGCTGGCCCAACCTTCACCCTGCCCTGAAACCCGAGACTGGGGCTGCCTTGGGTGTGGGCCGAGGGGCTTGGAGGAGTCTGGCACCTGCCACTGTGACCTGCCCTTTGTTGCTCCCAGCTGTTGGACGGAGGGCTGCGAGAGCTTCAGGAGGAGACTGGACTACAGCTGCCCCACGGCCAGTTCTCTTGGGTCCCTCTGGGGTTATGGGAGGTGAGACAGGAAGGTGGCAAAGGTCGCTTCCTATTTAACTAAGAGTCCTTAACAATTTCTTCTTAGTCCTACCTGCCTGGCCCAGGGGAAACATTGGGGACCGGGGGGAGGGAATTTGGAGTCCCCAGATCCAGTCTCCACCTGGGTCCCTCCTGCACCATCTCGACCCTGCGCTTCCTCAGCTGTATTTACAGTCTCGGAAAGAGACAGGAAGTTCTCACTTTTGCTGTATTCTTCTCTTAGTCTGCCTACCCTCCTAGGCTGAGCTGGGGTCTCCCCAGATACCATCACATCATTCTCTATCTACTCGTGGTCTCCTGGGAGTCACAGCAGCAGCTGCAGGTAGGGCTGGTGGTGCAGGAAGGAAATGGGGGCTCAGGAGACAATGCAGACTGGTTCTGTGACTAAGATGGGGGGGGGGGGGGGTCAGAGATAACCAAGAAATCCAACAGCCCCTGTCCCTGCCCCAAGTCTGTCTCCTTTCCACCTGTGGGTAGGCTGCAACCAAGAACAGGCCTCCCAAGAGAGAGGCCATGGCTAAGGGACCTACATGTCTGGCCCCAGGCCCGGATCCAACCAAACCCGAGTGAGGTGAGCGCCTTTATGTGGCTGGGACCAGAGATAGCAGCTGCCGTGGCTGCTGCAGAGGATGGGACAGAGACACCCACACATCTTCCCCGGGACCTACCACCCTCTGTCCTGTAAGTAAGAGCTTCTGCCTCACTCCCCAAATACCAACATGTACGCGTTGAGAAGTTCCACTTCTCTCCCCTCCTCAGAAGGGAATGTTGCATGGTGAGGGAGATTGAGGGAGTGGGTTGGTCAACTGATCATGAAGAGAGCACACAAGATCAAAGACACTGTCCATCCGCGTCCAAGGGTTCCTGCTCTGACTGGTTAGCATGGACTCCCACTCTCCCGAGGGTTCAGGTCTTTTACCCCCCCCTTGAATCTGTTCCTTCCTGTAAAATGAGGTCAACACCCACCCACCCACCCCTCTCCTGCCGTGGCGGGAGGATTCGGTGAAGTGGGCTAAGCCACAAGGCACAGCCCAGACAGGAGCTGTCACCATGCAGTACAGTGGAACTAGGGGAGGACAAAAGAGCTCGACCCCTGGCCTTGCCCACATCCACGCTGCTGCAGACGACCCCGACCACAGCAGAAGGCAACGAGAGGGTCAGCGCTGGGACCAAGTTTGCCCTCAGGCTCTGGCTGCAGCATCTGGGCAGGTAAGAGTAAAGCACTTGGCCCCGCAACGTTGGGCTGAATGCTCCACGGGGGACAGGAGGGAGGAGCTGCTCCTGGAAGTCCTCTGGGGACACCCCCACCACCCACCCCCACCAGGGCCTGCAAGCAAGAACGGAACCTGGGACCCCTTCCCCCACTTGCCCCAAACCAGGGATCTGAAGAGTGAGGTGTGGAACTCCCTCCCCAACCCCCCTCCGAGACATTCACAGAACATTCACAACCTTTATTGTGGATAAGAACTTTGCTACAACTTTGGGAATAAAAAGTAAAATTACAATGTAGGTCTTAAGCCCCAGAGGAGCCTGAAAAGGGAGAATGGGGAGAGCATGAAGTCCTCCCACCTCCCAGAAAAGGTGCAGAATGAGCCAGACCTAACCATGGGGCCATGGGCCTTTAGAAGCTCATGGCCCAAGCTGGTCAGCATAGGAAACACTGTGCACTTAAATATATAAATAGAGAGAGACCCAGGCAATAGGCCAGGCCCTGCTCCCAAACCCCTGGGGATCAGAGCTAAGGCCTTATCTCGTCCGCAGTCACACTGGGAAGTAGGAAGCAGGGGAAGTCATCTTTGGAGTATTTTGGTTTTTCTTGTTTATGTACAAAAAAATCTGCAACCCAAAATAGAGTTCTCTGTCCATGTGTCGGCCTGTCTTAGCTTCTCCACTTGTCTGTCTGGCCGAAGAGAATGGAATGGACATGAAGAGACCATGGATGTGGGGAAGGAACAGAACCATAGGTTTGGGGAAGAGAGGGCTCTAGAGGACAAGAGAAACGCCCCTGCCCTCCACCCCACCCCCAGGCTCTAGTGGATTCAGACCTTCCCCCAACTCACACCCCATCACACACGTGCCTCCCGCTGCCTAGGTTAACATACCCAAAGGAATGTGCCAACCATCTAAAGAACATTTCCAAAAATAGAACCCAAATGTCCTTAAAAAGAGGTTAAATATTAACCCTTTGGGTGCTGGCCTTGTCAGGCAGAGATAAGGCCAAAAACAGGCATCCATGAAGGTCTTTCTGGCCTTTGGCCAAAGCCCCCTGAGGGGTTGGAGTGGCCAGGGGTCTGGACCCCACAGCACACTTGCTCAGTGAAGTTTCCATAATCCAAGGGACTCAGTCCAGGGAAATGATGTCTGACCGGCATCCAGTCAAAGAGGGACCCGAGGACAGGGGTCCCGCATGCCCCTCCCTCAAGGCCCCCGCAGGGGCCACAATGCTACTGACGCGGCCAGGAGGGGGTGCTGGAGTGGTGCTGCGGTGAGAGCTCCCCAGTGTGGGGGCGAGTGGGCCCAGGAAGTGGGAAGGGGTCCCTCGGTACTGGAAGAAGTGGCCAAGGGCATCCTGTTCGTCTAGCGAGGTGATGACGGAGGGACCATAGTGCTGGGAGGAATCAAGGGCACAGTTTAAGATTTTCTCCTGACTTCACCCGGCCTCCCAGTCACTCATCTCAGAAATAGCCGGGGATAATTCAAATCCTCCGGATCCCAAGGTACCCTCTGAGAAGCAGGAGAGACTCTCTTTCTTTCCCCTGCTTCCCCATACCCTACCCGATTCCCTGCCCTGAGACAGCCCCTCCATCTTGCTAGGTTCTTGGCCTTGTGGGCGTCTGAAATGTGTGGAATGTCCGGCCGGGGCAGGCATGGCGCTCAACTGCACATGGGTGTTGGGGGGGAGGTTGTGTGTGTGAATAGTCAGGGGCAGGATTCTAAAAACTCCGGAGACAGGACAGTAACAAGGGATCAAAGAAGACATGGGTGAGAATCTGAAGAAGCACCAGTGGGGCCTGGGAGGGACATAAAGTGCCCACACCCTCCTTAGGCCCCCCAGCTCCCACCTTCCCTCACAGAGAGGCAGATTTAGTTCTCAGGGGAAAGTGAGGGGGAGGGGACCCATCAGTGCCTAGATAGGAAGCTTCAGAGATCTGAGATCTTCATGGGACATGGGACCACTTACCTGACTCTCAGTCTGAAGGAAAGAAAATAAATCTAAACCTGGTAGGAAAAGAAAAATCAAAATCAGCCTCCTGTCTGACCCCTTCACGGCCCCCCCAAAAAAAATCCTTTGGATTGTAGCCCTTTACAAGACAGCCAGAAGGCTTTGAAAAGGAGCAGGGGTTCTGATCTGCTTTCAGGGCACATGGGGCAGGGCAGAGCCCACCCTGTGGTCAGTGTCCTACCTTGGATATCCGCCCCCAGTGGGAAGGCAGGTGGGTACTCATGTAGTGGGAGACTGGACAGGAAGTCCCCGCCCAGTGTGCCCACGGCAGGGCTCCGTAGCACCGAAGATGGCTGGTGACCAGATGTCAGGACTCTGTGAGGAGAGAGGAGGAGCTGGGCAGCCAGCGAACGACAGACGCCCTCACCCAGCTCAGCTTCCTGAGTCCCCTCTCTGCCCCGGGGTTTGTCCAGTGATCAGAAAGCATTTCTGACTTCTTTCTCTGCCCCTTCTGCTGCGGACTCAGCCTATTTCCTCATACCCTTTGCTTCCAGGTAGAGCCGGAATGGCAGCCGAGGTGACAGGACAGTGCTTTTTGGTCGGGGGCAGGTCCTCCTCATCTGATGAGCTCTCTATTGTCAAGTCGATAACTTCAACCTTCTTCTTACTCTCTGATGGATTGCCCTCTTGCACTGGGCTGTACTGGAGGCCTGTGGGTGGTAAGAGGACTGTGTCTCAGAGAAGAGGCCATCCAAGACTCAGTTCGGCTGGGGGACAGGGGGTCACTCACCATCCAGCCCATACCCTGGCGGGGGGCAAACCTCAGATGCCTCCTTCTTGGGTTTCATTGGGCACCAGGATCCATCTTCCATGAACTGTATCTCATCACAATCCGAACAGGAATTAAGTATCTCCATGAATAAGCTGGGGGGAAGGGGAGATACGGGAATTCAGGAGGCTGGGAGATCGCTGGGAACAGTAGCCAGAGAGTTCTGGGACTCACCTTCCTGAACCTCAGTTTCCTCATCTGTGAAACAGGGATATTATTCACCCCTACTCACCTCTCTTGAGTTGTCAGAATCAAGTAAAGTATGTAAAAGAGCTTTGCAAACTTCAAATGCCACGTTTTCAAAAAAAAAAAAAAATACATTCTAAGCATGTGTTTCACATAGTACTTGTGACAAGACAAAGGAGCAGAGATATAGAACTTCGTAAGTCTTCTCGATGAGGGCCATAATTTAGGCTCTGAAAGGGGGTTAGGACTAGCTAGATCTGCCCATCCAAATCTTCAAAAGAACGTTTTGCCACGCTCAGTGAGAGGTCAGGTAGTTGTTATAGGTGTTATATTGTAACAGTTCAATACATTGACGCCGCCACTTACTAACAATTATAATTTTGAGCAAGATAATCTCTCTAGGCCCCAGCTTCTTCACCTGTAATGACAATATCCATCTCACAGGGTTAATTATGAGGATTCAATGAGATGAGATATGCAATGTGCTCAGCATGATACCTCATGCAATAAATCTTCAGTGGTGGAAATATACACAGTTGACCCTGAACAAAACGGGAGTTAAAAGCACTCACACGCAATCAAAAATCCATGGACATGACCTCACACACAATCAAAATTCCATGGACAACTTTTGACTCTCCAAAACCTTAACTACCAATAGCCTACGGCTGACCAGAAGCCTTACCAATAGCATCAAGGGTGAATTAACACATTATTTGGCATATTATGTGTATTACATACTGTATTCTTACAATACAGTAATCTAGACAAAAGAAAATATTAAAATCATCAAAAAGAAAAATACCATTTATATTTACTGGACTGTTTTAAAAAACCCCATGTATAAGTGGACCTGTGTCGTTCAAGGGTCAACTGTATATTATAAAGAGGCTAAATTATATGTATACACATAAAGGGGTGGATAGGTTAAGAGCTGGGCTTCGTGGAGGGGAAGGAAGCCATCTTGATCTGTCGATGGGAGGGTTCCCAGTGGATGTCGAAGGTAAAAGGAAGCAGAATGCAGAGCGGCCCTACCCATCAATGATAAGAGATTCATAAGGAGCCTTCTTGTCGCACACAGGACATGTCCACGTTGGCTTCTTCTCATTCATCTGTAGATAAAGGGCAGCATCGAAGCTCTGCAGGTGGGCGCAGGTGAGGGCACGACAAGGGACTGTCAGGCGCATCTTCCCTAGCTGGGAGGAGACAAGCGCTCTGGTCACAGTCCCTACATCCCGGGAACCCTCACTCTAGTAGCCCTAGGAGCCCTCATATGGGTCCAGAGTTTAGCCCCACCCTCCTCCCTTCTCATCTCCCTTGTACCCACCGGGCACATGAGTGACACCCGGAGACTTGTAGTGGCCACCTCACTGTCCGGGTCAGCGGTCAATTTCTCCTTGACTGAAACAAGAATGAGGCCAGAGCCATGGGGTCAGCAAAGCTGGAGATGAAGCCTGGGAGGTGGTGAGGCCAGAAGCAGATGGTTCTGGCTGAGAGGCAGCTGGGCAGAGTGCCTCTGGGGACCCATGGGATGTCACATGGGGGTGGTCTTTGGAGGCCAGTGGAAGATCACATGAAGACTGAGTGTCAGGGAGAGATTTCCCCAACCCCGAAGATGCTTAAATATAGCTGGGTGACACTTTGGCAGAGATGACTTAGAGGGAACTGAAACATCAAAAGAGAGTTAGATTAGATGATCCTTAAGACTCTCCCCACTCTCAAGCAGCCATATTCCAGCAAGGCTGGAGGCAGGGTCTGTGAGGTGCAAAGCAGATGTATAACCGAGAGTGAGAGGGTGTCACTCAGTGCCTGGGAGTGGTCTGACTTCTCAACCATGAAGATCGGTAAGGGGATGAGGGGAGGGTTAGGGTTCATGTGAGAGGTGATGTATATTGTCACAGGTCAGGTATGGGTTTGGCGATAAAGGCTGGAGGACCAGGAAAACTTGGATCCAAATCAGAGTGTTAAAGAGGGGCAGGACATTACTCACTCAGTGCCCGAGAGTGGTCTGGGTTCCGGATACCCTTTGCTCTGAGTTTTTGTAGGAGGGTCCCTGCAGTCAACTGCCTCACCAGGTACACAGACAAGGAGTAGTTCTACTTGGAGGCAGGGGGAGGTAATTAGCCTTTGCTCTGCACATCATCACCACCACACCACCACCATCATCACCATCATCATCACCACCACCACCACTCCAACCCTTTGTCCCGTGAGGACCAGAGACAGCGGGTTAAGACAGAACGACCCATAAAGAGGAAGATGTTTCCCTAAACCCAAGACACTGGATGATTCCCCCTCACACCCTGCAGGCTTCTCCAGGCTCCCTGCCTCAGCTTTGCTCACCCGTCCAAACTCAGATGACCAGTTGACCACGATGGTGTTGGGAACAGTGGCCGAGAGTCGAGCCAGGGGTGTGATGTTGATGGGGCGGCTGGGCCTCTTGGGCTCAGCCCCATTCTTGGTAGGGGGAAGATAACCCTGGAGAAAGGAGGGACTGGTCAAGACATCTTATCTCTCAGGTTACTCACGTCTTGGAAGGAAGGCCAGCTCACTCGGTGACCAAGGAGATGGGGGCCCATTCAGTGACTCCCAAACCCAGAGCACTATCTAGGGCTGTGTGTGGGGTTTATTCCTGGGGAGGAAGGAGAGCTTATTCATTGGCCAGGGAAATAGGAACCCACTCATTCAGTTCCTGAGCAGAAAGAATAGGGACGCCCCACTTCTTCCAACTCTCAGCTCTGAGATCATCACTCCAGAGAAGTCTTCCCTGTCCTTTGGGTTGAATGAATGTCCCCCCTCCAAGTTCTCCATCAGCCCTGTCTTAGTATCCTCTAGATTATATTGATCGATCAGTAAACTGAGTCCCTATGATGTACCAGGCACTGTGCTAGGCATGTCTTTTTCATAATAGGTTTGTAGTTACCATTCAAGAACTGAAACAGGGAAGAGAGAACTGCTAGAAGAAGGGGAGAACATTTACCGGCAGGGGGCACAGTTTCCCATTGACCTTGACAAAGAGGTTGGGGGGGAAGTAATCTTCCTGGGGGCAGCTGGTCTCACAGAGACAGAACCTGGTAAGAGATGAGAAAAGATGAAACAGCAGGGGAGGCGGTTTCTTGAGTTGCAGCTGGTGGAAAGGCAGGGGACCTCAGTCATTCAGTCATGGATATCTGTAGCCCTCAGCATCCGACAAAAGTCCCAGGGTTGGGGTGGACACAGCAGAGCAGGGCCATCCTCTAGCAGGATCTATCATACCCTTATTTCATTCCCACCCCCCAACAGGAGCCCAGCAGGGAGGGACGGAGAGGATCAACTCACCTTAGCTGCACCTGTATAGTATAGTCACATTTGGCTCCTGGCAGAACTTCTCTGTGACAAGAAGGAGAGGGAGACATGTCAGGATGTGGCCCCCGGAAGGCAGGGCTGAACAGAGACACAGAAAGTTAAATGTCCCAGGGACAGAGAAGAGACACACCAGAGAATGAGAGACAAAGCAGGTGCAGAAGGATGGACAGGCAGAATGGGACAGAAGAGAATGTCAGGGGGCAGAGTCCAGGGGTAACACCCAGGATGCTGGGAGAGATGTACCTGGAGGTGAGAATCTGCTGCACTTGTTGGGGTGTGAGGGCAAAGGTAAAGTGTGCCTCTTCAAACCGCTGGCTGGAAGTGGACGCTGGGGACACAAAGGGGCAGTTATTCCCCAGCCACGGAGGCTGCCCCCGTCCCAGGCTGCCAATCCCATGGAACTAAAGCCTAAAAAAGGCCCGGGCAAGAGGCATGGAGTCAGGAGGAAGGTGAAGGAAGATAGAGCCATACCGAGGGTGGTGGGCCGGATGAGCTCCCCATAGACTTCATAGAAGGGCAATGGTTTCATGGTGACGTCAGGGTGCACGGGCTGGGGCAGAGGTGGGTGAATGTCCACTTCACGCTTGGGGCCCAGCAGGGGGCCAGGGGCCAAGAGGGCCGGGGGAATGGGAGCTAGTGGACCAGGGGAGCCGACAGGAGGGGTGCCGGGGGGCAGAGAGAGCAGGGAGAGATCAGAGGGCCCCAGGGTCTTCCGGGGAAAGCGGCGGCGATAAAGTTCTTTGATCTTCATTTGGACACTGGGGGCACAGCTGGACTTGAGGAGGTGCAGGGCCTTGGCCAGGAGCTCGTGCTTCCGTCCACTCTTGTTCCGGCCAGCAAAGCCGAGCAGCACCTGAAGCTCAGACACCCGGAAGCTCATCACCATGTGCTGTGGACAACACAGACACTTGAGAATCCTGCCAAGGATGCTGGGGCTGAGCTCCCAAATAGGCAATGCCTCTTTCCGCCCCCCGCGTTCATCTGAGAGACACTCTGCAGCCAGTGGGTTACTGCCAGACAGCCACCCTGGCCAAAGGGACACCTCAGTCCCATTTCAGCAACCCTCAGGTCAACCTGACCCCCAGTCCCCCAGAGCTGCAGTAACCCTACCTCCCTATGCCTGTAAGTTGGCCAGGTGGCGCAGGGGGCAGACAGCAAGTCATCCACAGGCACACCTCTGAGTCCACTACGGCCTCCTATCTCCATCCCCGCCTTGAGCCTAGACACTCCTTTAAGCTGCTTATCTCCTCTCCTGCTCTTTCTCAGAATCTCAGACCCATCCTAGCTTCCTGGGAAGAGGCTAGGAGACAGGGAGAAGGAGGGGGAGGAGAGGATTCAGGCCAGACAGCCCCACAGGGAAGAAAGGGGGCAGGTGGCTGGAGGATTGTGCCCCATGGTACACCCCTCCCAACACCTCAATCCACCTCAGCTATCTTCCCCAAGCCTCTGAAGCTTC
The DNA here is from genome assembly GCF_024362965.1 of Panthera pardus. Classification (NCBI taxonomy): domain Eukaryota; kingdom Metazoa; phylum Chordata; class Mammalia; order Carnivora; family Felidae; genus Panthera; species Panthera pardus. The sequence goes on along the minus strand of NW_026526666.1, from coordinate 3,196,604 downwards.
TGTGGCCAGGGTTTCCAGGTCAGGGTTCAATGCCTGTAACTCCCCCAAATCCTTTCTAAGCATCATTTACATAACCACTGCTCTCTCGGGCCTGTTTTTCAGGGAAGCAGATGACAAAATCTTGGGGCAAAGGGCTTCCTAGTAAATCACTGAGTCCAGGCTGCCTCCTTGTTTACCTGTTTACTCCATCCACCAGGAACTAATATCCTGTTTCTCTCCTACATAGAGAACGTTAAGTGATCCCCGCGCCCCCCCCCCCGCCCCCGCGCCCCTGCCTAGTGGTGGAAGAGGAGAGGGCAGAACTAAGCAGAGGCCCAGGGAGGATGAGGAGAAGCCGTGGGGCCCCCGAGCCAGGGTGCAGAATCCAAGTTCCCCTAAAGGCAGCTGGGCCCAGGGGACTAGACTTCAAGCCCGCCAAGGAGTATGGCTCCATTTCAAAAGGCAGAACAAAGCCAGGAGGCAGGGGGATGAACCCAATGGTTTTTTAAGGTTCTGTGACATGTCCTCGGATTTGGTTACCCTCAAAGACCGTGTGGCAGCAGGAGGGCACAAGAAGCTTTCTCCTTAAAGGACGCCCTCCCGTGAATCTCTGGAAGACCTTGGCATGGGCAGGCCTTGCTAGCCCTCCACAATTCTCCCGCTCACGGGGGGTTTTATGGTTTTGGACCCCTTTTGAGGAGTGTGATGAAAAACTTGTTCTTATACCCTTCTCCCACCCTTATTTCCTCGGTCCCGTTTTTATTTCTCCATTTCCATTAGCTTTGTCAAGGACCCCCCCACACACACACCCCGTTCCTATCGCATAGTTTCACACTCCTCTACGCCTCGGCCCGAAGCTTCGATTCACCCAGGCAGCACCTTCCCCTCAGCCTCCGGGATGCTTCGGCCCCACCCCTCGATCCAGCCGCCCGCACAGCCCCGCCCCCTAGGTCTCAGCCGCCTACTGGTACTGCCCAAGGCTCGGAACCCAGGAGCAGCCCCAAACCTCCATCCTCTCCGCCGCACCTCCCCGAGGAGCCTCCCGTGCATCTATCTGCCCCCCAGTCCCATCCCCACATCTGCCCCCTACTGTCGCATCTCCTGGCCTCGATCGGCTCGCCCCCTAAGCCTCTACAGCAGCTTTTACCCCTGGCCCTCCTCCCACCTCTGCCCCTACTGCCAAACCCGACTTCTACCCCCACGTCCCCGCCCCCTGAGCCTCGGCCCCCAACAGCTGCAATTCCCCTCGGCCCCACCCCTACATCTGCCCCGCGGCCCCGCCCCCGGAGCCCCGCCGCAGCCCGGTCCTCGCCCACAGCCACTTCTCTCCCACCCCCAGCAGCCAGTCCCCGCCACGTCTCCAGCCCCCTCCCGAGACCTCAGCACCCAGTCTCGGTCGCTTCCCTGACTCGGCGTTCCGCCGGGCTCAGTCCAGATGGGGATGGGGGAGGGGGCCGGTACCTTTAATTCGCCCAGCTCCGCCATCTTGAGACATCGCAGGCGCCGGAGCCGGAGCCCGAGCTCAGGCCCAGGGACCGGCGCGCAACTCTCCACCCCGGCGCTGGCCGCAAATGCCGCCTGCTCCGCCCCGTCCGGCCCCCTTACACCTCCCCTTCCCGGCCCCGCCCGCCCGGCTCCGGACAGGCCCCAGCCTCAGCCCCTCCCTCCGCGGCTGGACCCAGCCCCTGCACGTCTTTGGCCCCAGTGCAAGACCGGAGGGAGCGGAGCCTGAAAGATCGCGGGGTTCCCGGGGGTACCGAAGAGGAGGCGGACCCGAAGTGCCTGGGGGAGGGGGCTCTGCCACGCCAGAGTTGGGAGGGGTGAGCTTTTAGAGAGCCAACACTACTTGAAATATGGAGGGAAAGTATCGAGAACTGCTAAATCTAAGAGAAATGGGGGAGGGGTGAAGAAGTTGGAGCGAATACCCTCATCTCTCTACAAGTTTAACCAGCTAAAGTCAAGAGTTCTACCAACTCGGGAAATGGGCGAGATCTGATCCATTCCGGAGAAGCTATGACTAGTTGTGACTAGTTCAGTTCCAGACGGCTATTCTCAGTACTTCGCCCCTACCCCCACCCCTCCACCAGCCAACTGCAGTGTTGCTCGTGGTTCTGCCGTAGGACTCCGGCTCGGCAGCAAAAAAAGTTTGGTTCGATGAGCGGGACTTACCAGCACAGTTGCAGGGAGCGGGGAGGGGGCTCGGGAAGCTCGGAGGGTGGGCTGGGGAGGTAGGGGGAGGGGGCCCCGCGCCGCTCCCGCGGTCTACAAGGCTGGAGGTCGGTCCGGCAGCTGGACGCTGCAGCCGCAGCTCCGCCCGGCCGGGAGCTCCGCCCGGCCCAGCGCTGGGGCTCAGGCCGCCCCCTCCGGAGCGAGCCCGCCAGGGCTGCCGAGACTGAGGGAGGGGGCGGAGTCTGAGGCGGGAGAGGGAGGGACTCCCAGCGGGCGCTGAGAGATTAACTCCTCGAGTGAGTGGATCCGAAGGTAGGACTTTCTTGAATCTCATCCTTCTCACTGTTGCTCTGACCCCTTGCCCCGGTGTACCGGGGTGGAGTCATGCTGCAAATAAGACCGGGGCGGAGGGGGACCGGGATCTGCCTGCTTAAAGAGGTTCGTACTTGGAACGAGACTCTTCTCCCTGGGGGAAGCCTGAGCTACTAGAACCCAAAGTGTACCTGAGCCCTAACTCTCCCTGTAGCCCCTCACCCCCTACCCGAATACGCAGACTGTCACCAGAGACCCCACGCCCTTGGTGTAGCTGAAGGTAAGCAGCGGGGAGGATTTCTTACCCAAAAAAGTCATCTCTCTTCCCCTCTCTAAACTACTTACTCTTCTTCAAAGCCTCTGACCTTTCAGAGACTTCCATGCTCAACCAAGCTAATCACTCATGCAGGTACCAAGAAAGCACCAATTTTAGGGCCATTTACCCAAATTAGATACTGGGGGAACTCATAGCATATTATAGTGAGTTGGCTGGGACCTAAGCGACAATGTCATTTGTTCAACAAACATTTGAATGCTGTTCAGAGGTCGTTAGGTGCTGAGGACATAAAAATCCTTGCAGGACCTCTCAGTCTAGCAGCCGCAGCAAGACAGTTAAACCTGTAATTGGCAAGGGGCGGCAGCGAGGCTCAGTCAGATAAGAGTCAGACTCCTGATTTTGGCTGGGGTCACGATCCCAGGGTCATGAGATGGAGCCCCGCATTGGGCTCCACCCTGAGCATGGAGCCTGCTTAGGATTCTCTCTCTGCCCCTCTCCCCTACTCGCACTTGTTCTGTCTCTAAAACAGACAACAAAAAACACCCGTAATTGGCATAAAATAGTACTTTAATAAATAATATAAATAATCCTCTCATTTAGATTAAACCTTCAGTATAATCATTCCCATGAGACCCCACCCAAACCACAAGAATCAAGGTACCAGCCTACCGATATCCCCAGATACCTGTTGAATTGGACCATTACTGACTACTTTGTGGATTTCATTCTTAGGGAAGATGTGCACCCTCTCCTGACACTCAGGTTCTTTCCCTGCTGTTTGCTGCCAGCAATGGTAAGACCTCAAGCTGAACTCAAGCTCAAGTACTTGGTTCTAAATTCTAACTGCCCCTTGGAACAGTTGAGTCTTCATCAGTCCCTGAGCTCATTTTTTGTTCTGCTCAGTCATATAGATCAAAAGTTACTATGGGGACACTTGGGTGGCTCGGTCTGTTAAGCATTGACTTCGGCTCAGGTCATGGTTCTGGAATTCAAGCCCCGCATTGAGCTCTGCACTGACAGTGTGGAGCCTGGTTGGGATTCTGTCTCTCTCTCTCTCTCTCTCTCTCCCTCTCCCTCTCTGTCCTTGTCCCTCTTGCGCATGCTGTCTCTCTCTCTCTCTAAATAAACTTTTTTTAAAAAGTTACTATGGACTAGTTTGTATCCTCTAGAATTTTCAGTGATTTGGAGGGAAAAATTTTTTAAAAAAGAGAAGGGGGGGCGCCTGGGTGGCTCAGTCAGTTAAGCTTCCGACTTCAGCTCAGGTCATGATCTCATGATCCGTGAGTTCGAGCCCCGCGTCGGGCTCTGTGCTGACAGCTCAGAGCCTGGAGCCTATTTCAGATTCTGTGTCTCCCTCTCTCTGACCCTCTCCCGTTCATGCTCTGTCTCTCTCTGTCTCAAAAATAAATAAACGTTAAAAAAAATTTTAAAAAAGGGGGGATTCTTTGGGAGTCATATGTTCATTATCCTGATTGTGTGATGGGTGTTATGGGTGTGCACATATGTCAAAACTTATCAAATTGTACACTTTAAGTATGTGTAGTTTACTGAATGTCAATTATAACTCATTAAAGCTGTAAAAATGTAAAAGAAAAAAAAGAAACTCAACCATACCTTGAATCCTAATGGTTTCCTAAAGAAGGAATCTCCTTTAATAGTTAATTTGAGGGACACCCGGGTGGCTCAGTCGGTTAAGCCTGCCTCTGATCTGTGTCTCCCTCTCTGTCTGCCCCTCCCCCACTCACACTCTGTCTCTCTTTCTCTCTCTCAAAAACAAAATAATAAACATTAAAAAAAATTTTTTTAAATAGTTAATTTGAGGTTGGAAGTTCCAGCATCCCTACAGGACAACTGAAAAGTAGGAACCAGGATGCCTGATTTTGATCCTGTATGCCAGCTCAGTAAGGACAAGAATCTTTTCTGAGATGTTCACTCTCTATTCTGAGCCTGGCCCGTAGTAGACTCGTTCAATGTCAGTTTAATGAACTAATGTTATCAGACAGAGGAGGGAGACTACAAATCCAGACCAAGTTCCAGACGGAGGGCATTCAAAGAAATAGTCTGACCCTATCGTGGCAACCAAGCTTCACCTACTCTCACCCATATACCCCTACATCTGAAGACTGAAGAAGGGGGACGCAAAAAGAGGAGTAAGAAGTCCCTACCTAAGCCCCATTCAGCAGACAGCCTAGGAGGGATAGGGACAAACTTAGGACTAGAGTTACTTTGGGAAAGAAAGATTTATTTTTGAAATCAAGGAAAACTTCAGGGCCTGGGGTCGTTGGGGTAAGAGTTTACAGGGTTGTACAGAGGGACACCGTTTGGGAAGACCAGGGGCTGGAAACATTCCATCCTGTGTTAGCATATCACTGACCATTCCCATAACTCAGCCATCCTGGGATCAGCTCCCATTACCAAAGCTGCTTCCTGACTCATACTTGAACTTAGCCAAACCATCTCCCCCTGTCTGGACCCCTCTCTCTCAACAGTTTCTTCATTCTTCCCACCCTGCACTCCATAAATAATGATTGTAACAGTCCTTTGAGATTCTTTGGTAACTCAAAGAAAAGAGAGGTTCTGTTCCCCTTAATGGAAATGACTCAATCTTTCAGATGCTCTTCCTCTGGCAGCTGTACCCTCTCTTTCTCCATCAACCCCTCCGGTCTGCATTCTTCACGTCCAAAAGCAGTCCTGTGCCCATTTGCACAAATCCTAAAGCTGACCCTCATCCTCTCTAGGATGTGATCTACACCCCTCTGCTCTCTTCTGGCCCAAACCCTGGAGCCAGGCCCTGCAGCCCCTCTGTGGGCCCCTGTCTTCGAAGCAGCCCCTCCACACTCTCCTCTCAACCCAGGCAGGCTGTTTACTGCCAAACCATGGCCTCCCACCCAGCCTAACCCAGCAGGGGGTAGGCTGGGAGAAGGACCAAGGAGGGGGCCAAACGCAGTTCCAGATTGGGGAGGAATTTGCTGCCTCTCTCACACCTAGCAGTCTGGCTGGTGGAGGGACACGAAGGGGAGGAGACCCACGGGAAGTGGCCAAGAGAGATCCACGGTTTTCAGTCTGAGAACAGAACTGGAGGGAAGAAGCCAGCTCTGTGTATCCCTTCCTCCCTTCCCCAGGAATCAGACTTTTAACCCCTCTTGGTACCTGGGCAAAGAACACGGACCATGTGAGCCCTGTGCCTCAGATCTAGAAGCCCGGTTTGACATACTATCAAATATTTTAGATTCTACCTCTTGAAGAAACTCCAGGTCTCTCAGTCTCTCCTCCTTAAAAAAAGATAGTGGACGCAGGAATCACAAGATAGAGAAAAAAGATTAGAGACAGATTTGAGAAAGAGAAAGAGTGTCGATCTCCATTTTCACAGAGTGCTATTTTTCAACCTGTGGGTCTTGACCCATGGGCGGATGGATGTATTTTGAGCAATATTTTTTTCGGTGGAGAATAACAGCAGAGAATATCCTAGAAAGAAAATAGTAAGGGTAAATACTATTTCAGGTTAGATGCGCCACAATGTAGTGTATTTCTTACTATGGATCATAATTGGGGGCCATTTGTGATTTTTAAAAAAAGTTTCCTTCCCCCACTCGCCTTTGAACAGAGAAAGCAGGGACACCCAACACCACACCGCCTCCTGCTTTATTTTCCATAGAGCTGGCCTCCGTGCATCTCCTCTGGTCTCATGCCGACTCCAGGCTTCAGGTTCTCAGGTCTGGGGTCCATAGTGTCAGGTGGAACCCCACCCATGCCATCCCCATGCCTGGCCCCACCCTCCAAAGCCTGATGGAGCCTCTGGAAGCCAGGGATGCTCTTACTCCCTGAAAGAAGAAATTCAGGAGTGAAATGCACACATTTCCATCTCCTCAGCCTCCTCCCACCCACGCCAAGATGCTAAAAGGGATGTCATCTACCTGGACCGGAGAAGATGCACGATGGCAGCAGGAAGAGCTGGGGTGACTACCCTCTGAATGAATGATGTGCAGGTGAAGGAGAGATTCTGGGGTTCACAGAGTCCCACCCTGCCACTCTGCCATCGCGGCTGTCTTTCCCTGGCGTCTCTAGCCCGGGGCCTTAGGAGAGCTACTCAACAAGTCTCAGTCCCCATCCCACATTGGTCCCCTTCAGTCTACTCGCCCCCTGCCTCCCGCCTCTACCCAGTGATTCCCCAGATTGTGTCCTCTCAACTGACCTTGCTTCAAATGATCTACACCCCACAGGGCTCCCTAATGTCAGCCACCACCACATGGGGCAAAAGGAGACTCCGATTCCCTCTCTTTTCTTTCCCAAGTCCTTTCTCCAGGCTGCTTCCCCCATCACCCTTGACCCCACAACTCACAACAGAGAAATCAGGAGAAATCGCACACCCCTCAGGGCCCCGACTGCCTCACTCTTCCTGTATGCTGAGGATTCGCAGCAGAATATTATACACATCTTGTTCCATGTAACCCTGTAAGTGACAGGAAGGAAAGAAAAGGAGATGAATAACAGAAAATGGGGAGAGACAGATAAGGAATCATTCTGTGCTTTAGTTGAATGCTGTTTTACTAACTATGTCCCCTGCTTTATAGTATGTGACTTCTCTACAGCTGTTTCCTTGTCTTTCCAAGGAGATAATGATATCTACTTTCCGGGACTCCTACGAGGGTTAAAAACTATGATTATAAAGCAGAGCACAACAAATGTTCGATTCTTTGTAGTTGTTATTCTTCCTAAGCAAGGAGCAAGCCACCCACCTCTCCTCCTTGGTGAGGGATAATTTGGCTCAGGATGAAACTGAGAAAGGGCATAAGGGACAGGAAAAGGCCTTGCAGTAGATCAGAGAATTGACGAGGAAAGGCAAATGCCTCTCCCCCTCACATCCATGCACAACCACTCTTGATCTACCTAATGAGATCCGGAGACCTGGCACTGGAACATCTAAAGTCCAGCTTTCTGGGGCGCCTGGGTGGCTCAGTTGGCTAAGCGGCCGACTCCTGATACTGGCTCAGGTCACGATCTCGTATTCGTGAGATCCAGTCCTGTGTCGGGCTCCACAATGAACAGTGGAGCCTGCTTGGGATTCTCCCTGTCTCTCTCTCTCTGCACCCTCCCCTCAAAATAAATAAATAAACATAAACAAACAAACAAAGTCCAGCTTTACACAAATGACAGGTATGTGCAGGTAGGAGGAGGGACCCCAAATGCAATGCCTCCTGCCCGACTCTCTGTCCCTAGACCCTCCCGGGCTCACCTGAGCGGCATTCAGCAGGTGCTTCCTATAGGCGGAGATGATCTCTTCATGGTTCTTCTGGGAATCCTGGGAGTGAGCACCGGTGAGAGATTATGCACCCACCCCACACCCCAGCACACCCACCCTGACATGACACCACCACCCTCCCTCCCCACAGCATGAGGAACAACAGAATGAAGTGGTCAGCTGTGCCACATGGTCTCTCTCGGCTCATCAGTGGCCCAACCTGGACCCCCGCCTGGCCAGGCCTCTGCAATTCCCAGAATCTCTCCCACGCATACCTCACTGCCATGGGCCACCCACCCTCTTCCCTAGCGGTGTCCATTTCCCTGAGGGCCAAAACATACCTGTAGCTGCAGGGCAAGGCGAGCGTTTTCTCCCCGCACTGCCAAGACCTCCTCTGAAAGCTGTTCCAGCTTCTTCAACAATTCTTTGATCTAATAAATAAAGGTTAATAAAAAAAAAACTTATAAAGGGACACCTGGGTGGCTCAGTCGGTTGGGCAACCGACTTTGGCTAGGGTCATGATCTCACGGTTCATGGATTTGAGCCCCGCATCGGGCTCTGTGCTAACCGCTTCCTCAGAGCCTGGAGCCTGCTTCCAATTGTGTGTCTCCCTCTCTCTGCACCTCCCCTGTTTGTGCTTTGTCTCTCTCTGACTCTCAAAAAATAAATAAATGTTGATAAAACAATTCCTTGATCTGAGGCCAGAAGGAAAGAAAGGGAACCAATGAGGCCCAAGTCACTTCCCACCCTGACACCACCCAGGGTCAAGGTCAGCTTTCTTTTATTGGGTATAGAATATGTGCCGGAAATTTTACACACATTGTCTCAATTCATACCCAAAACAGCTCTTCTTCTGTCCCAAGAAGAGCAAGACTTCTCTGAGAGAAGTGTGACTATTCACATTTTGTAGATAAGGAGACCAAGCTAAGTAATTTGTCAAGATCATACAGCTAACAGGTAACGAAATAATGATTTGAACCAAGATCTCTTTGAATTCATTGTTGGTGCTCTCCACTCTGTACCGAATCCTGATCTACTTGTGGCTGCTGACCACCGAGGGAAATAGAAGTGAGTTTTGTTTTTGTGGTTTGTGAGGCTGAGGCACAAACTTGGTTAATGGTAACCAGCGGTAATAGAAACGGCGGTAGTAGGGACACTAAACATAGCTCGCTTTTATTTACTGAATGCTTACCATTTACCAAAAGTTGTTTTGAGTATTTTAAATACAGTATCTTATTAATGTAATGCTCATGAAAACCCTATTATTGTCCCCATATCATAGAGGAGATTATAGATGAGGCCTAGATAAGAGACTTAGAGGTTCAGAAAACTCACCCAAGATCAGGCAGTAACTTTTGAAGCTGAAATTCAAATCCAGACGATGCCAGACCCCACAATTTTCTTTTGCACGTTTGTCTACATGCATCTTCTCCTTCAACACCAACACAAAATTCCTTTCTTTACTTAGCCCCACCCACACTGATTCCTATTCTGCGTAACAGTCCTTCTCTTTGTATGCACTCTACGTTCCAAAAAACATATACGCCCTATGTTTTTAAATCATTCTACCTTTGACCAGGCACACAACCTTTAATAAGACATCTGATCTCATTCATTTCACAGGCAGTTCTAAAATCACTACATCCATTTCTAAATTGATTTTTTCGGATTCCTCAAACACGTCTCCTAGAAACATGGAGACTTGACACTGACTGTTGGAGTAGTCGCTGGGAAACTCCAGTTTCTAACACGGGGGTTTTCAAACTTTTTAATTTGCATGGGGGCTCTCCCTGTTGATGGCAATCTTAGGTAGAACTCGTTGGGACTGAAGTGGAAAGGGGAGAGGGAGGTGTTCCAGGCTAGCCTACTCTTCTAAACCCCTCGGCCCCTGAGTCACCTCCTCCGAACCCCAGCAAAACCACAGCAACCCACCCCGACGGACCTCAGGCCTCTTGCTGAGCTGATACAGCATCTGCACTGTTGAAGAGACCTTGCTAATAAACCTTAGCAGTCCAGGGCCTGGGCTAGCTCTGGCCTGGCCGCCCTGCTTCTAACCCCGAGTCCCACATTCGAATACCTAAGCCCCCTCCTCTCTTCTATCTATACCTTAACCTTACCTCTAATCTCAACCCCAAATCCCCGAGAGCCCGGAGAACACAGCGTGGTCCTTGCAGATGACGGGAGTTCGGTTCAGCGGTATGAAACTGACTAAACCAAGGCAGGTGCGTGTCGGCGAACCCTGAGCCGCACGGACACCTTCCCCGATGGCTGCTTCGCCCCCCTCACCTTGGCCTCCTTGTCCCGGCAGGCCCCGATGAGATGCTCCACCTTGTCCCTGAGCACCTCGGCCGTCTTCTCAAACTGCTGGGAGCGGCCGCGCAGCTCGGCGGCCTGGCGCTCCTGCTCCGCGGCCCGTGCTGCCAGGTCCCCGCTGAGGCGCCGCTCCTCGGCCGCGGCCTCGCGCAGCCGGCCCATCTCCCGGCACGCCATGTTATACTTCTCCAGGAGGGCCTTCAGCTCCTGGCCCCAAGCCTGGGCCTGGGCCACCAGCGAGCCCCGCGTTTTCTCGTGCTGCCGCAGGCTGGCGGCCTCACGGGCCCGCAGCTCGGCCACCTCCTCGGTGGCCTGGTACAGCAGCTTCTTCAGCGTCCCAATCTCCTGGCTCTTCCCACTCATCGTGGCCTGGACAGCCCGCAGCTCCTCTTCCAGCTTCCCCAGGTCCTGCTCCAGAGCGGCCACCTGGGGGGAGACTGGGCCCTGTGAGAAGGTGCCGGGTGGCTCCCCGCGGGGGCCAGGGGACCCGCGCAGCCGCCGGTTTTCCTGCTCCAGCCGGGCCAGCGAGGCTTGGGCCTCCCGGTGCCCGTCGGCCAGGGCGCGGATGCAGGCCCGCAGCTCCTCCAGAGGTTCGGCCGCCGTGCGCCCCGCGACGCCCCTGCCCACCACGTCCGGCGGCAGGTCGTCCCACAGCCCGCGGAGGCCACTGCTCTGGGAGGCCAGGCGCTGCCGCAGCTGCTCGGTGGCCTCCTTCTCCGCGGCCAGTTCATCTGTCAGCAGCCCCACGCTGCGCCGCAACTGCCGCAGCTGGTCCTGTGCCTCCGGCTTGAGGACGAAATCCCGCTGCAGACACTGGCTCAGGGACTGTGGCTCCCCCTGCAGCCGCTGCTTCTCCTGCCCCAGCTGCCCCAGCTGCCCCAGCAGGTTACTGTTGCTCAGCCGCAGGGCCGCCACCTCCTTCTCCAACCGTCCCTTGGCCGGACCTCCTCCAGGCACCTGTCCCCTTGAGGGGGCCCCTAGAGGCTCTCCGCGAGCCCCAGGAGCCCCTGGCCGCCCCCCTTCATTCTCTTCGGGGGTGGTCTCTGGGCCCGCGTGCAGGGCTCCCTCTCTGGGCCGGGCAGCGGCCTCAGGGCTCACGGGTAATCCCGCCTTGGCCCTGTCCAGCCTCACCAGCACCTGCTCCAGCCTGGCCTCCATCTTCTCCCAGGCGGCCGCCGCAGCCTCTGCCCGGGGTGTCCCCAGAGCTCCCTCCAGGACCGGCCTTGACAAAGCCCCTCGGGCGGCATCCTTTTCTCGCCACACCGCGGCCACCTCCTCCCTCAGTTGTAGCAGGAGCTGGTTCACGTCTCCGGGGCCCACTGGTGCAGCCGCCGTGCCTGCTGGTTCAGCCCCTGGGGCCGGGGGCCCCTCTTTCTGGCCAGCACGTGGCTTGTCGGTGTGATCAGGGCCAAGGGCCTGTCCACCGCTGGTGGTCAGCTGCTGTCCTGTGGCTTTCCCAATGGTCTCAGACCTGGGGCTCTGGGGTGGCCCCTGTTCTTCCGGTTGGGCCCCTCCATGGGCTTCATACGGGACCTCCCCCGAGACCGAATCCTCCGCCTTCTTAGAAGCTAACGCCCGTTTGGCTGCAGCTGCAGCTGCTGCCTGCTGCTGTTTCTTTAGTTCTTGAATGCGCTCGGCCAGAAGGTCCAAGGGACAACCCTGCTCCATGCCATCTCCTCCAGGCCGCAGACTAGAGCCCTGCCCTCCTGGAGTCCCAGGCTGTGGTGATAGGAGAAGCCCCAGCTCCTGCACCTGCTCTCGAATCCCGTTCTCCAGGCCCAGGCAGGCTGCAGCTCGAGCCTCGCTCTCTTCCATCTTTCGCACCAGCTCCTGCTCCAACTGAGAAACCTTCCTCTGCTCCTCTTCATACTTCCGCCTCCACTCATCCGGGCATGGGTCTTCCTCCTCCTCTTCCTCGGGCTCCGCTCTCCACGGGCTCTGGGGTGTAGAACCCACCAGAGACTCTGATGGGGAGGCCTACATAGAAAAAGGAATAGTGAAGTCGGGCAGCTAGCCCAGCCCCCGGACGGCCTTTCCTCTCTTAGACTGTCTTGATGCCCCGAAGACCACTCCCTGGGAGATATCCCAGTGAGATAGCCTGAGGAGGGAGATGGGGAGGGGAAGATCAGAGGCAAAAGGCACTTAGGGTCTTACCTGGGATGTAAGATCTGGATGTTGAGCAAGCCCCTGACCTATACAGAAAAGCAGGGGGGAGATGAGAGCAGAGATAGGTCCTTTTCCAGCCCACACTTTATCTTCAGACTTTTTCTGAGAGGAACAGTCCCTCGATGCAATAACCTTCCCACACATGTCTTCGTGGTGCCAGGAGCCACCCCCATTGAAAGGGTCCCTGACTATCTAGCATCTTTGGTTCGCCATCCCAGAGATGCGCCAGCTCATTCATTTTGTCTGCTCACTTATTTATTGGGCACTGTGTCAGGCACGGTTATAGGCACCAGGACCTCACTGGTGAGCAAAACAGCCAGTGGCCGGCCTAGTGGGGGAGACGGAGACTGACCGTCAAATCTCACGAATAGATTTACGATCACAACCCATAAATGCTAGCGATAGTACCAGGCAGAATTGCCTTCAGCGAGACAAGGCTGCATGAAGGGATTTTGTGACCATGCTTTTGAGAATTTGGGCTCATTTCACAAGTAGCAGCAATAAGTAAATCAACATTCCACTAGCTAGTGACGATAGAGGGATTCTTTGTCCAGGAACAAACGGCATTCTAAGAAGCTTCTGGGATTCTAAGGCTATCCGGGAGAACTTCGAAGTTACGGAAGGGAACCTGCCTTACCTCCCTGCCGCCCCTGCCGGAGCAGGGCCTGCCGGAGCAGCCTCCACAGCTCCCTGTCCTCTGAGCGTACAGCATAATGCAGAGCGTCGTGCCCCTCGTTGTCCACCGCCCCTGCGTCTGCCCCGTGGCTCAGGAGAAGCTCGGCCACCTCCGCGCTGCCTTTCTCACAGGCCAGGATCAGAGCCGACCTGTGGGTTGGGACAGATCTGGGCATAGGCCTTCCCCAGGGAATCCAGGAGTCCTGGTTCCAGAAATTCCGCTCAGAGTCAGATCTCACTCGGTGCAGCAAGAACCACAGATCAGCGCCAGCCAATGACAAAGCGTTCGAGCAGACCAGAACTGTTCAAATGCCGTTCCTTGGAGGTGCAGCATCAGAAAGCCGGGGGCCAATTTGAAGGGCTCTGTGTTCATCTACTTTCTATATTGAGGTGCTGCGTGACTTCTTTATTGGCAAAAGGATCCCATTGCTTAGAAGATAGTTTGAAAACCAGTAAATTAAGCAAATGAATCCAGAAGCATCGATTCCACTCCCGGAGTCATCTGTGCCAGGAAGTCATCTGTGCCTTCTGAGCAACTGCTCAGAAGGAAGGAGGTTCCCAAGAAAACAGAGACTAGTCTTCCTTCTTCCCCAAAACACAGACACACAGACACGTGCACGCGCACACATACACACACACACACACACACACACACACACACACACACACACATTTTGCCCAGGGCCTCCTTTCTAGAGCGGTCAATGTCTGGATTTGGGAAGGGGGGTGGGGAAGGCTCACTTGGCATCCTTGTCCGTGACATTAACCTGGGCACCTCTCTGCAGTAGCTGTGAGCAGATAGCTGCATGGCCACCCAGCGATGCGATCATCAGGGGTGTACGTCCGTCCTGCACAGATTGTAGGAAGGGAGGGGAGTTCATGAAAAAAGCCCTCTCCAGGGTCTGAATACTCCTTTCTGAAGGGTGAGAAGTCCTCCAGGAGATAAGGCCTAACCTCTCCATGAAGAAGAGGAGGAGGAGCAGAGGGAGAAGGAAGAGGAGGTGTGTGCAGCCGCGGTCATGGAGCTGAGCCAGTCAAGCTCTGAGAGAGAGAGAGAGAGAGAGAGAGAGAGAGAGAGGGAGGGAGGGAGAGAGAGTAGCAGCCTCCCTGCGAAGGTCACCGCCCAGCGGACACTCACATTATCTGGGACGTTCAGGAAGGCTTCGTGGTCACACAGCAGGAGAACACTTGAGGCACAGCCAGAGGAGGCTGGGGGAGGGATGGTTGGGTTAAGAAGAAGCAGGAAAAACACCTAGTCAGACTATGACCCAACATCGCCGCCAACCATTTCAGCAGTCAGCCCTGGCCTGCCCTGCTCCCCAAATGTTGTCTTCCCTCCCCTTCCGCCCGCTGGTCCCTGCAGCCACCCCATTTCCCACCGGTCCCCTGGCACATACCTGCCCAGTGCAGCGGACTACGATTTTCTGCATCCACAGCATCTTCGTTGGCACCATGCTGCAAACAGCCACAAAGGAGAGCAGCATGGGGCATGGAGGGTCCACTCTTATCACATACCCCCTCTTAGGGCACCAGCTTCCATAGTACTATGGGGAGGGGAAGGAGGACCGTGGCTCTGGCCAACTACTAGGCAAGCCCAATCCACCCCTTGTGGATGATAAGCAGCCTTGAAATTCAGCCCTGGGTCCTACACCTAAGGCCCAAGAAAAATCAGATTATAGGCAAAGAAGCACGTTAGGGAAAATGACACCTGGGTCCATGCCTGGGACTTTAGGATCATAATCGGGGAACTTGGAAAGGGCCAGGAAGAACAAAAGCAGAAGACCCATTTGCCCCGTGGCCTGTTCAACTGTGCTATTTGGAGACCAGTTTCTAGATCGTCTGCATGTCGTTTCACCTATATATCTGTCTTAGTGCTCCTAGCCTGCAAGCTCCTTAAAAACAGATGGTAGAATTTGGGGTGGATGTGAACACCTCTGTCCTCCGGCCACCTGCCCAGCCACTCAGCAGTTGGCCTCCGCAGGGGCTCTGCCAATGGCATGCGAATGACGGGCAGGCAGTCCCTGGGAACACAGCTCTATGACCGGCCCTCAAGGGCAGCATGAAGCATGGTGTCCGCACATGGTAGGCGTTACATAAAAGTTTGTGAATTAATGAATACGTGATTATCAGCTCTCTTGCTGATGAGAGGGGGATGAGAGGGGTCCATTTGACCAAATGTTGCTTGTGACTATAAGACAAAGTTAGAAGATTCTAGGCCCACTTCCTCCCTTCCCACAAGTAGTATCAAAGATTTCTGTTACCTGCAGCAGGACTTTGACACATTGTGGCTGGCAGGAGATGGTGGCCAAATGCAGGGCAGTGCTTCCTGGAAAGAGAAAGAAGGGGAGATGGAGGGCGGGTGGCCCCATGCAAGCCGATGACTCACAGGGAGGGAAGGCAAGAGACGCACAGATAATCAGGGGGAGATTAGAGAAAGAAGCAAGCTCTCAGCCCCATGGGGCCAGAAATTCCTGTTCCCCCAGTGCCTGGTACCTGGCAGAGGTAGGAGTAGGGGTGAGGTAAACCCAGAGAAGGGTTTGCAGAGAGGGGAGCCCCTGGAAGGATGCTGGCCAGAGCCGGTGAGGAAGATGTGGGGGCCACAGTTAGAACTTCTGTCAGTTGGCGTTCCCCCCCCCCCCCCCCCCCCCCCGCCACTGCTGCTGTAAAGGGAGAGGCCAACAGCTTGGCCCAGTGCATGGTCTAACTCACCATCCTCGTTTTTGCTGTTGATGTCAGCTCCATTTGCCAGTAAGATAGTCAGACATTCTGTCAGGCCTTTGGAGGCTGCCAGATGAAACCTGACAGAATCAAGGCCAAGGGACAGAAGGATGAAGGGACCAGTAGATGAGGGATGCGGGAGGCTTTGTAAGCACTGCCTGCTGTACTCCTTCACCCCCAGAGCCAATCCCCACAACAGACAGGGGAGTTCCCCGAGCCTGACTTTCTGAGGAAATGGCTATGTGGCTTACTGTCACAAAGCCAGAGGAGGCTGGGAAGCAAAGACAGAAATAAGAGCTACAGGTCTCAAGCAACCTAGACTTTTGCAGGGGTGTCCAGAGAGCGCATAGCTAACCACCTGTTGCTCTGACCACATGACCCTTTACAGACTGGGACTGTCCTAGAACAAGGCAGCCAGAGAGCAGAGCAGCGGACTGGACATTTGAAGGCTCACTTGGGCAGAGACAGGGATAATGTCCCTCCTGTCCGAATCACTCTGTCTAGCCATGTGATGCTCATGGCTACCACTTGGTTCCTGATGGCTCAAGCTTACACACCCTCCTACCCTTGCAATAAATAAACATTGTTGTTAGAAATACACCGTTTTCTGTTTGTTTCATGGGCTTCCTGTCTGGTTTTTTTGTTTTGTTTTTTGCCAGTTTTGTCAACCTGGGTTGTGAGATTGGACTCAGGATAGCTTCTTCCCTCACCATGTGCACCACTCGATCCATAGCAAACGCTGACCAATACGCTTTCCGATTAAGACAAAAAGGGCTCTGAGGCTGTAGGCACTCCCTGGTCCTACCTGATCTTGGGGTTTAGGACTTTCAAAGGGAACCACATATCAAGGGGAGGGAGGGTGCTTGGGAGGGGCTACTCACGAGGACTGGCCGCTCGAGTTCAGCTTGGTGGGTCGGGCCGACTTCCTCGAGGCCAGGGAGGCCACGCGTCCCACATCCCCCCGCTGCACTGCCTCCAGCAGCTTCTGGTCGCGGCGGTTCCATTTCTCCACCTGGTCGAGGGCCACAAATTGTGCGAACAAAGGGGGTGGGGTTGGAGTGGAAAAAGGAAAGAAGGATGACAGGCAACAGAAGAGAGACATTGCCGAGGTCCTTCCAACATGCCACAAGTCCCTCAGCCTAGATCATTCCGTGCTGCACTGAGAAACCACTGCTGGTTATTGCCGGCCCTGTAGACTACTGGGTTTATGGTCATGTTCGAGTACTGGATGCAGAGTATTTCAGATGTCTTTTTTTTTTTTTTTTAAATCATCATATGTGATTATTGCTGTCAAGTGCACAAGCTCAGAGCGATCCTAGCCACGACGCCTTTCCCTTTGGCTCTCCAGGTCTTGCCCGAGCAAACTGAACCACACCGACCACTCTCAGTTGGGCTCACGTTACCGCTCATCTCCCCACGCTGCTTTGCTTCTTGTCCTCAGATTTCTGCGACGCCAAGGCACCTAGCTTTACACCACGGCTAGGAGTCCAACTACCCAGCCATACATGCCATCTCTACCCCTCGGCTTTGGGCCCCCAACCTGGGAGGGGAAGCAGAGTTTCTGTTTTCCCATCTCATTTCTATGCCCTTTCCGTCCCCTTCCATGGCACAGCCACCCAAAGGCAAAGATAGGTCTCTAGCTAGGCTTGAGGAGGCAGCTCCCGTCCCCCTCCCTCCTCTTCACCCTGGCAGGGAGCAGCTGTCCCCGGCAACAGCCACACCTGCATGCATTGTTCCATCATTCCCGCTTGACTTTTGCAGGTGGTGGGGTAATTACAATAATTGAGGCATGGCAGGGCGTGAAGGAGAGAGAGCTGTGTGGAAACACCCAGGGCTGAGAGCACAGAACAGCCTGGTTGGATCCAGAGAGGGGAAGGGATGCAAACATCTGGGCTATGGTGAAAAGGGTCCTGGATGCACATTTTGTCAGCAGGCCCGAGTTCGGGGCCTGGTTCGGCCACTTTCTCACCTCTGGGACCCAGAACAAGCGACGGAACACCTCTGTTTCCCCATCTATAACGTGTGGGAAATAATTACTACCTCATCACGCTGTGAGCATTAAATGAGCTAACCTCATATGAGGTATATAAAATCTCTTTGTAACCTGTAAAGAACCCTACGAGCGTATGTATTCTTCTAACCAAACAGGAAGTGGGAGGGGTTGGGGGGTGATACATTACATTTTATGAGGTGTAATCGCAACAAGAAAGAGGCTTTGGGAGGAGGTGGAAAAAAATAGGGTCTATGGCAGCCCAATAACTCATTTTCGGATACTATTTACATAGCCAGGGCAAACTATGTCGCAAAAGCAGGAGAGATTTGAAACACCCACGCCCTAAGAGTGATCTCAGGCTAGTACAGCCCTTGTGACTCCATACAGTCTTTTTCAAGTGCTGTTTCAATTAGCCTCTCAACATCCCTGGAAAGCAGGCAGGGCTGAAATTATTTGATCTGACAGCAGAATAAACTCAAGCACACTGTCACTGGATAACTGTCCAGGGTCACACCACAAAATAGTGGTGAAATTGAGATCACAACCCAGGCCCCCTGACGCCCAATGCTGGTCCTCACCACCGGACCACACGCACTACTGTGGAAGAGGGTTTACTTATTGCCATGTACGCAGTCTACGGCGGCCTCAGGGGCAAAGCCACCCACCCTCAGACGCTACTCCCTGCACAGAGAAGAGTCTCCAAACAGGTTAAGTCTCCAAGGGCAAAATAAACAAAGTGTCTGCTCCATATACCAACAGACTCTGGGATGTAGAAACATGTTATCCAATGTCCCTTGAGGACGAGTTACAGCCAGAAAAAGCAGAAAGTTAGAATTACGCCTCCACCGCAGGACACTGCCATCAGCTGATCTCAATCTGAAGTCCTCCGCTTAAAATCCTGATTCTAACACGTTCTGTCCTTGTGAATTGAGGCATGTAACGACTTCTCTGAACCTCAGCTTCCAAGTGATATAATGTGCTATAAAGCACCTAGCACTATGCCACATAGTGGGTGCACAATAAATGCTAGTTCCAATCCCCATCCTTCCTAGCCTTGCTGGGCACATTTTGGATGTGCCAGAAATTCTGGGTTCAGAATTCTCCATACAGGGGAACGGGAGGCAGGGATCTTGCTCATATCAGCCAATGCATAAGAGCCAGGCTGTAGAGATGGTGAAGGTGGGTCTTAGCAACATAGACACGTTTCTTTCCACTAGAGAGCTCTAAATCCACCTGATTTTTTAAATATATATATTTTTAAAGTTTTATTTATTTATTCTGGGACAGAGAGAGGCAGAGAAAGGGAGAGAGAGAGGATCCCAAGCAGGCTCTGCACTGATAGCGCAGAGCCCGACCCAGTGCTCGAACCCACGAACCGTGAGACCTTGGCCTGAGCCAAGATCAAGACTCAGACGCCCAACTGAGCCACCCAAGCGCCCCTAAATCCACCTTGTTTGTTTCCTATAATCTTGTTACCCTAAGACGAATTTAGAAGAGGTGGAAATTCGTCACGGCCAAACCTCTGTAGAACTAGGATGAAGGACAGAGGATGCTTCCATATTCCAAGATCCAGTCCACTGCTCACCGCAGCTCCTTGGACAAGAAGCACTGGGTTGCCATCACAGCCTCAAGGGAGCAATCACCACATTAATCAGCAGACTCAAAAACAAGGATAAGCTTTGTATTTCTGTAGCAAAGATTAGGGGCCTTTGTACAAGTAATTGTGGCCTTACCTTATCTCTGGCTGTGTGCCCATAAGCATCCTACTGAGATGGGACACACCAACAGGAGAGAGAGAAAGACTGGCTACGTGTGTAGGACAGGTGCATGGAAATGGAAAGGCTGCCTTAGAGGAAGCAGGAGCTGACTCTCAAAAAAAAAATTTTTTTTTAATGCAATTGACATTCCTCTAAGCTGATTCAGTGCCAACTGTTGAAAGCTATTTTTTGGTCTACTTCCTACATAGGCAGAGAAAGCTAATAGGTAAGACTCCCTCAAAAAGCATCATCTATCAATCAGACTAAAATAAAACGAGACCATAAGAGCCGGGTTTTTATTTGTGTCTTTGTTTTGCTCTTTATATTCTGGATAACTTAGATTAACTTTAAAATGATCACTGATCTTTGCTCCTGATCTCAGTCTAAGGGTGCGGGGATCTGGCCCTGGACCCGGGGGTGGGAGTGGAGACAGGCAGGGGCAATCTTCCGGTGAGACTTGGAAGCCAGGCTTTGGGAGTGGCCAGGAAGGCTTGTTGCATTGTTTCTCTGACAAACATGTTCAGAGTGGTTAGCCACCCAAGGAGTGGAGGAATTTATCATAAGGGTGAGGAAGTTTCAGGAGGAAACAATTTGCAGCTGACACTGGCCTATTTTTTAAGCTTTTTGTGATCCATCCTGACCAAGGCAACTGTTTTCTTTCCAGCTAGATAGCTCTAAATCCACCCAATTCACTTCCTATGAGCTTGTGACACTAAAGAGAGTCGAGAATGGGTGGAAATTCTTCATAGCCAAACATCTGTAGAGCTGGCGTGAGGGAGGGATGTTTCCAAATTCCAACATTCCGTCCATTGCTTACTCCAGCACCTTGGAAAGGAGACACTGACCAAGGATTGGAGAATCAGGAAAAATGAAATAATTTCCCCATTCCTAAGGAGCAGGCAGACTGCACAGACCGGAAAGGGAAGGGCAATGTGGAGGACTTTCAGTGACTAGGGAAGTGTCCGTGTGAATCAGAAAATCATTATCAGTTAAGACAGAATCTGAGTAGCTTCAGTTTCTGGTACCTATCCTAGTCAGCCAGTAAATGCATTTTGATTGGCTGATCCATGTGTGGAGATGACGGGAGAAGCAATCACAAGTGGGACAAGGACAGGCCTCAACAGAGTTCTTACTCTTGCCTCATAGCTCACTCACATCCAGGCTTCTGTGGCCTGCCCTTGCAGAGCGAGCTGAGCTGTTCTCATGTTTGCTCCTGAGGGACACCACTAAGTCAGGTTAGGCTAAGTAATATTCCCACAGGTCGCTGGCTACTTCACTTCTAAATGAGCCCCAATCCCAATCTCCACAGAAAATGCCATCCCCAGATAGGGGGTCTCTCTATAAGAGATCTTCAGGGAAGAGGCAGCTACGTCCTCTCTGTGCCCCACCTTGTGTAATCGGCCTCGTGTTGTTTTCTGGGAGAACATGGGGGATAGAGTGACTTCTACTGGGAGCTCTCAGAGAGCATCCACTATACCCTCTTCTCCTATGGTCACCTTTCCCCA
Source organism: Panthera pardus (assembly GCF_024362965.1). Lineage (NCBI taxonomy): Eukaryota > Metazoa > Chordata > Mammalia > Carnivora > Felidae > Panthera > Panthera pardus. The sequence goes on along the minus strand of NW_026526666.1, from coordinate 3,175,501 downwards.
ACTCAGTCCAGGAAGCAGAGAGCACAAGGCCTAAGCAACTGAGTAAGGGTTCTGAATGAAGGAAGATTCTGGGGAGAAGCAGGCAGGAGGTCTTGACTGGTCCAAGAACCAGTCTGATAACCAGACACTGCAGTGAGCTGGCCAGGGTGGATTCTGCAGGCAACTTACCCAGTTCCTTGGGGAGCTGCCAGACAAGTATGTCTCTTCTACCAGTGCCTGCCAGGCTGGGGGACTGCAAGATTAACCCACAGAGAGCAGGCAGAAGGAGGTTGGGGCAAAAGGGGGAAAACTAGGGTTGACAACCATTGGGCAGAGAGGGGCAGGGAGCCGAAGGGGGCAAGGAGGAGGCTGCTGGTGTGGGAGTACCAATTGGAAAGAAGTCTGGAGCGATGTTGGAGAGCCACTGGTGTTGATGAGATAGCAGGAGTGGAAGAGGCCGGGGTTGGGGGGGGGGGGGGGAGATGGGAGGCAGGGACAGAGAAGATTTTGAAGCAGGGCTAATGGAAGGCACTGGCCTGGGAGTTTGTTGGGCCGAGAGGAAACAGCAAGGATAGAGCCACATGAGAGGGCAGGGTTGGAAGGACAGATCAGGGCCGAAAATGGGGCTGTGGGGCAAAACTTGGGACATAGAGTGGAACTTGGGGCTGAGCAGGGACTGGGGATAGAGCAAATGCTTGGTGTTCAGTACTGTGAGAGAGCAAAAGTAGACACGGCCTTCAGGGAGGGGCAGGGGCTGCAGGAAATATCTTAGAAGTTGGGGGTGCACATGCTAGGAGGACAAGAAAGGGCCAAGAGAAAGGAACTTGGGGGAGGGCAGACGTTAGGAAGGCAAGTCGGCGGCTAGAGGACCAGGGTCTTGGGGAAGGCAGGGCTGGCGGGCTGCATTGCGGGAGTGGAAGAGCTGGAAAGACCGATAAAGAAAAAAGGCGATGGTGCATGAAGATGGGACTCAGGACTTCTGTCACCACAGGGCTTGGACCCCAGCCCCATCCTCCCGGACATTTTGGCACCTACCGCCACCTGTGAGCTGGAGCAGGAGAAGATGCGCTTCATGGCCAGGGCCAGAGCCACGGGGGGACGGGGATGCGCGGAGAACGGGGCTACAGGTTCCCGAACCCACGGGACTCGGCTGCGGCTCTGCAAGAGAGAGCTGTCAAAAGCAGAGTGGGACCCGTTCCAGGACCCGCCCCAGGACCCGCTGGGCTCAATCAGATACGAGAACCCTAGAACTGGCCTTAAAACTCCGCCCCTGGCCCTGCCCTACTCTGACGTTGCAAAAGCATAAAACCTGCAGTCTTTGGTTGCGACTTGGGCATGGTCTCAAACCTCGCCCTCCCAAAGCAAACCCGCCTCCAGCTCCAACCCACTCTATGGCAGAAGGTACCACCGGAGCTCAGGCTAAAACTCCGCCCCCAGCCCCACCCCTCCGCAGTTTCAGGCTGCGGCTCCGCCCCCAAGCCCCGCCTCAGCCCCACCCTTTCAGGCGTGGCTTCAGGTCTGAGCTTCGCTAGGTCGGCTGTGTTCTTACCAACTGTCGCGTTTAACCACTGGTGACGACGCTTTTATTATATCCAGAGACATCTGGCCTGCTTAATTACCTCTGCTTCCTTCCCCCATTCCCTGACCAAAAACACAAGCACAAAAGAGGCTTTGAAGAGAGCAATTTGGAAACCGGAGGAGAGTGTGGTGCAGAGCAGAGGATTGAGCTGGGATGATTGCATGACCCTCCGCAACCTGGGGGGAAAAACCTGAGGGAAAGGAGATCAGGCTTAATACTGTAACAAAACCTGTAACTTAGAAAATAGTAGAGGGGGAGGAGAGAATTCTTATGTTAAGTAGCTCCCATTTGAAATAAACCCCACAAAACTGTCTAAACTATTTCCACTGCCCTTTAAATTCAGATTCTCAGCAATTCTTGAACTGTCAGTTGCAGCTAACTGGTCTGCCCATGTGTCCTTTTGATAAGGGATAGGAGCAGAAAAATGTTCACCGTTAGCCCAGAAGGCTTACCTATAGCCTACATAGTTTCAATAAGAATCAAATACCAGCTGGTTGCTACATTCTTAAAGGGAAGCTCTCATGACTGCCTATAAATCTCACTGATCATTAATATTGAACTCAATGATAAGCACCAGAGAAAACTTGCAAAAGTACTTTTCGGAGTAGAAATTTGAAGAAGGCATTTTTATGATCTAATACTCCTTGCACATCCCCTCCCCCTTGAGCACTAAGCATATAACCACCAGCTTCATTCACACAGCAAAAGAACAACTCTTTCTGCTCCCTGTCCCTGTGTTACTAAAATAAACTTGCTAAGTTGCAACATACAACATCTCAAGAATTCTTTCTTGACCCGTGTGCTCAATGATTCTACATTTTTGGTGGCCCATACGGGGACAAGGGAGTGAATTCAGGAGCTTGATGCAACTTTGTAAATCTTCGTTACCCCTGGTCTTTGTTTCTTACCTGTTTTTCTTTTTCAGAGGTGTCCTGTTGCCCAGGTGCTCAGGAGAGGAACTCTTGCCCATAGCTACACAACAGAGAGGGATGAACTCTTGCCACCAGCTGGACACTATTACCTCAGCCCTAATGGCGTTGGTCTCAGAAACCAGACTCTCCTTGTTTTTCCTGTTCTTTTAACCAATATATTTTTGTTGGGCATGGGATGGCCACATATGTCTTTAGGATGGCCACCAATCTCAAGACTTCCATGTAATGTTTCCTCCTAAATAACCCGGTATGATCCCTTGATAAGCGTAAAATCCAAGATACGTAAGGCTGTGTGCTTCCTGAAAGGGACCGGATGAAGCGATTGATTACCCAGTTGGGGCACTCACCCAACAGGGCACCGAGCTCTTGGGACTGGATCATGGATAAAGCTCACAACAAAGTTACCTGGGGACACCTGGCTGGCTCAGTCAGTAGACCATGTGGCTCTTGGTCTCATGGCCATGAGTTCAAGTCCTATGTTGGGCATGGAGACTACTTTAAAAAAAATAATAATAAAAGAAAAGAAAAAGAAAAAGAAAGTTGCCCAGAACATGTAGGAGTTCCATACTTTCATTTTTTCATACTCTCATTTTTCATTTTTTCATACTCTCAAGTAGCCATGGGCTACTTGGCATGTTCCATCCTGCTCTCAGATTGAAAGTGCTTCTAGTTTAGATATATGACAATTAATATGATATAAAATAGCTGCCCCTTCTTAACAAGGGCCAAGACTTCTACCCCATCCATTAATACCAGATCTAGAGGCTAGGGTACTATTATTGGTCACCAAATACTTTGGCTCCCCCAAAATGGAAAGAGGCAGCCCCAATCTCTGCAGCATTTCAGTCCATTCACCAGCACCTATTGTAGTCTAGAATGAAATGGGGAAGGGAAGGGAGGTCAACATGCCTTCTTGGGGAGTACAAAAGTGTCAGAGCAGTCAAGAAAGAGGGACGCCTCCCCCCACTCTGAACCCCAGGAAACTTTGGCAATATTCCTGATGGGACGCCATTCGGAAACCGAGGGGGGTTTTGGTAACGGACTCGTAGTTAATGTATTCTCCTCATTTGTTTTGAAGGAATTCACTATGGGATCAGCTTCCTCAATCCCAAAGGATTACCCTTTGGGCTGTCTCCTAACACACTGGAGTCAACTTGGACAACAGGATTTAAAGAAGCATCTCATCTTCTGTGATAATGGCCAGCCTCAATATTCTCTGGAGGATGATGAAAAATGGCCCATTTAAAGACCAAAAATGGCCCTTAAACTTCAATACTATTTATCAATTAGACCTTTTTTGTCAGGGAAAATGACCAAAATCCCATATTGTCAGGACTTTATGGCCCTGTACTAAAATCCTGATCCGTCCATACTCATTTAGCAGAGCCCAAGAACACCCCTCTCCCCACCCTGCACCCCTCAATCCACCATCGGCTCAGCTGCCTCAGACCCTTCTACTTCTGTTTATCTATCACTTGCCTGTGTTCTGTCGTGTTCTCTATGTGCTCCCCTTGGTCTCTCTTGAAAACAGGTTGTTGCCAAGATCATGCACATGCCTTTCTCTTTTTCCTGAGTTACTCATCTCCTCTCTGTTTGCTTCTTCTTTTTTGGGTCAGGTCTGGAATATATCTTGAAAGAACTGGATGAATATTGCCTGAGTCTTGTATGGGGGAGGGGGTTCATTCCTGGGTTAATGGCTGCGGTAATTGGAGCCAGTCATCTGTGGTTAGTCTACCTCGAGACCTTAAGGAATATTCCCAAGGAGATGCCAAAACTCCTTTTGTTTCAGGAAAGTTCCCTGTCTTCTCTGGCCTGATATGGACTACCTGTTTTCAGTCTGTGTTGGTGGAAAGAAAAGGTGCTTCTGTTTGTCTGTCCAAGCTGATAAACTTTAGGACCGGGAGTCCTCTTTCTCTGCCCTCTGGGCTTTTATCTGCCTCCAGTCTTGCTGGTGCTACCTCACTTCCTCTGCCTCCACCTCCACCTCTTCCTGTTTCTGCACCACCATGGGCATGGTTTGCATAATTGGCTCTTGTAGCATCCTTTTTGTCTCTGGCTCCTGCCATTGGCTCCTGCTCCTCCTACCCTTGCTGTCAAGGAGCAAAGAGCACCCCTCTCCGGATTTAAACCACCCACTTCAGATTTCTCCACAGGTGCCCCAACTAAAAATTGACAGTGGGGAACAAACCGACTTCTAGGTTGACCCAGGCGCAACACATTCTGTATTTAAGCTATTTTAAGTTTGTTAGTTTAATTAAGGTAGACATGTCTTTAGACCTATCAGCATTAAATACAAAACTTTTTATTCTACCAATGATTGCTAATGGTCAAATAAGCTCGTGTTATTTCTGTTGCAATCTGTCAGCACAAGGTGGGTTACAATGGCAGTTAATTTTGTCTGTCTCATAAAGTTCTCACGGGCAATTGTTAAAATAGCTTTCGAAATCTTTCCACCTAAAGCTTTAAAGTGTTGCTAAATGATAAATTAGATTGAATTAATTGGGTATCTAAGTCTTTTCCAAAACTGAGAAAATACTTATGCTTTGATTACTGAATGTAGGCTTAAATGCTTTGGCTTCTTATCACAGAGAAACTGAGGATAATTTGTATCCTCATAACATACATACATACCATGTCTTCGTGAACATACTTTATGCTTTATTGAAAGATTGTGCTATGGAAACACATGTTTTTAGAAACCATGAAACGGGGGTGCCTGGGTGGCTCAGTCAGGTAAGTGTCTGACTTTGGCTCAGATCATGATCTCACAGTTCGTGAGTTCGAGCCCTGCGTTGGGCTCTGTGCTGATGGCTCAGAGCCTGGAGCCTGCTTTGGTTTCTGTGTCTCCCTCCCTCTCTGCCCCTCCCCCGCTTGCACTCTGTCTCTCTCCCTCTCAAAAGTAAATAAACATTAAAAAAGAAACCATGAAATGTATTCACGAATTTCAGATCTAAAGAATTTTGGTGTAACAGACAGTTCACAATTAGTTACTACTTAATTTTCACTAGGTGAAACTAGGAGACTAAGGTTTCTAAGAGTTAATATTCTGCTAAATGTAATTAAGACTGATGGAAATAAGCAACTCTGTATGTGGAAAATAGGAAATATATGAGAAAGACGTAAGAAATGGAAATACATTTTGTTGAGGCGAAAAAAGATAATTTTGTCCTAAAACAAGACTGGTTCTTTATCTGAATGAAGAAGAAAGTTGAAGAAGGTTTGTGAAGGGAGATCTTTGGAAAATACTTTTTTACTTTTATCTATACCCTTTTTAAATTTCTATTATCATTTTACATGTTGTTTTCTTACCACCAGATAATAATTCCATGCATTTCATTTTTCTTTCTTTCTTTTTTTTTTTTTTCAACGTTTTTAATTTATTTTTGGGACAGAGAGAGACAGAGCATGAATGGGGGAGGGGCAGAGAGAGAGGGAGACACAGAATCGGAAACAGGCTCCAGGCTCCGAGCCATCGGCCCAGAGCCTGATGCGGGGCTCGAACTCACGGACAGCCCAGAGCCTGACGCGGGGCTCGAACTCACGGACCGCGAGATCGTGACCTGGCTGAAGTCGGACGCCTAACCGACTGCGCCACCCAGGCGCCCCTCTTTCTTTTTTTTTAAGTATGCTCCCAACTTATGACCTTGAGATCAAGACCTGAGCTGAGATCAAGAGTCAGACACTTAACCAACTGAGCCACCCAAGTGCCCCTCCATTAGCATTTCTTTCTTTCTTTCTTTTTTAATCTTTTTAAATGTTCATTTATTTTTGAGACAGAGAGAGACAGAGCATGAGAGGGGGATGGGCAGAGAGAGAGGAAGACAAAGAATCCAAAGCAGGTTCCAGGCTCTGAGCTGTCAGCAGAGTCTGATGAGGGGCTGGGGCTTGAACTTACCAACTGCAAGATCATGACCTGAGTTGAAGTCAGACGTTCAACAGACTGAGCCACCCAGGCACCCCAGCATTTCTTAAAATAACACAAAATATCGCTTCAAACTTTTTTTTTTTTTAACATTTATTTATTTTTGAGACAGAGAGAGACAGAGCATGAAGGGGGGAGGGGCAGAGAGAAAGGGAGACACAGAATCGGAAACAGGCTTCAGGCTCTGAGACATCAGCCCAAAGCCTGACGCGGGGCTTGAACTCACAGACTGTGAGATCATGACCTGAGCCGAAGTCGGACGCTCAACCAACTGAGCCACCCAGGCGCCCCTATTGCTTCAAACTTCTAATGTGCTTTAGATATGCTTGGTTCAGCAGAAAATAGTCCATCTTGTCTTTTGATTTTATAATCCTACTGTCTTTACAGACAGAACTAGTTGCAATACAACGGTCTTTCCAGGCTGGGCACTTAGTGATCACTACATATTCCTTAGTTTGGATAAGTATCCAACTTTTGTCATTGAGAAATTGTGTTTTCTAGAAAAAAAAAAAGGAAGCCATATAGGGGTGCTCCCGGTGGCGCAGTCAGTTGGGCATCTGACTTCCACTCAGGTCATGATATCAAGGTTCGTGAGTTCGAGCCCCACATCAGGCTCTGTACTGACAGCTCGGAGCCTGGAGCCTGCTTCAGATTGTGTGCCTCCCTCTCTCTCTCTGCCTCTCCCCCACTCATGCTGTGTCTCTCTCCATCTCTCAAAAATGAATAAACGTTAAAAAAATTAAAAAAAAAGGAAGCCATATGTTTATCAAAAAACATCAATGCAGGCAGCTGTAAGAATGAGATAAGAAAGAAAACCCCAAGGGTTACATGTTGGCCTCTGAATAATCTCATAATCTGGTGATTGGATCAACTTGTACAGATCTGTGAAGGTCCCCCTTTGTCTCTCTCTTCTGAGTTTTAGTGTTGTGGAAGGCATTTCAGAGCCAGACAAATCCAAGTTTTAATCTCACATTCACCACTCATGTAGTTGTGTGGCATCAGGCAGTTTGCTTAGCCTGTGTCTCAGTTGTTCACTTCCGCGATGTAGACACTACTACTCTCCCAACCCAGTTGTTGGTAGATGAATGTTGTGGAGGTGTGGAGCCTCTCCTAGGAAGCTATTCCTGACAGCCTCCTGCCATACTGTCTCCTTTAATCTCCCACCTGTACTTGACAGATGATGTCTATCACGGCAAAGATGGACAGGGTATGGCTCCTGCTCTCAGAAAGCTTACCATCATCATTCATCCAGAAATCCTCTTATATAAGGAAGTTATATAATACCTTTGCTCCCTTAGGAAAGAATTTTATGTATGGTCAGGACCAAGGTTGAAATGAATGGGTTTGAAAAGCACACTGGTACAAGATTGAAATTCTGCTTTTCTCTTTGTTAAGAAGACAAGTTTTCTTGGACTGTTGGTCTACTCTTGATAAGAAAGTGTAAACAAAGGTTTTTTCTCTTTTCTCTTCCCAGAAAACCAACACTTCTGTGTTTTGTCTTTATCAGGTCTTCGATTACTTAAGAAAGTTAAAACTTCTCAATATTAAAGGAGCCAAGTTTTGCTAATGACTGTATAGCTTCCTATAGAATGCCTTATTGCCACCTTGGTTCAATGTAAATATTAAATTTATAATGATGTGTAATCCTATGTAGATATGTGCTTTAAAACTTTCTAAGGTTTTGAACAAACATCTTGAGATTTAAATGGTAAATGCAGTCTTTCTGACTAATTAGGCTTGTTTACTTGGTATGTCACGTATTCTGGAAGCAGTGTCAGATAGTGGTAAGCCTTGGGTTCTGTTGTTTGGGTAAACACTATAACTGTTCTAGAAACTGATGTGGGAAACAAAGTCAGAAGGAAAAAATTAAAATTAAATTTCCTTACAACTTACAGCTCCTCGACAGGTCCTTGAGACAGGAAGAGTGACCTTCCTCTAGGAACTCAACGGCCCTGATACCAATACACAATTTTGGATTGTGAGGAACTTGTTCTGCGAGTGTTCTGCAAGAGGAGCAAACATTTGTAATAAATTTTAACTCGGTAAATGAGCGATGTCTTGCAATACGAGTGGTACGCGACACCGAAAGTCACATGATCACAACGGAGCCAATGGTTCTTCTTTCCGGAACGAATTATGCTCGCAAACCTAGGTTTGACTACACTTTGCTAGAGGCAAAAGGCACTCTTAGCTTAACATTATCCCAACCTCCAGGATCCTGCAGGTCCCCCTCAATTTTTTTTTAAATGTTTATTTATTTTTGAGAGAGAGACAGACAGAGCACGAGTGGGGGAGGGGCAGAGAGAGAGACAGAAAGAGGGGTGGGAGGGACACAGAATCCAAAGCCGGCTCCAAGCTGTCAACACAGAGGCCAATGTGGGACTCAAACTCGCAAACTGCAAGATCATGACCTGAGCCAAAGTCGGAGGCTTAACCGACTGAGCCACATATAAAAATTCCTTTGGAAACTTCCTTTATCTCTACCCGCCCCCCATCACATACACACAATATATGTTAGCAGTCATCCTCCAAGCATATGGCCCATTGATATACATCTGAAGGGTCTCATGACTAAGGTTCTATTAGACAGTGATAAATGACCTTTTCCTAACAATAGCTAGCCCCTCAAGGTCCTGGAAACCTCGCTTCCAAATTCCTTAGAGTCTTATGCTACCCCTAACCCCCTCCCAACTTAAAAGGATATAATCAGTCACCCCTCACAACACCAGTGCTGCTCTTTGTGCCCACATGTCCTGTCCCTGTGCTTTAATAAAACCACCTATTTGCACCAGAGATGTCTGAGGAATTCTTTCTTCTTCTTCTTTTTTTAATGTTTATTTATGTTGAGAGAGAGAGAGAGAGAGCACACACATGCACAAGTTGAGGTGGGAGGAGAGAGGGAGAGAGAGAATCCCAAACAGGCTCTGTGCTGACAGAGCAGAGCCCTACGTGGGGCTCGATCTCACAAACCGTGAGATCATGACCTGAGCCAAAATCAAGAGTTGGACCCTTAACCAACTGAGCCACCCAGCTGCCCCTCAAGAATTGTTTCTTGACCACTTGCTCCGAACTCCAGCATTTCCACAGAAATGTTATGAAATTATATGAAATTCCTTAAAGTTTCATATTGTCTGGTATTAAGGTCATCACTTGACATTCTAATTACTAAAGTGTTATGTGTCATAGGAACAACTGAATTTCCTTGTCAGTTGCATTGTAATGAACTCTCATAATCAGATCTTTAACCATGTCCGTGTTTGAGTCTTTTGTCATTTATAGCTATTGTTCTGAGGCTCTTACAGAATAAATCTTGTCTTCAAGGAGATTCAGAAAAAGGACTTTTAACAAATATAGGTTTTTGGTATCTTTAAAATCATAAAACTGAACTGGATAAGAATTTCCAGATGGGAAATTGGGAAATGGGAAAGCTGCATTCAAACAGAACAAAATTAATAACATAGGATTGAATAAACTGAGAAAGATAATTATAGGTTTTTATGACTGTTATTTGAAACATTGCTGGTTCTCTAACATTTGCTCTTTTAGATTGAGGAAGTTTTCTCTTAAAATATCCATGACTTACAGTAATATAAGATATTCTTTTGTGAACAAATTGAAGCTTTTTTCTCCTTACCTAAACCCTCCAGAATTCAGAAACTCATAATAAATAATCTTTCTTCCATGGCAATGACAGTTATTGCATAAGTTCCATAAGAATCTGTTCTTGTAACAAGACACCATTGGAAACAATGGTTACAAAATGTCATATTTGAGAGAAACATGCATAGATAGCTTTAAGGAATTAAGGTTGACTTTATGGAACCAATAAGTCCCCTTGGAAATATTGCCCTGATACCTTGCTTACAGAGTTCCCAGGAGTAAAGGATGTTACTTCCTTGCAGATGCAGGAAACCTCAGGATATTTGGGGACCTCCGGAAGAGGAATAGACCCAAATCTACAGGTACTGCAGGCAAGTCTGATGACAACTCTTTGGCTCAGCTCTGGCCTCAAGAGGCTATTAAAATTTCAATTTAAAAATTCCTTATAAAAATTTCCAGCAAAGCAAATTAAAAAAAAAAATCTTACATGATCAATCACTATTCTTGCTGAGCTTATGTAAATAATTAGGCCAAGTTTATTAAAACTGGACTGGTTTTACAAACAAATTAGTCTTGATTCGGCTATCTCTGGAAATAAGGGTGAATTTAGGGAGAAAAATTGTGTTTCAATAACACATCCTTTTGGATGTTAGATTCTTTTTGATTAATTGTCTTTAAATGTTTGTTGTTTACTTAAGCTAGACAACTTGAGGTAGACTTCAGAGAAATTGCCATAATAGCTCATATATAGACAATCCTCCTTCTTATTATTCTGTGGGAATAATAAAAGAGACCCCATAACAGCTGGACAGGGGCGCCTGGGTGGCTCAGTCGGTTAGGTATCCGACTTTGGCTCAGGTCATGAACTCAAGGTTCATGAATTCGAGCCCTGTGTCGGGCTCTGTGCTGACAGCTCAGAGCCTGGAGCCTGCTTTGGATTCTGTGTCTCCCTCTCTCTCTGCCCCTCCCCCATTCACACTCTGTCTCTCTCTCTATCTCTCTCTCTCTCTCAAAAGTAAAGAAACATTAAAAAAAAATTAAACCGCTGGACAATGGATAGACTCCCCAACAATTTTGTAACTCAGTAGTTAACGTCGATCAATTCTATGTGGCTAGGATAGCGAAATCACTCCTTAAAAGTCAAAGTGTATCCCACTGCATGGAGTTAACTATGGACTTATGGAGATAATGGATGGCCCCACTTTTCTTACGACTGATTGTATGATACATTTGAGGATGCCCATATTACCAGACAAGTCTTCTCCCACTTCCTACTGACTCCTCGTGATTAGGATATTGTTAGGGCTAGACCTAAAACAAAGCTTCTTAATGGTTTTATCCCTTAGCCATATATATCCTGGAAGCCACCCCTATGGATGTAAGATTACAAGTAGAGGCTTTAGTCAAGCATACAGTGGCCACCTTTAACCAAACCCAACATGAAGTCACCCCGATACCAGCACATATAGGGATATTTCTACTGCTAAAAAGAATGTTTCTTTCTGGTCTATGGGACTGTCCAGAAGCCCTTCTTTTATCCTCAAACTATCAAAATTTTACCTGAATATGCCAACCCACAGATAGGCTGTCAGCTTAAAGAAGTTACAGAAGATGAGCCCTTTGCCTTTCAACCACCTTAAAGATTTAAGGACCGAAAAATGGTTAAGACGGCGGGGGGGGGGGGGGGGGGAATGATGAGGGATAGAAGCAGAAAAATGTTCACTTTCAGCCCAGAAGGCTGACCTATGGCCTGCATAGTTTCGATAATGATCAAATGCATGCTTGTTGCTACATTCTTAAAGGGTCTCACGACAGCGTGTCATTTCACTGATAGTTAATATGGAACTGAATGATAAGCACCAGAGAAAAAGAAGACATGTATGATCAAATGCTCCCTGCACATCCTCTCCCCCTTAAGCACTAAACATACAACCATCAGTGTCAGATAAAAGTGCAGCTCTTTCTGCCCACAGGTCCTGTCCCCGTGCCGTGACATCTCAAAAAGTCTTTCTTGGGACACCTGGCTAGCTCAGTCAGTAAAGCATGCAACAGAACTCAGGATTGTGAGTTCAAGCCCCACCGTGTTGGGCCTGGAGCCTATTTTTTTTAAAAAAAGATTTCTTTTGGGGCGCCTGGGTGGCTCAGTCGGTTAAGCGTCCGACTTCAGCCAGGTCACGATCTCGCGGTCCGTGAGTTCGAGCCCCGCATCGGGCTCTGTGCTGACAGCTCAGAGCCTGGAGCCTGCTTCACATACTGTGTCTCCCTCTCTCTCTGCCCCTTCCCTGCTCATGTTCTGTCTCTCTCTGTTCCAAAAATAAATAAAAAACGCTGAAAAAAAAAAAAAAGATTTCTTTCTTGACTGTCACTCAAAGATTCCCCAACACTTTTTCTTCCCTGTGGCCAGAGCCAACCCACTCAAATGCGGATTAAAGCCCACTCCCCTTCTCCAGTCTCATCACTCACTAGGTTCACAAATAGCCCAATGCTTAGGCTGTTCTAATCCACTAAATTTCCCTTCCAGACTAGTAATTAATCCTCTCTGGAATGCCTTCTCTTACACTTGCTGACCCCTCAGGCCAATTATGTTTTTTCTGTAAAGATTTCCCTTACAACCCTGCCACCCCTGCCCAAAAAATATGCCTCTTGTGCGAGATACACTTCTAATACTTACTGCTATGTTATATAGCAACCGCCTCTCTGTATTTCCATTGTTTCCATGTTCGTTTCTCCTAGTAGACTGGGCCCTTTGATGGTGAGAGTTGTGTTTTACATAGTTCTCATTGCCTGGCACGTATTAGGTGCTTAATGTCTGACAAGTGAACAAATGAAAGATGAAGGAAGGAATAAAGAAGCAACCCTGAGGGTCTCCTGGGTGGCTCAGGTCATGATTTTGCAGTGTGTTCGTGAGTTCGAGCCCCGCTACAGCCTCTGTGCTGACAGCTCAGAGCCTGGAGTCTGCTACAGATTCTGTGTCTCCCTTTCTCTGCCCCATCCCCGCTCACACTCTGTGTGTGTGTCTCTCTCTCAAAAGTAAATAAACTTTAAAAGAGAAAAAGAGAAGAAACCATGAGAACAAAGGAAGGAACACTCCTGTGTCTGAGGAGAGTCTGTTGTTTTCTACAGGGGCTTCTCAAGCTGGCTCTGCTCCACAGGAAGAGGTTGGGGTTAGAGAAAGTCCCACTCGAAGGCTGAAGGATAGAGAAGAGAGGGGTCTCTAGGTGGGGAAAAATATTCAAAATGCTCTCTTAATCACAAGGACAAAGAATTAGCTGAACCAGTCCTCAAAGAAATCCCACTAGGGGTAAAGAAGGGAGATCTGTCCACATAACCATGGTCTCAGTCCCAGCCTCAGAAACAGTATGCTCCATAAAGGTTGATCAAGTGATAGCCTGTATGAAGTGCACTGGGGGTCACCATGGACTGCTCCTGCCACAAAATAGTTCACCAGCTTGCCACAGAATTTTCGTCCCTGCCTATTGGCCAGTCTACCATATTCAGAGTTAGGCAACAGAAGGAGAGGTGTGGTCTCTAGAAGGCTGTTGCTTAAGTGCACATGTTCCTTGAGGGTACTAGACCACTGGATCTCTAAAAAAATCAAATAGATTTGATTTCTACCATTAGAACCTTAAGTTAATTAGCTAATTATCGCCTGAATGGGCATGAGGGCTTATTTCAAGGGGGATGAGGCATAGGATAAGATTCCGTGGTAGGAGACAATAGCACATAGAAGAAATAAATCTTCAGGGCCTGTGAAAGGCACCCCTAATCTGGGTCACCAGATTAGGAACACCAGCTGGTGCTTCAATACACCCTCTCACTTAATCCTCACAATACACAGTAAGGTAGATTATTTTATAACAAAGTATTTTTAGAACAATAGTTAACCTTTATTGAGTATTTAGTATATGCTCACTTTACTTGGATTATCTCACTTGGTCCTCACAACCCTAGTAAGTCTAAAGACAAGAAAGCCAAGACTTAGCAAAGTTAAATCTGTCCAAGGTCAAACAGCTTTTAAGTGTTATAGTTGAGATTTAAAGCCAAGTCTGTCTTCATTCTCGACCACTGTACTGTTATCTTACTGTTATCTGAGCCTCGGAGTAGTTACGACTGGCTTGAGGCCACACAGCTAATAATGGCAGACCCAGGGTTTCAATCTAGGCCTATGTGCCTACCAACCTACACATTTTATACTCTATAATCACATATGTAAGGTGAGGATTGCAGGAGGCTAGAATGCATCTCCAGTGGGAGAGTCACAGAAAATATTTCAAGTATGTCATAACTTTGCCTTCCAGGAACTCAACTGTATAAGGTCTCGGGTGGTCCAAGAATCTACCTCTCACCATTCCTGAGCAGTCCATATCCTAGGGAACTCAAAGAGAACCAGAAGTCATTTGACACTGAACTTTATTTGTTCTGACCATCTGATATACTGTTCACCCTGCTGGGAAACAGAGACAATGCCCTGTGCAAAAGGCCGGAAACATGCCAAAATAAACATTGAGGCCAGGCCTCGAGAACAGCCCTGGAGGACAAGTTCTGTGGCTGCTTGTCAACTGCCCAATCAGGTCTCCTCTCTTCTCAGCTCTCAATGGGTGCTGATTCTTCAAATGGCTGTCAGAGCTGCACCTTGGAGACCAGTAACAATTTCTTTGATTACAAAGAAATATAAGTCACCCAGTAGTTGGTGAGAATCTAATTATCTCTACTGGCCATGACCACAAAAATGGTGGGGCGGCCCAGAGACGGAAATTGGGAATTTCCGGTAGATATCAGGCAAGGGCTGGCAAACTGATTCCACCAGAGAAGCCCTACAGGCATGACTGCAGTTGCCCCAGAAACATGTGGCTATTTGTGCTACATAACCAGTGCTGAGCAAGTAAGGGCTTGCTCCCCAGAGACCTCCTGCCACCCACTTGGGCTTCTTGGTTAATGCAGGCCTGACTCGTTTGGACCCCACGGAGTGGCTGCATCCCAAAGCTGGTGAAAGGGATTCCCTCCATCAAGAAGAAATCCTCTCCCTTCTCTCTGGTTTCCATAAGGAGGCCCCAACGAGGACTCAAGAGTGTGTGAGGTCCGAGAGAGGAGAAAACACTGCCTAGGGACCCAGCTCTCCACGGGCCATGACGGAGACAACAGGACCATTTTCTGCTATTCCAGGACTAGCCACCTGGGGGCACCCGGCCCTGGCTTTGCTCCCAGGGAAGGCTGCGAGTTGGGAAACGCTGGCCCAGCAGGACTGGGGCAGCTCAGTTTCCCAGGCACCTGAGGGCGGGCCAGCGCACCACAAAGTCTCAGGTTTCAGGGGGACGGCAGTTGCCCGTCTAAAGGCTTCTCTGTTCCTTGGAATTGTACAGAATGTCTCTTGTGGCTTTTCCTCCTCCCTCCTTTTTTCCTGTTGACTCTCCCCATCCGGCGCTCTGAATCACCCGACTCCACAGGAAAGCAGCAGATGTTGACTTTACTTTTTGAAGCCAACATCGGCTCCCTCCTGTGGAGTGGGGAGCAGGCAGGAAGGTGAGAGGCAGGGGAATGGAGGAAAATGGCCCCCATCTTCTCCAATTTTGAGGCAGGATATAGGGGGAATCTGAAAGGAGTCAGGGTCCATAGGCGAAAAATTCTTGATTCCTGGGATAAGGGAAATGGGGCCCCAAACCAAGGCCCCGGTGTTGGCCGTGGAACCGGGATGGTGAGGGAAGCACAGGGTGAGAGTGTTCCTGGTTTTGGTGTCAGCCCCTCTGGTCTGAGGTAAGGCCTCATCTCTTGCCAGCAGCATCCTCATGACTCAAAAGTCAAGTCAGGCTGCAGGTCTGGGGAGACAGTCTAGAAGCTTCTTCTTGTCCGAGCCCCCAAACCTCAGCTCTTATGCAAGTCTTTTGGAGAAGCCGCCAAGGAGGACTTTCTAGGGCTTTATTCTACATTCAATGCTCCAATTTCTCTTCTCTTTTTTCTTCCTCAGGGATTTTCTTACGGGCAAAGAAGCCAAGCTGTAGAGGAAGAGATAAGAGTCATCGCCAAATGTCCTGCCTGGACACCTTGCCAACAGCCCTCAGACATATCTGAAGTCTTCGCTTTTGTTTTGCTTCCAAAAATGAGATTCTGATTTATTTTATTTGGCTTAGCTTAATTCAACCAACATTTGTGGAGTATAGTGAAAGAGCTCCCGGCAGGACACCCATAGCCTGCTTAGCGGCCCATCACAAACCCGGTTCTCCCTGCTATAATCAGGGATCCCTCAACTCGTGGGCATCACGCCCCCTACTCCCACTGAGGCAGTGCCTACCTTCCAAAGGCAGAAGACAAGGAGAGCAAGCAAGAGCAGCCCTCCCAGGACACTGCCAATGAGAAGCCACAGGGAGATGAGGACAGGGCGGGTCTGAATCACCTCCAGCAGGCTCTGTAGGGGAAGGAGACTTGTTTCACACTTGTGCCCTTTCTCCCAGCTAGGCTTGCCCACATGATAGCAAAGCCTCGAAATGAAAGAATAAAAAGAAAGAAACTGAGGCAGGAATAAAGGCAGTGGGACCCCCGCCTCCTGATCGATCACTTGTGACACTTCAGCTGCTGCCTAATGAGGATGGTCTCAGTTATGAAAAAGTCCCCCCTCCCCCTGCGCCCTTCTGCCAACCCCACCCTCACTCTTTGCACAGCTCTCGGGCTCGGGCTCCAGTCCCACCTCACTCCAACGAGAGGCTTCAGGCAGCTGTAGGACACTGCCCTCCTTAGCTCCCAGCTCAAAGGTGCTGACCACCGTCAGGGACTTGAATTTGGCCTGTGGCGCAAGTGGATGGGAAGACAAAGTGAGCCATCATCAGGTGGTGTGGCTCTTGGAACCCCAATGGCAGAGATGAGGCCAGTAGGTACAACTTCCGGTGCCTTCCAGACCAGAAGAAAAGGTTGGAGACCAATGGAGAGAGAGAGGAAGGGTAACAGATGGAAAGCCTCTGGTCCTTCATATATGGTGTTGGCTCTACCCAATATTAGTTAACTCCCCTTCCTTTGGCTAAACCCTAGCCCTCCTTTAGGTTGAAGTTTAGATGTCAACCCCTCTTGGAATTAGAGAGGTGTTTCCTCCTAACCCCTATCAGCCTGGACTAGGTCATAATATTCTCTTTGCTTCTCTTTCACCACTGGACTATAAGATCCTCAAGGTCAAGAGCAGTGTCCTGTAAATTTATTGATTTATTTTGTGTGTGTGTCCTATAAATTTAGATGTCTCCAGTGCCTAGTGCCTAGCACCGTGCTAAGTACCTACTGGTTTCTCAATAAATCTTTATTGAAAAAAAAAATAAGTAAATGAATGAAAAAAGGATACCAAAGAGCAATAAAGAGAGAATCAGACTTAGGGAAGGATGGTGTCTCCAACATAACTTTCCTATAAAATATGCCGTGTGCTATTCAAAGTAGATAGCCCTTAGTACCACATAGCTGTTATAATTAAGGTGCCATTTCCATGCTCAGAAACTCACACTGACTCCTGTCTATCATATTAAGTTCAACTTCATCTCCCCAGCTTTAGAGAACTTTCATAACCTAGATCCCTTTCGGCTATATGATCTTGCCTTCCATTACCCGCCAATACATATCAAGCATGTAATAATCAACTGTTTATTCATGCATTTAACAGAAATGTATTAAGTCGCTATAATGAGTAAGGCATGGTGACAAATGTTGGGGATATTCTCCTCAGTGTCTGCCAAATACAGGTCCTTTTATATAGTAGGCACATGGTGGATTATTAGTTGATTGAATTTAGGTATCCTATAAATGTTGATTATTGATAGAGCACTAAGGGATGATAAACAGGAAAATACAAGGAGAATAACTAGCTTTAATGAGTCAATCTCATTATTCATTTATTCCTTACAACCTCATGAAGTAGGTATTATCTTCCCCATTTTAGAGAGAAAGAGTAAGAATCAGGGAGATTAAATAACTTGCTCAAGGTCCAACAAGCTAGTAGGAGGCAAAGTTGGAACTTGAACATGAGTCAATTCCAAAACCTATGCTGAAGTTCCAGACCGTAGTGGAAGAGGAAAATAGAAGAAAAGATTTACCCTCCGGAAAAACTCATTGTGAACCAGCCTCAGTAGTCCAACAGAGACCTCAGTCCCCTTTGCCAGCCGCCCAAGATGGCACCTCACGACTTGACACCGAGTGTTGCTCCCATTCTTCCAGAAGAGAGAGACAGATCAGGATCTTGGGATGGAAAAATCCCTTGCTCCCCACTCCAGGCTCCGCCCCCGTCCCAAGGCTCCAAACACTACTGCTCCCCACTGCATTCCCATTCTGGACACCTTCTTCACCTTCTTGTGAGCCATACCAGTCTGTTTGTGTGATGAAACTCCTCAGGGTGCACAAGGGGTCCTGGGGGCTCGGTCAGGTTCTGTACTGTGCAACTTGCCTAGAGGGAGATGCAACTTGAGCCACCCTCTTGATGGTGAGAGGCCAGCCACTCCAGGGTGACCAGGAGCATGCTACCCACGCTCCGTGGTTCTTCCCTGGGCAATCCCTCTCTTTCTCCCCCAAAGAAGGCACATGTGTAAAAGAAAGGCCTCCCAGAGAGAGGAGCCCTGATGGCAGTGACCCCAACAGAGAAGGAGCTGGGTAAGTTTACCAGATCAAGGTGGCAGGGTTCCATGCACCCTTAGCCTGGACTCACATTGTTGGTGATGAACTGAGACAATGACAGGAAGTAATTGCCCCCATGGGCCACAGCTGGAAGGAGGGCTGAGATGATGAGGCCACTGACCACATAGCAGCCAAGGTTCTGAACCTAAGAGGAGGATTGGAAGTGGGAAGAGGTGGGACACAGAAGACCTTTCCTCATCTGTTCCTCTTCACCCTAGATGCCACTGGAAATCAAAGAGAGACTCTTCCCTCCTTTGCCCAGCACTCCTCCCCCTCCCCCTGCTCATGCCAAGGCCCCTCCAGCTTCTCACCCTAAGAGTGGTTTTGAATTCGGGACCCACTGGGAGGGGCCCATATGGGTGAACCTCATAGCGGTGCAGAGTGGACTCACTGCGTGGACACCGAGTCAGGAAGCACAGGGTCACAGCCATGACACAGACACAGGGGCACATGATCAGCACACAGACATGGATTCAGGGAAGGCAGGGCCAGCACGTGGATAAAGGGATGGGGGTACATAAAGAAGACAGAAATGGAATGTGACGTAGACCTGGTACAAACTTTATGGTTGCACCCCCTACCCTTCGCCCCAGCTCCAATCCCTAGGGCCTAGAGCCAAGCCCTATACCTAGGAAAGTAAGATGCTCAAAAGGTTCGACTTGAGTGGGATTCAGGGCAAAAAGATGGAGCAGCCCCAAGGGTTTGCATTTGGGGAAAACACTGAAACACATGGAAGGAAATGGAGAAAACACAGAGTAGGGGTCTGGGGCCAGAACGGACAGGGTCCTAGTGGGGAGCTGAGCCATACCTGGAGAATAGGAGGCGGGGCTCGTAATGAATGTAGGCTGAGGTCTGGGCTGTGTTATCTTGAAGGGTCCCGTTTCTCTCCAGGCTATTGCTGTAGGGTTGGGGGAGAGGCTCACGTCCCAGCCCACTCTAAGACACCCCACTCTGGAGGAGACGAGTCACCGCTGTTTCCACCAACCCCCTCCCCCCGCAAGACTCCACAGGAGAGGCTGGGAGGAAGCTCCCCTTGTTCCCACCTGGTGGCAGTCAGCCTCACGAGGACCTGGCTCAGGAGGAAAGAGCAACTAAACTCGAACTCCAGCAGAAAGGTCACCTGGAGGCAGGTGGTTTGGGGTCAGGGCATAGTCCTCTTTATGGGGCCAGCACAGAAGAACAGGAGGCCTCGTGGGCCTCCTTCCCTAAACTCCCAGGACCCGCAGGTTCCGGCCCCTGTTCTCTCAGAACCCCTTTCTCATCCTGGGCCCCTACTCACCTTGGCTCCAGCCTGAAAGACAGGGTGCCCCACACTGCAGAGCCGGACATGAGGGGAAGGGGCTGTGCATTCCACCTTCACGGGGCTGTCCCTCTGAGGGCAGAGGAATGTGGCGGGGGCTGGAGCTGAAGCCGTCAAGTGTCTCCTGCCCACAGCCTCTCAACACCGAGCCTTTCTCCAGAGCCTTTTGCAGCCTAGGCCAATACCCCAATCTTCCTCCCCCTCCTTCCCCGACTCCTCCCAAATCTCCTCCCCCAGGTACCTGAGGTGTGAAACTGGCCAGGTGGAGGTTTCTAGAGAAGCTCAGGTTCAGGCTAGCGTTGTAGGCATTTTCCTTCCTGTTCTCCAGAGTTGCTGATACTAGCACTTTCTGCCGACCTCCTCGAACCACGAAAGGGTCCTTCCTAGGAGGGGTGGATAAGGGAGAGCCCAGGAGTTGAAAAGCTGCCAAAGGCATCACTTCTACTCTTCTGGGCAAGAAACAACCCTCCAGCTCCCTTCAAGCTCCTTCTGGTCTGTCTCAGGTCACCCTGGTTTGGCCAGTTCACATCCATCCCACCTGGAGCCTCTGATGTCCATATCAGCACGAAGCACCAGATCTGTGACACATTCATTGTCAGGGCCACAGTCCTTAGAGAAGGGAACCTAGAGGGGAGAGAAGGGGCTGAGGCCTGATAGGAAGGCAAGCAGAAAAGCACGGAATTAGGGGGAAAGGGAAAAGAAAAGAGTGGGTGCCCGGGTCAGATTTGGCTGTGATATTAGGTCTCGGCCCTCCGTGTCTCTTGAATTCACTGAGAAGGGCAGTACTGGGACCCAGGGGCAGGGCAGGGCTTGGCATCGCTGACCAGCTTTCGTATAGAGGTGGGTGAGCCCTCATCCAGCACAGGTCCTGGCTTCGTGGTGTTGTCCAATGCAAAGGTCACAGTCAAGGCCACTGGCCGGAGGTAATCTGAGGTATCCTAAGGAAAATCAGAATCAAGGATTATGGGGAGCCAGGAGTTAGGGGTACAGCCCAGGCCCCCGTAAGAACGTGATTATTACAGTGATCAATTACCGAACACCTTCTATGTGCTGGGTACTGTCCTGAGGTTTTATCAGCACTATTACCTTTAATTCCAATACAACTCCCACACTGTAGTTATTATTAGTATCTCCTCTTTTCGGGTAAGCAGGGAACCTGCGGGGTGCAGGTTATGTGACCTGCCAGAGTTCACGAGTGGTGACCGGCAGAGTGAGGCTTCAAACCCAGATCAGCCTGCCTCCAGAGTCTGAACTTCCTCACTGCCCCAGCTTCAGCTCTGGCTTTCTTGCCAGACCCGGCAGAAATTCCTCCTCCAGCCAGCCTGCCCCTCACTCCCAGGCCCCGACACGGAGACAACTAGACAACTAGACAACTAGACGACTCTTAACAAGAACCTGTATGTGCGTTAATCTGATCAAGAACCTGCACTTGTGTTATTCGGATCAAGAACCTATATGTGTATTTTGTTTGAGGCACCTGCCTCAGTATTATACACGGTGTTTGCTATGGATGCGTCCCAATTATTTACTTTACCTCTGCTTAGAGCCTTTGTGTTGCCTTCCCCACCACCTGACTCCCTCTCTCCCAAAGCCAGTGTCCTCTTGAACAGTTTCCAGATTTCCGTAGCCATACCAAAGCCGGGATGTTTTCATTCGTTTGGGTACCAGTATTTATGGATCTCTAACTACATAATTTCTCTCTTTTCTTTCTTTCTTTCTTTCTTTCTTTCTTTCTTTCTTTCTTTCTTTCTTTCTTCTTTCTTTCTTTCTTCTTTTTCTTTCTTTCTCTCTCTCTGTCCCCTTCCTTCCTTCCTTCCTTCCTTCCTTCCTTCCTCTAACTGGGGCCAGTATAAGATCCCAGAGGCTGATCTGCAAATCAAGCTATTTGTCTTTGTGTGTGAGACCCTGTATTCAGGGTTGGGTGACTTTTCTAAGAGAAATACTGGGAGCAGGGAGGGGGTTGGTCACATTTTTTTTTTTTTAACCTACCTTGGGGTAGCGGGGGAAATCCTATTTTTTACAATATTTTTGTTTTTGTTTTTCTATTAACCTTTCCTTTTATCCTTGAATTTTTACTAAATTTCCTCCTGACTTAAAAATCTTGTTTCTAATTTGGGAATTTGAAATCTTGGTACTTAATGTTATGCCATTTTTTCCAAAGAGTTCAAACCACTTTAATACCAGAACATGGTAAAATATTTGCAGAGTCTGTCCTGTCTTCCTGCCCGTCCTCACCAGCACGTGGAAGCGCAGCTGCTCACAAGTGACGTTCCCAACACTGAGCCGGAGCCTCCGAGGGGACAGCCTCTGGCCTGAGCCGTCAAACACAGCACGAGCCCCTGTGGTCCACTCGTCCAGTGACGCTGTGAACCGCAAATCTGGATGGGGCAGGCAGGAGCGAGGGTGGAGAGGGGTCCAGGGACCAAGGCAGGTGGGTTTAAGGGTTACTTAGGACGCTCCGGTCACTCACAGAATCGGCGATCCCAGTGGCCAGGGGTGCGAGAGGTCACTCGGAAGCAAAGGGCTGCAGACAGGCAGGCTGCTTCCTGGCCTCGCCGGCTGCAGTCCCTCTGAACCACACTGATGGCTGGAGGGGTCACCTCCAGGGAAGGGGCCAGGTGGACAATGGGCCGGGAGCTGGGATCAAGAAATTCTAGCAGTAAGAGGAAAGCCCTTGGAGAAAGGTGATCCCCAGTGCTTGCCTCCCAGAGGTCAAAGGAAAGAATGAGAGGCTAGATGTACACGTGTCACCTCCCCGCCGGAACCTTCAGGCAGAAAGATAATAGCTAACACTGAATAAGCACTTGCCATGTGCTAGGCACTGTGTTAAGATCTTTCATGATTATTGCATTTAACTTTCACAACAAACCTATGAGGTAGATTCTGTTATTATTCCCGTTTAAGATTTTTTTTTAATGTTTATTTATTTTTGAGAGAGAGAGAGAGAGACAGCGCATAAGTGGGGGAGGGGCAGAGAGAGAGGGAGACACAGAATCTGAAGCAGCTCCAGGCTCCGAGCTGTCAGCACAGAGCCTGATGCGGGGCTCAAACTCACGAACCGTGAGATCACGACCTGAGCCAAAGTCCGTTGCTTAACCGACCGAGCCACCCAGGCACCCCCACAAGCCTTTGCTTTTATCAGTTAGGTTATGCTGTCCATAGCCTCCTGAGCTAGGACTGCTCACCTAAGCAAAACGGCTGCCCCTTGGGCACCCACAGCCACATCTACCAGGTCATCTCCATCCAGATCCAGCCGGCCATCCACACTCCGGCCAAAGTAGCTGAGGGCCTGTGGCATGGAGATAGCAGCAATCCTCTGAGAGGAAGAGAGGGGAGACTGAGCAGGGACTCTCACGCCTGGTGACCCCGGCCGCCCACCGGGCACACAACAAGGGGTAAGAGAATAAGAAGAATAAGAGACACTAGTCTGTACTTAGGAGTCCCTAGTACGGCAACCTGTACCCTACCCTCCCACCTCACCTTTTTGACTACTGATAAAAAAGCACTTGTCCAGTTTGGGTCTCAAGGCCAGGGAAACAACGACGAACAAGGAGCACACCCCACTTCTCCTTCCTCCCACCCATGCCCCTGCTTTCTCTGCACGCTCCTGACCTGGGCGGGACGGGGCCTGATCCCACTCTGGGCGCCATGATACAGGTACAGTGCTCCATGGTGCCCGTCCTCCAGGGGCGCCCCCACAGCCACATCAGCAAAACCATCTTGGTTCAGATCAGGAAGGGCACTCATGGCAAAGCCAAACCGAGCATCCTGGGGGGGTTCTGGCTGAAGTGTTCCCTGGAGTGTCAGCAAGGACTGCTGGTGGAGGGGAGAAGACAGAAGACGCTGATCTGGTGGCCCCAACCTCTCAGCCAGCCCGTGAACAGACGTGCCTTCCCTCCCTCCTTCCCTCCACCGCCCCCACCACAGACCCCAGCAAGTCTCACCTGACCCACCAGATACACATAAACACGGCCCGTCTCCTTGTTCTGGGGTCCCAGGAACATGGGGGCAGCCACAAGTAAGACATTGGTTGTTCCATCCCCGTCCGTATCCAATGGACAGAGCTCACTGCCAAAGTAGGAGCCAATCTGGGGAGTGGCGGGGAGCGGTGACCCCAGGGAAAAAGGAAGGTGATTGTGGACAAGTGAGAAGCATCAGCCAGCCTACCAGCGTGGTTCTCACACCCCTGACAGACTCCGCCAACCAGAACTCAGCAAAGATTTTTCAGGATCCTCTCTTGGTCCTTCCCATTCCTCCCCCACAGCCTGAAGGCCCCTCAGGATCCAAGCGTCCCACCCACTCTTGGATGCCCTACCTGCTCCCCCTGGAGGCTCTGGGCAACCCTCACAGCCCCATCTCTCTTAAGCTGGAAGGCGATGACCTTTCCTCTATGTCTAAACCGAGGAGCCCCTGAGAGAAAGAGGCGGCGTCCACCCCGCAAAAGCATGGAGGAAACAGAGTAACCTAGAAGTGGACAGGGAATCGGGTGAAAGGGAAAAAAGATGGGGTCAGAGTAGGAGGGGTCCCTAAAGGCACAGGACGAGGTCCCAAAGAAAGTAGATTGGTGAGAAACTGCTCTCATACCCCCCACTGGGGAAACAGTTCCTCCTCACCCCCTAATTCCCTGCAACCCTCTGCTACTTACCTAAGTAGGCTGCATGGTTCTGCAAAGCAGGGGGGAACTCATCTTCCAGGGCCGTCCGTGGGGGGAAAAGGCGGTGACCTTCCTCAAGCCATAACACAGAGCCCCCCCAGTCATAGGCCCCCACCATTCCAAAGAGAATCCCATCCTGTATGGCAGAAACAGATGGGGTCGTTTGAAAAGACAACAGGAAATAAAGAGTAAAAACTCCAGGAGTGAGAGGGTCACTAAGACTATGCTGGGGGCACTTGGAAGGCATGGGAAGGTCGGTATGGACATTGGTTAAAGGAAGAATCTAGAAGAACTCTGGGCGGGGTTGAAGTTGCCTGAGTCTGAGGTGGAGAGGAGTCAGATGTTGAGAGGGGTCAGAGTCTGTCCAACCTTCAACCGATGAGTAGAGAAACCAATCTGAGACATTTCCAGCCCAAAAGAGCTTTCGTTTTCTCCACGGGACCCTTGAGCATGAGAAAATATCAAGGCAATATCAGGAAAGACATTTCTTTGACTCACTGAACTCACTCCAGAACCCTGCCTACACCCAGAACTCCTCCCTACCCTGTCCCCCATTTCTTCAGGGAAGTCATTACCCTCAAGCCCAAAAATCCGGTCTCCCAGTGCGTCCACAATGTCCGTCAGTACAGCTTCATCTGTGACGTTGAAGAAGAATCTCTCATCTGGATCACTGGCAATAGTTCTGATTTCCCGCAGGAAAGAGCTAGGGTCTCGCTGTCTCCGGAGGTAGTGGCCAAGGACCTGGGGTCAGGAGAGCAAGGTGGGGTCAGTTAGCTGTGGGGAGTGAGGTGTTACAGCTGGTACACAACACAGCCGACTAGAGTGAAAGAAGGGAAAAGAAGAGGCTGGTCTTTGGGGAGTCATTAATGCCTATCTTCTTCAAGTTCCCCGTCCTCGGGGTCACCATCCCCCCTCCATCCTTCCAGATCTGGAGTAGATTCTCACCGCAATCCCATAGCGGGTCACTCTCCCAGCCTCACAAGCCTTTAGGGCTGCAGGAAGTTCCTCTCCATCATGTGACTCTCCATCAGTGACAACAACCAGCAGCCTGGCCGCCTCTGGCCGGCCCCCGCGGGATGGACTGAATCCTTCTGTGCTGAGAAGAGAGAGAAAAGAGTGAGGTGTGATCACGTGTATGCAGACACACACACACACACACACACACACACACACACACCACTGTCAGCAGTTCACTGAGGTCAGGCATCTTGCCTTTTAGTCCACCTCCCTGATAGTGGAGACTGGCACACAGGAAGGGCTAAAATGTTTGAATGTCATAGAGCATGGGCAGCAGCATATCCTCAATGCAAATAAGTATGAATGCCATTCGTTCATAGATTCATTCAGCAAAAGTTACATTTGGGAGAGGACAAATATCCAGAGAATGTGGAATAAAGGAGAGTGGTCAGGACAGGGAAGTCTTCCCAGAGATGAGTTCTGAATCATGTTTGGCAAGTGGGCAAGGACATAAGTGGTGGAGAGTCTGAGGGCCAAGATCAAAGCGGGAGGGCAGGGATAGAGAGAGTTCTGTCTACGGAGATAAATAACATAAATCAGGGATGTGGAAAGACACAGACGTACACTTTGAAGAGAGTGATGAGAAGGGTATGCAGTGACGGCCAGCTTAGCCTTCCCCAAAAGTGCACACAAAGAAAAGCATCGAAGACATTTTGGGATGGACACAGTGGACTCCAAACCCTCCCCTAACCTTTCTAGGCCCTCCCCACTTTGGCCTCCCAGGCTCCCCTTCCCAGTGCCTCACCAGGCCACCAGGATTGCTTGGGCGGTCTTTGTTTCTCGTCCCTCTCGCCGACTCAGGTTCCTGGCTGCCCTCACCACTTCCTCCTTGGTTCGGAAATCTCCCAGGGACCACTCGTGCACAGGGCTCTCCCCATACTGTACCAGTCCCACCTGAGAATAAAGCGTGCACTCACATGGAATGTGTGTGCTGAGGGAAAAGATAGTATGTGGGGGCAGGGAGATGGGCATTTGGATACTACTGAAGACACTACCTACATTTACCTCCTTCTCTCCCCGTCTCTCCCTGTCCAAGCCCATCCACATTGCCTTCTCTTACCTGTATCTGCTCCGGGTCAATAAACAGTCTCCCTACCAGTCTTCGTAGGAAAGTCTGAACTTCAGACCAGGGGTAGATACTGTTGGAGCCATCCAAGACGATGACAACATCCATGTAGGTGGGACAGCCTAGGAAGAGGGGTATGCTGATGGGGAACAGAGGGGTAGAAGGATATTGGGCACGCAGGCAACAAGGGAAGAAGTCACAGGAGGGCACGTTCCATTCAAACAATTATTTGGCGCTTCTGAACATGCAAGGAAGGTAGTATACCAGGCCCTGGGTAAATGCAGAAATGAATAAAAGAGGACACGGACATACATACAACTTACTAAAAGAAGAAGAAGAAGTAGAAAAAGAAGGAGGGAGAGGAGGGAGGAGGAGAGGAAAGGGAGAAGGAGAAGGAGAAGAAAGAGGGGGAGGGAGAGACGGAGGGGAATTAAGTGCTAGGTAGAAACAGAGCACCACTCTATGCTTTGGGAGAAGAAGAGGTCAGTTCTGATTGTGGGGAATCAGAGACGTAAGCAATAGAAAGATGTCTGAGGAGAGGAGAGCATTTGCCTGGAGAACACTTTAAAAGGACACGGAGGTATAAAAATAGATGACAAATAGAATGAGGAGGGAAATGCTCTGGCAAAGGCATAGGGTGTGGAGGGTATAGTGAGAGGGTTTTTTTGACGTTGGTTAGATCAGTTCATGGAGTCTTGATGCCCTGGCAAAGAGTCTGAACTCTTTTTTTTTTTTTTAATTTTTTTTTCAATGTGTATTTTTTTTTTTTAACGTTTATTTATTTTTGAGACAGGGAGAGACAGAGCATGAACGGGGGAGGGTCAGAGAGAGAGGGAGACACAGAATCTGAAACAGGCTCCAGGCTCTGAGCTGTCAGCACAGAGCCCGACGCGGGGCTTGAACTCACGGACCGCGAGATCATGACCTGAGCCGAAGTCGGACGCTTAACTGACTGAGCCACCCAGGCGCCCCTCAATGTGTATTTTTAAGAGAGAGAGAGACACAGAGTGTGAGCAGGGAAGGGGGAGACAGAGAGGAAGACGCAGAATCCGAAGCAAGGCTCCAGGCTGTGGGCTGTCAGCACAGAGCCCGACACGGGGCTCGAACCCACTGGCTGTGAGATCATGACCTGAGCCGAAGTTGGACGCCCAACCGACTGAGCCACCCAGACGCCCCCTGAATTCTAATCTATTAGGAAACATGGAGCTTTAGGCACATTAGGTAGCAACGAGGAAAGCGATGCAGGCCCCCCATCCAGCATCAAACCGTGTTGACCCATCTTTTTCCCACCCTGCACCCAGTTCTGGGGACTGAGTCCTTCGGGCCCTTCTTCTGGCTCACGTTGTGCAGTGGGTGCCAGGCTTCCCTGGGGCCGGAACGAAGCATCCACATGGGCACATATCCCAGAGCTGAAGACAGAGGAGCCACAAGCACGAGACCAGAGAGGGGCACAAGCCTGGGGAGAGTTGGGAGAAATATTACTCCCAGGCTTGGGAGTGCTCTCTCAGCACACACTCCTAGTCAAAGGAGGCGCTGAAACCACTCCCTGGGATTCCCCTCCTTGCTTTCTAGGGTTTTAAACCTCTTGACCCCTCCAGATAGACTAGGTCCCCTTACCATACTGCTCTTTTCTCTGCCCAATCCTTCAGAGACCCCACCACCACCCTTTCGTTAGCTCACCATGAATCCCCCATCATTGTCTGTCTCTAGTAGAGACATTCCGAGGTGCATATTCATAGCAGGATGAGATGAATTTCCCAGTGGATAGTCACCTGGTTGGAAGGGGGTGGAAGAGAATGAGACCATGGGGTCACACATGGGGTGCTTGGGTTTAGGGTGATTAGGAGAGAGGATGAGATCAGGATCAAGTCAAAGATAGGGAGTGTGTGGGATATGGGGGTAAAGTGAGGTATAAGGGGTCAAAGCTACTAGTGTAGCAGGTTAGGGGGTAGGAGTAGAAGAGCGAGGCATCTTCTTACCCAAGTGGCCCTTGGCACATGGGGCACTGTGGGAGCCCCCTATGGGGCAGCGATAAACGTCCCCCCTTCTGTCTCCTGAAGGCCCATCCCAGGGGGCACCCACCAGCATCCTGGGAGGAGGACATGAGTATCAGCATTGTGTGAACATGACCTTTGAGACAGGCTGGAGGGAAAATGCATGGGTGTAGCAAGCCTGGATCCCCAGCCACTTCTAACAGTGGCCTTGCCATCTGCCTTGCCTCCCCTTTAAGAGCTCTACCACAGTCCCAAACCCACGGCCCTCTGATTTCTTCCTCACCATCGACGTCCACCCCCAACATGTTGCAAGACACTGTATCCAAATTCAGCCTCGGGTGGCCCTGAGAACAGGCGTGGGCGGTGTACATCCAGGTTAAAGGGGGAGCATAGACCTGGTGGGGGGGGGGGGGGCAGCAGGAAGCAGTCAGAGTGGTTAATGAATGCCCAGAGAGGCACAACCAGAAAGAAGCGCAAAGGGAATACTTATATCTCAGTCTATATCCCTGTTTCTTACTCAGAAGTTGTCCTGGCCTCTGTCAACATCATGTACTCAGAACTCCAAGCAAGGATGGTCTCCTTCCAGTATTTGGGTCCAGATGTCTAACCTGTGGCCCTCTGCCATGCTGGTGCACAGCTGTATTTCCATTCCCACCTCTGAAATCTCATTCACAGACATGTCTGGAAGGGTCAAGTTCCTCTTTTCCACATCATTCCCCCTACGCATCCTCCCCCACAAGCTGTAAGAGTCAAAGAGGGAGAGGGCCTTTCTGAAGCCCAGAACAACTATGCCTTCCAGATTCTCCCCAAACCCAGGACTTCAGGGAGGACAAGAGGAGGCTAGGGAGTACTGCATGGCTAGGTCTCTCCTCTTTTTGTCTCTTTCTAACTCCCAGTGTCGTTGCCACACTCTCACTCTCTTTCTCCAGCGTCTAGGTCTCTGCTTGATTCCAGTTCTGAAAACCTCAGTGGTAATTAACTGGGTGGGGCTACTCCACTGCCCACACGTATGGTTTGCCATCCACCCTCACCAAGAGACCCGTCACCCCAAAGTTTCCCAAAACCCACTTCTTTTCTAACTCACCCCCCCCAACTGCCCCCTGCATACCTGTATTTCTTAAATTTCAGCCCACTCTAAAGACCCTCCCCTGACTCATATCCTGGCTGATTCTTCCCTGCAACCCCAATCCCTTTAAAATCAGAGCTAGAATGGGGTGCCTGACTGGCTCAGTCAGTAGAGCATGCTACTCTTGATCTCTGGGTCGTGAGTTCAAGCCTCCCATTGGGCTCAGAGTTTACTTAAAAATAAAATAAAAGAAATTTAAAGAAATCAGAGGTGGTATTTTAGGAAACAAAGATTACAGGGCACTGGTGAGGAAAAATTCCAGGCGTACAGTCCCTCCCATTGTCCTTCCCTGACTAGGTCTTGCTCTTTCCTTTCAAGCAACCCCCTCAGGCCACCCCTATCACCCCCACCACCCATGGCTGTAAGCTCTGTCTCAAACCATGCTCCTTTTCAGAAAGGTGTTTTCTATGTGAGGTGTTGTTTTTTTGTTTTTTTGCATCCAGGAAACTGGCAGAGCCATATGACCAGCAACTAACTCACTGGTTAGATAAACCAAGAGTTCTGACCACACATTTATGCCTCAGGCTCCAGAGACCACCACGGGTAGAAGGAGGTTGGCAGGAGGATAATAGGAATCAGATTAGCCACGTGGAAGGTCACATCATATTTCTTTTGGGACCACTTACTCTTGCAGGGCTTAAATATTTTAGCCAACTGGACCCAGAGCTGACACAAGGCCCTGCCAGTCTCAATACCGAAGCAGTCATAATGTGTGGGCCTAAGAAGGAATGCCCCCGCCCCCCGCCACCACATACACATACACACACGAAATGCAGAATGTGTTAACCTCTCACCCTAACCCCCAAAGATGTCAGCTCCAAAGGTCCCAATGCCAAACAACCCATACACCTTCCACTTCCACCGGAAACCAAGAAGTTAACCTCCCTCACCTGTCAGGAACATCACGGGCAAGAGCAGGTGAAGGATGTCGGGGAGTCCCATGCCTGGTTGTTCTCCGTGTGAGAAGTCCTCTGTGCCTCTGTCCCTCTCCTTTTCTGTTTTCTTTACTTTCCCTCCCATCCTGCCCCCTCCCACTGGCAGCTAAAAATAAAATTGGAAGGAATGGGAGGAGTGATGGTGGGGAACTCCGGGGAGCCCCAGACCAAGGAAAGGACCCAGCCATCTCAGCCTATTTCTCTGCCCTGGTGCTGCCCCCTGGAGGCATCGTGTCACTATCCAAAGAACACAATTCTGGACTTTCTGTCCTTTATTTTTCTTCCTTTTTCTTCTATCCTTTGTGGTTGCCAGGCAGTAATGCTTCCCTCGGGTTTGGAATAGACAGTAGGCATGGGAGACAGATACTTTTTACTTCTTAACCTTATTTATCTCACCCTGGGAAATGGAAAATGAGAGAACTGGTGACAGCGATTTCGTTTCCCCTCCCACCCAGGAGTCCCAACATGTGAACACAGCCAGCCCACAAACCAAACCTTGCCAGTCTCACTGTTTGTGACTCAGCCTATGTTGCCTTGTGGCATCACAGCTTTTGGAGGGACCAGGAACTATGAACCGGTACGGGGTGTGCTTTGTGGAACTGGCACAATTACTTTAATATTAGACCCCCTCTTCTCAACGAGACTATAAACTTCTAAAGCTGAGACCATGAAGCTTCCGAGCTTTTTGGATCTCTATCCCTTAGTATTATGCCCCGCATCGTGTAGGTGTTCAGTGAAAGTCTAGGTGAGGATGCCAGTGGCTAATCCCACGGAAAACCCAAACCACAGGAACAGGAATTAGAGGCCTCAGATGACAGAACACACAGGACCAGACCAAACATCGATGAGCAAACTGATCTTTAATGTGCTGACCTGAAAGGCCTGCTCTCCAGTGTGGGCACAGGCCACAGCTATTTACACAGAATCACTGTACAGTATTTACAGCAAGATGCCAGACACAGCATCATTCTGGATAGGCAAAGAAGGGGTGGGAACAGGCTAGGGAACAAAGCCCTGAAATAAAAGTGTAAGTGGAAATCTGCAGGTGTGAGCAGAGGGAAGGGCCAAGTCATGAGGGAGGCCGGTGAGGTAGACATGAAGGAAGAACCATTGCACCATCTCTGGTGCGTAAGGGGAGAGTCCACTGGGACAAAAGTCTTTAAAATTATGATCTGGTGGCATTTGAAAGGGATAAAATCTGCTACCGGTCACTTTTGTGAGGAAAAAGATGAAGGCAGTTAGAACCTCACAGACCACACCTTCTACCTCCCCTTACCAAAAAAGAGTAATTCTGCTGCTGCTTAAAATGCCCAGGACAGCAAACGGAGAAGGTAAAAAAAAAAAAAAAAAAAAAAAAAAAAAAAAAAAGATGTAGAGACGGAATCTTAAATAGACTCAGAAGAGACAAAGTAAAAGGGGTCAAGAGAGACACAGACATTGCACCAGAGGAAAAAAACAAAAACTCCAGAAGATCTGAACATCAGAATCACCCCGTTGACTTTTCATAAGTCACCTCTCCTCACCTCACCTTTCCCAAAGCTCCTCTCTCTTACCCCTGAATCCTGGGATTTTCACTTTAACTGAGGAGGAGAATTAGAATGAGACTGGTATACTGGGGGCGATCTAAGATTGCATCTTACCAATTCAGATCCCCTCCTTATCTTGTACCAGAATATCAGGGCTTCAGTCTTAGCCAAGGGCAGATTAGGGTAAGAATAGACAAAATGGAGGACACGAGGCCACAAAGCCCCACAATCCCAGGGCCACAGCGCCAGAGGCCTAGTTTGTCCAGTGGAATGAAGAGATCACAGGCATTTCTGACCACATCCAGCAGAAGTGGGGGATGACCTCGAAGGATCCGAGCCAAGAGTAGGACTCGGAGCTGGAGCTTGAGAGCCAGATGAGGCAAGCCTCCTCCTGGAGTCCCTGGACCCCCAGGTCCTGCATTTTCAATTCCTCCTGGGGCTCCTCCTCCAGACCCCTTCACTCGCCGGCTACAAGCTGAAGACTCTTGTTCCATCAGTAGGCGAATCTCATAGGCATCACGGCTCAAGTTCATGATGAGGGAAAACAGATAGTACCTGGGATACACAGGCAAGAAGAGTCAGTAAGGGCAGACAGTAGCCACTAAGCCCAACAAATAGAACACGTAAACATTTTTTTCCCCCGTAATGCAAAGGGATTATACATTGGAACACCAGCAGTAAGTGCTATTAGCCACTATTAAGAATGTCTTCCCAGTTTTCTGTAACTAATCAGCGTTTATGCGTACCTTAAGATCCTGGCTTAACATCATAAGCATCATCAAACCATCCAAGTTCAACCTCAAATCTCACTTGTCCACTTGGCAAGCCACATACTTGGCAAGTGTGTGGCAAGCACACACACATTTGACATGAACTATAATAATGCAAACGTTTTGAGAGAATGAGCTTCAGTTGTTTCAGAAACTCAGACACATTATAGATCTTTTAAATCCCATCCTTTTGTTAAAAAAACAAACAAAACAAAAACAAAAATGGAGGCCCAGAGGTGTTCGGCGACTTGCTAAATGTGTTAGATTATCAATTCCTTAAGAACAGTCTATGTCTGGGGCACCTGGCTGGCTCAGTCAGTAGAGCATACAACTCTTGATCTTGGGGTCGTGAGTGTCAGCCCTATGTTGGGCATAGAGATTACGTAGAAAACAAACACCGAACAGTCTGTTTTTGATTTTTAATCCACTATGACAACACTGGTCTATGCTCAATATAATTGTCCTACCTCTAAAACACATCCTGAATCCAACCCTATCTTTCTCCCTTACACGCTACCAGCACAGTCTCAACCATCAGCACCTCTTGCTTGAACTACTACTTTACTCATTTAACTGGTCTCTCCATGGCCACTCTTGCCCCCTGCCCCCAATAATCTAATTTCATCACTCCCCTTCTTAAAACTTTCCATGGTTTCCTTCCTGTCCCATTTAAGATGAACTCTAGACACCTTAGGCAAGCTTTCAGAACTCAACGTCTGACCCTGCCTCTTGAACAACATCTTGAATGTTTCTTGCCCTCAATCACTGTGCTCCAACCATATTAGTTTCTTTCTATCTTTTGATCTCATCAAGCTTGTTCCTGTTTTAGGACCCTTATACTGCCTCATCCATCCACCCGGAATATTCTCCTTCCAAAATCTTCACATGGCTAGTGCTTCCTTGCTCTTCAGGCCTGAGCTTAAATGGCACCTTTTCAGAGAGTTCCTCATTCTAAGGTAGCGAGCCTTTTACTCTCTACCACACGACCATAATTTAATTTCCTGCACAGCACTTAACTACTCATATTTTTATTTATTGTTTCTTTATGTTTGTCTCCTCCCATTACCATGTAAGCTCCACTGGAGCAGGGACTCCTTTTATCTTTATCCTTGTACCCTTGTCTAGACTAGTGCCTGGCACACAGTAAGAGCTCCATAAATATTTGTTGAATGAAATGCATAAACATGGCATATAAACTCTTCTAGGGAGTTGCTTTTCCATAACAGTCCAGCCATGCCTTCACTCCCATCCTTCATACACTATAAGCCATGTAATAGCTGTAAATCACTGATAAACATGAGAAGAAAAGCAAGACATAAATGGAGATGGAAAGATGCTAACATTATATAACACAACAAACAGAATCACAGGAAACAAAAATAAAAACAAATACAAATGATGTGTATACAGATAATTTTAATCCCAAATCATATTTCTCTCCACCTTCATTACCCGCCAGCTCCTTAGTCCAAGCCAACATCATCTCTTGGCCATATTAGGACATCTCCTCTTCTGCCCTACCGCAATCCACCTTCCACATTGCAGCAAGACAGATCTTCTTTAAACACAATTTGAATCATGTCACATCCCTGTTCGGAACCCATCGTACTTGGGATAAAATTTAAACAAAACAAAACCAAAGAATCCTACCCTTGCGTAAGAGGCCTTGCACGAATGATCTGGCCCCTGCATACATCTCCAGCTGAAACTTATGCCCTTCACTCGATACTGTTCATCATGCTGGCTTCCTTTCTATTTCTCTAATTCCACAAAATATGTCCTGGTTTAAGGCCTTAGAATGTGCTATTTTCTGTTTGAGAAGGTCTTCTCTGCCACTGTTGGCTTTGTCTAACTTGTACTCAGACTTCAAGTCTAAACTAAAACATTACTTTCTCAAAGAGTTCTTCCTTAGCCTTTCAATTGAAATCGGCCCCCCTTATTATATATCTCATAACACTCTGTACATTTCCACAAATATTGGGTTTGGTATTTGTCTTAATATGACTCCCCCCACTAGACTAGGAGCATAAAGAGAGTAGGAACCGCATGTATTTGCCTCTTTGCTTTATTCCTTAGCCCATAGGAAGCACCTCCTAAATATTTTTAGAATGAATGAATGAGCAGGCAGTGAAAGACATAATCTGTGGTAGACAGATTATGTAGACAGAAGCAGAATGAAATCAATATAGTATCTTAGGCATCATCATGGAGGAAAAATCTGCCTTCCATCTGCCTCCATTCACTATCCTCTGATAGTTTAAAATCTAAATGAAGACCGGATGCCAAGTGATTAAGACGTGTATATTCTGGGAAGACCCTGAAAGATCTTTCACAAAAGACAAGCCAGGCAGTACAGGGAATACAAAAGGTCTTGTAGGATAAAAGGATATCAAACCTGAATGAACGCTGGGCCCACTTCTCCTGATCCACACGGGGAGCTAGTCCAGATTTTCCAGCCCACAGGACATTGTCACAGGCGAAGTACAAAGCTCGATTGAGGTGACTAACAGTGATGCAGAATCTCAGGACAACATCTGATAAGTGCACAGCTCGTTTGGCTGACTCAAGGGCATCTGCTGAGTTACCCAGTCGTAGAACTTGTGGGGATTAGCAAGGAAAAGCAAGGATTTGGAAGTAGAGGCAAAGAGAGAGTGAGGCACAGAGAAAGAGAAAAGAAGGTGAAAATGGAGGAAGTGATAGGAACATTTTTTTTTAAAAGAGGAAAATCAGTTCAAAAAACTTTTTTCTTCAAATTTTCATCAACTCGTGTCCCAGTTTGGTGTTCTCAGACCTGCCCCATTCTCTCCAATCCTTCCTTAGCCTCTTACCCCTGTTCTCTGATCTCAATCAGGAGGCCTGCAGAGGATAACTGCAGAGCCAAAGGAGGGGCAAGAATGGGCAGAGGAGGTCAAGAACAGGAAAGAGGGACTGAGGGAGAATAGCTGGGGATGGAGAGAGTGTTGGAGTAATAAAAGCAAAAGCACAGTTACTTACGCTTTCTTCCTAGGCTCAGATGACTCTCCAGTTGTCGAATTTGTTTCTGTAACTCAGGACTGGCCCCATGTTTTTGTAGTGCATGGCCAAGAAGGGAGCAGGCATACTGAGCCGCCCTGGAGGAGAGGCCAGGCAACGTAAGGTAGAGAGACCTCCCTAACCTACCCCTCAAAAAGTCTTCCAAGAGGCAAGTAATGACTTCCCTATTCCCAGTTTGAGACCATTCCCTGTCCTCCTGTATACACCCGTATCTTACCATTTCTCCTCCAGGGCAGGGGAAGGGAAAAGCTTAAGGATAAAAAGGAGACTAGAAAGGGTTGAGGGACACCACTTGGAGTTGAGAAAATAAGAGGTTTGACCATGATGAAGTCTGAAAAGGACTCTGAAGGCAGCAGGGGATCCATCACAAGCACATCCGTGTGAGAATGTATGTGATACGTAAGGGAGTGGGGGGCAGACGGAGAGCAGATTATTCTTCAGAATAAGTGAACTGGTAAATTTCAAGGCCCTCTAACTGAATCGAGACCGGAAGACAGGGCGGAGGCAGAGGAGTTCCCGGATAACAGCAGGGTGAGGGGACAAGGGAACTAGAGCCACTCAGCTCTGGGGGCAGAGTCTGGCTCTCCGTCGCGGGGCGAATGCTCCTCACGCCACCACCCCAGTGAGTAAAGTGTTGGTCTTATGTGGACATGGCAACCCTTCGCGGCCTCCCCGCTGGCCCACTCGTGCCTCAGTTTCCCCATCCTTCCGGTGAGCAGAAACGAATCATCTCACGGCCCGCTCAGATCTGCTCCTGGCTGTCCGTCCGGGCCCCCGTAGCCCGAGCTGACCTTTTGTGACCCCCGTAGTGTGAACGGACCTCGCCTCACGAGGATCTTCTTCTGCCCCCACCCCCATTCCTATTCGGGCCGCACCTACACAGCCGTTCCCGGGCCTGGCTCTGAGCACTGAAGCGAACCCAGGCGTCCATGACAGCGGCAGTCCCGGCTCCGCAGCCCCGCGCCCGCCCCACTTCCCGCCCCTAGTCACGCCTCCTGGACGAACCAACGGTCGCTCGCGAGGGACAAACATCCTCCGAAAAGAGAGTGAGTTGGGCCGGCCTCGGAAGCGGAATTTCAGAACGGGAAGCGTTTGGCCTGGGCCAACACCTGCCGTGTTTTTGTGTGTGTCTCCATCAGAGCGTACTTTTACCAGGTGGCCTCTGTTTCCTAAGCATGTCTCTGGCGGCACATTCTTCTTTAATAATCTGGACCGGGGGCGGGGCTTGCAGGAGTAGGGGCGGGGCGAGAAGGCGCAGATGCCAGGTCGCCTCGGCGGCTGGGATAGGGTTGCCCCTCCCCGGGGATGCTTCCAAAACACCCCCAGCGCGCGCGCGCGCACACACACACACACACACGCGCGCGCGCGCGCTGCGGCCAAATCCAGGGCTCTAGAGGCTGAAGAAATCTATGGGAGTAGAAGCTAGCACCAGATCCCTGCTCCCCGCAGGACCCTGACGGTTGGGCCGGTGACCTCCAGAATACAGATGGAGAGTCTCCAGGGACAGAGGCTTTAGTGGACGAAATTCGCACTAACCAGCTAACCCCTCCTAATAAGAAGGGCGAAGACTCAGTGGACGAAGCTAACCTCTTCATACTCACCCTCCATCCCCTCACCCCTTTCCCTTCCAGATCACCATGTCTATAGGCAAGGCACCCCTGGGGGTTAGCTGCGGAGGAGGAGGTCTGGGCGGGATCAGTAGAGGTGGTGGGATCAGAACTCCTCACCTTCTCAGCTGCAGCCAAGGTCCGAGTGGGACTGACCATTGTACTGTTTCTTTGGCTGTAGGGAACCTGACCATGCTGTGGTCAGTGACTCGGCCACGACCCAGCCAACTCCATCCTTCCCCTGTGCGGCAACTCTTTGCCCAATTAGCAGCTGCTGACTTAACTAGTCACCTTTGTGGCCCCTAGATGCCACTTGGAATATCACTGTTCAATGGCTGGCCGGGGACATTGTGTGTCGGACACTCATGTTCCTGAAACTAATGGCCATGTATGCTGCAGCCTTCCTGCCTGTGGTCATTGGACTCCACCGCCAGGAAGCAGTACTCCACTCGCATGGACCCCGCTCAGCTGGAAGGAAACTTCTGGAGACAGCCTGAGGACTTAGCTTCCTGCTTGCCTTGCCCCAGGTGAGTGACTTGGGACTCAAGGCTTGACTGAACAAGAATTTGGGTATGCTACATAAACCTTTGGAGTCAAGAGGTGTGCTTGGCCAGTGGTCACCCAATAATCCTTAGAGTGGAGTCTGCTGTTTTGCAAATTAAGATCATTGCATGTTGGGGCGCCTGGGTGGCTCACTCGGTTAAGTGCCCAACTTTGGCTCAGGTCATGATCTTGTGGTTTGGCTCAAGTCATGATCTTGCGGTTCGTGAATTCAAGCCCAGCATCAGGCTCTGTGCTGACAGCTCAGAGACTGGAGCCTGCTTTGGACTCTGTGTCTCCATCTCTCTGTCCCTCCCCTGCTCAACTCTTTCTCAAAAATAAATGAACATTTAAAAAAACCCGATCATTGGGGCGCCTGGGTGGCGCAGTCGGTTAAGCGTCCGACTTCAGCCAGGTCACGATCTCACGGTCCGTGAGTTCGAGCCCTACGTCAGGCTCTGGGCTGATGGCTCGGAGCCTGGAGCCTGTTTCCGATTCTGTGTCTCCCTCTCTCTCCGCCCCTCCCCCGTTCATGCTATGTCTCTCTCTGTCCCAAAAATAAATAAAAAACGTTGAAAAAAAATTAAAAAAAAAAAAAAAAACAAAACCCGATCATTGTATGCTAATCTGTATCTCTGTTAAGAGCCTACTTCTTAAAAGCAGTACCTGTATCTATGACTCCTTCAGCTTTGTTTTGCTATGCTTGGCTCCCACCTTTTTGCATCTCCCCAGCTTCACCTTCTTCAGGAGATTATTGCAGAAAACTCTAGGGATTGAAACACATGTGGGGGTCTATAAAGAAGACAGTGGGGGCGCCTGGGTGGCTCAGTTGGTTGGGCATCCGACTACGGCTTAGGTCATGCTCTCTCAGTCCATGGGATAGAGCCCTACATCGGGTTCTGTGCTGACAGCTCAGAGCCTGGAGCCTGTTTCAGATTCTGGGTCTCACTCTCTCTCCACCCTTACCCGCTTGTACTCTCTCAATCTCTCTCTCAAAAATAAACAAACATTAACAAAAAAAAAAATTAAAAAAAGAAGACAGTGAAGCCAGGGGCTTTGGGTAAAACTCTGTAGTACATTTACTCATCCATTTAAAAAATTATGTGCATTACTCCTAGGTACACTCAAATGCTCTATCAAGGATTGAGCAGCAGAGTCCTGCCTTCAAGAAACTTAAGACTAGTGCAGAAAACAAATTAGTATGCAATTGTAGTACAGTATGCAGTCAAGCATCATGCTAAAGGTAAGCATATGGAGAAGCTAAAGAACAATGAGGGTGTCTGAAACCACTTCTGGACAGTCAGGGAAAGCTTCTCAAAGACATTAAAACTGATTGTTTTTGACTTGTTAAGAGAGGTGTTAAACAAGTTAAAAAAAGCAGGGAATGGTGGGGAGGTGGAAGGCAAAGGAATTCAAAGTGGTTGCTGCTAAAGTTGAGGGCTAGAAAATGGGTGAGTAATGAGCCTGGATGGGAAGGAAAGCTCGATTACAAATACTAAGCTTGTACTTTATCCTGAGTGGAGAGGCACTAAGGTAAAATGTGGAGAGTGAAATAATCAGATTTATATTTTTTATTCTAGCTTTATTGTAAAAACTGCAAAGAACACTAGAAAGAAAACAGAGCATGTGAACTTGGATACAGTTATCAAATCTCAAATATTGACAATGAACTAGAAATCTAGGGGAAAAAAATGAAATATGAAGCAATTCCTTTAAGACCAAAACCTTTAAGACCCCCTCTGAGGGGAAGGAGTAGAGCAGCATTTTGGAGACCAGGATTAGGATTATATGTGGAAGGGCTGTGGAATGATAATGTATTATAGAAGATTTAAAATCTGATCCCTAAATCCTCAAATATTAGAAATGTAACTACCAAAAGTTAGACTGACTATAGTTCTAAGATAAAAAATATTGCTGGGGCGCCTGGGTGGCGCAGTCGGTTAAGCGTCCGACTTCAGCCAGGTCACGATCTCGCGGTCTGTGAGTTCGAGCCCCGCGTCGGGCTCTGGGCTGATGGCTCGGAGCCTGGAGCCTGTTTCCGATTCTGTGTCTCCCTCTCTCTCTGCCCCTCCCCTGTTCATGCTATGTCTCTCTCTGTCCCAAAAATAAATAAAAAACGTTGGAAAAAAAAAAAAAAAATATTGCTTCCGACAATATGTTGCAACAGGACCTCTGCTACCCAGGGCTTTAAAAAGCAGCATTGTTGCCTCAGTGTAAAAGTTGTTAGTTTTTTATATGAAACAAATTTTAGATGTGGACTGGGAGTTAGAAGCCTGTTTTTTTTTTTTTTTTTTTAAGGTTTATTTGAGAGATAAAGACAGCACAAGCAGGGAAGGGGCAGAGAGAGAGGGAAAGAGAAAATCCCAAGCAGGCTCTGCATTGTCTGGGCAGAGTCAGATGCAGGGCTCAATCCTAGGAACCATGAGATCATGACCTGAGCCGAAACCAAGAGTCAGATGCTTAACCAACTGAGCCTCCCAGGCACCCCTAGAAGCCTGTTTTTTTTTTTTTTTATTGCATTGTTTTGTTTCTTCTGAGTGTAGGCTCTACTACTAGCTATGTCACTTTGGCTAAATCACTTGAAACCAATGGGCCACAAGATATTACACAGGAGTTTCATCCTTTGTAACAGACATTCTGACAACTGCAGTCCCCATTTGGTTCAACGGCAAACTGATTAACATTATGATACATGTGCAAAAGGTGGTATTTTTGGTTCCAAGTTACTATCCTCTTGTATAAATTCTTCATTGCCCACATGTTGTATTTATTTAAAAGTAGGGTTTTTCTTTTTAATGTTTATTTAGTTTTGAGAGAGAAAGAGACAGAGTGTGAGTGGGGGAGGGGCACAGAGCAGAAAAACAGAATCTGAAGCAGGCTCCAGGCTCTGAGCTGTCAGGATGGAGCCTAACATGGGGCTCAAACCCACGAACCGTGAGATCATGACCTGAGCCGAAATCGACACTCAACCAACTGAGCCACCGAGGTGCCCCCCCTCCCCCATATGTTGTATTTAAAATCAGTCCTGCCTTCAAGGACTAATATGTCTGTAAAAAAAAAAAAAAAAAAAAAGTGGGTCAAGGGAGTACTGGAGTAGTTAGAAATTATCTTTGTAGGTTCAAGTTTCCACAAGTTGAAAGGAAAGTTTGTATAGTAGGTGGTAATTTGCATATAAAATACGGGAAAGGAAAGGCAGACCTAGGGCTATGGACCAAACTCCGTACAGGAGGCTTACCTATTTTTAAACCCCTTTTCACAATTTGCTAGGCATGGTACAAAACAAAACAAACCAAGCAAACAAAAAAACCCCAGAAATATATGGACTCAAGACAGGGAAAGAGGAAAGACCACTCCCCTAACTAGCTCGGAGGAGCTGATCAAAACCCAAAGCCATTCATAAAATTGTCTATGGCTGATACTATTCATCTTTCCTAAAAGTCCCTCATGCCTGCTGAAATCACTTTCCCAAATGCCTTAGACCCAGGAATCTGACACCCACTGAGCTTGCTTTATCAAACAGTGACTCAATCTGCCTTACCTGAACCAAGGTACTAATCCTGAAGCTCTAAACTGAAAAATACTCTTTATGGATTAAAATAAAAACCTCAGCAATTTATCAAAAAGGGGGAAGGGCAGCCAATAGCATTTGGAAGAATGTTACATTTTATTACTTAGCATTGTTTCACTGTTAATAGTTATTGTACATAATACTATTACTGAAGGTCATTTCACCTAGTGGCTGCAAAATGGCCTGAAATTTTAGCAGCACCCATTTTATACAAAATTTCTTTTTCCACAGAATTGATTAGACACATCAGAAAAATCATTTCAGCTAAAAATGTTGATGTGGTAGAAATACCCTTTTACAAAGTGCAACATTAGGATAGTACTCGAGAAGGCAAGATTCTTTAAGTCCCAGGATTTAACGAACTGACTGATTAGCTCCACAGCTGAAAGGAATGATATTTTCAAGATTCTAACCTTTTAAATATGGCACTACGGATGAACCAGTACTCAGCACTGCACAGCTCTGCATAGAACGAAGGATGCTGGGAAGACAGTGTGACTGGTGGTGGGAAGGGGGAAGGAGGACCAGTTCTAATAGTCCTCAAACTCCACTCCAGCTGTTCCTGTTCCACACCGTCCGCCAAGCTGGCCCAGTCTCCTATATCCAGTGTGTCACCAAAGGCAGTTTCAAGGCTCGATGGCAAGAGACCACCAATAACCTCTTCACCTTCTGTTGCCTCTTTCTGCTGCCACGGACTGCCATGACTGTCTGCTATACCTGCACCGTCCTCAGTGGGTCCAGTTCCCCGACGAGGAAGGGGGACCACGGTGAGACTCCAATCCCCGGGCCCTAATCCATACCTTAAAACTATGGCCTCTAGCCTCACTTACTGATCTGATAGCTGTGACCACCAAAAGTAACTTCATAACCATATCTCTAGCACCTGATGCTGCAAGTATTTGCCAAATGCCTTCAACTCTAACAACCTTCTAGCTATCCTCTGGGGTTGAGTTAGCTGGGTACGGAGTAAGGAGAAAGATGATCAGTATTCTCCTTTAGTCTTGGATACCATCAAGTCTTCAAGAAGACTTAGTAGCTTCATGTAACACAGCACCTCAATCAAAACCTTTTCTCCAGCATGTCTGTCATAATCCTTGGGGTGGGGGGACAGGAGGGAAGCATATAGTCCCAGTTTGGGAAGGGAAGAGGGTTTACAGCATTACCTATTTGCCATATTTTCTTCCTTGTATTGGGAGAGCTCCAGCTCACGATCTCTGCCACTCATCCATTCACCCTACACTCAACTCAGAAGCTGAGGGGTTCTGAAATTGCATATATTTTCTAAATTCCCAACCCCTGCCAGTGAATTTGCCCTCCGCTGCTCCTTAGACAATTGTTCCCATGTTCGTCTGCAGGCCCTGGGACTGGCCCTAGTTGTCTTGCTGACGTTTGTCCTCTGTTGGGACACCTTATTACCTGCTAGAACTGTGGTACTGGTTCTCTCCCAACATGCTAACTGAAGTCCCTCCCAGCCTCAGCCACATCCTTTTCCTTTTTGGCCTCTTCAGTGTTCCTCTGGATCCTCACCTCTATGGAGCCTTTACCCTTGGCTGCTGAAGGCACCAAGAACACAGTAGAGACTCCTCCAGGGAAAAAGGCTCTGAGAGAATGCCCCAACAGGAGATTCAAGCCCTTAGACAGCTGGAAGTACAAACAAATGTGGCAGCAAGGACAGAAGAAACAAAAGAGACATTCCTGTAACATCCATCTGCCCAGGACAGAGCATACAGAAACAGAACAATTATTCTTTAATATCACAAGAACACCTCACTTCTGCCCGTGCTCTCTTAGCTTCCAAGAAAAAGAAATACCGAGCAGTGTTCTCTACTCTGACCCTAGCTGAAACTTGAAGACTATATCTAATGTAAAAAATCACACAGAATCGAGTCCCTAGAAGTATCTCCACAGTGACCCATACTGCCTTACTGTAAATAGTGCTTCAGAGCTTGCAATGTTAGAACAGAAAAGTAATTTTAAATGTACAAAACAAAAATGGGACATTTATTCATAACTCAAAAAAAACCCACAACCCACTAAGCAAGTAGAGTGAGAGTTAAATATAAACACGGGGAGTTCCACCCCAACCCTACTTCTCCAAGGCTGTATGGTCACAAGGAATCTCTGGAGAGAACATCTGGACAAGAGAGGACCAGTCAGCGCCGCCTCCGGTCTGGACTCCTGCTGCGTCTTCGGCCACCTCTAGGGAAAAGGAAGAGTCCATCAGAGGAACATAATTCTATGTCCTTACTCTGTTTTGCTCATGTTCCCTTCACCAAGATAGTTTGCCCTCTCCACTTTACCTCCTCTTGCCCTTGGGTGGACCCCGAACAAAACACCAGTCCACACTGATCGGCTGTCCCATCAGATCCTGGCCATTGAGTCCCTCCATAGCAGCCTGGGCCTCCTTGTATGTTTCATACTCAACTAGAGTATACCCCTAGGACAAGTGAAAAAACAGAGATCAAAGCCTTCATATTCCACCAAATACCACTATTTTATTCCTCAAATCTAGG
The DNA here is from genome assembly GCF_024362965.1 of Panthera pardus. Taxonomy (NCBI): domain Eukaryota; kingdom Metazoa; phylum Chordata; class Mammalia; order Carnivora; family Felidae; genus Panthera; species Panthera pardus. Next base: position 3,131,206 of record NW_026526666.1, on the reverse strand, counting down.
CTCATACTCAAATAGAAAAATATATAAACTTTAAACAATGAATGTACACCATATAACTGTACTGTACAAAATGTCTGTTTCTATCTGTCTTTTTTCTGTGTCTAACAAAATCAATTGCCAACCTCATTTTATTTCTTGGCCAATCACAATGGACAAGTACCAATGCTGTCAGAGGTTATGGGGGAAGAGAACAACAGATTGTTATTTAGGATACCTTCAGGTATCCTGTACGCCGGTCCAAGTTGAGGTGGATGTTTTTTATTTCTCCATACTCTGCAAATTTGTCATGGATGTCTTCTTCAGTGGCTTCCTCGTGTACTCCAGTGACAAACAGAATCCAGCCTTCAACAGCTGTTGGGGAAGGGAGGGAGAGTGAGCACACCAGAGAAAAACTTCAAGCAAGATCACAACAGTGGAGTGAGTGCGGATTTCAGAGATTGGTTAAGCTATCTCTGATTCCATTCCTACTTGGTTTTATTTCACTGGTCCATAATTCACTACAAACACAGAGCCCTACAAGCTACATTTCACTTACAGCGCTGTGGTCCGGGTTCATCACCATCCTGCTCCACGCTGTCATAATCCTCACGCATCCGCGCTCGAGACCCTTCTTCTATAAGGAACATACAGGAGATCACCGGAAATCTCTTCTCCCACTGTTCCCCATGAGTCCGAATGGGGACCCCGAAACTCGTAGCTGTCGCCACTCTAAACCCATTTTCCCGACACAACACTCACCGGAGCCAAAGCCGCGGCCCTTCCGTTTCTTCGCCTTTTCTTTCAGTTTGTGGATGCTCTCTGGAGCCCCAGAAGTGAAAGAATGAATAACAAAGATAACAGTTACTTATAACAATAGTCTGTCTCGGAAAACATCATCTGAAGGCAGTCCCACCACCTCCAGTCCCATTCCCTTCCCGGTCCCTCCCCTATTCCTCCCGAAGGGGGCGCAGTCTCTAATCCAACCGAAACCTGGTTCCCCGACTCCCATCCTCCCTGCCGGGCAGAAATTGTTTTCCTATTACATCCTTCTCTCGCACCTTCCCCGCTTCCCGCAGCAGCCTCCACTGTCCTCACCGTCCCCATCCTCATCCATGGCGAAATCCTCGCCCCCGGCCTCATGAAGATCCAGCACGTCCGCCATCTTGCCTCCCTTCTTACTCTCGTCCGTGCCGCTCAGGCACTAGGCACCTCGGGAAACTGTCGCGGAGGGGAAAGGTCGCTAGTCAAGTTGACCAATCAAAAGCTAAGCCTAAGTCCCGCCCCCGGCGCAGCGAAAATACGCAATGGAGGCGGGCCTTGTTCGGGAAGATGCCGGAAGTGTTCCTGTAGCCATCTTGAGCAAGTGGTCAGCTGAACAGAGTGGCACTGTAAGGGACAAGCTAACGGGTGGCTGCAGGCAGTGCCCTATTAAGTAGGGCAGCCGAGGAGAAATACTACTGCCAGCGAAGCACAGCCGAATTTCTTTATTAGCGGATTGTGTACCGTCTCCTTGGACTCCGTACCAAATGGAAGTTTGAAGAACGTTTTTTTCTCTCAAAACTTCTAGACCCGTATCCTGCTCTGAAGAGCAGCTGGATCTGTGATGGAAACATTTTAAAAATAGTTCAGTCCATAATGCTGGGTACTGAAGCTGTTTCTGGCTCGTACTGCAGCACCGAATTTCTCTTAACACTAACAGACCTGGTTGTCCGGGAACTAGCATTGGTGACACGGGTGTCAACTTCTTAAAAATTTTTTTGTTGTTATAATTTTTTAAAGATAAACTCTCAAACTCTTCCCACCACCTCTGGGGATTAAAAAACAAAACAAAATCATGGCTTTCAACAAAATGGGGGCTTTAACCTCTTTGGGAATGGTGCGTGTATTTCATGTTTAAAAACCTAGGCGTTGAAAAAACAAACCTAGGAGTTGAGGCAAAACCCATATTGCCCCCAAATTCTGGAATCCTGATGTAAACCTTTAACAATAGTGGACTGCAGATTCATTTATTTATTAATTTTTTAATCAAGCCGTTATGTGACTTTAATATTAGAGAAAGTGTGGGCAATACAAGGCAAAATAATCTCATTATCAACAATCACTTTATAACTACATTATGAAAGTGATAATTGCTACGACAAAGTGTAATGGCAGTACAAAGAAAGTTTCTAATAGGACTGGGAGTAAGAAGGGCTTGCCTTTGAACTGGGCCTTTAAGGCTGGGTAGTTTTCCAGGCCACGCAGCTGTACTGAGAATAGGAGACACTAATCCATTCTCCACAGTAGGTAGTGTGATCCTTGAAAAAATCAGCTGGTCATATCCCTAACAAAACCCTTCCTTGACTTTTTCACTTGGGAATAAAATTTGAACCGCCTACTCTGCCTATTTACAACGACCTCCATTACCATTCTGCCTTCTTATTAAGCTCTCCCTACATTTTCCCTCAATTGTGCTGTCTCTTTCCCACCTCAGGACTTTTGCAACTTTCTGTTCCTGATGCTCTTATTCCAGCTCTTCACATGGCTCATTCAACTTCATCCTTTAGGTCTCCCTAAAATACTACTTTCTCTACTTTCCTGTCCTTCACTCTTGTTTATGTCCTTCACGGAACTAGCTTATTACCTTGTTTACTTTCTGACTCGTTTATTGTCTGAATTCCCATTTAGAGTGTAATCCTTATGGCAGAGACCCTTAATTACAACGATATCCCCAAAGTTTAGACCAGTGTCTAGCTCACAGTAGACATTTGATACATGCTTATTGAATGAACAAATATCAGAATGGCAAGAAATTGTTTGCCTGATGCTGTGTGGCTAGGAAATAAAGCTAGAAGTACAGGTTAGGGCCAAAATGTATGCCATGCTAAGGATATTGAAATTTTATCCCGTAGGCAAGAATTTCTGTACTTCAAGTATTTGAGTATTCATGATTTTTCACAACTGTAAATAGCCCCCATGCTGTTTCTTGATTAGTGTTTCTCCTTATGTAGACTGACTTTTTAATTAAACAAATTTGCGCTAAATTTAAATATCACTGCCATAAATGTAAAATCTGTATTTTTTTCTACTACAGTTTCAGATTAAAATATAAGTAAAAATGAAAAATGTTTGCCCCTCTACCACCTAAAATCATCTCAGGTAATACCAAGGGTTCCCATATAAAACTTTGGGGAATGCTGTTAAGGACAAGGATAGCTAAGTGATGGTTTAAGCAAGGTAGTGGTGCACTCCTAAGTATTTTAGAAAGAAATCTGACAGTAGTTGAGAGGATGTTAAGAATGAAGGCAGAGGCTGGTAAGGAAGCTATTGCAGTGGTCCAGCCCAGAGATGATAAAGGACTGAACTAAGGCAGTGGATATAGACAAGACAGATTAGGAAGTTTATATAGGAGGTAAACTCAACAGTAAGTGACTGATTAGATCATGGTAAGGAATGGACCTAAGGTTCTAATTTAAGTAACTGGGTAGATAATAATCCTAATAACAGATTTGGGGAGTCAAAGAAGAGCATGTATGAAATGGCTTTTATTTTGAATATGTGACTTCAGAGAGCTTGTGTCATAAATTCAGGTGGTGAGGGGCACCTGGGTGGCTCAGTCGGTTGAGTGACCGACTTCAGCTTAGGTCATGATCTCACTGCTTGTGAGTTCAAGCTCCACATGCAGCTCTGTGCTGACAGCTCAGAGCCTGGAGCCTGCTTCGGATTCTGTGTCTCCCTCTCTCTCTGCCCCTCCCCTGCTTGCTCTCTCTCTCTCTTTCAAAAATAAATAAACAGGGGCGCCTGGGTGGCGCAGTCGGTTAAGCGTCCGACTTCAGCCAGGTCACGATCTCGCGGTCTGTGAGTTTGAGCCCCGCGTCAGGCTCTGGGCTGATGGCTCGGAGCCTGGAGCCTGTTTCTGATTCTGTGTCTCCCTCTCTCTCTGCCCCTCCCCCGTTCATGCTCTGTCTCTCTCTGTCCCAAAAATAAATAAAAAACGTTGAAAAAAAAAATTAAAAAAATAAAAAAAATAAAAAAAATAAATAAATAAAATAAATAAACATTTAAACATTTTTAAAAATAAGATAAATTCAATTGGTGATGTCATGGAAATATAGATGTAAAAGCTCAAAAGGGTGAAAGAGATTGAGAATGGTGTATAAGATAGAGTTGAAGTCACCATGGTGAGTGAGTTCGCTAGTGGAAATGGGTAGAGCTTGAAGAGAAAGGGTCAGTGACAAAATCCAGGTTCCTCAAATGTCTGAAGGGGAAGCAGAATGCCTTCCCCCAACAGTACAATCTTATTTCTGCCACCCAAAAAATACTAATCAAAATTATCTTTTAGTCTGTTTATAAAAGAAAGGGTCGTTTTAGAGCTCCTCTGATACATATGTCTTAAGAAAGAGTCAATCTGGCTCACTAGACAAAAATCTATTTTTAATTGTATAAAATTATACATATAAAATACATAGAAAGTAGTAAAAAGATAAGTAAAATCTTTAACAATGAAAGTGGACAGATCAGGGAACAATTTTTCTCTAGTTCTTTGGGATCTTAACTGGTTGTTACTTGAGAAAAATAATCCAGGAGGTGCAAAGGAGAAGTTCATCCCACAACTCACACCCCTTCACACCTCTCAGAGAAAGGAGCATAGGAGAAATGAGGGTTTATGATGTCTGGATTATAAATATCAATAAAAACTGGGTAGACATACCTGTTATTTAACATAGGAGCCTCTACTCCTACCCTACATGTGCTTCGTCGTGTACAGAGATGGGACTTGGAGAATTCCAGGAGGTCCCTTTCAAGCACTAAAACAGGTGCTAGATTCCTTACCACTGATCCCATATGTACTGATCACCAAGATGATTTCAAAAGCAAAAAAGCTGATTTTCATCTTATCCCTGTCTGATCCAAAAGAGCAAATTGTGGCCTATTTCCTAACCTATTTCTAAAAACAAAGTGTATAATCATAGAATGGAAAGTCCAATTTTGCAGAAACAGGAAACATCCCAAGCACATTTTAGAAAGTGCACTGAACTATAATATAGTATAAAGGAGTTTATAGAAACAAAGGGAAAACATCTTTGAGAGACCTATAAAAAATTCTCCCAAAGAGGAATGCTTTAGCTGTACTCCAGATATTTCTCCCCTATTTCACCCAGGAGAGAGATTGGGGGTGGGAGGCAGAGGGTCTTAAAAACACAGTTGATCATGTAGTCTCTTTTCCCTCCTGCAGTCTCCCCAGGGTTCCAGTTAGGAAGTGCCATAATGCCAGTTGCAACTAACTTTCTTGATCAACTCTTGCTCTAATAACCAACGTGGAAGAAGAGGAAAGAAAAGAGAGAAAACAACTGTGAATCTATGGACATCAAAGGTAGCAAACAGCAGCAACTTTGTGGGAGAGAGAGGAACACGGCCCTCACCAAAGAGGACAAATAATGTTTCCAAAGAGCAACATGAAGGGAAGAGACAGAGTTGGGAAATATGTTTTCCCTCCTACCCATTTCTGCAGACAGGAAGGTTTAAACACAGGGCTCAGTGAAGCTGGGTGAGCAGAGAGGAGTGAAGAGGGAATATTGGAAGAGGCTTCAATGCTGATCCCTTCTGGAGCAAGAACACACCCGGGAAGCTGGTATGGTATCTATGCCCCAGAAGCAACTTAGGTGATAAACACCTAGTTTTGTGTTTATAATTCCTCTCTTCTTCCTGGGAAGTTTCTCAGGAATAATTTGAACAATGAGAAAGCAGCTGTCTACTTCCTTCCAAATTAATAAAGGAAGTCTCAAAATGAAGTACCGCTTGGAAGCAGAGGAGGAGTAAGGGAGTGGCGGGAAGCGGTCGGTGGGGAGTCTAGGCAAGGAAATGTCTAGTCACTGGAGGAACAGCTCAGTACTAAGTAGGCCTAACTCAAGATAAACTCAAGCCAAAGCCTTCATACTCGTACCCTGTTTGGAGTCCAAGAGAAAGCAGGAATGAGGTTGAGGGTGAGGGTGGGGCACACAGACCTTATTCAAACTCCCTGTTAGATTATAAGAACACTTTGTCAATCATTTTGTGCTATTGAAATGACTACACAGAGCTGGGAGTATAAGCACCAACAAAGCTCTGAAGACAGCCTGCTCTTTTTACAAAGTGGAATGGGGATGTTTCAAAGGAAACTACATCCAAAAACTAGAAGAAAAGGGATCTCTCAGCAAATTGGGATCTGAGTGTAGAATTTATACATATACATATATATATCTATATTTTAAAGTATAAAATTGAGAAAGTATGTACAGAAATCATACTAAGTCTTAGAAAAGACATTATCAAAAAGAGCCTGGAGAGGATGGGGAGTATGTGCATGGACGCCTAGCAGTTGGAGGAATGCATATTGCCCAACTGCCCAGCGGCCAGCAGGAGAATATCTTTCTTCTCCTTGTGGAAGCGCAGCTCCTTGCCTGCCAGCCGAGCTTCGTCCAGCTCCCGCTCAGTAGAGGCCAGCTCTCTAGACAGCGCCCCTGGCACACTCTGCTCCCGGCTCACCCAGTCCAATGCCATTTGATGGCGAATATCATCATCCAGGGCCCGGTGTGAATAATGAGCCAACACTTCCTGCAAGGGGAAAGGAAAATGAAGGTTACTGACAAAGTCAAGGTTCATACCAAATGGACCCAATGGGATGAGGAACTCTTAGCCTTGGAGTCCTAACTGAAGTCAGCACGTAAGTCCTTTAAGGAGATAACTCTTAAGGGAAACTCCCCGTGGGGGAAGCGAGGCAGGCAAAAGAGCTACAGTTAAGATCTAAATAGGAAAGATGTTAGGAATGAAGAGGGTACTTTGAGGCTTTCAGGATTCACAACCTGGTAACTATAGGCCTGCTTATGTCTAACATAACAGCCACCTCGAAATAGTCCTTCTGCAAGACTCCTCTCACAGACAGGGTCTCTTACCTGCCGAGAGCACTGTCTCTCCCTCATGGCCTTAAGGCTGCCATTCCAGTGCAGCAGCTGAAAAACTGTCATTAGTTCCTGGAGGAAGAAGATATGAAGTGCCAGAACAGTGATTTATATTGAGGGTTTGCATCACAATTACATGGGGGACCTTTTACAGAATGTATTTACGTAAGCATCTCTTTTTTTTTTGTTTGTTTTGTTTTTGTTTTTTGTTTTTTTTTTTAATATTTATTTATTTTTGAGACAGAGAGAGACAGAGCATGAATGGGGGAGGGGCAGAGAGAGAGGGAGACACAGAATCGGAAGCAGGCTCCAGGCTCTGAGCCATCAGCCCAGAGCCTGACGCGGGGCTCGAACTCACGAACCGTGAGATCATGACCTGAGCTGAAGTCGGACGCTCAACCGACTGAGCCACCCAGGCGCCCCAAGCATCTCTTATACCAACTCTGATGTGCCCTTTGGGGAAGGAAGGTATTTATATATTGAAAAATATTCTAACTTTCTCTCCCTTCCCTTCCAACTGATGATCAATGAGTTAGGGATTAGAAGGAAATATAATATAATATAATATAATATAATATAATATAATATAATATAATATAATATAAATGCAGGTTGATCCATGTTATGAGAGCCATAGTACCTGGAACTCCAACATTGACTTGCCCTTGTTGGATTCCAGCATGAATCGGAAGGCACCAATCCCTGTGTTTGGGTTGTCAGCTTCCTCCCTGTTGCCCTGTAACAGAGGAAAGGAAAAGACAAATAGATTTTCAATCAGGATTATCACCTCAAGCAGCACTGTCCTGTAGAAATATAACACAAGCCCCCAATCTAATGTAACATTTTCTAGTTGCCACGTTAAAGTAAAAATAAACAGGTAAAATTAATGTAAATAGCATGTTTTATTTAAGCTAATATATTCAAAATATAATTTAGCTATACTTAGCATAAAAATTTTTCATGAAATATTTACACTCTTTTTCTTATACCAGGGTTTCAAAATCTGAAGTCTCTTCCACATTTACAGCACATCTCGATTCATACTAGCCACATATCAGGTGTTTAACAGCTACATGTGGCTGGTGGCTATTCTGCTGGTCAGCATAGACCTAGAAGACTCCAAAGTCATCACACATATTAACTCAAGTGACAGAGGTCAATCTGATTTTCCCTATCTTACAAAGAGGGAACACTGAAACATAGAGAAGAACCCCGATTTAGCCAAAATAACAGAGTGAGTCCAACACACAGGATTGGACTAGCCTAGAGGATAATTGGGCAAATGCATTTTCAAGGGAAACAGTAGGAGCCATAAAGCATAGTAAATTCTGGGTAGCAGTTTGGCCTCTTAGACATTTGGCTTGTGTGTTCTAGTGGTTACATGACCCTGTGGGGATAGAACTAAGATTCATTGCCTGTGCAAACAATACGGTATAGACTGGATCTCCTACTAATCTTGAGGCCTTGGGGAAGTCATTTAACCTCTCTGTTCCTGTTTCCTCATCTGTAAAATGGGAATGATCACAGATCTATCTCCTAAGATTGTTTTGAGAATTAAATAAGAAATTATTTAAAAAGGGATAAATGTGGTTTTAAAACTCCAATTATATAAAATGTGGTACATTATTATACTAGACTTGGTATCCAGTTACACAATCCAAATCCATTCTGGTACTGGCTTTGGTTTAGTGGTACTTGATGGCGGTTTAATATTACTGGGGATAATTCCAGACCCTGGGGCTGGCTGGGACTTCCAAAATAAGGGCAGCTGCTTTAGGAAAATAAAACCAGGAGACTTCTGGGAACACAGGGACCCAACTTTCTCCTTCTGCTTCCTGACAAGTTGCCTGATCTTTCTAGCCCATTCTGCACCACCATCCCTGCTCCACGCCTCCCAAGATTCTGCTCTCTTTGAGAAAGGGGACTAGGTAGAAGTGAGGAGCCAATCAAGTTATATCCAAATTCAGTTTATTATGGGGCATTTCTCCATGGGGCTGTACTGTATATGTATTATAATAATTCCATGCGCTTAGTAAGTATATCATTATGTGCTGGCTTATTTGTTTTCACTCTGCTAGAATCAACAAGAAGTCACACAAGATCAACCCATATTATTTTGTGGCTTATGAGAAGCAACATGCCAACCAGTAGTTAATCTTCATGGTGAAGCAAAGAACACAAAATTTGGATTTAAAAAAGAAAAGCTACAGAGAGGAAGGAAAAAGGTAACCTTCACTATTAGCATTTAGGGCCCTGAAGCAATTAACCTGTTTCATGGTTGCCTATAATCATTCAATATGGTACCTTATTCAGTACCTCCAGAGTTTTCCATGATATAGTACATAGAAAGTAATGATTATCTCTGTACAGCCAACTGGGGTATACAGAAGAAGCTGCGGGCAGAGGAGCCCATCTATCCCAGTCCTTGCTCCGGGACAGAGCATGAGCAGCGGAGGGACAGAGAAAGAGAGGGAGACACAGAATCTGAAGCAGGCTCCAGGCTCTGAACTGTCAGCACGGAGCCCGAGGCGGGGCTTGAACTCACAAGCCATGAGATCATGACCTGAGCCGAAGTCAGACCCCCAACTGACTGAGCCACCCAGGTGCCCTGAAATCAATGTGATTTGGAGTATGGCGATTCCATTGGGAAATTAATGAGCAATCTATTAAATTCTCAGTTTTGAGGGGTTAGGCAAATAGAAATATTGGCAGAGAATAAAAACAATATGTTTCCTAAACACTTTGTAGTAGACACTGCTGGTGACCTAGCCGACATCTGTTTCCTTCTTCCTTTACTATAGAACCTTAATCTTGTTCTACTACCTACCATCTCCCATGTATCTCCCTCAGGGAAGAGTGATTTTATCCTCTAATTTCAGTGGGTAAATCCTAACCCATTTTGCTCGTAATTGGTTTTAAGGTGGGAATTCTGGCCATTAGGAAGTAGAAGGAAGGTCTACTGGCGGGATTCTGGGAGAAGATTCCTTACTACTAAAGAGGTACTAAAAGAAGGTCTCAGGGCACCTGACTGGCTCAGTTGGTAGAGCATGCAACTCAATCTCAGGGTCTTGAGTTCAAGCCCCACATTGGGTGTGGAGCCTACCTACTTAAGAAAGAAAGAAAGAAAGATGGTGTCTTTCTGTCTTTGAATATGGTTATATCTGTATTTAATATGTGAAATTCTGTAGTCATCTTGCACCCTTGCATCTGAAGGGAGCCAGCCAAGGACAAAGACAGTATCTAGAGGATGGCTGAATGGAGAGATGGAAAGAATTTGGCTAGTAGATGATGACATTCTTGCCATGGAATCAACCAGCCCTGAAATCTTCTCTACTTCTGGACTTCCTGTCATGTTAGAGAGTAAATTTCCTTTCTTGGTGTATTCCTTAAGTCAGTTTGAAGTAAGATTTTTCTATTATTTGCATCCAAAGGCATCAAAACAGGTAACACGTGCTTAGTGCTTAAATATATTCTCTTCTATCCAGTAATCCTACAGGTATAATTGTTACAGATGAGGAAATTGAGACTTAGATTAAGTAACTTGCTCAAAGCCACATAGCTAGTAGAACCATAATTTCAAAACGATGAACTCAGAGTCCATGCTTATAAGCATTGCTTTCTATAATCCAAACCAGTGTTTCACTTTATAATATATTAGGTCACTTAAGAGTGATAAATGTACTTTCTTAATTTAATTGGCTTTGATCAATATAAAAAATTGTTTTTATTCCTTGTAGATACTTCTGACCAGGGCAAAGAGAAATGGGAGGAAATCAGATGGGTAACAGAGGGAAGCCAACTTATTATCTAAAGTGTTCAACACTAATAAATACACAAACAGATAACTGAAGTGGTTTAGTATATGTAATTACATCTTAACTTCAAAGAGAACAGAAACAGAAAATTGGTCAGACTTTCACCCTATCACCCTATCAGTGAACTTGCAGGAAGGAAGAGAGAAGGCAGTGTTCATTTCCAGGATGCACCCCTAAGCTAGAAAATTCTGAGTCGACTTGGGTTCCAGTCTTGGCTCTACCACTTTCTAGCTACATCCCTTCAGGCAAAATTTCACTTCTATGTTTTTAGTTTCCTTATCTGTAAAACAGGGGTACTAATAGTTCTTATATCTCAGAGCATTATGGTGATGATCAAATGACATAAAATACACATAAATCCCCTGGAACAGTCCCTGACACAAAGTAAATACTCAATTAGGATTAGCTGTGATTATCATCATCATTATCATCATCATCATCATCATCATTTGAAGGAACATTCTTTTGAAAGAGAGTAAAAAAATTACCCACCCCATTCATGGAAAGGAAAAAAATAAAAACTAAGACACTGTATTATAAAGTGTTCTTTATTAATAGGAGAGGTCACAGAGATGAATGGCAATAAGAAAAGTCATAAAAATTAAAAAAAAAAAAAAAAAGAACAGTGAAGTAAGAAGGGAGTAAGGTCTTAAACCAAAATTGGGAAAAGCAAAATTCAAGCTCAGGTTTTATTTTGAAATATCTCTAAAATTCCACAAATTTTGAATTAAAGGTTTCTAGATACCAAAGAGATACAATGAAAGAGGCAAAATACCAACAAAAACATAAACATACACATAGAATCAGTGATTGAGACATAGGGAGCATGTAATATGCAAGATCGACAGAAAATAAATTCCTGTCTATACAGGAAAGAAAACAAGAAATCCCACTCTGATTCCCAGTGATTTACAAGACTTCCCAGCCAGCCAGTTCTCCCATCCCCCACTTTCTTTTCTTTGAACTCCCTGTAACTTACATTGAAAGATGCCAGGGCCTCAGAGACACTCTTCTCAATGAACTCATCAGTGATTCTTCGGGAAGGGTGTTCATTAAACACAGAATTCATCAGTGCAATCTTTGCAGCACTCCGCCGGGCCTCAGCTTTTGTGGGGCAAAACTAGGCAGGACAGAGAGAGAGAAAATATGTATATATGTGTGTCTGAGAGAGAAAGGAAGGAACAGTGGGAGGGAAACATTAGGATAGAAGACACTTGGGTAGTCTTTGGAAAAATCAGTTTGTACAGTATACCCTCCAAAGTTTGTTTTGTAAAATGGTTGAGGCATTTGGAAACATAATTTTGATTCAACATCCTGAAGTCATTAAGGAACTGGAGACGGCTATAGCTCATACCAAATTGAATGCAGAATGAGGAAGGCTGCTGAAGTCAGCATGTAACCACTGGATATAAAAAATACGCCCGTTTCAACTGTCAACAGAATTAATTACTCAAAAGCCAGAATCTGGCCAGCCTGTTAGAAATTTGTATCTTGCTCTCCTGTTCCATGCACAGGCAAGATTTCTTTTCATCCCTCTAGATAAGCTAGGAGTAGAATAGGTCTTCTCTAGGTTGCTTCTGCAGGGGAGGCCTCTAGTCTCTACCAGAAGCGCCCATCCAGGATTCTTGGACTTCACTTTTCGCTGTGAGCAGGCAGTTCCCCCACTAATGCAGTGAGTCAATGAGCTATCCCTGAGCAGAGCCCAAGGTCTGAAGAAGGAATGTGTAGTCTTTTTCCCCCCAGGGGAAGCAAGGAGGAGAGGGGTAGCAAGGAGAAGGAAAGCTGACCTGAACAAAGCAAGAAAATATTAAAAGTTAATTCATGTTTTTTACATTGTCTCCAACATAGATATCATAGACCAAGCCTGATTTTCAGAAGTCTTAAATCACTCAACCTCAAATCCCCATAGTATTTGTTTATATAATTCATCATCACTGGCTGCCTCAAAGGCCTGTGTCTCCTGTCATTTATGATTAGGGTCAGAGGAAAGGAAGAAAGTAATGTTATGGCTTTTAAAAGTAGACCAGGATATGTTCACTACTTAACCACCTTAATATCAATAACTCCCGATTTTCTTTAGCTGACAGGTGTCTCTGAGACAGAATATGGAGCTTGGTACATTAACCCTGAGTTGTCTTCTGCAATTTCTCCATTCCTACTTCTCTGTTCACTAGGCTGCTGCTCATTCTATAGTATGGTATTGTTCCTGAAAGGTCATCCATCCATGAAGAAAACCACCAGGAGAAATTTCACCTGCCAAAGTGGGTATAGAAGACACAAGCTAAAACAGGCCAAGATAGATAGTACTGTTCTTTGGGGGGAAATAACAGAAATCAAATGACTATAATGATCCAATTATGGGCATCACCATAAAATTATCAAATCTTTATTCAACAATAAGATGAGGTGAGAGAAGGAAGGGGAGATCTTATTCTCTAGGAGAGAAAGAAGAAACATTAGTCGTCCTGAGCATATATTTATTTCTCTGAAATTGTTGGGGTTCTGAGGGGGAAAAAATTAGTCACCTTATTTGAAATGAAGCCTCTTCAGGACTTTTCTGTTTGAGGCAGGAACTGAACTGCAATGGCCCTGTTTCATGCCACAGATTTATTAAATGTCTACTCTTTGCTGTGTGCTGAGTGGGTGGTAAAGATCTAAAACTGACTGAGAAAGAAGACAGACATAATCTCTACCTCCATGGAGCATAATCCACTAGGTGAAATAATTATGATATGTCATGATAAGTAACATGATAAGGGAAGTTCAAGGTGGCACATAGCAGGGGTTATACCTTTGTCTAAGGGTTATACAAGCCTTAGAAACAGAACAAAATGTCTATTATCTTCTCTAAATTCCTATTCAGACTCTATATTGACATCTCAGAAGGCTACCTTCCTATGGTCGATGTAAAAAATCCATCTTTGATGATAACATTCACACTAGTCAAATTTCTTCTTACCCTATAATAACAACCAGTCTCCATCATCATATATCACAGCTCTTTCATATAATTGTAGAATGCTAGCACTAGAAAGACTTTAGAAATAATCTAACCTATCTCCTTCATCTTATAGATGGGGAAACTGAGGCCCAGATAATTTACCTGACTTGCCTGCTGGCGGCGGGGGGTGGGGGGGGGGCAGGGGGGATGAGAATTTGGATCTTCTAATTCTTAGATGAATACTATTTACACCATACATAGTCCCTCCACTTTGGCCTCTTAAAGAACACAAACATTGCTTTCTTGAGTAATTTGCCTATGAAAAAGTACTGGGGATAAGGAATATTACTCTGTGTTCTCAAAAAGAGATGGCAGGAAGTTGGACAGATTAGAACATGGGGCAGGTGCTGGTAGTCTGGATATACTAAGGGCGTATTCATAACTGCTCAAATTCAAAGTGGGTGTGAGTTTTTGTAGGCTGAAAGAAAAGCCACTGAGGTTCTTTTGTGGTTAAATGAGCCTCAGATGCTGATCAGAATGATCTGCCCAGAATTGGTTTCAGGTCCTCAAATATGTGATTTCTGACAGAGATTTAATGGCCAAAGTGATGGAGAAAACCACCGCTAGCACCTAAGCATTTCTCCTTGCTACTGCCACCTTGGAACTCTTACCTGGAAGCTCCCAAAGCAACTTCCCCCGGGCAGAGTGACATAGCAGACATAAGGAGGGCTGTTGGAGGGAACCATTTCATAAACCACCAGAGCCCCGTTCTTCAAGTCTGCCCCACGGGACTGCTTCATCTGCCAGAATTCCTGAAGTGCCTCCACCACATTCACTGCAAAAGAGAAGCAGTTAAGTTCAGCAATGAGAACACCTCAAAAGTAGTTCTGTGCTTCCATACAGTATCTGTATCCTATACTGACATGAAGGGTCTGACCTGCCCTAGCTCCTTACCGCTTAAAAGCATTTAAACTTATAAACCTAGACTCTGATTAAAGCATTTGCACAGGAAGACCAGAGGATGCCTGGCCTCCTACACCACCTCTCTAGTTCACATTTTGGTTAGTCCTAACACCAAAGCAGAATAACTTAAATATTGGAGGCAGAGTTTCCAGGTCAGCAGACCATTATCCCCACCTGATGAAGTGCAAGTAATCATTCCACAATTGGTCAGGTGGCCTAGAGTAATAAACACCAGCACGAGAAGTGCGTTTACTGAACGCTTCCTGTGTGTCATGCACTGCCTTAAGTGCTTTACCTATTTAATCACAAAAACCTTATGAGGCAGGTACTTTTATTATCCCCATTTTACAGATGAGTGAAATGAGACATAGAGAAGTTAAATGACTTGCCCAAGGATATAATAGCGAGAAAGTAGCAGAGCAAGAATTCAAACCCACGCTGTCTTGGTTCCAGAGTCAATGTTCCTAAACCTCATGTGATACTGCCACTCAAGGAAATGTGGTCCTTCTAGCCATTCTCAAACCTGTGCTTCTGGTGAGCAAACCCATAGCCAGATTCCTTTTCCATCTTGGAATTTTATATGATACACACACACACACACACACACACACACACACACACACACAGTGTGTGTGTGTGTGTGTGTGTGTGTGTGTGTGTGTGTGTGTGTGTGTGTGTGTGTTTGAGCATGAATTTCTCTTCTGAGGATTTCCCTAGGTTTAAGTGGTTTTTGGAGGAACTGTATATTGGGAGACTCTCCTTCACAGGTCTCTTGTGGTCCTTTCCAGCTTGCTGGGTATGCCAAGATTTCAAGGACTTGGCTGCTCTTTACTTAGGCCATTTCTCAGGATTGTGTTTGCAGCAAGAAACCCAAGGGATGAGGTAACGTCTCCCTCTGGGACAAAGAACAAGCCTGCTTACTGCCTACAATGACATGGCAGGTTCCTCCAGCTCAGCATTCTTCTTCTGTAATGTGACCTATGGCCTGTGCAAGCATCCACCTGAGCCCTTCACGTCAGACTTGGGAGGCAAGGGGAACTGATGCAAACAAATCTGATGCTTATGCTACCTGTTGTATTATGAGCAATAAAGTCCTTTGTCTCTGACCCAGAAGTCTCTTGACTTCTGCCACTTCTAGCAAACAGTAGCCAGCTAATGTATTAGGGTAAAATCAAACCCCAGACTCAAGACTGTGTTCCAGAATAGTTCCCCTCATCCCCCCATACTTAGGCAAAATCATTGCACAAATATGTATGGAGTACCTACTCTGTGTTAGACTATGTGCTGGATGCTAGGCTACAATAGTGAACAAAACCATACCTGTTCCTCTTCCTTATGCAGTTTACAACCTAAAGAAGAAGTGAGAGGGGTGCCTGGGTCGCTCAGTCAGTTAAGCATCCAACTCTTGATTTTGGCTCAGGTCACGGTCTCATGATTCATGGGATCCAGCCCCACATCAGGCTCCTGACAGTGTGGAGCCTGATTGGGATCCTCTCTCTGCCCCTCCCCACCTCCCCTGCTTGTGTGCTTGCTTGCACATGCGCATGCTCTCTCTCTTAAAATAAATAAGTAAACTTAAAAAAAATTAAAAACCCCGTCCATTAAAAATAATAATAAAACAAAGAGGGAGAGGGGTGCCTGGGTGGCTCAGTCAGTTAAGCGTCTGACTTCGGCTCAGGTCATGATCTCGTGGTTTGTGAGTTCAAGCCCCGTGTTGGGTTCTGTGCTGACAGCCTGGAGCCTGCTTCGTATTCCGTGTCTCCTCCTCTCTCTGCCCCTCCCATGCTCATGCTCTGTCTCTCTCTGTGTCTCAATAATAAATAAACGTTAAAAAAAAAAAAAAACAGGGAGAGAAAGAGATTAACCAGATATCTCAAGCAAATGAAAAATCGCAACTGTGATCAGTGCTATAAAGGAGTCTGGTAGATGGGAAAGGTCATAGGGACTTCTGACCTCATGGAGAAGGCCAAAGAAAGCTACCTAGCCAAGGTGATATTTAAGTGCAGATATGAGTATGAATTCACTAGGCAAAAAGGTAAGAGAAAGAGTTCTGAACAGAAGGAATAACACACACAAAGGGTCTGTAGCAGCAGAAAAGACAGAAAATAAAGGGACCAGTGTGGTTCAAAAAGTGAGAGCAAGGGAAAGGGTCGTGCAAGATAAGATTGCAAAAGGAAGCAGGAACCAGACCAAAGTGGACCTTGCAGGCCACACTAGAGTAATGGCTTTATCTTAACAGCAGTGGGAAGCCACTGAAGGGCTTAAGACAGAAGGAAGGATGAGATCAGTTTTCCTTTGGAAAGAATCACTTTGACTTCAGGGTTCCAGACATTTCAAGTGGCTTTAACAAAAGCCTCATAATAATAAATGATCAAATGCCTTCTTCATTATCTTCCAACATGACCACTCTCTACTCTCAGTTACAAGGACTCATTCATTCTTTTATATTGTGTTAGTTTAGGTCTGCCAAGGAGAAGACACCAAGATGGGATAAACATGCAAGAGATTTATTGGAAAGGAAGCAGGAGAAGGGAGAGGCTTCAGACCCAGATTGAAGGTCTGACACCTATGGAAGGGGGGTGGGAAAGAAGGTCTGGATATGAGAGACGCAGCTGGCAGTGCATTTCCAAGAAAGGTTTGGCCAGGCCAGAGGGAAGTCCCCAAGCCGGAGAAATCCCACATTGTACCAACATGTGCCTCAGTTAGTGCCCCTGCTGGGCTCGGTCGCTGACTGAGGGCAGCCTGCAGGATGTGTGGCCTCGGTGCACATGAGGTGATGGACACAGAGAGGACAGCAGCTTAAGGCTGCCAGTCAGTTATGCCCCTGCAGCAGGAGATATGAATAGCACATTTTCATGGCTGCCACACACACATTAGGCAGAAAGTGTGAGCACTTAATATGTACATAGCTCTCTATTCTAAGTATTAGGGACGCAAAGGTGAATAATACAAATCCCCAGCCAGCGAGGTGTCCCAAACCTAGTGGCCAGAAATAACTGGTATTTCCCTGCTCTGCAACTGAAGCAAGCACTCCCTGCACCAGCCAGAGCTTGAAAGCCGCGCAAGCTCTTTCCTAACACCCTATATTTAACTGACTTTTTAGAATGTTCATTCTTCCATTAAAAGGCAGCATTAAAAGGAAACTCTGTCTTTCCCACCCTTAGTTTTGGCAGGGGCTCTTCAGAGGTCACTGCTGCCCAGAAAGCTTAGCCATCTTTGTTCTTTCCATTGAGATCTTTTCAGCCCCAGTTCCCTCTTTGAGACAATTTAGCACAATGCGTTGGGTGACAGCTCTCCTGACATGCAAACAACAGGGAGAATATTGAAATAAAGAGAAAGGGGAGGAAACCATTGTAAACGGGAAGATCCTATGAAAAAGCATATGTCCATTCTGATATCCAGTTAAATCTCTCTTGGTACACAGTGCAGGACTAGTTTTTAACAATTATTCAAAGCCAAAGGAGATAGGGAGTCTTATGTCAGAAATGGATGAAATGGGAAATTGGGCAGAATTAAACGATCGGGAGAAAAGCAATGAGCTGTGATCTGCATTTGAAATACCTCACAGGCTCTTTGATTTTTAGAGCTGACAGGGACTTCAGAGACCATCTAGTCCAATTCAGGCCACAGAAGGGGAAATGACCTGCTTGAGGTCACACACCTGTGACAGAGCTAGAGACTGAATGTGTAAGACATCCTGATGCCAATTTGGTCCAAGACCTGGTCCATGGTTGAGCCTCATGGGAATTCACAAGCCCCCTAAAACCCACAATGAAGTCATGTGTGTGTGTGTAGAGTATGTGGTGGGGGAGAGGGCGCCCATAGGTTTTATCAGATTTCCAGTGAGGAACCATGCATCTAATGGTTTACATGAGGATGCTTAAAGAACTGTGAGGTGCGAGGGTTAGCAATGACCAAGATGTACACATCTGACACCTACAATTGCTTTTTAGGAGTCACTGGAGGATGCTGGACTAAAAGAGACAAGAAAGACCAAGATAGGTACATTAAAAAAATTTTTTCTTAATATTTATTCATTTTTTGAGAGAGAGAGAGAGAGAGCGAGTGAGCATGAGTGGGGGAGGGGCAGAGAGAGGGAGACACAGAATCCGAAGCAGGCTCCAGGCTCTGAGCTGTCAGCACAGAGCGTGACATGGGGCTCAAACTCACAAACCCAGGAGATCATGACCTGAGCTGAAGTAGGACGCTCAACCGACTGAGCCACCCAGGCACCCCAATAGTGAGGTATATTTAAGTGTTTGTACCATGATGTTGAACAATAACAAAAAGACTAATTTTGGTTTTGGTCCTTAGGAGATAAAATATTAATGTTGAAATGGGATGAGAGGTACAGATTGTACAACTGTCATACGGTGAAATCATTAAACCAGAGTGAAACCATTAAAACAACACATGAAATTACATTAAAAAAATTTATATCATAAAAATAAATACAATGTTGTGGTGAGAGAGCACGAATAAATAGCTAATGGAGGGGTGCCTGGGTGGCTCATTTGGTTAAGCGATCAACTTCAGCTCAGTCATGATCTCAAGGTTAGTGAGTTTGAGCCCACATCTGGCTCTCTGCTGTCGGTGCCAAGCCCACTTTGGATCATCTGTCTCCCTCTCTTTTTGCCTCTCCTGCACGTGCACGGACACATTCTCTCTCTCTCTCTCTCTCTCTCTCTCTCTCTCTCTCCCTCTCTCTCTCTCTCTCTCTCAAAAATAAATAAACATTTTTTTAATAGCTAATACAATTGAGAGATGAATGAGAAGATTCTCCCTGGTCATACAGGATGGCGAGACTAGGCTGGCCCAGCTTAATTCACATTATTTTGAAGATAGGGAAGCTAGTTAACAATATTCCATCTGATGCTTCCTATTTCCAACTTGTAGAACATGCCCCTGAATAGCCGATAGTGCATAAACTCCTTGGAAGGAAGGGATTGCAAGATGACAGTGACTTTAGGAGAGGACTATGGTAGGCTGAAAAATGCCCCCTGCTAAGATGTCCATGCTGTGATCCTTAGAACCTGTGAATGTCACTTCAGGTGGCAAAAACTTTATAGATGTGATTAAGGACTTGAGATGGGGTGATTAACCCAGATCATCTGGGTGGACCCTAAATGCAATGACAAGGGTCCTTCGGGAAGGAGAACTGATGAAGCACAGAAGAAGAGAGGGCAGTGTGAACACAGAGGCAGACATCAGAGTGATGCTGTCACAACCCAAGGATGCTGGCAGCCCCCAGAAGCTGGAAGAGGCAAGGTCACAGTTTCTTCCCTAGAGCCTTTGGTGGGGATAGGGGAGCACAGACCTGCTGACACCTTGATTTTGGTCCACTGACACCGATTTTGGACTTCTCACCTCCAGAACTGTGACAGAATACATTCCTGTTGTGTTAATCCCCCAGATGTGAAATAATTTGTTAGAACAGCTACAGGAAATCAACACAGGTCTAATCCAACATCCCCCAAATTGGAAATATCCAGCCTTTTAACTCCATAGTCACTTATCAGCGAAAAAGCTGTGGTTCTGAGGAAAAGGAATGACGACGAAACAGAAAATACCACACAAGATTCATTCGTTCAACCTAGTGGAGTAAGTAGCTGGGCAGAACGTCCAATCACGTAACCATACTGTGATATCAAGGGAGAGCAACAATTTCAAAGATACAGGTTTCAAGAGGGCAATCCAGAAGTTACAGAGTAAGCAAAGTGACTTGGTCATTCAGTCTATCATGCCAGTTTTAGAGACTGCCAGCTGTCCACATCAGAAGGGGAGTACATGCCATGAGTAAAAAGGGGCAAAGGCAATGGTAATGCTACCAATACCCATCATCTGCAGTTTTCAAAGGGTTTCCAAATGCATAATAATAGCAACCACCATTGAATCCTAACTGCGTGCTGTGTGGTTTTATGCTCATTACCTCATTTAATCCGCACAAAACTATCAAGGTAAGTGTTATAATACCCATTTTTCAAACAGTGAACAAGCTGGGGCACCTGGCTGGCTCAGTCAGAAGGGCAAGCAATTCTTGATCTTGGGGTTGTTAGTTTGAGCCCCACATTGGGTGTAGAGTTTATTTAAAAAATCAGATCTTGAGGGGCGCCTGGGTGGCTCAGTCTGTTGAGCATCTGACGCTTGATTTTGGCTCAGGTCACGATCTGCTCTCACAGTTAGTGGGTTTGTGTCCCGCATCCTTCCAGCTCTGCACTGACAGTGGGAAGCCTGCTTGGGATTCTCTCTCTCTCTCTCTCTCTCTCTCTCTCTCTCTCTCTCCCTCTCTCTGCCCCTCCCCCGCTTGTGCTCTCTCTCAAAATAAATAAATAAACTTTGATAAAAGAAAAACATTAAAAAAAAAAAAAAGTGAACACGTTAAGGAACAGGCCACAGTGGCAGAACCAGGATTTAGAACCAATGTTTGCCTCACAGCTAACCCTCTTTCTGGTGCACTATCCTGCCTTATTGTACCATTAACCTTCACACATACTCTGTGAAGTGGACTGTGAGCTCCATGAAGATAGGGACTCAGTATCTGTCTTGTTCACCACAGCATCTGGTGGTCAATAAACATTTGTCCAATGAATGGAACAGATGAGGCCTAGGGAGATTAAGCAATTTATCCAAGATCACACAGCCACTGTTTGACAGGGCCAGGTTCTCTGATTCCAAACCCTGTGCACCACAAGCTGATTAAAATCCTACAGCATACTGAGTTATGTGTGTATCTTGGGTGGGGATTGAGGGTGGAGGCGAGGGGAGAGGTATAGGACAGATGGGTGAAATAACAGAAGAGTTTTGTTTTGGTTTTTGTGTTTTTAAAACAAATGCTGTGGTCCCACATGCATGCTGGTAAATCTAAAGACTGTGACTAGAAAAGGTGATCTGGGAGCAGTCGAGAAGAAGGTGAAGGATATGAATTGAAGATGATACAGTAAAGCATTGCTGGATCAGATAATGGCCTGGGCAAAGATCAAGGTGAATTATATTCAGGGGAATAGGGCCAGCCCCCAAATACCGGGCCATCAGTCACAAGGGTATGTGGGTACATACCCTATTTTTTTTTTTTTTTGCCTATTAATCGAAGCAGAATAAGTGATTCCATGTGGTGAAGGACTTCTGAGCCAAATCGGCAGAGAGTTGGCTTGCCTAAAGCTGAATTATCTGCCAAACTCTCCCAAAGTACTGGCTGGACACCCAGACTGGAAATGAGAAACTCGGGAATAATGAGGAGTGTGGTGGGAGGTAGGGAGGTTGGAAGAAGGAGTCTGAAGCCTGACTGATTGCTCTTTGTCAGTAAAATCCCCTTGCTTCTTCATCCTGTCTAAGGAAATGAAAAAGTTTTTACAGTACTCTCAGTTTAGATGCCAAACCAGAGGCTTTCCAGGTAACACCAACAAGAAAGAGGGCACACTCCTCTACAATTCTAATAAATGCCTGTAGGTTTCCAAGAAGAAGGGTTCATTTTAGGGTGATTGCCCCTATGCCCAGAGGCAAAGACCTCCCCTTGGTCTCAAAGAGACTGGAAGCAGCAGCAGGACAATAGCTGATGGCAGTTCCATCACGAGGCCCTGTTAAATCTCGGAATTAAACTAGACAAACAACTATCTCCCATCATGATGAATTTCAGAAGCACATGCATTTACATTCCCAGCACCTAGCAGAGTGCCAGCCCCAGGGTAGGAGTTCAAAATGTTGAAGAACTAAAGGAAACTGATGGTAAACGTATCACTAGGCACATAGAGCAAAATGGATCTAAAAATCTGATTTCTTTGGATCTACACTGTAGAATCTTTGGATCTACACTGACAGAATCTAAGAATGGGAGAAAATGAGATGTGTTCTTTCAAGGGTATATGAACCAATAAATTGAGGTAATACTCCCATCGTGTGTCAGGTGCAATATCTCATTTAACCCCCTAATAACCCTTGAGGAAACTGCAGTTTGGTGAGGTTAAGTCACTTCCCCCAAAACATAACTGGCAAGTGACAGAGATTTAGTTTGGGATTTAACCCACACTTGTCTGCCTCTGAAACCCGCGTAAGCTCTTTTCACTACACTTTCATAGGGAGGTGGAAAAAAGGCATTACAGTCTACAAAGAAAGCCCTGCAACCTTTCTTTGCATTATTGTTCAACTAGAAGGTTAGAGATATAGTCACTTTCAGCTGAGGCAGGATTTAACCAAGCAGAAAAAAATGATGTCTCAGAAACTCCAGACCTAAATTCTGTATCCCACACCCCTCACTATATTGTGTTACTTGTTACACTATAAATCTGGAGCTCAAACTCAGGAAATTCTGCACTGATTAAACAAAAACAACAAAGAAAATCCTCACAGTCCCTTTCTCAGAAACCCTAGAAATTAGGCATCTGTAAGATGAAGATTTCTAATGGAAATAGGGTTTCTGCCTGGCTCATTTCCACAGAATTTAACATTGAGAGAGCCAAAGCCTGGGATTTATCCTCAGTTTCTGGGAAAGGGCCAGGAAAACAGAGCCAGACAGACAGAGAGGCCAGAGTTGTGAGGCTCCGTACTTAAAAAGACACCAAAGTGAGGTACTAAGTCACAGGAGGCTGGTATGGGCTCAATGGTATGGTTCCAGATTTAAAAGCACAATTTTAAGTGACTTGTGAAGGCACTACCTAATTCCCCCAGCAATTCTGAAGCTGCACTGGAAATTTCAGGGTGAGGGGTAAGTAAGAAAATTATTCAAAAGTCAAGGTTAAGGAGATAGATGGAGGGGCACCTGGCTGGTTCAGTCATTGGAGCATGTGACTCTTGATCTGGGGGTTGTGAGTTCCAGCTCCATGCTGGGTATAGAGATGACTTAAAAAATAAAAATCTTTAAAAAGAAAGATTAAGTAGGTGGGATAAATTAATGGCGGGCGGGGGGGGGGGGGCAGGAATTGCTGAGATCACAGAAGAAATGTTGAGAGGGTGAGAAATGCCTTGGATCTGAGATAAAAGATAGGATCCTACACAATGGGGACGGGTCCTCAAAGGCAAAGAGATGTTAAGGTATTAAGCTACAGGAAGAATTCCATTTCTGAAGGAGAAAAGGTTGGGAAGAAAAGAGGGTTGTTATTTGTAAAAAGGGGTCCGTGGAGAATATAGTAGTACTTCAATAAAGAGGAGGCGGGGAGAGGTGTGTATAAGTGAGAGAGAGAGAGAGAGAGAGAGAGAGAGAGAGAGAGAGTGTGTGTGTGTGTGTGTGTGTGTGTGTGTGTAGCCCAGAAGGAAACTCCCCAAAAGGAAATGCATGTGAGGGCTCTGCGCCAGGAAAAGCGATCCAGAGGACTATGGGAGCAAGGCTCCTCTACAGAGGGTGTCCCGCAGGAGGCCAGAGCCGCAGACTCACCTCGGCCATAGCCCTGCGTGTGCTTGGCGAAGCTCCTCACCACGGCCTCCACGGCCTCCCGCAGCACGGCGGGGCTGCCGGCGGAGCCCGGGGGCAGCGGCAGCCCCGGGGCCCCGGACAGGAGCAGGGGCGGCGGGGGCGGCGCGGGGGGCGGCGGTGCGGGCGGGGGGCCTGCCGGGGGTGTGGCGGTGGCAGCCGCGGCCCCAGTCACTCCGGGCCGAAGCGCTCGCAGAGTGCCCCTCCCGCTGGTGCCCACTCCGGGCTGCAGCCGCTGTGCTCGCATGGTCTCCATCCCGTCCGCCGGTGGAGCAGCGGCCCCGACCCTGCCAGCCTGGCGAGCTGAAGGTCCCAGCCACCCCCCGCCAGCGAGAGCCCAGGGACTGAGGCGGTGCCGCAGCCCCGCCGTCAGTCAAGCGGGGGCGGGGACGAGCCAGGTCCTCTACGAATCAGCAGAGACTGGGCGGGAGCTGGAGGGCTCCACTCCGCCATAGGCAAATTAGGGAGGAGGGCGGAGGTTCTGAGCAACCAATTGCAAAGAGACAAAGCGATACTCTTTTTAAGGGAGAAGCTTATCCTGGGCGCTTCGTTGGGAATCCTGTGGGGAGTCCTGGAAAGCAAGTCAGACCCCGGGGGCGAGGCTTGGGTGCCGGGAAGGCCCGGATGCCAGGCTGAGGAGAATTGTACGTAGACAGAGTGAGAGGATTCTTAGGGATCGTTTGTCCAACGATTTCATTTCATAGATGTAGATGAGGAAACAAGACTCAGGAGTTACTCCCCACTTCTACTTTTCCAAGATCACATACAACGGGTTGGGGAGCTAAAACAAGGAAGGACATTTAATGAGCATACACTTACTCTACGTCAGACACCATGCAATGTACTTTAAGTGCAGTGTCTTACTCAATCACAATGACTAACTAGAGTTTATTATTTTACAGATAAGGCAACGGACACTCAGAAAGGCTAGATACATTGCCCAAAATTAAAGCTAGGAGATGGCAAAGAGGGATTCAAACATCGGTCTTCTGATTCCCAATACTTTGATCTTTTAGTTATACCACACATCGTTAGGTAATTTTCTGACTTCACCTATTCTAAGTTGGGAGAAACAGTAAGGAAGAGTGGAATGGGCCGCTCCCTTAACCTCCCATTAGAGCGAGGAAGAACTGGAAGATATGCAGAAATCAGAAAACCGAGAAGTCTAAGGGGACAGATTAAGACAATTACCCTTGTTCATGACCTGTCAGGCTGGGTTCCTCTGATTACTCTTACACACACACACACACACACACACACACACACACACACACACACACACACTACACATCCTTTGTCAGTAGACCATCATGCCATTTTTACCTAGGTGAAGCTATACTTCTCTCCATCCACCCCCCTGCAGTGGCTCAGGATGGGGAAATGAAAGTCAGAAGTAGAAAAAAAAAATGGATGAAACGCACCGGTGAGATGAAAATTAGACCCCCAAGGAATAACTGGGAATAGTCACAAAATAAGAAGCTTGAAAGAGGGGCAGTTAATCTACTGGGATATATGTATTGATAGTGGAGGGAAGTACTTTTTGTAAGATATACTTTTGCAGAAATCTTAAGTTAAAGAATTTGAAGATGGACATAGGGGAGACTGGGCAAGTGAAAGTCTGCCAAATGCCTTAAAACCTTCAGGACATGGGACACTATTTCTTCTGCAACCACAGTTGGTCTGTTGGTCTCCTGCAAAGAAGGTGGCTGTAACCTCTAAGTATCCCCTAGATCATTATAGATATGCTTAGCATCACCCTCCATCCCCGTTCCTCATTCCCCACATCCCACACCCTCAGGCAGAAGTGACAAAACAGAGACTTCTGAACACATTTATTTGATATGTCAAGTGGAGAGAGGAGTGATTTAGGGCTACTCCCCACTTCTACCTGTGGGGGTGTTCATAAGCTCAGACGGACAGATTGCAGCGTAGAGCCCATGACCCACTCCCTGGGAAAATGAGACAACCTGTTGATTGGTTAGGGGAGCTAGATGGGAATAAAAGGCAGGAAGTTGAGAAGTAAAGCTGAGAGCAAGAAGGGCAGCAGCAGAACTGAGGCTGGGGATTGCTGCAGGAAACCCCTAAGGAAAGTGAAGAAGATATCCTGAAAAGTGGTTAGGGCTGGAAGCAGGGTGTGAAAGGAGCCAGGCCTGGAGAGAG
This sequence comes from Panthera pardus, assembly GCF_024362965.1. Lineage (NCBI taxonomy): Eukaryota > Metazoa > Chordata > Mammalia > Carnivora > Felidae > Panthera > Panthera pardus. Next base: position 3,105,031 of record NW_026526666.1, on the reverse strand, counting down.
AAGCAAGACCTACACAAGGGAGTGGGATATTCAGGAAGAGGGCAGAGTGTGCAAAGTCATGAACGAGCTGTGTTGCAGGGCATACATGGAAAGCAGGGGACTGCTTCTGCAGGAGGGCAAACAGATTGGATACTACCCATAAGTAGGGGTTCCCTACTGCTTCTGAACAAATGCAGGTGAGTTTGGGACCCACTTGGGGCCCTAGCACAAGTGGCCCTGTGTGTGCCATTCCTATGGATGGGTACACAAGTAATTCCCATATGCATGTGAAGTGACCAGCACATGAATGCATGTGTCTATATGCCCAGTAAATAGAGTACTTACCCTTCTCTGTGAATAAGAGTACTGTGCTTGTGGACACTTTCTTACCCATGTGTGCGTGCACCGTGCCCGTGAGCACATGCAAGAGACCCCCATGTCCGTGGTGTGTGTGTGAGCTGGTTCTCCCACCTGTCCCATCAAGGTCCTGATCCCCACCCTCCTTGACTCCTCTCACTCGTCTCAGCGCCCTGGCTCCCCTGGCCCGCCTAGACTCTGGAAGCCCCCTAGCAGGCGGATCTGCTCAGTCTGCATCGAGTGGCGCCTCACCAACTTGCGCTTGGTCCTAGGAGAGCCTGGCGCCCCCGCCTGGGGAGGGGCGGGCAGCGAAGGCGCCCGACCTCCGGGTTGGGGGCGAATGTCGGGGATGGGAGGGTGGGGGCTGACGTTGAGCGGAGGCAGGAAACCAGGCCGCGTTTGCGCGATGTGGTCCAGGAGCAACGTCCCCGAGCCCCTCCGCTCCAGCAGCCCGGGACTCCGCCTCCGTCCGCTCAGGGGAGAGACTGCCCCAGGCAGACTCTCCTGGGACTGGCGCGGCGAGGGCGCCGAGCCGGCTGGAGGGAGGGTCAGCGGGGAGGCGCTGTATCGGCGGCGCTCCAGGGACAAACGGCTGCACTCCGGCGAGTCGGGGCAAATATTCCCGGGAGTATCGAGCTCCACCGGCTCCATGCGGCTCAGTTTCTGCCTCAGCCCCGCAGGGGGACCGGACTCCTGAGCTTCTGGCGCAGTGTTTCGGCGAGAGAGAGGACCCCCACCCGTCACTTTCTCCGCCCACGGAGGCGGGTCCTCCGGGCCTTCAGTGCTGTGACGTCTGGAAAGACGGGGTCGACCGGTCAGGGTCAGGCCGTTGAATTCGGCGGTCAGGCGCTCGATCCCCGGCCTCCCTTCCGCGGGCGGGACAGGTTGAGGAGGGGCCACTAGGCCCCAGGGCTCGGAGTTGAGCCTTTTGAGTGGTTTTGGAGGGTGACGGGGTGGTTTGGGGAGCGGCTCAGAAGGGGAGGGGTCATCGGGGGGTTTAGGAAGAGGGAATTCGAATACGTCCCGCTTCTCCTCTTCTTCCTGAGCGCGAGGGGACAGCAACCCCCGTCCTCCTCCTCCTCCTCCTCCTCCTCCTCCTCCTCCTCCTCCTCCTCCACCTCCTCCTCCTCCTCCTCCTGCAGCCTGCAGTTGGATTTCCGAAGGCGAAGTGCAGACCCCCGGGCTAGGAGGAGCGGGAGCCGGGTCCTCCACCCCCGGGGACGGTGGGGAATTGAGATACTGCCGTGTCTTCTTGGTTCCCGAGGGAGAGGTGTCGGTGGTGATGATGATGACCTCCGTGCCCTTGGCCTTACAGGCGTCCAGCAGCGTGGCAAGGGTCTCACGGTCCCCGCGGTCCAGGGCGTGGACAAGCGCCGAGGCTCCCGCGTGATCTCTCACTGAGGGGTCTGCACCGTGGGCAAGGAGCAGCGAAGCCACGGCGGCGCCCCCACCCCCGGCGCAAGCGTGCATGAGCGCGGTGCGCCCCAGGCGGTCTGCGATGTTGGGGTCAGCGCCTTGCTCCAGGAGGTAGCGTACCATGCGTGCCTTGTTCTGGGGGTCGTCGTAACGGGCCCGACAGGCCGCCATTAGCGCAGTCTCACCCTGGGCATCACCCTCATTCACGTAGGCGCCTCCCTCCAGAAGCAAACGGGCCAAGCGTAGCTTACCCTGACCCACGGCCCGAAGAAGAGCGTGGCCCTCGGTGTGCAGCATAGCTGCGGCTGGGGCGAAAGCACCAATGAAGCCGGGACGGGGGCCCGCCGAGGGTGTCTAGGGGCGTGGGGGTGGTGGCTGGCGGAAGCCTGAGGGCTCAGTGGCGAAGCCAATCCCTGCGAGAAAGAGAGAGATCTTATTGACGGATTCAGGCAGGGAAACTGAGGCACCGGTGGAAAGGTACGGCGTGGGGAGATCTCTACGGCACGGCACACAGTCCTTCCTCTAACTCATGCCTTTGAGCCGCCCCCTCCCCCCAGCGCATGCCTGAGGAGGTGGGAAGGGTGCACCCGCATTAAAGGACGAGCGCGCGTGCAAATGCGTACGTGCACGCGCAGGGATACCGCACCCCCACCCTCACCCCACGGCTTATCAGACCTTTCCAGCATCCCCCTTTTCTTATCCGCACTTGGAATACCCCTTCCTAGGATGCTGAACGCCGCCCACCCACACACATGCACCCATACATTCACACACATAATTCCCATTCCTAACCTCTTTTAGGTTGCCACAGCCCCAAAAATTGAGTGGGGGGAGGGAAGCAGCTTGCATTTGGGACCTAAAACGGGTGGGGGGAGAATTGGGGGTTTCTTTTGCCCCTGCTATGTTCCCCATCACTCCTTGCTCTTTCCCTCCCAGGCTGTGCGCCCAAATAGATACCTGAATGTCCGCAGGATCTCCAAGAGGCCAGGACTGAGGCCAGGGCCCTGGGGCAGCCGGGGTGGCGGAACCGGGTTCCCGGGGGCCCACATGGCGTGGGGAGGGGCACCTGGATTCCCTTGGTGTCAGTATCTGCGCCCGGGCACCGGATCCTGGTCCCTCCTCCCGGTGCGCCCCGGGCACGGCGCCGGCTCGGGAGGAGAGAAGCTGGGGGGGGGGGGGGGGGGGGGCGGAGCTCTGCCTTGCTATTTATAGCCTGGTCTCTGCGGGTGGGGGCGTCGGGCACCAAACCGTTCCCCCACCCATGCACACAAAAATCCTCAAAACCTAGAGGCTCCAATCCTGACTTCTCTTGCTGAGTCGACCTCCCCTCAGCCCCAACAAACCTAAATGTTCCTCAGGAGATTCCTCCGCGATCCAGACTGGGACCATCCCAATTCTTCCTTGAGCAGAGCCCCATTTTCCGCGTTTGATGTGTTTATGCGCGTCTGTACGCCCGATCTGACCTGCTACCCACAGCACATGGCACATTGTGCAGAGAGGTGGAGAGAGGCGATTGGAATCCACAGCCGGAGTCCATACTGCACAGAGAGAAGCAAGAGATCTGGTTGCCTCCTTGTAGTTTACATGTGAGGGGGAGCTGGAGCCAGACAGCGGTACATCCTCACTCCACCTCCTCCTAAACGGAACACACAGCACAGATAAACTTGAACCTCAGTTCCCTGGTACAGACCTCAGATAAGTGTGAGGAGAGTGGATGGATATACGGGGTCATTTTTAGGTACACCAGGGGGCATTCCCAGATGCCTTCCTCCCCACATTCTTGGAAGGGGGAGAGGGAGAGAGAAAAGGGGAAGAGAGAAGAGTGACCCTTGTAACACATCCTTTCTCACTGCATCTCTTTACAATCAATCTTGCTTAGACTGTCATTATTTTTCCATCTTGCCTGAAGGTCTCTGTCCAATGACTCCTGATGTCTTCTCTCTGCCTATCTGTCACAATTGTAACCCGTCTCTCTCTGCTGTCTGTCTCTGCCTCTCCTTGCCACCTGCCCTGTCTCCATGGTTACCATAGCTTCCATCTGCATATTTTAGGAATGAGTTTGTGTCCAGCTGGAAGGCATCAGGGAAGTGGAAGATGAGGGAAAAAAAATCCCAAGGATTTGGAAAACTCACCTGAGATCATTCATACTGGCGACCACCAGACACAAGATACTAAAAATAATGTTCCTGGAGAAGGAGGAAGAGAAATATTGCTGGGAAGCTACCCATTTTTACTAGCCACCATTTACGGGACGCCAACTATGTGCCAGGTACTTCACATATATTATTTCCAATATTCACAACAATGCTATAAGGTAGGAATCTCCTTTTTATCTCCTTGTTATAGGTGAAGAAACTGATACCTAAGTTAAGCAAGTTCTTCAAAGCCTCACAGCTCTGTTTCTGTCCTATTCCAAAGATGGGGCACTTCCCACTGGATCTCCCAAGTCAAGAGGCTTCACTCCCAGGCCCATTTTCTCTGACATCTGGGATAGTCTTCTTGACTAACTCCTAGATTTTATGTCCACTCTGAATTCCTTCCCTGTTTGTGTGTGTGTGTGTGTGTGTGTGTGTGTGTGTGTGTGTGAATGAAAATAGGGCTCCTCTCCGCCTCCCTCCCACCAACCATGCCCCCCTTCAGCAAGGGCTAGGAGGAGCTGGAAGGCAATAGAAGATGTAGGAAACACTGGGCTCCTTCCCTGCCTCCCCAACTCTGGTTCTCTAATTCCTAATCCTTCCTTCCCCAAACTTTCCGCTCATCTTCTCACAGACATGGCAGCAACCCACAGGGGGAAAAAATAATAGAAAATAAGTATTCAGTGGTGGTGCTGGAGGGAAGCCGTGTAGGACTGGAGGGGAAGGCAGGAGTGATGGAGGGGAGACCCAGCTGTGAAGCCCCAGTCACAAAAAGAGTGATCCCTAAGGAACAACCCTTTCATTTCTCTGTGGGAGCTTTCTCAACAGTGTCCCTCGGTGAGTTCTAAGTGTGAACTCTCGCTAGCCAGGAGCTCCGCCATCTGAGATGAGGTCGGAAATAATCAAGCCCTGGTTGATTCTGCAACCCTCTCTCCGCACCACGCCGGGCTTCCCAAGCCTGGGTTCTGGCTGACTCTCCCCCTCCTTCCTTCTCCTCGGCTTCAAGTGGGCGGATCTCCCTCCTGGTCTTCTCCTAGATTGGCCGGGAGAATTGACCAATGGGAAGCCCTGGGAGGCGGAGCTAGGGCGCCAGAAGCTAGAGGAAGACCTGAAAATTTCAAGTTGGCTGCGACGTGGGCTCCGCGTGGGGGAGGGGCAGCAGGTAAGGCTCCGTCCCGGTAGCGCTGACCTGGTTCTGTCCCACACCTCCGGAACTAGTTCGCCAGGGCCACGCTGCGAGATAGATAGACAACGCATTCTGGCAGCCTGTTGGATCAGCCCCCTCTGGTTTCCTACTCTTCTTTCCCTTTCTCTTCAGGGCTCCCATTGCTGTACCGATTATACAGAGAACTGCAGTTTTCTTTCGTGCATAGGGGAGACAGATTAAAGCACAAAGTGAGAAAGATTCACTCTTGTATCTCTGACTTTTTGTTACGGCATCAGCTTCCCCCGAATATTTTATCATTATTCCCTTGTCTAAGAGTCTGACAAACTCCTGTTATCTATTAAGAATCAGCTGAAATATTGTCTCCTACCTGTAGCTTTCTTGGACCACCTCTTCTTCCTTTTTTTTTTTTTTTTTTTCTTCGTAATTAATTGTTCCCCAGTCTGAAGGTAACGTTTTATGCGTACCTCTATTAGAGCACTTAGTGTGTGGTCTCTAATATTTCTCTGTTCTTCTGAGAATATAAGGTTTTGTAGGCAGGTTCTTGTACTCAATACAAAGTGCCCAATAAAGGTTACTTGAATGGAATTGATTGCGAAGGCCAACTTTAAACTCCTAGCATAATTAGGGCACAATTAATAAAAGATGAAATAAAATACAATACAGTATCTAATTAAGATCTCTTAAGTTAGTGGTTTGTAATGCAATTGCTCCCACAGTCCAGAGAAGGGAGAAAGCTAGGAGGACTGGGATGGTGAAGGGAGGCTTGATGAATCACCAGGTCTCAAGTTTGGAAGAGCCCTCAGAAGTCATGTATTCATTCATCCATCCATTCATTCATTCATTCAACAAATATTTATTGAGCATCTACTATATGCCAGACACAATGCTAGACAATGGGGATCATAGTGAATCCTCTACTTTAGACATGCGTCCTTCCTCTGATAAACCATATTTAGTAAATTGTTACCCATCTTCTACTTAAACATCACTCGTAAGAACACTCCCTAGCTCACTTTGCAGGTCATCCCATTTTTGGATATTTGTTCTTCAGTTAATATCCAACAAATATTCTAAACAAATATGTAGCTCAACGAAATGCCTTCCTCACCTCCATTGTAAAAGAAGGAGCACTGTCCTGGTGGTAGCATTCTTAAAAATAAAGAAAAACCATCCCCTTTGGTTTCTTTCTTTCTTTTTTTTTAATGTTTATTTATTTTTGAGAGAGACAGAGAGAAAGACAGAGTACGAGCAGAGAGGGACAGAGAGAGCAGGAGACACAGAATCTGAAGCAGGCTCCAGGCTCTGACCTATCAGCACAGAGCCTGACATAGGGCTCAAACTCAACGGACTGTGAGATCATGACCTGAGCCAAAGTCAGTCCCTTAACTGACTGAGCCACCCAGGTACCCTCCCTTTGGTTTCTGATTTAAAAAGTAATATACATTTATTCTAAAAAATTGGGAAACACATAAAGGTGTAGATGAAAATGTCTATTATTTCATGACCATGATCTAGGGATAACCATTATTATAATATTATTATTATCAATTTCTTTTCTGCACGTATACATGTGTGTGTTACATAAATCAGGCTATACCACAAATATAATTTTTATTCTGTTTCCCTCCACTGTACATAGTGAACATTTTTTTTGCCTTTAAGTATTATTTGCAGTCATTTTTCTTTCTACATGATAGCCGAAAATGGATATTTGATTTTTTTTTAACCATTCATTTTTTTGTTGAGCCATTTAAGTTATTTCAGAAGTTTTGCTACCATGGATGGCTCTTTGATGACCAGACATGTTTACATGTCTGACTATATATATGATGACATCTTTAAGGGTACATTTTTTAAAGTAGGATTACTGGATTAAGGATATGAACATTTAAAAGGCTGTTGCTCCCCTGAAATACTGTGTATAAAGACAATCCTTCCAATGAGGTATGAGAGTGTCCCATCTCAAAAAAACTGTGGCAACCTGATTATTCTTTAAGTGTTTGTCAATTTGGTAGGTGAAGAATGGTTTTGTCGATCATTATTTTATCAATTGCCTATTCATGTCCTTTGCACATTTATTCTATTGGTATGATTTTTTTCATTTGCATGTCCATGAGTTCTTATATAATAAGAGTATTAACTCCTTGTTTTATTTGTCACAAATATAGGAAACCCTAAATATTAGAGTGCCCTAGGCCTCAATCTCTGGATCTCTTCTTTTCTCTGTTCACATCCACTCCTTTAGGGATCCCACCCAGTCTCATGGCTTGAAATATTTGTATACTGACAACTCCACCAATTTAAACTCCATTGGTATAGCAGTTTTTGTTTGTTTTGCTCACTGCTATGTCCCTAGCACTTGGAACAGTGCTTGGCATATAACAAGCACTCAGTAGATATTTGTTGAATGAATTAAGATGGTATTATTATTATTATTATTATTATTCCCATTTTACAGATGAGGAAACAGGTTTAGAGATATTAAATAAATTGCTGTAGGTTGTATAGCTAGGAAATGGCAGAACTGGAATTCAAATCCATGTTCTTAACCACTACACATACTGCCTTTCTTAAATTTGATGTCATGGTTTTTCTGTATTTTGTTGAAATCTGCTTCTTAGTAACTTCTACCACAATACAGTTAGGCATAAATGGGAATGAGTGTCATGTATATGAGATGTTGTTGTTTGGGGGAAGGAGAGTGCACAGGTGAACTCTAGGGAGGGTTGACGATAAGAAAAAGCAATTTGGGACCAGATTATGGAAGACCCTAAATATCCTCAAGAATTTAGATTCAATCACAATCTTAAAGAGAAGAAACTCATGGTACATTCCTGACCTGAGGGGGTTGAGATGGATGGTTCAGTTTCCCAACCAACCACCAGTTTATTGCCTCAATGAAATAAAGTTTTTTCTTTTTTTCCTCTCTCTCTTTTTTTTTTCTTTTAACCCCACATCCTTGGAGGCCACTTGGTTATATGTGGAAATGGAATTCAATGTGTCTAACCTCAAAGCTCACAGCTTTTTCTTGACTCCTTACTGCTTTGCAATAAAAACAGCTCCTGTCCCCACTGCCAGAACTGGGTCTGTCAAGTGGAATTATACCTAAACCAGCTGGTTAGTGTCCTTTCCCCTGAAAGGGCCTGAAGACATGCTTACAAATTCTTACTTCTTCTCTAGTGTCCATGAGACATCTTTTCTCTCCTAATAAGTCCTTTCAATCAGATCACAATTTAACCTATTAGCTAACTTCTTATTTTTTCCTCACATTTTTTGTTGGACCTAAAACTTTCCAAATTCCTCAGACACACATTTTTTCACCCTCTCCTTCCTGCTACGTATTGTTAATCTCACCTACTACTCTGTTGGTATATTTTAAAATTTTTTAATGATTATTTTTCTCCTATTACAAAAGAAATACCTTTCAGTATAGAAAACAAACGTTAAAATACACATAACCCCTCAAAAAGCAAACACCCATCACCTCAAATTAACCAATATTAATTTTCAGCGTATAGCCTTCAAAAACAACTTTTTTTTTCATCATACATGAAGAAAGTATGTATGTGTGTGTTTGACAAAATAGATTTCTTTATACACATTTCTAAATCTTTTTTTCACCAGCTAATCTTTTGTTGAGTGCATTTTGTTTAACTATATATTTCTTGTTTAGAGTGTTTTTTGGATATTAATTGAAGAACAAATATTATTAATTGAAGACTTGCAAAGTGAGCCAGGGATTCCTCTTACTAAAGATGTTTAAATAGAAACTAGATAACAATTTACTAAATATGGTTTATCCAAGGAAGGATGCATGTCTAGAGTAGAAGATTCACTATGATCCCCATTGTCCAGCATTGTGTCTGGCATATAGTAAATGCTCAATAAAAATTTGTTGAATGAATGAATACATGATTTCTGAGGGCTTTTCCTAACTTGAGATCTTGTGATTCATCAAGCCTCCCCTCATTATCCCAGTCCCCCTAGATTTCTCCCTTATCCCATCATATTAAGGGCACATACTAGCAGTGTAATTTAATATTGTTGATGTTGAACTTGGTCACCTGACTGAAGTAGTGTTTGTCCACTTTCTCCACTGTAGAGTTATACCGCTCCCCACCTTTCCAAAGCTAAATTGGACAAAATTCCCTATATATAGTCCACCCTTAAGAAGTGGGAAGTTCTACTCCCCCTCTTCAGGATGGAATCTACATAATTTATTTGGAATTCTACACAAGAGGTTTGTCTTTTCTCCCCCATGTATTAACTTATTTAATCATTTCTTTCTATCAGTGTGGACTCATGATATTTATTTTATACTTTGGGGTTATAACTTAATACTACTTTATTGCTCAAATTCTTCTTTGGCCATTGGGATCTCTTCCAGTAGACTCTTATGCCCCTTTGACATAGCCTGCCAATGTCTGTATTTTGTTGTTTTGAGTGCTTCTTTACTTCCTGGCACTAGAAGATGGTTCAGGCTCGCCTTGGGTATTTCCTGCCTCAGCCCTTAGAATCAGCCATTTCTCCAAGAAGCCCTGGGTCTTTTTTTGTTGGAAAATGGTCTTAGAAACCAAGATCTGGGTGCTAGGTGTGCTCTTTGTCACTGGGATATCATTTCTTACAAATTTCATTTTCATTTGGTAACTTTACCCCCCATCCTACCTTCCTCTGACTGGTCCCTTAAGATTGATGACAACAGGCAGAGTTCTGCTACTTCTAGTAACAGAAGGAACTTTCGATTCATCAGAGTTTATCACTGTGGGGTGGGCTGCCTTGGGGGAGAACAGACACGCTCTCTTTAAGAAAATGCCACTGTGGGTGCCTGGGTGGCTCAGTCAGTTAAGCATCCGACTTCGGTTTGGGTGTCATGATCTCCCGGTTTGTGAGTTTGAGCCCCTCATCAGGCTCAGAACCTGGAGCCTGCTTCAGATTCTATGTCTCCCTCTCTCTCTGTCCCTCCCCCACTTGCACTCTGTGTCTTGCTCTCTCTCAAAAATAAATAAACATTAAAAAAAATTAAAAAAAAAAAAAGAAAATGCCACTGGAAGTGAAATGATTAACAACTTACAAAGTGGAGTACTGGGTTGGGAGAGCTTTTGGACTAGATACCTCTACTGGTCCTTCCAACTCTAAGATTCTAAGTGCTCCTAAGTGGTATTACAAAAAAATAAATTGATTGTAATGGTTCTCCCACCTCCCACCACTGACCGTGAGACTGATGACTTATCCTTATCCCCCATAGTAGATGCTTAATACATATTTTGCTGAAATTCACTGCATTGGATTGAATTGGGGCCTGGTTGGGTGTGGAAAGCCAGGGAGAGAAAGAATTCAAAGATTAGATGGTGATATGCAGATGGTGACAAATATCAAATTACCTTAGGGATGGAGGGAAGTTTTATCCAGAGGTCTAATCACTTTCCCTTTTGTGCTAGAGTTACACTACTTTGCAGTTATCTGTCCTGTTGGGACTATGTCTCATCCATGTCTGTATTTCCAGAAATACGCTGCCTGGTACAATGCCTTTCCTATCAACATTTGTTGAATTACACTGGTTTTTGGGGGCCCTAGGGGAAAAGACTGAGTGTCTTGCACCTCCCTGGCTGCCTATCATTCTACCATACTTTTCTCTTTGTTTTTGTCTTTATCAGGTTTTTCTCACTGGATCTCTGAATACCCAGGCCCCCTCCACCATGGCCAGTCGGGGTGGGGGCCGGGGTCGTGGCCGGGGCCAGCTGACCTTCAACATGGAGGCTGTGGGCATTGGGAAGGGGGATGCTCTTCCCCCACCCACCCTGCAGCCTTCTCCACTCTTCCCTGTGAGTATCTGCCCCCCTTCCTGAGACTCCCATGTGCCCCTGGCTGACTATATATGATCCAGGATTCCTTGTGGGCCATCATAAAACTCATCTTGCCCCTTTCTGTCTCTATGCTTCCAACTCACATGGGATGTTTCCCAGGCAAGCTAGTTTCTCATACTCTCAGCTCCCCAGCTTTCAAAATACTGTATTGTTCCCCACATTTTTCTTGGCCCTCTGTTCAGTGGGAGCATTGGATTGAACTGGGGGGGGGGGGGAGAGAGACCCTTCTAGATTTTTTCTCTAGTGTTTTTTCCCTGAAGTGACCACTGCCCCTTCTTCCTTAGCCCTTGGAGTTCCGCCCAGTGCCTCTGCCCTCAGGAGAGGAAGGGGAATATGTTCTGGCACTGAAGCAGGAGCTACGAGGGGCCATGAGGCAGCTCCCCTACTTCATCCGGCCAGCTGTCCCCAAGAGAGGTCAGTTGGAATGCTAGCATCGTGTTCTGAGTGCCTTTCATGAGCAGTGCCCTGTACACAGCACTCTGCGGGCCAGAGAGGCCAGAAGCAGCACAGGAAGCTCGCTGTCTAACTGGGGAGATCATAACAATTACCCCTGCATTTGAAATGCATTATCCATGGTTTGTTCTGAGTCTCACACACGGGTCTCTGAGAAGCCCTCCTAAGCTTAACAGGATTACAAAGAGGTCAGGGAGACCAGGAGGGACTGGAGAAGGGGAGTCACTGGGAGGCTTGGGATACTGGATATTTACCAACAGGTGTGGAAGTGCAGTGTTGGAGTATATTGACAAACAGTGCTTTCTGATTAAAGCCTTAGGAGCTGAAGCTCAGAGGCATGAAAGGCCTGCCTGGTAGCCCCATTAACAAGGAGTAAAGGGAAGACTGAAACCCTAGTCTCTTGCTCTCTAGTGTACTTCCACCGTATCACACTACCTCTCAATATAGCCATGCCTTTGGGTTAAGGGAGATAACAAAACATTGTAATTTGGGGTGGCAAAGGGACAACATGGATGAGTGTTGAAGGTCCTTGTTAAAGCTGATCCCCTGGGCTCTGAGCTTGGGGAACAGACAGTGCCTGAGTATTGAGAGGGCTGGGTCCTCAGAAACAACCCTGTTCTAGGGCTCTGAAAGGATAAAACTTTGACCCTTGGCCTCTGACCCCTCAGATGTGGAGCGTTACTCAGACAAATATCAGATGTCAGGGCCGATTGACAATGCCATCGATTGGAACCCTGGTAGGTGATGGGCCCTTTCGTTGCCTGCCCTTTCTTAAAATCCTTGAGATGCCACAAGCCACCAGCCCATCCACCTTTCTCTGTCCCCTCCTCCCCTCTATACAGTATTTACACATGGGAGCCCTAGATGTCCTCCCAAACACTCTCAGACTCTACCTGAAAACCTATCAAATAGCCCCCGTTTCCCTGGAGGCACCCAAGCCACAGTTTTGTTCCAAGTAACTTTGACCCAATCCCTTCCTTCCTCACCATTATCCTGACTCTTACTTCTCCTTTAAAACTGGTTATTCACAGGAGACCCCAGGCAGGGTCTTACTGACTTTTATGTTCCCACTGTTCCCAGATTGGCGACGTTTACCCCGTGAGTTAAAGATCCGAGTAAGGAAGCTACAAAAGGAACGTGAGTATATCTGGGAAAAGGAGGCAGAAGAGAGATTTCCTTCACCAGCTGGAGGGCCAAGGCTGTTGGTGGTCTTGCCTGCCGTCCCAGTTCCTGCCCATTCCACCCAGTATGGTAGCTGGGTGCCATGTGGCCACATGAGGGCAGCAGAGTGACATGGTCTCTGCAAGAGGGTGGGGTGGACCGCTAACAAGGAAGTTTGCTCTCAGATGATTCACCTTTTGATTCCCTGACCAGGGACCCCCATCCTAATCCCCAAGAGGCCCCCCAAGAACACAGAAGATAAGGAAGAAACAATACAGAAACTGGAGGTGAGGAGGAAATGTGCATAGAGACCACCTGGGTCCCAGCCCCATTCCCTGTCCTTTGGCCCATCTGTGCCTCATTCTTTCCCTTCTCTGAGCTGAGTCCAAGTTTCTTCTTCTGTTCATCTTTACATCAGACCCTGGAGAAGAAGGAGGAGGAAGTGACTTCAGAGGAAGATGAAGAGAAAGAAGAAGAAGAAGAGAAGGAAGAGGAAGAAGAAGAGGAGTACGACGAAGAAGAACATGAAGAGGTGAGAGGGCTCTCCTTCCACCCTCAGTTCCCCTCTCTTTCTCATAAGCTCTGGGAGTCTCAGTTCCATCCACCAGGGTTGTTCTCCAGAGGGTTGGAGAGCCAAAGGAGATGTCCCCCCAGAGGAGAGCGCCCTCCACTTCATGTGCCCCCAGGCTCTTCTCAAGAGCAAGTGGCAGCCCCAAGGGACTTCCCAGGCCTGGAATGGTTTAAGGGTGGGAGGAGGGGGGCGGCTGCTGATACACCGGGAGGAAGGAGAATGCTGAAAACGTGCCTACTTTGATTTCTTTTTGTTCTGTTTCAGGAAACTGATTACATCATGTCATATTTTGACAATGGAGAGGACTTTGGGGGTGACAGTGATGACAATATGGATGAGGCTATATACTGAAGAAGGACCCTGAACAATATCTCAGACCTTCACATCGTTCTTGATTGAAGATACAGAAGTAACTGTCGCTATTACTTGGTTTTGTGGACAAGCGAATCATTTGCTTAGAGTCCAGATAAACTGGCCCTGGAGATAGGAATGGAGAATGATGACAGATAGTTCTCTTTTCCACCCTTCCCCTCCTTCTACCCTTGTGTCACCTCTGATAGCTTGGGGGGAAAGGGCAAAGGACCAATGTCTTAATTGTACGAAAGAAGGAAGGGTCAGAGAAGAACTGGGCTTTTAGAGCTGAGACAGCTGTACACATGCCACTCCCCGCACTTTTTTGTAGTGGAAGATAATTGGGGGTGCATGCAGTTAGGAGGAGTAAGGCCAGTTTTATATTTTTAAATAAAATGTTTTTAGCTGTCTGTCTGTCTGTCTGTCTGTCCAGGGTGAGGCCTGATGGGAGAAGCCTGGCGAAAAGAAGGGAATGGCCTAGTTGGGGCATTTTTCCCTTGCCTGTCAGAGTCCAGTGTGACACACTGGCATTGCAGCCTTCCTGTCCTTTACCCCTTCCGTCCCACTCCCATGGCGGGACACATACTCCTAATCTAGCCCTGCCAAGGAACATTCAGGAACTCATCTATGAGGCTGTGCGGAGTGAGTAGTAGAGAAGAACGGCCCACGCCCTGTAAGACCAGCCGGCTTCTGAGCCTCTGGTCCTCAGGTCACGGGACATGATCGTCTCTTGTCACGTGTGTTCAACAGGGACACAGGCCCTCTCTTTCCCACACTTGACCTTGATCTTGTCCTTGTTTACAAGGAAAGATTACAGCTATTTTTGTGAGAGAGAGTCGAGAAAGCCAGGTGCAGGGAGGGAGTGGGGAGGAGGTGCTGATTCCTCCCCAGCGCACACCTTCTTCCAGACCCGAGGGATCCCACTTTGAAAGATGTGTCTGTGCAGACGGAGCCACCATTCTCCACTTCCTGAAGCTGCTTTGTGGCTGAGTTGCAGTATCTCTTTTGGTTCTTCTTTGTGGAAGGTAGTTAGTCTTTCTCACTCCCTTCTTGGGGTGGAGGGGGTAGGCGGTATTGCTTTACAGGAAGTAAGGAGGGTGGGGTGGAGGGGAGTGACTTAGGGACACTCACAGCTCAGCTCTGAGAGATGCTTCCTCACCCACTCGGCTCTCCCTGGGGTGAGGTCACTTCCCTAGGCTCTGATTGGCTTCTTGGGAAGCCCTCAGTGAGCTGATTGGTTCTAGCCAGTTGGTCCATGCAACAGTCACGGGCAAGCTGCGTGTCCAGAATAGGAACTGAATAAGGAGGCAGGCACAGATAGCTGGGATGCTGTCATAGCGACCCTACTAAACATTTGAAAGTCATAAAGAGGGGATGTGGGAAAGCCTTCAAGAAATTGTCTAACCATATCCAGGCAGGCCGACTGAATTCCATACAGCATCAAGTGATAGAGACTGGCAATCTCATGTAAGGTATTTCTTACCCCCATTGTAAAAACTAAGCAGGAACTGTGAATCTATTGAGGGAAAGCACCTTGAAAGTCAGGCTGGGGTTCCGTAATAGGTGTTAAGGTAGAGGCAGCCAAGAGAACAGAAAAGGAAACAGGAATTGAAAGAGAACATTCCACAGTTATTGAGCAATTTGTGGTGATTGTTGTGTTTCTTTTTCTAGCTCTCCAAGGTGCTGGGTGAGTGGAATGTGTGGGGGAGGGGCCAGGGGACCTGTCACTGGGGTTTCCCATAGTCACACTTTAGCCTGTGATTGTTGGTGGGGAGAAATCAGCAAGAAACAAACATAAAAGACACTGAAAGATCTCCTTTACTCTCCCACCCCTGCAGCCGCCCCACCACATATACCAGTCCTATCTGATCAGCTATATCTGTGTCTATGTTGGGGGCACAGCCATCCCCTCAAATCCCACCTAATGCCAGCTTAGGACTCTGAAAGAGTCTAGAAAAAAGACAGTAGAGGAGGATTGGAGCGCACTCCTGCCCCCACCTCTATGTACAATACATTTTTTCCCATTTCCCGGGAGAAAGGAGGACAAAGGTTGGAGTGACCACTTGGGCTCAGTTGTACTGCCTCACAAACAAAGTCAGAAAGATCAGACCATTCTTGGATTCTTTCCTAGCTGGCATCCTGCCACTCCTGGCAGGTGACCTTGCTGAACAAATGAACAAAGCCAGAGACACGGGATCTAGCAGCTTCCCCAGATTCCAGAGCCGTTCCAGGCAGAATTTGACTGTTTCCATTGACCTCTCCCCTACTTTCCATACGGGCAGGCTGAGGCTGAAGCCTGAGGTCTAGTCACCAGTCAGGACTGCTCTTTCTCTGCAGGACCACCTGAGAAGCTAGAGATTGAGGCTCCTATTGCAAACATTTAGAGAGGGCCCACACAGTGCTTGCTCAGCGCTGTGCTACCTGCCTGCCAGGGCCTGCTTATGTTGAACACATGGCTCCCCCCACACAGCCAGGCCTGTGCTGGCCCCAGGCAGAGTGGGTTCTCTGGCAAGAATCCTATCCTCCCCTACCCTATGTTCCATCCCTAGCTTCTGGTCCCCTCCCACCTTAGGCCGGAAGCTTAAGAGCTGAGTCTCCAAACTTCACAGGGACTCAGGTGGTTTGAGGGAGGGCTGGATGGGAAACTGGATGCAATGTGTAGTTTAGAAGATGGGGGTGGAGACCCAAGGGAATTGGAAGATCAGATGTCAGGGGGACAGGGCACCCATGGTTTGGCGAGGAAAAGACAATGACTTCCCTCAATTCATTTTTATTGCTGTTTGGACTTTGAAAGGAGGGAAGGGTGGCCTGCAGGCGTAGGCTGGCTGAGAACTAAGTCCAGGGGATAGGCTGCCGACTCAACTGAGCAAAGCACTGGTTATGGTCATGTGTTTATGGAGTTACAGTTTATGGAATTTCACCACTCCACAGCCTTGTGCCCTTGGGAAAGTCATGACAAGCCTGCAAACCTCAGTTTCCTCATGCATGAGACAGAATTCGGATTAGAGAGCCGCCAGGAATCCTTCAAGCTGGTGTTGACCCACCTGCACGAATCCAAATGGTTTTGAGAACAAAGGTCAGGGCGTGTCCAGCTGTTGCTGAACTCATTCCATCCTCAGAATTCCCCCACCTATTTTCAGCCTGGGCAAGCTAAAGATACCTCAGGCATCCAGCCAGTCCTTTCCAAGAAACTGCCTCAGCCCCAGTGGTAGAAGCATCAGCAATTCTATCAACTATCGAGGGAGGTGACAACCCCTACAGCAGAGTTCAAGGTCACAATCTGCAAGCCAGGAGTCAAATGAAGCTGTTCAACCGAGAAGCTTCTGACAGAGGAAGGGGCTGGTTGAGCAGGTCTTCATCTCCCATCATATCATTATGTCTGGCTGGAGGAAAGAGAGGAGGAATGAGCTAGACAGGAATAGCTTCAGTTAGCTAATCTGTCCAGACCAGTGGTGACCCCCTCTCCATTGAACTTTCTCCTACAGAGCCTATTTCCTCAAGGTCATTTGGAACCAGAAAGCCAAAAAATAAGAAGTTCTAGTTTCCTAGTATCACCTCAGAAAGATCTTTGCTTTACCCCCAACAGAACTTAATTTGGTATTTTGTATCCTAACGAGAAGGGATGTTTCCCCGGTCACCATAATGGGACTCAGTGGGAAGACAAAGCTCCAGTTTTAACTGCAGGACCTGAAAGGCCAAGTAAGGCCCAAGGCTTTTAAGACCTTTTGAAGGTCCAAGGATTCCTCAGACCCAGGCCTGACCAACACGGGGAGATACTATGCTTCCAAGACCTCTGAGTCTGGAGGTCTCCATTCTCCATTCTCAAACACCTCCTCCTCCCTGGATCCCCAGCTCTAAGCTGGGCTTCCCCAAACCGGGACCCTACCTCTCTCTGAATCTTCCCCAACCTGTGACTCCATTTCCCCTGGTGTATAATGATCAATAGAAAAATATCCAAATTCTGTCTTTGCCATTCTTTGTTACATTCAGGGCAGCATCGACAGTACTAGAATAGGAGGGAGATTAGTTAGACCTGTCTTTGCTTTGCTAAAACAGATGGGGGCGGGGACAGGGGCGCCTGGGTGGCTC
Organism: Panthera pardus; assembly: GCF_024362965.1. Classification (NCBI taxonomy): domain Eukaryota; kingdom Metazoa; phylum Chordata; class Mammalia; order Carnivora; family Felidae; genus Panthera; species Panthera pardus. The sequence goes on along the minus strand of NW_026526666.1, from coordinate 3,087,487 downwards.
AGTTGGTTGAGCATCCGACTTCAACTCAGGTCATGATCTCGCACTTTGTGAGTTTGAGCCCCGCCTCAGGCTCTGTGCTGACAGCTCAGAGCCTGGAGCCTGCTTCAGATTCTGCTTCAGATTCTGTGGGTGCCTCTCTCTCTCTCTCTCTCTCTGTCCCTCCCCTGTTCACACTCTCTCTCTCAAAAATAAATAAATGTTTAGGGGCACCTGGGTGGCTCAGTCGGTTAAGCGTCCGACTTTGGCTCAGGTCATGATCTCACAGTCCGTGAGTTCAAGCCCCACGTCGGGCTCTGTGCTGACAGCTCAGAGCCTGGAGCCTGCTTCACATTCTGTGTTTCCCTCTCTCTCTGCCCCTTCCCTGCTCATGCTCTGTCTCTCTCTGTCTCAAAAATAAACATTAAAAAATTAAAAAAAAAAATAAATAAACGTTTAAAAAAGGTTTTAAAAAAATGATGGGGGGAACAAACTCACCTAAGTCAGGGACACAGATCTGGGGTATTTCCCATCATGGGGAGAGAACAGATGGAATCCCATTTGGACGGGTTTGAAAGACGCCCTGGTACTCATCCTCCTTCTGCTCAGCTATGGCAGCAGATGCAGCTATTCTGGAAAGGAGATTCCTTCATCTAAAGAGGTCAAGGTAACTCTTTTACTTCATTTTTCTGAGGCATGAGTGGTAAGAGGAAGTGAAACAAAGATGGGCTCAGTGGAAGAAAGGGCAAATGCTGACCAGCCCTTTTCTTAGCCTTCCGCTTCCTGGCCCCAAGCGTCTCTCCTGACCCCTAGACAGTCTTTCCTGCAGTCTTTCCTGTCTAACCATAGTTGGCTGCTCCTGGCCCCTCACCTCTCCCTTACTTGGCCTGGCTCCTGTTTTGAGACTTGCTCTTCACCCTGAGCCACCACTCTAACACCTGTCCAGAGATATCAGGGATGTCTACAAACTTCCCAGGAGCTGGACTGGGCCAGGTCAGGAGGTGTGACTTGGGGCCAGAAAGAGCTTATCACTCAGACTAATTGTCTTTGATATTCTTTTCCTCTTGTTGACTTCTCTCCATGTCTGTCTTTGCCTCATGTCTTTAGCGTTGTGATGACCAACTTGGGTTACTTCTGGGTGATGTAGCGAGGAATATTGGAATTGCAGAATACACACGGTACGTCTTCTAGAGGGTCCATATTACTTTTAAGATTTGGTAGAGGAAGGTAAAATTATTGTTATGCTAAAACTACACAAATATATGGTGCAGTATAAATCAAAATTTGCACTTTTTCAACATAAAATAGGTACTTTTTTTGGCCAACAACATTTTTAGCTTCCGACAGGCTCCTTTGGAGAGTCCCAGAAGCCCTGGGGAAAAGGGTTCATTCTCCCTAATTTAAGCGGTCCCTCAGAGGAAATATTTGAGAAGCTCTACGTAGAGGTAACAACTTTAAGCCCCAACACCAGTCCGGAGTCAGACAGGGACAAAGGAGTGAAGCAGGTGAGTGTAATATGATAGAGCGTGGTGCTAGAGAGCCTGCCTGGTCCCTTCAGTTCTAACAGGTTGACACCATGAAGGAATGTGGACTGGTTGTTACCAAATATAATTGCTTTTTTTTTAATTTATTTTTTTAATTTACATCCAAGTTACTTAGCATACAGTGCCACAGTGATTTTAGGAGTAGATTCCTTAATGCCCCTTACCCATTCAGCCCATCCCCCCTCCCAAAACCCCTCCAGGAACCCTCTGTTTGTTCTCCATATTTAAGAGTCTCTTATGCTTTGTCCCCCTCCCTGCTCTTACATTATTTTTGCTTCCCTTCCCTTATGTTCATCTGTTTTGTCTCTTAAAGTCCTTATATGAGTGAAGTCATATGATATTTGTCTTTCTCTGACTGACTAATTTCATTTAGCGTACCCTCCAGTTCCATCCACGTTGTTGCAAATGGAAAAATTTCATTCTTTTTTTTTATGTTTTATTTTTTATATTTGAGAGAGAGAGAGAGAGAGCGTGTGAGCGGGGGAGGGGCAGAGAGATGGAGGCAGAATCCAAAGCAGGCTCCAGGCTCCGAGCTGTCAGCACAGAGCCCAACACGGCACTCGAACTCGCGAGCAGTGAGATCATGATCTGAGCTGAAGTTGGACGCCCAACCAACTGAGCCACCCAGGTGCCCCAAGATTTCATTCTTTTTGATTGCCGAGTAATACTCCATTGTCTATATATACCACATCTTCTTTATCCATTTATAATGCTTTTTAAGAGAAGCCAGAACAGATTTTGGTAAAATCTGGTTAATTGTTTACCGCCAATTCAAATGTTTAGGATGAAACTGTATAGGTTTCTAAATGGCTGCAGGCTGATTCCACCAGTGGCCCCCTGGTTTGCTGCTCCTGGCCTCAACCAATATTTCTTCTACTTTCCAAAGATATACAAGGCTCATCTGGGCTTCCAGGATCTCAGATTCTGTTCTCAAGAGTTCAGGGCAGTGAGGTGTATGAGGCTGCAGGGAGTTTGCAGCTGTCCCGCAGGAGAGCTTGAAGAGGTAGGACTGAAGAGAAGCCTCTGGGTGTCCCTGGCAGGCTACTCCTTTCTCTAAGAAAAGCAAAGGAACCATTGGCCCCGGCCTGAGCATCCTTTCCTTGATCTACGGGGATATGGAGCTAAAAACATCTTGGGGTCGTGAACAGAAAGCCAAGTTTCCTCAGAGTTGGAAGGTAAGAGAAGGGTGAAAAAGCAGGAGTAGACTGAAATGGGAGAAGAGGAGACAAAGGAAAGATTTGCTGTCAATCTGGACAGGTGAAGGAGGAAGTCAGAATTTAGACAGGTGAAGTGGAGAGGGTCTTCAGCCACAGAATCATATAAGGGAAGCACAGTTCTCATGCCCCTGAACCCCCCACCTCCCTTCCCAGCAACTGAAATCCTTCCTCTATCTGTCCAGAAAGTTAAAAATATCCAAGCTAGGCACCCAGCCCAGCCAGGACATTTCCGAGAACCTGTTTACCGACGATTTGATTGATTTGGAGAGGTAGCAGCTCCATTGCCCCAACAATGAGAATAGATCTTGCTTGGCATCCAAATGCTCAAGGCATGTGAGACCCACAATCCTGCACCTATGCTCTGTCTGGTCTCTTCTCCCATCATCACTCCCATTGCCTGGAGATGGCCAGTCAACTTGGCATCAGAAAAATCCCAGCCTTCAGAGTCTGTTCCTTCTTTTCTCCTTACAGAATGGACCCAGGAAAGAATACAGCAGGGTCAAGCTAAGGGAAACCTCAAGACAGGATGGAAATAGCCCAAATAGGCTAAATTGGGCCTCAACAGAGGGCTCACCTCCACTAGCTTTTGTGCCACTTGGTCTGGTCCACCTCAGGGAAAAAAAATCAAATGAGATGCATTACCTTTGAATAAGGAGTCTGAGAGTTCTCTGCAGTGTCGCATTGTATGCCCATTGTATGTTCCTCGGTTTCTGTCTCTCAACGGTGGGAAGATTTCCCCTGAAGTTGTGTAGTGAAAAGTTAAGAAAGCTCAATTAATTTCCAGAAGGTGACAGAGTTAATCCAGAGGCCTGTGAAGCACTCTGGGTGTATGAGAGAGAAAAGTCTAGTGCTCCCTGAGCTATATGAGATGCAGGGTGTGCAGAGGACCTGGTCTGGCCTGGAGGTGGGAGTCCCAACCTCTCCCCTACCACAATTAACTCTAGGCTGAGTCAGCTTCTATACAGAGACTTCTCAGACTGTTTTGTTCCCTTAATACAGGAAGGAGGAATCAAGGGGAGCAAAGAGAGAACGGGCCTTATTTCTGCTAGGTCACAGAGGAAGAACGATTTTGGAGACATGCCTGGGAGTGAACTAATCAAGACTAATCAATTGTGGTGGACGTGGCTCCTCTTTTATTTTAGATAACAAGCACTTGTTTGCCTGTTCTAACACTGCACGTATTTAAAAAAAAATTTTTTTTAACATTTATTCATCTTTGAGAGAAAAGAGTGTGAGCGGGGGAGGGGCAGAGAGAGAGGGAGACACAGAATCAGAAGCAGGTTCCAGGCTCCAAGCTGTCAGCATAGAGTCGGACGCGGGGCTCAAACTCACAAACCACGAGATCGTGATCTGAGCTGAAGTCAGCCGCTCAGCCCACCGAGCCACCCAGGCACCCCACTTCATGTATATTTTTAAAATCCTCACCATAATCTTCCGAGGTAGGTACTATTATTATTTCCCACTTCACAGGTAAACAAACTGTAGCTCAGAAAGCTTAACCAAGTTGCCCAATCTTGTACAGCTTGTTGAATGGTGGAATTAAGATTGGAATTGAGATAGTTCAACTCCACTCTATATTATTTCTCCAGGAAGGCTGATCCCCGTACTTTTTCTAGGCTCTAGACTCGCATATTGGGCCAGGACCTGTAGCCCTGGAGTTGCAGCCTCTCTGCAGAGTGTTTTTCAACTCAGGAAATGGTGGTAGATGAAGGGTAAGAACAAAGAACGAGACACAAATTTCTGCTCTTCTAGTCCAGGACTGTTGAGATCAGGGTGCTTGGGACAGGGGTTGTGACCATTGGAGGGTCAGTAAAAGATTTTCCTTATCTACCTTTTGTATTCCATCGCCTAGAGATAGTCCAAGGAAAGAATGCAAGGAGTCTGTAGGCTGTTGAAAGAACTGGGCAAAAGACACTCCTTCACCCCACTCCATACCCTCCAGTTCCTATGTGATTGTTCACCAGGTGCTCGGACAGATCTGTCTAAACTTCTCCCTCCCAATGGCTCAACCCAAGTTCAACCTTGTGTTTCTGGTCTGTTGAGAGGTATCAAGCTAGCCAAGGACCCTGGTTATGGAATACTTGCCCCTTCCTTGTTAATTTTACTTTTTCTAGCTCTTTTCTCCCTCTAGATCGTTTTCTTGCTGTCTTCTCTCAGACCTTCATATACCAGATTGGACCTAATGAATAAATGATACCAAGAACTGGATCTCCTCTAATGACTGCACATGTACGTTATAGCTCTTTAAAAATTAAAAGGCACATGAGAAGAGCACGGGCAAGGAAGACCCCAAATCTACCCAGTTAAGTGGAGAAGCAGCTGAGCCAGTACCCAAGGAAGTGTACTTAAAGGAGCCTACATGCAGAAAATGTCCTGAGGTAAGGTAGAAAATGTGTGTAAAAGGCAAAAAGAAAGTCGGAGTGCAGCCTTTTGTGCTCTAAGGGAAGGATGAGTTTCCTGTGAGTGAACAGCTAGCTGCCTTCCTTCCTTCCTCATATTTTGCTGCGCTGTTCCATACGGTTGTCACTAGTCACACGGAGCTAATTACATTTAAATTAATTAAACAAAAATAAAAATTCAGCTCATCAGTCACACCACCACATTTCAGAGCTCAGTTGCCATGTGTGGCTAATGGTTACCATTTTAGTGGGCATATAGAACATTTCCATCATCACAGAAAAGTTCTATTGGGCCGTTTGAATTTGAAGCATTAGGAGAAGATGCATAGGTTCTGGTTGTTTGAGAATCAGATCTCTAACAGACCTCAGGTGTCAGTTATCTACCCTCTCCCGGCTCTCCCCTTCTCATTTCTTGTCCCATTAGCCATGCGGTTTACACAAACAGCCAGGCTTTCTCTCCATCTCTCCCTCCTGCCCTCTGGCCGGCTCTTGTCCTTGCTCCACCCCACCAGTCCCTGGAAAACAAGCTGCACGAAAAACTTCCATCAACTTTGACCTAGTTTCCTGGTCAAATTCAGGGAATAAGGGAGGAGACGCCAAACTCTTGAACAGGTGAGAAAAGGAGGCAGCCCAGGTAAGAGTGAAGGAGAGAGTCACCATGGCAACAGGGAGTCAGAGGCTGACACCTTGGGAAAGAGAAACAGCCAGAAGAGAGAAGAGCTCCTGAAAATAAAAGACTGATGAAGGAAGATTGAAGTGGGAAGGAATCTTTTCAGTCTTTTTCAATTCACACTGATTTCATTAACTTCCAGGAGTCTGAGGTCTGTAATTAGCATGTGGAAGTCGGCAGAAAAGTCACCCCCCAAATTCCTAGATAAGGACCAGATCTGTCTGCAAAGGTTTAAGCCAGAAACCAGGCAAGTACGTTGACTTCTGAGGTTTCAGGGTTCTCATACCCGTCACCCCTTTAAGAATAAAAATCATTTCAATTAGAGGCGGACTTGTGGTATCTATCTTCTGTAAGTAAGAAATAGGAACTGCAGAAGCATATCCTAAGGGATGAGGGAGGGGTTAAATACTCAGCAAACATCTGAGTTATGATTATGTGTTTCTTCTATAGGAACTGTGCTAGGAACAGCAGAGATAAAAGATGGTAGCTGCCTTCAACCAATTCTCAGAAGTCTAGATCCTTAAGTCCTGAATGATTATCATCTTATAACTTACTGTATATGAACCAGGTTTAGCTGAGAAGAAACTTCAGCACGAGACCAAATTATAAAATAGGGAACCATAACCCTTTCCTTTCAGGTTCTCTCACCGATCTTTTTTCTGTGTATTTTGAGAGCTAATTTTATTTTTTAAAAGATGTTAATTTCTACACCCAATGTGGGACTCAAACTCACAACCCTGAGCCTCATACTCTGCCAATTGAACCAGCCAGGTGCCCCAAAAGCTCATTAAAAAACATTTTAAAAAAATCTTTAAGTATCTTCAAGTAAGTCCCAACGTGGGACATGAGCTCATGATCCCAGATCACCCTCCACCAACTGAGCCACCCAGGTGCCCCTGAAGAGATTAAAAAAAAAAAAAAAAAAAAAGTGCATGCACTCCAAAATCCAACGAATTTCATTCTGAGTTATCTACGGGTGCAGAAAACTAGCCTAGACCACCAGAATATCCCACTACAGTTTTTAGTTAACTAGAAAAAAGACTAAATGTAGCTAAAATTCCTTCCTTTTGCACCCCAAACCCCACCCCCGGACTACAATGATTAGGGTCAATAGGGAAGCTTTTCTCCACAGGATTTCCAAAAACGGGAATCACTAAGTAGGGGTAAAGCTCCTTCAGGCACACTTTCCAGTAAACTTCAAACACCACCTCACAGACAAGAAAACCATTTTTGCCATTAAAAAACTTTATTTTTATTTTTTACAAAGAATATCCCCCACTTGGGGTGAAAATATATCTGGTTAAGTACAAAATATAGTTTTTATCATACAAAAAGATAAACATTTACAAAACAAAAAAAACGAAACCGCTTTCAGCCCACATACTTTCTCAGAAGAAGGTGGAGCTCAGTGCTCTGACACAGGACAGTGAACAAAGTGCTAAGGCTGAGGGGTCGGACCAAGTGCTCAAGGGCTGCAGTTAGAGAGGACTGTCAACATGCCGGGTCTCCTAACACTGTGCAGGGAGCCCTGGGGGCTGTGGCGAAGGCGGCCTGCTCAGTTCTCATGGCAATGTCTGGAAGCTCTGATCACAGTGTTGGCAGCATCTTGATCTACAGTTCCTCGGAGGGTGTGGAGAAGTCACAGTGGGCGACGCTGATAGCAGCAACCCTTCTCATATAATTAAGAGCTGTTAGAATTACAGAATTCTGTACACTGGGACAAAGCCTCAAAAGTGAGGAATAACACTTTTTTTTTTTGTCATTGTGCTTAGCCTTAGAAACGTAGTAGACCAGTTTTAGCTTACATTTGAGATAGGGAAAAAAATTTTTTTCAAAAGGAACTAAAGTGCTAAGAATTATCACCTCAGAAGCAAGTCCAAGGAGTCACATGAAAAGAAAAACACATTCTCCCATATGAAAATGTTTGCAACAGGAGAATACAGTGCAATAGGCTCAAAAAATGGCTTTTAAGACCTTTGGTGGGGCATGGTTACAACTGCTTTAAGCCAGATTAAAGTACATTCAAAGCAAAGACAACCTTAGAGCTTCTTTTTAATTCACATGGGAAGCTCTTCTCCAGAAGTTCAAACCACATCAGTTCTGGAAGGTTTTTCTTTTCTTTCTGCTATAAGTGTAAAACAAAGGGCAACACTGATTTTAAGAACCTTCTTGTCCCAAAATTTTGGCCATGATTTTTTTTTTCCTTTTCCTAATTTGCTAAAGTGGCTCTGCTCCACATGGCACAAGAGTTCAAGATACAGAATCCCCTTCAAAAACCCTGGGGAAGACCATGTCAGGAGGCCATTTCTACCCCTTACTCAAACTTACTAAAAATGCCTTAATTTTCAAGATCTGAGAAAACAGGATGGGCCCGAATTTTTGTAGTGTGTTTTTAAACCCATCCAGCAAACACTCCCTATCACAACCTCTCCCTGGCTGAGGACGAGCGTGCACCATTTTAAGGCCCAGGAGGTCGCCTGCTGATCACCTCCTACACTGGGAGTCAGAGGCTGGGGTGGACCCATACCCCAATGGAGAGACTGTTGAGTCTCTGAAAAAGTAAGAGTCCAGGAAGAGAGGCAGAAAGAAACAAGTAAGTACAGCTGCTTCTTTTCTTCCACATGTTCACTGCACATTGTTGTTGAGAATGCAGGGATCCACCTGGGGGTGGGGGAGGCAAGAAGGGAGAGAAAGAAAAGACCATTTTAGTTTGGGTAAGAACTGACAGAACCACCCAGTTTAGCAATACCTCCAACTCAACTTCCTATGGAAGGTTTAAGACAAAACGTAGTGCTAAAATGATAATTCTCACCTCTGTGTAGGTAGGTGGTGGCATGAACTGGAATTCGGGAGCGTACATAAAAATAGGGCTGTCTTGAGGACTGTCTGTGTCATCTAGCAGAGGAGTGGTGGGGCTCTCCAATCGGTGATCTTCAGGAATGATATCCATATAGCAAGGAGGAGCTAGAAAAAAATTTAGGCATAAGAAGTCTGGCTGTGAAACACCTGACCATCACAATTTCACAAACCCAAGCAGGCCAAAGAGGAAGGATGGACATTATTAGGTCTGACTCACCTTCTGGGGTATCGGGGATGTTTAGATCTACCCAACTCATCTCAGAGCTGGTTCGGCTGGCCATGCTGGATGTCCGGCTGCTCAGACCTGACCGGCTACCAATTACGAGGGGCAGATCAAGGATGACTTTCTTGGAGCCGGGGACGCTGACATAGATCTAGAAAGGAAAAGGACAGTTTGTTAGATTACAGGTCTGGAGAAACCACTGCTATTTTGACAGAATAATCATCTCTCTCTGACTCCACCCACTCACCAGTAAGGAGTATTCAACTCGAAGGATGTTGCAGCCCAGGATAGAAGGCCTAATCTTCTGCACCCGAAGGCTCTTGCCACGCCACGATGCACAGGTTCCTGAGATGATATGATTGCCTCTGACCGATGACAGCTTCTGCGTCAACACTTTGGTTTGGCCATTGGCAAGGTAAGTGTGGCGGGCTACTATGGCAGCTTTGGGGACCACGATGCGGGAACATGTATTCTCAAAGTCAGCATGGATAGAAATCTCATCACCTAAAGAGTGAGAAAGGTGAAAACTTATTAGCTGATGCTTGGTGCAATTAGTGACTTTTCTCCTATCCCTAGCCCCTGCCCTCACTCCCAAAACCACAGTCCCTGTTTTATCAGTCTACCATTTTAAGTACTAGGTTTTTACCTTCACAGAATCCTTTTCTGTCAATTCGGGCAGAGACAGACACTCGCCCATCAGGAATGAACATGCAGGAAACTTTCTTCTCCTTTTTAGCAGACACAGGAGCCTATGTTGAATAGGAGTAAAAAGAGGTTTTGAGAATTTCTAGAGATCCTTTTTTTTTTTCCTTTCCACTTCCTTACCTAGAACAGGCAACTTTCCTTCCCACCTTGGTAATTTAGGGCTGAATTCCCTGAAGTGCTTCAATCTAATGCCTAAGACACTTAATTTATGATCCCCGAAACCCAAGAGAATAGGATTTTAAAATGAACCTCACCATTAAATCAGGAGTATTGACATCCACTAGATCCATCACTTCGAAAATTTTCTTGGTCTCTTGAGTGGGCTGGCTGGGGCGATCAAGAAAAGCCTTCACCCAGTAGTCTACACACCCATACTTTCCTTTGAAGGATGTTCCCAAAGGCCTGTTGGGGGAAAAAAGAAGCAGTTAATCTACAAACGCTCTCCAAGAACAGGAAGTGACCAAAGGCTGGGAAGAGTGTGAGAGATTAAAAAGTCCAAAGATGCATTCAGCAGACACCTACCCCTGAGGAAGCTCAAAGCCGAACTTGTACTCGTATTTGTTTCCAGGTCTCATGATCACCATCTCATTCTCACCTGAAAAGAAGGAAAAGCAAGTAGCCCATAAGTTTCTTGTTACACTTAAAATGCAGTTGTGCGATAAGGAGTTCCTGGGCAGCAAGCAAGTCTACTGTAGTTCCCCCACTTTTATCCGGTATGTTCTTAAATGAGATTCTGACGCATTTTGTTGGGCAAAAAGTTACAAAGCCCTGCAGTGATGACAGGCTACTATCATCTCAAACAGGAAGCAAGCAAAGAATAAGCAACTTATACATAAAAAAAAAAAAAAAAAAAAAAAAATCTTTAAATAGCTAGGACAACACCCCTCAGGATCACCTTCAGATCACAACACTGTAGGAAACTGTACAAATCACCATTTTTTAAGGAGTCTGCAAGTCAAAACTTAAAAAAAAAAAAAAGGAAGCAACACGAAATTCAAGCCGCTCAACCCGAGCAACTTGGAATATTTAGCAAAAGCTCCAACTGTCCGTTTCAACTCTTCCCGAATCAGCTTCCACCACCCTCCCGGCAGACAACGGGGCCACTCACCTGTGGGCTCGTCTTCCAAGAGAAGCGTGTCTTCGTAGCGCAAGTACTCGGAGGTCTGTTTGCACTGCTGGGATCCCTGCATCCACAGGACCTTCGCCACTCCGCAAGCCAGGATCCTGACAGCTTTGACTCGAGTGACTTCACAAACCTCCACTACCACCCGGCCAGCCACCTTCTCCCCACTGCCGTACACCTTTTCAGGGTCGTTAAAGACCACCTCAAAAGATTTGATCTTCTTGAACATCACCATGATTGGACTGGGTTGGCTTAACAGTTAAAAAACGGGGGAGAGAAAGAACAGCAAAAGTCCCAAATCCAAAAATTACAGAAAATTAAGGTTATCTCACTCTCCAACTCTCCACTAAAATGTGATGGAGATGTCAGGAAAACGTAAGCTGCGGGTTACGCCAAGGAATTTCCAGAGAAAAATCAGCTTTTTTCCCCCCTTTCCTCCAACAGCTGGAGGAGCTCTCCGGAGCTCGGCAGAGCCAGTCACGCACCTGGACCGAAGAAAGCAGTGTACAGTTGCTAGCGTGAGCCGGAAACTGTTTTATATAGTAGTCAGGCACCGCAGGGCCACGCGAGCGCTGGCCCGGAGGCTCGTGCTGCCCTCGTGCACAGCCCTCCCATTGGCTGCCCGGTCCTTGTTTACCGGGAGCCCAACCAATCGGCGAGGTCGCAGCGGCGCGTGGACACGGTGTGCGCCTGGCGGGGAAAATGGTTGTTGTGCACCGCCGCCTCGCCGGGAGGAGGGGGCGGTGGGGCTGCGAGCGGCTGCCCTCCGGCCCAGAGGAAGCGGGGCCTCTCTGACCCTAGAATTTATCGCGGGCTGGTGGCCATCGGAGGGTGGGTGCAAATGCTTCTGGGCTGGGAGCGGCGTTTGCGGCAAAAGGAAAATGTGCTTAGGTGGGAATTTCATGCCTAGCCTTAGCCAGCGCAATTAATTTAGGGGCGACTGTTTATTCCGGGCTCACAAGTCGCAAGTCCTGTGAAAAACAATCCCTTCACTCCAAGAATACTTCAGATCTGGGGCGGAGGCCAGGGAGCGCTGGTGTTACTGTTCAGGAAGAGACCCTTTGTCCTTCTCTTGCCCCGCGGCTCTGTCAGCACCCAACCGACTGTGAAAGAAAAGGAGAACTTCCACAAGTTGTAACCCCCCTTTCAGTCCTCAGTGGACAAACGGTATGCTCGGCCTTCTTCCTCCCTCTCTAGCCCCTCGGAGCCCCGGAACTGCGTGCCTGCGCTGTTCTCACTCCCTGTACCCTCTATTCTGTTCTCTGTGTTCTCTGGAACGTGGAAACAGGGCGTGTTCACATCCTGTTGGCTTTATCCCCTCGTCTCTTCAGTTTCTGCCTGCAAAGTTGAGGAACATTTTGTTTATGTTCCCCCCGGTTACCTATTACTCCTTAGTAAGGTGTGCTCTCTGGGCTCTGATTCTCTCTCACTCCCTACTTCTCAGGAAAGGAAAGAGGGGGAAAAAAAAAAAAAACGTTTCACTTGCTTCGCCTTCCTGAATTCCTTGCGCTCCTTCTTGTCTGCATCCCCTCTGAAACTCACTAAATCAAAGGTACGTTCCTAGATCTGTTGCTCACACTGTTCACAGCCTTCTAGTTAAAAGTTCTCTTGTTTGTAACCAAAGCGTCAGTGGAGAGATGGCTGTTTTCCTGCTTGAAGGCAGAGGGTTCCTATCTTTCAAAAATGTTCTTCGAAGCCCTTCAGAAATCCCAGTAAGGAAACAAGACAAAAGGGTCACCGGGACACTATATGTTCAAGATAAAAGAGACCCTGACTCCTCACTCTGTGTCGTCCTTTGGCTGCCACATAGGTTTCCCCCCACCCCACCACTGGGCCATGAGATGACTTAGGAGCTGACTCCTGAGAAAGTACTCGAAAATGCAATCAGAAAGACTTGCAGCAATACAGGGATTTCTCCCCACACCTTTGCTTCGATTCCTGGGCCTCCCTCATGTCTGTGTTGAGGTATCAGGAGATTATGACCTCATTTTTTTTTTTTTTTTTAATGCTAGAAAGAGGAAGATAGTGCTTCCAAGACTGAGATGGGGAAGTAAATGAGAAACATTAGGATATACAGAAATCCTATTGTCAGCAAAAAGAAGGCTATTCATCGCTGTTAAGGATCCTTCTTTCCTTCCTCATACACCATAACTGGGTTGACACCCTAAGGCTAACAAGTTACAACTCAGCACCACTATTAAGCAAGCTCAACACCCAGGCATCAAAACTCTGTTGGAAATCACACACACCCCATCAACCCTCAGGAACAAAAAAGGGAACATGTTGATCCTTGGGGTGTGTGGGTTTGAGGCGGCACCCTGGTTTAGAAAGTTAATCAACAAGCGACTTGTTTTCCAGGCTGTCAACAATATTGATTGAATTATCAGGAGTAGGCAGGGTAGGACTCTCACCAAAATAATTTTAAAAATTCAAAACTGTGTCTTCTGGGAGAACTTTTAGTTTGATGGGTATGAAAGTGTACATAGATATGAAACATCAAAATGTTTAGGAAGAAATACATGAGCCAAGTGCGTGGTATGTAGCCACATAAATTCTGAGGGGCAAGGAGGAGAGGTGGGTAGAAATAGACCAGGATGTTGTTGATTCAGGGCGTGTTAGAGAAAAGGGAATGCTGGTATTTATTTGGGCACATCGATGAAGGGCTGAATTTTTTGAGCTTTTAAAAATCATCAAGCAATTCTCTCTTGCTCTAAGTTTCTCTCTTGGGCTCAGTTTTTTTCTTTCTTTCCCAGTTTGCAGAACTCAGTACAGACCACTTGTTTGCGCTGTGCTGTGCTTGGGTTCCCTTCCGGGCCAAAAAACTATTTAGCCTTGGCAGTAAGCAGCTGCTGGCCAGGCCCCTGGCCAAGGCGTGTTCTGAAACGAAGCCCTCTTGGACAGAGTTGTTTACGACCTTTCACCTTATAACCCGGTATTCTGATTAAAATCTGCTCCCTGAGTCTTATTTCTCAGTTCCTGCATCAAAGAAAGAAAAATCTTGTAAGTTCCTGTCCCGAAAGCAGGGGACATACAGTTGTGGGGTGCGGTGGCGCAGTGGGGGAGGGGAGGGCAGGTCCAGGAGGAACAGCAAAGTAGGGCTAAGTCCAGGAGTTTTGCAAGTTAGATCATCTTTACCTGCACCTTCCCCACCCTCTTAATCTTTGTGCCAATAAAAAGCCCAATGGTGATTGTTGTTTGTTTTACTGTAGTTAGTTGAGTAAAGCCAGAGCTCTCAGGGAGGGAAGTGCCCTTCCTACTCTGTTCCAGCCAGGGTCAAAGTGCTGGCTGCATTGCTCTCTTCCTTAACTTCTGGCCTGATAGACACTTAGAACCCTAAAGTTCCTAATGGAGGACAAATCCCTTTGTCACCTCCACTCTGTGAACTTGCCTTTACCCGTGTCCATCAGGCTTTCCTACGTTTTTCCCTCGGCAATGTTAGTTTAGAGGCAAATAAAGGCCCAAAGGAAGTGTGGGATTCCAGACTGCTCAACTGTGGAGCATGCCTCTGGGTCAGGAATAAGAATATATTAATAATTGTACAGCGTCTTGAGTTCAGAGTGCCTTGTTTTGTCATTTATCAAGCACCTGTCATGGACCAAGTCCCTAACATAGTTATTTCAATGACATTTTATTTGTAAGTGCATCTGTCATCTTGTTCCAGAAAGGACTTAAGGTTAGATTATTTCATTGAATTCTCACAATAACTCTGTGACTCAGGGTTGATTAAGTCAGGCTCAGAGGGTTAAGTAACTTGCCTTGAGGTCACAAATTTTGTAAATAGAGCCACATCTTGAACCCAAGTTTGTCTGGTCTAAAGTATTGAACTCTTTCAATTTTCCTGCCTCTCAGTACCTTAACACATTGGTTGTAGTTTCTTTTGGTTTTTTAAGCTTATTTATTTTGAGAGACAGAGAGAGCGGGGGGGGGGGGGGGGGCGGTGGCAGGAGGGGCAGAGAGAGAGCAGGAGAGAGAGAATCCCAAGCAGGCTCCACACTGCCAGCGCAGAGCCCAGTGCAGGGCTCAAACTCAAGAGCCATGAGATCATGACCCTAGCTGAAACCAAGAGTCAGAAGCTTGGTACTGAGTCACCCAGGTGCCCCAGTGCTTTAACCCATTGTATCTTGTATCTTGTTTAATCCTACTGTAAAGGATTCAGGGCAAGACTCATAACGTTTTAGAGTTAAAGGGGACTCTAGCAGTCTTTAAAAAACAAACAACAGTGACAAAACAAAAAACAAGACTGAGGACATAAAGCTAATAACTGGTGGAGCCATTCTCCAAACCCTGGATTCTAAACACTTAACGTAGAGCTCTTGTCTCTACGACGCTTGGTGAGGGTTCTTGTTTTTTTTAGTTTAGATTTAATTATTAAAAATTCCTGATCTGGGGGCACCTGGGTGGCCCAGTCGGTTAAGCATCCAACTCTTGATTTTGGTTCAGGTCATAATCTCATGGTTCATGGGATCAAGCCCCATACTGGGCTGGGCACTGACAGTATGGAACCTGCTTGGGATTCTCTCTCTCTCCCTCTCGCTCTGCCCGTCTCTTGTTCATGCTTGCTGTCTCCTTCTCTCTCACAATAAAAATAAAATAAAATAAAATAAAATAAAATAAAATAAAATAAAATAAAATAAAATAAAATAAATAAAATAAAATAAATAAAATACAAAACATTTTCTTCAAGGTTTCCAGAGTGGTTTTTTTTTGGCCTTATTGTCCTTGACTCCTATATAATTTGAAAACTGCCATCTTTTAAAACTGTAAGAGTTCATCTTGACTTTTAGACTTTCTCCTTTTCTGGCAACTTTTTTTTTTAAATTTCTTTTTAATGTTCATTTATTTTTGAGAGAGACAGAGACAGAGTGTGAGCAAGGGTGGGGCAGAGAGAGATAGAGGAAGACACAGAATGTGAAGCAGGCTCCAGGCTCTGAGCTGCCAGCACAGAGCCCGACACGGGGCTCAAACCCACGAACCGTAAGATGGTGACCTGAGCCGAAGTCAAACCCTTAACTGACTGAGCCACCCAGGCGCCCCTCTGGCAATTTCTTTTTTCTCTGCCCCCTGAAAGCTTTTCTTGAGGACTTGTCCTTGGCCCTCTTCTTTTCTTCCTTTACATTTTGCTCTTCAATTTGCCCATCTGTATATCACTTGTGTCAAATTTATACTATGCCTTTAGCTTGTCTCCAGAGTTGCAGCTGGCATCTCAAATTCACCTTGTCCAGTGTAGAATTCATCATCTTGCCCCGCTGTGCTCAAATTCAGTTCTTCCCTTTAATACTTTTAATGGAACCATTATATACTCATTTCCCAATGAACAAGGTTTCAAATCAAGGAATTGCTTTTGATTCCTTCCTCTATAACAGTCCCCACATCCAATCAATTGCCAAATTCTGTAGAGGCCATCTTCCCAGTGTTTCTAGAATTTACTTCTTGTTTATTATTTCACTGCCCGGCAGTCTGGTTCGTGTCCTTGTTACTTTTGCCTCGATTGTTTTAATACCTTGTAATGATCTTTCTGCTATAATCTGTAGACCACGACTAGATTAATGTAACAGAATTTTATTCCTGTCTGTTTCTGTGATGCTCCAAGACTCATTGATTACTGAATCAAATCCAAATGCTTCAACCTGGCCTTCACAAATTGACCTCATCCCTGCTTTCCAGTCCATTTCCCACTACTTCCTCATGAATGTGCCCTCTACCTTGGCCAAACCTGAGTACTCAGTGTTCCCCTGATACATCCTTCTCTGCCTCTGTGCCTTTGCTAACGCTTTTGTCTCTACCTGGAATACCTGATCTTCCTCCCCCACCTCTGAATTTTGAAGTCCTATCCACTCTTCCACAGACAGCCAAATGACTTTTCCTCTCTGAAACCTGTCTTGATTCCCAATCGCTTCATCTTTCACCTTACAACCACACAGAATTTCGCTCTCTTTTGAGTGCTCCATGACACAAATGTTATTTATATTTCTCATACAAAACCTACATGTAAATTTCCTTTTCTGTCCTAGATAATGAATTCCTAGAGAGCAGGAACTCTGTCCTCTTTTATCTTTGAATTCTTCATAGCATCTAGCAGAGTACATTTCATAGAGTAAGTATATTATTGAATACAAATTGAATTGATAGACTGGAGTGTACCTCTAGAATACAGTATACCACTAATCAGAACCTAGTATTGTTTCTTATCAGTGTTAGACTTTAAACTTCAGTTCTCTCTGCTATACTGTAACTTAAATAACCAGTCCCTCCTCAAAGCCTATGGCCCAATCATGTGTCAGGGCAAGGGTGGTAAGGAAGTGAGAGGCGATGGTTTGTTTTTCTGGGGAGAAAACCCGGCTATGTTGATATTTATAAGCATGAAAGAGATGGGACATTGTGTGCTTAGCCCAACTTCCTCTTTTCTAAGAAATTTTTTCTTGCACAATTTGGTAATCCATTTGGCTCAGCTCTGCCACCCAGTGGGTGAACTAATGTACTGTCCAGATCTTTAGTCCAAGGATTGTCTCGAATGCACGGAAGCTTTTCTGAGACCTGAAACCCTGAGTAACGAAGATGATTCTTTGATTGTGAGAAGAAGGAACAGAGGAAGGAATATGAAATTCGTGACTGAGAGGAAGAAACTGTATATTAAACCAGTTTTCTTTTTTTTTATCCAGACCGACATTTAACAATACTTTGTTAACAGCATTTTAGAGTGTACATAGAGCTATTTATACATGTGCATTATTAAGCAATTGCATAAACATTTGATTCATTAAATAAGCAGGGAGATATTTTGCAGAAGAGAATATTATGATTCAGAGAGCTCAAGTGATTGCCTAGGGTCACACAGCGAGGATAAAATTCACGTGACATATGGCTGAAAGATTTCTCAAGTAGTGCATCTCTGATCCTTAAAAAAAAAGAACAGAAAAGAAATTTCAGGGGGTACCTGGGTGGCTCAGTCGGTTGGGCAGCTGGCTCTTGATTTCAGCTCAGGTCATAATCTCAAGGTTTGTGGGATCAGGCCCATGTTGGGCTCCATGCTGCTTGGGATTTCTCTCTCTCTCTCTCTCTCTCTGCCCCTTCCATGCTCTTGCACACTCGCGTGTGCTCTCTTTCAAAATAAATAAATAAACTTAAAGAAAAGGAAAATGCATCTCCTTTGTAAAGATTTCTAAGATTTCTACAAGCAGATTTAATTTCCACCTTCTTTGTATCCCTACAGTATGTTGGACATAAGATTCTATACATTATGAATATTGATCATTTATCTTGTAATTATCTGTTTGTCTGTTTCTTTCCCCCTAAACCAAGTTCCCCAAAGGTTGTCTTATGGGCTGCACAATTTAGGTGCTTCAACAATTCTAAGGAAGGTTAAAAATCAATCAATAGGATTATTTTAGCTTGATCAGCTAATGTGTACTATAAATAGCCCAACCCATTCCTTGTCTTTCTGGTTCTCATTTGTTCTCTAACACTGATGGTGTTCCCCTGAAGTTGTAGCCTTGGCTGTGGTGGGTGCAGGGCTGTATCCTCCATGTAGAGAAAATAACACCATAGCAGAATATTTTCTGTTTCAGATGCTGTAGTTTTACCAAAGGGCCCTTCAATTCTTGGCTGGAGTGAGGTGGGGTGGGAGGGCAGAATGAAATAACTGATAGATTTTTTTTTAATCTGACAACTCATTTCTTAGAGGGAGGAGTTAAAGAAAAGTGCTATATCAAAGACTGATTACATGAAGATATGGAATATAAATACAGTGGAATATTACTCAGCCATAAAAAAAATGAGATCTTGGGCGCCTGGGTGGCCCAGTCTGTTAAGCATCTGACTCTTGATTTAGGCTCAGGTCATGATCTTGCGGTTCACAAGATCAGGCCTCGTGTCTGGCTCTATGCTGCTAGTGCGGAGCCTGCTTGGGATTCTCTCTCTGTTCCTTCCCCACTTGTGTGAGCTCGCTGTCTCTCTCTCTCTCTCTCTCTCTCTTTGTCTCAAAAAATAAATAAAACTTAAAAAAAGAGAGATTTTGCCATCAGTGACAACATAGATGGACCTACAGAGTATTATGCTAAGTAAAGTAAGTCAGAGAAAGACATACCATATGATGCCACTTATATGTGGAATCTAAAAACAAAACTAATGAATGAACAAACAAATAAGGAGAAACAGACCCATAAATACAGATGGTTATAAAAGGGGAGGGGGTGGGGGACGGACAAAATGGGTGAAGGAGTGGGAGGTACAGGCTTCCAGTTATAGAATGAATAAGTCACGGGGATGAAAGTACGGCTTAGGGAATATAGTCGATGATACTGTAATAGTGTCCTTTGGTGACAGGTGGTGACTACCCTCGTGGTGAGCATAGCGCTTACTTATTAACTTGCTGAACCACTATGTTGTACACCTGAAACTAAGACAACATTGTGTGTCAACTATACGTGTGTGTATGCATATATGTGTATGTATATATGTAAATACAAAATATTGGTTCTTTGAACCAATAGCAGACAATGATTCCAAAATCATTAGCCCTGTAGCGAAGGCAGAGTCCAGTTATCTTGCCGGATTTCTCTTTCACTTTCTCCAAGCCCACCCTCCATTCACAAGTTTTATCTCAGGAAACATATGTAACTTATTTCTTCCTATTGGGAAGGATGATGAATAATTTGGTTTGGGAGTAGGCAGAAAAATTGAGGAAGGCCTTTTATTTTCTAGTGGCTTTGCCTTCTTTCCTTTCCCTAGTGCTGGTACAGTTTCCTGGCACTGATTTTTGAGAACTGTAATTACTGGACCACAGAAATTATCTTATTGAGGGCTTACCAAAAAACATCAGTCCTCATGCCTCACTGAGGCGTTCAGTAGAGTCTCTTCCAATTCTTGTAGCCTGTTTATCTAGTATTGACTTTATATTTCTAGGTGATATGTTTCTTCTTTCCATTCTTAATTTAGAAATAGTAGACATAGCGTTGACTTTTTTGTTATAGTAATTGAAATGTCAGCTTTCACATCATGTTGTATACCTGCCTTCTCTTTCCTTTCACCTCATCCTCCTAATATGTATATCACAGTTTTGGCTGTATCAACAGCCAGTGTTTACATTATTGCCTCTGCGTAAATAATATCCTCTGTGGACCCAGGTAGTATATTTTCATTGTTTCATGTCTTGAACAACCCTTTGTTGAAAAGTTATAATCATTTATTTAAACAATTTATTGATTTAACTGTGTACCTATCTTCAGTTTATTCCTGAGATTCCTGAAATGCCTATTGTGTCAAATGTTTATTAGAATTTTTTCTCAAATGACCAACATACCTAATAATCTAAGAAATCCATTTTTCTTTCTCAGGGAGACTTGCCCCCGCCCCACCGAGTAATTCTTTCTAGTCACCACCGCCACCTGCTGACTGTTGTTGGAAGAGAAAGATGGAATTCTGAGGGGCAGGGCTGATGTTTTTAAGCCAGAAAATGGCCTTTTCTAAAGGTAGCTGACCTTTAGAATGACTTCATCTGAGGAAGGAATGAAATCATGAAATATTCTCTTTTCCTTGATCCATTATCCTCCTCTTTTCCTTTTCTAGAAGAAGAAAAGTCTGTTCTAATCTTCCTTAGGTTTTCTTTTTTGTTGTTTTGTTTTCTAATCTTTCTTTTGATACTGGGATCATTCTGAGCCTTTGTCTGATCCAACAAAGGAAAAGGGGAAGATGGGGTACCTGTTTTTAAAAAAAACTACAGCTTGGGGTGCCTGGGTGGCTCCGTGGGTTAAGTGTCTGACTCTTGATTCTTTGGTTCAGGTCATGATCTCACAGTTTGTGGGTTCAAGCCCCGCATTGGGCTCTGTGCTGATGGTGCAGAGCCTGCTTGGGATTCTCTCTCTCCCCTTCTCTCTGCCCCTCCCCTGCTCTCTCTCTCTTTCTTTCTCTCAAAAAATAAAATAAAATAATTTTTTTAATTACAGCTTTATTGGGTATACTTGATGTATAATAAACTACACATATTTAAAGTATATAACTTCATGGGTTTTGACATACATATACTCATGAGATTGCTGCCACAATCAGGTTAATGAACACGTGACTCTCAAAATTTCCTCTTGCCCCTTTGTAAACCATCCCTTCCCCCTTCCCCCTTTTCACCCATTTCCAAACTATGTATTAGTTTGCATTTTCTAAAATTTTATAAAAATGGAAGCACACAGTATACACTCTTCTTTTGTTTGGCTTCTTTGCTTGCATGATTATCTTGAGATTCATCATGTTGTTATGTGTACTAGTTTATTTCATTTTATCGCTGACTGATATTCTGTTGTATGGGTTAATACAACTGGTGTATCCATTCATCTGTGAATGGACATTTGGGTTGTCTCCAGTTTCTAATTTTGTTGGTTATTACAGAGAAAACTGTAACGAACATTTGTATGCAAGTCTTTGTGCTGACATGTTATCCTCATTTCTCTTGGGTCAATACCTAGGAGCGGAATGTTTAGATCATATGGTAGCTGTATGCTTGGCTTTAAAGAAATTGCCAAACTGTTTTTACGAAGTGGTTGTACCATTTTACATTCGCACCAGCAGCTTGTGAGAGCTCCACTTCTTGCCAACACTTGATATGGTCAATCTTGTCAATTTTAGCCATTCTAGTGGTTGAGTAGTGTTTTCTCATTGTGACTAATTTGATTTGCATTCCCTTCGTGACTAATGATGTTGAGCATCTTTTCATGTGCTTATTCCAAGCTACCCATTTTTAAATACTCCCTTGTAATAGGGCTAACCTTAAGTTTGGGCAAAGGAAACAGTGTTACATGACAGGTACCATGAAAGAATCTCATTTACCATTTGGCTATGAAATTCTTGACTGACTTGAAATTCCCACACCTGAGAGATAAAGTTACTCTTTTGAGTTAAGAGAACCAATATAAGGAGCACTTTAAAAAAAAAAAAATGTTTATTCATTTTTGAGAGACAGAGACAGAGCGCAAGCAGGGAGGGACAGAGGGAAAGAGAGAGACACAGAACCTGAAGCACACGGGGCTCAAACCCACGAACCAGGAGATCATGGCCTGAACCGAAGTCGGACACTTAACCCACTGAGCCACCCAGGCACCCCAGGAGCACTTTCTAAAAAAAGAGTTTTTGAGGGAAAATGCCTGTGTGAAGGGACAGCCTTGGACACCACCATCTCCCCCATTCTCTTCCATTAGAACAGATGGTTTTCTAGATCCCCTACAGGTTTCAGAAAGTGTGAAGACTGTGATTTGAGGGAGTGGCAGAGTGGCTGTAGTGCTTAGAGGATACAGAGAGGAGGGAAGAGGGGATAAAGACATGCAAAAAGATTTGAACTGGCAAGCCAGATAACACACCCTGCCTGGTAAGCCCTGGGGGTATCCAGGGGGTTTATGGTCAGGTGGGTGATACTGAGAGAAGAGAAGTGTGAACAATGAAGTCAATAGAACAACTTCTATTCTCAGTTTTCTCTTCTACAAACTAGATCCCTTCAACTTTGGGCTTTTGTTCCTCCTCTCCCCAGCTCTCCCTTTGGGCTTCTGATGACAAAAGGAAAAAGTCGTCTGTGCCCTGTTGGCAGCCACAGCTCCACTTCCTTGCCCACCTCCACACCCAGAATCTTTAATGGCCCTCTGTTTCCTTGACAACACAGCATAGTGGTTAAGAGTTAAGGCTCTGGAGCCCAACGCCTGGGTTCGACAATTATTGTCAATTAATTAATTACTGCTATACCCTTTATTAGCTGTATGATTGTGGGCAAGTTGCTTAATCTTGTTATACCTCAGTTTCCCTATATAAAAGTAAAGGTGAGACTATTAACCTTCCTTAGAGAGTTGTGAGAATTAAATGAATTTATGTTTTTAAAATGTTTAGAACATTGCCTGGTAGGTTTTAAGCTCTAATAAATGTTAGCTATTAATTTAAACTCCTTGGACCCACTTTCAAGATGCCTGCTAATTTGGCCTCTGTCCATCTACTGTTCTATGCCTTTACTTCCTATCTATTTCATTTGAGTTTTGCTGGTTTCCTCACTGAATCATGAATCTATGCATAACTCCAGGTGGTTTCCATTGCCCCGGCAGGTCCTTAACAATTCAAATCCTACCCAGTCATCAAAGATCACTTCAAATCCCATCTCTTCTATTACCTCTTCTTTATTATTTCCTTAGTTCGAATCAACTACCTTCCCATCTGAATTCATTGTACCACAGAATGTAGGGGATAACTGCACACTCATCACTCCTTCATGTGAATCAGTTGTGTCTCCCTAATAGCCTGTGAGCATCCTGGGGGCAGAAATAATATCGGATACTGCTGAGCTGTCTTTCAATGGAGTGAATACATTGCTTGTACTCCATTTCAAGCATGTGTAAAGAGATTCGGCATAGGCCACCGAAGAGGGTGTGAAGAATTCATCGCTTTAGTAACAGATCATTTAGGGGCGGGATGCCGGCTTCTTTCCTATCTGTGCCATCCTCCAAAGGGTCCAGACGATCCTCCTAAGATCCCGACGACCCCCACTTCACTTCTGAACCGAGAAAGCAGGACACATCTTACCCACTTATATTTGTCAAATAAATTCCATCTTTAATCATTTCCTCCTCTTTCCATTTTCCAAGAGAAAATATCATTAGATCTTTGAATCTCTCATAGGTAGTGATCGCGTGTTCCTCTCTCAATTCTTTCCTCTGAAAAGTCTAAATCCTTAAGTTTTCTACTGATCATCAGGACCCCTATAACGTCGACAGTTGTTGGGGTGATTTCAGGAGTAGGTGGAGTACAACAGTTTGCGGATCATAACTGGGACTGGAAAAATGGACAAAGAGCCCCCACAGAGGTCTAGATTGCAGAAGCTTTGCCCAGAACCCTTATTCCGTGATCATTTCAGTCCAGGACTGCAGCCTTATCTGACTCTGTTTAAATGGCATTATTTCACATGTCTGCTGGTGACCACTGTTTCCTTCCATGATTCTTTATGTTCTTCTCTGCCAGCCTCTATGCCCACATCATTTCCAACCCAATCATGGGGTTGCTGGCCACGTTACTGAATGCAAAGCCACAGAACAAAGAGCCCACTCCAAATGAGTGGGGCTAGGAGGGTTCCCGAGGAAAGAGGAACCCCAGCATCCGAGGGGAAGAGGTGCAGCTTTTCTAAGTCCGGCAGGAAGGCTCGGGCATCCTCCAAAGCCGCCTGAGCTGCCACAGTGAAGTTCGGGTCACCAGAGATCAAAACATCAAAGACACAGGAGTGGAAATAAGCATCTTCAACTGGCAGCCCTTCCTTACACAGCCGTCTGGCGGTGTCAATGGTCAGAGCTCCCCGGCGGCTGCGCTCTGAGCGAGAGAGTCGCTGACTTGGGGGGCACCCCCCAACACAGAGCTGCAGGTCTTGCTCAGCTGAGAAGGCCCGGGCCACGTCCTCTGCTACCTTGATGGAGAAGGAGAGCTGCCCAGCTGTCTGCCGGATGATTATAGTTGTGCCAATATAGGCGGCTCGGATCTCCACGTGGTTCCCAGGGTTAGCAGTTCCAATGGACAGACTGGACCCCCCGGGTCGGTCACCTCCATTGATAGAGCCATCTTCAAAGGCTGCTGGAAGATTGTCCACCTCAGCCTGGTAGACCTTCTGATCAATGCATTCCTGCATGTTCTTAAATATAATGGTGAGCTGTGAGGGCAAGAGGGAAAACAGTTCATTTTGGGCTGAGTGCTCCCATCCCTCGGCAGTCAGGCCTCACCCACAGTCAGGGACTTGATCTCGGCAGAGACTCGAGGCTTGTCGTAGCCCTCGCTCACTCTGATCCCTTCTCTGGTACTCCAGTATTGCCCCATCCCTGCTCAACCCCTCCCCCTCCTTTTGGCCTCAATCTCAGCAACTCAGAAGACAAGGTTTCCCTTCTGTAACTTCTCAACCTAGGGCTCCTCAGCTCTCCTCTCAACGTTCTCTTGTGTCTTCTGCATTTGAGTGAAACTCCCAGCGAAGGAAAGTGACTTAAGGAAAGAGTGCTTGGGGCGGGGGGGGGGGGGGGGGGGGGGGGGGGGGGGGGCAGGAGATGCAGGGGAGGTGGAGGAGGAAAGGGAATAGCGAGCATTGCTGTGCCACAGTTGGGGGTGGGAGGGAGTGGTACCGTGGGCGACCATGAGAGGGTCTGGAGTTGCTGCTGAGTCCCTGACCTTCCGGGTGGCGGTGGCGTTGGCCCCCGATGCCACGGGGGAGCTGGTGGCCTGGACAAAAAGGAAGTCATTATCCAGCAGGGGCCAAGCTCCTTGGACACGGCACGTGTGAAAGTGGTGGTGAAAGCTGCGCACGTGGGGGTCCCCGAAGGAGGCGCAATGCAAGAAGCCCGGGGGACGGCCGTGCAGCCGGGAAAACTGGCCTTCATAGTCACAGGGGTCCGGGGCTGGGGGGCCGGAGGAGCGGGCGGGGCCTGCGCCTGGAAGGGCGGGGCCGCGGGCCGGGGGCGGGGCCGTGGGGCCCTGGCGGGAGCAGTTGTGCTGGATCATCAGGTCTTCGATCCCGTGCACCGCCGAATGGAAGGCCAGGTCCCCGCGGCAGGTGCGGGCGGTGCGCCGGGTGCAGAGAGCGTAGGAGCGGAGGGCTCGACAGAGGCCGCCGGAGCCCACCCCTCCACCTCGGCCCCCTCCTCCTGCTCCTCCTCGCAGGGCTCCCGGTGACCTCCCACCTCTAAGGCTCAGGGTGGACGATACATACTCAGCATTGCAGCGGAGGATCTTGCATTGAGAATGAGCTGAGGACAAAGGCAGAGGACTGTGAGACGGCCCCCGGATCCCCCCGTAACTCTCCCCAAACTGGTGAAGGGGATTCCAGCTGTTTCTAAAACCCAACTGATCTCCAGCCCCCAGCCCCCTAGTCCTGTGTTCACTCAGTCTTGCTAAAAACGTGTGAGCCCGTCAGATCTCTTCCCCCTGTGGATTAAGCGCTTTTCCAGGGCTCTTCCCCAAGGCGAATGGGAAATTAAAAAAATATCTGCTTGAGAGTCCGGCGAGTGACTGGAACCCCCCAGCGCCCGTCCTTTCTCCTCACACGGGGTCACCTGCCCACCCTTGCACAGCAGCGGACCCTCCAGGTTCCCCAGCCCTTCCCTAGCCCTTCCTTACCATGTCCACAGAGGAGCAGCAGGAGGGTGAGAGTGCTTAGAGTTGGGGGGCTGCCATGGGGGGACCGGCCTGGATCCCCCATACCTATCCGGCCAGGTCCCCCCAGGCTCCGGCTCTTTCCAGCTGATGACCCTCCTACCTAGTGAATTTTGACCGGACTTCCTGTAAGGGACTGAAAAAAGAAATTTGGTCGGGCATGGGAAGAGAGAAGAGTTGAAGGTCATTCAGGATGATGTGCAGAGAATCTGGGAAGATCAGGTAAAGGACTAGCGGCTGGAGTTTGGGGAGAATGGGGCTCCCCAAACGGTATGTGTGGCTGTGAAGCCTCTGTGCCCTGCTCTTGTGGCCACTTTCAGGTCCCTTATGCAATACCCTGAGGTGGGGGTGGAAGGAAGGTTGACTAGACTGCTGGGGCGGGGGGGGGGGGGGGGGGGGCGGGTAGAGCAGAGTCCACTGTATTGCCCCACGCTAAGCTATCAAACAGCAGAAGTGTCAAAAATAGAGGGATCGTGAGGATGGAACAGACTCCAGTCGTCCCAGTGGGCTCCTCAATAAAATTAGGATCTGGAAATACTTCAGAAACATACCTCTTATTTGCCCCTCCCCATCTGGGGAGGGGGAGCACCCTCCAGGGGTCACTCATTTCTCTTCCTCCTTTGTGTCAGAAGTTTTTGCAAGGAGTGAGGGTGGTATACGCACATCTCTCTCTCTGGAACATCAGTATTCGGATGAAAAGGGACCGATCTCTTTCATCAACTGAGCTGAGACTATATAAAATCCTCTCTCATGGAATAGTGGGATGCAAACCAAGCATGCAAATCAATATTTGTTTGTGCTGAGTCCACAGTTCTTGTATATATATATATATATATATATATATATATATATATTTTTTTTTTTTTTTTTTTTTTTTTTTTTTTTTTTTTTTTTTTACTTTTCCAAACCTGACTGAAGAACCACTCTTTTCATTAATCTTCTCCCTGCAGAAGTTCTCAGGCCTCTGATGAGGACAGGCCTTGGGGAGGGGCTGAGTTTCTCCTGCCAAACTCCCCTTTCTCGGGGTAAGGATGTGGACTGAGGTAGGAGTCATGCAGGAGGGAGAAGAGGATGGTGAGACTACAGTGTGGGCATAAATAATTTACAAGAATAGCCCCCAGCCTCGGAAGGCCGATGTGAAGGGCACTGTGGAGTAGAAGCAGGGTAGAAGGGTATCAGTGACTAATCATCTGAGGCTAAATTTGGCTTTGGTGAGAAAACCACAGAATAGGGGATATGGGAAACTCCTAAAACTTCATCAGAAGTCTGAGGCTACAGGGTAAGGAAGGAGCTAAAACAGGCAGAGGAGAGGTGGAAGACTAAACTTCAAGAGGCCAGTGGGCAGCAGCCAGAAAGAAATAAGACAGGAGGAGAAATGGAGACAGGCACCTTGGTATGAAAGAGATCCTAGCTTCTGGCCCAGAGACATTCAAGTAGGTGTTGCAATTTTATGAAAGCCTAACTTCATTCCAAAAGCTTATTAAAGGAATTGCAATTTCATTTTGACTTACTGTTTCCAGGGGTCAAACATTACTCTGATATCCAATCCTCCAGCCATGACTGCCTACTCTGTCCGTCAGCTCCGGCCAGGGGTTCCCCCGTCTCTTTCTCCATGTCTCCCCCAGGTCCCCAGACCGGCTGCAATCTCACTGAGGTCAGGGAACCAGAGAAGGTTTGGTGTGGGGGGAAGGTGGAGTAAATGGCTGGCCAGAGTACTGGACAGCTGAGCGGGGGAGGGAGGTGGCTACTGAGTTGACTGTTTTAAAAATAGCTAAGTCCAAAATCCCAGGAACGTTAGTGGGGGTAGGGTATGGGGTGGGGGGAGAGTAGGAGGATTAGAAAGAATATGGAGTATAGGGTGCCAAGTGGGGAAGGGGGGGAGAGAAATATCATAGGCAAGTCAGATATCCACTTGCAGGTTATGTGACTCTAGTCACTGCCTACTCCAGGCAGCCCTCCAGCATTCTCAGTAACGAGTTCCCGGCCTTTAAAAACTAGAGTGAGAAATTACATACCTTTCTTTCACCACCCTCATCTCTGCTATATTGAATATTGCATTTAGTTTCTACAGAAC
This sequence comes from Panthera pardus, assembly GCF_024362965.1. Classification (NCBI taxonomy): domain Eukaryota; kingdom Metazoa; phylum Chordata; class Mammalia; order Carnivora; family Felidae; genus Panthera; species Panthera pardus. The sequence goes on along the minus strand of NW_026526666.1, from coordinate 3,059,556 downwards.
ATATCTAGGAGGTAGCTGCCTTTAAATGAGGTCGATAGCAGAGGCAGTTCACAGCCCCTCCCCCTCTGCGCAGAGTATTTCAGAAGGACGAAAAAAGCCAGCTGTCCAGAGAAGAAATCTGAGCTCTGAGTTGCTTAGGACGAGGGTTTGTTTCAGTCGACTGGTCCAGATCCTTGCAGCTGTCTATCCCCCCGACCTCCTCCATTTCATTCCCTTAGTTTATATAGCAATGCCGCTTCCCTCCCTCTCACTGATACAAGCACAAAACGTAAGCTCCTGAGTTGTTAGGGGAGGAGGCTAACATAGGCAAAGAGGGCAAGAAGGAATAGGGATAGAATTTTTTGAGGATTACTGATCGACAGGGGAGGGGGACTTGGACAGAGAAACTGAGAGAAAAAGAGATTCAGAAAGATACTTTTGTGGAGTAACATAATCTTGTGACCTTTTAAGATATTGCAACCAAGGATTTAGCCATGTCATATTTTTGCAGCCCTAGGCATCTGGGGTCACCATCTCTTATACTTGCCAAGCGAAGTGAACACAAAGGCCGTCCAAATAGTGCTACTAAGGCATTTGATTAATTGATTTTGCATCTAATTCAGCATCTAGAGATCTACACAGTATTCTCTTTTTTATGCAGATATTTCTTTATTATTATTATTTTAAGTTTATTTTTGAGAGAGACAGACAGTGTGAGCAGGGGAGGGGCAAAGAGAGAGAAAGAGAGAGAGAGGGAGAGAATCCCAAGCAGGCTTCACGATGCCAGCACAGAGCCCAATGTGGGGCTTGAACTCATGAAACCATGAGCTCATGACCCAGGCTGAAAACAAGAGTCCGATGCTTAACCAACTGAACCACCCAGGTGCCCCTTTGCATATATTTCTGAAAAATTTAGATTTCTCTCAACTACATGAGTCCCTAGCACAAGGATTGCATTACAAAAATGTAAAATGTCCCCAACCAAACTATTCAAGTGATTTTAAAACACAATCATTTGTGACATCCCAAGTGGGATCCACTCTAAGGACAAAAAGAAATGCAAAAAGATTTTCAAGTAGTGATATTGTTGGTGGCAGTGTTGATATTGTTATTCTGCAACTATCACGGGTGAACTGTGGAATAAAACAAACAAGTATTAATGACAGTGTCTTTGTGAACCAGGAGTTTTGGTGTAGGATAAAGAGATACAGATTTATCATTGATGAAGTTAAATAAGAATTCTGTAATTCTGAATTTAAATTGGAAATATAACTGTGAGCTCAAGGCATATTCTATCCTAAAACATTTCCTAGCTTTATGGTGAAAAGGCCTAGAAACAGTAACCCAGTAGCAATGACACCCCTACATTTGAACTGAGCTTTCTAAACACCATTTCGCACTGAAAGGAACTCCTTAGGGAAATGGATGATTTCAGGTATCGTCCAAGATAAGCAAGGAAGCCTTCAAAAACTATTAGGATTGGGGGCGCCTGGGTGGCTCAGTCGGCTAAGTGTCTGACTTCAGCTCAGGTCATGATCTCATGGTTCATGGGCCTGAGCCCCATGTCGGGCTCTGTGCAGACAGCCCAGAGCCTGAAGCCTGCTTCTGATTCTGTGTCTCCCTCTCTCTCTGGCCCTCCCCTGCTCATGCTCTGTCTCACTCTCTCTCAAAAATAAATAAACATTAAAAAATTTTTTTTCTTTAACTATTAGGATTGTATCAAAAGGACTCAGAAGCAACTAGAGTAGGTCCCACTGGCCAAAGATGGGACAATTTGAGTGTCAAAATGGATACTATTTGCATATTTGATATGTTCAACCATCATATTTGTAGCAAATATGTTTAAATCAATGAGTTCCCAATGATACTTAAAAACACAAACTCATTATCGGAGAATTCTAGGGCTCAACTCAGTATTTTGAAAACTGCTAGTAACTGGAAAGAACCAAGAATTCATCCTGTTTTTCCCGTGGGAATTCAAGATGAGGGGGAAATTTCTCTTTGTAGAAGTTTTCCAGCGAATAAATGAAGAAGGAATGGCATAATTACAAAATCACCATTTGGAATGAATGTATCTAGGCAATGATCAACAATTCAGCATGAAAGGAGAGACAAACATTATGTCCTCCAGAGCATGGGTGGAGTACAAAATGCCACCTATTGAAGCAGCCTTGCAAAAAAAAAAAAGCCCTTTCAGTCTGAATCTGATCTAGTGTAAAGATAACTACTAATTCACAGGGAATACAGGAGATATAAATGATACCTCTGAGGCGCAAATCCAGATTGTGGGAATACTCTGAAGGAAAATTACTTCGGCTTTCTAACAAGTTGAAGAAGAACGAAAAAGAAAAGGAGAGAGAACTCATGTATTAAAAGAGACTTAAGAGGCATCAAACAGTTGCAGAGTGTAGATTTTATTGGATTCTAATTCAAGAAAGCAAATAAACAAAAATTATGAGACAATTGGGGAAATTTGAAGGCTAATGAACAGTTAATGGATACTTGATTTATAAAGTCGTCTGTGTGATAAGCAGTACTTTTAAAAAAGCAAGTGCTTATCTTTTATAGTTACATCTTGAAATATTTGCGGATGAAATGATAAGATAGCTGGAATGCTTATAGGTCGGGAGAAGTGATAAAATGAGATTGAAACATGAATTGATAATTGTTCAAAGTGGGTGGTGGATACTCAGGTATTCATTATACCAGACTCTTTCTTTTTGTAAATGTTTGAAAATTTCCATAATAAAGCTTTAAAAAATTTTTTTTAATGTTTATTCATTTTTGAGAGACAGCCAGCAGAGGAGGGGCAGAGAGAGAGGGGGACACAGAATCTGAAGCAGAATCTGATCTGACAGCTCAGAGTCTTGACTCAGGGCTAGAACTCACCGACCAGACCACGAGATCATGACCTGAGCTGAAGTCAGATGTTTAACCGACTGAGCCACCCATGTGCCCCCATAATAGAACTTTAAAGTCAGAAATTATCTGTAAGCCCATTGAGTGTGTGTGTGTGTGTGTGTGTGTGTGTGTGTGTGTGTACTCAGTTGGTACTGGAGCAATTTGACCATCATCCTTGTCAAAGCCTATTGACCAAACACCACCCAGAACAAACCTGTAGTCAAAAAAGTTGGGCTTACATGGCTTGCTGCAGCAAGGTAAGAGTGCTGCTGTTATTATGGGATGGGCCTCTTCTAGAGTTCCAGCCTCTGTTGGATAACCTTTTTTTTTTTTTTTTTTAAACGCTTATTTTTCGAGAGACGGAGAGAGACAGCGAATGGGGAAGGGGCAGAGAAAGAGAGGGAGACACAGAATCCCGAAGCAAGCTTCAGGCTCTGAGCATAGAGCCCGACGTGGGGCTAGAACTCAGGGAGCAGACCGTGAGATCATGACTTGAGCCAAAGTCAGATGTTTAACCAACTGAGCCACGCAGGCGCCCCGGGATAATTCTTAACTACAGTTTAGCCTAGTGAGGGCCAATTTGGGATTGAATATTGTCAAGACACAGAGGCATTTCAGTAATTGGGTATCTAAATTTTTACACTTCAATTAATATCCAAGTCTGTATTGCACGATCCTTGTGTGTTAGGAAGTAACTGCAACCAGAAAGGAAGTAGAACCAGTTGGATAACAGCTACTAATTTGCATATTCTATGTACTGGGATGAAAAACCCACCTGTGGCCAAGAGGTGAGCACCCTTTTGAAAGCACAGACAAGGTTAAATGACAGGAGAAACACAGCAAGAAGCTGTGGGTTTTAAAATAAAGGAGAAGACTTGGAAATGGGTACAGAGTATTGTCACGAGACACATTAAAATGGACCTACCTGGACAAATGTACCCATCATAGTAGAAATGGTTTAAATATTTTTGAACATCTGCTGGTGCCACATGCTATGCTGAGTGATCTGATGATAGTATTTCGAATCCTTACAACAACACTGAAAGGCAAATTTTATCCCTGTTTTATAGAAGACGAAGCTCAGAGAGACCATCTTGTCCAAAGTTGCCTAATTCAAGTCCAGATTTTTCTGACTCAGAAGTCAATATTCTTTGCATGATAGCGTCTTCTGTGGGTTCACAGGTGGCTGAACTTAGATGGAGAAAAGGAAAAAAAGAAAAGATACAGATTGAGACAAGATGCAAGAAATAGTTGACCAGAGAAAACAGTCCTAGATCTTCAAAGTTGAGTGCGGGCCAAGAGAATGAGCCCCTCACTGAGTGGTAAGAAGAGAGACAGGCTGGCCTCCAGCTTTTATATACCTAAGGAGTTAAACAAAATTCTAGTGTGTTTAAACACATTGAAACTTCTTAACTTCTAGCAGTGTGCTGAAAACATAGAAGTTAATCATTTGACAGCCTCTTTTATTTTGTGTCAAATGAAAGAAACAACTAGGAAACAAGTTTTTTGTTGTTGTTGTTTTTTTTGCGTAACAAGATACTGTTTCAAAATTCATTTCAAATAATCTCAGGGATGGTCACTAGGTATTCAGTTATAGTATAAGGGCCTACTTGAGGAAAGGGCCTTCACCGTAGAGGAAAAGTTTGCCTTTTTTGTCAGCTTGATGCTTTTCTTTCTTTCTTTCTTTCTTTCTTTCTTTCTTTCTTTCTTTCTTTCTTTCTTCATAAGTTTTCTTTTAAGAGGCAGTGAGAATTATATAACTTGTTTTCTTTCTGTTTCTCTTTTTGTTTTAACTGTTTAGAGAAGTTCAGAGGAAAATATAATGCTCATAGTATTTATATAAATTTGGGGTTTTGTTATATAGTTTGTCTTTTTTTATAGCTTTTGAATTTTCTATTTTTATGTTACTTGTTGTTTGTTATGTTTGTTTTTGGTTACATGTGAGGCACTGTTTACCTTTTTGCAAGTCTCTTTAAATCTCTTTTGGATAAATTAAGTTAGAATAAAAGCAAATCAAATATTTTTGGAAGTGGGAATTTAAATTTAAGTTAAATAAAAAAGCATTCATTTTTCATAGCTTGGAATTCTGCCGTGTTACTCATTTGGAACTATTATGTAAAGACATACTCTTTACTTTGTAAAGAATACTTTATCTACACATTTGGTGTTTTCATCAATTCCTGGAAAGGTGAAGAAAGCAGAGCTTGTGTTTCCCTGCATTAAGAACAGAGCTCCAAAAATAAAATGCTTCTCAAATCAACGATTGCAGGCTGATGCAGCAAAAGATGGGTTTCTTTCGGATGAGTTTGTTAAGATGCTGGCAAGTGTGAGATTATTTTTGGATTGAGAGTTTATAAATTGGTGGCTCCTCCTTTGAAGGGATCACAAACTCCTTTTGAAATCTAATGAGACATATAAGCCCCATCCCCAGAAAAATGCTCCAATGTGTGCTTTGACATATTAACTACAATTTCTTAGGGGTACATAAGCCTCCTACTAGGGGGCTGGGACAGACCTGACTCCTCTTTACTGTGAAAGCACTGAAGCTGGGCCACCAGGCTTCACGGAGGAGCTACCCCTTTCCTGTGGACAGTGGTGAGAGCAAGGTGGGCACTTGAATGAGGCTGTCAATAGCCAGCTCAAAACAGTAATAAAACCATCGGCAAACAGATCCTGCTCTTCTGACTCTAAGAGAGTGATTCACGGCGGCCTTGAAGCAGTTCTGTTCTGGCCATCAAGTAGTTCTGAAAAATACTTGAGACTATCCATAACAGTATAGGCCCTTCCAGACTTAGTTTGGTTTATTTGGTTTATATTAATTTGTATCTTGAGGTCTTGTAGAGGGGGAAATGCTCTATTAACTATTTGGATAAGAACTGAATTCTGTCACCATAAAGCGTTTTTATGCTTTGTGTTTCCTTATCTTCAGGTGAAGAATTAGACACATTATTAAGAAACATTCTTTTTTACAGTGGCCTCGATGTTTGTGGAGCCTGCCATCAGTGGCTCCTGGCCTCCTGGGAGCTGCAGATCTTCTAGCATCTGAAAAAAGGAATATTCTCCTGATTGTGAAGGTGCATGTGAGTAACTGGCAAGGGTAGAACAGAGGGTGAAAATAATGAGAGAGGGGCGCCTGGCTGGTTCAGTTGGTTAAGCATCCAGCTCTTGATTTCAGCTCAGGTCATGATGTCACCGTCCATGAGATCATGAGATCATGAGATCCAGCCCCATGTCTGCGCTGACAGCACTGAGCCTCTGTTTCCTCTCTCTCTGCCTCTCCCCCCACTTGCTACCTTTCTCTGTCTCAAAATAAATAAACATTAAAAAACGTTGTAAGAGGGGCGCCTGGGTGGCTCAGTCAGTCGGCTCAGGTCATGATCTCACACTCTGTGAGTTCCAGCCCCGCGGTCGGGCTCTGTGCTGACAGCTCAGAGCCTGGAGCCTGCTTCGGATTCTGTGTCTCCCTCTCTCTCTGTCCCTCCTGTGCTCACCCTCTGTCTCTCAAAAAATGAATAAACATTAAAAAAAAAAAATACTGATGCTGAAACTATACCCCAGACCAATTAAGACAGCATTTCTCGAGGTGGAACCCAACCACCAGGATTTTTGTTGTTAATACTCCCTATGTGATTTTATGTGTGACTAAAGTTGAGAACCACCAGTCTAAAGGGATGATGAAGACAGGAAAGTCCATTTAAACAGGAATTTCTGTGGACAGTAGGAAGAGTTGAGCTTGATGCCATCTGGCATTATGTGGGAAAATCTGAGTCATAAAAGGGTTAGGAGCTCATATGGATCTTAAAAGCTCTAAGTAAAAGAGAATCTCAAATAATTTGGTGAGGAGCTATGACTTCTAATGCTGGCCTTGCTCCTGATGTGGGGCAGTGTTTCCAGCGTTTCTTCACTCCCCTCCGGTGGAATTAATTATACTTTGTCCCATTCAATTCTAGTTTCTGTTTGTTTGTAAAATCTTTCTCCTTTTTTTAAAACTTAAATTAAACTTTTTTGTTTCTTTATAAAAATTTAATTGTGGTAAAATACACATAATATAAAATTTACTATGTTAACCATTTTTAAATATACAGTTCGGTAGTGTTAAGTACGTTCACATTGTGCAACTAAATCACCAGAACTTTGTATCTTGCAAAACTGAAACTCTGTACTCATTAAACATAAACTTAATTCTTTTGAGATAATTATAGCTTTATAGTGCAATTGTAAAAAATAATACAGAGAGATCCCACGTACCCTCTGCCCAGTTTTTCCCAATGGTAACACCTTGGGAAACTATAGTACAATATTACAATCAAGATGCTGACATTGATACAATCAAGATAAAGGACATCACAAGGATCCCTCATGTTGCCATACCTACTGCCCTCCCATTTCCATCCCTACCTTAACATTAGTAAAACCCAGTCCGTTCTCCATTCCTGTAATCTTGTCATTTTAAGAATATTATATAAACAGTCATAATAGGTATGGCTTTGAGGATTGTCTTTTTTCTTTTCTTTTTTTATAAGAGGGCTTTTTAAAAAAATGTTTATTTACTTTTGAGAGACAGAGCATGAGCAGGGGAGGGGGAGAGACAGGGACACAGAATCCAAAGGAGGCTCCAGGCTCTCAGCTGTCAGCACAGAGCCCGATGCTTGATGTGGGCCTCCAACTCACGAGCCATGAGATCATGACCTGAGCCAAAGTCAGATGCTTAACCAACCGAGCCACTCAGGTGCCCCAGGATTGGCTTTTTTCACTCAGCATAATTCTCTGGAAAGTCATCCAAGTCATGTGTGTATCAGTAGTTTATTCCTTTTTTATTGCTGAGTAGTATTCCATGCTGTAGATATACTGTGGTCTGTACCACTCATTTGTTGAATGACATTGGCTTCGTTTCAAGTTTTTGGATCTTATTAATAAATCTGTTCTAAACATTTGCGTACAGGTTTTTGTGTGAACATTAGTTTTAATTTCTCTGGAATAAATTCCCAGGAGAGCAAACGCTGGGTCATATAAAAGTTGCATATTGAGGGTTTTTTTTGTTTGCTCATTTAATAAACGGCCAAACTATTTTCCAGAGTGGCTGTACCATTTTCCATTCCCAGAAGCAATGGATGAATGATCCAGTTCCTCTGCCTTCTCATCAGCATTTGATGTTATCATTTTTTTGAATTTTAGCCATTCTGAGAGGTATGTAGTGATATCTAATTGTGGTCTTAACTTGTATTTCATAATGGCTAATAATGTGGGACATCTTTTCATGTACTTATCTGCTATCTGCATATTCCCTTTGGTGAAATGTCCTTTCATGTCTTTTGACCATATTCTCATTGGTTGGGTTTATTTTTATTGTTAGGTTTGAGAGTTCTTTATATATTCTAGGTAATAGTCCTCTGTCGTGTATGTGGTTTACAAATATTTTCTCCCAATCACTGACTTGTCTTTTCATCCTCATAACAGGGTCTTTTGCAAAGCAAATATGTTTAATTTTGATAAAGTCTAATTTATCAGTTTTTCCTTTTATGGATCATGCTTTTGGTGTCAAATCTTTGACTAGCCCTAGCTCAGGAAGAGCTTTTTTTTTTTTTTTTTTCCTTTTCCTAAAAGTTTTACACTTCACATTTAAGTTGGTAATCCACTTTGAGTTAGTTCTTATATAAGGTATAAAGCTAAAGTTGAGAGATTGGTCTGTTTTTTGCCTATGGATGTCCACTTTCTTCAGCAATGTATATTAAAAAAGCTCTTACTTCTTCTGCACCTTTGTAAAAAACAATCCGTTGGGCATATTTGTGTGAGTCTGTTGCTGAGTTCTCTGTTTCATTAATCTGTATCTTTCTGCCAATACCACACCACCTGGACTACTGTAGTCTTAGATGTCTTGAAAATGGGTAAGGTGACTCTTCCCACTGAATTCTTCTTCAAAATTTGTTTTAGCCACTCTAGTTCCTTTGCCTTCCCATTTAACTTTTAGAATAATTTAGTCTACATCTGCAAAAAATCTTGCTAGGATTTCTCTTTCACTGTCTTTTTTTTATTGTGGTAATATACACAAAACAAAGTTCACAATTTTAACCATTTTAAAGTGTACAATTCAGTGGCATTTAATACGTTTAAAGTGTTGTGCAGCAATCACCACTAGTCCAGAACATTTTCATCACCCCAAAAGGAAGCTCTGTACTCTTACCCAGTCATTCCCCAACCTCTGGCAACGACCAGTCTGCTTTCTGTTTCTATGAATCTGCCCATTCTGGACATTTCATATAAATGGAATCATACAATATACAACTTTTGTGTCTGGCTTCTTTCTTTTAGCATAATGTTTTCAAGGTTCCTCCAAACTGCAGCGTGTGTCAGTATCTCTTTCCTTCTTATATCCAAAGAATATGCCATTGTATTTATATACCATAGTTGTTTCTCAACATTTGGGTTGTTTCCACTTTTGGCGACTGTGAGCAGCATGCTGCTATGAATGTGCATGGATAGGTATTTCTTTTGAGTACGTGTTTTCAGTTCTTTGGGGTATAATTACTTTGGAGTGGAATTACTGGGTCATATACTATGTTTAACTTATTGAGGAACTGCCAAGCTATTTTCCACAGCAGCTGAAACATTTTACATTCCCACCAGCTCCAATTTCTCCTCATCCTCACCGACACTTGCTATTTTCCAGAGTTATAGCCACCCCCAAAGTGTGAAATGGTATCTTATTATGGTATTGACTTGCACTTCCCTAATGATCAATGACATTGAGCATCTTTTCATGTGCTTGCTGGTCATTTTGAATATCTTCTTTGGGAGAAATCCCAGTCATTTGCTCATTTTTCAGTTAGGCTGTTTGTCTTTTTGTTGTTCCGTTGTATTCCCTTTACTCTCGAAGGATATTGTCACTGGATATAGGAATCTGGGTTGATCGTCTTTTCTCTCAGTGCTTGGAAAATTTTGTGCCACTTCTTCTGGCCTCCATGGTTTCTGATGAGAAATCTGTCACAGTTCTTCCCCTAGCAGTAAGATGTCATTTTTCGTTGCTTTCAAGATTTTTTCTTTGATTTTAGCTTTCAGCAGTTTGACTATAATGTGTCAAATTAATGACATGAATTTGTTTAGGTTTATCCTCTTTGAGGTGTGCTTGGCTCCTTGAATGTGTAGGTTTTATCCCTCTGCCATATTTAGGGAGTTTCAACCATTATTTCTTTCAGTGCTTTTCTCAGTCCTGTTCTTTTTTTTTTTTCTCCTTCCGGAAATCTGATGACATAACAGATTTATTGCTATAATCCCACAAGTCCCCAAGACTCTGCCTTTTTTTTTTTTTTCATTTTATTTCTCTGTTGTCTAAGTTGAGTAATTTTTATTGTCCTATCTTCTAGTTCACTGATTCTTTCCACTGCCCCCTCCATTCTGCTGTTGAACCCATCCATTGAGTTGTTTTGTTTTGGTTATTGTATCTTGTAAAAACGTTTACTTATTTATTCTGAGCCAAAGAGAGAGAGTGTGCAAGTGAGTGAGCGTGAGGGAGGACAGAGAGTGAAGGAGAGACAGAATCCCAAGCAGGCTCCATACTGTCAGTACAGAACCTGACTCGGGGCTAGAGCTCATGAGCTCATGAACATTTAACTGACTGAGCCACCCAGGTGCCCCAAGGTTATCGTATTTTTTAGTCTTAAAATTTCCATTTAGTTTTTCTTTAAATCTTCTATTTCTTTGCTGAAAGTTTTCCTTTCTCTACTAGGACTTTCTGTTTTTCTTTTTCTTTTTTTTCCATTTTTTTCACGCATGTTTGTAATTGCTTGTTGAAACATTTTTATGCTGGCTGCTTTAAAATCTTGTCAGATAATTCTAATATCCGTCATCTAGGTATGGTCTGTTTTCATTCAGTTGAAGATATTTCTCATTGGTATGATGAGTGCTATTTTATTAAAACCTGGACATTTAGAACTCTGGATCTTATTTACACCTTGTTTAAACCTTTCTCTGACACTACTCAGGCAGTGTAAGTAGGGGTGAGTGTCTTGTTACAGCCAGGTGAGTATATGTTTCCAGTTTCCCCACTCAGCCTACATTGACACCTGAGGGGAGGGGCTTCTCCTTACTGCTTAGGTGAGGGCAGGAATTTTTCAGCTGCCCGTTGGCTTCCACTGACACCAACCTGGCTGGGAGAGATAGGAAAGCCTTCTTAACCCTCCCCGCATGGCCTCCACTGACAGTGGGGGGTGGAGGTGGCCTTGTTGTCACTGGGTGTTGGTGAAAATACTGACTCTCTACCATGTCTCCTCTGGAACCAATCCAGCAAAGAAGGCAAGGAAAACCTCCTAAAAGGCCTGGGAAGGTAGAAGTCTAGGCATCCCATTCAGCCTTTACTAGTGTGGGCAGGAGTGAGCCACAGTTCTTTCTGCGGTGTTTGGCTGGAGTAGAGCAGTTATTATCTAGAAGTTTTCTATTTTGCTAGGCTGCCTTCCTGGCCCTTTGGCTAGAAAGAACAGGCTTTTGTTGGTTTTGTTTGGTTTTGTTTTCCTTTGTACCTCCTGGCATTGCCAGGTTGCTGGCTTCTTCAGCACCACATCTGGAATACATGAGACAAAAAGAAAACCCAGGGAAATCACCAGTGTGTAGTTCCTTCGGTTCTGAGGCTCCTAGCTGGTATGCCTCCTTTTCTTCACCTTTCAAGTCTTTTATGTTTTGTTTTACGTGTAATGTCCAAGGTTTTTAGATGTATTAGCAAGAGGAGGAATTGGAAAAGCACATCTAACTCAGTCTTCTCTGATCCTTTTATTCACTTGTTTATTTCATTTTCCATTTGATTGTGAACTTTTTTTTTCAAGTTTATTTATTTAAGTAATCTCTACACCCAACGTGGAGCTCAAACTCACGACCCCAAGATCAAGAGTTGCATGCTCTTCTGACTGAGCCAGCCAGGTGCCCTTTGATTATGAGCTCTTTATTTATTTTTTAAATGTTTATTTAATTCTGAGAGAGACAGAGCAGGAGTGGGGAGGGGCAGAGAGAGAGGGAGACACAGCATCTGAAGCAGGCTCCACGTACCCATGAACTGGGAGCTCATGACCTAAGTCGAAGTCCCCTGCTTAACCGACTGAGTCACCCAGGCGCCCCTGATTATGAGCTCTTTCGGTATAGTTTTGTAACTTCAGTAACAAGTGTGGCACACGATCTGTAAATGTTTGAAAAAAGGAAAAAAAGAAATAGAACATGAAGTGAAGTGAATAAATTACACTCCTCCCCCATCTGCCCTTAGGCGTGTGGTGCCAGGAAGAGGAGGTGGCCTAATCCTGTTCTGAATGATGAGGCCTCTTGGGGTGTTTTGATATTGAGAAAGGTGACCAGCTTCCAGAGTTGATACTCTTTCGTAGGTTCTCATGTGTTACCAAAAATAACCAGCAGGCGGCAGAATAATCAATGAAAACGGACTGTTGCCCAAAACAAAACGAGGTTGATTTCCTCCGACGTAGAGAAATTCTACAAGCTTACCCTCCCACCCCCGCCCCCAGGTACGCTTGCAAAATGTTGCTCCGAAAGTGAGATACTTTTTTTTCACCCTTGGAGCACAGGTTGCTGTACAGTGGGAACAGAGCTGGAGTAAAAAGAAGTGGGTTCTTTTAGGCTTCACGGTGGCATGTGACAACAGGATTACTGGTTTTTGTGAAAATAAATATCTACCATTTAGTAAATCTTCTCGCTATTTCTGGCATTTAAACCCACAGGAAGTTAGGGATTGGATGACCAGAGAATGATTGCTTTTCTTAAACAATATTTTAATGTTGATACTTTAAAAGCAAAGCCAAACAACATAAAACCCCCACAAACACCCCATGTCCTACCACCCTTTTTTTCTGTCGGGCCCTGCTGATATGGACACATCATTGGTGACTCAATATTTGAATTTACTTGTTTATTCACATTATCAAATGTATTTTCTGAGTTAGCGTGGAGGGGGACTGATTTTAAAAATTTCTGTTTGAACTCACGTGCAGAGTTAATTACATTGTAGTCATCTGACCAAAAAAGGCCTGAGGGAGGCTTTCATTTGTCTCATTCTTGTTTTTCTCAACTTTTTATTTTTAAAAATTTCAAACCCGCAGAAACCTTGAAAGAATAAAATAAAGAGCCTTCACTTACCCCTCACCTAGAGTCATTGTCAACATTTTGTTGCATTTGCTTTCTTTTTTCACTCTCATATAAAGTTAATTTGCATACATTGATGGGTATCGTTTTAAAAGTTCCCTCAAGTGGAGGCTGCACCCCAGTTTTCTTTTTTTTCCTCCTTACTCCCGCTCTCCTTTCTTCATATTAAAATTTTTTTTAACTCCAAACCCATGCCCTTCTTTTAGTCTCCCACCAGAGTTAAGTTCACGTCCTGCTGACCACCAAGGACCAGTAGGTCCAGTGGCTCTCAATTGTCTGTAATATTTGTTTTGGCCAACAGAGTTTGGCCTAAGTTCACAGAAGAAAAAAAGCTGCAGTAGGACCAGAATCTTCTGGAGTTAATCACACGACAACCTTTACATTTCTTAAGGAAAAGTTCCTGGTCAATTGGGGCAAAATTCCAACTGGAGCTCTTTACTTTTCTCCTCATCACAATTCAGGAAATCTCTGCAACTACGTGAAGCTGAGAGGTTCTTTTGTGTCTCTGTGTCTCTTCCCTGATATTTGTCTCTGGTCTTAAGAGAGGATTGTGATCCCGTGTATAAGATCATCCATCCCTCAGCTCTGGGAGACAGTCTTTGGAGTTCTCTCACAGGTTTTCTACTTCAAAAAATAAGTGGGAAGAAGAAGAAATTTAGACCTGAGGAAGGTCCAATTTTGGGGAATATTAAAACCAAAAGCGGCTAGAATAATATGCCAAAGAACAAGGAGAAACATATACACAGAACCATATACTTTCTATCAAAAATGGGTGCCAGCGTCCCTGGTGGTCTAGTGGTTAGGATTCGGCGCTCTCACCGCCGCGGCCCGGGTTCGATTCCCGGTCAGGGAAGAATGTTTTTATTGCCTTTTAAAAAGTAACATTGTTTCTCCTAGTCAGTTCCCCCAACCCTCCAAAGCTGAAATACAGGAAATGCAGAAATATACATAGTAAAAATTGCTCACAAGTCTACCACCTAGTAAGTGTTGACATCAAACTTTCAAAACAGAAGTGGAATTATGCTAGTCATAAAGTTCTTTTTAAAATTATATTTCCAACACTTGCCAGTGGAAATATTCTTTACTAATGTGATATTTTCTTTCAATTTAACTTAGTTTTTGAAAAGGTAATATATTTACATGGTTTAGGATTCAAATATGTAAAGGATATAACTGATAAACCTGATTTTTACTTCTGCCATCTAATAAGGTAACCAATGTTGTGTTTCATAATTATAATGACAAATATTTTATGGAAATGCAAGTACATACATAGCTGCCTATATATTTAAATATGCTCCCCACCTTGCACAAATGATAGCACTCTACACATGCTTTTCTGCACTTTGTCTTTTTCACTTAATAATATATTTTAGAAATAGTTCCAGATTAGACATGAAGAGTTTCCTCATTCTTTCTTATGGCACATAGTATTCCATTATATTGATGATATTCCACAATTAACTGAACCAACCTCCTTTTGATGGACACTTAGGTTATTTCCAATCCTTTGCTATTACAAACAATGCTACCATAAATAATCTTGTAAATTTGTCATTTTGCATGTATGTGGAATGAATGCCTAGGAATTGAAATGCTGGCTCAAAGGTATATGCACTTATAGATAGATATTGCCAGTATACCTTCCAGAGAGTTCGTGCAAATTTACACTGCCACCAGCAGTGTACAATGTATATAGAATTAAAAAAAACAAAACAAAACATGTGAGTTTTCATCAAAGGATTTAATCTATCCTATTTCTGGAATTTTAGGATTCCCCCTCCCCCGCCCCTAAAATTTTGACTTTACAGATAACACTTTGATGAACAGGTGTGTAGACACACCTTTGTGTTTATGCCTAGATATTTCCTTAGGATAAATCCTTGGAAGTAGAATTACTACCTCGTACCATATACTAAATGAATTAAAGAATTAAATTCGAGAAGTGAAGCAATAAAAAGCTAAGAAAAATACGTTAGTGGATAATTATGTTGCTATTGGGCAGAAGTCTTTTCCAAGATAAAAGCAAAGACAGAAATCATAAAGAATAAAACTGATAGATTAGACTAGATAACAACAGGAAACTTCTGCTCACCTAAAGATCCTATAAATAATATTAAAAGACAAATGACAAACTGGTATAAATCAGTAACATCAATATAATATAAATAATAGAAAAATATGGCACAAAAACAGACACATAGACCAATGGAATAGAATAGAAACCCCAGAACTAGACCCACAAACGTATGGCCAACTAATCTTTGACAAAGCAGGAAAGAACATCCAATGGAAAAAAGACAGTCTCTTTAACAAATGGTGCTGGGAGAACTGGACAGCAACATGCAGAAGGTTGAAACTAGACCACTTTCTCACACCATTCACAAAAATAAACTCAAAATGGATAAAGGACCTGAATGTGAGACAGGAAACCATCAAAACCCTAGAGGAGAAAGCAGGAAACGACCTCTCTGACCTCAGCCGTAGCAATTTCTTACTCGACACATCCCCAAAGGCAAGGGAATTAAAAGCAAAAATGAACTACTGGGACCTTATGAAGATAAAAAGCTTCTGCACAGCAAAGGAAACAACCAACAAAACTAAAAGGCAACCAATGGAATGGGAAAAGATATTTGCAAATGACACATCGGACAAAGGGCTAGTATCCAAAATCTATAAAGAGCTCACCAAACTCCACACCCAAAAAACAAATAACCCAGTGAAGAAATGGGCAGAAAACATGAATAGACACTTCTCTAAAGAAGACATCCAGATGGCCAACAGGCACATGAAAAGATGCTCAACGTCGCTCCTCATCAGGGAAATACAAATCAAAACCACATTCAGATATCACCTCACGCCAGTCAGAGTGGCCAAAATGAACAAATCAGGAGACTATAGATGCTGGAGAGGATGTGGAGAAACGGGAACCCTCTTGCACTGTTGGTGGGAATGCAAATTGGTGCAGCCACTCTGGAAAGCAGTGTGGAGGTTCCTCAGAAAATTAAAAATAGACCTACCCTATGACCCAGCAATAGCACTGCTAGGAATTTACCCAAGGGATACAGGAGTACTGATGCATAGGGGCACTTGTACCCCAATGTTTATAGCAGCACTCTCAACAATAGCCAAATTATGGAAAGAGCCTAAATGTCCATCAACTGATGAATGGATAAAGAAATTGTGGTTTATATACACAATGGAGTACTACATGGCAATGAGAAAGAACGAAATATGGCCCTTTGTAGCAACGTGGATGGAACTGGAGAGTGTGATGCTAAGTGAAATAAGCCATACAGAGAAAGACAGATACCATATGTTTTCACTCTTATGTGGATCCTGAGAAACTTAACAGAAACCCATGGAGGAGGGGAAGAAAAAAAAAAAAAAAAAAAGAGGTTAGAGTGGGAGAGAGCCAAGGCATAAGAGACTCTTAAAAACTGAGAACAAACTGAGGGTTGATGGGGGGTGGGAGGGAGGGGAGGGTGGGTGATGCGTATTGAGGAGGGCACCTTTTGGGATGAGCACTGGGTGTTGTACGGAAACCAATTTGACAATAAATTTCATATATTGAAAAAAAATAATAGAAAAATAAACTAATAAAAATAATTGTTAAGTATGAAAAATTTTCAACCTCAATAGTAATAGAATAAATGCAAATTAAGACAAGACTTTTTATCTGGCGATTTCGTTAAGATGAAAAGAATGCCATCCTGTTGACAGGTGTAATATGATAGTATTCATTGAATAGCGAAATTGGTGTTCTCGCTCCACACAGCAATTTGGCAATATGTATTCAAAGCTTTAAAATGCGTATTTTCCTTTGGAGTTTTATCTTAATGCATTTGCCCTATGAAAATACTCTGAAATTCATAACGACCTGTGTATGGAGATAACTCCATCAGGGGAGCCTTAACTCCTTCACTGGATTTCAGACGCCCCCTTCAAACCACAACAGAAAAAAACAAGAATTGACTTTTTAAAAACCTGTGAATCAGTAAGAAACCACCACAGAATTTTTAATGTAACCAGAGGAGAAATCCTAGAGAACTTCTCTTCCAAGTCCTTCTCTGGCTTTGTATTGGGAATATCTTTTACTATGAATCTCAAGATACTGAACTATGTAACAAAAACTGGACGAGATACTCCTCATAAGGAAGTCGACCAGCCCTCTCTCCCGTGTGCGTTGGTGGTATAGTGGTGAGCATAGCTGCCTTCCAAGCAGTTGACCCGGGTTCGATTCCCGGCCAACGCATTTTTCAACACCTCCCCCCGCCCCCCCCCCCAACTTTTAAGTAGTTCAAATCAGTAAAGCACGAAAGAAGGAAAGACTTTTGACCACCCTTGAGTTCTGAGACTGTTAGTTCTGGGGGATTCTCTTGCAAAACAGAGCCTCCGGGGGTTTTGTAGCTGCAACCAAGAGCCAAGCCCGTCTGCTGGGTTCGGCAGCTGGCGTCGCACCAGTTCACAGTAATTATCTTTTGGGGGCCTTTAAGGGAAGTGTCTGAAATAGAGGCTTCTCAGATTTGTTTTTCTAAATCCTCGGATGCGCTCTGGTTTACTGAAGAGTACGAATAAGGAAGTCAGTCCAAGAGCCCGCAGCTCCCGAGACAGCACCAGTTTACTTGGAACCGGGAAGGAAGCCAAGAACAAGCGAAGAGGAGGGCCTCCGAATAGCAGCGCGTCTCTTCAGGTTCCACCATTCCGGAGACAGAAACCTCAATTCCAGGGTACAATCTGGAGGCGTAAACAGGAAAATCCTCCAGGGCGGCCTCTTGCTCGCCTGGGAGGGGCGGCTTGATTCTTTGGAAGGCAGGGAAATGGCTCGCGGGGGGGCGACTGGGGATGGTCCGTGGGAGCAACCGCGGAGAAGCAGAGGGGCGATGCTGGCGCTCGCAGCGCGGGATTTGGGAATTCAGAACAGGACTCAAGGGTCACGGCTTCCAGGTTATGGAATAGAAACGTTTGTTTGGTATTTTGACTGGTGTAGATCACTTGAACTGGAACAGTAAGATGGCAGCACAGGGTAGGTATGGCTGTTCCAAAGGGCATAAAATAAGTCCGCACTGCGCCGCCTGGCAGGTGGCGCGCCGTGATCGTATAGTGGTTAGTACTCTGCGTTGTGGCCGCAGCAACCTCGGTTCGAATCCGAGTCACGGCATACCAGATACTGGTGGCGGCCTTACTTTTTCAATTCTTTTTCAAGAGTTGCAAAGAGTTTGTAACCTTTTCGTTTCCAGCAGCATCGCAGAAATGCTCTCGACAAATTGGGTGAATTGTTTCTGTTCAACTCGTTCCGTGGCTCGCCCACTCAAGGCAAACTTAGTCCTGGCGGGGCCGCCTTTCAGGGAGGTTTGGGGATCCTTGGAGCTGCCACCAGGAGTGCGGAGGTGAGACCCCTTTGCTTCTGACTCGGGAACTCAGCGCCCACCAGGTGTTGGAAAATGAAAAGTTGGGCGAGTGGAGTGAAATCGCTTCAGGCTGACTTCCATCTGACCTGAAATCTCGCTAGGACGTTTACACGTAATGGATATGGTCTTTTACTCAAGCCACACAAAATTTTAGTATTTAAAAATAAATTCGTGCACCCAGTGACGCGCCCCTTAGCCCCACTTCCACCCACCGCCCTGGTCATCCAGGTTTAGGGAAAAGAGGGGATTCGGAGAAGGAAGCAGGGGCTGCAGCCCCAAGGTCCCGGGAGGGCAAGTCCCCACGTCCCTCCGGGTGTTTGAGCCTCTCATCCCCGTTACCTCAAGCTCTTGCGCCTCAGGGGGGAGAAACCCGGCTGTCAAAGTGACCGGGTCCACGCAGAATTTGCGGAAACATGTAGGTTTCAAGACTCGTGATTCCCCGTCTTCTGCGAGGCTGCTTGGCTCCGCGCAGTCCGCAACATCTTCTCCAAGCTTTGAGTTCCCGGTGGTAAAAGGCTACTACTGTGTTCACAAAATCCTACACCTTGAGGTCTCATTCACACGGACTAGTTTGTGCCTGGGCCATGCAGCCTGGCTCTGGAAAGAAATGACTTTCCTAAAAGAGCACCTCGTTTGCCAGCGCCCGGCTAGCTCAGTCGGTAGAGCATGAGACTCTTAATCTCAGGGTCGTGGGTTCGAGCCCCACGTTGGGCGTTGACTTTTTTGCTTCTATTGAAATCTTTTGTTGTTTCTATTAAAATCTTCTGTCAGCAACCAATAATTACGAATTTCTAAACAGCCATTGCGGCCACTGTTGTTTCAAACTTTGGCAACAATTTTCAGAAATCTCCTCTATTCGCCCCAAATTGAGAAATCTGAATCAGGGATTGCGGTCGTTGAGACCCAGGTTCCCTGACCCTCTGCTGCCCGGGGCCGAAGCTTCTGCGGGGTCAAAGCTGACGGGAGCCGGAGCAGCTCCTAGTCCTGACCCGCGGGGCTCCCCCTCTGTCCTGCCGCGACTCTGCTCCACAGAGAAGATTCCTCAGGACCGGACTGGATGAAAACACGCTCGTTCTCTTCTGCTTGGTGGGAATTTTGGTTGAGGTTTTGAAAGGTCTTTTTAGCTGGTTAAAAAGGTCTTCCGCTACGTGCTGAGGAGCATCTGTTTTTCCTTTCCAGGTTTTGAAGCGTTCATCAGCCTCAAAGGGCTGTAAAATACAATTCGTTTAAGAAGATCCCGAAGCGGGGAAAAAAGGAGCGCGTCCTGGAAAAGGACCTGGGGAGGCGGAGGAGGGACGCGGAAGTGCCCCGAGAAGGGGAGGCGTGGACGGGGCGGGGCTGCAGGCCAAGGGCGCGCGCGCAGGGAGCCTCTGGTGCCGCCTTGCGGCGGGTGGGGCCCGCGGGTTGTGTAGTAGTTATTGATCCACCCGAGAACTTTGCTCTGCCCGGAAAGCTTGAATGTGTTTGCGCTACATTTGTTCCTGCCAAATCGCCTTTCAGTGTTGGAATAGGTAGGTGTGGCTTAAATTGTTCAAGGCGAATGGGAGCCAAGTTTGGCCCAAATCGAGAGGCTTCTCCAACCCCACAAGGACATTTAAATCCTCATACAAGTCGTCCGCCTCCCCTCCCTAAGGATCGTTCAACGGTTCTGGGTTTTCTTTGTTTTTTTGTGGGTTTTTTTGTTTTGTTTTGTTTTTGTAGTTTGTAAATACGCTTCAGTCTCCCTTATGTATCCAACCAACCATCTCCGGGATGATCGATACATGAGGCCAGTTATTCTCAGAAGTGTGGTGCCAGGACACACATCAGCATCACCTGGAAACCTGTGAGATATGCAAATTATCAAGTCCCACCTCAGACCCGCAGCATCAGAAACCAGAGGCTGGCCCAACAATCTGTGACCTAGCTCTCTAGGTGATCTACGTAAATAAATGTTCAAGTTTAGGAATCACTGGGTCAGTGCAGCCTGCTTCCCTGTCAACCAAGATACAGCACGTTCACGGGTAGGGGACTCAACATCACAAAGATAACACCGATCCTTAATTTTATGGTTTACATAAGAATATCAAAAAGTGTTTCTTAGAATTCAAACTGGACAATATAATTCTAAAGGTTAAATGGAAATGGAAAAGTAACAAGCAGAAATACTCAGGGAAATTCTTTTTTTTTTTTTTAGAACAATAAGGAAGAAATCCTATGAAATATTAATTACAGTAACTAAAATAGTTAAGATATCGTGTATGAATCGACAGTCATAAACGGGACAAGAATCCAGAAGTAGACCAAAATACATAAAGAAATGTAATATATTAGAAAGAAGATCTTGAACCAGTAACTCTAATGAGGAGTTTTTTAATAACTAGGTACATGTCTAGAAAAAAAATAATGGTCAATGAATATCATGTCCTTTACATAAGGTAAATTCCAAATTGATCAAAGATTCAAATAATAATAAAGAGAAACATAAAAGTTCTTGTAGAAACATGAAACAATTATTTTATTATCTTGGTGTGTGTGGTAAAAAGTTGTTCTATGACATAAATTCAGAAGTCCTGAGAGAAAATATCCATGAATTTGACTACATAAATCAAATGAAATCTTTATAAGTCCAAACACAAACAACAATTTGGAGAAATATTTGCAACTCACATTGCGCTAAAAATCCTCCACTTTTAAGTTCATACTTTGGTGGTTATACCATCCTTCTCACTGCCCTAATTGTGAATTCACACCCCAAAACAGCTGAAACCCCTTGATAACAAACCCAACCACTGGACTCTAACTTCCTTCGCCTCTTCCCTTCTCCCCCACCCCCCACCCTACCCTTCTCACTCCCTCCACACCTCTCTCCCTTTGCTTTCCCTCCACCCCACCCGAGACCCAGTAAAGACTATGGCCCACAGCTCCTCACTGTCTCTACTCCCCCCTGTTAAATGGAGCACCCTGCCCATTAGGCCCCTGCTCTACACAAGGTGACCCCCCTCTTTGGGACTGTGAATATAATAAACTTCTTCCTTTCAAACCTGCTTCTTTTCTGTGGCTGCACCAACTTCATCAAACCGTACCCAACATCTACATTCTTAGAACATGCATCATACACAAACAGCTAATTTCCCTAATATTTACAGAACTACAAAACCACTACGAAATAGGCCAACAACCCAATAAAAATAGCAAACATATAAAGAATAAAAAAAAGAAATTTCTGGGGCACTCAGTTGGTTAAGTGGCCAACTCTTGCTTTCTGCTGGGGTCAAGGTCTCCCGATTGGTGAGTTCCTCTGGCATCAGCCTCTGTGATGGCAGTGGAGCCTGCTTGGGATTCTCTCCCTCCTCTTTCTCTCTCTAGCCTATCCCCTATTTGCACTCTCCCTCTCCCAAAATAAATACATAAATATTTTAAAAATTAAAAATAATGAAAATAAAAAGGAAAATGCAATGATAAGGAAAGATATTCAACGTTCAATGCTGTTATTAATGAAAGTAATGCAATTTAAAACTACACTGAAATAACATTTTTTTACCTATAGGGAATGATAAAATTTTTAAAAGTTTAATTTGTTGGAGAGGTTAAAAAATATTAACAAAAAGGTAAATTGGTGCAAGTTCTACAGGGTGCTTTTAAAACAACATCTTTCAAATATCTAAATAAACTTTTTCTTTTTTTTTACTTTTAAACTCCACATTTAGAAATTTATTCCACAGACATGCCTACACACGTGTGAAATTAAATATATACAAGGCTGCCCAGCGGGCCTGCACTTGGGGGCCTCCCGCCCTCCCCAGCTGCCCCCACCATCTCCTGGGGTCCATCCCCAGGCACCTGGAGTTCACTCATCAAATCCCCGGGTGTATGGGTGTATTCCCCAACTCCCGAGCCCCGCCCCATGCTGAGCCCCCCCCCCCCCCCCCCATGCCTTCCAAAGGCCCTGGGAGCATTTTTCATTAAGCACAACACTGGAAACCTCTCTAAATGCCCATCAGTTTGGGGGGTAACTAAAAATAGGACAGTACAGCTAGACAATTAAATATGGTTCGGCAAGCTGTCAAAAAGAATGAGGAAGTTCCTGATATTCCAATCTGGTGTGATTGGAAACAAATGGTCCTAACATTTTGCAACTCCTCCCATCAGGGGGTGGAGCTTATGAGCTTATTTGTCCACCATCTGCATAGCCTCTTTTTGCTGCACTGGGAATCCTGAGACCACAGTCTGAAGACCCCCAAGTCAGTCAATTCAGCTCTACCTCAGACATTGCTTGAGCCATCCTACACCGCCCAGCCCCAAATGAGTTGGCTTAGGCCAGAAAAACTTCTAACTCACAAAAGCACTAAAAAAATAATAAATTATCATTATTCTGAGTCAGTAAGTTTGGGATAGTTTGTTCAGTAAAAGCTAACTTAAATTCACTGAGACATAAATCAAGTGAAGATTCCACAGTGAGGAACCATCTTATCATCTGCAATCATTTATATCAAAAGGATAATGGTGGTTGCAAGAGATACACACTTTTACTTGTATATACATCAACATCTCTGGAGTGATACAGAAGAAATATAAATTTATATAAATATTAATATAAACGAAAGGGCCCATTAAGTACTCAGTATAATGGATAAAAATAGATCATCAAGTTTCAAAACAGTAGGGACAAGGGAGGGAGGCAAACCATTAAGAGACTCTTAAATACTGAGAACAAACTGAGGGTTGATGGGGGGTGGGGGAGAGGGGAAAGTGGGTGATGGCATTGAGGAGGGCACTTGTTGGGATGAGCACTGGGTGTTGTATAGAAAGGAATTTGACAATAAATTATATTTAAAAAAAAAAACAGTAGAGACAAAGAGGAGATCCTGTAAGCTTTTGGGAAGGGAGGTGGGAGAACAGTTTAATGTAAATCGTCAAGAATCGGAATGGCATCTGCCTTCTCTACAGTGTTGATACCCTCCAGTCTATAACCACCATGAACAAACCTGTAATCAAAGTTGGGTTTCTTGGCTCATTGCAACGAAGGAGACAGCAGACACGGTGGGGAACTATGGGACAATTCTACCTTTGGAAATCTTAATAATTTATATTCAAAAAGTAGGAGGAGAGGAACAGGGCTAAATATGAAATTGGTAAAGAAGCAACAATTACTTGGTTGGGAAAGGGAGGGGAAGTTTGGTCATTTTTTGTGGTTTGGACTGTGTTCTGCTCATGCTCAGAGATGATCATTGTAGGAATGCTGGCCAAACTGACTCCATTTTTGGCTGCCACTTTGACTGTGTTGCTTGGTGATCTTTCTAGTTTTATGTTCTCCAGACGCCCCCAAACATTACTGTCCATGTCTTGTGATCACAGGGGAGACAAGGGGACCAAGTGTTCCATTATGGCCTCTAGCAGGTCCATTAAGTTTCAAACTCGGAGGGGTACCTGGTTGGCTGGTTAGTTAAGCGGCTCAGGTCATGATCTCCCAGTTTGTGAGAACCCCACAGTGGGCTCTGTGCTGGCAGTGTGGCGCCTGCTTGGGATTCTCTCTGCACACCCCCTCACCGCCCCCCCCCCCCACCACACACACACCGTCTCTCTCTCTCCAAATAAATCAATAAATAAACTTAGAAAGGTTCAAACTCGGATAACAGTTTTCACTTCCTGATGCATACATGGCACCAGGAGGTGTTAATGTTACCCAAAACTGTTGTCTGATTTGTTTTTCCTTCTCAAAGTGCCTTCTCAGTTTGGGGGATACTTTACACTTCTTCTGCCTTCGAACAATCATGAAGTAGTTCTTTTTTTTCCCCCTTTGCCTCATCATGATTATAGAGTGATTTTGTCTGATGTTGGTGCTCTGTGAAATTTTTTAGTTTTAACAGGTGAACATCACAGCCTAGGTGTTTTCAGTCAGGCCAGCTCTAAGTGGACAGCAGTGAAGAGACGTTTTTTCTTTCTCAACAGCAACTCTAGCAAATATAAAACAACAATGAAGCAATGCTTTCAAAACTCTGAGGGCAAATAAGTTCGACCTCAAATTCTCTATTTAGTAAAATATCAATTAGCAGATATAATATAGGATATGGATATAATAGACCTTTTCAGACATACAATGTCTCAAAGAGTTTGGTTCTCAAGCAACTTCTCTACAGCATGTGAAGATAGCCTGGTTCATCTGAGGGTTTTAATGTATACTTATAAAGCAGGTGGTTCCTTTGTTATAAAAGTAATAAAGCCATGCTTGTTATGGAAAAATAAAATTGTGTATTAAAAACAATCAAGTTAGTACATGTTTAGCCTTTGGGAACTGGGCGGGGGGGGAGCTAGTAGAGGTGATGAGAATTTTTTAATGTATCTTTCTATAATCCCTTGATTTTCTGTTGTCACACACACACACACACACACACACACACACACACACACACACAATTCTTCTAGGAGGAAAAGATAAAAGACAAGTTCTGCTCCCAACTGCACGTGACTGTTCTCAAGTCTGCAATCTGATCACTCACTATAAAGGGCATATTAGACACTCAGGAGATGCCTCTTTATGTTCCCACCTGTTACGGATTTAATGTTTCTGTCCTTCCCAAATCCCTATGTTCAAGCCCTAACCCCCAATGTGATGGTATTAGGAGGTGAAACCCTCAGGAGGTAATTAGGTTTAGATGAGGTCGTGAGGGTGGTGCCCCATGATGGGATTAGTAGCCTTATACAAACAGGAAGTCTCCAGACCCTCCTCTCTCTGCCCTCTGAAATACACTGAGACGGTGGCCATCCATAAGCCTCAAAGAGGGACCTCACCAAGAACTGAATCTGCCACCACTTTAATTTTTGACTTTTCAGCCCCCAGAACTATGAGAAACACGTCTGTGGTTTAAGTCACCATATCTATTGGTATTTTGTTATAGCAGCCTGAGCTAGGACACCACGCAAAACCTTGGAAAGGATCACAATAAAACTTTATAAATCTATTTGAGAATGTATTCCCTGTTTCTGTTTCCTCTGAGAAGTTCCCTTTAGCTATTCACCTCAGCTCACCAAACGAGGTTTTAAAACAAGTGTCACATACCAGCAAAGACAGAACAATTCCACAAGATCAATAGAATGGCCACCATTATTAAATTCCCCCAAATAAAGTCCTGAGAATGCAGTGTCTCCTCTTGCTGCCACAAGAGAAATTTTTAAAGATCCATTATCTAGGGGTGCCTGGGTGGCTCAGTCGGTTAAGTGTCTGCTCTTGGTTTTGGTTCAGGTCATAATCTCAGTGTTTGTGAGTTCAAGCCCGGCATCGGGCTCTGCACTGACAGTGTAGTGACAGTCAGTGCAGAGCCTCTTGGGAGTCTCTCTCTGCCTCTCCCCTGCTCTGTCTCTCTCTCAAAAATAAATAAATAAATAAATAAATAAATAAATAAATAAATAAATAAATCCATTATCTAAAGTCTTAGTCTGATGAAAATTTCAAACATGTCCCCTTTCCAATTTGTATTTGGCTCAGGACCAACCATGAAGGTCCCTCTCTGAAGTATGAGTTCTTGGTTCCTCTTCAGCAGCACAAGCCTGGGCTTCCTGTCACAGGAACACTGGGAACTGCTCCTTTACAGTCCTATGAATCCAACCTTGTGAACCACTTCCCCAGGATCCCCAGGTGGCAAGAAAACAAAAGAGACTGTCACAGCACTAGCCCCTCACCTACCAGACTTAGGGATGTGTGAGACCAACAAGCAGTTACATTCCCCAAGCCAAAGTGATGGATTTGTGCTGCTATCAAATGTCAGATGGGGTTGCCAAGAAAAGAGTGTTCTCTTAGAAGGTGGGGATATAACTAGGTACAACTTCTGTGGAAGGCAATCTGTCAAGAAGTAGCAACATGAGAAATGGCAAATACTTTGATCCGGAAAGTCCACCTCCAGGAATCTCTTTTAGGGAAATCCATGCATAAGTGATGTTCTCTGAACAGTGATATTTGCATAACGATGTTCTCTGAAGAAGTTTTTATAAGAATAAACATTAGAACCAATGTCCTGTCCAGCAATTAGGGAATGTTTACATCTACACTAGCCCATCCACACCATGAAAAGATATGCAGTTGTTTCAAAGAACGAGGCCAATAAGGAA
The DNA here is from genome assembly GCF_024362965.1 of Panthera pardus. Classification (NCBI taxonomy): domain Eukaryota; kingdom Metazoa; phylum Chordata; class Mammalia; order Carnivora; family Felidae; genus Panthera; species Panthera pardus. The sequence goes on along the minus strand of NW_026526666.1, from coordinate 3,033,049 downwards.
AATGGTGAGGAAGTGCTACTGAAAAGAGTTACAGCAGCTAATGTTTAATAAACATTTATTCAGTGGTCAAATGGTTCATGTGTATATCTCTATAACATTTAAATTAACCCATAAGGAAAGTCCTCCTATTTGTCCCCTCTTACAGACAAAGAAATTGAGGCACAGAAAATTCCATAATTTGTTCAAAGTCATGGTGAAGGAATCAAAATTTCCACTCAGAACTTGAGGCTTCATGGCATGCAGTTTTGTTGTTCGCAGTTCTGGTAATTTTCAAGTTTCCAGGATGTGCAGTTGTAAAAACCCAGTTTGGGAAAGGATTCGGCAGTGGCTCAGGGGTAAGTAAGGCCTAGACGTGAGCTATTGAAAAAAATACCTTTGCTGAAAAATTTCTTCTTTTAGGCAATTTCATGGAACTAGAGTCTTCGGCAGCATGCTCTGGAGCCTGATTTAAAGTGGACAGAAGTCCAGACGACTCTCAGGGTAAATAAGGTCACTAACAGGTAACCTAAAGTTGCAAGTAGCTAGTAAAAGAGACCGTCCCTGGGTGGGCTCGAACCACCAACCTTTCGGTTAACAGCCGAACGCGCTAACCGATTGCGCCACAGAGACACGGAAACTCCACTTCCTAAACTTATTTCCTGATCCCAGAAATTGCTTCTCAACCTCTGGCTGGATATGTCTTCCCATTCCCCTACTCGGGAAACTGGAGGCGTGGGAAATACTGGGGCCAACAGTCGTGTCGCTGGGCACGTCTGAACACCGATACCGGCCCAGATTCACGGGGGGAACTCGGAGAGCCCAACGCCAGATCCACGGCGTCCCCGCCGGCTCCTCGCCTCCTCAACAGCCGCCTGCCTCCAGGTGTCGCCCGCAGCCTCTCAGGCCGAAGTCATCCAGCTTCCAATTGTTAGCTCAGAACTACTCGGGGCGCTCACAGTGAGTCCCCGCGACACCAGGCGGACGCGCGTGGGGACACTACATTACCCCTTTGCCCCCACCTCGCTGCCCGCCCGCGACGCCGCTAAGATGGGGACTCAACGCGGCAGGACCTGGCCTGGGCTCACGATGCACCCCGTGCCCCAGGGAAGAGCCGGGCACCTAGGAGCCACTCACTCCGCACTAGGGTCCGACTGAGCTGGCCGCCCGGGACCGCCACGCGGCCTCAGTCTGCGGCTGGGGCGGAGGGGGTTGAACTGGAAAAGCCGAAAAAGAGACGGAGCGGGCGTGGGGCAGCCGGGTGACCGGCCCGGGAGAGAGCGCGAACACTCTGGCCGCTAAAGAAAAAGGCCAACAGAAAACTGAAAATGCCGATGTTCCTCCATTTCGATCACCTGCCTGCCCCTGGCCTTCTCTCCCCTGGCCACCGCTCGGACCGCAACTGTGTGCGGTTGGTGCTCTCGACTCCGAAAGACACATAGTCCGCTTGTAAGTGCTTGGTTTAAAGACGGCAGCGCCGTGAGATGTCACCCTTTGGCCCTAGCGACCCCCGAGTGCAGGCCTCGGTGCAGGTGGGAGGCCCACAATCCCTGCTCACAGCAGGAAAGGAGGAAACGCTACAAACCGTCCCCCCCGGGGGGACCCGGTCCTGCCCCAGCCCGGAGCCGGCCGCGCACCCCTCCTCCTCGCCCCCGTGCCCTGCCGAGGAATGTAGACGAAAGTGACCATTTGTATTCCTTGTAGGTGCACTGCCTGAGGCAACCGTAGGAGAGGCTGATAAAGAATTCTGAAGAACAGGGCGTCCGTGTGGGCTTAATATTAAGACTGGAGTAAACTGAGTGATGCTCACTGTGTTCTAAGAGTAGGACGAAGACAGCTGTAGCTTTAATTCCACGTCAGTAGAGCTGAAATTCGCTATAGCTTGGTAGCCATTTTCAGGCTATCCGCAAGCGTGTACTCAGATATTTTTTCTTTATAAAGTAGCTAATAATATTCTCTTTATCAATATGCGTGTTCCTTTCTGTCGTATTTCCCCAACCACGAACAAAGAAGAGGCGAACAAGCAGGGCGGCGGCACAGAAAGTGCACTTGGCGTCACGGAAACTTACACTTGTGCCTTCTAAAGAACTTGGAGAAAAGTGCCCACGACGGTTGTGGAAAGTTGGAAAATTCCAGTAACAGGAATAAGGAGGTGAGGGTGCGTGGCGAGTCCCGTGGAGACCCCTTGGGGTGAATCATCCCGGACGTCCTTTCCACCGAAGTCTGGGGTTCAGTCTGGGCGCAAACTAGCACCGAGAGTGGCGGTTCTAAACCGCCCAGCGGAGGGCGGAGTTGCTCCCTCAGCCCTACCGCATACCCGCGCAGCACTTTCTATCCATTACCCAGGTCCCTCCTCGAGCTCAGAAGTGGGAAGTTCAAAGGCCTGGGTTGTGACTTAGTGCGAATCAGCTGCCGGCCTGAGGAAATCTATTAAACTCTCTACAGACCTATTTCCTAATAAACATACACGCCGAGGTTGTCTTCGGTCTTGGCTCAGATATTTTACATTTGGGCAACGATTCCAAGCTGCTAGAGGGAAAAGAAGCGCATCTACTTCGCGTCATCTTGCTAGCTCAGTTTGTAGCGCTCACGACTTCTAATTTCAAGGTCTTGAGCCTCGCCCAGCTTCCAGTGCATTTTATTTGGCGGTCTTCGCATTGGGTACCCTCCGTGGCCGGTGCTGTGCGGTTCCCGTGGTGGCCACGAGAGGGCGCGTGGTCCCTTCCCCTGGGAACTCGGCTCCCAGGAACCACTACTTTTTTTTTTCAGTTTGGATGGTAAAGAGTAACGATGCTCTGTCGATTCACTTTCTCTGAGACTGGCAGAAACCCAGTATTTCTTTCCTTTTTTTTTTTTAACCACCCCAACTCTAGTATTGTCTTGAGTCGGGGCATGGGGGGTTGGTTGCCGTATATTCAGCTGCCCAGCTCAGGTGCTACCTCATTCTCTCTGCTGCTACCAAACTATGGGAAAAGGCACAAAGGCAACAGGATTTGAAAGTAACTGACTTCCTTTGTAATTTTAAATGTTTTATTCTACGCATTAAAAGACTTATTCCAAGAATGGTGCATAGGTTTCCACAGATCACCAAAGGAGTCCTCAGTAGAAAAGCGGTTTAAAATCTGCATGCTTGGGAGAAAAGACTCCGTGACCCCAGAAACGTGGGGGGGGGGGGGGGGAAGGGAGGGGGGGAATGGGAAGGAAGATTCAGAAGGAAGAGCTACAAAATTGGGTGGAGGGGAGGAAAGAGATGGATTCTGGGGGCTGGTCCCCACTAAGGACAGTTTGTCTGGACCTCTCCTCCCAACATTTTGTCTTTCAAAGCAGCCTCTCTTCCAACTGGCTGATTCTGGGAATTCTAGCATTTTCTACTAGGTGTACTAGGCCTACACTATGTTCCCTCTACCAGGACCAGATCCAGCACCTTACAGTTGGCCTTTTGCTAATCCTCTCTTTTATGGTCCTAGGAGAGTCTGTAGGCAAGGCAAAACTTTATTTCTACCTTCTTGGGGACTCCAAATGGGTCCAAGAATTACGTTGACATAAGCAGATTAATAGGAGAAAAGCACACTGATATTTACATATACAATGGGAAGGTCCAACAGGAAAATGAAAATTCAAAGAAGTGAGTAGGCCTACGTGTTTCTGTACTAGGTTGAACAAAGGAGAGCAAAATATATGGCAAGATTAAAGGGAGACACGAGTTATTTTAACAAGGTCTTTCCATGTTTCTCTGGGTCCTGACTTCCTGTCTCAGATGACAAGAATGTTTCTTTCCTTCTGGTCTGGGGAGGGCACCTTTCACATGAGTTTTCTCTCCTGTTTTCAGGAAGGAATGGGGAAGTCAGAGTGCTTATCTTGCACCTGCTGTTTCCCAAGTGCCTTTGGCTCAAAATAATCCTTATGTTGAAGTGGCAGATTTGGGAATGGCGTATCCTGCCACTCTTCAAGTTAAAGCATGGGAATATGCTCAGAGAACAGGATACTTAGCCCAGATCTCCTTCCAGTGCTGTGGGGTCACCATGCTGACAGTGAGTCCAGCAGTCTCAGATCATTCTTATTATTTGTTAATAAAGTAAAAAGAAAACCCTTGGGCTAGGTCATTTGTAAACATGGAAAACAGTATTAAAATTATTTAGAAACCAGTAATCTATGTAAAATCCTTCATTCTATCTTTTGTAATTTTTTAAAGCACTTTTTTAAATTTTATTTTTTTTTAAGTAATCTCTACAACCAACATGGGGCTCAAACTGATGACCTCAAGATCAAGAGTCACATGCTCTACTGACTGCGCCAGCCAGGCACCCCTAAAATCCTTCATTTTATTTTTAAGATTTTATTTTTAAGTAATTTCTACATCCAACATGGGGCTCGAACTTACCACCTGGAGATCAATAGTCTCCTACTCCACCAACTGAGCCAGCCAGGCGCCGCTAAAATCCTTCATTTTACAGTCACTGGCAAGAATTCAGTACTTGCACCTACAACTATAATACAGTAATATCACCAGATTAGTCTTCTTGCTTTAAACAACCATAATAATGGACAAAATATGTGAAACACCTGTTTATAGACACTGGACAGAAGTAGGGCAAGACTATGATTCCCTGAGAAAGGGTTCGGGAAATGATCTGATTCCAGCAAGGTGGAATCTCAGCAGAACACAGTCTTCACACTGAGCTGAGAAGGTAGAGATCAAAATTAGGGCAGCTGAATCATCAGAGCAGAGCACCAGAAGATGCCAGTTTTTAGAAGTCCATGTTGGGTCCCCAGTGGGTCATTTGGTGAGCGTAGGGCAGCTCAAGTACAGAGAGCTATTATCCAAGGCTTACCAGATTACAGATGCTACAAGATGGAAAACAGAGTAGATCCTAGAGATCAGTGCTGTCAACACTGGAATTCAGGCCTTGTTAACAACTTAACAACTCTACCACTTTGAGCATTCAGCTGATACTCCAGAAATGCTCTGTTTTAGGTGTGAAAACCACACCCTAGTGTAAGGCTTACTCTTGACTCTCCCTAGCAAATATTAAAGCCAAGCCCTGATAAGATTAACAGAGGAGACAGGGTTTCGAGGTTGAGTCATATCAAGTTAGAGAACTTTGGAAACACCCTGGACTCTCCAAAGATCCACCTAAATAAAACATAAAGCCAGTCTTACACAAGTTCAATGTCATAGGCTAGTAATCAAATTGCTTGGTAGAACAAATTGATACTCTCTGGAAGAAGATACCAGAATCTGGAGTCTCTAAAATATATCTTTCAAAGTGTGCTGAAGCAATAAAAAAAATACTAGACATACAAAGAAACAAAGGATGAAGCCCATTTAACTCATACTTTAAAAAAATATAACAGTCAAGAGAAACCAACTCCCAGATGTCCCAATAGTAGATTTAGCAGACTTGAAAATACATACACAATGTATACATTATATATTTTACATATATTTTTATATATAAATAATATATATGAAAAGCAAAAGGAATATACAATGTCAATGAGTGCTCTGTGTTCTAACAGAGAATCTCACGAAAAGTGAAAATCATAAAAAAGAATCAAATAGAAGTTCTAGGATTGCCCAATGGACCCACAAACAAGGAAAGATACAGATTATGCATGGTTTCAGCGACACGGGTTCCACTCACCATGGCTAATGGTAACCAGCACTACCGAGGGCCCAACAGCCAATACCAAAGAACAACTCAGCTCCTGATATAATACCAGTCCCCAGTAGGAAAGAAGGGAAGGTATCAGCCAGGCTGGTGGGTCACAGGTTGATCACACAGGACCTTTACATCATGGGAGAGGCACTGGAATAGATACATTTATTATGGTTTTGCCTTCTCTGCCTGCAGTGGTTCTGCTTAAAACAATCATCTGTGTGTACTTTCAATGCCTCTTCCATATCCTGGAATTCCACACAGCATTGCTTCTGACCAAGAACTCATGTGATAGTTGCTGCCCCCGCCCCCCGCTCACTCGTCAAATTTGCTCTGAAGTAAGTAGCCTGGTGGAACGGAATGTGCTTTTGAAGATTGTTTCACTGCCACCTGGATGACAAGACAATGCCTTGAGAATCTGGTATTTCACACATATACACTATATCAGCAACCAGTATATGGTGCTGTTTCTCCCAGGTCTGGGAATCAAGTGGTCAAAATGGGAGTGGCGGATACACTAGTAAACGTTTTGCTTCCCTCCCTCCTCTGTAACTATGGGCCCTAGAAGTCTCAGCTCCTGAGAGAAATGCTCTCAGCAACAAATGCCATAATGGCTGTGTTAAAGTGTACGTTGAGACTGCCCCCGGGGCCATTTGGGGCTCCTCACGACAGAGAAGGAACAAACAGAAAGTTCCTGAGTGGGATGACTGATCCTGACCACAAGAGAAAACTGGAGTGCCACTACACAAAGAAGCAAGTAGAGTACTTGAGAATGAGGAAAGCCCTCAGAAAAACCGAAAGCCTTTAGAAGACCTCTTGGAACTCAGTACACTCTGAATAAAAGTCAAGGATGGAGAGTATTATGCTAAGTGAAATAAGTCATAAAAACCTGAGAAAACTTAGAAGACCATGGGGAAGGAAAAGAAAAAAAAAAAAAAAAGAGGTTAGAGAGGGAGGGAGCCAAAACATAAAAGCCTTTTAAAAACTAAGAACAAACTGAGGGTTGATGGGGGGTGGGTGGGAGGAAAAGGTGGGTGATGGGTATTGAGCAGGGGATCTGTTGGGATGAGCCCTGGGTGTTGTATGGAAATCAACTTGACAACAAATTTCATGCTTAAAAAATTAATAAAAGCAAAAACTCCAGACCAAAAAAGTGTTAAAATTACAACAAACCAGTACATCATAAGTCAAAGCAAGTGACCTGATCATATTCCCAAGAAAACTGATAAAGTAAAACCGGCGTGAACACTCACACCAACAGTATGCCCACCCCCTAAGCCGCTAAAAAAAAAAACAAAACAAAAAAAAACAAAAACACCTCAAAGTAAGTCTTACTGAAACATCCATCACATACCTAGGAAACACCGTACTTCACATAAACCCGTACTCAACCAAAAACCCACAAGGACATAGTAAACCTGGTTTTTCCACCATAAAATTCAGGGGAAAGCGCGAACGCAGTCCCCCACTACCACAAATTATGCAGTCGAGTTTCCCACATTTGGGGAAATCGCAGGGGTCAGCACATCCCGAGTGCAATGGATAAGCCTCGCCCTGGGAAAACCACCTTCCTGATCATGGTATCTCCCCTGCCAGGTAAGTATGACTTCCGATCCTCCGCCCCACTACACCCTCTCACGCATGACACTCTCTACACACGGTCACTTCCGTCCACACACCTCTGAGCCTCCCTAAGACTTTGCCACACGCAGCACACGCAATTGCAACCAACAGCCCTGGAATGGCTCCCACAGCACGCGAGATCATACGCTATTTAAGCGGCAGTTGCCGAAACAGCAGCCCCTGCGTTCCCGTATTTACACAGCACACGCCCTATCCGTGACGTCAAGGGAACGCTCCTTTCCCTCCCGCCCACGTCCCGCCCTTGCCCTCTCCTCCCTTCTCCCCTGACACACAGCCCGCCAATGGGGGGGGGGGGGGGGGGGGGGCGCGAGCAGAGACGAGGGCCTGTCCCTCGTTTCCCGCAGGGGCAGAGGTCGTGGGTTGTGAAACCTTGGGCTTGTGGGGAATCTGTCTGGCGGGCTGCTGACGCCAGTATACCTTTCTTCAAACAATGCCTTTCTGGGTGGAGAGTGCAACGGTTAGGATTACAAAAGAGCTGTGTATATACACTGAGTATATCTACTAAAACTCATTAAGCTTCACAACGGGTGGCGAAATCTATTTCATTCTTGAAGGTTCAGTTTCATTCATGGAACATTTCATTCCTTTCACTGTCAACCTTTAGGTGTGGGAGAGTGTTTTGAATTTTCTTTTTCTAGTCTTTTTCTGGAACACATGTTATTCTGTAAGCAGAAGGGGCTAAGGGTCCCCAGAAGAAGAAAGCCTAGACGTAGCTTTCGTGACACAACAGAAGTCATTTTAGGCCCTCGGTTGTTTTCCGTGATCTATGATGCCCTACAGGCTCTACTTGCGTAAGCACACTTCTTAAAAATCTTCCTAGAAGGCGTCAGAATTAAAAAGAAATGCCAGATTTTCAGTAGTTAAGGATTTTAAAGGAATGAATAAAAAAGAGTGCAAAAACTAACCGTCTCTACCAGGCTATGAAGTAGCCTAACCATATCAGAGACAAATAAAACTCCCACTACTATTTCAAAAGTAAGACCCTGCATCCCCCCCCCCCTTTTTTTTTGAAGGGTGGGTGCGCATGAGCAGGGGAGGAGCAAAGAGAGAGGCTGAGAGAATCTGAAGCAGGCTCAGCGCTGTCGGCACAGAGCCGGATTCAGAGCTTGATCCCATAAACTGTGAGATCATGACCTGAGCTGAAATCAAGATGCTTAACTGACTGAGTCACCCAGGTGTCCCAAGACACTGCATTCCTTACCAGAGATAGGGAACCCAAGGCCCCATCCAGCATGCCCATAACCTCCTTGCCCTTGCCAGACAATTACATCTCCTTCATTAAAATGTTAAAGTCTTCACTAATGTAACATTAGATGCACTTAGGAGGCTTGGTTTTTAAGTACGACTGCATAACCTTATGCCCACCTTTACAGGCAATGACAAAACTCTGAATATTCATCCTAACCCTAAATAAAAAGAACCTGCTTACCCCTGCTCAGGTAGTCAAGGCTTTGGAAGTTCTCTCCGGTGATCTCTTTATTGGCTGTAAATAAAGTTTGGGTGACAATTCCACCGGGTGTAGTCTCTACCTGGAACTCACCAAGGAGGGAAGTTACACTACGGTTCATGTTTGGACCTCCTGAATTCATCCACTTTCCTGAACTAAATGTCTGTTTTTACTTCCTTGTTCTTACTTTGGTTTCTGGGAAATGTTCTTGACATCATCCTCCAACTCTAATGGAAGTAATCTGTGGTATCAAAGATGTTAAACAAAAACATCATGACCTGTAAGTGCCAAAGAAAGGATCAACAGAAGCTACAGAGAACCACGAAGAGGTAACTGAGGGTGGTACCAATGCCTTAAATTTTTATCACATCTCTCAGTGTAATTGAGTTTGATCAAAAGAACAGGAATTTGACGTGGCACCTTGATTGACTCTTGATTTCTGTTCAGGTCATGATCTCACGGTTCATGAGTTCGAGCCCTCATTGGGCCCTCTGCTGACAACACAGCCTGCTTGGGATTTTCGCTCTCTCCTTCTTTCTGCCCCTCCCCCAACTCATGTTCTCTGTTTCTGTCTTCTCTCTCTCTCAAAATAAAAGATAAATAACTTTAAAAAATACTTAAAAAAAAAAAAAAAAAAGATGGTAATTGTTAAAAAGAAAACCACAGGCCCAGAATGGCATCACTTAGGGTAAGGCCCCCAGGTCAGTAAATGAGGTCTTAATACCTAACCTAGCTGCACTTTCACCCCACCCCAGAATGTAATCTTTAACCAGTCAACTCAGAGTTTCCTGGTCAATACCAGGAAATTTACTGATAGACCCCTTCTCCCTGTAGGAGGGCAACCTTGCCTAAACAATACATTCCTTGGGGCGCCTGGGTGGCTCAGTCCGACTTCAGCTCGGGTCATGATCTCACAGTTCGTGAGTTTCTCTGTGCTCACAGCTCAGAGCCTGGGGCCTGCTTCAGATTCTGTGTCTCCCTCTCTCTCTGCCCCTCCCCTGCTCATGCTCTGTCCCTCTCTCTGTCTTAGAAGTACATAAAACATTAAAAAAAAATTTTAAGAAAAAAAACCCAATACATTCCTTGTTCACCAATTCCCTCCTCCTCCTCTCCTCTTCCCAATTTCTTCTATAATGCCCTCTCTCCCCCTTTAAAAACTTTTGTTTAAACTCAATGGAGCTCCCCTTGACTTGTGAGATGGAAAGCCGCCCCTATTCGTGAATTGTTTAATAATAAAGTTAATTGGATCTTCAAATGTACTTGATTGAATTTAGTTTTTAAACAGGTATTAAAGTTTGCCTTATAAAATGAGTCAGCAAATGTTTCTTTGTCTATTTTCTGAAAGATACTGTAGAGAATTGGTATCATTTCCTTAAATGTTTGGTACAATTCACCAGTGAAACTATTGAAGTCTGGTTTTGTTTTCAGAAGTTTATTAATTATGGATTCAATTTAGGCCTATTCAGATGGCCAATTTCTCCTTGTGTGAGTTTTGATAAATTGTGTCTTTCAAGGATTTGGTTCATTTCATCTAAGTTATCAGATTTGTGAGCAGTTGTTCGTTATAGTCCTTTATTATAAAATTTTAAAAATTTTTTAATGTTTATTTGTGAGAGAGAGAGAGACAGAGAGAGAGAGAGAGAGAGAGACAGAGTGTGAGTGGGGGAGGGGCAGAGAGAGAGGGAGACACAGAATCTGAAGCAGGCTTAGGCTCGAGCTGTCAGCACAGAGCCCAATGTGGGGCTCAAACCGCATCTGTTATAAGGACCTGCACTAGCTGTAGAACATTTTAGTGTTATTTGCAAGTTGACTTAGATTAGTTGTAAATGTATATTGCAAACTAGAGAGCAGTCACCAAAAATTTTAAAAAAGAAACAACGGAAACATCGTGCATGGCATGATGTGGCAATAGAGATAGGCAAACTATCATTGGAAACTCCTTAGTCAAGCACTTACAAAAGGCAGGGACTTGGGGCATCATGTATACTATACCTTTGAACATTTTTGTCACATTAACGAGTGTAATGAGCGGCTCACTCCGTCATCGAACTGAAGCGGTATATAAGAAATAGGGTCCAAGTAGGCCCTGAATGTGCAAGGAAGCCACATGAAGAAGTGTCACACACGCCTGCAGTCCCCATTCCTGCTACACTCCCTTCTCTCTCACAGCCTGCGCCTGGGGTGTCATGGGGACTTCCCTACAGTTACCATAGAAAGGGAAACCTGGGGCCTGTTTCACAGATGGTTCTGCATGATATACAGGCTCCACCTAAAAGTGGACAGCTGGAGCCCTGCACCTGCTTTCCAGGACAGCCCTGAAGGACAGCGGTGAAGGGCAACCGCTCCGGTGTGCAGAGCTTTGAGTAGTATACGTGGCTGTTCATTTTACTAGACATGTTTGGAAAGTTGGTGACAAGGAAGCCTTGGAAAGAAGTATGTGGACAGACCTCTCAGATGGAGTGAAAACACCGAGATATTTGCTTACCCAAAGGTGACCTCCGCAGAGGATGATTTTAATAACCATGTGGATAAGGTGACCTGTTTTGCAGATACCAGTCGGCCTCTCCCCAGCCAGCCTGTCATCACCCAATGGACGCATGAATGAAGTGGCCATGGTGACCTGGATGGAGTTTATGCACAGGTTCAGCAACATGGACCTCTACTCACCAAGGCTGACCTTGACAGTTGCCGCTGAGCGTCCCAATCTGCCAGGAGCACAGACCAACACTGAGTCACCAGTACAGCACCATCGCCCAGGGTGATCAGCCAATTACCAAAAGACAGATTGATTACATTGGGCCACTTCCATCATGGATGGCACACTCCTTTGTTCTTACTGGAATAGACACTTACTCTGAACACAGATTTGCCTTCCCTGCACACAATGTTGGCCAAACCCACCATCCAAGCACTTATAGAATGCCTTACCCAGCCTTGTACGATTCCACACAGCACTGTTTCTGGTTATGACCTGAACTGTGCCCCCTGCCCCCCGCACCCAACCACCAAATTCATGTGTTGACGCCTGACTCCCAACATGACTGTTTGGAGATAGGGTGTTTAAGGAGGTAACTAAGGTTATATGAGGTCGGGTCGGGTCCTAACCCAATAGGACTGGTGTCCTTATAAGAAGAGGAAGAGACAGAACTGGCTTTGTGTGAGTTGTGTGTGTGTGTCTGTGCACACGCGCACGTGCGCACACACACACACACACACACACACACACACACACAGGTGCAGCTCAGGAAGAGTCTTCACCAAAAACCAGCCCTGCTTGCACCATGATCTTGGACTTCTAGCTTCCAGAACTGTACTAAAATAAATGTTTGTTTATTTATACCATCTGTCTATGGTATTTTGTTATGGCAACCCAAGAAAACTAATACACTTCTTTTTTTTTAATTGTTTATTTTTGAGAGAGAGAGAGAGAGAGTGCTGTCAGCACAAAGCCCAGCACAGGGCTTGAACCCACAAACCGTGAGATCATGATCTGAGCCAAAGTCAGATGCTTAACTGACTGAGCCACTCAGGTGCCCGAAACTAATGCACTTTTCATCACGGAACTCACTTCACAGAATTTATAGAGTGCAGCACTGGCTGTGGGATTCACTAGTCTTACCATGATCCCCACCATTCTGAAGCAGCCGGCTTGAGACACCAGTGGAACGGCCTTCTGAAGACTCAGTTATAGTGTCAACTGGGTTGCAAAACCTTGAAGGGCTGAGCAAGATTCTCCAGGAGGCTGTACATGTTCTGAATTGGCATCCAGTATGCGGTGCTGTTTCTCCCATAGCCAGGATCCATGGGTCCAACATCAAAGGGTAGAAATAGGAGTGTTACCACTCACTATTACCCTTCATCACCCCAGCAAAACTGCTTCTTGTCCCCGCAACCGTGTGCTCTATTGTTTGACCTACAGTCTTTTCTGTGTGGCCATGCTTTCCAGCTCAGGTCTGCTTTTCTAATAGCACAAGCGATATCAGCAGCCTTGCTAACACTTAGCCCCATCACCAGGCAAGCATCACAGGATTTGACAGATAAAGAATCATAGGATTGTCCCTGTTTGGTGTTACGGACTGAACTGTGCTCCCTACTCTCACCCTGAATCCTTATGTTGAAGCCCTACCCCTCAAAGTGACTGTATTTGGGGGTAAGGCCTTTGAGGGGGAGATTATGGTTAAATGAGGTAATAAGAACTGGGCTCTAATCCAATAGGACTGGTGTCTATTTAAGAAGAGGAAAAGATACCAGAGATCTCTCAATGCACAAAGAAAAGGCCATTGGAGGACACGGCGAAAATGCAGCCTTCTCCAAATGCCAGAAAGAGGTCTCATTAGAAGCCAATTCAGGGGCACCTGGGTGGCTCAGTTGGTTGAGCGTCTGACTCTTGGTATCAGCTCAGGTCATGATCTCAGGGTTGTGGGATTCAGCCCTGCCTTGGGCTCTGCACTGAGTGTGGAGCCTGCTTGACGCCTACTTGGGATTCTCTTTCTGCCCTTCCCCCATTCACGCTGTCTCAAAATAAATAAACACTAAAAAATAAATAAATAAAAGAAGCCACCTGGGTACCTGGGTGGCTCAGTTGGTTAAGCGTCTGGTTTCAGCTCAGGTCATGATCTCATGGTTCATGAGATGAAGCCGTGCATTGGGCTCTGTGCGGACAGTGCAGAGCCTGCTTGGGATTCTCTCTCTCTTTTTCTCCCTCTCCCTCTCTCTCTCGGCCCCTCCCCCACTCGCTCGCTCTCTCAGAATAAATCAATAAACTTTTTAAAAAAGAAGCCAACTCTGGTCTTCTGGCTTCCAAAACTGAGGAAAATGAATGTCTGTTGTTTAAGCCCCCCAACCTGTGGTATTTTGTTACTGCAGCCTGAACTGACTAATGCACCTAGGAATCAGGTTGCGTTCACTAATCTGACTAGATAATGGCAAGTGAAAGTATGTTTAGGAACAGGCACTATCAAATTTAATGGAATGAGTATCATGTCTTTTACGTTGACATTGCCTTCCTTAGTGACGTGGGCCTGGGCCCACAAAATCAGGCAAAATGAAAAATAATTGGAAAGTAGAACATACCAAGCTTCAGTATTGCTTCCTCTCGTCACCTTCAGATCCTAGAACTGTTTCAGTGAAGTCTGCACTTCACGCACCCTCAGATTCCGTCTGAGTACACAGTCATTTAAACAACTAAGCCAGTTTTTCCAACTTTCACCTCACTCGCTTAGAAAAACAAGGATTTCAATTCCCTATTCCCATTTTCATTGAGACCACCGTTCTGAGGGTGATAAAGATGTGGTGTGTCCATGTAACGTTATGTCTCTTTGTCTTTTTCCCATGCCCAGAATGTCATTTTCATTCTGCTAGTCCTGATGTGGACCATAAACTTGGAATCCCAGCAACGCTTAACTGCCTCTGGAAAATCTGACCTAATATCACCCCAATCTCCAACTTGTACGAAGGCAAGTATGGTAATTAAGGAGAAAGAGCCCTATTACAAAACCTCAACTATGGCTGTGGATGATAATTATAAGTTTCAACTGGCCTGTAGGAAGGTTTCTGTTCAGCACTAAATATACAGGCCTATGTTATACAGGGATCTCCAAGGTGCTCATTATCCCCACCTAATGAGCCTCATTAGAAGCTCATGAGGCCTCATGAAAAGCTGTCATCAGTTAAAGAAATTTATGTGGTTGTACTGAGGGCAAATTAGTCCAGATGCAGATGAAAAGGTAAAGGTTTCACAAAACAAGTGTAATCCACATGGACTTAAGATATAGAGAGTTGTAGGGGCGCCTGGGTGGCTCGGTCGGTTAAGGGTCTGGCTTCGGCTCAGGTCATGATCTCACGGTCTGTGAGTTCGAGCCCCGCGTCAGGCTCTGTGCTGACAGCTCAGAGCCTGGAGCCTGTTTCAGATTCTGTGTCTCCCTCTCTCTCTGCCCCTTCCCCTGTTCATGCTCTGTCTCTCTCTGTCTCAAAAATAAATAAACGTTAAAAAAAATTAAAAAAAAAACCTTTAAAAAAAAGATATAGAGAGTTGTAAGAGAAAGTTGTTGCCACTCAGACAAGAAGATAAAGCTGGATGATCTACAAAATCATGCCTGTTTTGAGCCTGCCAGAGACCTAAGTTGCAAGATCACCGGGTAAACTGAAGTCCAAAGCGTGGTAACCTCTCAGAGGAGGGACATACACACAGACCCTGTCATCTCTGGCAGATACTGAAAAGGAAAGATGGCAGCCATAAAAGTTGTGAAGGGGAAAGTCACTGAAATTTTAACCACGTCTTAAAGGCCAAGTGTGGGCTATCATGACGTTTTACAATCTCAGAGGCTCCTATGTTAAGCAGGTTTTTGCTACTTTTCAGGTGTTTTCCTCAGGCCTCCACCAAGGGTTCATCCCTCCCCCCCCTCCAAAAAATAAAGTGGGGGCAGAGCAAGAGACTCTAGGCTGCCTCAGTGGCACAGGCATGCATATCGTGATCAGCTACTATTGGCACAAAACCTCATCACTTCATCATTTGAAACAAAAGTCACTTACCATTGATGCTGGAGCAAGAAACCCCACCAACCCTTGGTTCCAGGTATAGACCAGCTCCAATAAAGAGGCGGCAGGGGCTGGGGCAAGGGGATAAGGAGAAAGAGAGGAAGAGGGAAGAGAGGTGAGGTGCAGCAGTAGAATGGGAGGAGGATAGAAGAGGCCGGAGGAGCTGGTGGAGGAGGAGGAGGGGGACTTCCATTCTCCAGCAGTTCTGATCACTGGCCCCCAACACCACAGCCTCCCCGCAACCTTGCCACACATCCTGCCTCTGACCTTGGGCTCTCACACCCCACAAAGGACAGTCTCTCTGCCCTCTCAATTTCCAACCTCATTTGTTTCTCTCCTTGCTCCTAGTCAGAGCCTGGGGCTCCAGGTTTCCTGGCCCTTCTGTGATCTCCCAACATCCTTTCAACCAATTTCTTTCCTTTTGAAATCAGCCAGAGTCTATTTCTGCTTCTTGCAGTCATAAACTTTGACTCCTTTTAAAGTTCTCCTGGAGGAATGCTTTGTGCTGTTACTGCTCAACCTTTTCGTTTTCCAGAAGGAAGTTCCGTCTTCTCAAACTTTGAGGGGAAAATCTTCCTCTTCATAACAAGAGTAGCCCCCTTTGCCTCCTTCCTCAATTCAACCCTCATCCAGTCTCTAGGAACAAAATACATCTTCCAGAGCACTGGGCATCTTTCTGACTCTGTGGTTTAGCCAGCCACTTTTTCCTTTCGATGTCAATTTTTTTCTGTTTTGTGTTTTGGGGTGAGGGAAGAAATGGTTTCGGGATAAAATAAAAGAGGTAAAGGGGAAATGAAATACACAGATTGTTATTTTGAGATGTAATGTGGATTTATATCCATTACACATGTAAATATTTAGTGTGGTGGTATTTTGTGTACATAAGTACTGTGTGTAAGTACTGTGGGTACACATTCCCTGTGGCCTAGTCAGGAGTGCTCTTTGGGCACCTTGATACATCTTCGATTTTTTTTAAAAGCATGCAGTTTCCAGGTCATGATATATTGAGAAACTGGAATGGAACGGACTTGGTCAAACTCTCCAAGAACCATCTGTGACTGTACAGGAGTCAGAGCCCTGCCTTGTGGCCTCGATGGTATGTGGTCGATTTTGAGTCACGGCAGATGAGTTTGGTTTGATGTGCCTGAGTGTTTTAGGTCAATGTTAAAGCATGGTTGATTACTTCACGTTGTAGCTCTAACAGATACAGAAATAGAAGAAAAGCTTACAACAACAACAAAACCCAGAAGTGTATGAAAATTTAAAGGAAAATTCCCCTGCCTCCCAATACCACTCCACTGTTGACACATCTTTATAGATTACATATAGGAGTCAGCAGTGGCTTTGGTGCGTGATGGATGCTATGTGGTCAAGGACCCAGGAAGACCCAAGTCTTGCTCTGACAATCCCCTGCCCTCTCTGGGCAATGGGAAAAGGGTGGAGGCAAGGAAAACGAAAATCACTGTACTATATGCAAAACTTTCACCTCTGGACAGGAAACTCTGGGTAAACGGTGGTAGAATATGTGGTTTATGAGCTCTTCCCTCACCCAAGGCCCAGGGCACGTTTACCTTATTTTCTGAGGTGCATGTGACAGGACAGAAATCAGTCAAAGGCCGTGGGGGGGGGGGGGGGGGAGGGGGGGTTGCAGAGAGACAGCAAGAGAGCTGACCACCCTCGAAGGTCAACTATACTCTAGTCTTGGGTCAGTAGAAGAAATACCTTGGGATTATCGGTGGGAATATGGACGCTAAACCATAATTTACACACCTCTAGTGAGGGATAGCACCTTACTCTCTGTAGCGGTTCCATGGTGTAATGGTGAGCACTCTGGACTCTGAATCCAGCGATCCGAGTTCAAATCTCGGTGGGACCTTTCCCTTTAACTGGGACAGGGTGGTTTTTTTTACTCTTCGAGTGGGACGCAGTTTCCGACCGGGGGATCCTGCTCTGTGTCCAGGAAAGAAGTCCCGCGGGCCCCGCGCCACCCTGGGCGCCTCGCAGCCGCGTCCCCCGCGCTCCGCCGCCACCGCCTCCTCGGGATTCGGGGACCCACGCGCCGGGTTCCCAGGGCAGAGCGCTCCGCACGGACACTGCAACCAAGGCGGCGGGGGGCGGGGGGAGGCGGGCCAGCACCGCCCCTCGTCGGGCTCACCCTCAGGCCTCAGGGTGAAAGCCACGGGCTGCGGCCACTGAACCCTGCACCGCAAAGCACGTCACGCGGCGCGTCCCGTAATTGCACACTTTGTCTCTGAGTCAGTTTGTGATATGAGAGAGTGTTCTGGTTTTGAGGTCGATGGTTCACAGTCCTAAACTGGAAGTATTACCGGGGTGTTTTTGAAGCAAGGAATTGAATTCCTATTCTCCATTGATTGAGCTGATCAGATGAGCTGATAAACTCCCAGATCGGCCCAGCCCAGGAGATTACGGTTGGTCAGAGAGCAGTACTTCCCTGTCCCTAGGAGGGCCCACAGCCACTGAAAAGTATCACTGCTGTAACTTAAATAAAATCAGTTCTCATCACATCCAGTCTTTACGCAGTGTTGCGCCCCAATACCAGTCAATGATTATACGCACAGTGCCCTGTCCCAGGCATAGTCAACCATTGAATCCTTTCAACAGACCCACCTCATATCACTGTCCTCATTTTCCATGTAAGAAAACTGAGATCCGGAAAGATTAAGCAACCTGTCCAGTCACTCAGCCAGTGAGTGGGATTGGAAAGCAGGAATTTGGACTGAAGACATCCTGGCTCCAGAAGATAGGCTGAGAACCACAATGTTTATACTCCTCCTACTTTTAAAAACCGCTAAAAATGCTGGACAAGAAATTTAAGTCTATATAAATTCTTTTGAAAAAACACCTAGGAGGAACCATGCAACAGGCATAAAACTATCCGAACATCCTTATGACCCCACTGCCTCCCGCAAACCCTTCTTATGCCCACAAGTGCTCCCTCAAACTCTCCAACTTAAACACACTTCCTGCCAGAACCAGGTTTTCCCTCCCCTTTATGTTTTCCTCTCACCTACCCCACACCTCTTTCGTATCTATTCTGTTCTTTCACTTCCAGGACATTCATTTTTTAAGTTTAAAACTATGAAAAATAGGGGCGCCTGGCTGGCTTAGTCCATAGAGCATGCGACTCTTGGTCTCAGGGTCTTGAGATCAAGCCCCACCTCGGGCATCAAACAAACAAACAAACAGAAGAAGATAAGCATTCATCCGTATCCCACCAGCTGGAATTAACTACTTCTAACATCTTTACATATTTTTCTTCAAATCTATTTTTAAGTTGTTCTAAATTTTTTGCAAAAGCTATACATGGTAAAATTACACAAATGGTAAAATGCAAATGATGTACAAAATACGTATATGTAAAATTTTGAAACAGCTTAAAATAAAAAATAATTTTGTATGCATTAGGTAATTACTAATGGAGTCATATTTGATAAATCTATAGGGAGGATATATTTACAAATATTCTTTTATAAAAAACTGAGCTCTTATACAGCCTATTTTTATTTGAAAATATTGAGTTTAATAGGGCATGAATTTCACGGAAGAAAAAGATACAAAACAAATATGGTGGGATTGTTCACTACATGAGTGACAGTTTTCTAAAAGAACTTTCCAAGGCTAATTAATACTAATTAATTACACTTCAGACACTAAAATTGGAATGATTTGTTTTTAAAACCAAATGTCTTAGGGTGTAATTTGTAAATAATACAATGGATCCATTTCAAGTTTGATGAGTTTTGACAGGTTGGATGTACCCAGGCAACCACTACCCTGTTCAAGAGCAAAGAACATTTCTATTGCTCCAAAATGTCTTCTTGTGCCTGTTTGCAGCCAATCCCCCACACCACCTCATGTCCCAGGCAATCAATGATCTAGTTTTGTCACTATGGCTTAGTTTTGCCTGTTCTAGACACTGACATGGATGGAACCACAGAGTATGTGTGGGAGGCCGGGCCCCGGTGCCAGGCTGAGACCGGGTGGAGCAATGGTTCCCTGTTGACTCAGCCAACCCGGTGGTTCCCCCTCCCATTCCCCCACTTTCAAGGGCATACGAAAGCCTTGTCAAGGCTGAGAAAGTTAATTCCTGAAGCCTGTGGTCTGCGGGTGTTGGCAGTAATGTTACCTCCCCTTTTTCTACGCCGAGTCAAATAGAAACATACATGGGAACTGTGTTTTGCTAGCAATCTATCAACAAGGTCTTGTGACCCGTTCAGAAAGTTCACAAGGTACACAGAACTAAAAGTTCTGGCTGGCAGTGATCATGTGAAACCTGTTTATTCTTAGAATGACCTGATCCATAAGAGTCTTATATTATAAAAGATTGTGTACAGCAACAATAAAGCCGTCACTTGGGCCATCAGCCCATGGGACCCTCCTGTTCCCAAACTGTCTTCTCTTCTCTCTTTTTTTCTTACATTCCCCTACCCTCAGGACCCTGATCTCGGTGTTTGTCACGCCGGTCGCAACAAGTATGTATTCTTTTTATCACTCAACATGCTGTTTTTGAGGTTCATCTTTATTGTTGCCACATATCAGGAATCTGTTCCATTCCATTGAAGAGTAGTATTTTTTTGAATGAATATACCACAATTATAGCCACTCATCTTTTTTTCCAAAAATTCTTTTAACATTTATTTCTTTTGAGAGAGAGAGAGAGACTGAGTGCAAGCAGGGGAGGGGCCGAGACAGAGGGAGACACCGAATCTTCCGATCCGGAAGAACATCCATTCTGCTCATCTGCTCTGCTCAGAGCCGGATGTGGGGGCCTTGAACTTAGGAACTGCGAGATCATGACCTGAGCCAAAGTCAGACACTTAACTGACTGAGCCACCCAGGCACCCCCCCATCCATTCAGCTCTTGATGGGCATTTGATATGTTTCCAGTTTGGGGGACTGCTATAAACAAAGTTGCTATAAACAAGTCCCTTGGTGGGCACGTGTTGTATAAATTCCATTTAAAATTTTTAATTTTTTAATACTAATTTATTTCGTGAATGGATGTTACACTCACAAATACAAGATTCACTCAAATGTTACAAAAAGTGTGAAGCAGAAGTCTATACACTTTACACTTCGTAATTAAGGGTTAAAAAGCTGCTCTTGGGTAGTTTCCTATTAGGACGTATTTACTATAAACCGTACACTATGCTAGGTGTGCTATTAGGTTATCTCACGTATTCTATGCAATAATTTCTCTATGAGTTGCTTAATATTATTATTTTCATATTTTTCTTGCAAAATTGGCCTAGCAATAGAAGGGGTTGGTTGAATGTCAAACAAAAGGCAAGTGGTGGAGCCAGGACTGGAAGGGAGGCCTCCCAGAGGTGGTGCTCCTCACCACAGACTGAACCTAACGTCTTCGTAATAACCTCGGTGTTTGATAGGCTTGGCAACCAATATCCAAGCACTGGTATCGGTCATTGCTGTCTGCTCAGAAACTCCTCCGTCAGGGAGCATAACAGTGCTGACAACGGAGACGGGGGAAATCTGTTAAGCACTCTAGAAACCCAAGTTTTCTCATCAGTAAGGCACTGCAAGTTGACTTCAGTCTTGGTTCAGATATTTTGTATTTGTTTATCCCACTGTTGGAGAGAAATTCAGGGCTCTTCATCAAACTAGGTCAGTCTGTAGGACCTACGACTTCTACTTTCAGTGTCCTCAATACTCGAGACGCATTCCAGTGTACTTTTTTAGTCTTCTTTGGACCTGCCCTTGTTTGCATACAACCCCTTCCCCAACTCTACTCCCTACCTCCAACTCAACTCCTGCTCCTAGTCTCTCCAGTGGTCTCAGCAGCTTCTGAATGCTGTTCCTGAGGTAGCCACCAGGGAGGCTTGATGGTTCTTCCCGCCATGGCCCTGCCGTTTGTTTTTGGCCAAGTAGTTTCTATTTGCCAGGACAACTGTGGATCAGAAGTGAGCAAGTTAAGAAGACATCCTGGGAATTGGCAAAATGTGCACGACTGTCAACACTGGACCTGGTTGGTTTTCTTATAAACCGGAGTTGGATATACCACCGCAACTGCATTTTCAGACAGGGAAAATCTAAAATTACTTACTTGAGAGCTAAAAAAAAAAAAAAAAAAAAAAAAAAAAAAAAAAAGTTACTTACAATTCTTGCTGCCCTCTTATTAAGGAAGTTTCCTAATTTGCCACACGACTGAAGAGTGTCAGGTGCAAACTGGAGGCTGAGAGAGAGCTAGTGTTTTCGTGTCTATAAAAGGTATCAAGAAAGAGCCTGAGAGAAGAGATTGGAAGGAAGGGAAAACCAAAGCCAGAAATAGAAAAAGCTGCTTTGGGGTGGGAAGGACGAGTGGGTGGTGTCTCTGGAATTGGCTAGTAACGGCTTTAAGGCGTAAAAGCAAGACAGACACCAAACAAGGAAACTAACGCTTAAAAAATGAAGTCTTAGGCAAGGTTAGGTATTTAAAGAGTAGGACGCAGCAAGGCAGCCTCGTTGCAGCCTCTCACAAGAGGAGAAACTGGTCACCTTTCACTCCCAAGACTGTCTATTGTAGGTTTCTGGTTGGATCACAAGGCTTCCGGCCAAGATTCAGGTCTGACTGCGGTTCTGATTTGCAGGGAATAGAACATGTGTAAAATTCAAAGCTGTTTCCTCGCGTAGCCTAAACATGTTACATACGGAAACGAAGCCGGACCACGGTACAGGCAGTTTCTCCCTAGCTTTTGGAAGTGTGTGCACCACGGCCTTGGCCTACGCAGCACGAACCACCCACAAAGAGTTCCTTTCAGCCTGTAAACTAAAAAAAAAGCACCTACGAAAAATCACACCCGTTCATGCGAACTGCGTGCACTACGGTGCCTTCACACATGTTATATTCATAACAAACACACCTTTGACCTGAATGTACACGCAGGAGTACAGAACTTCCGTACCCCAAAACACCAATACGTAAAGCCACAAAATAAAACAAAGGCAAAACTCAAAAACGTAAAAAGCTCGTGAGGAACCGTAGCAACGCGTAGAAGCGGAAAAACCACACCCAACCAGCTTGATTAAGCCAAAACACCACACCTCAGAACAACACCCTCTTCTCTGTCTTTGCCACCATGAAGAATCAGGGGAAAGCGCGAACGCAGTCCCCCACTACCACAAATTATGCAGTCGAGTTTCCCACATTTGGGGAAATCGCAGGGGTCAGCACACCCCGAAGTGCAATAGATAAGCCTCGCCCTGGGAAAACCACCTTCCTGATCATGGTATCTCCCCTGCCAGGTAAGTATGATTTCCGCCTCCTCCGCCCCACTACACCCTCTCACGCATGACACTCTCTACACACGGTCACTTCCGTCCACACACCCCCGAGCCTCCCTAGGACTTCCACACACGCAACACATGCACTTGCAACCAACAGTCCTGAAACGGCTCCCACAGCACGCGAGATCATACGCTATTTAAGCCGTAGTTACCGAAACAGCAGCCCCTGCGCTCCCGTATTTACATAGCACACGCCCTATCCGTGACGTCACGGGAACGCGCCTTCCCTCCAGCCCATGCCTCGCCCTTGCCCCCTCCTCAATATAGCCAGCCAACCCTCAGGAGGGTGAAATTGGCTTGTCCCTCTTTTCCTCCAAGTGCCCACCTGCTGGGGCAGAGGGTGTGAGTTCTGAACCTCCGGCCGGCGGGGAACCTGTCTGGCAGGCTGCTGGCGCCTGTGTACCTTTCTTTAAATAAATAAGGCCTTTTGCAGCGCCCGAGTGGCTCAGTCCCCTTAGGGTCTGATTCTTGGTTTGGGTTCTCTCGCTTCGTCTCTCTCTGCCCCTCCCCTACTCACAAGCGCACATGTGTGCGCGCTCGTGCTCGCGCTCTCTCTCTCTCTCTCTCTCAAAGTAAATAAACATTTAAAAAAATTACCTTTCAATGTGTAGGGCGCAACATTTAGGACTACAAAGGAAAGGGTTCCTTTCAAGTTCGGTGAGTTACCTCTGCGATGCATTTCAAAAAATTTTTGAAGCTATCCGGTATCGAAAGAAACTGAATTTATGAAACTAGACACAACAGCCAGGTGACTGCAAACCAACCCTTCTGTTTTTACCCCTATTGGTGTTCCAGGCTGGAAACCCAGCTTCAAGGCTATGTGAACATTAAAAGTAGATTCTATTCTGTTGCTCAAATCACAAAACATTTACTGAAAAGTTCTCCTCTGGAAACGGTAAGGCAAGGGCTCTGTGGCCACTGAGGCCACTGAAGGACATGGCAACGGGGATTAGGTGACGGTGTCGCAACTGAATGTGAATCAAGTTTGATCCAGACCCCATTCCCTGAATCCTGGCAGCCAGACGCACTGTCCAGGTGCGAGTGAAGAAATACTTTCCAGAGAATCTGACCAGCCTTGTAACAGAAACACCATGTCCGACTCCATATTGCTTCTATTTCCCTTGCTGCTGCATCTTACAGCTTAGAATTATCTGCTTGCTTAGCTCTACACTGGGCATGTGACAGCTAAGATTTGCGAAAGCTGCTTTGCACCTGAAATCTACCTCACCTGAGGAGACAAGGAAGTAGGTACAGAAAGGACTATGCTCTGTTTAAGATGTACAGGATCGACATGACCAGATTCCTGTACACAGAGATCACCTGACCAAGGACAAAAAACCTACACGGCCTCCCTCAGATGTCTGCAGATGTCAGCCACCTTTTGACTCCAGCCCCCTCCCACTTCCCCCTTTTGCCAACATAAAAGAAACTTGGATTTCATGACAAGAGGAGATGGTTCTTTGGGAGAATAGTCCACCATTTCCTCGGTTTGCTGGATTTCTGAATAAAGTCACTTTCTTTGTCCCCACATCTTGCCTCTCCATTTGCCTGTCACACAGGGAGCAGGAGGAGCTTGGACTCGCTAACAGCCTGAGAGGAAAGACGTGGCATCAGCCTGTAAGGGATTGCCTGGAGAGATTTGGCCTTAGGTACTGCAGTCGGGGAAACAAACTTCAATATAAAACTGAGGGCAACTCCCAAAGACGGCAAGGAGAACTGTGGATTTACAGCCAAAGGAAAGAGTGAGGGAGTCAGTGACTGGCAAATTGCTACAAGGAACTTGTTTAGATATCAAGGATGGGGGGATTCTTGCTGGAACTGGGCTTGGAAGGCTGAGGACTAGGACTAACTGAGGGCCCCAGGAGCCTGACTTAAGTTAGTCAAGGAGGGAGTCCTTGCCAACCCTACAGTGACGCTCCTGTTAAAAAGCAAAAGCCAAGCAAGAAGAGCAAAGGCTTATTTATGCAGGGCTTGCGTTTTTGCAGAGACTGAAATGAAAGGAAGGCAGAGGAGTGGGAGAACTTTACAGTAGAAAAATGGGAAGGCTTCAGGTGTGCCCTGATTGGAGGCCGTTGGCATGGGTAAGCTGTAGGCAGGTATTAACCTTAAAAATAAAAGTTATCTTCCCAGCAAAAATGGGCTTATTTGGGAACATCAGAGAAATGCAATCCAGGACATTCATGCTATGGCAGAGCCACAGGCAAGCTGAATAAACAAAGGAGGGGAATATCACTAGATGGAGGAGAAGGAGGCAGTTGAGAGAGGCTGTTTTGAAGTAAAGTCCATTGGAGAAAAGCAAGAGTTCAGGGTGATGACTGTTTCTCATTGGCTCCCTCCGCGGGGGGGTGGGGAGGGGGTGGGGGGTGGTCCTCAATTTCTTGTAGGAGATGCAATATACATTCTTCTTCCTATTGGGGCCTGTCATTGATGACTCTTTCCCGTTGAGAATTCTTCTGTTGGGGTCTACAATTGGCAATTCTTCCTTTAATTCGTGTTGAGTGCTATAGCTCCCCCTTCTGGCCTCCCAACTCCATTCTAGTGAGGTTTCCCGTTATTAATTTTCACACTGACTGACTAGAATTTAGAGGTATCCTGTGAGGTCGGTGGGGGTGCATACCTGGCTTTCTCTGGTTGGTCCTAAGTTGGAAGCAGGAACAAACACGAGGGAAATTATCAATTACCAAGTCCTGGCATTGTGGATGGGTGTACTGGCATGCTCAGACTGTTCTAACAGAACACCACAGACTGCCTTAAACAACAGCCATTTATTTCTCACAGTTCTGGAGGGTGGGAAGTCCAAGATCCAGGTGCCATCAGGGTAGGTTTCGAATCTGGCCAAATATGCTACCCCCAAATAGGCCACTTTGGCTTAAGGATTATTTTCAGCGAAGGGCATGCTCGAAAAACAGATGCAAGAGTGCTCTGACCTCCTTTCCTCTTCCTAAGAGCAGAAGATAAAACTGCCATGGGAAAGATGCCCTCCCTATACCAGGAGGAGAGAAAGGTTCTTGTCACCAGATTTAGGAAGTCGAGGCTGAGAGAAATCTATACAAACAGACCTTGTTAAAATAACCCTGATCTGTCTTTTGCCTCCTCGTATATTTTGGTTCCTTTTCATAATTACTACTCTTTGCCGCACCTAGTACATGACCACTTAGGTCTAAGTACTTTTTGGATCTTTCTTCTTCCTTGAAAGCTCCCATGTGCATGGGAAGGATGTCTATGTTCTTCTCCTGCTAATCTGTTTTATGCCAACTTAATGCTGAGGCCCAGCCTGAGACCTTAAGAGGGTAGGGGAAAGAGTTTAGCCTTCCCTACAGCTTCCTTCTGAGGCCTCTTGTCATGGCTTATAGGCAGCCCCCTCTTGCCATGTGCTCACAGGACCTCTGCTAAGAAGAGGGGGAGGGGAGGGTGTTGCGGAAAACATATCTTGAGTTTTCACTGGCCCAGAGGTGTTAATCCAGGTGTAGCAGGTGGTGCTGGCCACAGCACAGACACCTCTTTGCTCCGCTAAAAAATAATCAAGAGCTATTTTATTATCAAGAACCATTTTGGGGGTGGCTGGGTGGCCCAGTGGCTCAGTCGGTTGAGCGTCCCACTTCGACTCAGGTCATGACCTTGCGGTCCGTGGGTTCGAGCCCCGCGTCGAGCCCCGTGTCCAGCCCCGCGTCTGGCTCTGTGCTGACAGCTCGGAGCCCGGAGCCTGCTTCAGATTCTGGCTCTCCCCCTCTCTCTGTCCCTCCCCCACTCACGCTCTGTCTCTCTCAAAAATAAATAAACATTAATTTTTTTTTTTTTTTTTTTTTTTTTAAAGAACAACTTTGGCCAGAGAGTCTAAGGATCTTTGCTGGGCCATTACTGCTTTAGCAGATTCTGCAATATCTTTAAGAATTAAGAAGTTCCTGATCATAGATAGCCTCATTTATTTTTATCCCTTGTCAGGGAGCAGGGATCTGCCAGTAAGAGTGAATCCCGACTCATGAAAGCCTCCTGGTAGGTCCTCTCTAACTCACAATGTAAACAGGGATTCGGCCAATGAGATGTCTCATTTTGCTTGTGACAAGCTAGGGGCAGAATGAGATTTTGTCCTAGGCTTAAATAAAAGGTTGTTCTAAGTTCCAGAGGTTCCCCCCCGTTAGCAATGGTCTGGGGGATAAAGATGAAGGTGTTATCTTTCCAGGCCAATGCCAGAGGAAAGGAAAGGAAAGGAAAGGAGAAAGGGTTTCATGTTTAGTTCAAGTATGAAATCTTGATCTGTTGTCTTGGGTGGGAGCAGTCTACCTCAAAGTCAACTGCTTCTTTTCATCACTTTGATTTGAAAGTCTCCAGCATCTACACAGGCCCAGGTATCAGGTGGAACGTTTTTTAGCTGTGTGATGTGTACCCAAGGGTCCATGCTTCCCAGTTTTGTGGCAGTATTTGTGGTCAGGGGCACTTGGTTAGATCCCTCCGAATGAGGCTCACGGGCTGTCTTCCTCTGATGACATTTCCAGAATACCCAGTCACCGGGCTACACAGACTGTGACCAACAGAATCTTTTAAATTGGGATCTGGGAAGTCTTCTTTAACCTACTGATGATAGATGTGCCTGAGCAGAAGACACTACAGACTTACAGCAGCTGGTAATCCTAGCACGAGGTGACAAGGGAACAACATAAGGTTACACACTGACAGAATTCTGAGAAGTCTGCAAGGTTTTCGTTAAGGTTTGTATTTTTCCAGTGATACGGAGATTGTGGGGGGTACACGGCAAGTGGAAAACACACTTTCTTTCTTCCTTTCTTTTTTAAATTTTTTAAGTTTATTTATTTATTTGGAGAGAGAGCGTGAGCAAGCATGAGCGGGGAGGGGCAGAGGGCGAGGGGGAGAGAGAATCCCAAGCAGGCTCCACACTGTCAGTGCAGAGCCCCATGCAGGGCTCGAACTCACCAACCGTGAGATCATGACCTAAGCCTAAATCAAGAGTCTAGACGCTTAATCCACTGAGCCGCCCAGGCCCCCCGGAAACACACTCTGTAACAGCTTTTTTTCTTACTGTGGGGGCATCAGCCCATCTGGAAAACGTAACATACCAGGGCGAGAATATATTGATGACCTGTACTAGGTGGCAACTGGATGAAGTCCAGCTGCAGGTGTTCAAAGGGTCCAGAGGGAGGTTTGAGGCCTTTAGAACAAAAATAGCTTTTCCAGGATTACAGACCTGACTGGTCAGACATTGCTGGTAGACTAATTTTGCAATTTTATACAAGTCTCCCCACACTATGGTAGGTGAAGGAATACAAAAACCAAAATACAGGATTTGTCAGAGAGCCCGGAAGAACAAACTGGCCGTCTTGGTTTTCCACTGGCCCCAAATGTTCTCGTACTTCACAGCCGTTGTTCACTCAACCTTACTTTTTCTGATTCAGGAGCAGATTGCCTGGCATGTGATGGGGCGTTAGGATGACAAAATCCTGGCAACGTGGGGCCATTCTTTGCGGAAGCAGAATGGGATTTCACCACCTGTGTCATCATCTTTATAGAGTCTGTGGCTATTGTCTTGCATTTTAGAAAGGCTCCATTTCCCTTGAGCGGCTCAGGTCATGTTCTCACAGATCGTGAGTTCGAGCCCCGTGTCAGCTCTGTGCTGACAGCTCAGAGCCCGGAGCCTGCTTCACATTCTGTGTCTCCCTCTCTCTCTGCCCCTCTCCCACTCACGCTCTGTCTCTTTCTCTCAAAAAGAAGTAAACGTTACAACAACTGCTTTAAAAAAAATTTTTTTTTAACGTTTTTATTTTATTTTTGAGACAGAGAGAGACAGCATGAACAGGGGAGGGTCAGCGAGAGGGAGACACAGAATCTGAAACAGGCTCCAGGCTCTGAGCTGTCAGCACAGAGCCCGACGCGGGGCTCGAACTCACAGACCGCGAGATTGTGACCTGAGCCAAAGTCGGCCGCTTAACCGACTGAGCCACCCAGGCACCCCCAAACAACTGCTTTAAATAAAATAAGAACATAAAAAAAAATTTAGAAAGGCTTCCATCTCTGCTGTTTTTCTGCTTGGGCCCCACTTCCTCATGTTCCATATTTTGCCTCTGAATAAGCCAAAGAAGCCATGTTTCCACTTCAAGGGGGAAGCAAGAAAGTTAATCATCCTCTGAGTTTTGTCCTAGGCCCCAAATACCTGTTAACACCCGAGAAGAGCCAGAGCCCAAACATGTTCCAGGACATTAGCTTCCAACAAACCTTAGCTGATGCTGGCGTCAATAGCCCTGCCTTCGGGAATTTATGGAATAACTCCTATTGTTCGCCTGGCAGTCACCTTTGTTTGGACCCTACCTTGGATTCCTGAAGAAACATGTACTCTCCACTCTTCTCCAACATAAACCCCTAGCCCCAAGCAACAACGAGACTTTTTCTCCTTTACTGAAGTCTCAGAAGTCTTTCTGAGTCTCCCAGACACTTGGTCTGCTAGTCTCCATCTGTCACTCACCCTGTTCAATAAACTTTATTTTCACTTTCTCTGGCTCCTGTTTGATCTCGATCCTTCGTGAAACCAAGGACTCTCTTGGCTAGTCCTGTGGGACCCTCCCCAAGGTCTCCGGACCCAGCCTGCCTGCATCACCAGCATTCTTTAGATTTGCAAATTTATAAATATATTTTACACTTTCCAGAAGCACTTGCCTTTTTAAATTTTCCTAATGTGGCACTAACACAATTAAGTATCTTTTAGTTTCTCTGTAATAAGAAGCCAAAAGTAGATAAACCTATTATTTAGTCATTAATGTTTTGGTATTTTGTCTTATTTGGAAATGGTCTAGATATTTAATGAGTTTAACTTATCGTTTAACCCAACTTAGCAAAACTGTAAGGTTTTAGGTTACCAAAAAGAAAACTACTTAAGTAGACACAACATGAATTTATTTGGCTAAAGTTGATTTTACTCCAGTAGAGCAAAAGTTTTATATTTAATGCTGATAACTCTAAAGATGTGTCCGTTTTAATTAAACCATCAACCTTGGGGTGCCTGGGTGGCTCGGTCGGTTAAGCGTCTGACTTCAGCTCAGGTCATGAACTTGGGGTTTGTGTGTTCGAGCCTTTCCAAAATCCAGAGTCACTCTCAAAGATAGCCAAAACAAAGAGCCAACGACTTGCATGTTCCAGGCAGACAGAAAGCCTAGCCCAGTAATGCAAAATCAGACAAACAGGAAGACGATAGCTATCCGTGGGACAGAAAGGATCAATATAATGGGTTTGGATTTGAAAAGAAAGGGACAATGTGAAACTTTATTTTTCTTAGTTGGGCACTACAGATAGAGATCCAGAACTGATTCTGGTAAGAATTTTCACTCTGGGGGCACCTGGGTGGCTCAGTCGGTTAAGCGTCCGACTCTTGGTTTCAGCTCCGGTCATGATCTCATGGTTTTGTGAGTTTGAGCCCCCCACCCCCCATCAGGCTCTGCGCTGGGATTCTCTCTCTCTCTCTCTCTCTCTCTCTCTCTCTCTCTCTGTCTCCATCTCTGCCCCTCTCCTGCTCACACTGTCTCTGTCTCTCTCAAAATAAATAAATTAAAAAAAAAAAAAAAGAATTTTTGCTCTTCACTGGCTTCTGCCAGTTTTTTCAGGACCCCCTCCCTCTGCAGTATCCTCAGAATCTACCAGTTTCCCCTTGCCTATTTAAAGAATTATATAGCAGTTTACCAGAAAATCCCTCACAGTTTCATCAACTCTGGGAGGGGCCCACAGGGGCCCTCCTTTGAAGGTAGGTATAGGGAGTATCTGTAAGGCCATTAACTCGGAAGGCTTTGGCTTACAGTTGTGTGGTCTTTTCTGAGTGGAAAAGCAATTGGGACAGAGGATCAGTAGAATGAGTCCTCAAAGGAGGACAGAGGGGAGCAAAAGGAGT